>NC_139555.1:43180551-44380551 GCF_965112155.1 Podarcis liolepis
TTAACAGCAGCTTTGCTACCTCCACAGGTTCCAAAGCCTGGGGTGCATGATCTCTCTCTTTCTCTCTCCACTCAGCT
The DNA here is from genome assembly GCF_965112155.1 of Podarcis liolepis. NCBI lineage: Eukaryota > Metazoa > Chordata > Lepidosauria > Squamata > Lacertidae > Podarcis > Podarcis liolepis. Next base: position 43,180,629 of record NC_139555.1, read on the forward strand.
GTTGCGGCGAAACCCAGAACGTCGCTTGGGCTCTAGTGAGCGAGATGCTGAGGACGTGAAGAAACAGCCATTCTTCAGGGTGAGTTTCTGTCTGTCTTTCTGCTTCTCCCAGATTCTTCCTTCAGGGTAATGCTGAGAGAGCCTCTGCCCCAGCTTCTTGGCATCTAAAATGCACCCACTGTGGGCCCGGCCTTCATTGGGACTATGCGGCAGCCTAATATTACAGCCTGGATGGTGCTTTTGTGATTACCCCACTTCTTCCAGAGGAGCAACCGTGTCAATCTGTCACAGAGAAAACAGAAAAAGAGCAAGACTTGTGGGTCCTTTTCTGAAAGGCTCAAGCAAATTTATTGTGGAGTTTTCATGGACCCAGAGTCTTGTCCCCATGCATCTGATGAAGGTCACTCGGGTCCTCAAAAGCTGTGATAAATATGTTCGTCTGCAAAAGGTGCTGCAGAGCTATCTCTCTTTCTCATGCATTTGTGGTGACCTTGTCTTTGTCCCCAAGACTCAAGTCTGGCTCTCGTCATGTTAGAGCTGTAAAGGATTACGGATACATTATCCTATTATGTGAAACACTCAAAACACATGCTGTGTAAAAGAAAAACCCCAGCATTGTTAGCTAGCGGTTTTCCTGTCTCAAACCTGTACCAAGGAAGAAGCTGCTCCTTTCTCTATGCGCACAACAGCATTCCCTAGTGGTGTGCAATGGAGCAGCATGGAGCATGCACCATTTGGAAAGAGTGCCCCAGGCCTCATCCACACTGTACATTGAAAGCAGTATCATACCACTTTTTTTTTCTTTACAAAGTTGTTATTGTACTTCACCGGATCTTAACCTATTACAGTATAAGCCTTCAATCCAATCGTAGAAGGGAGCCGCATTTTTATTTTTCCAGTTCATTAGTATCAGTCTTTTTGCCATGGTAAGGGCACGGAGAGTCCACTCATATTGTCCTTATGTAAGGTTCTATGTGCTGGGCATATAATTCAAAAGGATATTTTGCTCTGTAAACATAAGGCTGTTCCATACAGTTCTGTTGATAGATCTGCCAAAAATCTTTCAATATAGGACACTTGAAAAAATATGTTTTAGAGAAGCATTATCCCTATTGAATCTCCAGCAGTTAGATACCTTAGATAGCCCTTTTTTAAACAAACATAATGGGGTCCAGTTTGTTCTAAATAATATTTTTTGTTGTATGAGCCTCAATTTAAGGTCCAGAGACACCCTTGTTATAGCACTTAAAACAGTTTTTCACTGTGAGGTTGAAACTGAGATCTCTGGTTCTTTATTCATTCCTCCCTCAACCCCTGTATATCAAATTGGTTTGCTAGTAACAAAGATTTATATATGTTGATGACTGGGTTTTGTACCTCTTTAAACAGTCCTGGCTCCTCAGGGAAGTGGAGTCTCTTAAGGGTCCTGAGAGTTGCTAGGAGACCCCCTCAAAAGATCTACAGTTTCCAGAATAGTCCAAAAATCAGTCCCTCTTCCCAGTGAACTCTGGGAATGGTAGCTCTGTGAGGGGAACAGGGGTCACCTAACAGCTCTCAGAATCTCAGAACCCTTAACAAACTATAGCTCCCACGATTATTTGGGAATAACCGAAGCAGTATGGTACTGCTTTAAATGTGTGCTGGTCTATATTGCTGCTCCTACTGCATTGTCCGCTGTATCATTCCAGTACCATGCAGCTTCTCTCACAGCCGTACATGGAATATTTATCAAAAGTCCCTGATGGTTTTCTCTCTCTCCTCTCTTATCTCCACAGAGCATTGACTGGGAAGCCCTGCTGGCCCGCAAGATCAAGCCACCGTTTGTGCCAGTAGTCAAGGGCCGCGAAGACATCAGCAACTTTGACGAGGAGTTCACAGCCGAAGCGGCTATGCTGACGCCGCCCCGTGAATCACGGCCCCTCACCCAAAAGGAGCAGGATGCCTTCAAGGACTTTGACTATGTTTCCAATGCCTGCTAGCTCTAGGAGTTGGGGGGCAAGGAGATTCCCACCCCCAAAGAAGAAAAAAAAACACCACCACTGCCAGCCCTGTATGGGGCAGGGCTCTGCTCCACCAGTGACTCGAGACGCTTGCTAGCCCTGCTGTTAGCTCCGCGAGTGGAGCTGGGACAGCCCAGCAGCACTGCCAACTTCATGGGTGTAGAGTTAATGTTCACCGACATATGCCAGCTCTGAGCCTAGACCGCGAAAGCCCCAGAAGTACTTCTGCACCCTTCAGGACACAGTATCATTCATGCAGACACTCGGACACTGGCTAGCTCTAGGGGAGGGGCAGAGAAAGAGATAGAAAGAAAGACGGCCAAGTCCAATAGAACAGACGCTGTTGGCCCCGAGACTTGGGCAGAGGAGTCTCTGCGATAGCATGTGCTTATCCACTGATTCCCAAACTGCCTGCAAAAATGAGCAAATAGGCTTTCCCACGAATAGAAATCCATAGGTGTTGGAGCCACAGAAGCCAAAAGGCCTTTCCCCGACCTAACAAATGCCTGAGATTTTTTCCCTTCCTTAAAAAAAAAATCTTCCAAAGATATGGCTTGCCCTTCTGGCGTTTTTGTTGAAACCCAATGTTTTGAACTCCTAACCCAGAAGGGGAAACCTTCTTTGTCCTGTTTTGCACCACTGTCTTGCATCTTTTCTCTAAAAACGTACTGTAAAGGTTTGGTGGTTCAAACTTCAGTGGTGGACAAATTCCCCTTGGCTCTATAATGGAACTGGCTCTGAATGTGTAAGCTTTTGGGAGGAAAGCTTGCCTGCTTTGGCCCCCCAGATTCTCTCCATTGGCACATGTGTGCTGACAGCGCAACGCATAGGTGCATTGTTATATTGCCCTTGCTAGGAATCATAGAATGGTTTCACCTGCTCCAGTGCCAGCCATGGCAGAAATTCAAGCACACAAACATGCCCTGAACAAATTCACCTGAGGCCAAGGGAGGGTTTTAGGTCAAGATAAGCAAGGGGAGGGGGCCTTCTAACGTGCTTGCAAGAAACAGTCAGGATCATTGATTGACCCAGGTAGAGGTGACACTTGCCAAATGAAAGGCTGCTTGGTTGGGTGGGCTTGGTCACGTAGATTACAGCAATCTACGAGAGCTTGTTTCATCATGAAGTAGCAGTTAACATTAAATAACTTCTGTGCCTACTAAACAGCAGCTGACTTCTGGCACATCTTCTGCTGACTGCTGGCCATGCACACTCAAGAGTCCTGTTTAACATACAAAGCTGGAGAGGAACTTCTCAGGAGGAAACAACACTTGATTCATAATACAGCCAAGTATTGCAAGCTAGACAGAATAGTTCACTGAGCCCAGGTAATAATGAATTCCAGCAACATTTATTAATTCAAATCTACCACTTGGAAATCACCATCATGTCTTAATGTTATTTCCATCGCATGTCCCAGCTTTTGCAGCAACATCTGCTAGCTGCCATGCTAAGGGAATAGGTGATGGTTTGGGAACTCCATCCCCATATTCCGCTCCTGGTTTGCTTTTTATTTTGGAGGGTAGCTTTCTAAAAAACCCCCAAAACCCTCCCCTTTTGAGTGCTGACAACATCCTCCTTGCCCTGCTCTGCTAGGGAGAAATTAGCTCACAGAAGGGTGAGTAAGGGGTTCTGCCTGGGCTTGAGCTTTGGCAGTTTAGAGATTTGTTGAGAAAGGGGCAATGTGCACCTATAGGGAAGAGTTTGAGAACAGTCCTTGCTGGTGTGAGTGTGGCTCTGCCTGGGCCCCAAGCAAATTCTCTTATGAGAGCAATAAGTTTGATGGAGGCAACATCTCCCCATTAGCGGTCCTTGATGGAAATATCCTGAGCATAAATGCTGCAGAGTTACGTTGCTCCTTTCTGCAAGGCTGTTTGGAGAAATCTGTCCTGAATACTATTTGTTCGTTTCCTCCTAATGTTCCTGAGATTCATTATATATAGATAGATATTACATATTTTTAAAAATACTGGCAAACTCTTGCCTGGTGCCGTGAGCTGCATCTGAGATAAATGCTCTGTGGCTCATATCACACGACCGCTATGATACCCTTTTATATGTGTGATCAGTTTAGCATAGCTACTATTACCTGGTTCTCTACTTGGGTTTCTAATGTTGATTAGTAATCCTTCCCCAACCTGGTGCTCTCCCTGTGTTTTGGATCACAACTCACACTGGTCTCCTCTAATACAGGTTGGCATGGCCTGTTGGGCGTTGTTGTCAGAGAAAACATGGAAGCCGTCAGGTTGGGGAAGACAGATTTAGAAGTTTCACTCTGCCTATAAACCTATGTGAAAAGAATGAGGAAACCCACCTTTTTTACTACAGTACTCTCATCGGTTTCATGTATCAAAGGGTTATTGAGATCATTGAACACAGATCAGTTACTCTTTGAGTATGCATTCTTAAAAAGGCAAATCCATTTCTGTCTTTTTGGCCAGGAGGTTATAGCGGACATCTCCTCTTCTAGTGTATCAGCACAAGGGCTCAGGGCCTCCTTATGCCTTCAGAACAGGGCAGGTTCCTGAACATACTTGCAGCCTCCTACTTACTTTCAGGGGATGTTCCTCTTATTTGCAGTCTTCCCCTATTTCAACTTCAGCTTTTACCAGGCTCATGCAATTCTGTTTTGAGACCAAAACACAGGAGTTGGGGGCTATTTGAAGAAAGAACTGAAGGTCCCGTCCCACAGGGGTTGGAGGGAGAGAATTCCAGCTTTGCCTCTTAAAGGGGTACCAAAGGGTTTTGTAAAAGTTGCTGCCGCAGGAGAACTAGGGCCAGGGTTTTGTCTAGTGTTTTGTATGGGGAGGGTATTGCTCTGCCCCTTAGTCTCTCCTGAACTGAAGCATATGTGGCTTCTTGAAGCAGCTTGCAGTTTGTTTTCTTCTTCATTCTTTTTTGGCCCTTGTATGTATATTGGATTCATGCTGGTTGATCTCCTTTCCTTTTAACACAATCGACAAATTTGAGCCTACTTGTCTTGAATTGCAGTGCAACCTGCTTTAAAGTCAGGGCTTTTTGTTCTGTCCTAGATTTGGGAGGGCTTGCTTTTAAGGCTTCTGCGTTTCAGCCTGTACTCTGGAAAGAGAGTAGTAGCTTCTGTTCCCAGATACACTGTTAACTTCCTCTGTGCCTCTTTGCTTGCATTGCCTCTTACATCTTTCACAGGGCTACGTCCAAACTTTAGTAGCTGTATGGATTTTGTGCTAGGAGACACCATCATGCTGTGGACTTGAAACTCCGTCTTGCCTACTGAGTCTCCTACCTTACTGTAACTACCTCTGTTGCCTGACCAGAATCGCACTGTGGCCACAAAATGCTGTCTGGATCTTTCACTTCTCTGCTTATATAAAGCTTGAGTTTTAAAGTGTAGACTTAGTCCTTAACATATTGGAGGCCATCTGACCAAAAGCCTTGCAAGTGAGCAGAGCTCTTCTTCGGGCAAAAGGCAGGACTCAGTTCTGTTTCCAGCCCTTCCATGAATTGGATCCAAGGTCTCTTGGGTTCCGTTCTTAACTCTAACACTGACTTTGTGGGGAAATTTTGGCAGAAGAGGGGTAGCTAATGCGGTGGGTGGTGGGTGGAGGAGGCTCTTATAGATAGTGTGCAATATTTGGATATGGAGCACCATGATTCCCAAGTCTTAATACTATAGGCTGGAAAGGGGGGGGAGTGTTGCAGTAAGCACAGATAGTGTGTTCTGCAGTAAAGCAGTGAAACATTGGGGCAGTCTGGATTTTGGGGCTGTGTTAGCAAGCTTCAAATTTGATTCTGGACACAGACTCCAGCACATTAAAACCTCAGCTTTCATTTTCCTAAAATCAAGTTTCTAATTCTTAATGTCACAGTTATGCTCTTGAAAGCATGTCCGTAATGTCTTACAGAAATCTCAGAAGCCAAAGGAGAAGCGAAAGATTTCTAGTAACCCAGGCTTCGGTTTTCTGCATAGCTCTCTTTGCCTGTTCAAAGCAAGTAAATACATACAAATCTGTGTATTTTGTATGATCTATACAGCTCACAGAATTCAGCTTACCTTGGTGCAGAATCTTGATTTTAAGCACAGGCTCCACCCACATAGCCCTGGCTTAGTTTACTGTGGAGGGAGACCAAGAGTGCAGCAGGGGCAGAAAGTTCCACGTTCTGTTGCTCATTAGTGGGGACATTTTGGGGGGTGATGGTGGGGAAGTTGAAAGAATGGGTGCAGTTCTTCAATGCTGATTCCTCAGGGTCAACTTCCCTCTGGTTTTAAACCCTCTTGCCCCCTGCTGGGCTCAACTCTGTGTCCACTTTGTTTGGCTTACTCCACTATAGAGGAGAAATTAAAAGATTGCATCCCATGATTGTTTCCATCTTCAGTCATCCTACCATGCAAGATATGCTCCCAGCAGCCTTTGATTCCTCACTGGACCTTTGGCACCCTATTATTCTCGCAAATAGCATAATCAGATACCAGAACAGTCACTAGCAGGCTATCAGGATGTTGGGAGTAGAGTTGAATGAAAGGGAATCTTGCTGAAGTTGATTGTGTTCACCTTCCCGTCTCTGCCTACAAATGTGCTTGATCTGTGTGCCTGGTTTATAATGCAAAGGGGCAGCCGGGATGACTTAAGAGTCTTGTAGCAGGTGACTTTATGGTGATAGGCTAATGTACAATTGCTTTATGCTATTGGCCTGTATTTCCTTTCACGTAAACTGTCCTTTTACTATTGGAGTTAACAACTAAATCAAACAAGTCTGCTTTTCCCCCCTTCTAGACAATGCTACCTTATTCTAATGGCTGAAGCTAATTTTTCCAAAGTGTCACTAAGATAACATGGATTGCCATCTCTGTGGACATCATTCCTCTGTATATCATTCCTCCCAAGGTGGACAGCTTCATCTGCAACCTCTTGCTGGTACAGAACATTTCTCTGTAAAGTGTAGGGAATTAGCTAAAGCAATCAAGCAAAATAGCACACGTAGCCATTTCCTGTCACTGGCGGTTAGAAAGCCCCTTCTTCCCATGTGCCTCGGCTAAAGCACCTCCTTCCCTGTCCACCGCTGTACATCTGTGTGATATTGAAGTTGCCACTTTGAAAAATGTTTTCTGACCAATTTCATACCTGCTCACTCTGGTCTCCTTCCTAATGTGCTGTATTCTGTATACAGCTAGAGCTGTAGGATGATGGAAATTCACCGTTAGATTAAACTCATTTGAATCAATGAAGAGGTTGATGCCTAATCTTTAAAGACTTTGTCCATGTTGCAGGTCTATAAATTATTAAGCCCTCCTGCTGTGATACGTCTATTGCACAGCACACATCATGTTTTGGCAGTTATCAGCAATGGGTGTTCAGAAGTTTCTTTGTGTCCTCTTTTCCTTTTTGCATATGACTTACTAAAGGAAAAACACAGAATTTATCAATGGCTTAATGCCCCAGCTAATCCATGCTGGGCCACCATTTGGAGTGAGTCATAAATGGCTTGAACTGGTTGTGTCAATAAGACATAGTCGCTACTGATATGGTGGCTTATAAGAGAGGGCAGTACTTTGCACCTGTAAGAGCTGCATAGAAGGAATTTCAGCAGGTGTGCTACATCCCTGTTAGCATTTCTTCCTCCGTGCAACTATTAAGGATGTTGGACCACAGTCCTGTTTTTCAGCAGCCCTGCTACTTGCTTTCCCACCACTGAAGTGAAGCCAAGTTATGTGTGTGAAGCTTTCATCTTCCTGCCTACTTAAAACTCTGCAGGACACTTCCAATAGGCTGGAAGATGAAAGCTTAAATAACCAGTATCCATACTGTGAAAAGGTTTAGGGGACGGTAGCGTGGCTAGACCACCTTGTCCTTTATATTTATGCTCTGGGGACCACATGACTGACTTTTTATGCCCATTGTTAGTGTGAAGTAGGTGGAGCCACCTTTTGACATGGAGCCCATTGCAAGAGGTTGTTCTTTTCTTTTTCTTTTATCCTCTTCAGAATCAGCAAGGGTGAAAAGGTCAGATCTGCCTCTGCTTGCTTTAAGGGATGATGGCGCATCTAGACAGGCACTTAATTCTGCAAAGTGAGTCATTCATATATCACACACAGGCCACCGTTAACAGGTTATTTTTAGCATCAGATTTTCTACGGAATTTTTAAACCTTGATTAAGTGAGGGATAAAAATGCAGGCTGGCATTTTGATGCCATTAACGACATGTGGATGTTGCAAAGAAAGAAAGAAAAACTCAACCCTTGAATGCATGAGCAGCATTAGTTCCACAGTAAACACCACCTGGCAACACTCTTACTAAAGTTGGATGGGAGGAAAAAATGCTGAAGCAGTGAAGAACTAGATTGCACAACTACTACAGTGGCTGCTTACTGAGAAAAGGCAAGCACTTGTTGGGAGTATAGATGTGAGTCCAGATTGGAGCAATTCAACAAGCGTCGCATGGCGTGACCAAAGCTTGGCAGCTTTGGTAAGAAGAATGAAAAACGATGAAACCTGTTATTCACTGGGGGTTCTTCAGATAACCCCAGGGTGCCTCCTCACGTGGAGGGGGAATGAATGGTTATGAAGGGGTAGACAACTCCCCACCACCCATGGTCAGTGCCACCCTTCAGATCCTTTTCTCCTTATCCTGGAGCAGGATGATGCCTTGTCCTCCCCACCCTCAAAAAGGACTCTTGACTGGTAATCAACTGTAGCAGGTACTGCTGCCACAGAGGCAATGGCAGTCTCACGGCTTTACAGATATAGAACAGCACATGTAGTAGAAAGTTGCAAGTATTTTGAAGTACAAAGAAACAGTGGTCAAGCAGCTAAAAAGTATGGAAACATACAAACACTGTCGTACACAATATATTTCCACATGAGAACAGTTGCTTGGGGAGGGTTTTTTGTGCCTGTAAAGATATTCCCCATCACATTATGCTTCTCCCATCATATCCCATAGGACAATTTGCTTTCAAGTGCTAACTCAGGGGTCAGCAAACTTCTTCAGCAGGGGGCTGGTCCACTGTCCCTCAGACTTTGTGGGGGGCTGGGCTATATTTTGAGGGGGGGAAATGAATGAATTCCTATGCCCCACAAATAACCCAGAGATGCATTTTAAATAAAAGGACACATTCTACTCATGTAAAAACACGCTAATTCCCGGACCATCCACAGGCCGGATTTAGAAGGCTATTGGGCCGGATCTGGCCCCCATCGTCAAGTGAGTGTAAGGGAGTACTAGTTCTACACCAACCTTCCTTCTGCATTCAGATGTGTCATCCTGAATAGTATTAGCATTGAAGCCATAGAAATTGGCATTAGAGCAGTAGCAAGGACAGCTGCTCATTCTGTGCAATTGGGCAGCATGATGTCCCCCCCACTCCTCACCCCAGCCATCCAAAAGGAGAAAGCATGGCATAAGTCTGTATCTTTCCCTGAAAGAAACTTTAGTATTCACAGGTTTGCTGGAAAATGTTGGTTCACCACATCCCAAAGCGGACTGTGAAAAGACTAAAAGCACATAAGGAAACTGATTACCTGGAGGTTAAAGACAAGGATGGAAAATGTGTCACCCCCTCGTGTTGCTGAAATCCAGCTCCCATCAGCTCCAGCCAACTCAGCCAATGGTCAGGGGTGGGAAGAGCTATATCCCAGGAGTACATCCCATTGAACACAACAAGGCTTATTTCCGAGTTGAATATCCCTGGGATCGAACTATGCTGCACTTTGCAATGTGAATGAAAAAATACACAGGATGCTTATTCAGATTATAACTGCTTCCCATCCACACACATTTTCCTTTGCATTACAAATTATCACATGCTTGCATAAATTGCATAGCAAGGGCTCAAATGCAAATTTAAAAGTTCGTGGAAGCATTCTGGGAGATGTAAGTTAGACCCACCCTCCTAAAACCTGTAAATGCTATCCCTTTAAAGCACATCCAAAACAACTTCTTTCCCTCAAAGAATTCTGAACACTAGTTTGTTAAGGGTTGCTAGGAATTGTAACTCTTTGTTGTTGTTTTTATTTTTATTAGGGTTTTTTAACATATCATTTCCAACAATCATATAACATAACTTCTTGTCCTATACAATATTTTAGACTTCCATCAACACCTCTGATGATTTTCCTTCTTTATCACTTATTCTGCATTTCTTATTACTCTTAATTATCGTTAACTAAGGTGTTTTGGATGTGCTTTAAAGGGACAGTGTGTGCACGCTGTCATTGTGATAGCTCAGCCCTTAGCAGCTAGTATATAATACAAGAAAAGAAAGGAGATAACCAGAGGCTTAGATCCCAAATTAAACCTCCACTGCCTTCCTCTTCTATGGAAGATGAAGTTGGGAAATGAATGCTTGGCTCCTATTTTGCTCAAGATATAAGCAGGGTGGAACCTATGCAACTTTTCCCTGCTACACTTCCCCTTGCGAATTCAGTGAGGTACTGGAACAAAATTTGTTCTCGGGATGTAAGAAGACATTGATTTCAGTTCCAACCTGTGAAGGCTGTATGCAGTGCTGGTTCTGGTTTTGTTGTAGTTCGTCTTCTGACAAAAACTATGTGGTTTGGCTCCTTGCCCACTGTGGCAGAATTTTATATATTCAGTTATGTTACTCCACACCATTCACTTCAGGGCAAAGGAAATGGAATGAAAACGGGGAAGGAATCATATCTGCAGGCTGAAAACCATAACAACAGTGAATGCAAATCTTATTCGCTGGATTTACTTCCAGTTGGGTAAATAAGCAAACATCAATTAGCAATTCGCACACGCCCCCCTTTTTTCCAATCTGAATCCTGTGACATCCTCACTACTTCTCCAAAGCATTTTGCTTTTGAAAGTAAAGGAAAATGTGTCCACCCCCCATGTCCAGAAGCCAAGTGAACTAAACTGCCAACACCTGATAAAAGCAGAATTCTCCATCACTCCTGGAGGTAGCAGTTTAGCTGAGGCAGGTAGAAGAAGAGTAGAAGAGTTTGGATTTGATATCCCACTTTATCACTACCCAAAGGAGTCTCAAAGCAGCTAACATTCTCCTTTCCCTTCCTCCCCCACAACAAACACTCTGTGAGGTGAGTGGGGCTGAGAGACTTCAGAGAACTGTGACTAGCCCAAGGTCACCCAGCAGCTACATGTGGAGGAGCGGAGACGCAAACCCGGTTCCCCAGATTACAGGTCTGTCGCTCTTAACCACTACACCACACTGGGTACAGGGCACACACAGCTCCAGCCTCCAGTTTCTCAATGCAGCTCCCTCACCACGCTGTCTGATGGCTGCATGTTACCTATGCAAACACTACAAGGGTGCCAACCAGCAAGCATCACATGTGCAGAGCATAAGCACATGAACAATGCCTGCTGGGGTGCATGGCCCTGGTCATGGGTTTCGCTCCATGTCTGCCTTTTCCCACTTCTGCCTTCCTGCTGGATCTAAATGTATCCCAGGATAGTTGCTGCTGTTTTAATTAGACCTGATACCTAAACAGGAAGTTGATACATCATTGAGACAATAGAGTTGGCCCTTTGCTGTAAATTTCAATCTGCGGCCAGAGGAATCAATCTCTCTTTACTTAGAGCCAATCTTGGTGCCACACACCAAGACGTGGGAGTAACAAAGCCTCTCTGTTTTGATTTTTAAAGAGAAAAGCAACTTCAGAGAGGATTTTCAGCAGGTGGAGGAAATGTTGCCACTTCTTCATTCCAAATCAGGGGCTCCCATCATGGAGTTCCAAACATGTATTTATCCTTGCAAGCACACCTGGATTCTAGGAGGAGCTGCAGCTGATTGGGGCAGCAGTGGCTGATTGCAGCAGAGAAAGACTGGGTGGGGAAACGAAATTCAGCACTTCCTTCCCCCGGTGCTCTAAGCTGCCTCCCCCTAAAGCAACTTCTTGCTTTTAAAAACTCCATGCACCACAGTTTTATTGCATACATTTTTATGCAATGTTTACTTAGGCCATTAGTGCTTTATAGTTATGGTGAAGCTGATAACTCTCAAGTCCCGGCTGTGAACCTTTGGGAAGCTGCAGTGAATACAAACAGACCATGAAGGTATTTGTCATATTGTTCAGAGAGAACTTCCTTTTTATAATTCAGTTATTAGGTGGTGCTGGGTGAAGCTATTCTGTTTTAGTGCAGGAACAGTAGGATGCAGAGCATGTAAAGGTGTGACTGATTCAGGATTACCCAGCCGCCTTCCATACAATAATATGTGCTGTTCAGCCACGGCAGGGACAATATGTTGACACTCAAAGGAGAAAACGGGTTTCTTAGCTGCGCACTTGCATTCTTGAAGAGTGGTCCACATGCAGCCATACGTCTAGCCTTTCTCATCACTATGATTGTGTCACCTGTTCTGGATTCTGAAATGAGGAGGAGGAAGCCCTGCCTGGGTGGAACATGTTGCCACCAGAGGTGGCAAAAAGGCTATTAGCTGGGATGGGCCTCCTCCAGGTGAACCCTGATAGTCATAACTTTCTAGAAAAGTCCAAGTTGGCCAAGTGTGGGGCCATCACAGTTATAACCTTAGCAGTGTGTGGACTACTCTCAGTATCTGCGGCAGGTATGTCTCCATTTTCTTCAACAGGTTCCCAACTGACACAAAGATATCTACTGCTCCATAATCCTACAGAGATGGAGCGGGCAGGTAGGAGGGCAGGAGGCTGCAAAGAAACCAGAAGCCTATGCAGGCTTATTGATTTAACTCTATGGTTGAGAGCAGTTGAACATAGAATGTTAGGAAGTCAGTTTAAAAAACACCCATCTCAAAGGGAGGGAGGGCATTGGCCTCTTCAGGCTTCTGACACCTTGTAGTGAGTATTGTAGAGGGGGGGTAGGCATTAAATTGGGGGATTTGCATATTTTGTTTATTTCCAATATTTCTAGCCTGCTTTCCCCCACCACAAGCACTAAAACAATCTATCAGTCTGAAAACCATAGATAGCACAAACAACTTAAAATGCCTGCTGAAGCAGAAAGCAAGTTCAACAAGGAAGGAAATTGTTTGATTTTCAGTCAGGAGTGAGTTCCACAGAATTGGACCCTCGCATGGCTCCTGGTGGAGACGAACCGTTCCTCTGAACCATGGGGGACTACTAACGGAGACCCCCCCCAGAAAGATCACAGTGATATCTCCAGAATATAAGAAATAAGGCAGTGCTTGATTTAGGACAATATAGGTAGTTTCCCCCAAGCCAAGGGGGCACAAAATTGAGAAGATCCATTTGGAGGGGTCCAATTTTGGCCCCTCACAGGGTGCCATGTTACCAAAGATTACCTATGTCTGCCCCTAAGTAAGGATATCCTGAACCCAAGTTGTTAGGGGCCTTGTCAGTTAATACTTGGCCCATTAATGTATAGGCAGCCAGTACAAGCTTTTCAGCACTGGAATTATGTGCTGGTGGTAGTAATCTGTCCCCACCAACAGTCTAGCCAGAGCTGCAGCTTCTGGACCCAGGTCCCAGGGTAGCTCCACACTGCAGTAATCAAGTACTGAGGTGGATTATGAAGGCAGAGCACAGCCATCATAGATGGCAGCCATTGACAACCTTATCTATTAATTATTGTTCCTTTAACAGCTGTATGAAAGGCAGAAATTTAGCCGGTTAACCATTTACTAGTATGATGATGATGATGATGATGATGATGATGATGATGATGATAATAATAATAATAATAATAATAATAATAATAATAATAATTTATTTGTACCCCGCCCATCTGGCTGGGTTTCCCCAGCCACTCTGGGCGGCTTCCATAGAAACCAAAAATACAATGATAGGAAGCAGTTCCTACCTGTTTGCTGCTCTGATTGCTTTATTTTGCTGCCTGCCAGCAGGGAGAAATGGCAGTCTCTGTGTGAGGCCCTATACCCTATCAACTTTTGTCCCACTCACCATTTTGGCCTGGCTCACCATTCCTAATTCAAAGGGGTGTATGTGTAAAGGCAGGCATTAAATGGCAGCAGAATAGAATGTAACAAGTACACTCTGTGACAATTCAGGCATAATGTAAATGCTTGCAAAATGGCCTATCATAGCAGCTGTGACGACAGAATCATCTGAGTAAATGAGCACTTGCACCGGGACAGGAAACCATTGTCTCAATTCAGACCCAAATGAATAAAATTCAACTTTTTAATTAGTTTCAGTTGAGCACTTTCATTCTAGAGCTTTCCTCCCAAGTTCCAGAACTGTCATTTAAAGGTGGGTTCTGCTGTGGAGACTAATACCTGAGTTTATTTACAAACTGATAGGTAAAGGCAGACCGCACAAAGATGCCAACAAAGCAAATGCCAAGGTACCCATGTCAGATCCCCAGAGATGCTTAAGCAGCCCAAAAACCTCAGCTCAGCCTTCTCCCTGTGTGTCTCCCCTGACCCCAGTCTAACCTCAGCCCACCTCCTTTGTTCTCTTTCCCAGACACAGATTAGATTAGAGGAGACAGAAAAGGATGCCTTTGGCCAAAATGACTCTTGCCTATCTCCCTGGCTAGCACCTCCTCATTGTGTGCCATTTACCTGTAATTTCCCTAACAAATGAAGGACTCCACCACTTGTCCACCAGCAATCAGAAAGTTCCCAACAGTTCCTGTAGCAGTCTATTAACCCTCTCATGACCAAGCCCCAATCTTACAACCTCAGCTAAAAAATGCCCAGGTGTGAGTCTTTCAGGCTTCTAGGGTCACACAGGTAAAGTGTTAGAAGTTGGGCTGTGGGAACAGAAATGGGTATACTTCCACTCCTGAGGGTCACCCCCATCAGAGACCTACAAAGCTCCTTGTTTTATTCTGACTAGACAAGGACTCCGGGTGAAGGGGGGGGGATACACTGAAACATTTTGTTGCAGTCACCATTTGTAAAGCAATTTTAAGAGCATAAGGGGAGCCCTGCTAGATCATACTGAAGGCCTATCTATCTGCACCCTCTTTCCCACAGTGGTCCACTAAATGCCTATGGAAAGCTCACAAGCATCACCTGAGCAGCCTGGTTCCCCAGGAACTAGTATTTGGAAGTGTTCTGCCTTTGGTGCTGGAACCACCAAAGCTCAGAGCCATGGGCAGCCTGGTCCTTCCTGAATTTGTCTGATCTTTATCTCAGTCTGTATCTGTACTGGAGCTCCTTTCAATTTTTTATAAACTGAACTGTTTTTAATTGTTGGTTTTTTAAAAATATATGGAACTGTTTTTATTTGTTTTTGCACGTTTATTGTTTTATGCTCTTAACTGTTTTATTTGTTTTAATAATAGTGTGCTTTATTGTTGTAAGCCGTCCTTGGACCTTATTGTAAGGGGAGGTTAAGAAATCTCTAACAAATAAAATATAAAGGATCCCAATTTAAAGCCATGTTGCAGGTCTGCCCGTATATCTTTTGTAAGAAACACGTAATAAAAATGTCAAACGTCTAACCCATTTGTAACACTACTGGATGTTCAGAATACTATGCACAGGTTCTACATACTGAGATAAGACAAATAGCCACATGTCACCCAGTGACCTTCATGATGAGAGCAGGGTTTGAACACAGGACTCTATCCCCTACACCTCACTGGCTCTAACAGGGGGCTTGGGCAAAGGACTGGTCTAGTAACCTAAAGCCCTTTTGGGAATGGGTAAGCTGTCCTGTTGCTTAACTTTCTTCCTTTCTCTTGGCAGTTTCCCTGAAGCTGGTCACTGAAGATGGCCAGCAAGCAAGGGTACAGTTGTCTCTCTGATGGCTCACTGGATGTTCCCTCTTCCAGCCCTGAAGGCACCCTGAGCCTCAGTCCTCACAGCCCTGGGCTCTGCCTGATCTCCACACCCACAGCAGAGACCCACTGGCTGAGCAGCGCCCCACCCCAGCCAGAGTCGCCTGGAGAAATGAATGTAACTTTGGAGAAACTCCTGGCTCCCATTACGGAAAAGCTCAAGTATTTGCTGAAGAAAGCAGAGGACTTCCAGACGTACCTGCTGTACAGGTGGCAGGGGGCTGAGTCAAAGCTGGGGAGGAGGTGGGCAGTCTTTGGGCAATCTGGGCAGGCCACATGTTTGGTGGGGAGACACTTTGAGGCGACTGTAATTATGAAGCCACTGCAGATTAGGGAGGAGCAGGGACTTGAAGGAGGGAGGCTGACTGACTGGCTGGCTGGGCTAGTCCTAGTGATGTCTAAGGTAGCTCCATTAACTACAAAACCCAAAATTTGAGATCCCCTCAAATTTTCTGGTTGCTGAATCTCCGCTTTAGTGGGACTTGATTTAGAGTGAGTACCAGTGTACCCTTTGGATTCTTGCTAAGTGGCAAATGTAATGGAGAACTCTTAATCTCCCACAGTGGTGTATATGTGTGTGTGTAACGTACACACCCAGTTTTCCTCCTCCAGGGGCTTGCCCTCTTCTTGGGACCCCCCCCCTCAATTAGGCCAAATTGATCAGGGAAAATACAGTGGTACCTCGGGTTAAGTACTTAATTCGTTCTGGAGGTCCGTTCTTAACCTGAAACTGTTCTTAACCTGAGGTACCACTTTAGCTAATGGGGCCTCCCGCTGCACCGCCACTGCACAATTTCTGTTCTCATCCTGAAGCAAAGTTCTTAACCCGAGGTACTATTTCTGGGTTAGCGGAGTCTGTAACCTGAAGCGTATGTAACCTGAAGCGTCTGTAACCCAAGGTACCACTGTAACTGGAGTGACCAGGAAAATGCACAGGGCTTATTGGGCTACTCTATAGTTGATGGGCTGCTTGGGAGGAAAGTTTCCATACTACATTATTGCCAGAGAGATAGCAAGCCAAGGGGCTGTCTGGTCTAGTTTTGCAGCTGGACGGTGCCAGAATCCTCAAGTCAGCCTCCCTGATGCCATGATGCACTTCCCCAGTAGCAGAATATGCAGTGTGGGTCTAGCATGTGCCCAGCAAGAAGAGGGGCTTGGAGTGGAGAGCAAAGAGAGTCCCTGCATTTCCTCCCAGTGTGATGACCATATTGTGGGCCTCCTATTTCCAGCAGAGACAGAATGCAGAAGGAGCAATTTGCCAAAGCCATGCCCACGTTCCTGCAGATGTGCCAGCCTTACTTCCACTACCTGGAATCCACAGCAAGAAGCTGCACTCCTTATTTAAGACCCCCACAGGAACCAGTGAGGAGGCGCGTGAGTCTGGGCCAAGGAGGGAAATCCCCATAGAGTTGGGAGGCACAATCGCTTCATCTAAACTGGTTCAAAAAGCTTACATGACATTCTGTTTGCACCTTTGCAGAACTGATCTGAAAAGGCCAAAAAAAAAGTGGGGGGAGGAGGCTCTATGGAAGAAGTGCTTGGAATCAAAAGGCTACAATCTTTGGCTCTGGAAAAAGAACTGAAATTAACACTAAAAGTCTCTTTTGAATCAGGGCTCCCTCCTCCCCTTCACAATCAAACTTTATTGTATGGCATTCCAAAACTGCACCTGAATTTTCTAGTCCGCACCCAGCCCATCCTTGGCCAATGCCCTTCCCTTTCTTCTTCACAGTCGTAGAGTCTTTTCTTTTCTGCTTAAAATAATAATAAATCTCATATTACTCATTGAAGCAACTGTGCAAATAGATTGTTTTTCCATTACAGTACAAGTGTGTGTAGTTTGGGAAGAAGAAATCTATGGAAACAAGTTATTTCAGGGTGAAGTGGGCAATCAGTGAAATCGGAAGAGTGTTGGGATGGAATTCAATGTAGCACTAAGTAGTTCCTTGAAGAAAGATTTCTCCTTGTGCCATGGGACATTCTCTCTCTTCTCGGTGTTTCACCAACCCTGCAGAGCAGATTTGGAGAGGGCACAGGCTGCATGCAGGGGGAGGAGAGGGGGAAGGAAACCCAGCTGTGCAACATAAATCCTTGGGCTGATTGGACTTGTTAACAGAATGCCACCCATAGTTTTGGTATAACTATAACTCTGATTTCTATGCTGGGCTTTTAGAAAGGAAGGAATCTAGCAGGTTCTTTGCTAAACACAATATATGTTAAATGGGAAAAGGTAATATGACCTTAGCATGTGAAATTTGATTCCTACATCCACAAAGAGCAGGGATGGCTCAGACCCCCAATACAATCTGGAGGAATACACTTCAATATAAGGGCTTTTAATGTGTGATATTCTGTTTGTTTGTTTGTTTGTTTGTTGTTTTGCTGTGTTTTTGTATACCCTGTTGAAAGCTGCCCAGAGTGTTTGGGGCAACCCAGTCAAATGGGCAGGGTAAAAACAGTAATTTTTATTTTTATCTTTAATTATTATTAAAGGTCAGCAACTGGGTTGGTCAAAGATCTGAGGCAGACTAAAGGGATGAGCTCTCACCCACTTTCCTTTACAAACTCATAGCTGACCAAGGGTGAAATTCTGCTGGACTTAGTTGTGTTTCCCACCCTCTGTGCTTCTGGCAGATACCCATCCATTGTGTAAGGATGGCTCTTGGGACAAGGGATAGGGCTTTCTCAATAGCTGCACCTGTGGAACAGCTTGCCTCATGAAATCTAGAAGACCTCCTCCTCCTCTCTGGCAGCCTTCTGTTTTCGTTTGGGCAGGCTGAAGGTCGAAGTGCCTTTTACTGAAGACTTTGATCAGCCATGCCTGTCTCTGTTACTGTATTTTATTTTTACATTCATAATTATTATTGTATTTTTCTGCTGTGATTATAATTACTATACACTGCCTTGAATAATATATACGCATTAGAAAGGTAGATATACAGTGGTACCTCGGGTTAAGTACTTAATTCGTTCCGGAGGTCCGTTCTTAACCTGAAACTGTTCTTAACCTGAAGCACCACTTTAGCTAATGGGGCCTCCCACTGCCGCCGCGCTGCCGGAGCACAATTTCTGTTCTCATCCTGAAGCAAAGTTCTTAACCCAAGGTACTATTTCTGGGTTATCGGAGTCTGTAACCTGAAGCGTATGTAACTTGAAGTGTATGTAACCCGAGGTACCACTGTATACCTTTATAATAATTAAATAAACAAATCCAGGTATGAAGAGCTTGGCTGGCACAAAACATTTCACCCTTAGGGGCATGTCCGGGTATGCAACCAGAAGGACAGAGGTCTCATCTCTCACTTCCCACTGCTCAAGAACTTGCCCTTTCAAGCCTTTGGGGCACTTCCAGACAACCTGTTTATTGAGCACCCATCCCAGTTTGCTTGCAAGGAGGTTAGATGATGTTGTGTCAAATCCCACATGCTCCAGAGCATTTTGCCTGTCACTTTCCTTACTTCAAAAAGTCTAAACTTTTGAGGAAGTGGATGTGTTGTGCCCAAACTCCCAATCAGCTAAGATTGTGCATCCTGAATTTGTAATTCTGCACTTTCCCCACAGCTCCTGGAGATCTCCCAGCAGTTGGCCTGCCAGCTTGAGCAACTGGTGCTGATGTATGCTTCTTTCAGCTTTGTCTCTTTAGAAGACACTGACCCATTCAGGTAGGAGACAGTCTCCAAGACTTGCATGTGCCCAAGTGTGGCACAAGTGGCCCCAGAGTGCTAGCAGGAACAGGTTGCTCTGGAATTGGTGCCTGCTAGTCACTAGAGTTTAGCTCTTACAACCGTTTTGTTTCTCCCCTTGCTGGCTTTTAGTGCTGTTTTATTAGTTCCATGCTGCTTTTGTTAATTTTTGAGCTAGTGCTGCTTGATGGTTGTTGTTGATTTCATCTTGTGAGCTGCCCAGAGGCACAGGCTTAATTGGACATGGCTGTATTTGGTGTTCCCTGTCTGCTAGCACAAAGGTTCTTGCATTAGGGAATGGGTAAGTTTTCATATTATGCACCAGGGGAATCCAATGCAGTTGCGTTAGCGGAAAGTCATTGCACAACAGATTGTGCAATCTATTGTGCAACGAAGTCGCCAGTAACCTGCTTATGCATTCAGTTACACAGCAATACTCTACTGCCGTAAACATTTCTCCAGTGGAACAACTACACTGCTAAGTGGCTTTCACTTAGGTCTACGTTGGATCCAGCCTGCAGTCTATAAATGCCAAACAATAATATTAATTTTTAAATAATAGAATGCACAGCATTGAAATAAATCAGCTCTCTGCATACCACGAAGCACACAAGATTCAGTCCAAAGGCAGGAGGAGAGTCTTTGTACCAATAAGGTCTTCCAGTTAGATTCCCCCCCCCCCCAAGATAGAAAGTAGCAGATTTAAAAAATGAAGTCTCTTTCAAAATATATTTAATATTATTACTTTTTTACATTGTCCTCCCACATTTCTCCCCAATTGTTTAGCTTTGGGTTTCACTTTCCAGCAAATATATTTCAAACCCAACATTCAGTTATAGCAATCTAGCTTTATATTTGCAAATCATCTGGAAAACTGGTTCAACTGGAAAATGTAATCATTAGCTTTTTGCATGTGTTTTGTAAGTTATATGCTCTACATCCAATCTCATGCACAGCTGCTCTTATCTGTCTGTCTGTCAATCACCACCAGTGTCTCATGCTTCTTCTGTGGAAAGTTCTGGCTGAATGAGTTGCGACAAGTTTCCATCTTCCGATATTGCATCCCAGCACCCTACACCGCTGCCCATATTCCCCGCAACCTCTATAAGAAGATGCGCTGGAACCTCGATATCTTGGAAGGTTCTGCTTGCCGGAATCAAACACCCCGGACAGAATAGTGAGTTGCAGGACACCCTGGAGATATGGGGTGTAGGTGGAGGGGACCTGAATGGAGAGCCATATCTGGCACTGACCCCCCCTCTCTCCCCACCTTATTCCTCTGCTCCACCACTTCAAGGCTACTTGATGCAGGTCTTGGTGTGGTTTTATTCCAGTGCCACTTTTCCTGAGGCTTGCTTGACTGGCCATCCCCATTCTTCACTGCCTAACTGCAACCTTGTCCTTCTGTTGTAGCTACTTCCTGTGCTTCAGGGATACAGGAGATGAGACGACAGCGAAGATGCAGAAGCTCTGGTCCATTGGGCGCTGGGTGCCTTTGGATCCTGACAGTGACCACAGCTCCGATGTGCTCTCCTGGTAAGCATGCAGCAGGGAAGTTCTGTCTAGAACAGCGGTGGGCTGACTTGAGTCTTGTGTGGTCTCCCAATGCGCTTTATGTTTACAAAGCAATATTGCATACTCAAGATCTCCTAACAAGTAAGACAGGGGGTGCACCAAAGCTTTCAATAACCTACCTGAACCCGGTGGGGGCAACAGACAGAAAGCCAACCTGTTCTTCTCTTTTTAGTACTTGTTGGTAAAGCAGATTGCTTCCTTTCAGGCTTTACTTCCTTCCTGCTTCTTCAAGTATGAATCGGAGCCAATAGATTAACACTATCCCATGCTATCTTGGCCACATTTAAAACCTACACTTACCTTCAACCAGCAGTCTTGCCGGACTATTCTTTCTGCACACCACTTTAATCTATTAAAGCTAATAGCTATTTAATCTATTTAATCTATTAATCTATTAAAATCTATTTAATCTATTAAAGCAACACGAGTTAACTTCAGGACGTGCCTTTCTTTCAGAAATCATGGGCTTCATTCTTTGATTCTTTTAAACACTGTTGGAAAAGATGCCCAGCTGTAGCATCTAACATCATTTCCCTATTTTAAGCTTTGAAAGTGAAGCAGACACATACACTATGAAAAATACACTTGCTCCTGTCTGCACTATCTTTGGCACACTCCCAGACATGTAACAGGAAGTTATTCAGGAAGAACTTTAAACCAGGGGTCACAACAGTTCCAGATTCCAACACAGTTGTAATTTTAAGGCATTTCTGCATTGTGGGATATAGCTTGAAATGTGTGCATGCCAAGCGGCCTCTCTCTTATCTGATGAGTGGGCTGAAACTTCCCACACATTTTCTACTATGGTAAATACAAGTGCAGCTGATGCCTGGCACTTGATTCAATATTATGACTGAAGACTGATGCCTGAATGCTGGTTTGTGCTTTCTGTAAGAATGAATGCAAAGAAACAAGCATGAAAATAAAAACAACACCACAAACCACCTTCGAACACTGAATTTCCTCTTGCTTCTGGGAAAAGATGTACTCGTAAGGGGCACATTCTGACAGTGGCAAATGTGGAATGTAGCTTAGTCATAGCTGTGTGTGCTAAAGTGCAAGGTGACATGCAGGGTGAAGGTATTCCAGGTGCCCTTCAGATATTTTGGACTACAAGTCCCTTCAGCCCAGCCAGCATAGCCAATGGTCAGGGATGATGGGAGTTGTAGTCCGAAGTATCTGAAGGAGACCACATTGGCTTCCCCTGTGGCTTTATACATGCCTTCCTGTGTATTTCTGCAGCCGGTAGGATTGCCACCTGTCCTATATAATACACGGTTGTCCCGTATTTCAATGTAAAATGCTTATGTCCTATATAGATACAGTTTTGTCCTGTATTTCAAGTCGTCTCTCTCTCTCTCAAGTTAGGGATCCTCTCCAAGTGCATGTGCTTTAAAGGGTGTTTGAAAGGTCATGTATTTAAGCTCTGGGTAGCCAAAAACAGACAGATTTACAAATTTGTCTTTTTGTGTGTAACAAATTCCAGAGAGGCCATCCTGTTAGGCTGCAATAGATTGTAATGGATTGCTTTGAAGTCACTTCAGCACCAGACGGAAATAATAATAATATCGCCCCCTCCCACAACCCTGTATTTTGTCAGAACAAAAGTGGCAACCCTATGTAGCCATGCTGTAGTGACTGCTCATTAAAATCAGGGGGCTGAACTGGATCTTTAGGTTTTTATATCAACCATTTATGTACCACTGAATCACAACTGTGGTATATAGGAGCCCAAAACAATAAAAGCAGTGATGAGTTCAAACTAATTTCAAATGACGTTAAAAATAGCACGGATGCCAGGAATGCCACCACCCCCTTTGCCTTTTCTTCCCACAGGGTCTTGTGCCGCCAGCCCATGGGGGATTACCAGCAGCTCCTGACAATCGGGTTTGAGGAACCCTCCCACACGCTCGCCACGGACCTCTTGGTGCAGATGCTCAGTGCTCAGAGCGCCGGTCTGCTGAACCGCGAGTCCTCCTGCTGGGTGAGCTCAGGGGAACAGGTGCAGTGAAAAACGTACCTTCATGGTATGCCACCAAGGGGCAGCCCACTGCCTCCTCTCACCACCAATGTCACATATGTAGCATAAGATGCTACCTTCACATTAGGCACAGTGAGGTCATGCTAGATATTGGCATGCAGATATGCCAGTTTAGGATTTTTGTGTTGAAGTTGAAAAATTTTGAGGTTTTCCCCCCTTCCTAATGTTAATCCTCTTGTGCTTGCAATCAGATGTAAGTTATATTTTTTGAACAAGAATATACTTGCCTGCCCTTCTGCTGGCTTCCTATGCCTGGCCACTGAACAGGTACAACCCACTTTGAGATAAGCCATATCACCAAAGTACTGAGGCTCCTGTGCGCCTCCTTACAAGGTTCAGCAGGATAGAGCTGGAAGTCACATTTGCCTTTGAATTCCCTGTTTCCCTCTGAGCTCTAGTCAGTTGTGGCTTAAGGCAGGTCAAAATATCTGAAATACCTAAGTGGGGACATCTAGAAAGCTTTTTATTTTTAAAATGTCTATGTATAGCTTTCTTAATAAAGAAGTGGTGACTATTTTCAGGCTCAACTTTACTGATGTGTGGAACTTTTCTCAGAAGTAGAAGGGTGCTGGAGACGTTCAGATTCATTATTTTTTTAAATAATATTTATCAATAATTTAATAATTACAAAAAGAAGAAAAAGAGTTAAACAAAGCAAAACAATACAATACATAAAAAACAAAAAACACTGCTTATCTTAACAAAACAAAAACAATTAAAAACACATCCAATATTTTCATATCTTGTCTTTCATTTACTTGTTTCGACAACCTCCTCACACCTCCCTTTTTTGTATTCTAGTTCAGTTAGCTATTTCAGCAAATCCTTTCCATCTTTCTCAGTTTTTGTCCTATAATTTATCTTAACACAATCTAACCTTATTTTTTCCCCTTTGGCCCATTAACAGTCTATTTTTACTTAATTCTTTATAACATTTCTGCTAAAGCCATATAACTTCATTCCAGAATCCTTCTAACATTCATTAATTTTACAGTGTTTCTGTAAACAGTCTTTAAATTTTTTCCAATCTTCTTCCACTGACTCTTCTCCCTGGTCTCGGATTCTGCCAGTCATTTCCGCCAGTTCCATGTAGTCCATCAACTTCATCTGCCATTCTTCCCGGGTGGGTAAATCTTGTGTCTTCCAATACTTTGCTACAAGTATTCTTGCTGCTGTTGTAGCACACATAAAGAAAGTTCTATCCTTCTTTGTCACCAATTGGCCGACCATGCCCAGGAGAAAGGCCTCTGGTTTCTTCAGGAAGGTATATTTAAATACCTTTTTCATTTCATTGTAGATCATCTCCCAGAATGTCTTAATCCTTGGGCACGTCCACCAAAGATGAAAGAATGTACCTTCAGTCTCATTACATTTCCAACATTTATTATCGGGCAAATGGTAAATTTTTGCAAACTTGACTGGTGTCACGTACCACCTATAAATCATTTTCATTAAATTCTCTCTTAAGGCATTACATGCCGTAAACTTCATACCTGTGGTCCATAACTGTTCCCAGTCAGCCATCATGATGTTGTGTCCAACATCTTGTGCCCATTTAATCATAACAGATTTCACCGTTTCATCCTGAGTGTTCCATTTCAACAGCAAGTTATACATTCTTGATAAATTCTTAATTTTGGGGTCTAACAATTCTGTTTCCAATTTTGATTTTTCCATCTGGAAGCCAAGTTTTTTATCCAAATTATATGCCTCCATTATTTGGTAATAATTGAGCCAATCTCGCACTTTGTTTTTTAATTTTTCAAAGCTCTGCAGTTTTATTCTGTCTCCCACTTGTTCCAGAATTTCCCAATATTTAGGCCATTTGGCCTCCATATTGAGTTTTTTCTGAGCCTTCGCTTCCATTGGTGACAACCATCTTGGGGTGAGACGTTCAGATTCAATATCCTTTCACCTTTCAGTTTCAGTCTTGGCAATTCATTTTGACAATGTTTAGGGTGGTGCACAAAATTAGAAAGCTATCTAAATAAATATTTAGAACAGATCTAGAATGTGATCTAATTAACATAAGAGAACAAGAAATAGGTCCCAAAAAATCAGCAGTAATATACAGTGGTACCTTGAGTTACATACACTTCAGGTTACATACACTTCTGGTTATAGACTCCGCTAACCCAGAAATATTACCTCGAGTTAAGAACTTTGCTTCAGGATGAGAACAGAAATCGTGCTCCGGTGGTGTGGCAGCAGCAGGAGGCCCCATTAGCTAAAGTGGTGCTTCAGGTTAAGAACAGTTTCAGGTTAAGAATGGACCTCCAGAACGAATTAAGTACGTAACCAAAGGTACCACTGTATGTTCAAACACTTGACAATACAAAAATGCCTGCAGTGGTTCCAGCGAGCCCATAAAGCTGGGCGTTTGCACCCTTCTGCGGATGAACTTCCAGAGCTTTGAGGTGGTCATGGAAACAGCCTGTCCCAGGGGGTGGTCTGAGTTTCAGCATGTCTCTGCCCCCACTCAAAAATCTGAGAGCTTCAAAAATCCTATCACTTTTATGCAAGCGCTAAATATGAATTTTCTGATAACAATATTATATTAACATAAACAGGCTTTGCTTGTTGTGTCATCTTCTCTAGCAAATGCCAAAAGCAGTGTTTGTATCCTGCTCCTATTCTTACTTCCTGCTTTGGTGGAACCTTGAATGGGATATAATCCGGAGACCTCCGGGGAAGCAGGCTGGGTGTTTCATGGGAGCAGACGTGTTCTCTTAGGGAAGTAGCTCCCAGACTCCTATTTCCAGTTATATCCCATCTTTCATCCCAAAGGTTCCCTCCTGGATAGTGATAAAGCCGGATATCAAATCCAAATTCTTCTTCTTCTTCTTCTTCTTCTTCTTCTAACAGAAAATAATAAAATACAATAATCCATTTTTTAAAAGAACCACCCAGATCAACATGAAAAACAATAATTGAAAACAATTGTGCCAATGCTAAAAGTCACCAGCAGATTTTATAAGTCAGTGCTAGCACCTTCAAACCATGCCTGGAAACTCAGGGCAGTTTGCAGAAAAACTGGATTTTCTTCACCTGCCATAATAATGGATGCGATTTGGTGAGAAGGATTTTTAAAATTTCACACCTGAAACCCCACAACTAAAACAACCCTTGTATGAGGAATAATAGGTCCTGTAGAACAGGGAAGGCCAGCCAACATAGAGGAGCTGGTGGAGAGGGCCATCCCTGCTCCAGCAGCATTCCTGGTTAAACATTAGGGAAACCTGCAGAAGGGACCTTCGCAGAAAGGAGAAAGAACGCAGTTAGAAGGCAGAGGTAAACAGGAGTAGAGAAGCCCTGCCATCTAGCGCCCAAAGTGTATATCTCAAAGTTAGGTTATACTGGTGCTCAGTTAAAAAACATGCACCAATATAAACACTAAAATAAACATTGATAATAGAATTCAGAAATTCAGAGTTGCAAAGATATTTTATTCCATGTGGAAAAAATAACCAAATTGCTGATTGATCACAACAATTCCCCTAAGGACAGCACCCATGATTCATAGTTTCATTTGTGTCTTCAGTGTGTCCTTAACCAGCAATAGTGTAAAGAGACACAGCTAATTCCATCTTTGTCCAAGATGCTCCAAGAGTGGGATACACAGAAAGAACACCTGTGGATGCCACTTCTGCACATCTTTGCTTAGCATAATAGTTTAGGAAAACACACACACACAAACATTAGATCAAATGCTTTAGTGAACAGTAAGACAATATAGTTGCCACAACCACATCCCCCTCCCTGCTTACAGTGTAATGCAAAGCAAGAGAGATGCGTTTACTCCAAGATGTGTCCAGATTTTGAATGTGGCTTCAACACAGTTTAAAGCACTTGACTCCCCCTGTCCCAAGTATATTGGGAACCATAATTTCTTAAGGCTGCTGGGAATTGTAGCTCATTTAGGAGTGTGTACACAGGCATTGTCCATATTGCACTGCCTCAAAATAAAAGCCACACTTTTTATGTCTTCATTATAGCATCAAATGTTCGCTCTTTGTGAAATGATCAAAGAGATTAACCCTCTTTGCTAAGATATGCCTGTCAGGGAGCAGACTCTCCATATTTTGAGGGGAGAATTCTGAGGTTGCTCATCCAGTTGTGAAGGAATGGACAAGCTGTGAACCAGGACCTGCTAGAAGAAAGAGAAGAATTTATCTTCGCCATCAGATCAGGATTTTATAATTTTTTTTTTTTTAACAGTGAAGAACAGCAACCTCAGCCGACATAATCTGCAATATAGATCTGTATCTGCAAAGCAAAAACTCTTCAGCTATAAAAGCAAAACCAAGCATCAAGTAGTTCCAAGTGTAGTCAAGCTACTTCTACAGGGCAGACAGGTGTTTTCAATCTGAGGCCACCTAATTCTGCTGCAGTGGGAAGGGACTGGTTTAAAGGGGATGTGATCAGGCTTAGAAATTTCTGCTAAGTGCTTGGCAGACTTTCCAGCCCAGCATCCAGTGTGGGCTGAAATAGTACTGCATTTAGCACAGGAAATAGTATTTCATTTAGCACAAGAATGAAGGCTGAATAATGGCTCAATTAGAACTGGATGCATTCCAGTGAAAAAAATAGCACAGACGGTTCTGCACGATGGATTGGCTTTTTGGAGGATTAATGTTTTTAATGAAATAGCACATGAATTCCCTGATGTCTGTGAGTCATCACTAAGGGAGCAATACTATGCTCAAGGAGCTGGTGTGAAGCAAGCTGGTGTAAGGTAAGCTGGCGTAAAGTTACACAAGATCCTTAACCCCATTCCACAGCAGGGCTGCTGCAGCTGCTCTGCCTAAACTTGGCAGAGGGAAAACAAGCTTTTGAAATAGCGTTCTGTGCTGGGTTGCCAGGTCATATGGCCAAGCTGAATAATAATAATAATAATAATAATAATAATAATAATAATAATAATAATATATTATTTATGTCCCCGCCCACTCTGGGTGGCTTCAACAGATACTAAAATACAATAAACATTAAAAGCTTCCCTAAACAGGGCTGCCTTCAGATGTCTTCTAAAAGTTTGGTAGTTATTTTTCTCTTTGACATCTGGTGGGAGGGCGTTCCGCAGGGTGGGTGCCACTACCGAGAAGGCCCTCTGCCTGGTTCCCTGTAACTTGGCTTCTCGTAGCGAGGGAGCCGCCAGAAGGCCCTCGGCGCTGGACCTCAGTGTCCAGGCAGAACGATCTGAACTGGTTCAGATCTGGCCAAAGTCCCCCTCCCCCTCTGGTCCCATCCCTGTTGCATCCTTTGGGGGTGGGGAACCTACACTAGCCTTGGCTTAGCCCTTGCTGAGCAAGTTATGCTGGCCTCTCTTCAGCTGAGCTGGGGTTGGGAACTTAATTCCAGCTGAGCTGAGCATCAGCCAGCTAAACTGAAGATCTGCTGTACTCTAAGCTGCTCATCCTGGTGGATCTTGAGGGGACTTTCCTGGAGATCCCAAACTAATTTGCCCTTTAAAGAGCTTTTTTGGTGCAAAATGGAGCATACTTAACTTAGAGGTGCCCCACTGATGCTGTGTCCACACCCCTGTATACTCTCCATCCACCCCAATGCTGGTTTGGCAAGCCATGTACGCAATAGCCACAATCCATATCTATCCTGCATCTTTCCTGTGGTTTCTTATGAAATACTATTTTTTTTATTAAAAAAATAATTTTTATTAAAGATTTACCTCTCTTTCAAATCAGAACCAGTGAAGGCAGTGAAGGTCCTGTGTGAGTGTCTGGAGGCGGTTGGAGGATGGATGGCGGCTAACAGATTGAGGCTGAATCCTGACAAGACAGAAGTACTGTTTCTGGGGGACAGGAGGCGGGCGGGTGTGGAGGACTCCCTGGTCCTGAATGGGGTAACTGTGCCCCTGAAGGACCAGGTGCGCAGCCTGGGAGTCATTTTGGACTCACAGCTGTCCATGGAGGCGCAGGTTAAATCCGTGTCCAGGGCAGCTGTTTATCAGCTCCATCTGGTACGCAGGCTGAGACCCTATCTGCCCGCGGACTGTCTTGCCAGAGTGGTGCATGCTCTGGTTATCTCCCGCTTGGACTACTGCAATGCGCTCTATGTGGGGCTACCTTTCAAGGTGACCCAGAAACTACAACTAATCCAGAATGTGGCAGCTAGACTGGTCCTGGGAGCAGCCGCCGAGACCACATAAGACCGGTCTTGAAAGACCTACATTGGCTCCCAGTAAGTTTCTGAGCACAATTCAAAGTGTTGGTGCTGACCTTTAAAGCCCTAAACGGCCTCAGTCCAGTATATCTGAAGGAGCGTCTCCACCCCCATCGTTCTACCCGGACACTGAGGTCCAGTGCCGAGGGCCTTCTGGCGGTTCCCTCACTGCAAGAAGCCAAGTTACAGGGAACCAGGCAGAGGGATTGTTTAAGAAGGCATGCAATTGGTGGTGTGTTAGCCAGGGTATTTGGGTGTCCCCTAGTTTGTCTTGTATTTCTTGTGTTGATATGGGTTTGCTGTTTTGTAGAAATCTGCTAGGTGATATAGGCCTTTGGCTTGCCAGGTTTTTTTATCTGGAAGTTTTATGCTGTGTGGGGACTATAGAGGGAAGTGAGAAGTGAAGAAAAAAGCAACTCATTATATATATATATATATATATATATATCTATATATCTATATATATCACGCTCCTTTTTGCCATGTGTATTTTCTTGGCGCAGTCCTAGTCTTCTGACGGGAGAGGGTGATCACTGAGGCTTTTGTTTTGTCTAGTAAAGTCTGCGATCCAGAACCCCCAGGTGGTCCGGTGCAGTGGTGGGCTGGCAATGGGTAGGGTTGGGTGTCCCCAAGCTGCTTGTTGCTGCCACCAGTGCTGCTGAGCCCAGTGGCAGCCTGGGCCTGACTCTGCAAGGTGCAGGATGCAATCCACCCCAGTGCCTAGCTGGAGGGGGGGGGGGGTCATCTGGTGCTGCTGACTTGTATCTAGTAAATAACGAAGTGTCTAATCAGAAGAAAGCCACACTGAGTTCAGTGGGGCTTACTCCCAGGCAGCCAGGGCTTCTCCGGATGACAAGATCTTTTTGCACCAGGTCAGTGAGGATCACTTGCTTTTTAAAATTCTCCCATATATACAGAACTCCCTGTGCGCCTTTTGGACTGAATCAAATAACTGGGGTCACATAGGTGTTGATTACTTTTTATAATACATGCAAGATGGATCTCCCTCTGGAGGTTGTGGATTCCTTCCTTAGAGGTTTCTACGCAGAGGTTGGATGGCCGTATGTCAGGGATGCTTTAGCCGAGTTTCCTACATTGCAGGGGGTTGCACTAGAAAGACCTTGGGGTCCCTTCCAGCTCTATGATATCATGTTTTTCTGCTTCAACAACATTTCATTATGTTCATATCATTTTATGTAATTGTATTTTGTATAAATTATAAAAATTATTTAAAAAATGTTCTATCTACAAACAAAATATTTAAATAGTTACCTTTCTACTGGTAGGATGTGGAGGGCATGGGCGTAGCCAGGATTTTTGCTAGGGGGCAGGTGTTTGCTAGGGGGAGTAGAACCTCAGATTTGTATTGATTTGTACTTATTGGGGGGGGGCAACTGCCCCCCTTGACTATGTCTATGGGGGGCACAGGAAGGTTGGAAAGGGGGCCATGGTCTAGGGACATAATCGTCAGTGGGAGTTGAGTTGCTTTGCTGTGTTCGATCAAATTCAGTAATTTCCTAATGGGGTCTGTTATATTGAGACCAGGGACGAAGCCAGTCTGGTCTGGGGCAATTAATTTGTGTAGGAATTTTTTTTTTAGTCTTGCAGTCTTGGTTTATCAATGAGAGATCCGGTGGTATGATTCTACTCTTGAGGGTATCTTTGAGTGGTTTTGGGATAGAGACTATTTTGGAAGAAGTCCAGGTTTTAAGGATGGGGGCCCCTTTTATGATGTCGTTGAATAGGTGGCTCATGTAGGGCATCAGGGTTTCTTTGAATTTCTTGAAGAATTCTGCTGTAAAGCCATGAAATACTGCATTTTGATGTGTTCCCCCCACCCCACCCCACCCCAAACCAGCTTTGATCCAAACTTAAGAAAAAGAACCTGGCTGCATTTTAAACTGGTAACAATAATAATAATAATAATAATTTATTTATACCCTGCCCATCTGGCTGAGTTTCCCAAGCCACTGGGTGGCTCCCAGTCCAGTGTTGAAAACAATGCAGCATTAAATATTAAAAACTTCCCTAAATAGGGCTGCCTTCAGATGTCTTTTAAAAATA
Organism: Podarcis liolepis; assembly: GCF_965112155.1. Taxonomy (NCBI): domain Eukaryota; kingdom Metazoa; phylum Chordata; class Lepidosauria; order Squamata; family Lacertidae; genus Podarcis; species Podarcis liolepis. The sequence goes on from NC_139555.1 coordinate 43,211,886, forward strand.
GGATAGCTGCTTATTTCCTTGACATCTGATGGGAGGGTGTTCCACAGAGCGGACGCCAATACCGAGAAGGCCCTGTCTATGCACACAGCCTTAGTTCATTGACACCTATGCCTTGGTATATACAATGTACTTGGCATTGAAGACAGCAGCACTTGCTCCCTTTTTCCTGACCAGATACGGCTCACCACCCCTAGATATATTATAAAGGGCTAGCAGTAGCGTGCTGCGGTCAGAGAACAAGCCATAATTTTATTGCAACTTGAGCTTTCGTAGCCCCATGAAGCACTAAACTCAGTGTATGCCTTAAACAATCCTGCTCAGGAATAAGTCCCTTTGAGTTCAATGGCAGGGGCAAGATTGCATCAGCAGCGTTTATTTTATGGCACTATAATCCTACTCATCCTCCGAACAGTTCAGGGGGGCAGAGATGTATGCGGAGAAAAAGGGCGCCTAAAAAATAAACCTACACAGTAAAGGGCTTGCGACGACTCCCGCCAGCATCCAAAATGGCGGAGTCTCCTCCTACAATCTCACCATAGATTTCTGGAAGCTTTGCTCAGCCCCCTTCTCCCATCTGTATTCTCTTTCTCAATCGCCGGGTCTCAATCCAGCCAATGGCGGAGCGCTGACGTCATTTGATTGGCGGGCGCGAAGACGAGTCGAAGCTTCCTTCCGCCGGTTTCGTATAGAGGCGGGTCCGCGCTCGGCGGCGGCGGCCAATAGGAATCGAAGGTGCTTCCTGTACTGGGCCGTCCTATCCGAATTGGAGCGCGGTGTGCACAAGGCGAAGCGGGAAGCGACTCGGCAACTCGGACCTGAGCAGGTGAGGGGGCTCTGCGTGGGGCGGCGGCGGCGAGGAAGGCTTCCTATGGCGGCGCAAGCCTCCCGCCCTGGCGCCTGGTCCCTCAGACCTTCTCGTGGTGGTGGGGTGGGCGGGCGCCGGTCGGTCGGTCGTGGAGAGGAGGCGCCTCTGCTTGGGTCGCCCCTTGGTTCCTTCCTCGCCGGCCCATTCAGACGACCGTTTTGGCCACGCGCGAAATTGCTCCTCACATACGTCGCTTTGCTCCGGCGGGGCCCTCGGGAGGGCAGGACCCGCATGGAGGCGCCTCGGAAGTCCGGGACGCCTTGGCTGCTTGCGGAACTTGAAGGCGCCGTCGCGGCGCCTCCCCTCCGCCCGCGCCAGCCTCGTGGCTGCAGCGCTCGGGCCTACCCGGGACTGCCTTGGCTGTGCTTCCGAGGCTCCCTTGGGGGTCCTGCTCCTGAAAAGGAGGCGCTCTCTTTCGCCCCCGCCGACGTCCCGCCTCTCTCTTTTCTTCCTCCTCCTCTGGCGAGCACTCGTTGCCGAGTAAACTGCCGGATTTACGTATAAGCTAAACAAGCTATATCTTAGGGGGCCCCCCATAAAATTTAAAGGGAAAAAAACCTAGATGTATATTTCCAAAGTATAAGATATAAAACAGATAAAATGAAACCTACATACAGCAACAGTGTTTTGTGTTAGGCTCCTATGATGTAAGTACTGTAATGGGCCCTTCCTGGTAGCCAGCTCCCCAAATATCATTTGTATAGGGTGTATTTCTATGTATAGGGTGCTCACATTCTGCATGTGCAAATGGATTTAGATACCTCCTAGGCCCATAAATTACCATATAGCATATATTCAACACAAAAAACAGCGACAATTGGTTGTTGACAAAGGACAGTTGGACATATAAAGGGCCTCATTCAGCAGCTTAGGGCCTCATCAAACTTAAATTCAGCCCTGCGAGTAAGATTGTCTTCCATGAACACAGTCTTAACAGTAAGTCTGTAAGTGAATGTGAAGGCCAATTCTGGATCCACCCGACCTTCCACATTGGGGACCTAGGTTTCTGGGTGGGAGTTGATCACGGTTTGGTTTTGCCAAGCGTGCCTTCTTCTTAGCACGTTTCTCCCTTCCATCCTGAGTTCGTGCTTCTTCAAAGTCCATTACACCTTTGGTAAAGGCTGTTTTCCAATTGGAGTGCTCACAGGCCAATGTTTCACAGTTATCAGTGCTTATACTACTTTTAAGATTTGCTTTGAGAGAGTCTTTAAACCTCTTTTGTTGACCACCAGAATTACACTTCCCATTCTTGAGTTGGGAATAGAGTAGTTGCTTTGGAAGATGAAAATCAGGCATCCGAACATGACCAGTCGAACGAAGTTGATTTGAAGAATCATTGCTTCGACACTGGTGATCTTTGCTTCTTCCAGTACACTGGCATTATTTCACCTGTCTTCCCAAGCAGTATGTAAAAATTTTCGAAGACACTGTTGATGGAATCTTTAGAGGAGTTGGAGATGGCGTTTATAAGTGGTCCATACAATGAGGTTGGTAGTACAATAGCTTCGTAAACAAGCATTTTGGTTTCCATGCAAAGGCCCTGGTCCTCAACCACTGTGCACTTTAATCAGGAGAAAGCTGCACTCGCAGAGCTCATGCGATGCTGGATTTTGGCATCAGTGTTGGCCCTTGTGGAAAGGTAACTGCCCAGGTAGGAGAAGTGATCAACACTTTCCTGATGTTTCACCATTGGATTTGTGGCACTGCAGAGGGGTTGTTTTGTGGTTGTTGGTGCAGCACTTTGGTGTTTTGGATGTTGAATGATAGGCCACTGCAAAGATATATAGGATGGTTTGGAGGTCATCCTCTGAGTGTGCACACACTACCTTGTCATCAGCATACTGGAGCTCTATGATGGAAGTTATGATAACCTTACTCTTTGCTTTCAGCCTACTCAGATTAAAGAGCTTTCCATCTGTTCAATATATGATTTCTACTCTGGTGGAGAGTTTCCCTTTGAGATTGTGTAGGATCATGGCGATGAAAATAATAGAACTGGGGCAATAAGCCCATGCAATAAGTCTCTTCGGTACTTCTTAATAACTGACGCTTCTTAATCATTCACAAACACTCCACACCAAAAAGACAGGCATAGGTTTTTTCATAATCTTTTTGAAGGCCTGCCATAATAAAATAGGGTGTATTGCATGGTATTGGAGTAAAGGTTGCAGTCAGTCCTTAGCCTTGCCTTTGCTCTAAGTCTTTCATAAGGTGCAGTATGTCCTGTTCAGACTATGGCAAGACTTCAGATTGCATTGGTTCTGCTTTGGCTGGAGGGCTTTGTTACTGGACAATGATGGTCCTGGGGCTGCTGTTTGCCAATTTGGTCTATTTCTTTCTACATCACCAGATTTTCACAAGAACTACCTGCAAGTGCTTAGTATAATGTGCTTTAGTTGTTGCTGTATGGTAGACCCTCTAATAGATGTACGATAAAATTTAGACACAGATTGACAGGCCCTTATTTGTATATAAACTTTTTTTTTTTAGAAAAAGGTAAATTTGTTTATATGCTGCCCTAACGACATAAGAAAAGCCTTCTGGATTTGGCCAGAGGCGCATCTAGTCCAGTGTTCTGTTTTCACAGTGGCCAATGGGATGCCTGCAATCAGAATATGAAGTGCAGCTGTGCTCTCTGGTATTCAGAATGTACTGTTTATGACAATAACTATCACACACAATTGTTTTAATCCAATTTTAGGCCCTTTTTGAAAGGCAGGGCAGATTTTCAATTTAAAAAAATAATAATCTGGCAGTATCAGTTTTTGATAAGGGATTTGGAAAAAAGTCTACACCTTATCTAGAAACACTGCACTTTTGTTGGGCCATTTTGCATATCGCCTTTAGGCTTTCAGCACCTTTCCCCCTCTGCAGTGGCAGGGGACCTATTAGGATGGTCGCCCCTCAGAGACTGATGGATCCAATGGGTTTGGAGCCTCTGGAACATTCAAGTGGCTTGGGCTGTTGACATAATTGCTTTATGGAGCCATCTTAGGCAGCGGCATAGCTGGCCACTCAGGTGCCTGGGGTGGTACACGCCCTGTGTCTGGGGGGCAAGAGTGAGTTGGGGCAGGGCGTGCTGCATGGAGCCTCACTGCCGCCTCCCTCTCAGCTATTATTCTAAATTAGGAAATAATACTTGGCTATAAAAAGCAATGTGTGATGCAAATGTTAGAAAGCCTTAAAAGATGCTTGGAGAACTGTGGAAAGATGGCACAATCCGCTTCAACCATTAGCTGGCAGTGCTAGTTGGAGCTAATGGATGTGGATGGAGTGCTTTGAGCTGATGATCCTTCAGTTGATGCAGCTACAGTTGCAATTCCTAACTCGTCCAGATTTCACTTTTCCTGTTCTTTGGGTGCTCTTACTCCTGAGCTTAGTGGTCTTTCCTCAAGCCTTTTATTCCTCCTCTTGGTTTTTCTACAGGACATGGCTGAACAGGATGTAGAGAATGAGTTGCTGGACTATGAGGAGGATGAAGAGCCTCAGGCAGTGACTGATGCTGCCCCTGTCCCCAATAAAAAAGATGTGAAGGGCTCCTATGTCTCCATTCACAGTTCTGGCTTCCGAGACTTCCTGCTGAAGCCAGAGCTCCTTCGTGCCATTGTGGACTGCGGCTTTGAGCACCCGTCAGAAGGTAGGAGCTGAGCCAAGGCCCCTGGCCCCCTCGTCAGCCAGCCCAGCCCACCCACCGGGGAGCAACTGCCAGTGGTGCCATGCGGTGCAGGGTGAGAGCTGGGGGCTGCAGGGAGCAGGGTGGGAGGGTTATGCTGAAATGGGATGTCCTTGTTGAGCCTAGTATAGCTCTCTAGAGCCCTACTTTATTGGAAATGGAGTTCACTTTGGATGGAGGGACTTCGTAATTGTCAGTCCATCTGAGCAGACCCTATTAGCCATAGGAAATGGGTTTAGACTCTGCATGGAATGGGGTGTGATCTAACATTTAAGAGAAAGGAGGGATTTTAGGGTGTGCTAGTAAGAAGCTTCTGTAGGATGACTATTCCACAGCCATGTCTTTCATTTTAACTTGTAATTCAGGCTGATGAACCTGGAAAATCCCAGTGCTTGTGCAGCAGCTGCTATTGGATGTGAAGAGTTTTTCCTCCCCTAGTATGTGTGCAGAAAAGTTAACCTCATGGAAGGGTGTGGTGTGGAATTTCTGGATTTAAAGGGTTGGGAGAGAGATGGGATCAAGTCCTCTGGGGGTACATTTACTTTGGCTTCCTGTGTTTGCTCAGGGCTTGTCTAAACTGTTACTTATTCTTGCTCTCTCAGTGCAGCATGAATGCATTCCACAGGCAATCCTGGGCATGGATGTCCTATGCCAAGCCAAATCGGGCATGGGCAAGACTGCTGTCTTTGTATTGGCTACACTGCAGCAGATTGAGCCACTGGATGGGCAGGTATGTAATGGGGAATAGTACTGTACTGTGCTTATGTCCAGCGCAACTCTGTTTTGGAGCTATAGGCTGTATTTACATGTAACACTAAATGATGTTTTATTATCATCTGCATGAACTGCTGTGAGCCAGTGGTCTTTGACAATGAAACTAATTTCCAACAAGTCCTCATTGTGGTTGTGAAGAAGGGAGGAGCGTGCGAGCCCAAGGCTCTGCTCATCCTCACTGCATCTCAGGGACGTAGCTCTAAACCATTGTGTAGTGTTATCTGTGTTTCAGGTAGCAGTGGGGAGTCCTAAACCCTTCTTGCTGCTATTGTACAAATTTGTCCGTTTCTTTCTGACAGGTGTCTGTGCTGGTGATGTGTCACACCCGGGAGCTGGCCTTTCAGATCAGCAAAGAATATGAGCGCTTCTCAAAGTATATGTCCACTGTCAAGGTAAGGGAAAATCTTTTGCAGTTAGGTCTGAAATATATACAATACAGAATGCAGGCTATTGCTGTATGACAGGGAAAGGTGGAAGGCTATCTTTGCTTATGGAAATGGTATGTGCAATTATTTAGGAAAGAGCCTGTAGAGAGGGTTGAGAGAGAGGAAGTGACCTTATTGTGGGAACGGTTTTAGATGTTTCTGACACATTGCGTGTGAAGGGGGGGGAAATAGATCAGAGGCAATTGTGCTTCATCCAGCAGAGCTTTTACTGCTACTGAAGGCAAATGAGCATAATGGTCACAAATCCAATACAATCAGGATTGGCACAGTCCATAAAAAATCCAGTTGCCGCACTTACAATAAAACGTACAATAACTTATAATAAGTCTAAACCTTAACACCACAGCATACAGAAGACCACACCACATCAGAACAGAGACAGAAAGAGAAAGTAAGAGAGAACCTAGGCTCCTCCTGGCCTCCCTAATATAGTCAGCAAAAGATAACAGAACCAATTTATTATTATTTTTTGAACTATTTTTTATTAATTTCCAATAAAAAAGAATTTTTAGTCATACATTTTCAATACAATCACAAAGATAACAGAACCAGTTTAAACCAGCTGTATTCCTTCTCTGAAGGAATAACCCAAACAAGAACCTTCTGCCTGTTTCTTTCACATAGAAAGAAAACTTTCCAGAACCCTCTTGAATTAAGTAGAGCAGGAAAGATCTCTACACATCAGATCAATACTTTCTGTACTAAGAAATGGAAACTGACAGTTTCTGCATCTAAAACTCAAACCTACCTTCAGATAAAACGAAAGCTCATGGATGGGAAGCTCTGTTGGAACCCAGGCTTTTGCTAATGTTGTCAGTTTAAGACCCAGTTAAATTGATGGGAAGCACTTGTAGCTCATTGGAAGAGCACACACTTGGTAGAGCATATGAAAGGCACTGGGCTCATTCCCTGGCTTCTCCAGCCAAGACCATCAAGACCCTCAGAGCTATTGCCAGCAGTGTAGGCAATACTGAACTAGGTAGGCCAATAGTCTGACTTGGTTTAAGGTAGCTTACTATGTCCCTATATTCTGAAAGAGCCTGCCTGCTTCCCTGCACCACCTGATTGCTTCATGGGGACTGAAACCTTGTTTCTTGGGTTTGGAACAATAGTTGGTCTGATGTGTTATATTATGGAGGAGAGTCGGTAGAGCATGAGACTCTTAATCTCAGGGTTATGGGTTCAAACACCACATTGGGTGAAATATTCCTGCATTGCAGGGGGTTGGACAATCCTCATGGTCCTTTCCAACTATGATTCTATGATTAGAGGTGAGAAGCAGCATAGATATGCCACACTCGTAGTTAATTGTACTCTCCCTTTCAAGTACTTTATTGCACAAGTTAGGTGTGCCCTCCAGATGTTGGTGGACCAACTCATTATTGGCCCCAGCCAGCATGGCCTAGTGGCCAGGGATAATGGGAGTTGTAGGCCAGCAGCATTTAGAGTGTACCATGTTGACTGTCCCTGACGTAAGTAAATTGGTGGGGAGTTATTGAAGTTCTGAAGGTTAGGTGGTTGGGTTTTTCTATGGCTGACAGTAGTTTCTGTTTGTACTGTAGGTGTCAGTCTTCTTTGGGGGGCTTTCCATCAAAAAGGATGAAGAGGTGCTGAAGAAAAACTGTCCACATATTGTGGTGGGGACCCCGGGCCGCATTTTAGCACTGGTGCGCAACAAGACCCTCAACTTGCGCAATGTCAAGCATTTTGTTTTGGATGAGTGTGACAAGATGCTGGAGCAGTTGGGTAAGAGACAAGAGGGGGCTGGCATAATAAAGACACAATGTATTGCGTTTTCATGGTCTGGGGTTATTCATCCATCTGGGTATGGGAGTTGCTGTCCTTGGGAGAAAGTCTGGTGCTTGAGTTCCAAGTCAAGGAACTGAGGAGCAGCCAGCCTAGAGGAAGGGCACTGTTGCTTTAAAAATCTGCCCTGAGGCATGTCAGGAAGTCAGCCATCTCTTTCAAGAACATGGGGAAGCGAGGGACGGTTTCTACAGCCTGAGGTTCTGTTCTTGTTCAGATCACGTGGTAGAGCAGAGACATGTTGGATACCAAGAGTGGAGGAAGGTGGTGGAACTCGGACTGGTGTGTCCTTTTCAGAAGCCAGTATTTGGTGAATTACAGCAACCTGATTCTTCCTACTGTTCTTTTAGATATGCGTCGTGATGTGCAGGAGATCTTTCGACTGACACCCCATGAAAAGCAATGCATGATGTTTAGTGCCACCCTGAGCAAGGAGATCCGGCCTGTCTGCAGAAAGTTCATGCAGGATGTAAGCCCTAAAACCTTTGATTTCATCCTCCCCTTAGATTAGTTTCCCAAACTTTGGTTTCCAGGTTGGGCTACAAACCTCATTATCCCTAGCTACCAGGACCAGTGGTCAGGGATGATGGGAGTTGTAGTCCAAAACCAGCTGGAGACCCAAGTTTAAGAAACTGTCCTACATGGTTGCACTAGTGTAGGAGATACAGGAAAGGGCCTTCCACACTAGGCTAAAGAGGCCCCTTTGAGGCAGTTTTGCCCTATTGCATTGTTTCAAAAGGGACCCCTTATGTTGAAGGAAGGCTTGGTAGTATGAGGCAGTCATGGGTGTAGCCAGGATTTGGGGTGGGGTGGGGCCGAACCTAGAATTTGTATTAATTTGTTTTGATTTTTTTGGGGGGGGATTTTGGGGGGCAGCTATGCCCATGGAGGCATTGACTTGTGTGCAGCTCATATCATATTCTTGGGTGACGATAGGTGGAGGGAAGTTAGTAATCATAGCCCTATTCAACTTTGTTGTGTTCCCTATGCTTTCTTAGCGTGGCTGTTAGAAAACCCAAACACACATTGTTTTCTGTTTCATCTCTCTATAGAACCACAGTGGCATTTTTCTCCCTTTTTGCAAGTCCTGGTAGAATGCATGTCAATAGTATTGGAAATGCAGACACTGCTTAACGAGGCTGATATTTCTGGCATATAAAGTTTAAAAAATGAAGTTCCCTTAGAGCTGAATTGTCTTGCTCTAGAGGGTTGGGAAACCCCATGGAACAGGCTTAGGGTGCATATGGAAAGAGGAGGGAGGGGATAGTCTCATTGCACAAGTGAATGTCACTCCATGCTCCCTTTGATTCCCCCACTGATTGGAATAGTGTACCATGGCAGCCAGAGAAGACAGAAAGTTAGGCACGTTCAGGTATATAGCTCAGGGTGGAAAGTGACCACCAGTCTCTCATTACCACTTTTAAATTCCGTCTGAAGCTGTGCAGATGCCAACAGCTGCCGAGTGCTATCACTACATGCTTTTGGTTGTAAAGGAGAGCTGCACTGGGGCATCTCATCTAGTTGACCTACTAGTTTTGAATGTTTCTTTGTCTTCATTGTTTCCCCAGTAGATTAGAGAACGTTTACCTCGGGACCTTGATGAAATGCATGATAAATGCCTACCAAGTCAGCTTTCTCTCCTTCCAGGCACTTAAAGCAATTTTGTAGATAATTAACAGTAGTGGGAATTCTCCCTTCAGTGCTTGGCAGAAGAGGGAGCTTTTGAGCATGTAGAGAATTCATCTGCAGTTCTACAGATGAAATAGTTCTATTTCTGCTCCCAGCATCCAACATTCCCTGTAGTGATCAAAGTAATGCCTATCGCTGTGGGAATTTGATATTTTCTACATCTATCAATTAAACATGAAAAGTGGTGTTTAAAAACTTGTCTAGATATGTTTGGAGGATTTTGCTTTCTTTGCCGGTAAAAGGTCACATTGGCTTTCTTCTCCGTTCGCAGCCCATGGAGGTCTTTGTGGATGATGAGACCAAGCTGACTCTGCATGGCCTGCAGCAATACTACGTGAAGTTGAAGGACACTGAGAAAAACCGCAAGCTCTTTGACCTTCTGGATGTGCTGGAGTTCAACCAGGTCTGTGTTAGCGAGGGTTGACAAGCAGGGCTCATGGGAGTCCCTGGAGCTTCCATGTTAAAACCCCTTCCCTCTTCCCACCCCCTGCAGGTTGTTATATTTGTGAAGTCGGTGCAACGCTGCATGGCATTAGCTCAGCTCTTGGTTGAGCAGAACTTCCCAGCAATTGCTATTCACAGAGGCATGTCTCAGGAGGAGAGGTGAGTACAGTGAGATGGCTGTGTCTGGAGAGGGCAGCAGCAGATATAGTGCAGAACATGAATGCTGAGTTCACTTTTTTATCATGGAATGTGGCTTGTTGACATCAGTTGTGTGTGTGTTAAGGGGAAGAGGGGATCTAGAAAGTTAATGCACTACAGATAATGGGCTGTGCATTGCATACAGCTCCTGTATGTGTTCAGGGGAGGTCAGCCACGTCTCTTTTGTTCTTTGCAGACTGTCTAGGTACCAGCAGTTCAAGGACTTCCAACGTCGGATTCTGGTAGCCACTAATCTGTTTGGCCGTGGGATGGACATAGAGCGGGTCAACATAGTCTTCAACTATGACATGCCTGAGGACTCAGATACCTACCTGCACAGAGTGAGTCTGGTTATAGGATGGGGAATGAACTGCACAGTCAGACTTGTTTCTCTGGAAGGTATTTGTTCTAATACCTTGCTATTCATACTTGTGGCAGGGAGCTGCTAAATGTTGCAGGTCCTGGCTAGTTCCTAGTCACATCCCTTCTGATAATTTAACTTTGGTAGTTTAGTTGCAAATGTTTCTGCAATCAGGCTACATAGTTTCCAGGGTGGAGGAAAAGAGCAGCAACCTGCATTATGAGCTTGTCACAGGGTGCAGGGCAGAGATAGTACCTCTGGGGTGATGAATTCAGAGATTATAAGGATGTTTTTCCTGTGTGTCCTTGATATAAACCTCTCTTTGCAGGTGGCCCGAGCTGGGCGCTTTGGCACAAAAGGCTTGGCTATTACTTTTGTGTCAGATGAAGGTGATGCCAAAATCCTCAATGAAGTACAGGATCGTTTTGAGGTCAACGTCGCTGAGCTCCCTGAAGAGATAGACATCTCCACATATAGTATGTACTAGAAATTGACTTGGACAGGCTTTTTTTCCTGATGGCATGTTCTTTGTCTACCCTGCCCAAGTGTGGGGGAGAATCAGGGTAGCCATTGCAGAATACACTATTTCTGGGAACCTGAAGGAAGACAAAGTGGTCCATTGAGTGGATTCTCGTCTGTACCGATAGTATATGTTGCTGGGTCTTAAAGTGCAATGGAATTTCACTTCTGTGGCCCCACCACCCACAAATTGGCTCCAGAGGGTTGTGGGAAACTCCAGAGCATATCAGGAGTGTGGGGAGGAGAGACGTTGTATTGCACTTGTGGAAGTTGTTCCCATTTTTGTGCCCTGTTTGTGTTGTAGGGCATGGACTTGGGGACACTTCTAGACTGACTCTGGCTTGCTGCTTAGTTTCATCTGAGCAGTTGTTACCTTCAAAGTGGGAGGCTTCTAATAAGCACTAGATTTCTGCGTCTTTCCTCCCCCAAATGTTTGAAAGGGAACAGAGAGGTGGGGGCAAGACCTTTGAAGTTGTGGTTCATTTGCCCCCCAATTGATTCTCTATCTTTCCTCCTCGCCCCATGAGTCAGTGGCACATGATAGGAAAAAAGCCCTGCTCTGGCAGATGTGTTGCAGCTGTTGGGACAGAGGTAACTGTTACGGTGCCAATGAGAGGCTGCTGGGGTGAGGAGGTGGAATGTGAAGTACATGTTGCAGCAATGGTTCTTGGAAGCAGGGCACTATGCTGGGAGCAGTGCCTGCTGAAGTGTTTGGGATGACAGCTCTGAATTACCATCACCCCCCCCCCCCGTCCCAAAAGTTACTTTGTTGTTTAGTCGTGTCCGCCTCTTCGTGACCCCATGGACCAGAGCACGCCAGGCACTCCTGTCTTCCACTGCCTCCCGCCAATTGCCATTAGGTTACCTGAATAACTTTAACCCTAGTACAGGATTGAGGAGCATGTGGGCCGGATGCAGTTGTGGGGCATCCCCATTTGCCCCACAAGATCCTCTCATTGTTCCTTGCAAGTTTATGGATTGAAAAAAGCTGCCTTTGGGAGCCAGTAGGCTTTTTCAAGCCTCATTGAAATGCAGGGGACTGGGGAGGGACATGTTTGGTTGTGGTGGAGATACCCACTCCACCTTTGTAGAAGTGGTGATGGGTGTAGCAAAATGCCTCTCCATAGCAGGGATAGCTTGCAAGTTTTTTGCCTTGGCTTTCCTAGGGAGGAGTATTAACTGACTGTTTTGTCTCCTGCAGTTGAGCAGAGTCGGTAGCTGTTTGTGGATCCTTCCCACCTGGTCCAGAATGGAACCTGATGGAACACAATACCTCTATCTTCTGGTGAAGTGAGATGAATGTTATTTTTTTTTTAAAACACACTGTTAAACGTATAGAGGTGTTTGATGTTAAATGAATGTCCTACAAATTGCCCAGGTGGTATTTTGCCTCTGCTGTAGCCTGGGGGCTGTTTTTTAATTAGACTTTTATATTTTTTGAATAGTAAACCCCTGTGGCTAAGTTTCGTAATAAATGAATTTTTCAAATGTCATTTTCTGGCTGTTCTTGAGGCACAGTGAGCCAGGTTGTGGGTATTTACATTCTTTGTGCCTTCCATCCTTGCTATGTCTCCCACTTTCTGTGTATCAGGATTGTGCATTTTCTTAAACTTGCCGTAGATACTCTTCTGCTGCCTGCTAGTCTCCTATGTCCTACATCTTCCTTTACCAAGACCTACCACTTTTCACCTTTGTCCTGACTTTGAGCAGTGTGCTTGTTTGACATGTCTCCATTGCAAACCCTTTCACAGAACAGAAATGTAAAACAGATCTTCCTTTTGGAGAAAACAAGACAGGCACTATTGATATGTATGTCCTTGATTGGTCTCTACATACCCTTGTATGAGATATTTGCTCTTCTATATAATCAGATAGTGTCAGCTGTCCAGGCTTTCTATCTCCTCTTGCTTACGTATGAAGTGTAGGGTGTTTGAACTGGTGTGTTTAAGTAATTACCCATTTCCTTTGCATTGCATATTGCTCTTCTCCCTCCCCACCCACCCCCATCCCAAAAGTTACTTGCTTAAAAAGATGGTATAACTCAGAATTCCAAAATATATTTTAATTAAATGTACACGTTAGGAAAAAATAGTGGTTGAGAGACAATTGCTTCAAATAATGGGGTGGGTAGTTAGAGGAGCATAAGCTTATTTGTGCAAAGATGCTTGGATAAACCGCATGTAAGTTTACCTAAGGACATCCTTAGAGTGAATATATTTCATAGTAGAGTAGGTTCTGAAACAGTTACACAGCATTAGAAACATCGCTACATTTTGAATCCATTGTACTGATTTGAATACTGCAAAACCCGGTGTTCAGGTGCATGCAAAGCTTGCTGTGCAACACCTTTTCTTTCTCAACTAGGATTTAAAACTAAATAAAATAAAGATTTGTTAACGCTAATGTGCGTTGGCTATCCACACACGTTAGGAATAAAGAGCATCTGGAATTGCAGTATACATAGCCAATCTCTTTGGCAAGAACAGTAGGAATCTGGCAAAACTGGAAACAGTCCTTAAATAAATTAGTCTAAACAGGAAGCTCTGAAAGCTCCAGTGTTTGATGTGAACTGCCAATATGGGTCTCCATTAACTTCAGTAACGGCTTCCAGAAAACTGTCTGCTTTCTCTCCTTCCTGCTGCTTTATATGTGCTGCTATCATTTAGTCTTTGTACAAGAGCCTCTCTGCTACTTGACTGGTGGGTTTTCTGATTGAGATTACACTGCTTGCTGTGCCCTTGTTTTTTGCTGCCGTTGCGCAGAAATCCTGGGGGATAGCAGTGCGGGGGGGGGGGAACAAAGCATAGATATGTGCATCTCCTTGTTAAGCTGAGGAATATGGAGCTAGAAGGAAATAGCGTATGAGGACCTTTATAGCAGTGGGGTTCCTGTCATGATGCTACTTGTGCATGCTTCAGTTTTCTGTTGTTGATGATGGCAACCTGAAGAGTCGTTTGACGTTTTCCAACTCTAGTATGGATTCCAGTGTACCAAACACAAAAGTGAGGTGTTGAGTTTAAGGGCACATGTGCTTCCCTGAAAGTGGTGACGAGGAAAGCAATGAGCTCATGTGTGTAAATCATCAACTGATGAAGCATTATTGCATTTTTGTTCTCCTACCAAAACCAGATACTTTTGAGTGTGAAGTAGCCATGAGATGTGGATACTTTCTTCTATTGAATCTGAATTATGGGAACAGTAGATTATGGGCAACCCAAACACAACTTTGACTATTGTTCCTTGCCTAAATTGACTCTGTGCATCTGAATCCTGTAGAAAATGTGTCTAAGCTATAGCTGGAGACTGCTTGAACATTTCTCCTATTATAAATAAATAAATTATTGGATGTAGAAAACTAGATGCCTTTGGGAGGAGGCAGATTTTAGACATTGCCCCCACATCCTCCTCTTTCATGTTATGTTGGTGCTCTATATATCTTCAGTCATGTGAGCTGTCACCTGCAGCCTGAAGAAGTATGTGCTGACCTGTATCATCTCAGTGATACTAGGCTTCAGTTTTTGCTATTCCTTGCACAAATGGGTCTAACTTGCCTCTGAATACTGTTGTGCTTATTACCGGCATCTGGTTGGGCTAGATGGGCCACTGGCCTGTTCCAGCAGGCTCTTCTTAAGTCTTCATAGGTTAAGTGATGGCAAGAGAAGCGAGTAACAGCCTTGTCCCTCCTAGTTGAGGCTCTTCTTTCATCTATGGTTGTTGGACCAGTTTGTGTTGCAGTCATTATTTTAGGCTGCTGCTTAGAGTATGTGGAAAAAGACAAGCTACTGATAGGAAGGACTGCTATCAAACTAGCCAGCAACAAGATACCTGGAAAATACCACAGTGATCAGGGCTGTCTAGATCATTCCATAGAGAACAAGGAGAGAGGATGGAAAGGATTATTTACCCCACCATATTGTTTCAATGAGTTTTTTGGACTAAATGTGCAAAGTTCATCAGATTTTTGATGAACACCTACAGCTGGTGAATGATGATTGAACAGCAAGGTACACAGCCTGTGTACTTTCTAGAATTAGAGTTAGCCAATGTCTGTTGCAAGGACCTCTTTAAAAGTGTCACGTGTGCAAAGTACCGTTTTAACTTGCTCCATTTCTTCTTGAGAGAGGTGAGTCTTGGTGTAGAGGAAGGAGGAGCCCAATCGGAAGAGGCTGTGCCAACATCAGCTTAATAACATTGGTCCAGTTATTGAGTTTGCTCAGTGGGTCCCTATATAGCCTTCTGGCAGTTCAATTGTCCTTGCTGCATCGTAGTGGGTGACTCTTCCAGAAGATAGATTACTGGAACAAGATGTGCTTCTCATGTTCCAAACAGCACTCTTGAAACTTGCTTCTGCAAAGTTTGGTTGCTAAATTCCAGATTCTTTCAAAGTACTGGGCGCCTGTAAGAGAGAAAGGATGCAATGGTAGGAGTCTTAATAGCACTTTATCACTGTCAGCATCGTATGCATAGCCCATGTATATTCCCATCTTCTGTTTCATTAATCGTTTATAACAGAGCTTGCCAAACTTTTCATGTTGGTGACACACTTTTTACACATGCATCATTTTTACACAGCAATTCAGTTTTACTAGCAAACAAAGTTAAAGTAACTCCTTTGCAGCCCCAGGAGAAGCATGGGGAGCGTTTGCATGACACACCTACAAACTGCAACCAACACACTAGTGTGTTGCGACATACGGTTTGGAAAGCGCTGCTTTATAACATGCAACCAACTGTTTCTGCTTGTTTGCTCATAAATCCTTCCTTGCAGTGGAACAGACTCCCATGAAAGGTGGTGGACTCTCCTTCCTGGGAGGTTTTTAAGCAGTCATTTATTATTTCTGCATTGCAGAGAGTTGGAATAGATGACCCCCAGGGTTCCTTCCAACTCTTCACTTCTCTAAGGGAATTAGTTGTCTCCCCCTAGTGGATCTTAGCTGTAAAGTCCGAAAGAAAACTATTGCTGTTTCAGGAAAGCTGCTGTATTAATGAAGAACAGTGGGGAAAATGTGGGGTAGTTTTTAGAAGAATCGCAAGTGCCAGGTTGAGAGCCATGTTGTTGTTGCAGGGCAACTGCAAGCTCGATGGGAAGAGTGATGATCTGTGGAGGGGGGGGGTTATACCACAGCACCTGCTGTGTTTGCTTACCTGTAATGTGTTGGAACCTACTGTGGAGCTGAAGTTGGAATACTTGTCACTGCTGTGGGGCTTGCCATGTTTGTCCTTGCAGAACCAGCGGTAGTAATCATCACGCACCTAGACACAAAAGTAAAATTGCAGCTGACAGGCTCATGTTGTTAATTGTCTTCATGGTGTTCCAATGTTTGTATGGTACCCCTTCTACAGCCAGACAAGCATAAGCCATTTGCCTTTTGGGTTTCATGTCCCAGCCCCAACCACCCTTTGTCAAACTTGCAGTGCCAATCCTATGTGCATTTTTCCATAAGTAAGTCCTACTGTGTTTAACGGGGCTTACTCTCAGGTAACTGTGTATGGCACTGCAGTACTGGAGATGGCTTCCCACCCATTTGCCTTTCTCCTACTGCAGGTACCTGTTTCTTGAGCAGACAATGCAGGAGGAAGATAAAAAGTCCTTGCAGGCTGTTGAGGATAGTGAAGATATAAGACATGACGAGGGTTTGATTGCTGAATTGAAACAGGCCAAAGACCCAGGTGGTACCCAGAATACAGAGCTGGGCAATGGCTGTGATTGTGAGTACCCTGCAGGGATGAGAAGAAAAGGAACACAATTTAAGTGCTGACTTGTAGAGGACACAGTCAGGATTAGCCTCGGCAGAGGAGCTAGAGAGGGCCTGCAACTTGAGACAGTCCTAGAATAACAGCGTGTTTCACTTGTTCACAGCCAAGGTAGAATTAGTGTAGTTTTGAAAAATATATCACATCCCTTTCCACCAATCAGCCCAGTAAACTGTTTAGCACAATCCTACTGCTACATGGAAGGGCTGTTATTGTCTTTTGCTAGTTATTGCCTGACGTCTTAGACTCCAGGGGGACTCTGTGGCTGCTTACCTCTGCTTTTTCAGTTTACTCATATCAGGATTGATGTCAGCAAACTTCTGAGAGAGCTTCCAGACAGTAACCACAAAGACAACGGCATTCAGCTGAGCAGAAAAGACGGGAGATGGAAGTTAGCAAGACGCAGAGATAAGAGCTGGTCTGTGGGCTGCATCTGCTGCACACACACGAGTTTTCCCCCCTGCCAGTTTTCTCACACACAATGTACACAATTTATCCCTACATATATCTCTGTAAGCCAAAACTCATGGATCAAATGGTTGGGTTGCCTGGATGATTGCAATGGGGTTTAGTTACTTTGGTGAGTACTATTTGTCACGAAACACAGCTTGGCCGGAAAAAAATGTTCCCTGATATACATAAAATCACCTCTCTCTCCCCACCCCCAATCTCTGGAAGCCATGCCTTTGGAAAGTGGATGGAGCTGAGAATCAAGGCAGTTCTGGTTGCCAGTGCGGGGAAAGAGTGAACTGCAGACAGCTGAGAAACTGACGAGAAATGGATTCAAAGCAGTAGGTGGAGAATTGTATCCAAAGTAGAATTAAAAAACCACCCACCACTCACTGATGCCTTTGTAAAGGGTTGGGTTGGATAGAAGTGTGCTAATACATGCAAGGAAAGGGTAAAGACTCATCAAGGAAAGAAGAATAAATGGCTATTCCTGGGATACATTAAGCTTACCATGATGATAAGGGCAACGGGGCCCAGGAAGCTCCAAAGGAACCCTTTATCCATTTTAAGCCAGCAGCTGTGGGGGAAAGGCAGAGGGTGAATCGTTTGGGATCGAACTGCCTTACCTTCTGTGTATTATGAATCTGTTTCCCCTGTCCCCTTAGAAAAGCACTGTCCTTCAAATGTGATCTCACTCCTAAACATTTATTTATTTCAGCTATTTGTATACCACCCTTCACAATTATTTATCCCATGGCAATTTACAATGTATTTTAAAATACAGCTGTAGGAAATATAACTTCCTGGTACTTTTTAAAATACAAGCAATTAAAATGCATGAAATTATCAAAATATGGTTGCTGCCCCATATTTCTGGAGTGCTACAGATGAGAAGCTCCTCTGCTTTGTTGCCACCTATTGCTAGTGTACACTGAGAATGTCCTTCATGGAATTTTTAACACAGTCAGTTTGATGTGGGAGAAGGTTGTCCTTAAGGTTTACAGGTCCCAAACTATGAAGGCCTTTAAATGTCAAAACCAGCATCTTTAGGTGAGCTTGGAAGTAAACCAATAAGCAATGTACCTCTCAAATCTGGCAAGCTGTGATCTCATACCTTGTCCCTAATCCAAATTTTGGCTGCTACATTTTGAGCTACTTACCTTTTCCCAACCGTTTTCAAGGGCAGCCCCATTAGAATACTTTAAATGAAATTGTACCAGACTCTGGAATACCTAGTGCAAAAACACTCCCTACCCTGCAGGGGTTGCTGTTGGCAAAATAGTATACGCTGCTGGAAGGGCCTTCCATGCCACCTGTGCCTCAAGCTGGATCAAAGAGTACTCCTAAACTGAGAACCTGATATTTCAGATGCACATACAGAGGCTGTGTCATTCACTGCTTGGTGCCCCAGAACAACAGCTGTGCTTTGCTTGTCCATGCTCTTACCTCAGTGTAAAATCAAACATTTTTATTACACACTAGTAACATGCTACCTAGCTGTCCCCATTTCTGTTCTGGATCTGGTATCCTGAGTTCTACTGGACTCTCTAGTTCACATGGGTGCACACCAAAACCCACGACTTACTTTCTTAGGTTGCCATAGCCCTCTCTATTGACAGCAGCTGAGATGCCCACCACGATGGCTGGGATTCCATATCCTACAAGGAAGATGTGCCAGTGCCGGAGGCTGTGAGTATTGAAGACCTTGACGACCATCAGGTAGAGCTCCATGCCTTCCAGCAGCATCCAGCAGAAGACCGAGAGGAAGAAGAAATGCAGCAGCCCAGCCACTACAGCACAAGTTGTCTGGGAGGGGAGACAGAGCCAGGGGGAGGTTGTGAAAGGGGCTACTTGTTGGGGGGGAAATGCATAAGTTCCCCAAATCCAAAGGGAGGAAAATTCAGCTGCCTACTTGTTTGGGGAAGAACTTGAATTGGTACTTTGCAAACTGAAATGGTCCATACTGGAGATCTGCTACCACGCCACGGTATCAAGCAACCCTTCCCTTGCCTCTAAGTGATATGGCAGCTGCAGTTTGACAATGTGACACAAACTGCCTTTCTGGCAAATGCCCCTGCCGTTTTGATAGAGGTTTCACAATGCAGCTCGTTTCTATCATCAGCTTTGGACATGATGACGATGTAAGGGGAACAGGTTGAGCCAAGTGCCTTGCACTTTTGTCCCTCCACCTCTTCACCTTCTGCAAAAGCATTCTTTGCTTCTCCTTCAGCATGGTGTCCATATCCTATAAACCTGTCCCACACTGGAAGACCCCCCGCACACAGAGGGAGATGCAAAAATGGAAATATGACAAAACAGGAATTGCAAGGTGCTTCCTGTTCCCACCGCATCATTGCCACATCCTACAGCCTGCTGTGGCCATCAGTTCCTTAGTCTCCTTAGCTTCCTGCTCCCAAGCACAGGGTCTTTGTAGTGCTGTCAGCAAGGGCTGTAGTCATGGGATTTTCACTAGCCTGAGTAAGAAGCCAGGAGCCTCCCTGTGCTATCAGAAGGGCCTGGGCTACCCATTCACCCCCACCCCCAATTGTTTCCCTTGGAACAGCTCTGGTCAAATAGCTCCCTGTGTGCATGCTAGCAGGCCATCCTGGCCAGTTACCTGGTTGCCAGTGTTCCCGGCACCCATGAGGAATATGACGTAGCCAACGAAGAGGACCAGGCAAAGGTGGAGGTGGATGGTGGTGCGGATACCTCGGATGGCACGGCAGAACAGGAAGGTGAGGATGGACAGGAACAGGCAGATCAGAGACACAACCAGCCCAATCTTGGTGATGATATCCAAGCCCCAGTCCTGCCACAATGACAAAAGATTGAGCCCGTGCAATACAAGCCTTCAAGTCTTAGGAGAAATTTGGCATAACCAGCCGATTACCCAAAAAGGACCTCCCCACCAGAGACACTGATAATAATAAGCTGAACTGCAGTCTCAGTTCCTAGTATCTAGGAGGCAATGTTTTGAAGCCACTGGAAACTTCCATGGGAAGAAGGGTCAGAAGTCCTGTTATCTAGGCTGAACCTCTCCTTGCTCTTTGGACAATCTGCATTGATTCCTACATCTCCACAAAACACCAGGGACCATAACTTGGTTCTGATCTAGCCTCAAACAGTTGTGAGTCCTTGGGCTTCAGAGTACCTGCAGCCTCTCTCTTTCCCCTCATTGCATACACTCCCTCCTTACCTCTTGTCTTCATGCTCCCAAGTGAGTCAGCCAGGTGAGCTGAGCCAAAGCCAGGAGCACGAGCATCTCCTCTGAGTCGTCCCCCAGTCCTTACTCTCTGTACCCAGCTAGCATCTCTGCTTCCTCCTGCTGTTGTCAGGCTGATCTTGAACTCACCCATCCTTCACAGTGGAGGATTAGGCCCCACGTAAGTCAGCTGGCAGGCACGTGGCCTAGAGCACAGGTGGGGAGCCTGTGGTGCCTCAAATATCTCCTCCTTGATGACTAGTCGTTTTGCCTGAGGCTGATAGGAGTTCAGCAACATCTGGAGGGCCAGAGGCGTCCCATCTCTGGGCTTGGAAATGGAAGGGCAGGCAAGCAGCAAGCGAGGCAATTGCTCCAGAAGCTGTTGCTTGTTGAGGCAAGTGTCCTCTGCTTCCCACCGTTAAAAAAATGCCACTACCCTCACAGTGTGCCCCCCACTTCTCTTTGTTGGTTTCTGCCTTGTGTGCAGGCTTGAACATGTGCACGACACTAAGAAAGATAGCAGGCCATGCCTCCAGCCGGCGCTTCACCCCATGGACCCCAGCAGGTGCTTGTGTGAGCCAAGCAGCTGACTCTGTGTCTGCTAAAAAGCCATCTGATGCACATCCATTATCTGTGCTGTTGATGTGACATCAAGAGAAGAAACTCTCATATCCCTGCAAAGTCAGCTCCTTCAGGGCGTCTTCAGATGCAGCCCTCAAACAGAAAGGACAGCTCTCTGCTTCCCACACACTTGTGGTATAACATACAAAAATGGAAGATATACATCTCCCCTGTGGAGAGATGCTTCACTGAAACTGCTGTGGTCCCTCAGTATGTGTGGCAGGCATGCAGTCCAGCACAGGAAAAGGTGTGCAAGTTTTCCCTTTAGATTTTTTCCTCTGGGAACACAAATAGTGAATCAATCATGTTCACTTTGACACTTCTTGTAATGTCTCTGTCACTCCACCTCTCTGAAGCGTATATGAAGTCTCTGAATCACTGCTTGCATCCAACACTGCTGTTGCAGGAGCGAAACAGGCTTCTGCTTATGCAACAGGACTTCCCCTTCCTCTTCTCCCCACTGTAATCCTCAAAACTCTGCTCCAGAGGTTTGGGGGACTCTGGGAAATATTTTGAGTGCATACAGGGGGAGAAAGTGAAGTCCACTCATGCAGTGTTGGATACAACCCACTCTAATGTCTCCTCCTGACTGCAGTACATGGGAAGATGATGTGTCAGTGGCCAGGAAAATGAAAGGGCTTTTGGACTCACCTCCACATCATAGAAGGCCATCAGGACAGCAAAGCTGGTGAGGTGGTCGCACCGGCAGTGTGTGCTGGTGTCAGTGCTGGTGTCCAGGCGTGTGCAGCCTTCTTGAGACCAGTGCCCACTGCCATTGACAGGCTTCCAGAAGGCACAAATCACCTGCAGGTCAGGCTTTGATTCCTAAGGAGAAAGTGGGAGGAAAGCATCTTGAGGTACCTGGAGGTTAGGAGCAGCGGAGTAGTATTCTTGGTAACGTGATACTACAAACATGAACATGTACACAGAATGGGAGGAAGCATAAACAGTCTGAACTTAATGCTGATAATATGGATCAATGAGATGTTGACATCTGCTCACGGGAGCTGGACAGAAGAGGACTGAGAACGCCCTTCTTTTCTGGCATCTCTGCTTCCTCGTGTAAAAGGAACAGAAAAATGGCCCGCACAGAGTATTGGCGATGGCTGGTGCTAGGGAGGGCAAAGAGGAAATGGAGAATTAAGTACTCACTGCTGTCCGGTGACTGAAGTTGAAAAAGACAGGGGCCCTCAAGGCTGTGGTTTCATTGTGGCCCACAAAAGCAGAGGCCACTGTGGACAGGACCTCATAGTTGGGCTTGCCTGGCACCTGTGCACATTGTGGGGACTTCCCCACTCGCTCCCATTCCTTCCCTTCAACGTGAGCATCAGCCAGGATGGGCCCCAGCCTGTGGTAGGAGAGCAGGCCGGCCAGGCCCAAAGCTGAAAAGACAAAAGGGTTAGTCACTCTCTCCATACCATTTGTTTTTCTTAAAATAAAGCTTTTTAACAGGCCTTTCGACTCAGTTGTCTTTTTTTTTTTTTTTTGTCTCATAAGTTGAAATGCCCCAAGCACTTCTGCTTCTCCCAACACATACTTAGACTGGCTATCGAGGGAGCTGCTCTCAAGCTTTCACCACCTGCATCCCACACCTTGACAGCAATAGAGCTACTTGTGGAGAACCTGTGGCTCTCCAATTGCTGTTGGACCACAAGTCCCATCATCCCCAACCACAGGCCATGTTAACTAGCGCTGGTGGGGGGCTGAAACAACCTCGAGAGAGCCACAGGCTCCCCATCCCTGGCATTGGGGAAACTTTGCATTCTTTGTAAAACAAGATACAGTTGCCTCAGGTTGACTCTCTGGCATAGGGATTTCTAAGCGCTGCATTCCATCACCCCAAGCAGATGAGGAGGAGATATTAAACATATGACTTGGCAGCCCTCAAAAGAGTACCATTCAAAATAGTAACAATAAAATGAAATGGCATTGTCCTGATCTAGCTATGGAGCTCCACGGGCATACACAGGCTTGTTTGCATGGGGACATCACCTGCAGATGGTGAACACACATAAATTAGCTGTGCATTGAAATGTGGATTCCCCATCTCTATCGCCCTAAAAAGGTAAAGGGACCCCTGACCATTAGGTCCAGTCGTGACAGACTCTGGGGTTGCGGCGCTCATCTTGCTTTATTTGCTGAGGGAGCCGGTGTACAACTTCCGGGTCATGTGGCCAGCATGACTAAGCCACTTCTGGCGAACCAGAGCAGCGCACAGGAATGCTGTTTACCTTCCCGCCGGAGCGGTACCTATTTATCTACTTGCACTTTGACGTGCTTTCGAACTGCTAGGTTGGCAGCAGCAGGGACCGAGCAACGGGAGCTCACCCTGTCGCGGGGATTCGAACCGCCGACCTTCTGATTGGCAAGTCTAGGCTCAGTGGTTTAGACCACAGCACCACCCGCGTCCCTATTGCCCTACCCCACCACAAAATACAAAGTCTGGCCGTTGAAGCTGTGTCCTCAGGGAAGCTGGCTCTTCTCCATTGCCTCTTCTCAGCTTTTCCTGTCAGCTGAAGGCCTCTTGCTGCGGGCCACAGCTGCATCTGTACTCCAGCCCCTTTGTGGTGTTCATGGGGTTCCCTTACCTTCACCTTCTTTGCTTGCTGCTTCCCAGTTTAGTTCCATTTGGATAGAATCCTGCAACAGCCATGCTGGGCTCTGGCTTCGGTTCCCAGCTGTCCTGATGTCCATGGTCAACTCTGGAGTGAATGAAAAAAACCCAGGCCGAGTTTGACAGCCAGCAGAAAAGATAACACCCCAGGAACATGTGTCACTTTCCTCAAAAGCTACTCCACTTGTAGTCTCTCCCAGCATGGGAAAGATCTTGCATGCCACAAAGAAGAACTGGGAAAGGAGGGGGAAATGTTCCTGATGATTCCAGTGCCAGCCTTTCCCACCCTGAAAGGGTCACAGGGTGCACAGCCAAGGGAGCCAACATGGTGCCCTTCAGATGCCTTAGGGACTCCAATAGCCATCATTCCTGGTCATTGGGTCATTGCATGCTGGGGCTGATGGGAGTTGGAGTGCCAACAACATCTGGAAGGCTACGCCTGGGAGATAGGGTAGGTACACCTGCAATGAGAGGGGAAACAGGAAAATCCCAACCTATGCCACCGAGGGAACCCTCAGGTCATCTGCAAACGCTCTGCACACCAACCTGTTCCATTGCTGCTCCCGGTGCTCACAGTGTTTTTGGGTAAAGCGAATGCTAGAACTCTGAGCAGGACCTCCACAGTTTCCATCATCTCAGTGACGAAACGGTGCCCCTGCTCCTTGTTTCCACTTGGCATCAGAGCCACGAGGTCATCCAGCAGTGCCAGCAGACTCTTGAGAAGGAAGATAGGATGCCATCAGCTCTCAAGGGAAAAAGCTGCCACCATTATGGTCCAGACACTCAAAACACACAGAGCAGAGATGGTCAACGCTAGTCTGATTAATCAGCTGTCATCAGAGCAAGTGCATGCAAGCACTGAGAGGGTAGATTTCGACTGTGTGTTGCTTGTTCAGCACATGGGAAAAGGGAAGGTAGTTCTGTGAACTTGTGTATGGTTATTGAAACACTTGTTGGCTCGCAGTTTGAGCCAGTGTACAATGTGTAGATTCTGGTGGAAATTAGGATTGAGAGCCCACATGGCCCAGTAGATGCCACATGGCAACGACTGGCAGTGACTTGTTCACAACCACTTCAGAACTTCCCTCTTGAACTATTAATTCTCCCATCTTAAGAAATGCTGGTCTCCAGGTTTTTTTATTTTTACTTTAGAGAAAGCAGCATAGGTGGTTTTTTTTAAAGGAGGGATTAGGAAATATTCTGCATAGTAACACCTGATTCCAAAGATAGTTAATTTGGAGTAAGTCCCATTGGTTTCAGTCAAATTTACTACCTTAAAGGATTGCACCCCAAAAAAACACTACACAAAAAGTTAAATACTAATAGGAGGCAGACAGTGTTCTAATCATCCTTCCATATGTAGCAAGATTTCAAATTGAAATTTTCAGTGATGTTGGGGGGGGGACCCACTGGGTTATAGGCACTTTTGGCTGCCAAGTCATTACAGCAGATTGCAACAGATTTTGTATTTGCAAGTTACAGGATCGTTGAGCAGGGTTCTGTCTGAAGCCACTGAACCACTTGGCAAAGGAGGGGTAGGGGTGTGTTTGTGTGCGTGTGTGTGTGTGTGTGTGTGGGCTACCCTTATACATTGCATCCTCCTTTACGCTCTTGATAGAATTTTGTATCATTTATGTCATCGGTTCCCACTCTTCTTTGGGCCACTGCCTCCCTGGCTCCATAAACTCATCCTCAGTGCCCACTACCCTACCAAAAAACTATTCAGAATAGCGGTTTACATCAGTGTTTCCCAAACTTGGGTCTCCAGCTTTTTTTTGTACTACAACTCCCATCATCCCTAGCTAGCAAGGCTAGTGGTCAGGGACAATGGGAACTGTAGTCCAAAAATACCTGGCGACCCAAGTTTGGGAAACACTGGTTTACACAACCCACTAAAAAAAGATAATAACACAATAAAGTTCAATACAGGAACAATTATTTGAACATTTATTCAAAATTAAATTTGAATTATTTTGTTTAATTAATTCAACAAAATTAATGAACTTGATCCACTAATACCAGCTTTTCAAAGTCTGATAGTCATTTACACCTCCAGCATATGGTCTTGAGTGTTATCTCACTTGATGTTTTGCATTTCAGAAGAAATACAATTGACTAAAGCAGTAATGTTTATTTTGACTCATGTTGTGAACAGCAATAGCTTTCTGGTAGTTAATTGTTCCAATGGTGTCTTATTGTTAACCTCTTAGCTACCAATGGAAATGCACCAAATTTTGCTGTGCGAATAGAAGTTTTGTCTACTGACTACCAGTTGAATCTTGTCCAACCCTCTCTACCATTTTTTTATGCTCATAAATAAACAAAAAATGACGCAGCTGGGATTGATCTAATTCAGCCCTGTAAACTGAACTGGTCTTGCCAATATTGTGCAAACATTTGCATGAGTATGGGGAGGATGGAGGGCTCCATAAACATGTACACAGTGCGGTGGTAGGGAATGTAAACTTAAAATGTTTTTGTTTCAGTATACTTCTTTAATGGCTGCTGCTTTTGTTAATTGCTGCTGGTGTTTAGCTGCTATTATTAGGGTTAAGTCAGAACAATATGGCTTTAACTGGATGATGATGACGACGACTTATGAAGGGTTGTTTCCAGCTAAATTATACTCAAGAGAAGATCCTTTGAAATGACTGGACCTCAGTCAGTCATATCCAATCATTTCAATTGGTATGCTCTGCGTAGGACTAACATTGGAGGCGGCCCAAAATTTTGTACACCACTCATGTTCTAAAAGTCTGTGTATAGTTCAGCAATAAATAAAGTAAAATACATGGAAAAACTGCTGCTGGAGAGGAGAGGGCATTAAGGCAGAACAGCCAGTGAAGGGAAGGTCACAACCAGCGTGTGTGAGAAGAAAAGCACAGCTGTGCATGTGCATGGGGGAAAACTGAATGAAATTTTGCCCTTAAAATTTAAGAAGAATCGTTAATCACTGATAGAATAATACCAAAATACAGCACTCTCTGACCCATTGCTAAACATTCCCAGCACCAGTGTCTCTGGCCCTCCGGATGTTGTTGGACTCCAGTGCCCGTCAGTCCCAGTCAACATGGCCAGTGGTCTGTGATGTGGCAGCTGATGTCCAAAGCAATGTCTGCAGGGCTCACAGGTCCTGCACCCAGAACTAGACCACAACCATTTTGTTTAGACAACCTTTTGCTCTGGGATGTTTCACTTGCAAATAATGTTAGTGTGAAATGGAAAGTAGAACCAGGTCATTTTTAAAAAAAATGCTTTCCCTCATTCGCTTGCTCTACAGGGGCAGGAAATGCGCATATATATATATATATATATATATATATATATATATATATATATACACACACACACACACACACACACACACGTGTGTGTGTGTGTGTATATTTGAGAGTCACTTACTAAAATGGTCTTAAAGGCAGCTTCATGTGCAACATTTGCATGTGTTCCTGCACTGTGCAGACTTGTGCAATATGGATACACCCTGTAGAGACTCCCCATTTGTTGTAATTACTGCTTCAGTGGGAAAACCTCTCCTCTCCTCATGGAAAATGTACGAAGCACCATTTTTCTTACAGGGAAGTGATGGTTGGCTAGAAAGCACTACTTGTTGGCCTCTGTTTCCACTTATTTTTAGAGCAGCACATTCTGCTAAGCCCGGCAGCTCTGACCTTTGGAGCAAGGGCAAGTGTTAAAGAAGGCAAGGGCGAAACCAGCTTGAAACATACCTGCAGCTGCTTCTTTGCGTCTGTTGCCCCTTGCATTTCCAGCAATGAATCGCAGAGATGCTTCCTTTTTGCTCTGAAGTCGCAGAGGAGCGCCTGGAAAACAATTCCCACAAAACTTTAAATTGCTGCGCCTGTTTAAGCCTACGGGCCAAGCAAGGAAGCAGCATTCACATCCCTTTAGTGCTGGTACACTTGATTTTTAAAATAACAAACAGCTGGCGCCAGGAGACTCTGATCCAGATCAGGATCATGGCATGAGACGTACTTTAAGTCCTTTGCCCCGGCCTCAGTCCCAGACTGAACAGATGGCCCCCACAACAGCTCTTTGGTAGTTTCATGGGCATTAGCATGAAGGTTGGCACTGTGGGTTAAACCACAGAGCCTAGGACTTGCCGATCAGAAGGTTGGCGGTTCGAATCCCCGCCATGTGGTGAGCTCCCATTGCTCGGTCCCTGCTCCTGCCAACCTAGCAGTTCGAAAGCACGTCAGAGTGCAAGTAGATAAATAGGTACCGCTCCGGTGGGAAGGTAAACGGCGTTTCTGTGCGCTGCTCTGGTTCACCAGAAGCGGCTTAGTCATGCTGGCCACATGACCCGGAAGCTCCCTCGGCCAATAAAGCGAGATGAGCGCCGCAACCCCAGAGTCGGTCACGACTGGACCTAATGGTCAGGGGTCCCTTTACCTTTACCTAATTATCTTTGTAGGAAATTCCTGGGGTTCAAATTCCACAAGCTCTTATTTTAAAAGTCATGAATATCTCCCTCTGCCCTGTCTCAATGGACAAACAGGACAGGACTGTCTATAGAAATGTAGCTTCCTGAGAATCTCATCTAAGTTTTTTTTTGGGTAAAGTTTCTAGTCCTTAAGATGGCAGTGCAAACATGATTAAGTGTATGTGGGAAGTACCTCGAGGGAATTTCCACCATCAGTGTATGACAGCAACCAAGTTTCCAATGGTTACAGGGTGCCATGAACAACTTTTCGCCTCTTCCCATAGCTAATGTAAAGTATGCCAATTAAACACTATATCCAAATCTTCACAATTTGTATCATTTATACATGCAATGTAATGCAGCTTTCCTTAGATAATTTTGATGGATTTGGTTCTTTTTTCAAATAACCAGATATATGCAGTTCTTGACACAGCAGCCAATTACCCAAGTCAGTAGAAAGCATATGCATGTAATTAATTGGGTCTTGATTTCCAAGGTCCAATGTTAGGGACTCACCTGTTCATCTGAACAGTTATCGCTTGAAGGCTCCGGGCAGCTGAATTCTGGCGAAAGAAGGACAAATTATCAGAAGGTATTGCTCTCCACCCCTTTCCAAAAAGCCTTTCACATTCTGCTTGCTGTTTTTAAGAGCCAGGGGCACAATACATTGTTCCTTCTACTGAGTAACCCATAATGGTTCCAGCAGCTCCTGTTTGAGTGGCAGTAGCTAAATATGTCTGAACCCAACAACGGATATGTATTAGAGCCATGCAGCGACCACAAGATTCAGCTTGTTTCTTGGAAGCAGATTGGTCTACTTCAAATCTGCTCTGTGTCATTCCAATTTAATTCACTTTTTAGGTCCAAAACTGATCTGTTAAATCCAAAGCTCTGCTTTGTCCCCGTTGACTATAATGGGGAATATAAAAATAACTATAATTTCTTTCCCTTTTCACATAAATGGATGAAATTTGCAGGAAAATGAACCCCTACACAGTGGGTTAGGCCTGCCAAATTTCAGGCAGATCCATCCCAAGATTTTTGTTTAAGGAACATTTAAATGTTGCTTTTTTATTAAAGAATAAAAGTCTGCAATGGCAGACTTTACTTTTGGGGGTGGGAAAAGAGAAATTTTCTCCCCTCCTTTTTGCGGGCAAAAATGGGGACATGGAGGAGGTGCTATCCCCCAAGTCACTGTGACTATAGAACATTGGGAAAATAATTCACTGTGATTGAAAGCAACTTCTGTTTTTCAAAATGAAAGACTCTCCTTCCCACCCACCTCTACTCCCCTCCCCTCCCCAGCTCTGGGTCTTTCCCCAGCCAGCTTGGTTTTGTTTCATAGAAAAGAGTAAAATAACATACTGGGAGAACATTAAGAACCTACGGAGAGCCTCCTTGATGGCCCATCTAGTCCAATACCCTGTTCTCACACAATGCCTATGGGAAGCCCCAAAGCAGCAGCTGAGCAAAGCCTGGCTGCGATTCCCAGCCGCTGGCATTCAGAGGCATACTGCCTCCAACAGTGGAGGGAGAACGTAGCTGCCATAGCTAGGAGCCTCCCATAGCCCTCTCCCCTCCATGAATTTGTCTAATGCCCCGCAGAGGACCTTAAGGTCCATGAATAACCATAGTTTAGAGGTCCCAGGCCCTAAGGAAGTCAGACTATCCTCCACCAGGGCCAGGGCCTTTTCAGTGATGGCTCCGACCTGGTGGAATGCTCTGGCCCATGAGACTAGGGCCCTTCAGGATTTAACCTCCTTCCGTCGGGCCTGTAAGGCAGAGCTATTCCACCTGGCCTTTAATTTGAATTCAGCCTGATCTTTTATTTCCCTTCTCTTCCCTCCCCCTCTCCTTTTATTCTCCCCTGGCCTCCTCGCTGGCCCAAGTAGGACTAATTCAACCAGCTAGCCCTGGTGATTATCTAATGCTTATTAGATGGATTTCCCCTAAAGTGATTTCTGAACTTTGAATTTTATTGTTATTCATGTTTTTATACTGTATTTTATGCTGCTTTTACAATTAAGTGTTTTAAATTTGTTGTTAGCAGCCCTGAGTCCAGTTTTTGAACTGGGAAGGGCGGGGTATAAATAAAAAAATATTATTATTATTATTATTATTATTAGTGCTCTTTTAAAGCCACCCACGACTGCCTCTTGCGGAAGCAAAAGCCACGATGCCGTGTGAAGAAGTACTTCCCTTGGTCTCTCCTGAATTCTCCACCCTTGACCAAGAAAAGGATAAAATAAATCCACTGGCGAATGCTGTCCGTTGTTTAGAAATGACCTACAGGTTCCAGCACATGTGGACGAATTCAGACTACAAGAACTCACAGCCATGGAACCTTGTTTCCATGCTTTCAAATGCTGGCCACAGCGGTGGAGGAGTTAGCCCCAGCTTTTTAAGGACGGGCTGGGAACTGCGACAGCACACGAAGGGAAAGATGGGGATCCTTCTTTTAGCTGGGGCCCACATGCCGGCATACCCCTTTCTCTCTGTTTCTGCTACCCCCTTCCTTCTCTTCTTCTTTCTGGCCTCCTCCTCACACACTGGGCTGCCAGGGAACAGGACAGACAGCCATTACCAGATGTCTGGTCTAACCACTTGCAGAGGCCTACCCTCCCCATCCAGCTTGGCTCCCATTCTACCCCTCCCGCTCTGCATCCTTCCCACCAGGCTCCCCTCTTCAAGGGTGGCGTGTGGCCTCCCCTTGTGGTTTGCTGAGTTCCCGGCTTAGTGCTGCTGCACACACCTGGGGATGTGGGAAGAGTGCTGGCAAAAGGCCTCTTTCCCCTGGGATACACCTGGCTGTCCTGACCATACAAGCCCTACACAGCAAGGACTGGCCGTTCTAGAGCCACAAGCCCCGGGAGTGCTGCTGAAACAAAGCTCCTCATCCCTGCCTGGTCTGAAGGAGCCTTAAGAAGTGGAGAGCAGAGGGTGGTTAATTGTTGTCAGTCAATCACTCAGGCTGGAAGGGGAATCTGTCAAAGCAGAGTTCCAGGGGAGTGGAAACTAGACACCCCTGTGGAGATGAGCCGTTGATGGAAGTTGTAAGGAAATAATGCACCTGGGTAGCCTAGTTAGATGTTGTCTGAGCAGAAAATGATCACTGTTAACACATCTGGAATCAAATTGTCTTTGCATGCAGGGAGCCAGTGACTGAGGCAAGGAAGGCAAGGTAAGTGTTTTCAGTATATTGAAGTAATCAATGGACCTTTTCTGCAATTCTTCCCATGCGGATTTAAACTGGGAATAGTGCTACATTAAAGTAAGAACAGAAGGCAAATGTATGCATCTCCCCACCCTGCATTATCTAGACTCTAGGTCTATCTTATTACACATTGTGGCCTTTGACAATGTCAGCCTCCCCCTCCCCTTAGAACACGGCCCCCTGCCCTCTCCCCCATTTCCTAGCCTCTTCCACCAGAATTTACCTTTGCATTTTGTGATGTTTTTACCCAAAGGTCCAACATCCATGTACTGGAAGTACCCTGATGGGCACGTACACAGAAAGCTCCCCTCGACGTTTTCACATTTGGCACTTTCATGACAAATATTTTGTTTACATTCATCAATATCTGAAAAGGAGTGGGGGAGAAACAACAACAACATGAGAATAAGAAATCTGAAAAGGGAAACGGGAGGAGGAAGTAAGAAACAACCAAGTTGTCTCTTAGCATTCAGCAATCTGTTGATCCAACCGGGGGTGTCTTTGGGGAACTAGATAGAATTGCAACTGTGTGAATTCAGTTCTGCTGCAATGCATTCCGCGTTATTCCGTGGCTGAAATTCAACTAAGTTTTATTCAGAGCAGATCCACTGAAATTAACGAACACAACTAAGTCAGGCCCATTAATTTCAATAGGTCTACTCTGAGTTAAACTTAGTTGACTATCACCCCATATAACATTTTTATGATGATTCTGTAAAACAGTGTATTTATTTAGATTTCTCACCTGACCTTCATCAGAACATGCTGTCAGACCAGGGCACAATCACAGACTTAAAATAAAAATACAGCAACAGCAGATCCAGAACAAATAAAGAATAAAATAACATTGGCAGATGGAGTTAAGACTCGGGGTAGTTAAATAGGCATCTACAAAGGCTTTCTGGAAAAGATAGGTTTTCAACTTGGGTGCCAAAAAATCTGCAGTGTAGTGCAGCCACATGAATTGCACCCAGGCTAAGGTATATGCCTTGAACCGTTCGTTCTCCATCAGAAGGGCCTCTTGATGCTGAACTGCAAAACTATTGTGGGATGGTCTTCCAGTGTCATGTGGGTGAGAATGATACTGACAAAGGAAGGGTCCGCGTTATTATTTGAGCCTGGAAGATGCTTCACACAAGGACTTCCCATCTGAATATGCCAAATCCTCTCCTGTTGATAGGATTGGAAAGTCCCTGTGTGCACAAACCTCCACATACACAATGGAAGTCTCTTGAGTACACTGGAGTCAACCCTGATGGCAGCTTCTCCTTTGAGTTTTGGCCCAGTTGGCAAAAGAAGCAAGTTTCTCATCCCTACAGCACCTCATGAACGGATGGGAATGAGGATACTGGAGAAGATAGGAAGGACCAAAAAAAAAATGTCCTAGATTAAAGCCATCTATTGCCAGGTTTCCTTCAAAAAGGCTCACAGAAAGGGAGGACATGGCACTCCATCTGGGGAATATGGCCCCAGGAAGACTCTACAAACTGTGTTGACTTGACAAGAGGCAACTGCATGTGAATTATGCCATGCAGAAATCCACAGTTTACATGCACAAAAGCTTTAACCCCTGTAAAATGTGTAACAGTGCATATGATAGTGAAGACAGATGATTGTTCTGGCATCACATAACCAATATAAGAACACAGAAATCTTACATATGGTAGGTTTGTGCACAGGTATGTTACAAACAGTCATATGGCCTCATTGATCCTCCACAACCAAACATGCCCATTACAGAAGCTCAACTTCACATGTTTTATCAGTGAATTGTACACCAAACTTAATCCAGGGAGCTCAGATTGGCTTAGACAGCCCTCCAAGCAATCTCTATTCCAAGTACTGGTCATGCTGAGGTCTGTTTTGCTTTAGCATCAGATGTGCTCAGATCATCCTCTGGCCCCAACATATTTAACATCACTAGCTAATTGCAACTCTGCGGTAAATGAAGAAGTGCCATTGCCCATGCATTCCTTTGGCCGGCTAAGAAAGAAATGTTGCATTCTCTCTGAGCTGTACCTCTACATATCTTTTTGTCATCTTGTATGCTCTTCGCAAATCCCGGCTTGCATTTACAAAGGTAATCCCCTTTGGTGTTGATGCAACTTCCATAAGGTCCACAGATGGAAGTGTTTTTCTGGCACTCATCAATGTCTGCAATGAGAAATCTGCTTCTAGGTGAAACACGGCAAATTGGCCCCCAACCTGAGCCATCACATCATGATAAGCAGGAAACTGCTTATGGCTGCAGAAAGGCAAGCCATTCTAGGAAATCCGCCTTGATTAAGCCATTCAAAGAAGCATGCTGTTAGCATTCACTTAGAGCAGCCATTCTCAAGTGCTGGGTTGCAAGAGCATTGTAGCTGGCATGCCAGGCTGTTAGCAGGGACAAAAGGGCTTCCCATTCAAGTAAAAAAAATGGCTAGCGTTAATAGATGTCTGCTGAGTACACCAGATTTCAACGGCAATTGCCATCTGGAACAACTCGAGGAACCTCCAGCTTAGAGGGTGAGAGAGTAACAAGTCAAGTTTTTAGGTTAGTTTCAGCCACAGAAGCTGCAAGCGAGAAGGTAATGAACTGGAGGCACAGCTAGAGGATGTTGTGATGCGGATGCTGCGAAACAACGTGGCCGTCTTCCTTGCCTCACTAGGCAGCAGCAATTGCTGCTTTTTGTGCCGTCCCCCACAGAGGTTCCCCACTCTTGTGTTACAGACTCAGCTGCCAGAAGTAAATTAAGAAGACTAAATTATGACATCTCCCCCAACAAGCAAATTTCAGCAGTTACTGGCTCCCCATTTAGGCTAAGGGGTGCAGGCTCCCCACTCCCAGGAGAGGAGTGTTGCATTTGCTTGAAAGAAGCCCTCCTGTTTTTATTCCCAGGTGGTACACTTAGGTTTGGTGCTGGTTGTAAAACTTGTGCACAGGCCCATGTACAGCCAGACTTGTGCTCTTGCTGTAGCTCTCAGCTCTATACGTCACGTCAGTGCCGTGCCTGGAGCGAACATGCTGCATCTCAAGCAAGAAAGCCCTTACCCTCGCAGGCATTTCTCTTCTCGGGGACCTTCTCGAATCCATATACACATATACAGGAGTTGTTCTTGCAGTTGGCATGGAATCCACAGTCTAATTTCTTCTCAAGGCATAGATCCACATCTATGAATGCAACAAACAAGGATACACTTTGCAATCGGGCTGTTAACCGTCTCTTGCATGCATCAAATGGCTGAAGCCTGGGAATTCCTTTGAAGGGTATGGACCCTGTGTTGTCCCTCCCCCCGGATGTTGTTGGATTACACCTCCCATCGTTCCTGACTGTTGGCCACGCTGACTCGGGATGACGGGAGTTGGGATCCAACAGCATCTGGAGGGTCAAAGGTTTTCTGACCCGGGTTTGAGGAATCTGATTCTATGTCATAGCTGGGTCACGGGATTCCTCCAACCCAAGAGTGCTGAACACCATATTTTATCCTAGAATTGTAGAGTTGGAAGGGAACCCGAGGGCCAGCTAATCCAACTCCCTGCAATGCAGGAAACTAAACGAAAGCATCCATTGCAGAGGTGTCTCCTTTGGAGCCTCCCACATCCTCACACAAATAATCAAGTCATACTGAGAGCTTGGAAGTGAGCGCCCTTAGTAGGACGAAGGGTTGGCAATGTTTCTCTTAACACTGAGGCAGGAGGTTTCTGGTATGTGTGCATGGGACTTCATAGTCAACATTTCCTGTTAAAACAGGGTCCTATAATTTGGGGCTAGCTCTGCTATTCAAGTAAAAACCGGCAGACCCCTGTAGGGGAGCTTGTTGGCTTTGGATGCTGCTCCAAGATGGTGTTCTGAGCGTGGCAAGATTAAATATATGACATATACATTCTATAAATATTTAAGACCAGATCATTTAAGGTGGCCAACTGGTTGCTGTAATTGCTTTTGTTTCTTCATTGTGGGCAACTGCCAGAAAAGAAAAAGCAAAGTTGTTGGGGTTGGGGTTTTTCCCCAAATGTATTTTACTTTAAAATCACTACTGTGATCTGGGAAGCAAGTCTAATTACCACAACACTTACCGTCCTCATCTTCATAGGAGCTATAGGGGCCACCAACCTTTTTCTTCTGTGGGTCGTCTGTTAGGACACAGAGGAGAACAGCAACTGGTGAGTCTCTATCTATGCCATACAGTCAGTTCCCATTCTTCTCACTTCCTTCCAAAGAAGCAACACTTAAGCCCACCTCCCCCAAATCGGACCTCCCCTTTCCCCACTACATACTTCCAAAACAACTAGTCCATCCATGCAGAGTGGGAAATTAAATATTCTGCAGTCAGAATATATTATGGCAGGAGCAGCAACTCCAGAACTCTTATTTCTTTCATTTTTTTGAGAATCCAAGCTTTCATGTGTGCCAGAGTTTGCAATTTAGTTATTCTTAAGTCTCTTTTTTTCCAGGAAACAATACCGTATTTTTCCATGTATTAGATGAGGTTTTTTGACTCAACAATCATGTCAAAAAACTGGGGTCGCCCAATACATGGATAATGGCATGGGGGAGGGAGAAGTGGCACCCCACTGGCAGGAGTGTGGCTTCCTCTGATGCCACAGTGAGTGGGAAACGATCCAGGGAGTGTTTCCTGTCCACAGCTGCGTGGGGGGGGGGGGCTCAACAACTCTGGGCCATCTCTCCTCATTTTCTTAAAATTGAGTCCCCAAAAATGGTGCGGGTGGGGGGGGGTCCTTATACATGGGGGCGTCCTATAGACAGAAAAATACGGTAATCCCTAACATATCTGGAGGGTGAGCCTGTAGCTTCAGGAAAACCTGAGGCAAAAAAAGCTGCTTGGAAGGCCAGGGAATTCTCATTCCGAGTTGAGACGGATCTAAAGTCATTTAGGCATGAGAGCCCCTAATACATTTATGAGTTACATTCAACTAACCATTATTCAGAGCAAACCCACTGAAATGAATAGCCATGGCTAACTTAGGTCAATTAATTTCAATGGGTCTACTCTAAGTAAAAGTTAGTAAAATACAAACATGTTTTTAAAAGGCAAATTTCTAGCCTTCATGTTTGCACATTAGCAAAGATTTCTAGAGTGGTCCTAGGTGACAAATCATTGGCCAACACTGCATTAAGCAAATTTGTGCAACAATATGGAATATTTAAATATATTCGACTAGTACCTAAGCATTTGCTATTTCACTTGTAAGGAAGTTTATCTATAATATAAAGGATATAGGAACACAGAAAGCTGCCTTACATTTATGTATTCATAAAATATTTGTATACTGCTATTTATATTTTTAAAACTATCAAGCTGGTTTACAACCAACTTAGAAATATACAATAAAAAACATTTAAAATTGGAGATCAACTATCACAGATATTTTTTAATTGCCTGCAAAAACTTGACAGCATACTTTTTTCCAGCAGACAATTGAAGATTAAAACAGAAGGTGCCTTTTTATTTCCCTTTGGAGGTGGGTTTTACCTTTGTAGTTTTGGCCTTCCAGGTTGCGATGCTTTATGGTTTACATTTTTTATTTTTAGTTATGATTGCACTTCTTTTGGTTAATAATTCAATAATAATAATAATTTTAAAAACCAGAAGGTGCCTGCAGAACATTCCACATGACTGGGCAGATGACATTAAAGGTTCATTTTCTTGTTGCTGTCAGATGAGCCTTGTCAACAATGCTCCTGCAGATTATCTCCATAATCAAGCTGGGCTTAGGCAGTCCGTAAAGTACCCTGGACCTAAGTTGTTCAGGGCTTTGCAAATACAAGAACCTTGAACCTGGCTCCGTAGTAAATGTGCAGCCAGGGCAGGTGTCAGTCATGTGCCCCCAGTCTGGCCATCTCATTCTGCATCAGCAATAGTTTCCAAACCTGGCCCAAGGGCTGCCCCACACAGAGTGCACTGCAGTAATCCAGCCTCGAGGTTATCAGTGCATGCACTGCAATGGCCAGGCGATCCCTGTCCAGGAACAGCCGTGGCTTGGTAAACCAGGTAGTGCTGGTAAAAAGTACTCCTAGCCACAGAGGACACAAGGGCCTCTAGTGACAAGAGATGTATCCAGGGGTGCCCCCAAGATGTGCACTTGCTCCTTCAAGGGGAAGCGACTCCATCCAGAATGAATAACTTGCTTATCTCTGGGACATGGAAATCACCGACCCACAGGATGGATGGATGGATGGATGGAAAGACATTTCTTCAAAATGCAGCCACAGTGCTATGCTGACCCGTAGGATGTTCTCCTTGTCTTGGCTACCACCGCTTTGTGGATTGCTTGCTGCACCCAGCCATACAGCAGCTCTTTCTTTTGGTGTCCTCAGCACACGCTGCACTCCTCCGCAAACAAACAACATGGCAAAGCGGTGGTTTTAAACTGGCCCTCTATTGCGTCTCTGAAGGCTTTTTAATCCAGAGAGAACTCACCTTCTGCTCCTTCTTGCTGGGCAGCACCTCTAGACTGAATCAGGATTATGAAGAGCCCTGAAAGACAGAGAGCCCCAGTGTCAGACTTACCATTAATTTATACCTTGCTATTGCTCTGGAAGAGCTCAAAGCAACACACATGGTTCTCTTTCCCACCTTTCTTTAGCTACATCACTACTTTGGAAGATAGATGAGGCAGGTCCATGGCTAAGAGGGAATTGGAAGCTGTATCTCCTCAGTCCTAGTCTAATCCTGTTACACCACACTGGCTCTACTCACCTGCATGTCCCAGCCTTCTCAGAACTCATGGGACAGGTCATTCGGTCCCACCAGGAAGTAAAAGCTTTGTGGATCTCACAAACACCTCCATGGGTATTTAATGGAGGGCAAGGAGGTCAGTGTCTACTAGCCACAATGGCTATATTCTACCTTCACAGTTGGAGGCAGGGTGCCTCTGAAGGCCTGTACAGCAGTTAAAACCCTGTCTAAATCCAGGACATTTATTTATGGATGGATGGATGGATGGATGGATGGATGGATGGATGGATGGAAGCCAAGATCTGTAATATCAGCCAGGACTGTCCATCACTCAGAGATAGGGGGATAACATAAGGGAAAGCACACATTTGTATTTCACCAGGTGACCTCTTTAGGAATTCAGCTCTTCATATTATTACATCAGGATGCAATCCTTGGATCTGGTTCTGTGGCTGACTCTGAATGAATAGTAAGATAATTTCCAGTCATGGTTATTCCAGCCCTTCTTTTCCCCTTACTGCACAGCTCTCTTGGAAGCAGTGGTTTCTCAAAGGAGGGCAGCTCCGTGAGGAGAGCCAGATTCAAGTGATGGCTTACACAACTGCTAACAGATTACAGCGACTCCCATCTTGGCAGCTGAGACAGAACAGCCCTCCAGAATAAAAGGCTGAATCGACAACAGATTCAAGGAAAGGAGTTCAGTGGCAAGAGGCCCCAGTATTTTTGATTTAATTAAATCGTGTTGCGACCATTTCACTGACTGTCGAGTCATAAATTTATATTTAAAACATTCTATACTGCCTCTCCAGATGTTACTGAACTACAGCTCCCTTCATTCCTGTCCATTGGCTGTGCCGGCTGGAGCTGATGGGTGTTGGAGTGCAACATGCCCCCCCATGTAAACAAACAAACAAACAAACAAACAAACCCAATTAGTCCTTTCCTCTATGGCAAGGAGGCAGTTTCTCCCCTACAGACAGTTAAAGAAGCATGGAATTTTAAGGGCATGAGGCATATTCATTTATATTAATAAAGAGAAACAGATGGTTGTGATTTTATTTTATTTTGGTAGATGTCTGCTGCATTTCTTGATTTGCCTTTTAAAAACTTCCTAACATTTACAAACATTGCGCTAAGATGTTGTTTTATTGCATCGCATGTGTTCTATTTTTATTCATTGTATTGCAATTCAATCAACACGGCATCTGCAAGCACAACAGATTCTCGTTTCATGCATATCCAGCAACGTTTTTTTCTTCTGCTTAGAACCAATGTGCAAATTGAGGGCCAATTGTTTGTGCAGGGTAATAACCAACACCAGCAAGTGGTTAATTTCCAAGAAGTGGTTTCTGGTCTTCAACCTGCCTGTAAGTTACACTTTGTCACCTAGAAGTCAGCATACAGGGTAGACCAGAGCAGGCTGTGGTTACACAGTGGTATGTGAGATGCTGCCTGCAAGGGCTCCTAGCTACTTTCTTCTCTACTGTTACTTCACAAGTTCTGGCACTCAGCCCCGGTTCAAACACAAGTCCCGAAAATGTGTCAATAAATAACTTAAGCATATACAATTACAGAAGCTTGCTTAGCCAAGCCTGGGGCTGCAAAAGAGAGTGACAAAATCCTTCAGCAACATTAGAAGCTTAGTTGATGATGAAAGACAGTCATCTGATGCTTGGTCCTGGAAAGACTCAACAGCATACAGTACTGGCAAGCACAGACCCTCCCCATCTTCTGCAACCCAATACACAGCTTATTATTATTATTAACAGAAGGTGGAAGTCAACTACGGGGTTTTTTTCCAGAGCAGATCCACTGAAATTAATGCACATGGCTAGGTCCATTCATTCCAATAGGTCTACTCTGAACAATACTTAGCTGAATACCACCCAGAGTGTTTGATGCCTGCCATCTTTTCTCTGAGCTCTTTCCAATGCATGGCTGAAACAGAAAATCAAGCTTCTACTTACAGTTAAGAGACCATGATCATCTTCATTTACAACAGGGTGAGGAAGCGTTCTAGATGTTGTTGGATTCCAACTCTCATCAGGCCTGGTCAATGGCTGGGGGTGATGGGAATTGTAGTCCATCAGCATTTGGATATCCATAGGATCTCCATCCCAGGTTCACATTTGCTTCTTTTCTTCCTCCCTCTAACAATTGTATTCAGCAGCTGAAGAAGACTGCTGAAAATTGATTCTAAATGGGCACTTTTTTGAAGCTCTGGGCAGCCTGTGGTAGGTGGACTAATGGTTTGACATGGGGCAAGGCAGTTTCCTGTGTTCCTATTCCCCAATGATAGTGTGCGTTCATTTCTTTCAACTAATTTACTAGGAAGTTAAATTCTTCAGACAGAATTAAAATGGTGGGATTAAAACCAGGAATCATCTGGGTAGATTAACTGATATTACTTCT
Source organism: Podarcis liolepis (assembly GCF_965112155.1). NCBI lineage: Eukaryota > Metazoa > Chordata > Lepidosauria > Squamata > Lacertidae > Podarcis > Podarcis liolepis. The sequence continues at coordinate 43,252,053 of NC_139555.1, forward strand.
TGTCTGAAGTACTAGAGGAAGGCTAGCTTTAGTACTTTATAATGTTACTATATTGTCGCTAAGTACATATTTTTCCATGTATAAGCCCAGGTTTCCCCCCCTAAAAAATAATGTCCAAAATTTGGGGGCATCTTATACACAGATAGATCTTCCCCCATTTTCTTAAATCAAGAGTCCCCCAAAATAGGGGGTGTCTTATACATGGGGGTATCTTATAGACAGAAAAATACAGTATATTTAGGCCGCAAGCCTACATTTGCTTAGTAACTCCCACTGAACTCAGTGGCACTTACTTCGGAGTAGCAGAATTTATTCCAAGCATGTATTTTATGTATCTCACATTTGGGTCTTCCAAATTAAAAATGAAATAAATGTTACTGGAGAGTCAGTCAAATCTTTCAGGCACTCATCTGATTCTGATCTTATTTTTTTCAGCCTTCATTATAGATCTCCTCTGCTCTCATTTTTATCAATTCTGATTTATATTCATTATTTTTCTACTTCTTGTACAGTAATTACAATATGTTGTAAGTCCAAGCAACTTCAGCTGAAGAGATTAAGCACATGCTTATCTTTCACTCCATCATGCCCACATTATGTCTCAAATGTCTTATCCATCACATTACTTGCACATTCCTTCATTCTATCATCAAGTTTCTGTAACGTATTTTGAAATGAGACCAATAGAATAGCCTTATCTTCTTTTTATCTTGCTCTTTCTTCTAGTTCATATCTTCCTCTGTTCCTGTTCTAACTTTTGCCCCCCTTGCCCCTCTTGTTTCCTCCTCTAATCTCTTGCCCCTCTTGTTTCCTTTACAAACTTATCTCTCCTAGGTTTCAGATAACGTGTCAAAAATTATTGGTCAGGGTATATCTTTTGACTGAACAGAAATCTCCAGTTCACTTGCCTTGATTGCTATCACACAGTTGTATGCAGACTGCAAAACAGCCATATCTTTCTCCCTCTTATTACTTGCTGGAGAGAAGAAATAAAATTAAAAACATCTCCCATTATGTGTTGTAGAAATAATTCTTTTGTAAATGTCTCTATGCGGAGAGGTTTAGCTTCATTTTTTCATTTTACAGTTATTTTTCCATAAGCAACAGAAAAAATGAAGGTAGAGAGGGACCCTTTTCTGTGTCAAATATTCTTCAACTCTACCATCGGGACTGACCTCAGAGGTTTGCTGGCTAACACTGGCAATTGTGCTTATCCTGCCAAGGATCAGGCTTACTATGCTCAATAATGGGAGGGGAGAGGGCCAGTGCTTTGAGTCAGACCTGAGCTAACAAATAGGTATCACAAGATTCATGTTCCTTGCCTGCCCAGAAGGATTGTCCTTGGCTGTCTTCAAGGTCAATTGATGGAAATCCTCTCAGTTTCTAGATATGATTAATAATCACACACAGGTTCCACAATCTTCATACTGCAAGATCTACTATACAGAGCAGGGTCAATTTCATTAAGGTCAAAGCATTATTGATGCTCAGCAACATACCTGTCTCCAAAGGAATGATTTTTATTTCTGTTTGTCTGTTTACAACAAACAAGCAGTTGGAAGAAGCTGCAACCTTGATCATAAGTGCGCGTGCATTAGGATACAGTCGTACCTCGGATCCCAAATGTCCTGGAACCTGGATGTTTTGGCTCCCCAACGCCACAAACCCGGAAGTGACTGTTCCAGTTTGTGAACATTCTTTTGGAACCCGAACATCTGACGGGGCTTCTGAAGCTGCGATTTGGTTTCCAAATATTTTGGAAGTCGAATGGACTTCCAGAACGGATTCAGTTTGACTTCCAAGGTACGACTATACTCACCACTTTCCCTGCAGGCTGGTTTTCCTATCAAAACCACCCCCTCCTAGCTATTTCTTGCCTTGTTAAGGAAAAGTTAGGAGCACCCCTCAGCTCTTATATAATCAAGAAAGAAGGGGGAAAGATCTAGAGGGAAAGATGTGTCTGTCCCCCTTTATGCACAAATGTTTGGTCCATATTGCAGCTTTTTGCAATATGCTGAGTGATGGTGGAAACAACCTCATGAAAAACATTTATTGTGACCAAGTGCCACATGTAATAAGGTGCTTTGGTCCCTCTAAAGCCCTCCATGTTGGGCATCCCCATCGACACATAAGAAATAGCATTTTATCAGACCATGCTGACAGGTGACAATGGCTGGCAATGAATTGCATGACTGGAGTGGGAGGTTTTGAATTTGCCTCTCCATCACAGTTGAGTGCATTGGCCCTAGGAAACTGCTGTCCATAGGACAGACAGAGCCTGGAACAGGCTTAACAGTAATAATGAGATGCTGGTGGGTCATGCACTCGCATTCTTTCAACAGCTGTAAACAAACTTGCACACGGAATGAAAAGCCAAAGAGCAGCAAACAATGCTTTCATCAAAATGGCTGCTCTATTCCTTGGAGTGCTTCCTGCAAAAAGAAAATAAACCAGAGGCAAGAAATCAACAAAGCCAGCACACTAACCTAGCGGCGGAGGAAGCGGCTCGGGCACCTGGGGCGGGGTGCACCACCGGGCCTCCGGAGTCTGCCTGACTTCTCCCACTCAGCCGCCCTACAGCTGGGGGAGGCACTGGGTGGACTGTTTGGCACGGTGAGTGCCGCCCGGCATTTTCTCATCCCCCCCTCAGTGGTGACACCCGGGGCGGCCCACACCTACCACACACCCCTTCCTCAGCCCCTGCGCTAACCTATTTCCTTCTCAACCTTGTATTTGGCAAGCGTGGCACATCCTCAGGACCTAAAAGCTGCCCAGACACTCTGTTCCCTGAGACACGGGTAAGAGAATTGTGCTTTGCAGACCTCTTCTGGGTCACAACCCCTTGCCTCCACCTCAGTCTTCCCAGTCAAGCAGAAAGTAGATCTTGGATCATGGGGACCTATTTGAAGTACTTAGCATTCATTAAGGCCGTGACGGAGTCAACATACCAACAAGACAGCACCTCTTTCATTACACTGCACTAGTGCACATCAATGTAAGGTAAAAATGTAATACATTTATTCAAGAGAATAAGAGATATTCCACAGGAATGAGGAAGAGATGGCAGCAAACAAGCTCATTACACATATGTGCATACAGAGAAAGCAATTTGAAGATGGGGGCAAAACTTGCCTGTCCTAGAAGTACCGTATTTTTCACTCTATAGGACGCACCCGACCATAGGACGCACCTTGTTTTAGAGGGGGAGAACAAGAAAAAAAAATTCTCCCCCCTCTCTGCTCAGCGCCCCTTCAGCGAAGCGGCAGGAGAAACGGAGCCCCTTCCATTTCTCCTCTCACTTGGCTGAAGGGGAGCTGCGCAGCTCTCCCTCTCTGCTGAAGCCAGAAGAGTCTTGCTCTCCCAGCTTCAGCAAAAGGAACCTGAAGCCTGCGGAACGCAGTGGGAACTCGCGCTGCGCTCCGAAGGCTTCAGACGGCTATCTCTGAAGCCTGGAGAGCGAGAGGGGTTGGTGCACTCCAGGCTTCAGCGAAAGCAACGCGAAGCCTCCTTAATTTTTGGATGGGAAAAAGTGCGTCCTATAGAGCGAAAAATACGGTAAGCCTTTGCCAAGGTAAGAAAACTCGTTGGGACTCCTCCCTGTTTGGTGTTGGCCCCTGTTGTAGAACCAGCCACCTATGGACATAGATCACCTCTCACAGCTGTATTTTCCATTATCGTAACCTTTGTTAGTAACTCACCTCTCCAAGATCAAATTTCTATGCTCCTCACAAACAACCCTGGGAGTATGGAAAACCACTCCTGCCTTTCCACCCTGCTCATGCAAATATCTAGCATGTATTACTTTCTAAACAAAGCAACACAATCATTGTTCTTGAAGATGGTTAACAAATTAAGAATGCCAAAGGTAAGATAATATGCTGGGCTACCTGAATCAAACTGAACTCTAGGACAAAAGTTTCATACGATGTATGAAATGCAACCTGTCAGAATCAGTATTATTTCATGTAAGAATGCAACAACAACATTCAAAACAGAGTTTTTTAAAGCTAAAAAAAGGAGAAGAAAGTAAAATGATACATGGGGGGTGGGGGGGTGGGACAGGACATGTTGCACTCCAACACCCATCGGCCCCAGCCAGCGCAGCCAACAGACAGGAATGAAGAGAGCTGTAGTTCAGTAACATCTGGAGAGGAACAGGTCTCCCATCCATACTATATTCCATAGGTAAAATTGAGCAGTGCACAAAAATAAAGATTAGGAATCAAGGGCCCAGGAAAGCTCCCACTTCAAGCATACAGGCATTTTGGCTTCCTCGGTAGCACAACACAACTGCCCCCCCCCCATTCCAGCTATCTCTTTAGGATCTGAAGGCCTTGCTGAGGGGGAAATGATTCCCTCCGCTGAGGTGCCGTCTGCCTCCAGCACCCAGCGCCAGGAATGGTCTCCAAGGAACAACAAAAATCTCTCTTAGGGCCCAAGAAAAGGAATGTGCATTTCAAAAGTCCGTAAGCTTTATTGAGGCAGTAAGTTTGAAAGATAAACCTCGCTTCCTACAGAAATGGTGGCAGAGAAAGCCTGAGTCACTCATGCTCCCCCCCCCCCACACTTTTAGGCCTCATGTGAAAGTGTGAGATGCACACAAACACACACAGCCCCACCCAGATACCCAGCCTCCTGAAGAAGTAAGGCTTCCCCTTCCAGCTCTTCTGGGGAAATTCTGAAGCAACCCAGAGGTGACAGGAAAGAGAAAGTTCCGCCTCCTAGTTCTGCAGAAAGGGAAATGCAGCTAGCCACCTTAGGGAAGCAGGGAGGCAATGCCACACACAGAGAGCGCTGAGGAGCACTACCTACAAATTTATTGTAATTGTAAATATGTCAAGATTTTAGGGTGTGGAAGAGGAAGAGGTCAGTGGGACTTGATCAAGGGGACAGCTGGGAAAATGGACTAGGCCGGCCTTCTTTGGAGATTCCACCAGAGTAGTCAGAGGGGAAGGCAACTTGAACCCCCAGCGCCACAGAGTGCCTGGAAGCAGATCTGCTCTGGAAATAGCAACACCATGCCCTTTCCCCCATCAACGAAGACCAAGTCTGACCCTCCTTGGAAGTCCCCCAAGGCTAGTTTCGTTCAGCTGGGTTTCATTTCTGAACTTTCAGGGAGACTCGCTGTGCTTTCCTCTACAATTCCCCCTCCCTCTATCCCACTACAAACTGGCAGGAGGGGCAGTGAAAATATACTGACAAGCCTCACGCAGCCCAGTCCAGCGCCTTGGGGCCCAATTGTAACACCCTGAAGCTCTTAAGGAGGTCTTTTGCTTCCTCCACATTTCAGCAACAGGTATATAGATAGGTTTGAACTGCCATAATAAATTTAAGGAAAGGGGGAAGAGAAGCACATCACAAGGAAAGCAACACCCCTCGAGGCCACAAAGCAGCTAGCTGACCAGCAAGTCTTGTGCACTCCACAAGCACAGAGCTCTCTCTACTAGGGCTGGGAGCATCAAAGGTCATACACTGGTCTTATATCCGCTTTGCTAAGTTCTGCAAAACTGGGAAGTCACGACTGGCCAGCTTCCTGCACCGCTATCTAACCAATGAAGTGGGAACAGGCTCAGTAAGAGTAGTCCTAAACAGACCTGTGGGAAATTAAAAGTAGCAGGTGCTAAAGAGCTGGTTAACACTAGATGCAGGACAAATTTGCCAGGCAGCTGGAATGGTCCAAGGAAGCAGACATATGAAAGAGACATTGGAAATGTCAAAAGACTTTGCCTGGCCTGAATTAGTGATGCATTTTTCAAAACGTCCATTGACCTGGGCTATGTGCACGCCATACGTTAAAAGAGCATCCCTCAGAAGAATCCTGGGAAATGTATCTCACCCCTCAAAGAGCTCCCATTCCCAGCACCCCTCTAAAAAACTGCAGTTCCCACAATCTTTTTTTTTTGGGGGGGGGCAATGTGCTTTAAATGTACTCAATATGTGCAAGATGATGCTCTGTAGTACCAGTTATCTATAATCACATGTAGGGGAGGGGACCCTAAACTGCAGAAAAGACTCAGTGCTTTGTGTGTAAACACCTAGTTAGTCACAAAGAGAGTCACAAGGGTTCTGGGTAGTAAGTGATCTTATCTTCTCGGAAGTTCTCAAAACTGCATGATGCAAGTAATGTCAACAAAGAAAAAGAAAATATCACAGCTGCAGCAGAAGTTGTGACATGATGTGGAGGGCCCTGGGAACTCGGCAAGGAGCTTCCGCACACATTCTTCCGCCCATGTCTGAGAGGAAGGCCCTGCCAATAAGACCCTGGGATTAGTGTGTAGACCTGCATCAACTGAGGTTCTGGTACCAGATGATAACAGAACGGCTGCTGCTGCAATGCAACTTCCAGTTTTACTTTGAGAAGAGGTCGCATTCGAAACACTAGTACAATTCAGTAAGCGAGTTAAGGGTGCTAAAAGTTGCCAGGAGACCCCTCACAGAGCCTACAATTCCCAGCACCCCTAACAAACAACAGTTCCCAGGATTCTTTGAGGGAATGTGCGGATGTGATCAGAGTATTTTTTTCCACAAGGCTGTAGAAGAAGAATCAGTATAGTTTTCATTGCTAGGCAACCAAGCTCTCCTTCCTATTGTCAGGGCAAATACAGTGGTACCTCGGGTTAAGTACTTAATTTGTTCCAGAGGTCTGTTCTTAACCTGAAACTGTTCTTAACCTGAAGCACCACTTTAGCTAATGGGGTCTCCCACTGCCACCGCACCGCCGGAGCACGATTTCTGTTCTTATCCTGAAGCAAAGTTCTTAACCTGAAGCACTATTTATGGGTTAGCGGAGTCTGTAACCTGAAACGTATGTAACCTGAAGCGTATGTAACCCGAGGTACCACTGTACAGTGAGCAAGTCAGGAGGGCAAGTCCATAGGTGGGGCATGTAAAGCAACAAAACAGAACAAAAAAGGTAACAGACAAGAGGAGAAGATTTCTAAGCCAGAAGATGAGGGGGAAATGCAGGCTACTCAGTGGTCAGAGTTGGCCAAGTTCAGTGGGCTGTGAAGAACTGGCACATAGTTCTAAGGATGAGAAACAATAATGACTCTGGCACTGATTCATGCTTGAAATGCAAGGCTAACTCCGAGCATGAATGATGCTGCTTGTGATAACCAAATGTCCCAGTTTACTGGGAAAGAATTCAAACGTTGCTGAAGGGCACATCCGTCTCTAGGTTGCGGTCTACAAACTGATGAAGTCCAAGTACTCGATACAAACCAAAAAAGAATCCTACTGGTTTCAAACCTCCCAAGCTGCGCTCAACTGTGCTTCTTTATATAACAGACTTAAAAGTAGCTTAATCTTCCTGCATTGGAGGTCATTGGGCTATAGGCCCCTCGGAGCCCCTTTGCAACTATGATTCTGCTCCTGCTCCCTGAAGAATTATGGATGCTGGAGTAGGGTGGGGAGACAGGTGAGTTCTTAGCACCATCAACAGATGACAGATCATGAAGGTTACTGGTGTAAAGCAAACACACTTTTGGAATTCAGGGGCTGGAGTGGAGAAGAGTCATGGGGAGAAACACATAGGGGGAGGTTACAGGGATTACTTCATGCCCCTCCAACTTCTCCCTGCCCAGGTACCCCACTCCTAAAGCACCATATGGGCAACAGAGGCATCATTATACATGTTTGTGTACAACATGTAGCTAAGCTCAAAACTTGCAGGGTAGAGATTCCCTCTCTGTCCCTAGCCCAGTGTCTACAGCTGTAGCCGTTATCGTAGAGACATTTTCTCCCGTTAGCCAAATAAGCTTGTACCCTAACCGCTCAGCCTCATCATTTCCCTGTTGTCAATTTAAATTTCAGGTGACCTGGGAAATGTCATCCAAGGCAAATCGATGTTATGAAAGCATAGTGGCAACTGTTTAATAGGTCCTATTTGTTCCCACTTGGCATGCTAACCTGTAGTTAGTGCTGGTGCATGTCCTGGATTGCATTTATTTGGCTGGCTAAACACACAGGGATTGTTAATAGGGTCAGCTCACAATATCGCTAGCATACAGCGTATGTATGATATGCACATATAAGACTGGGATTTCCCTGTGCTAACCCAGCACTACATAATGTACCTGAGAAAAGCAGCTGCAGATGTCAGAAAGCCCTAGCGGAAACCACCGGACCACACATTTCCATAGCATGCAGCAGCACAACTGGGGCATTTGATTCTGTTTGATGAACCACAATGCAGCCACTCAAAGATATGGGGGTTGTAGGGAAATTAGAGCCAACAGGCTGCTTGAAGGAAAGCAGGTTTGCCAAGCTGAGCAGAAATAAGCTCTTTTTGAGATGACTCCATTCAGCTCCACAGCAGCTTGAAACTGACTAGCTTACCCCTTTTCAGATCCAACTTGGCTTGGAGCTGCCACATCCCCCCCCCCCTTTTTTTTGGCCGGGCTCTGGTGCCTTAAACGGTTGAAGAGCAAGCAGATGAATCTTCATCTACCAAAGCAGCTACAGGATGCAAAGGTTTCAGCCTGGTGAAGACTCACTGCTGGTCTCTTGCCCAAGAACCAACAAAAAAAGTTCTGGAGTCAGCCAACTCAGTCTGTGAAAATGTCTTTTAGATTTTCTTTTAAATTGATTATTTATTTGAAGGGTTCACTGAGTCAAATGCTTGACTCATTGCTATCCCTAGTCTACCCTCTCTATCATTGTCCTGAAAAGTTATTTCCAGGAAAGTTATTTGAGGGGCGTTATTTCTTTGGGAGATTCAGTGTGAGCTGGGATTACTTTCATTCTTCTTTGCTGGTGGGTAGAATGTGGTGAGAACAAAGCTGATCGATGAACATAAGAATAGATTGCTGGACCTGGCCAGTGGCCCACTGAGTTCAGTATCCTGTTCTCACAGTGACCGACCAGATGCCTGTGGGAAGCCTACAAGAAGGACCTGAGCAGAGCAGCACCCTCTGTGAATGACATCACACCACAAATGTAGTACAACAGAACTCTTCCCTCCCATGGTTTCCAACAACTGGTATTCAGAAGCATACCGCCCTCAACAGTGGAGGAAGAACATGGTGGACTGGATAAGTTTGTGGGGTCACCCACATGTAATGCCAGGCCAAAGAAGAATCCTCACTATGTCCTCTGTTCATTCACCAAGATGAGAGGATCCCAGATAGTAATTTGCAGGAAACAATCCGAACCACCTGTTTCATATGAACCTAGGAAACAATATTCTTATTCCTCTCCCAGAGCAGTTTAACAATCAATCCCTTTTCGTGGGGACTCTGGGAATTATATCTCTGGGATGGGAATAGGTAAAGGTGAAGGGTAAAGGGACCCCTGACTATTAGGTCCAGTCGTGGCCGACTCTGGAGTTTGTGGCGCTCATCTCGCTTTATTGGCCGAGGAAGCCGGCGTACAGCTTCCGGGTCATGTGGCCAGCATGACTAAGCCATTTCTGGCGAACCAGAGCAGCGCACGGAAACTCCGTTTACCTTCCTGCTGCAGCTACCTATGGTACCTATTTATATGGTACCTATTTATCTACTTGCACTTTGACGTGCTTTCGAACTGTTAGGTGGGCAGGAGCTGGGACCGAGCAATGGGAACTCACCCCGTAGCGGGGATTCGAACCGCTAACCTTCTGATTGGCAAGTCCTAGGCTCTGTTGTTTAACCCACAGCGCCACCCGCGTCCCCTGGGATGGGAATAAGGGCCTCCTAACAGCTCTCAGAACTTTTAACAAACCATATCTCTCAGTATCTGAAGAAGTGTGCATGCACATGAAAGCTCATACCAAGAACTAACTTAGTTGGTCTTTAAGGTGCTACTGGAAGGAATTTTTTTATTTTGCATATCTCTCAGATTTCACTGTGGAAAGCAACAACTGTTTATCATAGTACCCTAAATGTATCATGAGAATACACCCTGGTCAAGAACACAATGCATTTACCATTCCATTTTTCATACTGGCATTCCGACCTTGGGGTTGGGGGGAACCCAGCAAAACTTTAAATAGAAAAGGAGAGACTGAAAGCAGCATTTGCACTTTTTTGTTACAAATAAAACTCTCGGTATTTCACCTCTCAGTATTTGTCATGAGAGCAAATCGAAAGGGAAGCAGTGGTGGGCCATGTGAACCCACAGGGAGAATCATAGGGGAGGCAAGGGCCAGAGAAGAGCCTGCTACACATAGTAATACTCCCCTGACAATCAAGAGTTTGGATCTGTGCTAGTTTGAAAGTTAGGGAGTGAGTTGGCTGGCTCTGCTTACATTCTTTGAAAACGTCTTAACAACACCAATTAACATGACAAAACCCATGCTAGTTAGTCATTTGCCAGATCTGCTTGTGCTAAGTGGAAACAAAACAAAACAAAACCCTTTCTTAAAGCTGGCATACATAAGCTCTTCATGCACGCTTCATACTCCCACTTCACTTATACCACCCCAGCCAGCTGATGAGTTACTTGTGCAAGAATTGCTGCCTGTTTTTCACACTGTGGCTTTTATTACTGAGGAGTAAGTCCCATTAAATACAGGGGGGATTATTTCTCAGTAAACATGTAAACACAGGCATCTTGGAGTATTTAGCAGCAGAATTCATAGACTCCTGTGACTTACACATCCTCATTCATACAGAGCCATGGCTGTAAGGTGAATTGGCTTGGTGATGCGAGAAAAGCTTCCGTTTACAGTGAGAAGGACAGAGGCTTCCTGGTGGGAAAACTGAATGTTCGATGAGCATCTTAGAAGGAAAACTCCATGCCTAGATCTGCTTATGAGCCCAGGCACACAGTTTCATTCATTGTAAATACACACCACTCGAGAATGAGCCATCAAACTCCAGAAGGAAAGGCAGCGGAGGGTCAGAGTAGCTATGGAATCACTGTGTAACCCACTTGGCAAGGCTGATTCATTTCCTGAGCTGAGTGATGTGAAGAAAAGAGAACTAACAAGCGGTATGTGGAGAAACCCAGATGCTTCTCCACCCACATGGCCTGTTTTTAGCATAATTTACTCCTGGGCAGGAAAAACAAGAACCGCGGTATCCACAAAGCCCCCAAAGAGATACTTCCTTTTGCAAGAGAGCCTGGAAGACATTGTGAGGCCACCTGCATTATAAGGCCCACACTGCATTGCGTTATATATGAATAAACTATGGAAGGCCAAATCCGGCTAGGCTGCTATAATGGCAGGCCAAGAGTGCTGCTGTGTGTTAGTGACAGATCTGTCATTCTTCCTCTTCCCAGGCCAGCCCATACTTCCTCCCAGTGGAAAACATTCCCTAACAGAATTGCTGCAGATCTACACTAGATACAGAGCTGGCACCATTTATATAAGTAGTCAGATCAGCTCTTGAGTTGATTCATTGAGTTACTTAACACAAAAAGCCAATATCCTGAAAGCAGGCATTCACATTCCGCCCTTTCCCCCCAGCCTCCTTGCCCATTACAAGCATAAGAAGAGCCCTGCAGGATCAGGCCTATCTAGCCCAGCATCCTGTTTTCACAGTGGCCAGCAAGATGCCTGTAGGAAGCCTACAAAGATGGACCAGAGAGGAGCAGCAGCACTCTCCATGACTGACACTGCACTACAAATGTAGTGATCTGGAAACTACTGAAGCGAAGCTGGCTCGTGAGATTTCATTCAAGCCTCCGTTCAAGAGGGAAATCCCATCCTGAAAGTGAGACATCGAGTCACAACAAAACAAGTATTTTGCAGCTGATGCCATGGAAATACCCAACAGCCACCCCCTTTCCTTTTTGAATGAGTGGGAGGCCAGGGCTCATTTTCCTATTCAAGATCACAATATTTCTCCCCCACAGCACATTCTCAGCCATGTGGATGCTGACTAGACTCAGCTGTCCCCCTGGGCCTGGACATGCCACGTGAGCAGGTGTGGCAGACATCAATCCAGGCTCTGGAAATAGCACTGAGTCCCGACGTCAGACCTCTAGCGGGTATTCCCTGCTGTTATAAATTGGCAGCTGGCAGGGAGGCGTTCTGAATTCTTTGCGTTTCAAGCCTGCGACATTTGTGTCCAAAGTATAGCAGCGGTCAGAAAGCAGGGCCTCACATAAAACTGCTTCCCAACTCGTGCGGCTGGCTGTTCTCGCAGGTAGGGACAGAGGAGAAAATCAACTCAAGTTTGCATTTAAAGGCAGACCTACTTAATCTGCACCAAAACAATATGGGAACCCAAAATACAACTATCCTCCAAAATTTGCAGTTCTCAAAATGTTGTAATGTAGTTCCCCAGCCAACCAATGTTTATAAAAATACATGTATTAGGGGGAAATATGCATAAAAATGAATATCTTGGTGAAAAAACATGGAACAATGCATTGTATCATGGAAAACAGCTTGCAAAAAATATGTAAATTAATCAAAGCCACACACAAAAATGTGTTCGTTAGGAGAAATTCACATTAAGATGCTGGATAATTTTCATGAACATTTTTTCATTAAAAAAAGTCACTGATTGCTGTAGAAATGTGGAGAACTGAATTTAAGATAAAAAGAGAGAAACGGAGAGAACCAAAATTGACAGGTCCTTCTATTCCTACTTCCAAGATCTCACATCTAGAGCTGTCAGCTTTTCAACACTCTGCTACAGCTGTATCTTAACAGCAGCCTGGTGTGTATGTGAGCAAGAGACGCTTCCTGGCGGCTGCTAATTTGATGTAGGATTCAATGGCATAGCAGACAATTCAGGTTGCGTAATTAAAATGGATTTGCCACTACTGCGCAAGAAATCTGCCTCCCCTCCAACCTCTGCAAACATTGCCACCCTCCTGATTAGCAGCCACACTCTCTGTTGAAAATCAACCAGTTTTTGCTTTCATGTCTAGTAGCAAAAGAAAATGCAGTGTTGTGGTGGTGAAGGGGATGCTATACATTACTTGCCTGACTATGAACATTGCCTGTCATACACATAACCCTATGACTCACCTGTCTGCCACTTTGGGCTATTCAAGAGAGTGGCATGTGGCTTCCCAGAATCAGATGTGCAAAACCAACTCATCAAAGCTCATGCACAACATCCCAAGCTGAGACCCTAACACAGTTCTCCTTTGGGGGGCGGGGGGAACAAACATATACACTTTCCAAAATGAAGCATCTTAAAAATAATCTTATCTTAGGTTGACATCAGATAGTATTGCATTCATTACAAGTTTTACACACACACACGCATGCTCCATGCCTGGATTTTGTTGTAGTAGCCAAGTTAAGCTACACCCTGTGTTGGACAGTCTTAATTCTCAACAGCAACATTTGTTGAGAACAGAATCTGAGATAGATGGAAATGTGTCCCAGTTCGTTACCAAACAGTGTGGTCCAGAAACAGCATCTAGATCTACTTGATACACTGGCTAGGAGAGACATCCTGATTGATGGTCACTCCTATATAAACCAAGCCACAGTTTGAAAACAGGACTAGACTTCAGACTATAACAAAAGGTGCCCAGGTTTGGAATTTTTGGGCCATGTTTTCTACGGAGTGAGGAAGCCCAGTCATTCCTAAAGCAAGTCTGATGTCACCCACCCCACCCCCTAGATGTCACATAGCTGGCAGGACCAACTAGGGTCAAAGAATGTGAAATTCCAGTAAAGCTTCAACATGAGAAATATCAAAATACTCCTTAAAGTAGAAAATAAATTCTTCCTGGCTTGTGTCATGGGCCCACTCAACTGTGTCCTGACTGATGCCAAGAACATAGACCTAGCCATGGGAAGAGAGTGGTGCCTAGTGGGTCAAACTAGAGGTTAGCATGAGAAACCAGGACTCTTGGCTTCTCTCTCCTCTTCATCTGGTTGCCCATTCTGTGCCTTTGTCGACTCTGATAACTTACCATATTTTTCGCCCTATAGGATGCACTTTTCCCCCTCCAAAAATGAAGGGGAAATCTGGACTTCCGGTCGGTGCCAGCGCTTAATGGCGGTCCTCTCTCCGAGCTCCGGAGAAGGACTGCTCCGCAAGTTCGGGTCTTACCCGCTACGGCGAGCGGGGGACCCCTAAAATCTCAGGCGCGGAAGCCTGAGAGCAAGGAGATTCGGTGGGCACCTTTGCGCCCCCCGGTACTGTGAAAGAGCCTTTTTAAAGGCTCCGGATCGGCATCGGGAGTGAGCGCGGTGCTGAGAGTCGTTACCCAGCCTGCGGAGTGAAGCCGCGTCGCCATAAGCGGAGAGCGCCGATTTCTTCCTGAAAGGAAAATCTGGACTGGATTCCCGTGAGTAAGAGCAGAAAAAGAATCGGGACCCTTTAAACTTGAAAATTTGGCTGAAAACGGGAGGGAATAAAATAAGGAAGTCTGCCCCCCCCGGACTGCAGAAATTTAAAGCAACGAAAGATCTCGCTGCAGTTACAAGAAACTTAGTTGCGAACTGTCAACCCTGAGCTGTCAAAAGTATCTCTTTCCCCCTGATCGGAGGAGAAGGGGGGGGAAAAAGACAATTTCGTGAAGATACTTTTAACTTAAAGGAAACAAAGCTTTCCACTGCCCTGATCCCTTGGTGACGATCTGCCAGGAATTATCACCGGAAAATTGTCCTTTAAAATAGGTATGAAGTGGAAATAGATTATACCTTAAATGGTGAACGAATTTTAAGACTTAATGGGACTTTGTTACAGATATCTTGATATTTTGATTCTACCTGGAGAAAAAGTTTTAAAGAACTTTAATGGCGGACTTTTGATTCTTTACATCCGGCTTTCTGTTTCTTTGTCTCCTTTAATCTGGACACTATTAATTGCTCCCTCTGGAGGACCAAGAGGGAAAAACTGTGAAGTAACTGGCTGACAGTGGAATTTTCCATTAGAAGCTTTTCCTGTGAGAACGGCCTTGGGATATGAGTGGCACGGCAGAGGAGATAAGAACCAGATCTAAGGCTAAAGTGACACAAAAGAAAAGAGGCTCAATCTCTGGCAGTACAGTGCCTGCGCCGGAAAGTGTGACAACAGCATCAATGGAATCTATGACACAGGCACTGCTTAAAATAAATCAATCCCTAGAGGCCTTAACAAAGCAATCTACAGAAAATTCAAAGAAATTGACAGAACTCACAGCAAGACTGGACTTGAATACCACGTCAGTGGCAACTAATACAGAATCTATAAATAGGTTGATTCAGGAATCTACAGAAACTAAGAAAATCGCAGAGAGTGCAAGATCCATTGCCGAGGAGACACAGGGAAAATTTGCACCGATAGAGAAAAAGGTGAATGAGCATGAAGCGGCCCTCTCCTTACTGGAGCTACAACGGAAAGAACGGAATTTGAAATTAAGACAGGTTCCAGAGAATGAAAAGGACAACCTGAAGGAATTTCTCACAGAGGCAATCTTAGAAAATTGGCAAGGAGATCTCGAGGAGGATGAACTAGAGATAACAACTGCTTTCAGACTTGGTAGGAAGCAAAGTGTGAAGCCAAGGGATTGCCTGATTACTTTTAGAACCAAAGAGGAAAGAGACAAGATATTGGACCTTCACTATCAAAAAGCTTTGGTAATTGGAAACACTCAAGTCCAAATCTTTAAGGACATTCCCAAATATATCTTGGAAGTGAGGACTTTTTATAGAGACTTAGCCAATTTGTTGAGGAAGAACTTTATTCCTTTCAGGTGGGAATTTCCACAGGGGTTGTCCTTCAACTACAAAGGGAAGAAAAGAAGAATAAGATCAGTACAGGAAAAAGAAAACTTCTTGGAAAGGAATCTAGAGGACCTACAGAAAGGTACGGTGGGCCTGGTAAGAGGAGGACAAGAATCAACACCAGAAGGAGGAGGGCTAACAGACATTGCAAATCTATCATTTGGATTACCACAACCGCCAACTGAAGAGGAAGAAAAGCTTGGAGCAGTCGGAGGGTCAAATATCTAATAAACAAAATGTCGCTGCAACTTCTTAGTTGGAACTGCAATGGTTTGAACCATCCCAGGAAAAAACGACAAGTTTTTCATATTTTGAAAAGGGAACAATTGGACCTGATATGTCTACAAGAAACTCATATAACCAGAGCACACAGGAAACTGTTGGTGAACAAAAGATTAGGACAAGAATTTATATCTTCCGATAAAGTAAAAAAGAGAGGAGTAGTGATTTATGCAAAAGAAAAATTGGACCCAAAAATGAAATTTAAGGATGAAGAAGGAAGATATGTGGCAATTGAAGTACAGATTCAGGGAGAAAAGTATTTGATAATTGGAATATATGCACCTAATGATGGGAAGGCCGAATTCTTTAAGAAGTTGCATGAAACTCTACTGGACTACCTCGACTGCAAAATAATACTGATGGGGGACATGAACGGAGTGGTCTCCACAAACATGGACAAGGCACAAAGACAGATAATTTCTAAAGAAGGAAGATTACCAAAAACTTTCTTTGAAATGCCGGAAAACATGGACTTGATTGACATCTGGAGGACAAAGAACCCTCTGGAGAGAGAGGGAACCTTTTTTTCAGAATCTAAAATGACATGGACAAGAATCGACCAAATCTGGGTATCTAGCGTGATGGCTACGAAGATAAAGAAAGTAGAAATCTGCCCAAAAACCTGCTCCGACCACAATGCAGTAAAGATGGAAATGAAAATGACAACAACTGGATCCTTTAGATGGAGAATGAATGACTCCCTATTCAGAGACGAACAATTCTGCAAAAAGGCCCTAAAAACATTGAAAGACTACTTTGAGATAAACCTTAGAACAGAAGTGGAAAAAAGAACAATTTGGGACGCGAGTAAAGCCGTAATGCGAGGCTTCCTGATACAACAGAATTCAATTAAGAGGAAAAAGCAAAATGAAAGGAAAGAAAAAATTTTAGAGAAAATGAAGGAAGGAGAAAAGAAATTGAGATCTAATCCAAAGTCTCAAGAAATTTTGAGAGAAATAAAGTACCACCAGACGCAATATATGGAATTGACAAACCAAGAGATAGAATGGAAAATTAAACAAATGAGACAAAGGACTTTCGAGTCAGCAGACAAATGTGGGAAGCTTCTTGCATGGCAATTGAAAAAGAGGCAAAAATTGAATACAGTTACTTGTTTGGAGGTAGAGGGAAAGAATATCCATAAGCCAAATGAGATAAGTAATTGTTTCCAAAGCTTTTTTAGGAAGCTATATACACAAGGGCCAGTGAATGAACAAGAAATAGATGAATTTCTTAAAAATCATGGACTACCTAAAATTTCAGAACAAAGCAAATTGACTTTGAATGAGAAAATAACAGAACAAGAAATAGAGGAGGCCATTCAAAAAGCGCAATTGGGAAAGTCTCCAGGACCAGATGGTCTGACGGCCAGATACTATAAAGCTTTGAAAGAATGTTTAGTGCAACCATTGAAAGAAGTTTGCAATGAAATACTGGAGGGGAAAAAGGCACCTGAAACGTGGAAAGAGGCTTTTATTTCGCTTATACCAAAAACTGAGACTGAAAAGAACCAGGTTAAGAACTACCGCCCGATATCATTACTAAATGTGGATTACAAAATATTTGCAGATATTTTAGCAAAAAGATTGAAGAAAGTACTGATAGGTGAGATTCATAAGGACCAAGCTGGCTTTCTCCCGGGAAGACATATGTCTGACAATGTGAGAAACATAATAGACATTGTGGAATTGCTGGAAATAAACATCAACAGAAAGGCAGTTTTAATTTTTGTGGACGCGGAGAAAGCCTTTGACAATATTTGCTGGAGTTTTATGAAAAAGAATCTCCATAGGATGGGGGTAGGCCAAGGTTTTGAAAATGGTATAGGGGCAATATACTCTGAGCAGAAGGCAAAGCTAATTGTGAACAATGTGGTAACGGAAGAGATAGCTATAGAGAAAGGAACACGACAGGGATGCCCTATCTCCCCTCTACTTTTTATACTGGTCCTGGAGGTCTTGTTAAATATGATTAGAAAGGACCAGTTGGTTAAAGGAATCCAGCTCGGAGTGAAAGAGTATAAACTGAGGGCATTTGCAGATGACCTAGTTTTGACCTTACAGCAGCCAAGCACCAGTACAAAAAGAGTTTTAGAACTGATTGAGATATTTGGTCAAGTTGCAGGATTTAAATTGAATAAACAAAAAACTAAAGTGCTGGAGAAAAACTTAACAAATGAGGAAAAAGAGACATTTCAGAAGGAAACAGGTTTGGAGATAGTAAAAAAAGTGAAGTACTTGGGGGTGAACTTGACAGCTAAAAATATGAACTTATTTAAAGACAATTACGATAAATGTTGGACAGAAGTTAAGAAAGATCTAGACATATGGTCAAGGCTGAAACTTTCCTTGTTAGGCAGAATTGCTGTTATCAAAATGAATGTATTGCCTAGAATGTTATTCCTGTTCCAGACACTGCAAATAATAGACAAGATGGACTGTTTCAAGAGGTGGCAGAAAGATATATCGAAATTTGTTTGGCAGGGCAAAAAGCCAAGAATAAAATTTAAGACATTAACAGATGCAAAAGATAGAGGAGGGTTTGCCCTGCCGGACTTAAGACTTTACTATGAATCAGCAGCATTTTGCTGGCTGAAAGACTGGCTGCTCCTCGAGAATACAGACATTTTGGATCTTGAAGGGTTTGATAATAGACATGGTTGGCATGCATATATATGGTATGACAAGGTAAAAGCGCATAAAGGCTTTAAGAACCATATGGTAAGGAAAGCTTTGTATAATGTCTGGATAAGGTATAAAGACTTGCTTGAAAGTAGAACCCCCAGGTGGCTGTCACCAATGGAGGCAAAAGAGGTGAAAAAATTGAATATGGATTCTAATTGGCCTAAATATTTTGAAATGATAGAACAAGATGGCGAAAAAGTAAAATTGCAGAGTTTCGAGAAATTGAAGTTTAAGGTGAGAGATTGGTTACATTATCGTCAGATAAATGAGCTATTCAAACAGGACAGAAAGAAAGGCTTCCAATTGGAGAAGTCGAAACTAGAAACAGAACTGTTAGAACCCAATACTAAAAATTTGTCAAGAATGTACAATTTGCTGTTGAAATGGAATACCCAAGATGAAATGATGAAATCTAGTATGATTAAATGGGCACAGGATATAGGGCATGACATTGAGTTTGCTGACTGGGAGCAGTTATGGACCACTGGTGTTAAATTTACGGCATGTAATGCCTTAAGAGAAAACATTATGAAAATGATCTACAGGTGGTACATGACTCCGGCTAAGTTAGCAAAGATTTATCATTTGCCCAATAACAAATGTTGGAAGTGTAATGAAACGGAGGGAACCTTCTACCACCTTTGGTGGACCTGCCCGAGGATTAAGGCTTTCTGGGAAATGATCTATAATGAAATTAAAAAAGTTCTGAAGAGAACCTTTAATAAAAAGCCAGAAGCCTTTCTCCTGGGTATGGTGGGCCAAATGGTGCCAAAGAAGGATAGGACATTCTTTATGTATGCCACAACAGCAGCAAGAATTCTTCTAGCAAAGTATTGGAAGACACAAGATCTACCCACGTTGGAAGAATGGCAGACGAAGGTGATTGACTATATGGGACTGGCAGAGATGACTGGCAGAATACGAGACCGAGGGAAAGAGGCGGTGGATGAAGACTGGAACAAGTTTAAAGTTTACCTTAAAAATTGTTGTAATTTGGAAAATTAGAGGATCAGGGTTATAAGAGATAAAGAACTACAGTTGTTTTAAATATATTTTGGAGGTTAAATTCACGAAATAGAAATAAGTGTAATACAAAAGGGTTGCTGGAAAATCTTGAAACAAGAATGCAGAAAAGGGGTGGTATGGGGAAGTCATTTTTGTGTTTATTTATGTTTTTGTTTTGTTTTATTCTTTATTTATGGAAAATGAATAAAAATTTATTAAAAAAAAAAAAAACAAAAATGAAGGGGAAATCTGGGTGCGTCCTATGGGGCGAATGCAGGCTTTTGTTGAAGCTTGGAGAGCGAGAGGGGTCGGTGCGTACCGACCCCTCTCACTCTCCAGGCTTCAGGAAGACACCCGCAGCCTAGGCAGTCCTGCGGGAGTTCCCGCAGGGCTGTCTAGGCTGCGGATAGCAGCCTGCCGCCCGGCGCGAGGAATGCCCTGAAGCAGAGCACCCCTCGCGCCGGGCAGACATCCGCAGCGTGGGGAGCCCTGCAGGAGTTCCCCGCAGGGCTCCCCTCGCTGCGGATAGCAGCCTGCCGCCCGGCGCGCCCTGAAGCAGAGCGCCCCTCGTGCCGGGCAGACATCCGCAGCATGGGGAGCCCTGCAAGAGTTCCCCGCAGGGCTCCCCACGCTGCGGATAGCAGCCTGCCGCCCGGCGGGCAGGGTGCGCTGAAACAGAGAGCCCCGCGCACCGGGCAGACATCGGCCAGCCTCACAAGCTCGGGGGACAGCAGGGAGGTGCAGCGCCGCCATACCGCTGTTCCTCGACCTGGTTCGGTTTCCCTGACCTGGTTTTGGGGGGGGGGAAATAAAGGGGGAAAAAATCCTTTATTTCCC
The DNA here is from genome assembly GCF_965112155.1 of Podarcis liolepis. Lineage (NCBI taxonomy): Eukaryota > Metazoa > Chordata > Lepidosauria > Squamata > Lacertidae > Podarcis > Podarcis liolepis. The sequence continues at coordinate 43,272,465 of NC_139555.1, forward strand.
CCCCAAAAAACTAGGTGCGTCCTATGGGACGGAGCGTCCTATGGGACCAAAAATAACGTATACAGGACAGGGCAGTGCCCCAGATCTAATGAGATTCTGCTTTTACTTTTTAAGGAAGTGGAAACAGCAGAGGGTGAAGAACACAAAGAAGGCAGCAAGTCTCAAAAGTGGCATACAATAGGAGATTTACATTGCAATCGTATAGATGTCTACTTGGAAGAAAGTCCCACTGAGTTGAGTGAGACTCACTCCTAGGTATGTGTGCATTTGCTTGGACTGCAACAAATAACACATTTTACAGCGCAGGCATGTGTGTCTACTTAAAAGTAAGCCACACTGAGTCTAGTGGGACTGACTCCCCGATGTGTGCATAGGGTTGCTGTAGCCTTTGGCTGTGTACACTCTCCTGTTCACTCTGCATTCTGTGTACTCCCACAGATGGTTTGGGAAGTGGCTTATACACAATGTTAACCATATTCTGTATCTATGCTATGGTTTCCCTCCAGACCAACTTTGGTTCAAATTGAGAAAAAAAATGACCAAGCTGTGTTTTAAGCCAGTAATGTGTATGCAGCCACAAAGAGAGTGAGAGAGCCCAAGGGTGTGTGTTTCATGTTTGTTCCTTAATATTTTCATTCTTAAGCTGTCTGATGCTTATTGTGTAGCAATGTGTTTTGTGTTCCTTGTTTTAATTTATGTCTCAACAGTGTCTTGTTTCCATATAAGTCTTTCATTTTTATTTAAAAGTACTACCTTTCAGTAAAGATATAGAAAGGGCAGTTAACTGCAAAAAAAGGCTTGGTCAAGATCAAAATGCCCTGTAATGTTATAACAAGTTGTGCTATATTTCTGTTTAAAGTTTGATGGTTTTCAGAACCATTATAATTTGCATTTCTGAGTGGTTACCCTCATTTTTTTGAAATTATGTACGGCTAATTTAAGTACTGTGTATTACGCATTCCAAGGCATTCGTCGTACAGTATTTCATTTGGTATAATACTTTACCTGTGACCAAGTATTATTCATTTAAATCATTAAAAAAAGAATGATTGAACTACTAATTATTTCATTATATTTGTATGGGAAGATTTCGCAGTTGCCCCAATAAAGTTTTAGAGAAATTATTCTTTCATTGTGCTTCAACAGATTTTCTCACTTGGCATAAACTTACCCTACTGATTGTGCTTCATATGTTCCCAACCACTTTATTAATATTAAACATTAGTGGTTAGAAGTATGAACTAGGTAGCTTGGTTCAAATCTCAGCTACGTGATTAACTCACTGGACAGTCTAGACCCAGCTAATGACCAATGGTTAGGGATGGCAGGAGTGGTAGTTCAGCAACAACTGGGGGCACAAAAGGTTCCCCACACCTGGCCAAGGCATACACAAGCTACTCTGTCTTAAGCTCTCAGCCCCCTAAGATGTTTTTCAAGAGCTTTCTTTATATCAGCTAAAGCAGCTGATGGTGGCTTGAGGTTGAGGGGAGGACACCCAGGTTGGGGGAGTCAGAAAACCCCCTCATGCATAATGTCACCTCAAGAATAATGTGTTTATTTCAGGGCTTGTACTTCTCCACACAAGGGGGGATTAGTATTGCCCCAAGATTCTTCGTAGCATGGAAGAGCTTTACAATACAGTGGTACCTCAGGTTACATACACTTCAGGTTACAAACTCCGTTAACCCAGAAATATTACCTTGGGTTAAGAACTTTGCTTCAGGATGAGAACAGAAATCGTGCAGCGGCGGTGCAGCAGGAGACCCCATAAGCTAAAGTGGTGCTTCAGGTTAAGAACAGTTTCAGGTTAAGAACAGACCTCCAGAACAAATTAAGTTCTTAACCCGAGGTACCACTGTAACATGTTGGCCTATACTGAGGTTTCCCTCTCACAGCTGCCCAGAACATGTTAGGCACATGGGTGGTGAAAGGCCCAACCCTGCTCCCCCATTCCCAATGCATGGAGTGATCTCATTTGCAAAAGATGGCCCAAGACATTTTGCTGCCTGAGGCGGACAAGTTCAATGCACAAAAATTAATAATGGCACTTCCAGACTGCTGTTTTTGGGTGGGATTCAATTCTTAAACAACAAATCCACTTCTCTTCCCACAAAAAATCCAGACTTTTTGTGATAAGGAAAGCAATGGGAAAACACACCAGGATAGCAATTACTTGATGAAACAAACAGTTCAAATCAAATGCTCAATAAACAGCCAAGGTCGCAGAACCTTCACACAAACTTTGTGCAAACAAATCAGGATGCCTGCTCAATAAACAGCTCAGCTGGAAGCAACCCTGGGCTGGCAGCTGATTCTTACTTCCAGGTGGTAATTAGGCAACATCATCCACCAACATTCAGGTCTGCAGGCTGGTTTGGGCAGCCCAGGGCAGGCAGGCGGGAGTAGCACCCACATCTCCATCTTCCAATATCTCAGCACCATTCACTGCTTAAAGCTGCCACCGCAGTCTGCCTAATGGTAGGGCCGGCCCTGATTCTATCACTCCTTACGAGGCAGGGAACCGAGGCCCTTCCCAACCACTGAATCCCCTCCAAAATCAGCGATCCCGCGCTGCTTTCTCTCTTCCACACACACCTGCGGCCGCTCTCCTTCCTGACTGGAAGCTGGGAGAGCGGGGTCGAGGGCTGAGGAGGGGATCAAAAGCAGGGGATCTCGCCTGCGTCCCGCTCAACCCGACGCCTCCCTCGGGCCCCCGAGAAACACGTCTAATGGTGCCCTGTCATAGTAGCGCAGGCTTACAACACCGGGGTTTTGCAACTGTTCCTGGGACAATGTGCGTAAAGTGCTGGGGTGGAGGATGACTCCAAGTCACTTTCCTTATTGGAAAATATCAGTTTTTTAAAAAGCAACGGTAGCCTGCTTTGCGAAATGAAAGAAATCCTTTGGCTTCTGCTGCTACCGCGGGATTTATATTTCCCAAGTGCCTTGGCGATGCACTTGGGGGGTAAAAGAGAAAAAGGCGGCAACGGCATTTGCAAACCGACGCAGAGTTAGCGCAGCCGAAGAGAGGAGAAGTTTCGGGGAGTTTCCCTTAACACAGCCCCTGCGGAGGCGAAGGGAAGCGAGACCCCAAGGCAGCGAGAACCGAGTCTCGCCTCCCCAAGTCCCTGAGAGGTGCAGGTGGAGCCCTAGCAGTTACACAAAACCCCCGGGCACGCGTTCAGAGAGGCGGCCACGAGCCTCGCCGGATCTGAGTGGGGGCCAAGTCACGCAGGGCTCCCCGCCTCCGGGGGACTCACCTAAGGCCAGCGGCCGGAGCCGCGGGGAGAGCGCCATGCTCCTGCTCGACGAGCGCGTAGGGCGGGGAATGCCGGGTGCTGCGAGCGAGGGCTCCGGGCCGGCCAGAAAGGAAGCGAGAAGTGAGACGGAGCAGGGCGGGGGGCGGCATCTACTCCCGCCAGGACCCGCCCAGACACGCAGGGGCTGGGCAGAGAGAGGGGCGAGAGGCATCGCCCAGGCTGGGATCCAGCCGAAGCCGCCGCCGCCTCCTCTCGCAAGGCATGGCAGCTGACGGGGCGGGGATGATTGGGGGAAACGTGTCTGGATCCGGGCCAGGCCTTAGTGCTAGAATAACGTGGTCTCTGCGGTCCGGGACACGGCTCAGCCCTCGCACACGGTGGAGAGAGCAGCCCTGGGCGACGCTTTCGACTCACCGCAAACTAGCCGTCGCGCAAGGGTCCTCCAGGGCTTCCCTGGAAGGAGGGAGGTTGAAAGTGAGGCGCCCTCGGCTGCGCCTCTCATTTCCATGCTGAAGTATGGCGCGTGGCTGCGTCTTGAGGTATCCTGAGTGGGATTATGGGGCTGAAATGTTTTGTACCTGAAAGAAGAGAGGCCACGGCCTCGTTTTAAAGGAGTGCTAACTAGAAGGGGTTTGACCTTATAATACTGTGCGTAACTGGATTTCCATTTTAGGGTGTGGGAGGCTTGAAAAAAAGATCCTGCCCTGCTTTACACAGCAGCTTGTTTCTCTCCCCTTTTCTCTTGGAGAAACAAAAACCATGTTAAAGACAGGCCTCTGCGTTCCCTAACCAAATGCCATGGGTTCAATCCCTGGCATCTCCAGGTAAGACTGGGACATGGGAATGTCCCTTGTCTGAAATCCTGGAGAGCCAAGAGCCGCTGCTGGTCAGTGTCAACAGTATTGCACTAGATGGGTGAATGATCTGAATATAAGGCAGCGTCCTGTGTTCCTAGAAGGATCAAGGACTGCTTTGTACAGAGGAAAAAGGTGAGTTTTTCTGGTTGCAAGTATTTGCAGAAACAGATGCAGAATCAGAAGTCAGGAGGAGAACTGGCAAGGTGCTTGACCCTCATAAGGTACGAAGGTTAGGGTTCTTTCATGTTGATGGAAATACTTGGTCCTTCATCACAAGGGAGGCAGAGGTGCTGAACCTCACCTGCTTCCCGCCATACCTTCCTCAGCTCTGTCACACCCTTCAGGCACTTTTCTTTTCAATAGGAAGCAGACAGTGATCAATACAGTGCAGAAGTCATTTGAATTTTACACACAAGCTACTCTATGTTCAAACACCCAGTTCTACACCTTCCCCTGTCCACTACACATACATGCACGATGCAGGCATACATCTCTAGACAATGTAAAAATGTGGGGGAAACCAGGTGGGGGGGGGAATCACCATACAAGGGGTGGGGAAGATGCCTTAAAACTGGGTGGGTTGGTTAAATTCTGGTTGCCTGGCAGCCCACATCAATAGTATTCTGGTACTTTAAAACATGATACACCCTTATAATTGCACAGCATTTTAGTTCAGTTTAGTTTTGGTCCTGCATTCCCATAAAAACAAGGTCACTTACAGTCAATTACAACAATACTCAAAACCTTAAACTGTATTCAAAACATTTACACAGCACTTCCAAGAATCATGAATAATATACTGACCGGAGTTTTACCAGGTCTGTGACCATATAATGAAAGTTGTTAGTGGTGTTGGTGACCAACTAAGAATAGGAGACAAGCTGACACCAACCTTATATACAAATGCTATATAAAAAATAGAAACAAAAAACCATGCAATCCAAAAGACAGTGAAAAGCCCACTTAAACAGGAAGCTGTACCTTTCTCCATGAACGTCTACAGGCTAGAAGTTAAGGCAAGTCTATCCAGGCAGGGAGTTCTACACAAATGGGGCCACAGTTGAGAAGGCCCTGGGCCACACTCTCACCCAGCCTGAGAGAACCTTAAGCAGAACTTCTGTAACAGATCTTTATAGGTATCACTCTGTATCCCAAATCACAACTTGAATTTTTGTGTGGCCTTTTCCTAGTATGGTCCCCTGCAGCTTAAACTTCTACATGAGTGGGGTGAAATCGACCCTGGTGTCACTTTTCATAGCAGAAACAACAACTACAACACCAAACATTAAAAGCTTCCTGGAACAGGGCTGCCTTCAGATAATTTGATACTGTTTGCTGCCCTGGGACCCTTCTTGGAGAGCAGGATATGTATGCCTAAATAAATAACGATACATTGGAAGTCATCTTGGAGTTGTAAACAACTCCCAAAAACTGCCTATGACCAGTTTTTAGTTTTTCTGGATGGGGCGAGAGCTATTGCAACCAGAGGGTAACAGTGACTGAAATAATTTATGAATAATTGGGCACGTCTGCTTATTATGTGGCCTTTTGGGCGAAGGGTGATAAATCAACAAATAACAAGTGTATTGGCTCTGAGGTAACTTTGTGTTCATTCCATACGTGCTCCGTTTCTTCTAACTTATTAGCAGAAAAGAATTAATGGAACAAGAGGCAGCAGTTGCTGTGCCACTACTCCTCTGCAGCCTGGGATTAATTAATATCTCTCTACTTCCCCTGAGCTGGGAAATGTACTACAGGCTTTTGACATGGTCTACAGAATTCTCGGAGGTGGGAGAGGAACACATTATGGAAGTCTGAGAAGGAGGAGGAGGGTTGTCTGCCAACCACCAGAGGCATGGGACTGTCTTATGTCTCAGCGGGTGGAGTGGTGTGGGGGGGAAATCTGTCAATCCGTAAATGAGAAATGGAAGTCTTCCCTCTCTCAGCCGCATTGCACAAGTTTTACAAAGGCAGAAATAATATCTTCAAGGATAAGGAGCAAAGAAAAACTAAATATGGCGAAGATGCAAAGAACCCAAATTCCTCTTACAAAGAAAGGAAGAATATAAGTAGGCATACGGTGGTGGCATCTGCTGTAAATGAGGTGCTTGTGTGAATGCTAGTTCACTGATTTCCGCCATGGTCCTGTCACCCCAGGTCTGGGTCCGCCTGTGAGAAGGATATTGGCTCAGCAATGACAGTGGTATGTGGGGGCTGTGAGGCCCCGGCTGCAGATGGTTTGGAACTTGGTGTCACAGGCAGACACAACAATTTTACATAATAAACTGGAGCACATTTTTTTAAGAAGCTTGTTTGGTTTTTGGTTTTTGTTTCTTGCAGCATTTCAACTCCTTTGGAGTTCTTCCATAAGGACCAGAAGGCAGGAACAGAATGCCAAATAGGGATTTATTTTAATTTTTTTAAGTCTGGAAAACATGCCCAGAGAACCAGAAAACCCTGCGGGCAGATGGTGGAATAAAGGATGCTGGCAGATAAACTTAGAGGTTCTCCTCCACAGTTGGAGCTTAGGGGCAATAGAAGACTGGTCTTGCTTTATGGATTGAATTCCCCCCATACACACTTCACAAAAACAAAGGGCTTAAGGAAACAGTCACTCTGAACATGTGAAGAGTGTATTTTGCTGGGCATGGGGAGAAATGGGCCAAAGGAATACCGTTTTTCGCCCTATAGGACGCACCGTCCCATAAGGCGCACCTAGTTTTTTTGGGGGGAAATAAAGGGGGAAAAATATTTTTCCCCAGGTGCGGGGCTGGGGCCCGACCCCAGCCCCCAAACAGGCAGCTCTCTGCAAGCCATGGGAGCCCAGCGCCGGGCTCCCGCTCCTTGCGGAGAGGTCCGCAAAGCCTGGACACGCTGAGCTGAGCGCGTGCAGGCTTCAGCATTCAGGCAACTCTCCGCAAGCAGCGAGAGCCCATCACCGACCCCTCTCGCTCTCCAGGCTTCAGCGAAAGCCTGCATTCGCCCCATAGGATGCACACACATTTCCCCTTCATTTTTGGAGGGGGAAAAGTGCGTCCTATAGGGCGAAAAATGCGGTAGTTGCCGTAGTATCATATTTAAAAGGAGAAACCATTTCACAGGATATAGGCAGCTGTCTTATGCCATGTTAGAACACTGGCTCAGCTAGCTCAGTATTTTCTCCAGTAGGGGTGGGCGGACTTTAGGCTTGTGGGATCTATTTTGTGTTTTACAGAGTCAGGTGCAAATGGTTTTAATTTAGGATTAACATATTCTCAATCCAGGGTTGTTGTTTTTTGAGCTCAGTCCTTCCAAACCAAATAGCCACTCCTGATTCTCCCTGTACCTTTGGCTCTATTCATTTCAGAGTTAGCGTGTGTTGGGTGGGATTTATTCTGTTGTCACTGTTAAACAACTGAGAGCCCCAACTCCTTCCTGCTTTACTTCAAACCATCCAGATACCTTCCACTGTCACCCCTAGTCTACACTGATTAGTAGTGACACCCCAGAGCTTTGCCTACCTGGAGAAATTTTGGGATTGAACCTGGGACATTTTGCATGCAATTCAGATGCTCTGCCTCTGAGTTCCATTCACAGCTCAAATGCCACTTCCAACCTCTTTTTCAAAAGACTTACATCAGAGAGAGATTTTTCCTCAGGTGCTGCATCTTCTCCTTCACAATGCTTATGCTATGAGCTGCACCTGGCAGGGCTGTCCCTCAGTGCATCTCCAGTTGGAAGGTGTTGCTGCATGGAGAGTTGCATCAAAGGAAATACTCGTCAGCTGAAGCTCGTCTGTGAATTAGGAGGGAAGCAACACTTCAATGATATATTAATATTCCCAGTATGCTGAGTGTGGCATAACCAGCCTCATATAACCAACATGCTAAGCCTAATTAATGCATGAAGGGGTTAATACCATAGAGTAATCTATCCAGCAAGGCTCAGCTATGTCCACTTCCCCTTACCTTGGGAGGAACTAGGTAATCAAGCTTATGGTTCTCCTTCAGTCAACCTGATAAACTCAGCACGTGAAGAGGCTAAGCTGGTTTGCTCACAAGCCATTATTGTGTTCCTATACCAATAATTTACCACTTTGGAACCAAACTACATCTTACTGCCGGTGCAACTTTTCTGACTGGTGTATGGAAAAGCACCTGAACAGGACCTTTGGAGAGCATGTAAGTAAACCAACTTTTAACTTACCAAACCTGCCTTCTTTTCCTATGCTGGGAGAAGATAGAAGTTTTGGAACTCACAAGAGCATACTGTATTTTAAAGGTCTAACAGCCTATATTGCAACACTTTGCTGCATATTTTGTGATTTTAAATCTCTGTTGGGGTTCTCTCACCAAAGAGTACTTGCCGCAAACTTGATCTTTGCATCCAGGGAATTCTCCTTTCCATGTGTTTTACCCTCTTGAACCAACACTGAGTAGGTGGGTTGGAGCTGTAGAAGAGAGTATGGACTTAGCGTTGCACAAAACAGGAGAGGTTGGTGCAGTAGGAGGGGATTTCGCTTATGCGAACCTCTCTCTTCAAGATTCTTCTCCCTTCCCTTGCATACAGTGCTGTGGAGCCATATTGCCTGATTGTGTGTGCATTTCTGCACATGTATAAGACTCAAGGGATTGAATTCAGTGTTGCTCTGTTCTGATTGTTCCATCTCCACAAGCATTCCTGCTTCCCAGATGGAATGATTTCCTCTCTCCTCCCACCATACCATGTTCTGTTCTGGGGGTTCTCCTGACCCCTCCAAGAGCCAATTGCAGGAGGGGAGGGGAGAAAGGAAGGCTCATTGCACAAGTGGAAGCTCTTGCATAGGGGTTCTGCTGATGGAGCTGGTTGGAGTTCCAAAGAAGGCATGTGCTTTTTGAAGTTTCATATGGAAACAAACATTGAATAATTCAGAATTGCTCACGGACAAGCTTAACAGGAAATGCAAATAAATAAAATAAAGCGCCAACATTTTTTTTTTTTTAAGTGAAAAGTAGCTCATGACATTTTGCAAGGAGCTGAGTATAATTTTTTCCCCTTCAAAATATTATAATCCGTCTTGAGTCATAAATATATGGGGAGGATAGAACAAACAAATCAAACTAAAGTCTCTACATTCAAATGCATTCTTCACATTGTTCTTGGTATCTTTTCTAAACTTTCAAAATATCACTTGAGTTTCCACATCTTTGCCTTGTTTCACTAAATGTCCAGGATTTCTGCCCTCATTTGGAATAGACTTTGATTTTTTTTCTTTTAAAGTCTGCTTTTAATAGCTTCTTTTACTGCACTATTTAACAACTCCAGTATCCTTTTTCTGCTGTCTGGAATTTATATATGGTCATATTGATCTTTATAAACACTACTCGTGCATTCCTGAGGGATTTATTCCCTTATAAACTATTCCTTCGCATTGTCTTCTAATTAGTGTCCTCATTTTTGCATTGTTCCCTTTGAGTGGAAAGTTAACTGTTAAGTAGAATGTCCCCCACATCCCCCCCCCCCGAGTCTTCTTGTCTACACATTTTGGATTTTGACCATTATGGTATCTATTTCCTTGAAATGCAGCTATATTTACATCTTGGATCTGTTCCTGAGTCCCACTTAGGAATAAATTGAAGACCAGTCTTCCCAGACCTCGCTGCAGTAAGAAGCAATAATTTATGGTTTTGAGAAAGTGTAGCCCTGTGCACCAGCCTGAGATGTCTAACTTTCCCCTTAAGTTCAAGAGTCACTTTAACCAATCCATTATTACTCTGGCATTGTAGCTTTTGTGACTTCTCCCTTTTTATAATTAGCACATGAGGTTATCCTCCATACACGAAGTGGTGCACTCCTTAAAGACTGCATTCATGAGAACCTTCAGTGCACATAGAGCTTCACATTATAGAGGCCCCCTTACATGTGTTCAACTGAATGTGTGGACGCTGAGTGTGACCAGAGGGGAATGTTGGGGGCATGGTTAGCCAGGGTAGTGAAGCAGTGCTGGATTAAACCCCGTGGAAGCCCCTAAGTAGTAGAAAGCTCAGGGTGGGGGGCGGACCATGCCAATTATATCCTATTACATTATTGTAATTTTCTTTCAATATTGTTGCAATCCGTTGTCGTGGGGCCCCTAAAAGGTGTGGGGCCCATAGGCCGATGCCTACTCTGCCTATTTGGTAATCGGCACTGTAGTGAAATTCACAGCTTTGTTGAATGTGTGAGTGGCTTCTCTGAAAGGGTTTTTTCTTATAGATCAATCCTAAACACATTAACTTAGAACTATGGGACTTACTTCTTAGCAAGAAAGTTTAAGTTTGCAGTCTGAAGTGAATTTCACTTTTAGAAAATCTGACAACAGTCTGCGTACTGGTTTATCTGTGTTAGATCCCAGTCATGACTCCCTTGCTCACTGGCTGTGGGGTCCAAAAGTGCCCTTGTGACCAACAAAAGGAACTTGGTTTTTCATGCACCTGCTTCAGACTGATTCAGTGGACATCAGTAGAGCAAGCCTTGTCCTCAAAGCATACTATAAGGTTAATTTCCTCACACAATTTCATAAACATAACAAGCACACAACAGTCTCTTGGCAACACCAAACTAGCTCACCACAAGTTCTTGGGCTATATCATATATTTCCTGAAAATGACGAAAGTTCCCTTGGCTTATGTTCTGGTTTCTGCTGTGCTGTCGTCAGCCTCGTGCCTTGATCAGATTACCACAGTGAAGAATATAGCAGCTCTGCAGTGTTCATGGTGATTTCCTTCAACCTCTTGTTACTTTAGTGGGAACAGTGGAGGGAGATACTCTACAAATGATTGTGGCTCAGTCCCGTGTGGCTTTAGAGAAAGAAAAGGCAAATTGTCTATATGTGCTCATTAGCCTCCATCAAAGACTGAGCCTAGAAAGAGCAGCAGAGGCTGATGTGATGGGGGCAGGTCAGGGCTGTGCGAAGACACTGACAGGAGCACCTGATTGGCTCTGCTGGTGCCTCCATGGAGCCCCACTCACCACCCTCCTGCCCCATTGCTGTCTATGTATGATGCAGCAATGCCAGTGTTGTGAGGATGGCTCCATGGTGCTGCCATTTTATTACCCCATTGCTATACTAACTTTACTGGCTACTTGCTCATTTCCATGTATGATTCAAAATGCTGGTTACTACCTTTAAAGTCCTAAATAGGACTAGGATGCTTAAAGAACCACCTCCTAAAGGAGGCAAGAGAGAAAACAGGGAAAGACTTAGACTCATTTGAGCTGAAGATTTTGGAGTTTAACCTCAAGCTCAGTATCCATCTAGTGTATCTGCCTGCCTGCCTGCCTGCTGATCTATCATCTACCTATCTCTATCATCTGTCTCTATCTAGCTATCTTTGTTTGTATCGGTCTATCCTAAATCATGCAAAATTCTGCGTATACACTTAAAAAAAAAAAAAAACCCACACAAAACCACACAGCAGACACTGACCTGCCCAGTCTGTGTGTTGCTGAATTGAAAGAGTTGAGCTCCCAGGAAGAGTTGGGGGAGGACGGAATGAATCTCCGGATCAGTTAATGGACTCAGTTAGTGAGAGTGTGGTGCCGATAATGCCAAGGTTGCAGGTTCAATCCCCATTTGGGATGGCTGCATATTCCTGCATTGCAGGGAGTTGGACTAGATGACCCTCGGAGTCCCTTCCAACTCTACAATTCTGTGATTCTTTGAAGGGAGGATTTCAAACTCCCCAAAACATTGTGATGTAGTAGTACTATACAGATTGAGTTCTGGTTCCAGAGTGAATACCAGGTTAAAATCCGTGCTCAGCCATGAAGCATACTGGATGGCCCTTGGGCAAGTCTTTTAGAGTGCTTCCAGACAACATGGTTATAGAGCATCCATCCTGATTTGCCAGTGGCTGTTTAATGAGCATCTTTCACTCCAGCTCGTTTGTTGGGAGGCTGGATGACATTGCCTCAAAGCAAGGGTTATTCCCCTGCATTTCTCACCACTTTCCTCATTACAAGAAATCCAGTCTTTTAAGGAAATAGGTTGGTTGTGCAAGACCTCCCAATCAACTACAATTGACCAATTGAATTTGCTGGTATGTGATGAAATCCCACCTGAAAGCAAAAAATAAAAAAAAATTAAAAATTAAAAAATAGTCTAGTAGCACCTTAGAGACCAACTAAGCTTGTTCTAGGTATGAGATTTTGTGTGCATGCACACTTACAAAAGCTCATACCTAGAACAAACTTAGTTGGTCTTAAGGTGCTACTAGACAATTTTTATTATTGTTATTTTATTTTTAAAGAGTTATTTATTTCGACATCATCAGACCAACACAGCTACCTACCTGCACCTGAAAGTAGTGATAGTTTGGAGGCACTTTTGGTCTAATTTACCTCACAGGATTGTTGTGAAGCTAAAACTATGCTCTGAATACCTTGAGGGAAAGATACAAAACAAGTATTATAGATAGGAGAGGGGGACCCCTCCCCAAAAAAACCTCAGCAACCAGTGAAGGATACCAATGAATTATCCCACCAGTCAATGCTTTGTGGCTTATAGGCCTCTTGTCCTTTTGTCAACTACAGCCAGGAGTTTACAGAAGTTCACCTGCCATGTGATGTGGGTGACATTGTGACTGACACTTATGTTCTCTGTCAACTTATGGGGAAATGCTGAAGGAACATTTTTCAAAAATTTCACAGGCTCAGTGTTGTTCCCTTCCTACTGAGAAGCGAGAGGCATCAGTTCCATCTAGGCCTATGTGGGAGAGGGAGATCGTACTAGTGGAATTGTCTTACATAACCATATGCTGTATTTTAGAAAAACAAAACAACCCACCCCAAAGTGCACAAAAGCAAACAGCCAGGCAATTGTAGATTCTCAGCACACAATTGTAATGTGTTTTGCTTCTGGGAAAACACATTAAAAATCTGGGATTATGCAAATCTGACTGATCATAAGAAGAAGAAAACACACACACACTCTCTCTCTCTCTCTCTCTCTCTCTCTCTCTCTCTCTCTCTCTCTCTCTTTCTTAGGAAACTTTTCAGATTGATGTTGCTGCTCATTATCTGGTGAAGACATTTTTATGTGTTCTGCTTGTGCAGTTTTCTGTTTACACCAGAAACAGTTAGGAGCATGGCTGGAAAAGAAATGAAAGCACTGAGGAAGCGTAGGGCATGGGAGGGGGCATAGCTGTCCATGATGAATGACCCACCCACCCCAAAACACTGAAACAAATGCTCTGTGTCGACATTACTGAGTTAGAGGAGCCAATGATCTGACTCGAGGCTGTGTACAGTACACCACACACACCTTTACCTTTAAAGCACATCCGAAGAATATTATTTCCCTCACAGAATTCTGGGCACTGTAGTTTACCCCCACAGAGTTACAATTCCCAAGACCACTTAAGGAACGACAGTGCCCAGAATTCTTATGTTCTGTTTCATAGATGCTTCACTGGCTGGCTGACAGGCACACACAGCATATCCCTGTCTAATTGCTTTCATTTATTGCTGCTTCCTCAGAGTTTCCAATCTGGCCATAACCCTCCCCTGAGACTCAGCAAGCAGAAAAAATAGGGAAAGCTGAAAAATCTGACTCTGGTGACAGGAAACCATCACTTAAGCTTGGGAAAAAGGGAGAGAAAGGAAACACCAAGTTCTGCTGGGATGGAACAGTATTCCCATGTTCCTGTTTTCAGTTTTGAGCCTAGCAGGGTTAGAAAAGAGTGGGATGGCCCTCCTACATGCTGACCCTATTTGTAAGTCTCACATCTGGAATACTTAATACCAAGCTAAGCAGCAAGTGATTTTTCCAGCTACCACCTTCTCTTCCCAAATAACCTTTCTGACACTTATACAGTTATACAGTGGTGCGTCTGGTTACATACGCTTCAGGTTACATACACTTCAGGTTACAGACTCTGCTAACCCAGAAATAGTGCTTCAGGTTAAGAACTTTGCTTCAGGATGAGAACAGAAATCGGGCTCTGGCGGCGCGGCGGCAGCATCAGGAGGCCCCTTAGCTAGTGGTGTTTCAGGTTAAGAACAGTTTCAGGTTAAGAACGGACCTCCGGAACGAATTAAGTACTTAACCTGAGGTACCACTGTATCCTGCTCCTTTCTACAATCCCTTCAGGGTCCGGGATGGCCAGGCTGTTTCTGACAGTGTTGGTGGGAGAAAGGATTTTATATGGTGTTATAGGGGTGTTTTCTGGGGGGAGGGAGAAGGCCTGGATGATGCCTGTGGATCCCTTCCAAATCTGTGATCCTGTGACTCTGAGGTTATAACCTGCAAGAGGGAACTTGTGTGGTTCCTTTGGTTAAGGCAATGACCCTAGCTGGCCAGTTAAGTACATCTCAAAGTGTCAGCATCTCAAAGAGTGAGCTATGCTGCCATGGAGAAAAAACGGGCAAGCCGTTTCCCAGCTCGCCTGTCTGGATCCCAAGTCATCCCAGGAGGAGGAACAATAGGCCAAGGGGGGTGGTGGCCTGAGTGATGGAGAGAGAGTTTGGCTGAAGCTCTAGCAGCTGAGGAGGCAGAGGCACGTTTTGCTCTGTGCTGGGTCCAAAGCGGAGACTGGGGCTTCACTGGAAACCTGATGGGGAAGCAAGACCTGTTGGGGTGTTAATGTGGTGAGCCCTTCCATTCTATGGTATATATCAGGCACGTCCAACTCCCAAGAGACTGTGATCTACCCCCAAAATAAAAAAAAACTGGCAGTGATCTACCCATTGTCATTGGAGGGAGGAGGAGCCTGCATGCAATGGGTGGATTGCCCAGATTGTTGAGCTTTTTTGGGGGAGGATTCCAAGAATTTTTGAGCTTTTTATTTAGTTAACTTTTTGTACACTTTATTTAAGCCCGTGATAGATAAGGATCCAGCGATCTACCAGGATTGGTATCTACTGGTCTATTGGTATCTACTGATCTACTGGTTGGACATGCCTGCTATGTATGTATAAATAAAACCATATAACCTAAGGACACCACAGTCTCCATTGGCCTTCTTTCCAAGGAACTGAACTCTGGGTAAGCATGGACACCCCTGGAGTCTCTTGTTACTCGGAGATTGGGGTGGACACAACAATACCTATAGGCACTGCTTTTTTTCTAGAAAAGTAGGTGCCGGTGCTCACCATGAAGTTGTTACAGTAAGTGTCACACTTTTTAACACCAAAGAAGATGTGCTGCTACTGTGTACCATTGAGTACCCCCTAAAAGCACTGGTTATAGGTCTGCAGATGACCTCTGTATCCTTCCAAGGCTGAATCAAAACTAATTCAGCTCTCCGAAGCAGCAACGCACTGAATGCGCACTGGCGCACAGTTCTCCATAGACAGGTGTGGCTGCAATAAGTGACTCAGGAACCCTGCTGCGACCCGGCCGTCCCTCTCATGCCACACTTGATTGCTGCAGCTCAATCTGTGCCACAACCTTTCCCCTCTGGCTTCCTCTTTCATCAGACTTACGGGAGCCAAGAGTACACACAAATGGGCCTTGACAGTTGGGGATTTGTGGGTGATCTCAGCTGGTTTTAACGACAGAAAGGCTTAAAATATATATTAAAAAAACAAACAAATCTATTTATAGTTCACTCCCCTTATGAAGAGGATCCCTGGCCTCTTGCCTCACGTTGGAAGGCTCCAGAGAAAGTACAACGGGGGCTTTGACAGGATGGGTTATGTCATAACTGTGTCTTTGCTTTTAACAAAGCAATGGCTGAGGCTGGAACTCACTGAAAGAGTGACAGAATCATGGGGTGGAAAGATCAGCCAGCTCAGTTGCATGCTGCTTTTATTGTCAATAAGACCTTTGGGCAGAAGTCCCTACAGACTGAAGAAAGTCAGGCTACCTAGGACTCTGCTGGGACAGGGCATCTGTTGACCAACCCAGGAACAGGGTGGGCAGGGGTGAGTGACACTTTTCAAGCCTGCACCCTGATCTCCTGGGAACCTCTCCTTTTTTTAGTCCATTCATGATGTTTGGTGTTCAGTGAAATTGCTCCCTAGACCAGGGACTTCTGATCTGCTTTCACACATTTTTCCTGGCTGTTTTCCATGTGCTGCTTGCAGTACAGTGTGTCTTTCCAAGTGGTGTTTTCCCTTGCAAGTTTCTGTACCAGCCCAAGAGCTTCTGCTTGCATTGTTTATAGCCTATTTGTGATGGAATCAGTTGGGATATAACTGATGCTTTGGAACCAGCTCTGGAATCTGGTTTTTATATCAGGAATGAGTCCTGAAATATATTAATGAGGAAGGAGTGCCTCTGAGCATGTGCTGAGTGTCTCTTCCCAGCGGGTAACCTCTTTCCCACATGCTTAGAACTACTCCAGTTTTTCTATTTGGGTACAATACCCACATTCAAAACAGATGCACACCGCATCAGATGCAATGTGCCCATGTATGTATTTCTTTTGGGGGGGGGTATTCTTTAATGCAAACACAACTGAGGCATGTGATCATTTTCTGGCTGCTCCTTGCCTGCATTTGTATGGGTCTTACACCTCCCACAGCTGAAAAACATACATATATGTGTGTGTGTTCCACACCATGTGGATTTTGTGCACAGATATTGTTCATATATCTTTCTCAAGCATGGACACTGTGTACTTCTCCTTTTGCATGGCGCCAGCTTGCTCCCAGCTGGGGGTGGCCCCCAGCTAGAAAGGAGGAAGGTAGAAAATAGAAGTGTTTATAAAGCCAGAGGAAGAAGCAGAAAGTCACAAATTGCAGCCAGTGCCACAAACATGTAGGCATCAGGTGGCAGCAGCTCTGATAGTTATGACGCACACATGATGATGATGATTTTTTGGGTGGGGCAAACAGCTTTTGTGTGTCAGCCCAAGTAACATATAGGTTTTAAGAGGAGATTAGTTTTGGTTGTCTACTTAACGGCCCAGATTTACATGTACATAAATGGATATGTTGAAGCTGGAGGGCATCAGGGTCCGTGTGGTTTAAGCTGGGCCTCACTATAATTAAAAGCAGAGCCCTATGCCATTAATAGCTGTTAGTAGTCAGAACTAAATCCAAACTATTTCCTGTTTAATAACACCAGGCTCATTTCCATCCCAAAGGCATGAAGTACAGAAGAAAGGCAGGAAAGGCAACAATGAGGCCCATTTTGCAACAGGCCTCCTATTCTTTCCTATCCCTCACTCTTACTTTAGACTCTGGGTAGCGCCTAGAAGGGCTCCCTTAGTGCTCAGGCCTGAAACCTGAAAGGAATACTATTGCTTTCGAATAAGTTACGGTAAATGGGTCATGTCAATACAGTTTTGCTTAAAGCGACGCCTGACTGGAATCCAGGATTCAACGAAAGAATCACACTGCTCCTTTAAACATGAACCATCTCTTCTCCCTCACAAAGTGTGATCCCAATGACAACTTTCCCTCAGACATGATGATAGTGCACAGCAGTGGGGCTGTGAAGTGGGGGGCCAGCTGGAAAAGCTTCAGCCTGTATTTGTGGTGTCTAAGGGGATCTCGAATTCACCTTTCACCAGAGGGATGGAGAAGAGAATACGTAACTGAACCATAGCTTAGTGGTAGAGAATCTGCCTTGCATGCTAAAGGCACCTAGTTCAATCCCCTGTATCTCCAGGTAGGGCTAGGAAAGGTTCCCTGCTTGAAACCCTGGAGAGCTGCTGACAATCAGTGCAGGCATTACTCAGATGGAGCAATGGTCTGATTCAGTATAAGGTAGCTCCGTGTGTGTGTGTGTGTGTGTGTGCGTGCACGCGCCTGTCTATCCATCTGTCTATCATGCACATTGTGCTTTTAGAGCATTGAGGCGGCCATTCTTATTCTCACATCCCCACCAGTGGCATATAAAGAGGACTGATCAATCACACACGCAGCACCAATAGGCTTTGACCATTTTGAAGCGATTGCACAGCCACCCAAGGGCAGGAACTGCTACCAAATAATCCAGCAGAGCCTGAGTGAGACTGATTTTAGTGAGCAGAGGGCCTCCTTGGGGCCTGAAGGGGAACATGCCACTCTTAACCACAAATACTTTCTACAGCTACAGCACTCTGGCCTGGAGCTGCATTATCCTCTGCTGCCCTCATATGGGATGCTACCGTACTCGCCCACTATAAAAATCTGCCTTGCAGCAAAGTCAGCAACGCAGCCCCACTCCTGGGAGGAACTACCTTTCTGCAGAGCTTCAATTGCGGCTCAGGTTGTTGGATCAAAATTCCCCCAAACAAACAAAATACCAAAAGAGCAGGAGCTTCTGTGGAATTCCTACAAGGGAACTGCAGCTCTCTGAAATGTCTCTAATAATCTATATAAGGCAGTAGTGTAAGCAGAAGGGGGGAAATGCTGCTGGCACAGTCTCTGTTGTATTGCTAGCTTTCCTTTCTTTAGCACTGCCCATTTATCACTATAAATTAACCTGTAAATTCCATTTTTACAAATATAAAAAGATCTGGGTGATAAGTACCTTTCCTGCCCCCACCAGGGAAAATGGTTGCCCTCCTATGCAACACCCCCAATTAAGCATTGCCTGTACCTCCAGTGAGTGCACAATGTACTTCCAGACAATGTTTTTGAAGAGGTGGGAATATTTGGCTGTGACTCACATGCTTTGCAAGAAAAAGATGACCCCATGGTCCCTTCCAACTCTACAGTTCTAGGAATCTATTATTCTATGGCCCCTGTACAAGCTGTTGATCGGACAGGTTAGGCAGCTTGCTTCCAAAAATTGTCCTTGTATCCAGTTATGCCAGTTGTGGCACAGGGCCTCTTGGTGGTTGTCGTGTTCTGCCTGCCAGTATAGAAGGGCTTGATTATATAGTGGGAATTTAACTAGGTGGCATTTCGATTTCCCAGGATGGGCTGTGATGTGTGCCTTGTTTACTTCCAACTTTCCTAACACCGTGGACCTTCACAGTGCCTTTGCCACGAAGTGACCTACCTATTTATAGTGCAATTTCTGACAGTTCTAAAAGATAAAACACATTGAGAAGAACAACAGTTTGTGTACAGATCTGTGCAGTTTCAAAATCTGCGGTGTTGAGGCAGCTCTTTGGTAAGACATTTTTCAAATGGCAGCGATGGCATGGTGCAGTGCCTGAGACTGACCTTGCAGGTTCCTGCCTCTTGTGCTTTTGGCTACAAAGCTGTCACAGTGGGAGTGAAGTTGCCTAAACTCCTTTTGAAGCCAATGATATGATTGGACTCCCAACCCCTAGCAGCCCTAGTGGATAGCTCAGTCGGTAGAGCACGAGGCTCTTAATCTCAGGGTTGTGGGTTCGAGCCCCATGTTGGACAAAATATTCCTGCACTACAGGAATGTTGGACTAGATGAGCCTTGTCCCTTCCAACCCTCCAATTCTGTGATTCTAAGTCAACATGGCCAATGGTCAGGGATGATGGGAGCTGTAGGTGAGCAACACTGCATCTGTTTCGGATCCCTGCTCCTTTACGAAGCTTGAGCCAGTAATTATCTGTCTGCTTAAGCTATTTCACAGTTTGCTGTATGAAAATGGGATAAACCTCCCAAGTATCTCATCCTGATTTACTGAATGCAAATGTAATGCAGAAATAAAAACCACAAAGACTCTTGACCACCTGTGTCATGATAGTGTAGAGTAGGGGTGCAATGAAGTTTGACACAGGGGGCTGGTCAGTAGATATTAGAACCTCACCCCTCTCTTTAGAAACCCACTTTAACTAGATCCTAACATGCCTAGTCAAAGGTTAGAGATGGCATTTCCCCCCATTTTTCTTCCTTATCCTCAGCACAAACCAGATTCATGTAACATCATAGAGCAAGTCCTAAGATCTCTGAATTCTTGTGACATTTGTAGGGTGCTGAGCCGACAGCTTAGGATGGGGAGATTGGAAGGATGATCTGAGTCTTCCAACCTTGAATGCAGAATTGGACTGGATGACCTTTAGGTTAATTCTAGCCCCAGAAATAATTGTTTGATACAGATTTGGCAAGGATCTGAGGCATAACCCATATGTGATGCCCAAGTCTCATAATCAGATATACTGATACCTTTTTTAAAAAACAAAACTTTAAAATATCCATGAGTGCTCCAGTGTGCACTATTTTCTAGACCTAATTCCGCCCGCCCCCAGCTCAATTGGCCCCACAGTGGAAAAGACACTGGTACATGTAGAATGCCTGCATCCCCCCCCCCCCACTGCAGGGCTTGGGGGAGTTTCAGTTGCATGTGTATCCTAGATTTGGAAAGCAGAATGCACATACAGTGATGGGAGATGCAGGCCAGTTAAACATCCCTTTCTCTGCTTCAGCTGCTATTGAAATACAACTGAAGTACCACTGCTTCTCTCAAAATTGGAGCATCTTGATTTTTATTTTTTTAAACAAGAAAATTGACTAAGAAAAACCAAGGCTTGATGAAGGTCGAGAAAAGCATCTGTTGAGAGACAGCCAAGTAGCACCTGTAGGTAATTTGTATCTGGAAGAAAGCTTAATTAAAGCCATCACTTGACTCTCAAGGCTCCAGACTCCCCCAAAGCCTTACAAGTTTTCCCAGTTGTTCAATGGCTCAGCCTCTTTGCGGAACTGAGATCCCACATGCTCAGCCAAACAAAGAGCCAAATTTCACTAATTAAAAATAACTTCAAGCCCATCTCCTGCTTCCAAAGACCATCTGTCATGATGTTTGAATGCGTGCGGCCAGCAACGCAGCACATGCCACCTGCTTATTTTTAAACCCCATGAAAAATGACGGCGCTAATTTAAGAAAGGAGTTCAGCGTTCCAATGCAGAAGTCACAGAGAAAATGTGCTCAGTGGACTGTGTGCTTCACCCCATGGCTCCACATTGTTTTTGCATTCTGGGGAGGGTAACTGATGTTTATCATAGAATCCAAAGGCCGAGAGGAATTCAGCATGTTTGTGTGCCTTCTCTAAATAATAACGAACAAGAAAGACTCTCTTGGTTTTCTAGAGGGAAACAATTTCAGCTGTTCAATCCTGGTCACTTCCGTAACTTGGTATTTTCCTCACAAGGAGCCACGAAAGGGGGAAGTGGAGATCAGGAGCATCGCTAAGGCTTGGTTCAATGCACAGTTACCTGGGACTCTGCGGCAAGAGCCACTGAGCTGAATGCAACCTTATTCCTTTCCCTACAACTCCAGCCTCTGGAGATGCCCTTGTAACCAGATTCCCTAGGATGACTACACATCACCATTTACCCTGACTCTAGTGTGCTCCCGCCACTAGTGATTGAAGCCAAGCACACATATATTAGCCACAATTCATAAGTAACTAATAGGTTGTGTGTGGTTTTTTAAAAAAGAAATCACTGTTTGATGCCCTTTCCCCCAAATGAGCTTTCATCTGAGTTGAAAGTGTGATTAAATGGAGATGTGTACATGTCAGACACTCATTGCACATGTGCAGCTTAATGGAAGAGGAGTTTGGAGTGGGAGGGGTTGTAGGCTCCCAGTTCAGGCAGTGTGCACTGGGCAGAGACATGCCTGCCCCTCTCTGGTGCATACAGTATTAGGTAAAGGTAAATGGACCCCTGACCATTAGGTCCAGTCGTGACCGACTCTGGGGTTGTGGCGCTCATCTCACTTTATTGGCCGAGGGTAGAGCTTCCGGGTCATGTGGCCAGCATGACTAAGCCGCTTCTGGTGAACCAGAGCAGCGCACGGAAATGCCGTTTACCTTCCCCTATTTATCTACTTGCACTTTGACGTGCTTTCGAACTGCTAGGTTGGCAGGAGCTGGGACTGAGCAACAGGAGCTCACCTCATTGCGGGGATTCGAACCACCGAACTTCTGATCGGCAAGTCCTAGGCCCTGTGGTTTAACCCACAGCGCCCCCCGCGCCCCCGCATACAGTATTACGGCAATGTAAAACGCAGTGGGAGGGGATGACCTGGCTGTTTTTCAAGCCACTCATGCGCAGCCTTAGTTTTGTATGCTGTTGCTTTGATTCGCTATGCCTAAAACTGCTCTACTGTGAGTGGAAAGGCAGAGAATGAGATGACAAGGCACACTGTTCAATCAGATGTGCCTCCAAAACTATATGCTACCAAAACTGAAAGCAGAACTCAGAGATTCAGGATCTAAGAATCCTTTGACCCGTGCTCTCTTGTTTCATTCCAGAATTCTCCAAGTTCCCCCCTCCAGCTTTAAGATAAAACCATCTCTAATCCTCCTTTGCTCTAAATCTCTCCTCCACCTCCCTGCAAGTGTGTCGTTTTCTATCTGTCCTCCTAGCAAAATATAATCTCCCTCTTGGTTTTTGAGACTTTCATTCTGTCAGAGCTCATTGAATTATGATGACGCCAAATTATTATGGGCCAAAGTAGGTCTACAAACAGTAGCCGTGGTGCTGTGGTGGAGCAGCAGTACTCACCTGGCCACCAATCGATTGCTGCTGCTTGCTCACAGGTAGAAGGGGAGGGGCAAGGTGGTGGTGTGGTTGGCGTGGTGCAAACACGCCAGCAAGAGCACCAGATTGTCTCCACTGGGGGGTTCACACTCCTCTACATGACTGACTGCAGGTCATGTGAGCCTTGCCACCGCACCCCACTGCCTACAACCAAATTGGGAGAAGGGGGCATATGGATTTGATTCAACTGCTTTGGACTTTACCAGGTGATGAAGATGCTCATTTCCCCTCTTGATTTGAGCTTCCTTGACATTCTTCAATATAGAGAAAGAGTAGTTGGTTTCCTTATCAAAAGCCAGGGTGGGGGGAAGCAGCATAATGACCAGATCTCCAACTGCATATTTAGACTAAACAGCAGCTTAGGCAGCCTGAATGCTCTCTGTGCCACAGAGTAAGTTAGTGGGAAGCTAGTGTGGTGTGGTGGTCAGAGTGTTGGGCTAGAGAGATCTTGGTTCAAATCCCCATTCTGACATGATGCTTGATGGGTGACCTTGGGCCAATTGCCATCTCTGTCTAATCTAATTCTCAGGATTGTTGTGAGGATAAAATGTGCTGGTTGGGGAGAGCTATGCATGCCATCTTGAGTTCACTGGAAGATTTATTATGTTTCTATCCCAGCCTTTCTTCCAATAAACCCAAGACAGGATATAAATGTAATAAATATATGTTTTTACACTCTCCCTTCCTGCAATATTTCCCAGCTCCCACCCACGACTGCTATTTACATTTTGCACACAGGTCTAGGGCACAATTATATGTTTCAGCTTCAATACCAGATACACCCAAATAGCAGCCTCTAATTAATGCAAATGCAGCACTCTGACATGTTTCTCCTGCTTAAGGAAAGCACTCCTAGTCACTTACAGTTGCTGAGGAAACTGCAGCCTACACATTCAGCTGCAGTCCTAGGCATACTTACAGGGCCGTAAGGTCCAAATAATATACGGAGTCTTATTTCTGAGAATTGCAAGGCAGGTGACAAGCGTCTCACGCAGGCCTGAGTTATTCTGGTACCTCTCTGGATATTAGATACTGCTCTTCTTCCCTTCATAGCATGCTTGAGCCTGTTTAAGAACATAGAAAGAGTCCTGCTGGACAAAGGAGCTGAGGTGTTTTCAGCCCTGCCCCCCCCCCCAATCTTGAGGTGCTGGGCCTTGTGGCACCAGGCCTTGTAGTGATGGTGGCAGGCCTCACGGCGGTGGCCTCCTACTATCGGCCTCCTCCCAACGCACATTGCGCAGGATGCCCCCCAACGTTGGATGCAACTTGGCGCCTCTGCTGCTGGATTAATTCCACTAGTCCAACTTCCTTCCTATCCACACACCTTAGTATTGTAGAAAGCAGCTTTATGACAAGTGAGACCAATTGTCTGCACACTGACTGGCAGCAGCCAAGGTAGGCATTCATGGAAAATTTATCTGATTCTATCGGGATCACAAAGGGTTGTTACTTCTTCACCAAGGATGTGTCCTGGGCTGGTACTGCTATTTTTTATTTATTTATGGAAGTTAGGTGGCCCTGCAATGTCTTTATGGAGCCCAGGTGGAGCCTCTGAGAATTTTAAGTCCACAGGAGACAGTTCACAGCAGACTTTTGTGATTATTATTAGCCCGCACGCCCACCCCGCCGCCCACACTGACTGCTTTATGTAGAGCTGAAATGGCTACAGCAGCAATACAAACAGTTTGTGTGAAGATTGTGTGAAACTAATGGCTAAAATTATCTTCAGTGAGCCTTACTGCCCTCTTAGGATAGCCTTTGAGGAAATGAACAATCACACTAGGGAAGTGTTTGTATTATCTCTGGTAGTGAAATTAGGCTTTTTTGAATCCTGTATAGAGAGTTTGCTGTGAAGCTTGAGGCAAAGACTGCTTGACTTATCCCTCCAGATGGATAAAACAACTCTTATCTGTTTCTAAAATAGCACCATAATATAAGAATTTCCCTTACATTCCTTTTGTTGTTTAAAGGACTTGCTAAAATTCAGCGATAGGATGGCCTTTACTAGCTCAGTTAAGTGTGATGCATTCTGCTTTTTTAGAAGATACAAGACAGGTCGTATTCAGAGTGTGCCTGTCCTAGTGGTTTAAAGCATCTTAAGTAGACTATCTTGCACATATAACTACATGCTGTTCTTTGTGTAAAGTTCTGAGAGAATATTATTTGGGTTATATCTTCACGAGACATATGAATAAAGTCCACCTAGGAGATGGTAATCTCTGCTGGTGCACAAGATAAAACACACAACTGTGAAGAATGTACCTTTTCTATCTGTAGCCATTGATGCTATGGGAATTTTTAATTTTTTTTTAAAAGGAGTGTGGTATTATCTTTTCTGAGAGATTCAGAATTTTCTTTAGGAGCTATAATTGCTCCATGAAACAGAACCAATCTGTTTTGACTGCGTGGAATTGGGAAGTGTCAGAGGTCTGCTGAGAGGGGTGGGCAGGTGGAGCTCCATCACTGTGGACATTGCCACTGCACCTGCTGAAGACACAGGTGGGTGGAAGCTGTCAGCGGTATCTAAAATGGGTCTGTCTAAGACAGGGTAGGAGACCAATCTTAGCTGGTTCCTAAGTGGATCCAACTGCTAGTAATGGGTCTGATCTGGGCCTAGAGCTCACATGGCAAAAAAAAAAAATGGGAGGAAAAAAATGGGACCTCCACACCTTCTGTCTTAGCTGATGCAAGCTAAGCTGGATGTGGGGATGGTTCCCCTCGTTGCTCAGTTCAGCTCTGCTCCTCCCCATGTAGGAGTTAGGATGAGGAGAATCAGGAATTTTATGCTTATTATACAATTTTAATCAATTTTGTGAAAGTAAATAAGTAAAGGAAAATGCAGTGGCTGGTTACAGAGAAGCTAGCTCCATGGACAGTCTTCAAAGTGCCTGGGATGATTTTTCACATCAGGCCCTTTCCATGGCTGTGTTTTCGCTTTATGTACATCTTGGCCACAAAGAAATATTCGCAACTACCAGCAGTTCCAAGAAATTGTATTTTCTTTATTGTTTTATTTTTTTTTGTAACTCAACAAGTTTCCATTTTTTTTAAATATTTTTAAAATTTTCATTATTATATTTTTTTCTGTTTAATGCACTCGACCCAAAATTGGTTTGGCATGTTGAAAGGAGGGGAAGGGGACTGAAAGACAAGAGAAATGGAAAAGAGGAGGGGGGGGGGAGGCAAAAAGCAACGGTGTGGAGGTTGAAATGGATCAGCACCAACCTGTAGGAGGGGGACATTGAGGGGCCAAGGGAGAGAATGAATCGCAAACCTTCCCAGCAGGCCCTGGGTTCCTGGGCTCAGGCCTTCATGCTGCCATTCGAAAGGCACAGCTTCACTGCTAAACCTGGAGGGAGCTGGGAATGAGGATGGGAGAGCAGGGAGGGTCAGCTTCAAGGAGGCAGTGTGGCTTGACCAGGGAACCAGCCAGCAGCTATGGAAAGCAGAGTGGCATTTCCCGTTACACAGCTAGGCATCCCTTTCCCTTTTTGCATCCACTTCCTGTTCCAGCACAAGACTTTCTCACTCATTCTCTACCTTTGCTGGGCGTGGCATATTGGTGCTCAAACCTTCACTGGAATGACTGAGTGAAAATAATTGGCGTCTGGGCCCACCAGTTGGTACCAGGAGGCTCTACAGATGTTGTTCCAGCCCCTTCAAGGCCACCACTGCCCACGGAAGTGGGGAGACCCAATCTAGGGCACAGGGCTGCCTTGCGAAGGCCTGTGCCAAGCAAGGAGCTGCTGGTATAAGGAGTCCCTTAGCTGACAGGGAGCCCAATGCAAAAACTCACTCCCCACAAACTGGGAGGCCCCATTGCATTGGAGCACACCCCTTGATCATGCAGTTTGGGGAAGATGGACGATTCTCTGCTTCTGAGCTCTGCTGGTTGCTAGTTCAGGCGATATATCTGTCCTTTCACGGACTCTGCGAAAGAACCACGCTTCAGGAGTTTGGAGGCAGCCTGAGAGAGTTCCTGGCAAAGAAGGGAGTGTCTTACACTCCCCCAACAAGGGGGGGGAGCAGGGCATGTCTGCCGCTGCTTCAGAGGATTAAGCTCAGAGTGGCATTTAGAGCAGCAGATTTGGAGATTAAATGTTGCCCTAGAGGTAGTGCTGTCCTGAACTAGCTTATGCATAAATGCCCCTCATTTTGGCTTGTAGACAGCCAATTATAGAGAAGACAAAGATGGCCTAGATGAACAGAGTGCAGTTTACTTAAGTGAGGCATAGAGGCTAATTTGCCCAACTAGCTTCATGGCACAGGAATCATGGGCCATATTCTTGTCCTAGATTTTATCCTGCTCTCCATGCTATTCTGGTTTGAAGGCTGAAGAGGGAGTAAGCTTGGGCTAGCTTGCCCAACTGCTCTCATTGGGCCAAGGAGATGTAACTCTGGAGAAGTCAAGCGGAGTACTTTGCTAAAGTGAGTTGAGCTCATGGGTTTGCATAAGTCTTAGATGGATGGGTAGAGAAAAAGAACGACAGGCCAGGTGCCTCGGCTTAATGGGGGTGCAAGCAAAGAGGGCTTCTGGCTATGCCCAGGATGGCTGGAGGTGTCAGCAGGAGTTGTTTAGGAAGCTGAGGAGGGTCTCCCATGGTTCCCCCCTCTGAGCTTGAGCCCCCTCTGGCCATACAAAATGAGTGGCACCTGTTGGCTCCTGAAGCTTCACGATAAATGTGATGCCTCCTAGGTTTTTTTACTATCCTACAGATTTCACATTCAAACTTTTGATACCTTTCATTCCTTTCTGTAACCCACAGATTGAGACTTCAATGATATAAAACAAGATGAATTCTGTACAAAAGTTCAGTAGAAGTCAATCTGTGCAAGGCCTAGAGCAGACATATGCAGCCTTGCCCACCATTCCACCCTAGAATGACAATGCCACTTACGTTCAAAATATCTGGACTCTGCAGTAGGTGCTGCTGGATGGCATTTGGGGCATCTGCACCATGCAGACCCAAAGAAAAATGTACAGAACATACTGTTACCCTCCAAGTCTTGGATGGGCTGTGGGCTGTCCCATAACATCACGAGGGTCAGAGTTTCTGAATTCTTGCTCTAAGCTAATAGGGCATTTCCTTCAAGTTGTGAATTGAGAAAAGCCTGTTTTTATCACTGTTGGATATGAGGGGAACTTACAGTTCCCTACCAAAATGCTAAAACTGGTTAAAGGGGTAGCAAATGACACAAGAATGTAATCTTCGGAGTCAAAATGGAAAGTGCAAGGATATCATGAGAGTTAAAAAGAAGAAAGGTAAATTCCATGTTAGGAAAAGGATTAAAAACAAACCAGCAATTAGCGCTACAGCATTCTTGATATCTATGGCACACCCATACGTAGCATACAATATGCAGCTCTCATCTAACAAGGGAAGTTGTTGAAAATAGGTTAAAATGGGCAGCTAAAAACAGAGGGTTGGAGCATCTTCCCCACAAAGGAAACAAAAAGATGAGTTAGGGGAAGAAAGAGATTTATGAAATCATGAAGGTATGTGAAGAGCACAAATAACATCTCAAAATAATTATAGCCCAGTCAGGGTATTTTTTAAAATATATATTTTTGTAACTGGAGGGGGCAGCCCCCTTCTATCCCAGTGGTAGCTTTACTTCTCAAGTATGGGCTGGCCAGCTATACTTTCTCTGGATGCACACACTCTTGTCAGAGGTGGGTATGATAACGGTGAACAATAATTGACAACAGGTGAGGGAACACACATTTAGAAGAGGACAGTCTCAGCACCCACACACAGCATCCTTGGATAGCTGCTGGGATCCCTTGTGGCAGATCTCAGAGCTCTCCAGCTGGGGACAACACACCACTGATCAGAAGTTCTGCTGGCACCACTACCAGTGGGTGAGCTTGTAAGGGGTCTCCAGTTTGGGGGGGGGCTCACCAGAAGGTGGTCTGCCAAGGGCCCCCTCATATCTAGGGCTGGCCTTATTGCATACTAACACACAAGTGAGCATACCTCTCTCCTCAGTGGCAGTAATGGCTGCAGGACTCTTCTTGGCCTATACCTGTAGTCCAAGTTAAAACAGGGGTGTGCCTCTACAGAGCTCTCTCCAAGATTTTTCCTTGCACCAAGATAAGCAGGAATAAAAGAAACAGGGCAATGGCAAAGTGCAACTAGCATGAACACGCCTTCAACGCATATGGATTCCGGCTGCCACTACCCAGCACCTGGGAGCATCTGGGCTGATTCTAGTGGCTGGTTTCCAAGACTATTCTTACAGCGGTTACTTCAATAGTGTTAGTGCCCCCTTCCTCTTGTGCCAGGACAGAACATGCCATAACACTGATATTATTTCATAATCGTGTCAATCTTTTCACTTCAATTAAAGTCCAAATCTCAAGTACAGTGTGGACTGCTCATAGCTAACATGAAGCTGGAAAGCGCAAAGCCTTGAGGTTGGGTTGCTAGAGACTCAAGTCTCTACCACTTCGCTCCAACAGGATGGATGAGGGCAGATATGTCTTTGGTTTTTTTGTTTTTGTTTTCCACGTGAGGTTTCCAAATGGAGGTACCTCTTGGTGATTATGCCAAGGCAGTTCCTGAACACAGGGCCTTCCTTGGGCCAATGCAGCAAATGCAAGTGGGGTGAATAAGGCCATTTGGTATTGGGGAGAGGATTGATCAGAACCATGGTTTGGTGATAGAATCAGGTAAATGGGAGTGGGGCCTTGTCCTCACAAGGGTAAGGTGTCCATCTAAGAGAGTGAACAAGTTGGTTCTGGACCAAGATCGAAAGAGCGGCAGGAAGGAGTTTGAGCCAACATGGATTTGTCACTTCCCCAAGATGGCGCCGAGGTAAGACGCTCTTATCGGAGCTCAAAGAATTTTTTAACTAAATGCCTTTGTTGCCGGCTCTCCTCCTTCTTTTGGATTTTATTTCCTTTCGCTACTTCGCTGGGCTTTTGAACATCTTATCTTATCCTCCTCGGTGCCGGGACTTAGTGAAGTTAATGAAGTTTTAACGAAGGCTCTCAGACATTCCCTCCCGGGCATTAAGGCACTCCCTCCCAGTTTCTCGTTGACTCCTCGTGACAAACTTATCCCAAGGATCTTTAAGGACCTCTAATGGGCTTTTAACCCTAAAAACTATAAATTTATAAAACCACAAATTTCTCCCACCACCTCTAACTTCGTGGACCCCCAAACATCTCAGTTGTTTTAACAAACTGAGAAGAAGGGGGGGGGGATACTTCAAAGGAGTGCTCTAATTGGACCCAGTTTTAAACTCCTCGCAGCAGCCCAGCCAGGACTGAATGAGAATTGAATGAGATTGCGACCTGAGAACTTTAACACTCTATCACTCCGTTTAGAAGTCTGATCTCATTGATTTAAGAAGAATCTAGCAATGAGAAGAGCCAAAAGACTCAGATGCCCTGATACAGAAACTGACGCAGAGCCCTCCGGTTTCAAACAGAGTAATCTAGATAATTACCTGCTACCTCAAAAACAGCACATATCTCCTCCCAAAACCTTCCTCAACTCTTTACATGGAAAGACAGTTGAAGAGATATCCCTAGGAATAAATGAGGACAAGGCTACTACTCCCATAATCGAGGCACAAGTGCTAATTGATAGAAAGGTGGAGCTGCTGGAGGAATGCTGCCTAATGACTGCTCAAACAGTTCAAAAAATCTTTGAACAATTACAAAACATCTCCAAGAAGCTGGATAACCCAGATGAAAGGAGGCAACTCACTCCCTTTTTGCCATCCTTAATAAGCCCTGGAGACAAACAGAACAAATACAAATTTATACCTCTAAACCAGCCAAAAACCAGAGGAAGCCCCCCTCACTCAGTCAACCTGATACTGAGGCCATGTGAGATTGTTCTCCACATTTTTCCATATAGAGGGCCCCTACCTTACTGGGAGTCATCCTTCTGGGCCAGACACCATCTAAATCTGCTCCTAGGCCTTGAGGGTGGAAGCATCGACCTAAAAGCAGTCAAGAGGCTCACTAACGATGGACATTCCAAAAAAGTACTACTAAAATTTGGTAGTCATAGAATTCCAACCAAAATCCTAAGGGTAAAGGCTTATTTAGCCCAGAAAGGAATTATTCCGCGTCGACACTTTGAAGATATATCACTCAGACCATTGATTGCATCTAAAAGACAGAACAAGATGAATAAGGCCATTCTACCAGAAGCCGACATCTGCCCTACTCCCGTGGAAGAACCCAGTAGATGGGAGAAACCGCAGCCAGCTACCCGGGAAATCACACAAGAAAAATCCAAGCTCTCAAATCAAGCGACTGTAGCATCAAATAACAGCCTCGCCCTTGATACAATAGACTGGACAGTCCCAGAAGAAGTAGATCTGCTGAGTAACTTTACCAAGCTACCAGACAAAGAACAAATAAACATACTCAGTAAATTGACGAAACTACAGGCCAGATTGACCGAAATTCACCAACAAGGGCAACAAAATGCAGTAGAAACAATACACAATCAAACTTTACACTTACCAGCCCTCTCCCCTAAATGCATAGTCAAAAAGAAAGCCACCAATGGAACTTTCAAATGTATAGATGCAGACCTTCAAATCCAGCCTCCTTTAGAATATGAAATGGCAAGGAAAAATTCCAGCAATGAGACCACAAATTCCTGGCTGAGATATCAAATACTAGCTCTAAACGAAATAGGTACCCCTTATTTAAGTACTACAAAGGACTCTAACATTGCCGAACAAAAGATGACCTCCAACAGACCTGATTCACTGAGCCCAACATCAAATGAGGCCAAAGAAATGGAAGTAGAGACTGAAAACAGTCCTACTGTCCACAACAGTCTACCAACCACAGAAATTTCTCAGGAACAAGGAATAGTTAAGGAAGAAAACCAAGAAAGGGAGGAAATTTTAATTTCCCGCACTTTAAAAAAGAATCTAAAAGACCCACCATTATGTTCCCCGCCGAAAGCAGCGACAAATGGCTGTATCTGCACAAGACAAAATCCCTCGCTGGACTCAATAACAGAACTAGAATGACTAAATGCTGTCAACCAGCCATCAACTCAAAAACGGATCCTACGCTTGCTGTCCTGGAATATTGCAGGGTGGGGAAACAAAGACGGAGACCCAGACCTAATGAACTTCCTTAAAGATTTTGAATTAATACTTCTACAAGAAACATGGTCAACTAGAGATATTAAAATCAATGGATTCACCTCCTATACGAAACCCGCAGTGAAAACAAACACGAAGGGCCGGCCGAAAGCAGGGTTCTGTTGCATGATCAAAGACAACTTAGGGTTTGAAATCAAGCAGCTAGAAAAATGCTTACCACTTGCACAAGCTCTACTTTTAACCCAAAAAGACGATACTTTGCTACTTGTAAATGTCTATATCCCCCCAACCAAAAACAACAGCAGCAGTGAAAATTGGTCACAACTAACCTTTTATATAGAAAATTTGACCGATAAATACCCAAATGCCTCACTGATAATAGCAGGTGATTTTAATGCCAGAGTGGGAACCAACAATGAACAACTATGTAGCAAACTAAATTGGAATACTGATAATGATATCGCACATGCCCTGAAAATAGGACGATTCTCCAGAGATAGGGTTGTAAACAACGAAGGCTTACGCCTACTTGAATTATGTAACAACTTTAATTTGCAGATTGTGAACGGTTCAACAAAAGGCGATAGAAGCGGGGAGTTTACATACTTCTCCCCCCGAGGATGCAGTGTCATCGACTATATTCTTGTCCCTTATAATATTATAAATTCAATCATGGACCTCAAAATTGGAACGCGTACTGAAAGCGACCATCAGCCATTATTGTTGTCTATTAACTTAAAGGACGAAACCAAAATAACCAAGTACAATATCATAGAACCTTCTCAATACAAACAAATGACCCAATTAAAATGGTCCCAGGAAACGAGTGCAGCAGTGGGGCAAAAACTTACAGCCAACCTGAGAAAACAAGTATTATCCAACTTAAAGACCACTAATCCCTACAGTGATATTCCGAAAATTTATAATGAAATCTTCCAAATGTTCGTAGAGCTTAGTACTCCACCTAAAGTTTGGGTACTTAAACATAGCGCTAGCCCTTGGTTTGATGATGAATGTTTCCAGCTAAAAAGAAAGCTGCGTCAAACATTTAAAAATAATCGCGCTAAACTAGAGCCCTCTTATCTTGATGAAAAAAGACAATACCATTACATTCTGGCCGAAAAGAAACAGAAATATGCAACCCAAAAATGGCTACAATTACTCGACTCAATTCAGAGTAAAAACAACAAAGCGTTCTGGAACCTAGTGTACGGAGGATTGAAAGCCGAAAACCAACTAACTCTACCACCAATTGCAGAATCCAAATGGTCCCAATACTTCACATCTGTATTTAACAATCTACACAGTGAACTCAAAGGAAATGAGACCACTAAAAATAAAATCAATAAACTCCAGGAGTGGCCAAGGGTAGAAGAAGAGGAAATTAGAGAGATAGTTAAAAATTTCAAATCGGGGAAATCTCCTGGGCCAGACGGTCTACCAATAGAATTATTCAAGACCTATATAGATTGGTGGGCAGAACCCTTAGCTCAATTGTTTACTCTCATAGATAAATATGGGATCATACCTGAGATATGGTTAAGATCAATAATTATCCCAATCTTTAAAAATGGCGACCCAAAAGAACCAACGAATTACAGACCGATAAGCCTATTATCAGTGATAGGGAAAATCTACGCTAAGCACCTTTTATCTAAACTTCTTACCTGGATGAAAAATCTAAATTTACCAGGGAAAGAACAAATAGGTTTCTCCAAAGGTTGCTCTACATTAGACCACTGCCTTATACTTATGCATTTGGTTGAAAAATATAGATCCCAAAGGCAATCTAAGATATATGCTGCTTTTGTAGACTTCCGTGGTGCATTCGACTCAATTGACCGCCCAAAGCTGTGGAGGAAACTCGCAGAATTAAAAATTGATCAGCGCTTATTGATTCTAATACAAAATCTATACTCTTCCAATACCTGTCAAGTCAAACTTAACACCAAAGGTCACCTTTCATCAGACATCCCAAACTCGAAAGGGGTAAAACAAGGGTGTATTCTCGCTCCCTTTCTATTTAATTTATTTTTATCAGACTTGCCAGATCACCTCCAAAAAATAGAATCACATGCCCCTAAACTTAATCAGAAACCAGTTCCTCTCTTATTATACGCAGACGATGCTGTCCTACTATCATTAACGAGCTTGGGTCTGAAACGTCTTATATCTTCTCTGATCCTTTACTGCGAATGTAACAAACTCTCTATAAATTATGAGAAGACAAAAATTTTGGTCTTCTCGAATGGTTGGAAATTAGAGAAATGGAAAATAAGAGGGCAAGAAATCCAACAAGTGAAAATCTATAGGTATCTGGGAATCTTATTCCAGAGCAATTTAGGGTGGGCAAATCATCGCACAAATGCCATAAAACAGGCAAAGTGTACCTCATCAGCAGTTGCCCGTTTTTATTATCAGAAAGGTAATCAATTTATTCCTGCGGCCAATCAGATATTTCAAACAAAAGTGCAATCCCAGATATTCTATGGAATCCCGCTATGGGTCCAAGCATATAACAGTGATTTAAAAAAGATTCACTCCAGCTTTCTGAGACGTATTCTTGGACTCCCAGCTGTGATCAAATATGAAACAATGTGTGCAGAAATAGGCATACACACAATGGAATATTGGGCATGGTCCACCTCAATAAAGTACTGGTTACGCTGCCATTTTCGCTGCCCTCCATCAAGTCTGCTCGCTGATTTGCTCAAAGACTCCTATAAATCAAGATGGTATCAGTACCTCGAAAAAAAGATTGAATCTTTAGGCATCGAGCTGGAGCCCCTGTACAATTCTAATGAGCAATACATTTTCCATAATATCCTAACTAGACTAAAGGATGCCGAGAGACAAAATATTATGGCAGCTCTAAACAAAATTTGCTCCCCCATATTCTATGATTTAAATATCTTAGATAGCAGAGCCAATTACGTCACTAAATTAATAATCCCAGCCCAACGTAGGGCTTTTATGCTGGCCCGTTTGAATGTTTTTCCCTCAGCATTTGTCAGGGGAAGATATCAAAACATTCCTAGAAACAAGAGATTCTGCAGATGTTCTATGAATGTCCCGGACACTGTAGAGCATATTCTCTTTCATTGCCCATTGTACAGTATCCCACGTCAACGCGTGCTGTCCCCTCTTTTGGGTGGTCTGGAACCCCAGCAAGGTGAATGTGTGGGATTCTGCCTATCCGACGTCGACCAAAGGGTAACGGCGGGGGTAGCCGAGTTTTTGGTAGCAGTCCTCCAAGGAGCAGGTTAACAACGAAAACCACTGATTTTATATGTATATATATATATATGTATGTAGCCAACTGCTGCCTTTTATATATATTTCAAGGCTTTTATATGTTATTTCCTCTTTTATGGTTTTATTTGCACAATGCCTAATAAAGGTTTGATAAGTAAGTAAGATAGAATCAGGTAAATGGGAGTGGGGCCTTGTCCTCACAAGGGTAAGGTGTCCATCTAAGAGAGTGAACAAGTTGGTTCTGGACCAAGATCGAAAGAGCGGCAGGAAGGAGTTTGAGCCAACATGGATTTGTCAGGATTCTCACACTAACCTTCCAACTTTCATGCAATGAGATCCTAATGAAGAATACAACCCAAACCTGTGGAAACAGCAACAAGGGTGTCAAAAGCCCCACAACCCAATTCCCTGTGCCCTTTGAAAGTATGACTTGGATATAAAACAAAATGCTTCTGAAAACCATTAGTCCCTATCTCTGAATCAAGTATAATTACATTAGGTTGGGTGGAGGGGGAGATGGCTCTAGGTGAAAAAGTCTGTGCCTATTATATGCCATGTCCCTAGATCTAAAGGATGTCAGATCAAGCTTTGTGAGCTACAGCTGTATTGGGTTTTAGGGTTACACAACGCGTGTTCTTCTCTTTCTTTGTGGCCAGCCTTTAACTGGGTTCTTTGCAGAAAATATCAATATGGGCACACGACAAGCTTCTCTTTACCAAACATGATCAAGGGGCATTCTTGGATGCTGCAAACATGCAGTTGCTAGGGGAAGCGACCATATGAACAGGCCTAGCACAATGATAACACAGGTGAACACGGAGCAAGAAACCGAAAGAAAGAAGAAAGCTCACTGTCATCAGGGTTAGTGCTGTCTCCTGATGGAAAAGGAGGACTTGATTGATTGTGCTGCCACTGTACAGGGCAATTTAATATTGGCTCCTTGGGTCTTAGCTTGTGGCACTGGGGTAAGAGATGTAAGCAGGCAACAAGGAGTGACGATGGCGCTTCTTTCGTGCCACAATATGGCACAGAGAAAGGAAGCCCCTGCCTATTCCAAGGAAGGTACACTTCTAAGAATGCCAAACCCTCGCCTTCTGCTTTTGACCAAGTCTCTTAGCAATTCCATTAACTGGGAGAGGACAAAAGATGCAAAAATAATAATTAAAATAAAATAAAAGCAAGAGAACAAACATTTCAAGGCTCCAAGTGGCAAAACCACACACCATTTCCCTTTTTGATATAACGTGACATCTAGCCTGGAAATTTCTAAATAGGTAAGACGTGGCTGCTTAAAAATGATGATGATGATGATGAAATGAAACTACTCTGTCCCCTCTTAAAATTCTTAAAAGCGAAGGATTTTTCTGTAACCTACAGCATTACAGCATCTTTGGGTCTTGCAGTAAAAGTGTTTTTTCCCCCACCCACAATTCCAAAGTGGCAGTTAATGAGAAAATAACCAACTTCATGTGGAGATGTATGAAAAAGGTACCTCATCCGGCAGGAAAGGGGAAATGCTTCAAGGTCACAGAAATGACGCAGTATATGTTATATATTACATAAAAATTGTGCCAAAATGTTTTTTTTCCTCTTTTTTGATTGTAAAAATCTGCTCTCGGCGGGTTTCCCCCAGTTGTCTTTGTCAAAGAAGGGATTTTTTTCCCCCATTTTCCCTTCCATGCTCCCATACCACACATGGGGCCAGAGCAGAGCTGAGTACCATATATCTATATATATTATATAGATATAGATATATTTAAAACCCAGACAGAAAAGTTCCTTGGTTTGTTTTTCCTTTTTTTCAAGTGAGTAAATCAATTCTCTGATTTGTTTTTAGGTTTTCATATTTACAGCATTTCAATTGGTATCACATCCCCCGCTTCCCAACCCATTTGGACCCCGCCCGCCGCCCGCCCCGGAGATATGGTGCCTCTAGGTGAGACTGGTTGCTTCCCCAACTCTCCCAGGCCGAGAGTTGGTGAGAAAAGTCGGAGTTGTGCTTGAAGAGGGAGATTTGCTATTTCTTTTTCCTTTGGGTGGAAAAAAGTGCAGTCTGGGTTAGTGTTTTTGTTGCTGTTTTTTGTTTTGTTCTGTTTGTCTGTTTTTCTGAAGGACAATCCATCCAGTCTGGGGGGCGGGGGAGAGTTCAACACTCCTACTTTCTCCCATGTAGTCCCAAATGTGTTCTGACGGCAGCCATATTTGCATTGCAGGATACTCCTGACGTTTGCGTCTTCGTGGGCAGGAATGAAACAGAAGGAAGGTGAGAGCAGTCTTGCATCACTTTCTAAATGTCTAGAGCTGGAACTTAGCAGGCCGTGGGGGCGACTGGTGGAACTGAGTGAAACAGGAAGAAAAGCCCCCTCCGCTACCACCACCCCACCCCTCATCATCTCTTACTTATTGTGCAATTTTACGTCAGGCTCGGTGGCCCTAAAGCAACTAGGAGGGGGAAAGGCCACCATGTGTGGCCATACAAATGAAAAAAAATCTAAGGACAGCCACACCTCAGTGCTACTTCCTCCTTCCCCAGAAGCAATGGTGCATTTCAAACATTCCTATGTGGGCTTTAATTTAAAAAAATAAAAAGAGAGAGAGAGAGGAAAGAATCAAAGCAAACCTTTCCTGCCAATCTGAAAGAGCTGAAGAACTTGATGCAAACCCTGTTGATAAACTGTGACAGTCAACAAATACTGGAAGGCAGGTTCTCAGCATAGCGTTACCTGAACAGCTCCTTCCTCTCCCCCCACCCTCATACCTTTCTCTATCTTTTGTCTCTTTTTTTTGGCAACGGTTGAATCTCAACCCCAACTAGGCCGAGTGCCACATGGCCCTGTTTGTCCCTCGTGCTCTTAAGCTATGGGAGGCAAGGGGTGGGGAGCAGGCTCTGAGCCAGGGAGCAGGGCAGGGCATTTCCCCAGGTGCCCCAGTCTCTGCATGTGGAACCCTCATGGCTTTGATTTTCGTAACATTAAAAAAAAAATTATTATGTCAACTTTTTAACTCCCCCCCTAATTTCTTGGTTCATCCCCCCCCCCCCGCAATTGTCTAGAAGGTATTGTCAAAATAAGTCTGATCCTTTTGCCTAGATTCAGCTCTCTTTCCTCCACTGCATTTATTTGCCTGGAGAAGGAAAACGGACATAACCAGATAGGCCACGTGCCACTTTCTGTCTGGAAATCTAATTGGATGGAAGGAAAGACGGACAAAATGGCTGCCCCTCCCTTCTCGTCGGAGAAGCCCTCTGCCTCACTCAGCTCTTTCTTCCACCTTCTCTCCTCCATTCATTCCCCAGCCCTGTGCCATTCTCTTCTTCCCCACCCTTCCAGGAAAAAATTAAAATGTTCAGGTCACGGCAACAGTGCCGCATTGGGGGTTTTTTTGGGGGGGTGTTATGGTCCCTCAGTCCCTTCTCAGCCCCTCAGAGACTGGTCACCAGCTGCATTTGGCCATCTCCCTCCACTGCTGGGTTTTCTAAGCTTCCTGGGACCAAGTAGCCATCATTGCTGGGTCTCCGGACTTGGTAGTAGGCCTGGAGCTGGTTGCGCGGCACCAAGGCTGGCCGATTGGTATAGTAGATTTCATTGATGGCTTGGGCATGAGGAAGCACTTCCCCAACTGCCTCAGGGCTGCTGTCCGGGTATGGGGAGTCCCTCAGGTTGGTCATACTGGTGTATAAAGAGTCCCTGTTGGGGGAAGGGGCTTGGCCATCGCCCCCCTCTGTCAGGTCAGCTGTGCAGCTCTCCGACTCCTCCAGGTCACTCTGGTAGAGGATGGACTGTGCCCTCTGAAGCAAGAGCGGCTCCTCTAAGGCCTTATACATGAGTTCAATTTCCATGTTCTCCTCATGGGTCAAGGAAGGGGCGTCAGGCACAATGGCGTCATCCTCATTGTTGGTACCCCCTCCCCCTGCAACTACGTTGGGAGGGGGAGGGGGCCCAGGGGGGTTGGAGGTCTCGGCAGAACCCCCGCCCCCCTTGACCACGCCACTGCCTCCCCCTCTCAAGTTGTTATGCACCAACTCGGAGATGATCATTTTTTCAAAGGCGGCGGCGTCACTCAGGTTGCGTCGGCAGTCGGCCATCTTGGTGCCATCGGTCGGGAAGTCGCCACTGCGGAGGGAGTAGCTGTTATTGAAGTTGCCATTGAGCGGGAGGGTGTCCATGCCACAGGCGTCTCGGCTGTTGTTCAGGGGGTGCTCTGTAAAGGTGGGCACATAGATGGGTATTAGCGGGAGGAGGCAGGAGGGAGGTCATGAGCAACTAATGTTTAGGCCACAGAGCAGAAGCCATCACTTGGGAACTAAGTTCCACTTGGGCAGACGGTCCGCTCAAGTGGTATGTGTGTATGGCGAGGAAGAGAGCAGATAAGAAGTGTGTGTAAGAAAAATGTAGGATTATTACACGGGGAGAACTGGCTTGTGTGTATGGGAAATGATGGCAGCAACAAAAATGGAGGTAAGAAGCTAAGAGAGATGAACCTGAAGCTGAGGCTGCATGAGTGGGTAATTTATTTAACTGAATTGAAAGGGTCAGTGCACATTTCAAGCAAGTAAGGCTTCTCTGAGAGTTCCTATATTGACAAGGTACTCTCCAAGACTTGATTCACACAAATAATAACTGTGGGGTGAGCTATTGTTTCGGTTTGCTACTATGTTATGTATTTTTGTGTTTTTATATTGTAAACCACCCCATCCTCATCCTCTGATGAAGGGTGGTATAGAAATCTAATAAAAATGAAATAATAACAGTAACAAGGCAATGACCACGTGCATCAGAAATCCCCTTCATTCCTTCATTTCGGAATCCCGGGGAAGGGAGGCAGAGCCTTTTCCACCAGGGCCCAGTTCAGATCAAGAAGGCAGGCTCCCAGCAATTGGCCACTAACCGAGCTGCTCTTCAAGCTTTAGCTCTTCTCCAGGGAGCAGATGAAGGTGCCACAGCTATATACAGAATTCTAGCATTTGCCTTTGACAGCAGGATAGCACAGCCAGCCAGAATGGGACAGGGCTGCTTGTGCAGCAGCAGCAGCAGCAACAGCCACTTATCTTTCTTCTCCTCTTCTTGTCAGTACAGGGTTAACCAGACACTGCTCCTTGCTACATAGGAAGCATGGGAGGACTCTGATGCACATGGTAAGATGTGGCTTCGGTTTGGGGTTTGTTTGTTTTAAAAAGAACATATAGAACTATTGTCCTTGAATAAGATGTATTTGTTGATGATCTTTGGGATACTCTTCTGTTAAATTTAATCTTTTTTTTTCAACAAGCATCAGATTGCAGTTCACTTCTCTTTTTTATTGTCTAGTGTGGAAATAAGCGCAGGATTCAACTACATGTGAGTTAGGTATGCATGTGTGAAAGTACTGATTCTCGTGTGGGAAAGAGGAATGTGGTTTGTTGAGTAAGATAGCAAGAGTGCAACTAAGGCATAACCTCTAAGGTGACGTGAGAGGGAATAGCCATGTTGGCATGGCTGCTGAGCCGCACACAGCCACATG
The DNA here is from genome assembly GCF_965112155.1 of Podarcis liolepis. Lineage (NCBI taxonomy): Eukaryota > Metazoa > Chordata > Lepidosauria > Squamata > Lacertidae > Podarcis > Podarcis liolepis. The sequence goes on from NC_139555.1 coordinate 43,312,769, forward strand.
CATAACACGGAGCACGCACGTTATCTGATCTGCCAATGGAAGAAGCCTGCGGTCTCCCCCCAGCAAAGGTGGCCTCTGGGGCTGGAGGGACCATTTGTCAGAGACGGTACAGTCAGCCCATTAGAGCACGGGGTGCACACTAGGTTAATGGGCCCATGGTTTCAACCCAGCATGCAGGGATGGGAAGGTTGGGTATCGCTGAGCTCTGCGGATGCATTTAGCTCCATCTAGTGCCCACAGCCAGAATTGTGCAAACCATGCTGCACCACCACCCTCTGAGAGATGGGAACATGAGTAAGGGAGGAGTTCCCTCCAAAAAGCCAGCACTCCTTCCTATTCTCCCTACACACCCACTACTTGGCTCACGTCTGTGCTGCACCCACCCCAGCCTGCCAGTCAAACTAGCAATGAAGGAAACATTACTGCGAAATGGAACTGGAAAGGAGGGACGTACTGGACTCTCGGAAGCTCCCTGCAGGCAGCAACAGTTGGGAGAAGAAGAGAAAAGAGAGAAAGAGGGTTATCCAGGTGGCTGGGGCCAGTAATGCAAAATAAGACATGGCCCAAATCCTCCCTGTGGCCATAGCTCAGTGGCACAGCACCAGTTGGTTGCTCCCTGGCATCTTTAGGTAGGGCTGGGACCCTGGGGAGCCACAGCCAATCAGTGTAGATAATACTGAGCAAGAGGGACCAATGGCCTGTCGCAGTACAAGGCAGGCTCTTATTCACCGGGAGAGTAAAGGAGGAGCTCCTCCCGCTGCCAGTTCTCCTGACCCATTCCTCCCAGCACCTGAGGCTCGAGGAATTACTTTTTCACCAGATTCAAAAGCAGAAATCTCAGGTGTTCATTTTGCTTTCTACCTACCCTCGTTTTCAATAAGGAAAATGTGTTTGTGTGTGCAAATGGAACCCTAATTCAGTCTGGGGCATCAATCTAGAGGGGAAAGTATGTTATCCTGGATGACGATGCCCTTACCTGGGGAGTTGAAGACAGGTGGTGAGGCAGGGTTGAAGCCCACGGACTCAGCAATGAGTGTGTTGTAAGGACTGGTCCCGCCCCGTGTCTGCAGCACGGGGTTGGTCAGCAGGTGGTTCCCCATTGTGCCTGCAAAAAGTAGTATAGGCAAAGGTGTTAGCACCATGGAGGTAGAAAGTGACTTGAGCCTCCGCATCTGGGGTTGGAGGAAAGGCTGGAGATGGAGAGGAGACTGAGTAGCTTGGCTCGGGGGGGGGGGGGGAGTCATGGCCATGTGAGCAGAACTACATTGGAGGCCACCAGAGATAGCCGAGGAGAAAAGGTGACTCTCTGGGAGAAACTGATACGGAGTGGTGTTTGGTAGGGATCTCTTTCATCTGCTTGGTTGTAGAGAGAGGGGCCGGGGAGCAGCTTTAAGGGTGGGTGGGGGGCAGGAACCTCTTAGTCAGGTGTGTGGGTACAGGCCTGCCCTCTGGCTCACAAAGGAGTTGCAGGAAGTGATGGAAAATACAGAGTGACTGCTCACCTCGATTAAGGGTGGGAGTGCTGTTGAGATCACCTGCCATAAAGCTGGACTCAGTTTGCTTCCTTACAGTATCATTCCACATTCTCCGGATTCGGCTCTGAAAAGACAGCCCCACTCTGGATTCAGTAGGGCAACTAGACCCCCAGGGGTATTGTGGCCTAAGAATATGCCCCAGCCTCTCCTGTTCTCCAGACCAGAAACAGCAGCACACACCCCCCCCCAGCCCAGTCTGCCCAATGGTACCTGTGTCCCAGTGTAGTAACGGTTGTTGCTGCGGATGGCTGAGGTCTTGAGGGAGCCCAGTGTGGCCCCTGGCGGACTCCGTAGGCAACAGGATGCGTGTCGCAGGCATTTGCTGAATTCCCGGTGAACCTGGCGCATTGTAGGGAGGAGAGTCAAGGAAGGGGGAAAGGCATGAATTGTCTTGGCTACAACATGGTCATTCAGGCTGGTTCTGCCCTCTTAGCTAAGCCTTTTTGTCACAATCTTTACCTTCACTAGGGCAGCAATGTTCCATCAATTAATTACTTAAATTTATGAGTTTAAAACGTTTACTTAAAAAGGGTCACAATTAATCAGGCAGATATTTTCTAAAGATACAAATACTTATTAAAAACTGCAGGTGGCAAGCATCATCTTAAAGGGGCACTCCCCCTTTTTCTCTCACGCACAGGAGGGAATGATTCTTCTAAGATGATGCCTGCTATGATACATGGGTATGTTATTTACAAACAAAGACAAAGACCCATCTTCCTTCTGAAACTATTTTCTTTACTTTTATGCAAACTTAATTGATTAATTAACTAATTAATGGACTAAAACTTGTTTAACTGACTCAGTGTTTCTTGTTTTTTAATCAGGCAATTGTCCTATGCAACTCCTTTCAATTTGGACCCAAAGTCCTTTGCAGAGTCAATGGTTCTCTTTAAGGCCCCTGCACCCCCAACATGCAAGCAAGGTTGACAGCTCTGCCCAATGACCCTGGGTCTCCTAAGTCCCTCAGCCAGCACCTCAGAATACCAGCTCCCATTGTTCTCCACAACTTTAAGCAAAAAGTGTTGTCCTTCAGTTCTGGACTACAGATACAGTGGTACCTCGGGTTAAGTACTTAATTCGTTCCGGAGGTCCGTTCTTAACCTGAAACTGTACTTAACCTGAAGCACCACTTTAGCTAATGGGGCCTCCTGCTGCCGTTGGGCCGCTGGAGCCCGATTTCTGTTCTCATCCTGAAGCAAAGTTCTTAACCCGAGGTAATATTTCTGGGTTAACGGAGTCTGTAACCTGAAGCGTATGTAACCTGAAGCGTATGTAACCCGAGGTACCACTGTACTCACCTTTTTCTGAAGTGCACAATGAAACACGAAGATGAACATGCCTTGGAAAGCATTGAAGGTGGTGAAGAGATAGGCCATGACAACAGACTCCTTGTTGATGAAGAGGAGACCAAATGCCCAGGTGAGGCCCAGGAGAAAAAGGAGAGTGATTGCCCCGAGTGCCCAAGACCTGTAGAAGGAGACACTAGTGAGTTCAGGGAATTGGGAGTCCTCACCAGAGCAAAACTAGTCTCACATCTCCCTGCTGTTATGCTATAGATGCCTCTGTACAACTTCTGGCATGAAAGAAACAGTGAGACAATGTTAGGGGGATGGAGAGAGAAAGATGGGCAAGGAAGTCAGCATGTGGGAGATTCTCCCATAGTTTGCTAGTGAGGGAGTTGTATGTCTAAGAATTACCAGCCAAATTGTTACTACAGACCTCCAGTTATTCTTGGCCCAGAAATGTTGACTAAACTGCCTCCTTTACATCTAACCTTTGTTGTTACAAAGGGCTTCCATTTGCTGAATACAAACACAAATCATGGGACTTGTGTACTACCTGCCATTTCCTAACAACACACCATAGTCCCAAATGTTAGTTTGGTGGTCGCTCGACCATTCGTTTGCTTGTTTTTTGTTTTCTCTCTCTTAAAGCTTCATAAGCACTTCCACACTTGAGTGTGCTCAGACTCTAAAGGGGCTTTTCAAAATGAAAGGCTGTGAAATGGCATGGCCATATATTTGTCACTCGTCAGCCGTGAGATCAAAGGCACTCTCTAGTAGGTGCCCAAGAGACGGACGCTAGACTTGCTTCCAAGCAAACATGGTTAGGATTGGCTCAGGAGTATCCTCTTACTGTCAGTTCTCCCAATCTTTGCTCTTTGAGTGGAAAGAAGTGATCAACTGTCTATTTGTACTTCGGATGAAAAAGACAAAACTAAAACCACAAAGTGTTGCTGTGTTTATTTCTGACTGAGATTTGGCAACTAAAATAAACACAGAAAGACGGCAGGAAGCAGGCTGCAAAACCACACCAGCAGTAAACAAATGCACCGGAACTCTTTGGTAAATTAACTAAAAAGAGGAGGATAAGGAAGCATGTAAAAACTGGGCTGGTAGATAGAAGTAATGGTTATATTGCCGGTAACAGTGTTAATTAGCAAAATTAAGGCTGCAATCAAAAATATGGTTATTTTGAAATATAGCCAACTTAAATCAGTAAGGCTTACTCCATGTTTACATAGTTAGGCTCTAATAAATTTTGTAAGAGGTAACCTGCAAATTAGGATCAAAATACATGTGACTTGGAGTTCTGTTACTTTAATTTTTCTTTTTAACAAAGAGCAACCGTTTGTGTGCATGTCCATACAGAGGGCTGTGTGATTTGGATCAGGGCAATAGCACAGAGAAAGTGTGGTCTACCCTTTCCCCCCTTCCTTGGTTCCATGAGGTTCATACTTTCTTAGTTCAGTTTTCATTAATGTTTGAGCTTCCCAGCTCTCTCTTTTTATTTTTTACTGGGCTCCTCTGGATCCTTGAGAGGTTCAGCAGCCTCCTCTGTCCACAGCACTTGTCCAGCTACCTGGGTTAAGTATTGTTCTGGGTCACTTGGGCAAGGTAAAGGTAGTTTATAAAGCTGTTAGGATTAGCTGAACTGCATTTCTCTGCTTAGTAGACTTTAAGCTATGAGTATTATTTTTTTTTAACCTTAACTCAGCATTAACCAGGGTGTTCTCCCCACCTCTAGATTATTTTGTATGAATGAGTGTAAGAAGATGTGAACTTGTGAGTAACGCATGGCTTTTGACAGACTGGCATTTGCAGGCTATTTGCAGCACTGAGCTTGACAAATTCCCTCAAAGTGTCAGAACTCTAACCTCATTTGCTGCTTGACTCAGACAGCTCCACTGTGCTGACTGAATGAAGCAGCCTCACTCTATTCATCTGAGAGGATGACAATTCCTTTCCTGAATATAAGGACACTCTCTTAAAACGAGAGAATGCTGGTTTCACAGGAGCCTTTGCAGCGTGGTGGGTCGTGAGGAAAAGAAAGAAAGATCTACTCTACATAAAGATGGCCAGCAGTCCAAAGCCTTTGGTGAAGTGATCAAACAAAAGCTTCATAATGTTACCCAGTGTAAGCTGAGTGAGTCAACCCATATCCCAGCATTCTGAAAGGATCATCTGAGCCCATAAAGCACTATGCTTTGGCCTCTAGCCTGTTTACTCCCAGCTGTAGGTCACTCAGCTGAGTGAGACACTCCTGAGACAGATGGGGTCCTCAATATCATGGTCTGGACAAGAGTCCGGCCCCTTTAAACCCCAAGTTGTCTGTTTTCTCTGCTCTGGCTTTGTCCCACTAAGCTGTTTTAGAGGAACCAAATACAAGGCACCACAGGAATCTGAAGGCACTGGAGGTGTGCTATTAAGGTAGGGAGAAGTTTGGATCTAAGCCAGAGGATGAAAAGGAATCCAAACATAAACTCACTTGATGTTGTCCAGTCGGCTGGAGTCAGGCTTGAGGACCGACGTGTTGCGGATCATCTTGTGCAGAGTGATCATGAGGAACACCAGGTTGATCTGAGGGGTGTGTACAGATGGATGTGAGCAGGGGAAAGGGAGTCCTCTGCAAAAAAGCACCTCCCACTTTCCCCTGCTAGTGGCTTTCCCCAGATGCAGGGGAAAGGGTTTGTCAGTGTCAGTGTCTGTGTGTGATGGGAAGGAATGAGCAACATGAGATCCCAGGCTAGGACATGCCATTTTAGGAGATGAAACTTAATTTTTGCAAATTTCTTCAATGAGGGGCCTTAGAAATAAGTTTTGGGGTGTGAGGAATTCAAATCTGCTATTATTTTTGTGATTGGACAACATTCAGCTTGGCAAGACTACACTTGATGAAGAAGCAAATAAACTGCTTTCGGAAAACCAAATAATTTTAATTTTACCTTCTGAAAATGTCAGGTAATGTAAATAATAATAATAATAATAATAATAATAATAATAATAATAATAATAATACTGCAAGTACTTGGCAACCACTTTCAGTGATTTCTACACAATTTTACACACATTCTGCTTACCAAGAAAACCTAAATTATATTTATGTAACCAAAATGTCTTTTGAATTCCCAAGTCATGTTGCAACTTTTAAGCACCTCTCATATTTGGAATTTGAAAGTTGAAAACACACCCTACACCCAGGCACTCTTCTTAACTCTGGGAAGAAAAAGGGAGGTCTAATGATGGGTTGAGGAGGAGAGCAAGGGCTCCGGTTATTCCTCAACTTTGGGACTCTGATTCTTTGACTGATAAGGGAAATCTTTGAGTGTCTATTCCCAAACAATCCCTAGTGACTCACCACAATGACAGAAGAGACAGGCCCAATGAAGGTCCAGATGAAGTAGTTATCAACTCGAAGCCAACATCTGCCAAAAGAGAGCAGGGAAGTGTCAGATGGAAGCAGGAAAAACACCTCAAGGCTTGATTGCCTGAGTGCTTATTGGCACGAGGTGACACTCACCCAGAAATGTGCTGTCAAAACCTTGCCTGTTCTCTGCTCATTCTTCTGTCCTGCCCCTCTGTCATAACATCCATTAAAGGTCTTCTCATCCCGTATCTTTCAAGTCACCCAAACCCACCTCTAATCTTGTTTTGCCAGTTCTGTTGCCAACCTTTTCAGGCTCATGGGCAAATTTGGGTTTCTGAGCAAGTGCTGGGGGCACCATCCCCTCTGGCCACATCTCTCCTCACTCCCTTGGTTCAGCCTGCCCTGCCTCCCCCAAGAGAGAGAGAGGAAGTCTGGGGAAGTCAGCTATAGTAGAAAATATAAGCCTGAAAAAGAGCATAGAACTAAAAGAGGAAGGGGGGAGACTGTCACTCTTCCAACTTCCTACTATGTACTTTTCAAGAGAGAAAGTACATAGTATCAAGGGGCAGGGCAGCTCAGAACCTTCATGGGTGTCAGGGGAAGATTGCCAGGGTGTCCCTAAGTGTCACATTGGCAACCTCTACTGTGGCGCTCCTCCTCCCACCGTTAAGCGTAGAGTTATGTGTGCAGTGTACTAGCCTCTCCCCCCATCCCCCAGTTATGCCTCAACCTCCTGTTTTTACCATTGCCATGCACCCTCCACTAGCCTCTCCCTTTGGCCTTCCATGTACTCACGCTTTCTCGGTGCCATAACTGCGGTAGTCAATGGCGGCAGCAATACCCACTACCAGGGCAGGGAAGCAATAGCCCCCCAAGTAGTAGTACTTCTTGCGGGAGTATTCGCTTTCAAAAACCTCAACCAGCATGAGGTAAAGGTGGATGGCTTCCAGGCACATCCAAGAGAATGCTGCCAGGAAGAAGTAGTGCAGCAGCCCTGCAAAGATGGGGCAGGCAATCTGGGATGGAAGGGGAGAGACAGAAAAAATCCCATCAGCACAATGCCTCTTTTTGTAATGCATTATTGAATTAATTAAACAGCACACAATATTTTTTTTTAAGGCAGTGATGATTGGAAAAGGTGCTGCACTTTTAAAAATTGTGTAGTAACCACAAGGGGAAAATGCCCACCCTTGTACCCTGCAAACACACACAATTTCATCCCTGGGTCTGCAGTACCTCCTCATGACAACTGGACATGCCTGTGACAGCTGGCTGTTCCCGGCAGCAGTGGTGACTTAAGCAGAGGAGAACAATTGTGTTAACTGTCCACTTTCCAGGTGCTGCTTCTGTCACGAACAAGCACATGCCCATGCCTGGTAAACTGAGTCTGTTCTAGAGTGAGCTGAAACTTCCTGCAGATATCCCATTCCTGTTACCCCCTCCCCTCTGTGGCTGCACTGACTTGGCAAAGTCAAATGTTCCCCAGTGGGATCTCCATCCTGTCCTATTGTACCACATGCCCCTTGGTGACTCTCAACTCCCTCCATGCAGAGGAATATGCCGTGGTGATTTTGGTGTTGCTCTGAGGGGAGATTGTCACGCACCTCATACTGTGTCTTATCAATGCCGATGAGAAAGAGGAGTTCAGTGATGAAGAGGTTTATGCAGAGGTTCTTGTGGATGGTGTTGCGGTCAGTCTGCAGCCCACGCAGGAAGCAGAAAGTGGAGATGCAAATGGCCAAGCAGACCAGGGAAATCACAATGCCCACCCATGTGATGACAGACAACAGCAGCCCATTGATGCGGCCCTGGTACTGAAAGGAAAAGCGGAATGAGGCTGGATGTGCACAGCTTTCCTCTCCTGTTATATACGCTCCCCTGTTGTAGAGTTGAAATTTTAGCTGGTATACTGGTAGCACTTAATTTACCGTCCTCTGCCAATGGACTGTCTCCATCTAATAAACTGCCACCCTCCAAGTAACTGTTAATCCAGTGCATCTTTATTACGAACAGGGAAAGAACCAACTCCCAGTGTTTCATGTAAGAATAATGACCACCCTGATTTTCTGGGTTACCCATATGGACAAGAAGATACTGGGTGCATAATGAACTGGAAGGGGGACCTTGACAGTGGCTGGGGATGGTGGCAGAAAACCAGTTCTCTCTGCCCCCCAACCATTCTGGAGCATCTTCCCTCAGCCCCCATCAGTGGGAATGATATTCTTACAATTTCACGGTGTGCCATGAGCACAGCAAAGTTGGTGAGATGGCTGCATGCACAGGTGGTGTGGGTCGTGTTGGTCTCCACCAGCCGACAGCCCTGCGTGGACCAGTAACCCATCATGGAGCGCTCTGAGTAGTTCCAGAAAGAGCAATTGGCATTGAAGTGGTTCTTTTCCTATATGGAAAAAAATATGCCTGTAAGAATCGTCAATTACATGGGGTGAAGCCAGAGCAGTAGAGGGGCCCTAGGCTTTGAGAAGTTGGGATACAGGCAAATGGTTCATTCTGGAGAGAATGGGAGTGAAGTGGCACATAATCAAAACATCAGCGTCAATGCATGTACAAAGCATAGTGTTTCCAATGTTGGGCATATGTGTGCAGAAATAGGACACAGACCACCAAGTGCCATAGTGGGGCATGCCCTAGGATGTGCCAAAAATGGGGGAATGAGCACACTGGTTCCAGATGTCACGCAAGTCTCACCTCCAGGTGGGAGAGGGTAAAGATGACGGGGTCCATCAGGAAGACGCGGCTAGATTCCTTGTTGATGGAGGCAGCAATAACTTGTGAGTTGACAACAAGCGAGGGGCTAATTGAACCAACCTCACTACCCAGCTTGATGGTGGCATTCTCAGTAGAGAGGAAAAACCCCAAATTTTTGTAGAGAATGAAGACAACCTTGACCACCCCTGAAGAGAGAAGAAAGGGAATCAGGGCCATGATATTGCAGCACAAAAAGAGGCAGATGTAGTTCTCATCACATCAGAGAAAAGGTCTTTGAGATCCTGGCGTCCCTCTCCCTCCCCGAATTTCGTTCCCCGCTCACCATTACGACTGTTTTGCTTGATAGTGTTGGCTGACAGTTGGATGGAATTCTTGGTGGTATATTCATGTGGGAAAACAATATCTGGCACTTGCCCCTCTGTATTCAACACTGACACCTCCAGCACTGCAATGAGGAGAAAGAGCGAGATGAATACAAGCAGGAAACATAGGCACAATATTCAGAACAATTTTTAATTATCCTCTTTTTAATTTGATTCCCCGCCCCATAAGTGGAGCGTATACTTTTCACATGTTACCTCATCTCTGGACTACCTGAGCAGCCATGGAGCGAGCCTGTTTCAAATTATACATCTGTCCTCGAAATGCTCTGTGGACACCAAATTTCCATCCCTATTTTGTGGCTGCTAACACTATATTTGGCGATAGTTTTTGTTTTGTTTTGCCCACATCTCTATGGTGAAGTAATGTGCTAAATGCAAAAATTCTGTGCAGGCATCTGTACCACTCCTGCCTGTTTCTTCCTTTGATTTGTTATTTCCACTCACTTATGAATTGCTGTTCTCTTTCTTTGTCTAAATAGCCTGAGCTATTTTGGAATTTTATTGCTTGCACTGCTGCTCTGGGGTCACTTAATCCAAGCAGCAGTGACATACAAGAGAGGATTTTCAGAAGACTAGGCTTTAATGTTTTGTTTTAAGAGCTTTGGGTTAGGTTTCCTACCAGAAATGAAAGTCCCCCCCCCCCCAGAAGATGCTTGAGAAAGCTGTCAGTTTATAGTGCTGAAGAACATGACTACTAGAATTGTCTGCACAAAAGAGAATTAGCTTGCACAACCATAATTGTCCAGATTCTTTGACAGTTCTGACCAAGCTAGTAACACCTGGTAGAATGCTCACTTGTAATAAAATGGTTTGGATGATGCTGTTGAAAGGTTTGGCAATAGTTGTACTAATGGATTCTATCTCATTAGTGGTTATCCAAGGCATAAAACATGGGTGGGTTTTTCCTCCTTCAATAGTGCAGGCTAACATGCTTAATTGGTTCCCTGATGTAATTTTATAGTTTTTGCCTCAGCCTTACCTTCTGCCATAAGCAGTTCCTTCTTCTTGTGCAAGAGCCAAACAATTTAGAGTGAACATCAACAGATACTGACATGTATTATTAAGCAGTACAGTGCCTGTCGGTATGTGGGACTTTCAGTGTGTGCACAGTCATAGAAGAGAGCTGCATTGGAAATCCAGCAGGAACAAGAGATCCACACAAGACCGGTGCTTATATAAATGTGTGCAAGGAAATGCACTAGGAATTTAGCGGGTGGAGGGCGGAGAGGGCATCCATCTCTCCCTCCTCGTATTACTCGCCCTTTTGCCCACCTGCTCTATCCCTTTTTGCCTCCCCTAATTCCAGCCTTCTCTTCCCTCCATGTGCTCCTCCTGCCCTTTTTTTCTCTACTTGCTTCAGCACCTCAAACTGCACCTCTTCACTCTGCTGCCCAGGAGAACTGTCTTCAGTGTAGCACTAGGGTTGGATTTCTTCAGTGAGGCTCTGCCATCTTGAAGGTTCTCCAGGTACAACAGTATGGTTTGGTGTTGTCACAGCAGGCAAAGAGAAAGGATTGGGAATATATGGCTCTCCAGATGTTATTGGACTCCAGCTTCAATCATCTGTGGCCACCACAGCCAGCAGCCAGGGATGATGGGAGTTGTAGTCTAACAATATTTGGAGAGCCACGACTTTCCTATTGTTGGTTTAGACACTCTGCCTCCCCAAACTCACACAGGTTTCAAGGCAATGCATTTTCAACTGCTTTCCCACTCGAAGCTAGTTCCTGGGTTGGGGTGCAGAGACAATGCATCTTCAATACAATGCCTCTTTCCATCCCCTGAAAGCTCGTGCTTGCAATATAGGCATATCTTGGAGATATTGCAGGTTCGTTTCCACGCCACCAAAATAAAGTGAATCACACAATTTTTTTTGTTTCATTTCCCAGTGTATATAAAAGTTATGTTTACACTATACTGTAGTCTATTAAGCCAGGCCCCCCCACCTTGCTTCACAGGCAAGAGGGGAAGAACCCAGCTCCAGTTCTAGCCAGCTCTACTCCTGTGGCCAGAAGTGGCAGGGGGCTTCCTTCCCCTGGAAGTGGCCAGGCTTCCACATCGTTTTAAGAAGCAATGTCTACAAAACGCAGTATATATCTTGGTCACTCTACAGCACAACAAAGTGATGGAACCCAGGGAACTGGATCTATTATGTTATGATTGTTATTTCTATACCACTTTCCAATTCTCATCAGCTTCTCATCATAACAATCTAGTCAAGTAGGTTGGCTGAAGTTGACTTGTTTGAGTAAGCTTCATGTCCAAAGAACCACTTTTCACAAGATAAATTTCTCTTAAAGACATTGCTTTCGCAAGGGAAATGGTGTGTGCACCCTGCATATACATTGTCCTGAGTAACTAATGCACACATACCTCTTACTGGACATATAGGAACTCATAAGGAATCAGAATCTGTGCAACTTTCTAAATGGCAGCAATGTTTAGGTAAGAAATTTGTCCAATGCACTACACAACAGATTTCCATGGTACATTTGCATGGTAGCAGTAGACGTGCTTTAAGGACAATCCCAGTGCTTATAAATAAGGGCTTTTCCCATACTTAAATGACAGCTCTTCCCTTTACTACCAGTATTTGATATTTCTTCCTCTCTACATTTAGAAGGCTCAGGCACTGTGTCTGCTCCCATTCAATGCAAAATTTTGAAGCAAAATGTTGGGGTCTCTGAGTAGGGATAACAGCCTCTCCTTGCCCCCCATCCCCTCTATTCCTTTCCTCCCCCTTTAGTTCTTCTGTATGAGCCCAGCATCAAAGACTTACCCACATTAGTCTTGGCAGTGACAAAACGGGCTGGCTCTTTGACATTGTCAGCCAGTAGGAAGGCTCCCTCCTCCAGGATGTCAAGGAGCATTGTGGCTGTGTGCACTTGCTCTGTGGCATTCATGTCCTTCCATGACTCTAGAGCTTCAGGTCGCAGCAGGTTGTCCACCGTCTCCACCACAGCCTAGAATGACATAGAGCTCTGAGAGAGGATGGAAGCACCCCCCCCTTCCTCTAGCTTCCCATTGTATAATAAACCAGCTACAGATGCCTCCTCTCACGGAGAGAAAACATTCATGTGTCTTTGTGTGGTGGCATTGCTGTCACCACCTGACAATTCTTTCCAGGCTGCTTTGAGTATAATTTTACAAGTAGTATTGGGATTTTTTAAAAAAATAATAATTGTGCATGAACCACGTATTTGTTACTCCTTTGTTGTATAGGAATTAGACATTCTCCCTCCAAGCAGCCCTTCCATTGTAAGGGGGTATGGTATTTTCCAAATATTCCATAGCTGGGGAAAAGCAATTCTTCCCCTGAACAGCACAGGCATTGCAACCAACTGCCTTTGGTAATGCAGTTATGTGTATTGCACAGGCAGCTACTAGAAATTGCCTTTGTTGAGCTCAATGATGAGCAGAACAATCCCATATCTAAATGTCTATGCCATTTGTAACTGTTTTAGGTTGCTTTTCTCCCTTCACATTTTAGAGTCTGAACACTTCTCCATTGTATTATTTCTTCACTAGAGCATGTATTTATCGCCCATGTGCCCACAGAAATGCCCTGTCATTTCGTGCTTTTCCTTTTTAAAATGTAGCTGAATTTATTATGTACTTGATGACTATTTAGGGAAGTTATGGAAAACAGAGTTGTCTTTATGTGGTGTTCTTAGAGTAAAATAAAAAATAAATATTATTTTGTTATATTCTTTGAATCTATGTGTTTTCTCTTCCTCCCCCGCCTCCAGTTATGGAATGGGCATCTGTCATGATTTTTATAGGAAGGTGGAGGTGGGTTTTCCCAGAGAAAATGTTAGGACCAAAAAATAAAAAAATGCTCAGACACAGAACTTTAAAGTGCAGACCTGTGCCTAATAATGCAGTCTGGATGAGTCCATACTCTAAAATGGCCCTATGTTGTGACAGCTCCCATGCTGATGCATTAAAAAGGCCCAGATTGGGCCCATTTCCATTGAGGTCCTGCCCCATTTGTGTTTGGGGAGTTTCCACTGGTTAATACCAGCCCACCCATCATCTGGACAGGGGCTCTGGGACATGCCTTGCCCATGGGGACAGCTCTGCTCCACTCAAGCATGTTTGACTGGGGACCTGGATTGCTCTGTGATATTCAAAACTGAGAAAAACTTTGTTTCTTGGGTAGCAGCTCCTATCTGGGTTTCAACCACAGGACACACTCACCTTAATATAGTCCTTACATGTCCTTTCTCTCTTGTGCATCTGCAGGGGGATACATCCATGCCCAAAGTGAGCAATGGTTCAGGTGGACAAAGAGAGAGAAAATGATTAGAACGTAATTTCTGCAAGAAGGGTCCACAGGGATAGGTTCAATGGGGATCTTAAGCACATTTGCTCTGGCCATGAAGTCACTCATCAACAGGCAGAGATAATGAAGGCATATCCTGAATGAAAGTGTAGATCCAAAGCAACACCTTATTGGACATTTAGATAAGATTTATTTACATTTGCTAGAAAGACTGTTTGAGTGGCTGTACAGCAGCAGCATTTGGTGGACTGCACCTCAAAAGTAGCCATTTTCAGCGTAAGCTGAATAGTCTCACATCAGACTATTTATTAAGAAGTGGGTATAGGGAACTTTGTTATTAGGATTGCATCACACAGCATAAAATAGGGCAAGGATGTGCAACAGGTAGATCGTGATCTACCGGTAGATCATTGGACGTCTGTGGCAGATAACTGGCTCCCCCTAAAGAAGCTCAACAACTTTGACCTGAACCCCCCAAAAGGGGGTAGATCACTGCCAGTTTTTAACTCTGTGAGTAGATTGCAGTCTCTTGGGAGTTGGCGACCCCTGAAATAGGGCATCCATTACAGAACTAGAATCTTTCACTAAAGATCAAAGATCTCAGCTTTCATTTCTAGCTCCCATGGTTATTGTAAAACCTGGATGCAGGTTCATCGTTTCTAGCTCCAACCCTTCACTCTCGGTGGCATCCTTCTGCCTCAACATGCATTGCTCCCAAGGCCTATAAGCACCAATCTTCCTTTACCACTCCTTGTCCCCCAACACCATGTTGCCATCTTTTTTCCTATTGGACTCTTGCACTTTTAAAAGCTGTGCAACAAGCAGAAATCCAACCAGTGACACCTTCACCATGCAAAAAGCTTTACTTGATGAATTGCTATCCCCCCTCCCAAGACCAATTTTTTTTGCATGAACTGGGGTCAGGCTCCCTGCCTGCCAGCCCTAAAACCACTGTCTAAGCCAGTGGCTTTCAACCAGTGTGCCGTGACACCCTGGGGTGGTCAGGGATGTCACAGGCAACACTGGCCTCTGCCCCTCTTTTCTTCCCTCCCTCCTCTGATGCCTTCTTGCATCTCTCAAAGTCTTGCACAGTTGTTTGTTGCAGCAGCCCTGACTACAAGCTCCCCAGGCGAATGGTTCCTCTGGGGCTGGCCAGTGGGACTCAAAAAGGTTGAAAACCTCTGATCTAAGCCATTAAACTACTATGCACCTTGTTGTAGTTCTTGCCAGCTGACTCTCTCTCAATGGGGCGCAGCGCTTGAAGTTGTGCATCCAGAATGTCCAGGAGCTGCTCCATTAGTTTGACAGAGGAGCTGACATCTCCGGCGTAGATGGCACCACGCGTATGCCGGGCTAGCTCACTGGCAATATTGGCTGCATTCTCTCCACTCTTGATCTGCCAAAGGAATGCAGACTGGCCTCAGTCAGGTAAAAGGAGCTGTGCATGCATGAAGCCCAAATGTGAACTGTCTGAGTGAAGACCACTGTAATGGGAAGGGGAAAGCAATACCTTCTGTGCCACTTGGTTGACCCAAGGACTTGTGCAGTTGCTGAGATCAGGCCCCCGTGGGTTCCAGTTTCCCTCCGAAGCAAGACACTGGAACGAAGCAATACCTGTGCACAGGAAAGCAGGGGGAGAATTCAGTCAGCTTCCAGCTGCTTGGTTTCCCCCTTCCACCCCCACCCTATCCCAACACTAGACCAGAGATTAAGGGTCTCAGAGAGCAATCATAACCTTAGTAGTGAATGAAGAGCTCTCTTCCTAGACAGTCCAGTTCTCACATCTAACTAATATAGCAAGGAGTACAGAGCAGGGATAAATGGCTTAGTACTGTGGCAATAACAAGATGAGTTCTGTTAGCAGGGGATGGCAGGACCAATTCATCCCACTGAGAATTGCCAGCTCTGAGTTCACATTGCAGAAAGTCGTGTGAACGAATTAAGTCATAGCAACAGTTCAAGCTGTCACACTTTCCTTGAGCTGAGTGCTGTGGGGTCACAGGCAATATCCTGTAAGCCCCATTTGCTCCTTGCACCATTGGCGAGAATACACTCTGCCGGAGTCCCATCTTCTCTAGGACTCAAATGAAGCCAGCTCATTACCTCGTGTGCCCTTAGGGCAAGGCCTTTCGACCAGCATGCCTTGCTGTGTGGCTGGCCACTGGACACGCCGCACCTCCTTGGCCTCGCAGAAGAGCTCTGGAGAGACGTGCTGATTGTTTGCTGGTGGACGCCGGGTGCTGGGCATTATGGCGGTGACTGGGTGAAGCTCTGTACCCTTCTGGTTTATGGCTCCTATGGGGTGGGTGGTGAGGGGCACCTGCCGTGTTGTTGTTGTAGCGGCAGGTGAGACTGTGCTGGTGATGGTGGTGGGACGAACGGTGGTTGTAGTGCTGAGGGGTGTCGAGGTGACAGGGCCTGTGGGTAGAAAGGCAAATAGATTTCCACCCCCATACAAAATATCCCCACAGGTTCAGCCACCACATGCTGCACACACGAGTAAAATTACCTTTTCTTATCTGAGGTAGAAAAACCAAAGAGTTGGATGCACTATAAGGCAGGTTCCTATGCTCTTAGGTAGCACTGGTTTTTGATTTGCATCAAAGCAAAGGTCTCTAACCAGTTAGCTTGACGAGTCCCTACTAAATTCTTCACATCTCTGAAAGTATATATCTGCCAGGTCCTTCCTGAAGGGATGGGACACAATCCTCACTTGCCATTTTAAATGTTAAAAGAAGTATTCATGAGCATGATGCTGAATGACGTTTCCTCAGAACCAAATATTTTTAATTAATCAAATGCTCAATTTCAATGGAATTGTTTCTATCTGGGAAGTTTAGCAAAATTCTGTTTACTCTGAAAGTAATCACCTTTTGTTCTCTTTAACCTGACCAGGATTGGTACCTTGGCCAAACTCTTAAATCTCTGGCGAAAGTGGAAGAAAAGGCAGATGCAGCTTCTCCTAACTATTCCACTCTAGAGCCCTGTTGTGCATACACACTCCAGCATCCGTTGTGCTTCCTGGCACACCTGGAGACCCGTTTGAAGGGGCCAGGCAGCAGGTCTAAGGAGGGGGTGGGTGGCAGGAGCTGTGACTGCCTTTCTCTTGCTACAACCCCAAGTTTAAAGGCAACTTCTGGTGACCAAGGTAAAAGAAGGCTACATTTCGCTCTTCCCCACCCCAACCCTGCAAGTAACCTGTACATGCAAATGTAACCTTATTCAAGTTTAACCGTTAGTGTTGCACAGGCAGCAGCTGTGGAATGGGGGCGAACAGAGAAACAAATTAGCTGCATATTGCACTAAACAAATCTGAATCTGCCACTGCACCTGGGCATGACTGATCTTGAATTTCCTGTATTCAAAATAAGCACAGATTCCCCCCCCCCCTTCAGTCCAGCTTCAAGGAATTAGTTTTCGTAGACCCCAGGCTTCTGCCAAATATTGCACATCAGACAATCCATCTCTGTCAATTTAAACTCCACGTGATGCTAACTGTCAGAATTTCAGGCACACATTAATTCTTTTGGGGTCACAGAGAGTTTGAATTGAACTGAGCAGATTCTCTGATGCTTACTGTACGACTGGAACTAAAAGACCTGCTTGTGGCAAAATGGCAAAAATGAAATATATTTTCAAAAGCCAGCTTTGGGACTGAAGCCTTGCTTTGTAAGATGAACTTGCCATTATATAGTTGGATGTTTCCTGAAATGTGATGGATGGCAGAGAATGGCAGAGATATTGAACAGTAGAAGTTGGGAGAGACAATGGCTCAATAACTTGAGATTGCTCGCCGAGTACCTTCAGAGTGTGTGTTGGTGGTTAGCTCAAGTGAAAATGTATCACTCTTAAGCAGTACATTTGGGATTGCCTATACATAATCTTTAGTATAATGTATATATTTTAAATATACATGTATTTAAGAAGTAATTTCAAATGAATGCTGTAGTTGCAGAAATGTACAATTAAAAATGGGCATTAAGCAAATGAACACGGCTTTTTTTGTCCCCTAATGTATTTGACAACCCAATGGAAAATGGGAGAAGCCAAGGGCCCATGATTTCAAGTCAGTGATGATTTCTCTACCCCACCCCATGTTCAGGTACAAGGATGATGTCTCACCAGTACTTGGGTCAGGTGGGCCAAACTCAAGTGAGTAGCGCAGGACAAAGTAGTTGTTCCACACATAAAGTTGGTTGTCACGGGGGTTGTAGTCAATGGAGGAGATGAACTGGTAGGGGTTTGGGAAGGTCAACGAGATGGGTTCCTCCCGGTTCATATTGGTGTTGAACGCATAGTCAACACGGTTACCAGCTGCTTCACTGTCATCGTCCACGTAAACTGTCCGCACCACATAGAGGACTCCGCACACCATGAAGGCATTGGATGCTGAGCGTTTGTCATAGCCGGTCTCCCACGTGCCCTCAAAGCGTAGCGTGTAAGGATTCAGCTGGCTCACCACTAACCGGCCATTGTTGCCTTCAGTGGCATAGATGACCCAAAGCCCATTTTCATCCACTGCCAGGTCAATGTCAGTCTTGCCACCCCAACGGTAGGGTGAGGTGTCATGGTAGTTGGCTGTGTTGATGACTGTCTCTCCACTCTTAATGCGCGTCCGCAGATCATACTTGATAATGTTGCGTGTCCGCTCCTTGTTGTAGAAGACTGCTCCATCGTATACCACAAAACCTGTGCCGTCAACCCTGTTGGGCAGGCGGTAAGTGGTGGTGTGCCGGGCACCCACATAATCCTCCCACGAGGCATACTCTGTCAGTGTGTCTGTCCGGTATGGGATCCATGGCATGACGTATATTCTGTCTCCAGCTTGCAGAGGGTCCTTGCACCAGGCTCCAGACTGGTGCTCTGATTCATGGGCCGAGGTAGGTTCCAGGATCTTGTGCAGTGTCCCCGGGCAAACGAATACTAGGGAGGGGATGTAAGGGAGGAAAGGGTGATTGGGTAAAAGGGGGGAAATCCAGAAAGAATGTGATAGAGCAAGAGGAAAAAAAAGAAAGAGAAAGAGAAAGAGAGAAGAAAGGATAAATTTGTAAAAGGCTGTTGGCAGGAGAAGTGAAATCCGCGCTGAGTTTTGAGAGCAGCTGCAATCATGAGACTTTTATCTGTTATTGAGCAGAGACGGCTCAGTGACAAGTTAAATAAATACTGGGGGCAGGGGAGCATCAGAGGAAAGAAACAATTTCTCCGGATCAAATTAAAAAGGGAATTTAGGGGTTCCAAACCTTCCCTCCCTTCCTTTTGCTACATTCTCTGGCATTAAGCAGAGGATGTCAGATTGTTTCCCTGCAGAGATCTGAGTGGCAGCATCTGGGAAACCCATGAATCTGAGCAGGAGTGTTGCTGAACTGACAATTCTAGCCCCTACTCTCTGGTTGCATGTTCTGCATCACCTTCTAGAAGTCAACACAGCAACAGTTTAACAGCTTTGGGAAAGCAAATGGCACCAGCTAAACCCTGCATGATCTAAATCAGGTGCTCTACATTGGAGCAAATGGGGTATTACTACCTAATGGTATGGAAATCAAATTTTCAAAAATGAAGGGCTCAGTATGGAGCTGTGAGGCTGTTTGTCCTATGGGATCCATTGAGTAGTGTATGCTTATCTGGTCTGAGGGCCTGGTGGAGCCGAGTATTCTATGAGTCTCTCTAGAGGAGGGACATGTTTGTTGTTTACTCAACTGGACTCCTACAGAGTTTCTGTTCCACTTGATCTAGAAGCAGCTGGGGTTGCTTGTCCTATGGAGCTCCTTTAGAGCTCCTTTAGAGCTCCTTTAAGGCTGGTAAGATGATCCAAAAGCTATCCTGTTCCATGTTCAAAGGGAATTACTGTTTCACTATGGATCAAGGCTAATTTATGCCAGCCGCCATGCAACACTTAAATTCCAGTTGTGTTAGCACTGAGACAGATGGAAATTGGTCCCTATTTTTGCATCTGACTCTTATAGTTCTAATTTCTCTCAGGGATTTCTAATTCAATTTTAGAAACTTAAAGTGTTCTTGAAATAGCTGTTTCAACCCTTCCAACTTTCATGGAATGGATTAGATTATTTTTTTTTTGCAACTTTAGAACTGCTTTGTGGGAGTGCCTTCCCATGGGGAGGGGGTGGAAAAGGTGAGGGGCTTCCAGCCCTAAATTTCCTCTACTGATATCAAAACACTGTTCAGCGGGACGTTGGGGAATGAAAAACAAGCATAAGAAAGATCCAATGTTTGGCCAGTTAAAATCCCCCTGAATATGAAAGATTGGGTGTTTCCTCTTCCTGCTGAAAGAGACTATTTTTCAATCCCTGGGGACAGAGAGCTGTAGATTAGCTGAGGGACTGGATCCCTTCTGAAAAGAAGAACTAAAGGTATTGTAGCAGAAGGATGAAGTAACCAACAGCTTCTGCTTCCCCCATATCCTGAGTGCCACTGGAGCAACTTATCAGCCAGGTTTGATTCACATCAGCAAAGGACATGAGACTAGTGCACATGGCAGGGGGTGGAAGGAGTGATGTGACAGTGGGAGGGAGACCTGGGCAGATGGGAAAGGAAAGCCCTCCCTTCCACCCACAACCACCCAGTTGGCAGCCTGGAATCTTGGGAAAAGCCGGGAGGAAAAAGTTTGAAAGGAAGACAAATCAGGCTAGGCATTCTGCAAGTGTCTGCCTCCGGTTAGCTGGAGCAAGGCTGGGAGAAAAAAAGCATTTAGTGGTGGAAGGAGCAGGTGGGGTGGGGTGAGGAGAGCAGCATCATAGCAGAGAATTCACCTTGTCTATTACAGAACAGTGTCACTGAGCGGCCATAGAGGAGCCATAGGAGCCATCACACTAAATCCAGGCTGTGGGCTTTAAAAGGCTGCACAGTGTGCTTGTTAACCACGCCTCATGATATAGAGGCCAGTAAATTGGGTTTGCTGTCATAGTACAAGGGCCAGCGGGGTGGGGTGGAACCTGATCCCAAGCAACCCAGTTTCTGCTGGGGGCTGGCTTACTGCTACTGCATGTGGGATCAAATATACTGCGCACCAAAGTGTCAGCAGGGTTTTACTTGGGCCTTGTATCAACTCCAGAATGTCTGGGATATTCTGTGAATGCAGAAGTGAATTCTCTGCTCTGGCTTTACTAAATAACGCACAGTTGCTATGATGTGCCACATGACTCTGGACACAGCTTGCACTGAAGCTTATTGGGGATGGGCATAATTTAGAGACTGCTCCCTTGGGCTGGGATCAGTACCATCAAACCCTGTCACAACACACCTGGAAGTGGATGAGGTGTGCCAAGGGTTCCAAAATTAATGGCAAATCAGAAGAACGGGAATTGTTTGGCACCAGCCATGGGGGAGGAGAACAGCACTTTTTGCAATGCCAAGCCCCCACGGAGCATTTATTAATAACCCCCCCTGCTCTCCCAGATCCAGACAGAACCTTTATGCTGCCATACCAGTACAAGTGGCCAGAGATGTGTTTCTCATCCACTTTTGCTTAAGTGAAGGGAGAGGACAAGGCAAACTTGGGTCTCATGACCCTGGCACAATCTACACTACAGTTAAGCAAGCTTAAGTCCCATAGAAACCAGTGGGATTTATGTGGGCTTAAGTGTATGCTAGATTGCTCCCATTGTTTCCAATGGTCACAGTCCTTGGGTAACCTCAGAGGGAGAAAGCAGGGCTGAGTCAGCAACCTGAGGAGTTCACTCTTATTCACAGTGTTTTGGTCTCCATGGAGATGGCATGTTGCATCCTTCTTAGCAATAATAAACGACTGATTTATTATCATTGTTGGAAAATTCTACATTCTAACTTTCGTGGTGATGGGGGAGTACTGGCACATGGAAGGGATAAGAGATGATTCACAGAGATGGACAATTGTTGGTCTGGAAGCCAGGAGTTCTTTGCTTCCAAACACCTTCTAACTAATGGACATTATTTGTCCTCTTGAGAGCTAGAGGCAGAACGCAGGAATCCTGGCTCAGAGAGACAGAAGTCCTTTGAGGCTTGCATCACACATTGCAATTTTAGTGGTGCAGCTTACAGATCCAAACTGAGTATCTGATCAAACCCTAACCTTTGAAAAGCTTGGAGGTCTTTTTGGTTTTTTTGTCCTCATATGTTCCACTATGGGGCTGTAATGCAAGGAGCTGCCTAGCCTTCCCTCCTTTAACTTGTTTTAAAGAATGCATGGATGAAATAGGCCAAGGAGGACGGGTTGTAAATTACCTGTCTTTCCCCCCTTAATTAGGAAGAAAGAGAGCTTATCAATCCTAGTATACTAGGTGTGCAGAGATCATCTATTTAGTCCCCTTGCATAAAACAGTACGGCTATCTGATATGGTCTGTGGTGCAGAGGGATGTAAAGTGATGGATGGGTTCACTAGTGAATGACAGCGAGTCAGGGGGAAGGGGAGCTGCCTAGCCTAAATGTTAATGACAAGGTCTGTTAAAGATCCCTGTAGTGTTTTCTGGTGTGACTCATCAGACAAGAACAGCTTAATGTGGAGCAGTTGGATTTTGTAGTGCTGCAAGGTGTCCCTTGTGTTAGCTATTTATCTCTGTCTAGTCTGTAGTTCTCAAACTTTGTCATAGTGAGTCTCTTTCAAGTCAAAATAAAAAGCGTTCAAGACTCACTAAGTGGCCGCCTCAAAGGTTTTATTTTTATTGGCACCGGTCTCAAGCCGTAGCTCTTAAGACTGTGCCAGTGTCACTTCACAGTGGCTGGATGCACATGTCACCTTCATGTTTGTGACACCTGTATCCTCCCTCACACACAACACCCCCCCCCCCCCGTTTCTGCACCTTTCCAAAGGCCACATTCCACAAGCCAATAACAGGGCAAAATTGTTGGCTTTTGTGGGACTTGAGGCCAGAAGATGGTCTACGGCTGGAGTGAAATACAGTACTGTTAAACAAACTGCCCATGGGTGCGAAGGAACCTCCAGATCAATGCTGGGAAAAGAGAGGATTTGACCAAGTTGGTCAAAGTGGCTGGGCTGCTAACTTTATCACTCTCTTATCATGACCCCTCATTTATTTTCCTTCAGAAAGGAAGGTCATTTCTTTTCCTTACTGGAAAGAGGAAGTGTTTGAATCCCCAGGTCAGTAGAGCTCCCCTCCCTATTTCCCGGGGGATCAAAGCTGCCACATGGCCAGGGACCCATCTTATATCATGCCCATACCCATCCAATTCTCCCTGCAAATTGATGGTCATGCTTCAGGGAAACAGCTGGGAACTGAAAAAATCATCATCATCAAGCCAGGGTGTGGAGCCTGAACCTGTGAGCTCCGGCAGTCATGGTTTGTCAGTAAAAAAATAACAAAAAATTGTCCAGTAGCACCTTAGAGACCAACTAAGTTTGTTCTGGGTATAAGCTGGGTATCTGAAGAACTGTGCATGCACACGAAAGCTTATACCCAGAACAAACTTAGTTGGTCTCTAAGGTGCCACTGGACAATTTTTTAATTTTTATTTATTTATTTCGACTGCGTCAGACCAACATGGCTACCTACCTGAATCTAGAATCATGGCTTGTCAGCTTATTCTTTCATTTCCTAAAGCCCTCTATGGTTCTTTCTATCTAGTCTCACAGGCTTCTCTATCTATAGATATCCACCTGAGTGGAAAATACAGGGGATGCAACCACCATCCCAGTAACCTAGATGTAGCTCACCTAAATACTGTGCCATGAACTGCAGAGTTTTCTCATTTCTCTCTCAAGGTCAAGCTGTCTATTGCTTTGGTTGGGAAGGAGCAGCATTAGAGTGAATAGGCTGTCTGGAGCCACTCTCTGATTAGCTTCCTCAAAGTGTACTCTTAGGACCAGTTAAGGACAGCAGTGGCTTGGCAAGAGAGAGGAAGTCTCCAGAATGGAAACAGCAATGTTTGACATAATTCAGTGCATGTGCCCAGAGGCTGCATGTAGAGTTGCCAAAGGGTGAAGGTCTAGTCAGTGGACACCCAGGATGTGCTCGTGGAGATGGAGCCACATTTCTATTTCTGTAGATGCTTTCAGGAGCATGTGAACTTTGCTTTAAATGGTACTATCTACCAGACTGCTGAAGCACTCAAGGTGGCTAGTGTTGTCTTATGGATTTGTATGTGTGTAGATGACATTTGTTTGCTCCTGAATGTGTGTTAAATGCACCTGTGTTTGTGCTATCAAGTGCATGTGTTTAATCATATATCACTATCTTTTTCTGAATGTAGAGCTATCAATATGGCTGTGTTCATGTGGACTTTTCTATGCATTACTTTCGGTTCCTTGGGTGACTGTTACTGCTGTGTGATTAGTGTGTCTCTATGGTTTACATTGCACAAATACACCTCTGTGCTATTTTTATGTACATGCCACCCTCTCTTGCCTACGTATGATGAGCTGAGGACACAGATAGGCAGCTGGATGGGAGCAAAATCCAAGAGATTTCAGATTTCTAATTCTGCCTAACGCCTGCCTGCTCTGAACACCTTGCCTGACAATGTCGCTACAAAGCAGCTTCATGGAGTCTCACAGGTTCGGCTCAGCCCAGCTTCCCATCTGGGTTGGTGGGGTGGGATGGATGACTCCTGGCAGCGGGGAGGAGAAACACACCATTAAAGAATGAAGCGCTGGCGAGGGGGGGACAGCACAAAGCGTTAACTGGTTCCGATCCCTCATGGATGGGGCAGTGTCGACTCAGCCTTCTAAGTCGGGATGGGGGCAACTGTGCTCTGGGGTTGGGGGAGAAGATGTCAGAAACAGAGAAGGAAACAATCAGTAAAAATCCACATCCAAAACCATGGAAACCTGTGGAAAAGAAAAGTATAAGTATATGCCTCCATCCCCAATCTTGGGAAAAAATTCCAAACCAATGCAGGGGGGAAAAAATCAACAGCGCTTTTAGAACAAACTAAACAGAGAGAAAGAGAGAGAGAGCGAAAGAAAGAAAAAGAGAGAGACATGGGTTGGGTGGAATCAAGCCTGGCTTTTGAGTTTTACTACTTTGAAATTAATTAATTTGCTCGATTCCTAGCGCTAACCTGACAGCTTGTCCCTTGTTAAGACAGGCTCATTGCAGTTGTGAGTCCTGGTACTTACATTAGGTATATAACCTCCAGATCTAGCCAAGACATTCAAATTAAAAATACATTGACTGACCCCCACTTCTTTCATGCACCACCCCCATCTTCCCCCAATAACAGACAGATAGTCAATGATCATGACTGCAGCTTTCTTTATAAAAAAAACCAAAACAGGCAGAAAAGGGGGAAAAGATCCACAAATAAAATCACCCAGGATTGATCAGGAATTTAAAAAGAAAAGAAAGAAAAAGAAACAGTAAGCAAGAAAATTAAAAATTCCCACATCAAAGTGGTTAGTATATTGGTATAATTAATGTATATGTATTCTAGAAAATGTTATTTTCTATGGGTTTATCTGATTCTCACATTATCATGATAGTAGAGCAGAGAAAAAGAGTTAAGAAAAGAGAAATAGGCCCTTCAAGACATGTCAGAACATTACTTGGAGGTTGGGTGTGTGTGGAATGACTCAATTGAAAAAATAGCTGGGGGATTCTCTCCAAAGAACTGCCTAAGTTTAGGGTAAAATTCCCACTAAAAGATGGATCACAAGTGGAATAACTGATGCTCAGTTTTATCCACACATTTGTTTCACTTTGATTTTCAGACAGTAGTAGATAACAAAGCTACCCTGGTTAAAAGTGGCACCACTCAGCATGTACAACTGAATGTTCCTCACATAAAAGTGAGTCCACAAACAATAATGTATTAAATATGGTGAGAGGCTCAAAAGAGGACCCCTGCTCTACTCAATAACTGAGAAAAAAGGTGTTTTGTTCTGTGCCTTACATCCTGATCCTGAACACATAGCTTTGGGAGTGGCGGGGGAGGGGAGCCCCACTGATTGCAGTGTATAGGATCTAAGATGTACATTTCCACTGCAATCTTACAGGCTGCTTAAAGCCAGAATGGTGCCTTGATAAAAATTAAAACAAAGTTCTAAGTATGTAACAATCTCGAAAAATGTGGAGGAAGGCCTGGAAGTATCATTTGAAAGTGCCCAAAATAAAAATTTAAAATAAAAACACACCCTCCCCGTTGTTCTTCTGTACTGTGGCACATTTTTATATGTAAATCCCATAAAATTTCAAGCATTTATTTTTAAAAAATCAGGAATTGGGATTAGAAAAAAAAGAAAAAGAAAAAGAAAGAGAGAAGTTGTGGTTGAGGTAGGCCAAGGTACCCAGTTGGTTGCCATGGAAACACGAAGAAAGGAGCAGAGAGAATCAGTTGAATGATAAAAGACGCAGAGAACGGGTTGGAAAAAGTGTATTTCCCCTGAAGGAAGCAAAACCAGAGAGAGGACCCAGACATTAATGGTGCTTCCACTCCACATGTGAGCGAGGAGAAATGGAAAAGGTTTGGAAGGGCAGTTGTTAGATGGGTTACTTTATATCCTTTATTTGCTGAGTGCTGTTTAGTTATTGGAAGCTTTGTTTCTGGACAGGGAGGGGGATGCCAATTGGAATTAGTGAGACCAGAGAGAGAAGAGGTGGGGAAACCAAGGGGAGGGGAGGTGGGAGGTTAGGAGGAGGAGGATTGAGGAGAAAAGGTAAAGGAAGGTCACATTAAATATGGCCACAGAGAAAAAAACAAGGTGCTGGGTTAGGGGTGGGGTCAGTGGTAATGTTGTTGTTTACCTTTCTGTTCCACTTCTACTTTATGCATCGGAAGGGAGAGAAGAAAAATATATTGGAAAAAAAAGGTGCAAGAAGGAAAAAAAAGAGAAAAGAGATTAAATTGCTTTTGTTTCTCCCCGCACCCTAAAGAAACCATTTTTTCTTTCTTTCTTAAACTGTAAATTTCCCCTCCCCTCCCCCCACCAGCCCAACAAACACCAGCCCCTCCCGCTTTGGAATCATTTCAAGGCAGAGAGCGTGTTGGGTTTGGTGGTGGTAGTTGTACTTTTTCATTTCTTTTTGCGTCTGATCGGTTTGAGGTTTACAGTTTTTGGAGGGTTTTTTGTTGTTGTTTTTTTAATTTTGTGCTGGCGACATTGCCCTTCAGAAGAAAAGTCAGAAATCAAAACCAACCAGAAAGGACGACAAAGGAACAAAACACAAAAGGGGGTTGGTTGCTGGCTCAAAGCATTTTGGCAGGGAGGAAGGTGGGGTTGGGGGAAAGGTAGGATCAGGGAGAGCAAGCAGAAAAGGGAGAAAGGAAAAGAGCAAGAGTTTGAAAAGAAAAATATCCCAGAATACCTTTTTTTCCCCTAAGAAAGGCTTGACCTATCATGACCATAAATGCATTGCCTATCCCGTTTACTCCCACATCAATCAGCCTATTTATCTATCTGTAAATCCTCCCATGTTTCTATTCCTTTGCTCCAACTCATAATTACTGTGTACTATATTCATAAATACACATATCCTTATCTCACTACCTTCTTTTACCCTAGCAGTTACGTAACTTGCAGCTGTTGATGTCAATGCTGATGTATAAGGTGCTGCCTTAAACAGAGCCAGTCCAACACTGACTAGCAGCAGCTCTGCAGGGCCACTTAAGGGAAAAAAGTCAATTCGAGTGCTAAAAACTAGGGACTTCAAGGACTGGACCCCTAGAACTTTATGAATACAGAACAAATCATGAACTCTGACCCCACTGCTATTACATGCAGATTATATCCCCAATTAGATAGCTTTTCAAATCACATCGTCTTCTTCAAAAATAAAATATGCCACTATTTAAGACACTGGAAGTAGTCCTTCGCATTGCTCTCTCTGGGTGTGTCCAGTTATTTATATTGAACAAAATGAGTGTCTTTTCCTTTACTATGCCACTAGTCCTGATCCAAAACCAGTATCTTTACAACTATACAAATACCATGAAGAGAAGCAGAGTGGGAGTCAATTTTTCCTGTTTCTTACAGCAATTTCCCCTACATCCCATTCAAATCCCAAATAGTGAAATCAACTAGACTAGGCATAGGCAAACTTGGCCCTCCAGATGTTTTGAAACTACAATTCCCATCATCCCTGACCACTGGTCCTGTTAGCTAGGGATGATGGGAGTTGTAGTCCCAAAACATCTGTAGGGCCGAGCTTGCCTATGCCTGAACTAGACCATGTTGCAAAGTTTTTGGTCTAGTCAATTTTACCCCTAAAGAATATTGCCCTTTTATTCCTTTTTAACCATAGTCATCTTTTTAACCATTAGTCATCTTTTTTCATTATTATTATTATTATTACTTATTGTTGTGGGTGTTGTTATGGTTATCTTTACTATTTTAGGATACATTTTAAAGTGCTTTCAAAACCTGCAAAGCTGGTTTGACTAGGGACCGTGGTGAAGCACAAAAACTGACGTATACAGCTCTGCAACACTGTCTACAAGTTTTTTAACAGTTAAAATCTGTACATCGCCAGGGAATGGGAAGGTGTTGGGAGTGATCATGTTGATGACCCAAGTCTTCCAACCATTCCACAGTGAAGCAATGCTCTATCCATTGGCAAATCCCCCAGAGCTATAAAAAATCAATCAGGATCCACCAACCTCTGAGGACATATGGTCCCTCATTATTGCAGACGGGAATACTTGCTGCAAGACGAAACTTCACTAGATAGTGGCTGGATCATGGCAATGGGATAATATCCACTCCACTTCCAGACAATCTCCCTCCCAATTTGGAGGAAAGGGTATGTCCTGCTGTGTGTTAGACTTATGACTATTGGAGACAGTCCCATGGTTGCCATGAAGACCACAAAATCCTGAGCTAGACCCAAGGCATCCTCAGCATGGATGTTATAGGAATTTCCTGGACATAGTCAGGATTTGCCCTTCAAAAATGGCATCTGGGCAGAATTTTCGGAAACCTGTTAAAATGTCAGGGAAAACCCAGTCCAGATTTCCACTTGTTGAAATATGGCAATCCTAATGTTGAAGTCACCAATGACCACATTGGCCAGCCCAGTCAGGGAGGCTCCTGGGCAGCAGGGGAGTCGCAAAATAACACCATCCCTGGTCTGTCTCTTTGGCCCAGCACCAAATTCAGGTCTCTCACAGTTCTGCTCCAAAGAAGAGGGGGGTTTTGGTAATGGAGAATAAACTGCTGAACCACAGCAACCCTCCCATCTCATCACTCCAGTCTAGCTTGGTACTGCACAATTTTGTTGATAAAATTGGAGCAGGCATTCTCCTTCATTATCCATTATAGAGTCCAGGATACCAGTTGTCTCAAGGAGCCCAAGATAGAAGGCAGACTCTACTTTCCTCCACAGACTCTACTTTTCCTCCACAAATTTCCTCAACAAATTGCACTTCTAAGCCTGTATCTTGCTGCAGGGGTAGCCAATACTGTGTCTTCTAGATGCTGTTGAACAACTCTCCTCAGTCCCAGTCAGCATGGCCAATGGTCAGGGATGATGGGAGCTGTAGTCCAACAAATATCTGAAGAGCACCACACTGGCTACATTATTGGAATTCTAGTGGAATTTAGAGAAGCAAAAATAAAATATTCCAGGCAGCTCTTAGGAACTTTCCAGGGATCAGACATGATCAGGATTTACGTCATATATGTGACTGGAAGGATCAGGATGCTTTCTATGAGCAAAAATCAAGCTTTGGTGGGACTAGACAGAGCTACTAGAACCGGCCAAAAGTGGTAGAGACTGAGGGATCGACTGATTGATAATTTAAACAGAAGCTCTGCTGATCCCAGTAACTTTGAATGTTCTTCCAGAGTCCTCCACATTGTGTCATGGTAATACTATATGAACAAAATTTGGCAGAGGCACAAAAAAGGAGATGTTAGAAACAACATGCCTCCACTCTCTGCAGCAATTGTTACAACACAAACACAAAATAAGAAGCAAAATGAAGGATGTGAAAGCATACTGTTCCCAAACCTGTGCAGCTGCAGGCACAACAATCACACTAACCACCAGTGATCTATCGGTTGCCAACACACAACTGGCTCATACTGCAATCCAGATTGTATGGAACAGCTGTGCATTGTTGTGTAGAACGGGTAACATGGGTTTGCTCCAGTAAGCTAGCCTGAGAAGGGGTATAAAAGTATGTCAGATGTAAATATGGCTTTAGAAGATTACAGAAATTCATGGAGGATAAATAAATGGCTATTGGCCATCATAACTAAAATAAATCTTCAGGTTCAGTGGTGGTGAGCCACCAAGTACAAATTGCCAGGCAAAGAGCTGTTGCCTTCAAGCCCTTATGGGCATTCTGGTAGCATCTGGCCTAAGTAGAAAACACTTTAGGATGGTAGACTAAATGGAACATTGGTCTGGCCTGGACTTAACTAACCTGGCATACTAGCAGAAAGCAGCAGAAGAGATTCTGCTAGTGCATTGAGGCTTCCCTCCTCTCCTGTTTGATATTTTATTGTATTTTTAATATTTGATTGGAAGCCGCCCAGAGTGGCTGGGGAAGCCCAGCCAGATTGGCAGGGTATAAATAATTTTTTGAATTATTATTATTATTATTATTATTATTATTATTATTATTATTATTATCCCTCCACGCTTTCCCCCAATCTGGGGGGTCAGGAGAACCCTCAGAGCACCACATGGGGGGAGGAGAGGGGGGAATAATTTCATCTGGCAAGCATAAGCGCTTGCACTGATGGATGGTCAGAAAAGCACAGTGTTGAATTCCTCCCTATATTCCTTCAGGTCTCTGCTTATGCTCTTATGTAAGAAGATTATAGTGGAGCTCCTGCTGATTTGGTGTTAACAATAGTAGTACAAGTGGGCAGGATTGCTGGAGGCTGATTTAGAAGAGAATCATAGAATCCTAGTTGAAATTTTCCTCAGAATTCATGAAAAAAGCAAACTTTGATAAGATCAGAAAAATTGGCACAGCCCCGGAAGGAAATGGAATGATTGTCCAGTGCACAAAAGAGCATTCCAATAAATTCCTTGTACATTAACACAAATTTTACTGTGTGCATACAGTCCACCAACCAGTCACCAGAGGTAAGCAAAGTAATCAACATCCTTACTATTATTTTGCTATTGATAATTTCCTGTTATGGTTCATTGATGAGTCCATCTTAGAACACTGAAGAAAACTCAGGATTTTATATGTGGTGTTTTATATTGGAAACTTCAGGGAACACTGCATGGCCCCAGATGACTGGAAAAGAGATATAAAGAGGATATACTATTTGACTCTCATGGTATCCTCAAACTCTGCCTCCCATATCCTCTTTTGAGGGTGTTGTGTGTATTCATTATGAAGAGTTAACTTCATCCTCCATTTGCAGGGAAGCAGAGGATTTCTCACACTCAGGGTTACCATTAAATGATACCCAGCAGCTAAGAAATAAAATGTATTCTTTAAAACCCTTAAAATGTTTTAAACAAATTTGTGATTTGAGGATTTTATTCAGTTTCTGAAGGACTTTGTGACTTTGGTGACATCTTAACATTAAAATGAACCCAGACAGATTATTTTTCTTGTCCGGGTCAGTGAGGCCCTGGAAAGTTAGAAAAGGAGTTGATGCCAGGAGTCAGAATAAACATACAAGTGATACCAGATTTGTGCTGACTTGTACATAATTTGGACTGAGTAAAGGAATGAAAAATTAAATAGGCAAGCCGTTTTGTGTCTCAGAAGACCAGAACTTCATTTCATGATTTACCAGAATGTCACCATATAACCATCATTTATGAGCATATGTGGACTCGAGCTCTCCATGTATGTAAAGGAGATAATGGCTCTGGATTGCTTTAGGGGGTATGTATAAAAATGAATCTCTATAAGACTATGATTTATTGAGAAACTGAAGCAAGCAGGGTCATGGATGCCAGACAGGCTTTTTTCTGGACTAATTTGAAAACAGATTGTCCATGTCAGGCCTGTATAACACAAGGGCCTAGGAAATGAGTGGGAAATAAAAGAAAGGCCTGTTTAAAAAGAAAGGAATCCACTCCACTTCAGTTGATGTTTGGCTAGGTTTGCGGTCTCTTAAATCACCTAAGAGAAAATAGGTTTCAGAATCCTAACCTTCTTTAACTGGATGTCCCAGTTAAAGAATGGGGCCTGACCCACCATGCAAACCTAGGATAAGGATGAAACAAACTATGTACAAATTTAATCCAAGCAAAAAGGGGGGGAAGGGGGGCCATTCTACTGCATTTTAAAGTATTCTTCCCCCAAATGAATGAACAACTCTGGAATTAGCTACATATGAAGCACACAAATTCATACAAATGAACAAACAGACCAGTCTCCTGTGTGCACGAGAGGCTCTCTTCATTTAGAATTGGGGGGAAACTGAGGTCCACATATGCATCTTGTCTTATGTGAGTTGCAAAATCAGTGACGATGCCCCAGTTAGTTTGCTGGCCCTGTCAGCAAGAGAATTTTCAAGCTAGCTGGGCCCAGAGGCTGCTCTGTGAGAGCCACTTCTCAGCAGGCCATACGCCACCCTGGCTCCCTAGTTGGAAGCGTAGTCAGCAGAGGAGATGGAGGAGAAAGAGTGGGGAGGAAAAGGGAAAAGAGGGACCACATCCACAAAAGATGACGAATGTAGTCAAGGAAACAGGGCCACAGCAACGTGGGCAGGAACAGCTAGGGCCTCCAATTATGCCAACACTGAAGGTGGGCAGAGGAAAAAATACTGAAGTTTGAATAAATGTTTATCATATAAACAAAGACAAAAAGTCTTTAAATAGAGTCTAGTGTTCACTGAGTGCCAAATTGTTGCCCATATATGTTTATGTAGCCACTTTGTAACACTCCCAAGGAAAGAGACTCTATATCTTCCTTTTGAAATTTATTCCAACACTTAGCTGCTCTACTGCCCTCCTTAGAACCATTCATTTCTGGCCTACCCTCACTGGCAGTTGCAACTGCTATTTGACATATTGAATTTAAATATTTGAAGACCGTTAAGAATGTTCCATTTAATCTTTTCTTCTTGCGGCTGCTATATGCAGCTCCTTCGCACTTCCTTATAACTCCACTCTTTATTATTCTCCTTGGATGCTGAACAGCTTCTCGTTTTTTTCTCATCTTCCTTTCAAAGTAGCACCCAAAATGGAACACAGATTTCTTGCCGTAGCCTAATCAGTGCCAAACTATACTATGCCTCAGTATGGTTTTGCAGCACTAATGACTTGCTGTTTCCCCCTGGCTGTGCCCAGCGATGTCTATGGGCATCTCTATCTACACCTCTGTATTTAAATCAATTTCAAGCCTGTTCAAACTTCATGGCTTCCAACCAAGAAATCTTCAGAAATGCAGCTCTCCAAAATGATGGGGCGCTTCTAACAAGGCATTCTCTGCAACCTTATAAAATGATGACATTTCACAAAGTCGCTGTGAGAGAAGTCATGATGATTAAAACTGTTTAAGAATCTGATCTCAAACTAGTTTGCACTGGGCTAGACAGCAGCCAACAGTATCCCCCTCTGACAGCTATATGAAAGGTTTTGCACTTTTGTATTGTTTTGAAGACCTGCAAAACCTGCCTGACTGGTGGCACAAGAAATAAGTGCACAACAGAGGAAGCAATAACTGTCTCAAACCACCCTGCCAAAGTCAGTGGTGGACAGTACTGATTGGCATAATTTCACCAAGGCTTCTCCCCCTACCCCTCAGGGATGTTTTGCAATTAAAAACCAAAGCAAACCAAACACATACATGTGCTCATGGTACTTTTTTAAAAAGTGGGCAATCTGACTAACGCATGACAAGAGGGTCAGGATACACTATTTGGCTTGATAGATAGAATATATGTCTCTTATGCAAACTGAAAAATGAGGAGGAACCTAAGCTCGCCTCAAGGATAAAGAACCTCCTATGACTTCTCTTTAAAAATTATATATTAGCTTCACCCTAAAAATGATCTGTCTTGTTTCCAACCTCGTAGTGTATAAGTGCTGACAGTGTGGGCCTTTTCTAAATCTGTACAATCTAAATCTGCACAGCATGGATACAGTTAGTAAGATCTATTTAGGCTGCAGTCAGGCTTGGGGGACTGGCTAAGACTTGGCCCCCAAATATCTGTTTGGATCTTGGAGTTTCCATTCAAGCACCTACACTCAGATTCATCAAGTGTCTGGTCTGCCTATGTCCCCACTACTTTGCCTGATTTCCAGAGGTGTTTGCCTGGCAAAGCCCATTAAACTCCACTCACTCTTAGAAGAGAATCCAGGCACTAAAAGCAACCATTTCCCAGTGTGAGTGGTGATACCCCTGGTAACCAGAACAACCCTGGCCTAAGAAAAAGCAAAGAGAGCAAGCAGCAGAAAACAGAGTGAAAGAAGAGAAGGGAAAGCTGGGGAAAGGAGCTGGCAGAAGAGAGGGGAGAGGGAGGTTGCGTTTTGAAAAATAGTGACACAATAATAACAATTCACTTTAAAAAATCCAAAACCAAAAATCAGACACATTAAATGAATTGTTTTGTTTTTCCACATGTCAGATTGGACCCTGAAGAAGGAAGATCAGTGTCTGGTTAGAGTGGAGGCAGCTGCAAAGGAAGGAAGCAAAAGGGTCTGGCAACAGAGGCCCCTCCCACCTCTGTCATCCCTCTGTGATCCACCCCTCTCCCCATGGGTCTCCAGCTTCCTGTGCTTTCCCCTTCCATCACCTGCTCCAGCCCTGACCCCCAAGGACAACAGCACTGGATCAAACCACTCTCCTGCTTAAAGAAGCATGGAAGGGCAGCCAACAGGGAGCAGCAGAAACACAGAGGCAGAGTGAGGTATGACTGTAGCAAGAGCTGAGTTCAGGTTCTGCTACATATCCAGCACAAACCATTGTGGATGAAATGCCCAGCCATGATACTTTTCAATGAAAGAGGTCCAACCATGGTTATGACGACTGCCACCCTGGTTCAGCATTAAAGCAGGATACATCCAGGATGGGTGATGCTTTCTCCTATCTGATGTGAGTTGGGAACATGTCTGTGCTAATTAAAGGTGAGAACTACTGAAAACTCCTCCTCAGTTCAGCCATTGCCAATTTGAGAATGGGCTAACTGTTTCCTGCTTCTGGCTCCATTTCACCTGCATACTGAAACCCAGGAGTCCTGACTCGAGGAGCAGGGAGAGCATTGGATGTAACTAAGACTGATGTCAAATATTTACCAGTGTTGAGGAAATAATGTATTTCTTAATGTGTGGTAAAGCTAGAAAGAAGGTTTCTGTCTCTTCTGGAGAAGAAAGAAGCTATGCAAATAAGCTGGAAAGAGAATGTAGCCTTAGTAGATTTGAATCAAAAGGATATAGGAGCACACTGTGGGCTTAACTATCCTATCACACTGACAGAAAAGCATTCTTATCTCAGCTATGCATATAATGAATAGTGAAAATGATCCTGGATTTTAAGTGAAGACATAATGGCTTTGCTCAGACATTTGTCCACAGTTTCATGGTTTACAAAGCTGCACACAAGCACTGTGAATGTGTCCTCCTTCTTCACTGTGGACAAGCACTTCTCCATCCTGGCTTATTAGCCTAGCTGTTTACTGAACATTAAACCAGAGTTCCCTGTATTGGACATAACCAGGAATTACGGCTTAATGGAAGCCAGGATTCCCACACCAAAGCCATTACTTGAAGAGACAA
This sequence comes from Podarcis liolepis, assembly GCF_965112155.1. NCBI lineage: Eukaryota > Metazoa > Chordata > Lepidosauria > Squamata > Lacertidae > Podarcis > Podarcis liolepis. The sequence continues at coordinate 43,347,937 of NC_139555.1, forward strand.
GGGTAGGGTAGGAGTGAGTGACCATAGCACCCATCCATAGATTCACAAACTATGGCTTATGAAACCATGGGTGAATGGCAGGATGTGACCAATGAAAGTTCTTATGAGTCTGGGAAAAAGGGTTTACATGTATGACTGTATATATATGAACAAATATAGCTGGTTATGTTAATACAGAGTATGCAAGCAAGCACAAACTCTGCTTACATATCTGGCAATGTATACAAATGTCCTCCCGGCTTGGATCCAGAGACGTCTTGTTGAGAACAGAAAAGGAATTTCTGCTTGTGCAAGGCAGCCCTGTTAAATTCTTCTAATTTCCCCATCTACAACAATACTCCATCATGTACCCTTCCAGAAGGTCCCTCAGTCCTCAGGAGAAGCTTTCCAAGAGATGAAGGGGGGGGGGCGAGAGAGTGCCAAGAAAGCCACATTGCATGAGCAGTGTTTTGTTCACCTATGTTTGACTGCAACCATATATATGTGCATGTGAGTAATATATGTACATGCACACATACATCCACACATGTATATATAACTGTGTGAGAGAGGAAGAGAGACAATGCGCAGGTGCAGGAGGATGCTCACCTGCAAAACTAGTCAAACATGCAGACATGGAAGTCCATAGCTTTTCACATGGTTCTGGGGATCAGCATGTGCATGTGGATGTCTATGGGAACGTAAGAATGAGCTTGCCAATGTGCTGATATGCAACCTGTACTGAGAGAGGCACCCTCAGTGTCAACAGCTCTGCCATAGTCAGTTACACTTCCTGGCCATTTGCCCTAATAGCTGATCCCAACATCCTCCATGCCATCCCTGCCCCCCCCTCCCCCCAGACACTTTCACGATGCAGGTGATATCCTGGTCAGCCTTTTAGTGCCCTTTGCTTGTTTGGGGTATCCCCAGTGCTGTTAAACTGTGAGGGGTCAGGACTGGTTGCACCCTGAGATGAGTGTTGATTTGTTTCGAAGCCACCTGGTAGCTAGAAGGAAAAGGGGCAGGAATGAAGGTTAAAAGGTTAAGAGGCCACGCCTGCCCTGCTCTGCTCCACTTCGTCTGTGAGGAGAAACCAAAGGGGCATTAGCGGAGAGGGGAAAGGGACACACCCTGTGAGGCTGACCCACCCACATGGACCCTAGACCCAGCGGAGAGTGTGCAAGACACCAAAGGCAAGGAACAAACCTCCCAAACACTCCAAGCAACACAAGAGAAGGAAAGGAGGAGGGCATATGAGCTGCTGACCCAGGGAGGAGAGACACCACAAGCCTAGCCCTTCAGTAGATTGCATTTAGGCTTGCCAGATCAAAATGCTATTGCTAAGGGGTGCCATCAATAAGGAGAAATGGATTTCAGTTATGATTTGTGCGGCTGTTTGGAAATGGGGAGTAATCTTTTCGAATAAAGACTGTAATTGTAAATAACAGACACCTTTGCAACCCCCCTAACATGGCAATTTGCTAACATACGAAACCAGATTAGGGAGTGGCAGCCATAGCACCAGGCTTGTTCCATCAACAGGAATGAAGCAGATTGGCTCCAGGAGATAAAGGCCCTTCACCACGTTAACAATTTTCCTGCTACTTGTACTCTGTAGTGACCAACTCCCTAGTTTCATCTCAGAAGCGAGAAAAATCAAATTCAGTGCTGCACTCAGTTTATGAACAGAAGACTTGAACAAACAAAATTCACATATTGTTTTGAGAAAAATAATAGCATATCAACTGCTTTCTTCGGAGAGGTTTTCTTAGGATTGTCCCCCACCACATGCCATTTTCCTTCTTTCCAAGGAATAATGCTGGTGCTAAACTCCATTTCAGGTGCCTTGGTGCAGATGGGTTTGTGCTTAAAAACATGGGAATTGTGGCACAAGCACATTCAGAACACACATGCCCACACTAAAAAAACATGCACACACTGAAGGACAGAGCCATCTATATCCCTGTGCTCATGAATTCATCCATACCATGTGAGCATTCATAAAGATACTTCTATAACAGAGGTGTATACACACACACACACACACACACACACACACACACACACAATCATACCAGTCTACATACAAGACCTACCCACAAACATTCAAAACATGAATTGTTGCCCTAGCCCCGTAATAATAGCCACAGCTTTTAGAATGCTGTGCTTTTTGCTTTTGGAAGAGATATCAACTCTGCTACCAACTGCCTGATGCAAAGGCTCACAGAACCACCCCGAAGCACATTTCAGGACACTGAAACATGCATGTGTACACACACACACACATGAGTTTGTGCATATGCACTGCACACAAGCATGAAGATGGTCATACATCTGAGTGTGCATACAAATACACTGTGCCATTCATATGGGTATACAGACCATATATGCACAGACGCAATGCATATATATCCACGACATGTTAAATACTAATATACATGTCTATTGTCCACATTTGATGCACCGAGTAGGTACATATACTAAGGATGAGCCAAAGGCTATAGAATCACACATATCCTCATCAATCACAAACAAGCAAACACACAGTGCACACAAATAGCATGTATTTCAAGCACCGACACCTTGCATACACCATCATGTTGGGGGTTCAAACACACAGTGATCGTATCTCTCCTGAGGGTCTGTGCTACTGTGGAGGATTTGTATTGCTCAAAATTTCAAGGGTTTTGGTTGTTGTTGAGGAGAGATGCTGAAATAGTCCTATTACTGGTGCAGCTACCCTGGCTAAAATCAGCATCAGGTGCTGAAATGGAGGAAGCTTATGGATGGTCCAGCTTGTGCCTTTTTGGGGTCCTCTTTCCTTAGGGCTCAGGTACAGAAAGAAAAGAAAGAGAAACTAAGGCAATGATCAGCCAAACATGGTGAGTTAGAATTACAAACCAGGAATCATTCTGCCCAATTATCAAGGCCCAAACCACTTGAATTAATTCTTTTCTCAGAACCCTGGCATTTTAGTCCACTTCTACTCTAGCCATTGGAAACCCCTCTCCAGCACAAGAGACAAAAACGTCAGGGTTCTCTGTTAGTTCCCGGTCTAGCTGGTGTCTCCGCTAAGTGCATCCTATTCCCATGTCTGGGTGTGTATTAGGGGGCCAGTCTGTGGAGTCTCTCTCCTTCCTGGGTCAGGTGGGAATCTTATTTGGAGCAATAACTGAAATAAGATGAAGCATCAGAGTTCAATGAGAAATGGACTCACTGTAGGGGACACAGTCATACTGGACCTCCAGGTACTTGTAGGTGCCAGGGCAAGGGTCTGGAAAAGCATCTGAGCCAGCCACTACGACACACTGTGTCCGATTATTGCACCTGAAAGAGAAGAAAGAAGGGCAGGTTGTTAAGCTACTGACACAAACTGAAGTTCTAAAGGAAACCACGAGGTGGCACTGATTGATACTTAGTACTGTATTGCAAATACTTCCTAAAAGCTTTGAAAAACTGCTGCACCACAATTTTGTTTGGGGTGCAGATTATAATCTCAGGTATGAAGCTGATGCAAGCAGTGAGCAGGCACAACTACTAGTCGGATAATCCAAATACACTGACAGGAAGCCCTTTACTAACCCCATTCCAGGATTTGTCCGCAGAAGACTTGCTGGATGTCAGACACAGCTCTGTGCCTGTGTTAGCTCTGGTTATGGGGCCAGAGACTGTCACCAACATTTGATTGTTGTGATACTGTATTATATTACAGTATCAGTATATATCAGTATCTTTATATTTTTTATTACAGTATATTGTATTATTTTTTATAGTACTCTTTTAACCTAGGGACTTTTAACCCGACAGACTTATTTATGTGCAATCATGGCTCCTCAAATTCAAACTAAACTCACAACCTGCAGTTTTCGTGCATGTCCATAACCTTATGAGTGTCTGCAGACGCCAATGTGAGTGTGAACCATATTCCTCTGTTTGTCCAAAGGCGACATCAAATACATTTTTGTGCAAGCGCCCAAGGTGACAACTCCCGTATAATCACTGAGGATTTACAGACCTTCAGACCTGGATGCGGTCTTGCAGCAGTGAGATGTGGTTCTGCCACTCCCTCCCCTGGCACCAGGTAATGGTGCCCAGTAACACCCCATCCTGGAAGAAAACTTGCACTTGCCCACCACTGTGAGTCAATCCTTGGGTGTGTGGCGGGGAGGGGGGGCAGATAATATTATAACCTGGCCCCTGCATAATCAGAAATCCCTATGTGGTGGTTATTTTTATGTTCTCTTAGAATACTGACCCAGATCACAACTGGCAGATTAATCAGACAGTCCTCTCAACAGCCAGTTGCAGAATTGTTAGCCTCTCACCCTTGCTTAGGTCCAGAGGTAGAGCTAAGAAGCACTGCCCCCCATTTCCCACTTCGTTAGCTCCTGCCACCTGCTCTCCCTTGAAAGGCTGATGCAACAGGCAAGGGAGGTTGGAAGGGGGACTCCCAGGGGCTGTCGGCTGCCAAAGCAACTGGAGCCGGTATCAACTCAGGCCCCTGGGGCAGGACAGCCACCACCTGCTTCACTGAAGCGGAGTTTGTCAGCAAAGTGGGATGGATGAGAGTTGAGGTGCTGGCGCTACCAGCTCTGTAGAGCCCCACCCAATAGCTAGTCACTTTCTCAGATGGTGCTGTGCAGAATGCCCATCCACTGCATGGCTTATCTTTGAGCTATGCGCTCAAAGAAAGTTGTGGCTGCTGTGCTCCTTGCCGCGTCCCCCTGCTGCTGTGCTGTGAACTAAACTATGGTTATCTGAGCCCGGGCTCAGGGCTTGTCTCACTCCAGACAAACCAGGAGCTGCAACCAAGGCTTGCTCTTGAATTTGTGGCAGGTGCTCGTGTCCATTCAGCACACTAAGCCAAACCATAACTTTGCTCACAGTAGCAAGAGGACTGGGAGAGGAGCCATAGTTTGGCTTAGTATTATGCGCAGACACCACCCATTATGTTTTGGATCCTTATATTTATTATTATTCATTTGCTATAATGCAAGCAACTTTGGGTACAATCTGGTAAGAAAAACAAAAACAAATGAACACATGCTGTTGACAGGAAAGGAGAAGCAGGCGCTATTTGTTGGGCAGGCAGGGAGACTGAGGTTTGGGGAGTTAAGAGAGCCCTAAAGTACAGTGGCTGAAGGATGAGGGAGACAAAGCAGGCAGTGGGCAGACGAGCAAGAATGGGAGAGAAACAGGTCAGGGGAGGCACACACAGAGACTAATGCAGGTAAGAGGCAGAGGAGATACAAAGGGAAAGGAAACGAACAAAGGAGAAAGCTGCACCCAGGATTTAGAGACAGGCAAAACATCATGCTGTTGGCAGGTTAAAAAATGAAAGGGAGGGAACACTGGAGACTAGGAAACTGTCAGGCAGGAAAGGCTAAAAAGCTCAGGAGTGGGAGGTTTCATATATTGATCTGAACAAAACAGGTCCTATCTTGAAGTCTTATCCAAGCTACATTTGTTCAGTGTTTGTCTAGCAGCACCTTTGACATCTACCTAACCTTCTTTTTTTGGCATTTACCTACTGTGCATCCAGCACCTTCATTAAAATATATAGTACCTTTGGCACCACTTAAAGGTTTCTGAAATCTTAAGCAGTAATATAAATACTTTGGGTTCATCTTTTGGCTCACAGAATGTTGCGCCCATGAAACAGAAGACTATGAGTCCTCAAAAACAGCTGTCTAAACACCAGTATTACATGGGGAACAGTGAACAAAAAACAAATGTATTGTAAGCATGGGTTGTGCATACGGACAGTGTCCGGCATGAATGGCCATTATCACTCCTCAACTAACCCAATGTGATAGAATTTGAGGTAAGATTAGAGGAATGAAGCTAACCATATCAAACCAATCCCAACTGGGAATTTTCACTTCTACTGCACTGCAAGGAGTGTATTCTCCTTAGCACTGGAAATGGCAGAAAAATTGCCTATCAACTTAGTATGGCTCAGCTTCTGAAGAGAGAGAAAGAAAAATAATTGCAGCATAAGATGAACATGTTTATTATGTTTGGAGGCATCATGACTATAAAATAAGTCATTTTGCCAAACCTGCACTGGATCAAAGTTTATGCTAACCTGCCTGAGCTGTCCTTGTTACCTGTTCTATAACTCTTCCTTCAAACTCTTAGCGGGCTTCATGGCAAATATCACATCCAAAAACCTAGAGACTTGGCTAATTGTGCTAAAAAGATTTTAGCACACTCTTTGGACACACTCTTTTCTGCCACTTTCTCAACTGTTTAATCCATATATCAATTACCGTATTTACTCGAGTCTAATGTGCCATTGAATCTAATGCACACCTCAATTTTCAGAACCTTGAAACAAACAAAAAAAGTATTTGCTGGTGAATGTAAATGTTCCATCAAATCTAACGTGCACCTCAATTTTTGCAACGTAATTTGGCCAAGAAAGGTGAGCATTAGATTCAAGAAAATATGGTAGTTCAATATCAACACAGAAACCTCAAAACGCTAGTAATTTAGGAACATGGCATCTACCAGATCAAATCTTCATTGTGTTAAAACATAATGGGTTTTTTTTAACCTTTTATTGTATAATTGTGCATTTAAGTGTGCAAAGGCTTAAACCTGCTTAGAAGTCACACCCTCTGACCTGAAAGACCTTCCTACAAAAGTTCATCTAGTATGGACTGTACTACTTGTGACAGCACCCCTTGGACTGTGCCATTTCAGAATGCAGAGAGAGGAAAGGGGATGAGGAACAGCAAGTTTGGCTGTTTCCCCGTAACAAAAATTCCACACATGGAGAAGGATGGCACACCAAGGAAAAGAATTCCAGGCCAGGCTTTTGCCTTATGCATTTATTTTCTATGTGAAAGGGTTTTAAAAAATAATAATGCTGGAGCATTCAAGCATGTAATTGCCAACCCACAATTTGAAGTGGTACAGGCTAGGAAGAAACATATCATACGGTAATTCTGAACAATTAGTTTGGTTTTGAATCTTAGCTGCATGGTCCCTGGTTGTGGTTGCTCCATAATTAGGGAAAGCAAAAAGGGACATATTCAAATATTTTTTCTTATTACTCCACTTGTTCCAAGGCACTGAAAGGAATTTATAGGACTAAGCCAGGCCTGGACAACTATTAGCCTGTCAAAGAAAACATGACTCCCCAGTCATACATGACAACCTACCAGGGAGGCTCATTAAATATCCTGCTTTTGCTGCTTTCCTGGGAACAAAAGCTATAGGACTGACATACAAGCACCTTGTAGACCACAACAAATGGGCGGTTTATCTTGACACAAACTCTTGATATAAATTCTTAAGAAGAGCCCTGCTGGATCAGAGTAATAGTCCATCTAATCCAACATCTTGTTTCCTAGAGTGGCCAACTAGATGTCACTGGGTAGCTTACAAGCAGAACACAAGGACAACAGGTTGCTTTGGGGCTTCCCGGAGGTATCTTGTTGGCCACAGCGGGGAACAGTGCTGGTCTGGATGGAACAGCTGTCTGATCCATCAGGCATCGCTTGAGGGCCTTGTTTCAGTCAGGGGTTAAAATGCCCTGGGTTCAGGTCTGTACCACCTATGTACCCCCCCCCCACCTATGAGGCCTCCCCCCACCCCAGTTTACAACTCATTTGTTGACTTCAACTGGTCTCCTCTGTGGTGTAAATGGATTGTAGATGGGTGTTTAGGCAGCAGATATAGCTGCTTAGCAGCAGAAACTCTGCTTGTATAATTAGTAGATAATATTTGGTAACAGAAATGAAAATCCAAACAGCATGTAAATGCCTTGCTAATGGTATTGGTAACAAATTAAACATTGAATATTGTTTAAAACATTAGTGAGTTTTGCTGCTAAGGGCAATTAGATTTAGCTTGCATTTAAAAAATCTGCTAGCAATCCTCAAAGCTCTCGGGGATTCTTGATTGCCCACTGCTGCTGCTGTTGAAGAAACTCACCAATGGATTTTGATAGAAGCACAAAAAAGGAGAAATAACTTAGCGAGCAGCCAGTCACTAGCAAAAGTGAGTAGGAGTAAAGGAAGCCACTCACCAGCCTACAGGGTCTCTGCCAATCTAGAAAGGTGAAGAGTTGTGTGAAAATAGGTGAGATGGGATTTTTTGGAGTGGGATGTTCAAGAGGCCACAGCTGCTTAAGTCAAATAATGTATGTGTGTGAAAGAGAGGCAGATGTTTCTGTGTAAGGCATGCAGGTAAAAATCAATCAAGATACTGCACCAGAACTGGTGATTAATGTGGGGATAACGAATCAAGTATTCTTTATTCTTCATTCTTCTTCATTCCAAAACCATGAAGACTACCCCAGTGTTTACTTTCTAAATACAGAGGTGCCAGGCATCAAGCTGCCTGAAAGCTGGGACCATATTCCCAAATGTGTAGAGAGCACATGCTCAGAGTCACTGTTTCCCATGTTATAATGACTATATTTGCTCCACGGCTGAGCCCTGGCTCCAAAAACATGTTTTCTGGAACTGAACCCTAATGAAATATGGCTTAGATTAAGCCATGAAAAACCCTTTTTGGAGGAAACCCTATGTATTAATTGACTGATTTGCAGACCAATTTACCACATGCCCAGATTGTCTAGACACAATTCTGTGCAAAATGTTACACTAAGTGAGTGGCAAACCTGTGCGCATGATCAGTCACAACTTGTTAATTCAAAGCAGGCTAAGCAAAATAAAAACCTTCTCGGTAGTGGCGCCCACCCTGTGGAACGCCCTCCCATCAGATGTCAAGGAAATAAACAACTATCTGACTTTTAGAAGACATCTGAAGGCAGCCCTGTTTAGGGAAGTTTTTAATGTTCAACATTTTATTGTGCTTTTAATTTTCTGTTGGGAGCCGCCCAGAGTGGCTGGGGAAACCCAGCCAGATGGGCAGGGTGTGTGTGTGTGTGTGTGTGTGTTTGTGTGTGTGTGTGTGTGTGTGTGTATTACATGCCACTATGAAGCAAGCCCCCTAAAAACATTGTATGAATCAGTACCTGAGGAATGTAGTGTGCTTTCACTAGCTCTAGTCTTTGGTTTTTGGCAAATGTCCCCAGCAAGCTTTTACAAGAGGGGAGGGAAAAATGAATAGATTCCATATCATGTCATTGTAGAATTATGTGTGTTTATTGCAACTTCTAACCCCACCCCCTTCAAAGGTAACAATCTGGTTTATATCACACCCTATTCTCTGTTATTCTTCTGTTTTACATACAGTGGTACCTCGGGTTAGGTACTTAATTCGTTCCGGAGGTCCGTTCTTAACCTGAAACTGTTCTTAACCCGAAGCACCACTTTAGCTAATGGGGCCTCCTGCTGCTGCCACCACGCCGCCGGAGCATGATTTCTGTTCTCATCCTGAAGCAAAGTTCTTAACCTGAGGTAATATTTCTGGGTCAGGTCTGTAACCTGAAGCGTATGTAACCTGAAGCATATGTAACCCGAGGTACCACTGTACTTACCAAGGCTCTACATGCACATTTCACATGGAGTTTATCTGCTCCTGCACTTAGGCTGCAATCCCAGAGGGTCCGACAAGAGCACAACATCCACACTGCTTCCCCAATTTTTGGAGGGTTTCTATGGGTGGCCCACCAGAACTCCTAAACTGCATCCTAAATTCTTGGCTTAGAAAGCACTTTGGTGAGATGAAGGTGATAGACTATATAGGACTGGCAGAAATGACTGGCAGAATCCGAGACCAGGGAAAAGAGACGGCGGAAAAAGACTGGAAGAAATTTAAGAACTATCTTAAGAAACATTGTAAAATTAATGAATGTTAGAATGATGTGGTTTTAGAAATTAAGTGGATTACAGCTGTAAGGATTAAGTTAAAAGAAAAGAAAGGTTAAAAATTAGATAAAATTAAGGGTGAGGATTTGCTGAATTAAAATCTGAAATTGGAATACAGAAAGGGGAGGTATGAGGAGGTCGGAGAAGTAAGTTATAAGAAAATAAGGGTTTGAAATTATACTTGTTTTTTGTTTGTGTTTGTTTGTATTATTGTGTTTGTCTATATAATTTGTGAAACTTTAATAAATATATTTTTTAAAAAAATAGAAAGCACTTTGGTGGACTGGTGCAAGGAGCTGTTTTAAGGGACATGCATGTTTCTTTTGCATGCGCACTGGTAACAGTTTCCCTTAAGCAGGACCAACACATAAGCTACAAATGGCTTCCTACTCAAAACGAGAAGCTAAGAATCGTATCAAATGAAGGATGCACCTGTTGCTGCCCTAACGGACGCAGCATCCATATTTAGCAAAAATGCTCCACATGCAAGGTTTTTTAAAAACAACAACAACAACAACATGAGGACTTCAGTAAAACTGTAAAAGAAATGAAAAATAAAAGAGCAGATTCTCAGTGTTCCACAGCAAATGAGTCTACACTTACATACTTTGCAACCAGTTCCAAACCACCCTTTGTTTCTGTGGAGGCAAAATGAATGACAAATGCAGCCCAATTCGTTTCTCACTTGTCTCATGACAAGTTGCCAGCCTTGCATTTCAGCTGCATTAAACAGTCATGGAATGCACTGCAAACAGTGGCACCTCCTCACTGGGGTGTCACAGCGGTAGAGTGCCTGAAAAACTGCCTGTAGATGCACTTAATTGTATTCTAAGTGCTTGAGTAACATTATTTACTATATCCTACTAACTAACAATAAATGAAATCATTTTTTAAATGGCTAGTGACAGTACTGCTATTAGAACTTTAAATAATTCAGGTAACCAATCCTGCTCAGCAGGGAAGTCAAATTCGCAGGAGCGCATGACGCACTAAGCAAAAGTGAGGGATGAATCCTATGGGTGGGACGGACTACCAAGGAACCAAGCCTGCCTTCTTTCAAGGTGACTTTAGCACAAAGTAACAACAACAACCCAACCTTTCCTGGGTGGTGCTTATTCAGCAAATGTATTTTTGCTGGGTTGGTTGAAGTGAAAGTATGATTCATGTTAAATCTCAGGTATTATACTGCTTAACCAAAAGATTCTGGGGTAAGGGTTTCAACACTATTTCTTTCAAGTTTGGAAAAAACTTCGCCTTTTGAATTCCTGTCTGTACCACAGCAGTAGATGGCCTGGAGACCAGCAAAATATGGCAACTCAGTTAGGTAAATGGTGCCTCTGTTTTAGTAGTATTTGGTAAGGGATAGAGAGAGATTTTCTAGACTCAGGGATGACCGCTGTGAAAAGGTTTGAAGAATACTCAGTCTAAGCTTCTCAGTTCTGTGTGACATAACATTAAGCTCAGGCTGTGACATGACTGTTATATTGAGAAATACATTCCCTATGCATTCCAGTGCAAATCATTAGATGGAAAGACTCCCCTGGAAATCAGTGTGGTTTGCACACACTAAGAAAAACTTCAGAATACGCTCATCCAATGGAGCAGAGCTGCTGGCATTACCCGCCTGACAGCAACATGGATGCTGCTTGCTGGGAGGGATGAGGCAGCAGTGAGGCCAGGGCTGCATGGGCATACTAGCAGAGTGAATGCCGCCAATGCACCCACATGGCCCTGATATGGCTGCTGTCTTATCCCTCCCCCCTGCGGTAAAGGGGAGGCCACTGCTGTGGCCCTGCCCCACTAGGCAAGCTGCTTCTGGAAGTCTCAAGGGAGTTGCTGATGAGGAACGAACGAACCAGACAGTAGACTGCTGGATGGTAATCTGGGCCAGATGCAGACTGGGACAGCTAGCAATTAATTGTTGTTGTTCTTATTACTATTATTGTTTTATTGTTACAGGCCTTTATAGCCTGCCCTCCCTCTGTTCAATCCGAAATAGCAGCTCAAAGGACGACATAATGGGTTAAGAAACTTACTGGAGCTCAGTGGCCACAACCCCATATTTTAAAAAACCCAAGAGTGACTTTGGAGGAACACAACAGGCCTGGGAGCAATTTGAAGGTGAAGGAAGTTAGGGAAGGGAAATGCCTCCTCAACCCCCCACTGAAATACAGAGTCTCTTACCTTTGGGACATGATTTTGAAGGCATCTGGAAGATAGCACTGGACATTCTCCATCTGGAAGGGATCAGCATCACAGATCTTGTCATCCGTACGCCCATAGTTGGCATTTTCCACCATGATAACATCACTGCCTGGGCAACGCAGCTCAATGGGGTAGCCCTCACATGCCAGTTCCCGCCGAACCAGACCAAAGGGTAAGCCAGCACGGCTTAGACCTGCTGAGATAGGAGATGAGAGGGTCAGGGCTACAGGCTTATTATGCCACTCGATCAAGCAATTCCAGTTTATCTCCTGATGGACTACTGCAGTTTCCTACCAATCCTTAGGTATGCACAGCACACACTATGAGACTAAAGCATGGAAAGCAGGACTCCAGGGTTGTTTTTCCAACTCTGCAGTCTTGTACAAAGAGAACCTAGTAAATCAGGATTTCTTATTTTTCTGTTGCATTTTCAACACATGCTGCAAGACCTATAACATGTTAATCTACTTCCAAGTCTCTGTTTTCCATGTCAATCTTTGGAGAACAACAGCAGGGGTTCTGGGTTCCCTTCTACTTCCACTGTGGCATGTCTGGTGTATGTTTTGTATGTGGAAGGGTGCTTGTCCAGACACTACCCAAGAAGAGGAGAGAGAGAGAGAGAGAGAGAGAGAGAGAGAGAGAGAGATCTGCCCCCCCCCCATTTGCTGCATATTCAGAGTAAGCTCTACAGACTTAGGCAGATGTGCCTTTAAAAACCCAGACATGTTTTTCATAAAGCTCTTGGCTCCCTGCACCACCCGTGACCCACTTTAGAGACAGCAGCTGAGGAAAGGGTCTGGGAAATGTGCTGAGAAAAATTCTTTGCAATCCTTTTGAATCCTGCAAGGTTTTGCGAGACTGGAGAGGTGGGGATGGGAAGTAAACAAGGGGGGGGGGGGACCAACTGAGATCTGAACATGGATATTAGGGAGGTTTCTAGAAAGATTCATGGTTGAGCTTTCTGCTCATTTCTATTATGGGAAGGATACTGCACGATTGCCGGGCTGAGAGCTCAGGCTCCTGGATCCCTCTGAACAAGGATGAGAAGGAGAAAAAGGACAACTGGGATCCATCCGCACAGCCAGGGCCAGCCACCAACATTTTACTGCCTGAGGCAAAGCAGCAAATGCCTCACCCCCGCTAGTCAAGGGCATTTTGGCATCTGAGGCAGAAAATCCCACATGCACATCTCCCCGTCCCCCTCCCTAGCAGTAAAAAATAATATAATAATAATAATAATAATAATAATAATAATAATAATAATAATGCATTAAATAACTAACAATTTGCTGCCTTTTCATGACATCCTAAATCAGCAGCCTGAGACAGCCCCCTCATTCTGTCTAATGGTAGAGTCAGTACTGTGGGTACAAATTAACCTATCCGTCTTTAGCAGCGCAAATCTAAGAATGTTTAACCAGATGCAAATCCCACTGAACTCAATGGAAGTTACAGCACAATACTTTACATGCCCACTCAAGAGCTCAATGCAGCTTACGCCTAGATAAGGAGGTGCTGGATTGCAACCTTGGCCTGTGCATTTATTTAAGATTGCGGCCTACCAACACAATCCTCTACTCAGATGTAAACCCTGTTGAATTCATTTGAGCCTAAATTGTCTCATTTTTTAAAAAATAGTTGCTCTAACAGTCCAAGAGGATCCTCCTTCTCCTTTCAAACTAGCATAAAGACTGAGCTGCAGTGTGCATGGTGTCTCCTCAGAAATCTCACACCTCACTAAAGAAAACACACTCTTTCCACTCCTTCAATTAAAAATGATGATATTCCAAAAGAAAGTTCCCTCAAACCTCTTAACATACTGGCTGTAGAAGGGGCAGGGCTTCATCTCCCTCAGCTTTTCCACCTCAGGGTTGGCAGTTCCATGTTGGCGAAGTCAAGGCATGGATGGGGGCTTGTTTCCCTGGCAAATGCTCAAAAGCTCAGAGTGGTTAACTGAGTACAGCTGTGAGGGGAGTGACTGTAAAGGAGGCTGGAGGGAATCAGGAAGCTGTTCTGTGCTCTATCCTGGCCTCTCCTCATTGCCCGCTTACATGGAGTGGGGCTTCCACATGCTCCGCCTCCTATGAAGGATCCTGCCCCATCCTGGACTAAGCTTTCTACTGTGGAGGGAACAGCAGGAGTACCAGCAAGTGAGTTGGAGGGAATGGTAGGAAACAGAAAACTAGGCAGACAGAAAACAAGGGCAGCAAACCCGATGGCAGGAGTGAGCAGAAGGAGGCGGTGGGGCGTCTGTGCCAGTCAGCTGCCTTTGATGATTCGCCACCTGAGACAAATAAAAGTCTTAGGGCCAGGCTTCCCTACAGCTGGGTCTTTGAGACTGAAGAATAGTGATGTGACTGTTTATGGTCACTGCATGCTACAAACATCAGTTTGGGAAGGACAGCTACCTGCAACGACTGCATTATGGTTTCCTACAACCCTAGTAGTATGTTCCCCAGCTACAATTCGAGCTGGCTGAAAAATGCATACTTAATGGCCTACTGCTGTCTCTGCCCGCCCCACTCCCAACCACTGCATTTCTCTATCCACATGGCTCCCTCCTCATGCTAAACTGGGAAGAAATGCCCCCCTCATTTTCTAGGAGCAATGCCTGCAATAGAAGAAGCAGCACCACACCCCTCATTCACTATTAACCAAGGGGCTGAAGTAGCAGGTCCTGGAACCTGGCAGAAGGACCAAGATGGCAGTGAAACAGCAGCCACATACCTGGACAGCATAGGTGTGAACTGGCAACTATGTTCAGGCTGTCTGGCATGCCTTTCAGGGACAATGCCCTGAGACAAACGTTCAATTTGGCCTGTGCTCCATTTGCTTTGACGTGTTCTTTCTGCCATTATAATCTGTGTGACATTGGGTAGCACATCAGCTTTGCCTCTCCCAAATGGAGACAGTGGGAAGGATGTACACAGCTAGAAGAAAACTGCAAGGGGAGTCGCTCGGTTGTGTGTGTGGGTACACCTAAGCCTTCCTTGCGGGCTTCACATAGCCTCTTAGCTTGTCGCAGCTAATCAGCCAAGAGACCTGTACCTTCAGCTGCAAAGGGCAAGAGTCAGAGCCCCTAGTGGGGAACATACATTAGTGGCACTCAGGGCTTTAAAGGCAGGCTAGAGAGGGGACTGGGAAGCAAGCATGTCATAGCTGCTCTTTGTGTAATTTTTCCTTCCCCCTTGCTGGGTTAATGGAAGGACCCTGTGGAGGGAGTCTGTAATTAAACCATTAGCTGAGTAACTAACTAGTAACAGCCCGAGTGCTGGTGGTTGTTTCAGGCGGTGTTGGTGGGGGAGCCCAGCAGACAACAGAAGGTACGAGCTGAGAGAGCAAGAAAGGGCAGCCGAGAGTGGATACGTGAATGGAGGACAGTAAATGAAGAAGGGACAGCAGACCTTGGCAGTAAGTATTGTAGAAACCAAAATACGGCTGCCAAAAGCCATGGATTTCCCACACTGGCAGCCTCAGAATAGGCTCATGAACAAAGCCCCAAGAGTCTCCCAGCTGCATCTGGACGTGTTTGCAATGAGCTGGGGCTATGGCACCTATTTGGTTTCAGGGCAGACAGCTGGTTGCAGCTAATTGTAGGTGTGATCCGAGACTTTCCTAAACATATTGAGTAATTCGCAGGGGCACAGTGTTGCGGGGAAAACTTTGCTTCCAGCTCCTTACTTTATTAGCTGCCACAGCTCCCAACCTCTTGCTTCTTCTCAATAGGGTCTGAAGAGGGCAATGACATTACATCCCCTCTATGCCCTTTTATCAGTTGTCGGTCTGTCTGCTCCTCCACACACCACTCCACTTTAGCAGCTGGGCAAACCTGGCTATTCTTGGGACTGAGGAGGTAAGTTTACTTTGGAAAGTACCAAGACAGATTCCTTGTATGTGGACACCCGAAGGTAGGGACCAAGGGACATGTGTCCCTAGTGGAACTGGGCAGAAGGGGTGGTGGAGAAGCTGCAATTATCAGGGGTAAAATATTTAACACCTAAAGCATAAACCTACTCAGATGAAGGAGATGCTCTTATAATGGGCAGTTATCAGCTACTATGCCCACTGATTCTCAATGGTGGGTTACAGGAATCTTGCAAACAGGTATACCAGGCAGGCAGCACTGGATGGCAGAAGCAATTTGGAATTTAGCAGGATAAAAGAAGAAAATAATGGGAATGAAAATATTTCTTTTCAATATGTTTCAGAATGACCAGCCCAGTGCTCCTCCTGGGGTACCAGTGGCCTCTTCATCCTGGCTCTAACCAGATAAGCAGGAACATGAATATATGGCTGTCTACTGACGGGCATCATGATGGGCATTAGGCCCTCCCTACCCAAACTGCCAAGCTCAGCCATACAATGAACCATGGGTTAGTGAAGAAAACTGGCTTTGTTTAAAGCCACCCCCTGCCTATTGAAACCCATGTGGCTGATGCTTTGAAGCTGGACCCAAGTGCTATGCAGTTGCCCTAGTGAGGGAACACAAAGGGGCCTGAGAGATGAAACGCCAGAAGCAGCAGCCACAATAGTGCCTTGAAGTGGGAAGCATGGGACAGAAAAGCACTGATTAAAGAGAGGCCAGGTGCATTATGGGAGCTACACCAGTGACTTTGACTGCTAGAGCTTCCTGCTGAAAGAAGGAGGGAGATCAAACACTCCTCTCATACAGCAATCTCCAATAGTATGGCCAGGTATGATGTGGGCATGGGTAGAAAATGTGGGGATGAATGTGAGGAACAGGAACCCTGGTTGGATATTAAGTGTACCAGTGTTCCTATGTTCTCTGCACTCTTACAGTGCTTCAGAAGGATTTTTCTACACGTTTATGATTTCATTATTTAGTTGCCTGTGCCTAGAAGGCTCAAGGTAGGTAGAAATTATGAATATACAGAGACCTCAAACTGAAGTGCTTTCATCTTTTGGGAAGATGGATAGGTTAACAACAACAACAACGTGATCTAAAAGACTTCAACAGATCTTGGAAGGGCCTTAACAAAATGTGCCTATCATATGTAAAGGCCACAGTCTCTACATTGGGCATTAAGATTAAAAAATAATGCTTCCTTGAGTTCACCATCAAAAAGCTGAGGCTAGACAGCAAAGGCATGTAGAAAAGCAGACCCATAGCCTGTGAGTATTCCACATTTTGCAACTGCACTGTCCAGGCACAGATATTGCTGCTGAACTCAAATGCCAGCATGTTCACAATCTCCAAGTTACAGAGATCAAGAGCTATTTTAGCAGAGTCTACTCTCTCCAAACCCAGGGGTAGTAAGATAAATGCACCCAGGCATGAATAAGGAAGCTGAGTCTAAATCAAATCGTTGATTTATGTGTATGAGCTCCCACCACTGATAAACTTATAACATTCAGGTTGAACAGAGACCCAAGAGCTTAGTATGATCTAGGATCCAGGCCACAGAACTATAGGCAATCACCTTAGTTACAGAAAACAAGGTCATTTCACTTCCCACAATCCTCTTCATTTCTTGACTACATCCAAATGCACTGTAGTGCAAGGCTAGTTGGCAAAGGCAATTTATGTAAGTCATGAGGAGCAGAAGAAAAGAATGCAGAGCAAGCAAATATGTGCAAATTCGCACAATCCATATAGATCCTCATAGGATTCAGATTTTATTTGTGCATTTTTTGCAAGCTTTTCTTTTTTAAAAAAGCATAGAATATACAAAATTTTGGGCTTCCCCTCACAAATTTTTAAACTCTTCCCTGTACCTTTGTCACAGCATTAGTTTGAGCATCTTCAGAAAGACTTCTTTACATTTCTTTGCATTTTTAACCACTGTTTATATGTGCTGGGGCTTTGCACATTTGAGTTTAAGGTGGCCTATGGTAGGATACATAGATTAGTTGAGAGATTATGGGTGTGGTCATGCAATTCTCACATGAGTGCAGGCAGCTGTGCCTAAGTACAGCTGCCTTCTAGTGGGTACAATAGGCAGTACTTAGTTGCCCATCTGCCTGTCAACCAAAATCTCAGGACAAACCGAAAAGGAAGCTGGCAGTTTTGTGTCTTCCCTTGGGATGCAGCCTGGTAGGCTAACAGTCTATGAAACCCCAGTGTTTTTCCTTGGTGAAGGAGATACTTGGACCTGAAAGACTACTGAAAGGCCAAAGCTAAGCACACCCTTTCATTGCATATCAAAATTGCCTCTAATGCAAGAGACTCAAGACCTCCAACCAACACCATTTTCCTCCAAGTCAGATTCTAAAATTAGAATGTGGGACAGATGGCGCTGTATGGATCCGATTAAAAAAAAAGTCCATCCCCTCAACCCCCCTCCCCAAAACCCCCTTAGAGGTGGCAGAGTATTGGGAGACATCTGCTCTCAAGGGGGTGGGGATAAGTCATAAGTTCCTGGCATTGTATAAAATTGGTACTAACATCTCGTACACTGGCTGGAAATGGTTTCTTAGAACTAATGTTACATCTGCAAAATCTCCAAAGAGGGTTGCAACTTGTCCCTTTTTAAAAGGCACATCTGTGATTCTGGAGCATTCCATTCTCAAAGAAAATGATGAACATTCTGTTTAAAAAAATGAACTGACCACCTTCAATGCTAATTCACATGTGACCAGTCCCTTTTAACAAATTCTTCTTCCTCCTGGGCTGCACCTACAGTCAACATTTCCTGTCCAGCAAAACTAAACAGGACAAGCTGAGGCTGACAAATTTATGCCAGGAATGCAACCATATACCCAAAGGGTTAAGAGGCAAGTGGTTTCACTGCATGGAATGCTGTGGCTGAGTGTCCGTGACCGAAAGATATATGGAATCAGAAAGCTGGAAAGGTAAAAAAAGCTATCTAGTCCCAACATTCTGCCCAAATGCAGGAACTTCTATCTATGTGCTCCAGTCTCATTCCTATCATTCTGCTCTGAATGGTGTTTTACAAAGCAAAAACTAGTGAACCCAACAGACTAGGGATGGGGAACCTCCAGCCCACAGGCAAAACATGATTCTGCAAAGGAACAACTGGGAGCTTAAAGAAGCTTCCTGATAGCTCCTTTGCTGGAGGTCATATCCCTGCCAACACTGCTCTGTGCAGCAGCTTCTTTCCACCTCCAACATCTGAGGTAGAAAGGAGAAGCACAAGGAGGCTTGCAAAGCATATGGCTGGCGACACCCCTTGCGCAAAGGTTCTCAATCTTTGGGTTTTGACAGGTGGCCTTTATATGAAGTTATAATTATGTAATGTGATTGACAGGTGGGTTGCCCCTGTCAAAGTTGCCCTGCAAAGGCTCCCCACTCCTGTCACGAACCATGTGCTTGCAGAACAAATAGCTCATGACAATTCAAGCAAGTAAGCCAAGCTATGCACTGCACAAGGCAAGGGAAAGGAAATGAAAGGAAGAAGTGGCTCACTATGTTTCTGATTGGGGGTAAGATTGCTTGAAAATGTAAGTATATTACTAAGTAACTGGGGGAGGCTTTTGAAGGTAGGAGTTATGTGGGATATTGTTGAAGGAAATGAAGAAAATTGGGGTGGGAGTGGAAACTACGGATTTATTTGGTCTGGGGAAATGACTTGCTTTGAGACCCCAAGTGTTCTTGCTTTGTACTTGTGACACAGCTGGACAGCAAGTCACAATGGAATTGGTGGTACTTGCTTTTGAGCAAACAGCACGTATAGGATAATGATGAATTGTATTATTATTTATTACTTTATGTACCACTTACAAGTCAAGATGGCTGCACCAGTAAGATGCATTCAGGATCAGGATGCACAATTGCTCATGGGTAAATGCAACCAAAAAAACCCAAAAAACAAAAAAAAAAGTGCAGGGAGGGCAAAGCATGCAACCTCCCCACAGGACAGACAGTAGCTTATGGCAAATACTTAATTTTTTAAAAAATTAAATTTGTATACAGCCCTTCATCTGAAGATCACAGGGTGGTTCACAAGATAAAAACACAAAATGTAAACACAAAATACATAATAAAACAAGAGCAAAACTGATCAATAACCCCACTTCCACTTATTTTTAGACTTGCCTCAGTTTGTGTTTTGGAGGCCCATATATTTGACCCTCTGGAGGCAGGCGGCTTAGTAGTGTGGATTATGTTTGATCCACCTGATGATCAGAAATAAAATGTTCCCTAAAAGGCAATTCAGGTGATGTTCCAAGATACTCTGACCCTTGACTAGGGAAAAGGGAGAGGCACGATTTGCTGAGATGCTGCTTATCAACATTTAGCAGCTGAACGTAAGACAGAGCAGACAGGTGGGTCACCTTTAGTGAGATGCATTGTATTTCATAAATTATGACAGATATTTTGAAATCTGCATTTAATATGCATATGAAATTTCTCTCCCCCACTTCCTTTTGCAATGGGTAAGTAGCCACACTACAGTGACAGCTCTCCGACAAAAGCTGTAGCAGCTTCAGATTATGTGCGTCAGGTGGTGAACTTTTTTCAGCCTGAGGGCTGCCAATGGTGGGCTGGGACAGAGGCAAAAAGTGGGCGGAGCAAAGGACGTGTCTCTTTACCTACGTACAGGAGGCCATATTCCAGCCACATAAAAGTCTGAGACTTCTATACATCCCACATTGCTCTCCATCCAGACAAGGAAGAGGCAATTTCACCTTTCAAGGATGCATTCCAGCCAGGAAAAGGCCCTCAAGGAGCTTGTAGTGCAGGTGTGGCTTGAGGAAGGGCTGAGGCTTGAGGAGATACTTGAGGGGCATAGAGATTGCTGGAGGGCCACATTTGACCCCGTTTTACATGGTTCTTAATTTTAACTTGTTCATATCATGTCCTACTCCAAAAGTTCAGGAAGAATCCTATCAAGATTCACAAGCACACCAAAATATAGCCAGTGATAATCCCAGGGATCCTTTCAGGGGCTTTGCCCTCTACTTATTGGGAAGGTTTAACATGAAGCACTTTTTGGTTACGCACCAATATATATCTATGACAAGGCCAGGAATTGTAATTGCAAAGCACCGTACATTTCTAAATAAAGTACTTCTGTTTCCAGTACTTAATTAGAAAATATTTTGACATGCTCAACAGAAGC
The DNA here is from genome assembly GCF_965112155.1 of Podarcis liolepis. Lineage (NCBI taxonomy): Eukaryota > Metazoa > Chordata > Lepidosauria > Squamata > Lacertidae > Podarcis > Podarcis liolepis. The sequence continues at coordinate 43,368,953 of NC_139555.1, forward strand.
AGTTAAATACTGTTCTAAAAATTATCTTACTGCTTATTCTGGAAAAAAATAAAATAAAAGTTTTATTCTGGGAACTGCAGGATTGCTCACTTCTATTTTGTATCAAATGAGAGTTTCATTTTGTTTTCTCCTGGCCTTGCTGTGGCAGCAAGACAAAAGCTTATGACTCAATTAATCACAAGGCCTGGACTCACTCAGGATGAAGTCTTGCCTTCCAAGGGCTGCCTCTCTTGAACTCCCCTTACCTTGGGTGGCTGAGGTGACAAGGACAGTGGTGATGCAGAGACTCCAGAGGGCATGGATGAGCCGGGCCATGCTGCACTCGATGCTGGAGCTGTCAGCAACCTGGAGCCACTCTGGTCATCCCAGAGTGGAGGACACAACAGCAGGCCTGGTGGAAGAAAGAAGTAGAGTCTTGAGTCTGGTTAGCAGCAGGAGTAGTGTTTACCCTCTGCCCTTACTTTGCCCCAAGTAAAAGTCACAACTCTTCTGCATTGTCTTCCCTGCTCTAGGACCCATACGTTGTTGTCCCAATCAGCCCACCACCACTCAGTGTATTTCCTAGGAAGCCCCTACAGCTCAACACATCTACCTATGCCCATACAATCATGGAAGCCTTTTCTCTAGAAGAGGGGGTTCTAACAGAAAGGGGCATAAGGTGATGAAGTTGCCACTTCCCTCAAAAAGTATACATCATTTAAATTTTAAAGGAAAGGAATTATTTATATATCAGTTATTACCTGCCCTTCACTGTCAGACCCCAGAACAGGAGACAACAGAATATAAAACAAAAAAACAAAAGTTTTTCTATGAAAAGAATTGCAACTAAGTAAAACTGTTCCAGCCAAAACCAAAAGAGGTGGGTCCCACAAAACAAATTACTTTTAACTGTCAAAGGCCAGGGTAAATAGGTTCATTTTCAGCATGCACCAGGAGCTGCAAAACAGACCTGCCCAAAGCTGTGTCCCTATTCCTGTTCTGCGCTGTACCTTAAAACCCAGAGTCCTCCATACCCAGGCTCCGTTCAGGTAGAATCATAGAATCATAGAGTTGGAAGAGACCACAAGGGCCATCGAGTCCAACCCCCTGCCAAGCAGGAAACACCATCAGAGCACTCCTGACATATGGTTGTCAAGCCTCTGCTTAAAGACCTCCAAAGAAGGAGACTCCACCACACTCCTTGGCAGCAAATTCCACTGTCGAACAGCTCCCCTTACCCCCACTAATTTTAGGAGCTGGTAAACACACACACACAGACTGCAGCATAGTAGCAGCTGTTTCATCATGCATGAAAAGTACACCCACTTTGGTGGTGCATCTTTCTCAGTGCCCTTGCTGAAATGGCTCCCAACCATATACATGTGAAGGCATCCTCCACTCTAATCCTACCCTACTTTTCTCAGAACCCCACTTACCCTGCAGCTGCAGCCCGCCTCTCTATGCTTGCAATGTCTGCAAAGCCATGCACACTTTCCCACACGAGCAACAATGACGTCCACTATGAACTGGGGCTCATTTAAACCAAGACAACAGAGAGATGGAGACAGAAATATGATGCCCTTTCTGGAATTTTCCAAAGTGGTGGCTTCAAAAACTTTGTATTAAAGCCAGCCTTGCTGCAAAGTTACACAAGCCTACATACAGTACAACCCTTTCAGTCCAAGAAGGGGAAGCACAAATACTTGGCGCGAACATGCAAAGAGCTGCACAGGAACAGTAAAGAACCAATGGAAGTTTATGATTGCAACACAAGAGGGGTGGCCTATCTAGAGGGGGTATGCCTTGGGAAGGAGGCATGGCTTCAGGAGAGTTCAGAGGACTGGCTAGAGGGGGCCTGAGGTTCCCCACCCGGGCCCAAAACACTGGACCCAATGAGTGATCATTGGAGCCAGGGCAGGAGGAGGTTAATGGCCACTAGGCCCATCAGGGCAGTGTTTAAAGCGGGGGGCACAATTCAAATCACCCTGACAGCTACACTTACATTCTTATTAGTTCAGGAAAATAACACTGCCTCGTTAACCATAAAAAGGCATTTTTGTTACTTATTTTAACACAGTGTTTTCCAAGCCTATTCTCTCTCAACTTGTTTTCTCTTGGAACACTGCAGCCCTTCTTTTTGTGCCCAACAGTGCTTTCTTTTTCCTCTAACATGACTTTGACTCTGTCTGCCTGTCTGTCTCTCTGCCACTCCCTCTCAAAGCTATGCTCAGCCCTCTTGTTCCTCAACCCTCTCCCTGCACTCCTGAAAATTTGCCTCCCTGGACAAAACAACAGTGCTTCCAGGAAGCGTCCCCACCCCACCCCCCTCCAGGGTACAAAGGCAACAGGTCGCTGCCTTGTTGTTTATCCACAACATATATGGAATATGGAGATACACTTCTGTGTGCAGAAGCTTCATTTATTATTATTACTTCTATTCCTATTTGTTAGCCACTTTCCTCACAAAGGTGACCCAAAGAGACTTACATTATAACTGTTGTTCATCTATTCTAGATTTTAGAAAATGGTTTGTCTACCTGTTTGTTTGTTATCTTATGTGTTTGGACATCTCTTGAGATATAATCGCCAAACTTGGCATGAGGGTTCCCAAGATGAGAGCAGCTGTCTTCATCATAGTTTGGATGCAGGGTGCCATTTTGAATCAAGATGGTGGACCAAAATGTGACTTGGGCATGAATTCACCTGATTTTTGGTGTGATGGGTCCAAACTCAGAAATAACAGTACCCATTTTTAAATCACTTTTTGGGGTGGGGTGGGGAGGGCTTTTATCATCCTCCATGAACTGTCTAAATTCTTTTTAAAGCTATCTAAGACAATGGCATCCATCACAATTTGTGGCCGTGAAGCTCACAGGTTAATTGCACAAACACTTCCTTTTATCTGTTCTGAATCTACAGCCAATCAATTTCATTGGGTGACTCCCAAATTCAACTATGATGTGGAAACCTATTACTTTCGCCACACCATAATTTTCTAAACTTCTATAAGGTCCCCCTTCATCATCTTTTCCCTTTTTTCTAAACGGAAAAAACCAAACAACCCCAGACACTTGAGCTATCATAGGAAAGAGGTTCTGATCCCTTGGTCATTTGGCTTTTCATTTTCAGTTCCATTATCTTTGTTTGAGACAAATGACCAGAAGTAAGCACAGTATTTCAAGTTTGGCAGTACCACAGATTTAGATATTATGATACTTGCTATTTTTATTTTCAATCTCTTTTCCTTGTAATTTCCAATATGGAATTTGCCTTTTTCACAATTGGTGCAGCTTAAGTTTATGTTTCTCTTTCCTGCAAAGTCACGGTTAGTTCATGTGTTGTAAAGGACTAGGATATTTTTTTTAATCCCATTGTGCATAACTTTTCATTAACTTACATTCAATGTTACATGCCAATGTCCATCCACCCAATTTAAAGACATCCTTTTAGATTCTCCACCCCCTCAGTCTGTCTGGAATCCTACTGTCCTGAATAATTTGGTATATTCCATGGTTGCTACCTCACCTGTGACTCCAGATAATTTTTGGAAGGTTGAAATCCCCCTTTTTTCTCCCTGCACTCCAAAGTACACATTCTGCACCTTATCTGTAACTCCTTTTTTCATTGAGCATCTGTTGTTGTGTTTCTGACAACTACCTCTACTTTTCTACTCCTTGTTGAGTTTTGTTGTAACATTATATACTGCTAGCAATTCACACACTGAGGGAACATCAGACGCAGGCAGGCTGAGCCATGCATGACTGCAACATGATGGAAAAAGTGGTACCAATTCCATCATGTGGCTCTTAAGGAGAACAGCAACACAAAATATGATCTGTGCATTCTCCCATCACCACCAGTGGTGGGCCTACATAGGCCATGGTTGCTTCCACAGGCCTCAAACAGGCCTTTGGAATCTCCCTCAGGGCCACATTCTGGTCTTGCGGCCTTATGTTCTGCAGGCCCAATCTCAATATACAATTCAGTAACAGGCAATGGCAGCAAAGGCTTTAAACTTACTATGCACCGTTATCTTTCCCCTCATAACTAGCACATAACCCAGTGGGATAAGTCAGCACTGGAGAGCACTGAGTATAGAGTGAGCCTAGCATGCATTATCCTTGGAAGTACTGAGGTCATACTGAAATAAAGGAAGAAATGTTCATCACCCTCCACGCTAATAAATTGGGGAAAGAAATCAGAAGTCCCAGCTCACACTTTCTTGCATGAATACTGAACAGTGGTCCTCTTTCATCAAAGGCTGTGAGTCTAAATCTCATGTGAGGTGGATATTGCTCTGGCCACTAGGCTACCTACGTTGCCATGGAAACGGGCCTGAAATCCAGTGTGCCCACAGCCAGAAGGCCTTTCTGGTGCTGTTTCAGTCAAAGGGAAATATTAAAGTGACACTTGATCAGTCCCTACCCAAGGCTCATATATTTCTCCTGCCCCATACCCCTGGGATCTGAAATTTAATGTGTGGTGATAACAGAGGGCAGGAACCAGGCGTGGTCCAGCTCTGGGGGGAATGGCATATAGAGAGATGTTTTGCTCCATTATTGGGCTGTCCTGTAGTCTCTATTCACCAAAAGAAGGGTGTAAACATGGGATTAAGTATTTTTGACACAGAAGAAACAACAACCCACTCCCCAGCCATAATCCCCATAGCCAAGCCTGATAACAGGCCCCTGCTGGCAGACAGATGCTCTGACAGCTGCTACTCACCCCCCAGCTGAGCTACAATGGGGCCTTTGCTGAATTAAACACAATAGCTTCTCCATCTTCTGGCCCACCCCCTGTGCTTTGACCCACAATGCCAATTTCATTTGTAGGTTAAGGACAAGGAAATGTCCACTCATAATGGGAATGTGTACACTGTATTGCCAAGCTAAGACAAATATCCACTGCCTTGTATAGGAATTTTTGGTTTGAACAGCTTGACCTGAAAGAGGAATGACATCTTGTGGGAGTGTCAGGGAAAAGGCTTGGGAACCAGATTTCAGAGAAGTGGGGATAGGAGCTGTCAGGACTCCTGGGGTCTATACACCAGACCCATCCCATCCCAAGTTGTTTGCACACACCCTCTGTGTTTTGAGTTCTGCACATGTGATACGAAAAAGCATGTCACTTTTCCAGAGGGAGCCACAATGAAGGACTCTGTATTTTTAATGAACTGCAAGGGAACAAGAAAACATAAAATAAAAGTGCTGTTTCCAGTGGTCCCTGACTCCCATGCCCCCTGCTGTTGAATTCTCCCTAGTGCTGCAGATGGGTGCTTGCAATCACAGCAGGAGGAGTGTTTCCTCCTGAGCATTTTGACTCCTGCAAGTTTCCCCAACTTGGAAGGGGATGCTGACAGCTACTGCACAGAGGGAAGAGAGATACAGCTGTCCCACTCTTGGCTTCCTTGCCTGGGTCTCTGGCAACGAGACAGTGATTCCCCATGGAAGCTGAGGGCACAACATGAGCAAGCAGTTGTAAATTTCCTCATAGAATAAAAGAGTATGGCTTAGCTCAGAGCAGGACAAGAGATGGGGTGAAATAGGACCATATATATCACAGCCAGGGAACACTGTGTCCTGAACAAGAGCCATTCTCTCCACGTTCCCTACACCGCCCAAATTTAATATGGGATGCAGGCAGAACAACGGCTGATGCAGAAATAATCCCCACTTCAGTGGCACCTTCCATACTCCATTGCAGTGACTAATAACATCTTGGACTAATAAAACTGCAAATGGGTCTCCAGCCTGAGAAAGCCTGCTATGAAGGGGCACAACTGAGGCCCAAGGAGGCAGGACCATACAAAAACAAGCATTCAGAAGCTCAAGCTAAACTTTTGCAGCACAATGTATTCTACTAAACCTTGCCCACAGGAGACTACATCTTTTTAAATTTTTGCAATGGATGAGAGTGCCCACCACCCTCCCTGTTTCCCAAAGCATAGCAGTCTCTTGCCTGAGGCCTCATATACTCATATATATTTTTACTCTGTAAGACTGATAATACACCATGGGTGGGGCTACCTTCTTATCAGGATTGTGGGCACAATAGTTACAACATGTATGGCAGAGTTGGCTAACTTCTGCACAAATTTTGGCAGTGGCAAAAAAAGGGGGAGATAATTAAAGCGGACACAGAACTCTGGTAGGCAGAGAAGATACAAACTGAACTACATATGAGGTGTGAGGGGGCCACACCAATCATTGGTGCGCAGCCTCCAGGAGGTTTGGTCAAGGATGAATGTGGCCCTCAGGCTAAAAAAAGGTTGGCTGCATGGCGTACAACAGTGTTTCTGTGACCAAATTGGTTCACATACTATCAGCGTTGACAGAAGAGCACCATGTAACCATGCTTACTGGTATTTATTCCTGTAAGGGAGCGTGTCCACAACCAACCAGTGACTCTGATTGTCATCAGAATTCAATAACTGTTAGCATTCTTATGACCATGTACCATGTGGAGTTAGCACTTACCCAATTTACTACTCTGGAAAGAAGTATTATTGATCATCATGATGGCCACAATTTGTGCAGCACTTTTATTAAAGTGCAGAGCACTTTATAAACTTTTTTGTTCGCTCCCATTTGAATATACAATCAATAAGGAAAATACCTGCAGCTGCATCTGGTTCGTGCCTCTCTCAGGCCTGGTCCCCTTTTTCCCTACCTCACATCATCATTCCCTTGCTTCTTGCAACACAATACTCCCCAGCAATTGTGTCAGCACAAACTGATGGGAGAGATTATCCCCTGCAGAGCCTTTCATGTTAATTTCCCGCTTCACCATGCAAACTGACCCAAAGAATCCCAGCTTAAGCTAGAGATTTAACAAGCAGGCTGAAAGCTGCCCCCATGCTGCCCCTTCCCACTACTGAGAGAATGCTGTCCAACTCCAGCCTCAGCAGGGTCCCATGTCTTTGTCCTGCAGCACTTCACCTTGTTTGCTCTGGGCTTTGTGAAGCAGGGCCAGGAGTACGCTTCCCCAGGCAGGGCTGTGTGCATTAAAGACACTTCAAAAACCCTCCCTAATTATGGATTTATCATCTCTCCACAAGGCTGCTCTCTCACTCTTTCTCTCTTGGGAAAAGACGCCGCTTCTTAAGAAACTGCCTAATTACATCTAAAACTGCCAAATTATTGCATTACCCCCAAGAGGGCGGCGATGTACATATCTCTGTAATGTACACCAGGGTGAGACAGCAGCCAGATGTAGGCCTGGAAGAGATTATTACACAAGGGAAGCAAAAGGGCATTTGTAGCGTGTCTGTAGCTGGCGCAGTGTGATCCAGTGACTGAACACTGGAGTTGGAACAAAAACAATGGGCCTTTAATTCTCAGCTTTGGAAGATGAGTAGGGTCTGGATGGCGAAAGCAGAAAAAGGCTCAGTAGGAAGATGGACCCACGGATGCGATGCCTGTTTATTGCTGCATGACCATTAGGGAAGCCTCCTCTCTCCCCATCTTGCAGACAGCAGACTCAAGCCATTTGCTTTCCATGATACAGCCCTTGCAAGGAAGTCCCTGGGAGGAGAGGAGGAAAGCGTAGCTCAGTGACAGAGCACATGCTTTGCACATAGAAGGTCCCAATCCCAGGCAAAGAACAAAGTAAAGAGGACTAGGTAGCAGATGATCAAAAAGGCCTTTGATCGAGACCCTGGAGAGCTGCTGCCATTCAAAGCAGACAACACTGGCCTAGATGGGCAAATATTTTAAAAGGCAGGGGCTTATGTTCCTAAGCATGACTGAAAAGGCAGCAGCATGTGAAGAGACCTCTTTGCTTTCAAGTCTCAAGTTCTTAGGCAGCTCTGTAGGCAGCAAAGGGCCCCAGAACAGGAATTCAGTTGGCCTCTCTCTCCAGCTTGGTTGGCAGCTTAGCCTCAGCTACCATGTTTGGAGCACCTGTCTGGCCCAATACCTATTTCCACACAGGATTAGCATCCTCTCTTTTTACATCCCTTATCCAATCTAACTTCAGTGGGGGTATTTAAGCAGAGGCTGGACAGCCACCTGTCATGGATACTGTAACAGCTCCCTGCACTGCAGGTCCTGTGCTGAGCAATGGGTTGGAGTAGATGTCCTCCCCAGCTTCTTCCAGCACTATAATTCTATGTGACTTGGTGCCTCTGCAATCTAGTCATGAGCCTACCGCTGATCACCTGTTAGGTCAATTGCCCACGTGTCTAAATAAAAGGTGGTGATAATGCTGGGTGGCTTCTCCACACTTTGCCTTGAGGCCAATCAATTTCCATTTTAATGAAAAATCTCCTATGCAGGCCATGCTAGAGTCACAATGTGGTGCAGTCAATGTGGGGGAGCTGAGTTGTGCTGCTTATCGGGAGTAGATCCCAAGGCTCATGATACAGTTACCTTGCTGAAGCTAAGCAGCTCTTGAAACTGTTCAGTACTTTGGTGCCTGTGCACACTGCCTTGATGTATTCCATCATGGAAGAAAAGCAGGAGATAAATATCACATGCGCTAGCCATAGGTACAATCACATTTCATTGCTCCAAACTGCAGCAGTGACCCACAACCCAAGTAAAGAACTGCATTTCCCCTGCAACTTTGGAGCTGCAAGAAAATCTTCTTTCTTTTTTGGTGATCACTCATAGACTAATAAGATTGTCTTCCATGAACATGGTCATAATTGTGAGTCCGTAAGTGACTGTGGGGGCCAATTATGGATCCATACGTCCTTCCATGGTAGGGGCATAGGTTTCCAAGCGGGAGTTGATCATGGGAAGGGTTTGCCTTCTTCTTAGCTTGTTTCTCCATTTCATCCTGAGTTTGTGCTTCTTCAAAGTCCATGTCAGCTTTGGTAAAGGCTGTTCTCCAATTGGAGCGCTCACAGGTCAGTTTCCCAATTGTTGGTGTTTATACTACAATTTTAAAGATTTGCCTTGAGGGAGTCTTTAAACCTCTTTTGTTGACCACCAGCATTAAGTTTGGAATAGAGTAGTTGCTTTGGAAGACGATAATCAGGCATCCGAAAAACATGACCAGTCCAACGAAGTTGATGCTGAAGAATCATTGCTTCAACACTAGTGATCTTTGCTTCTTCCAGTACACTGACATTTGTCTGCCTGTCTTCCCAAGCGATATATAAAAAAAATTCAGATACACCATTGATGGAATCTTTTGAGGAGTTGGAGATGGCATTTATAAGTGGTCCATGTTTCACAAGCGCATAGTAAGGTTGGTAGTACAATAGTTTTGTAAACAAGCATTTTGGTTTCCCTGCAAATGGAGCTCCAATAAAATGTATTATCCTTGAAAGAAAGGTGCTTCCCAGTAGGAAGATAGTTGTGTTCTGTGTATCAAATGAACTACCACTGCACATTGGTTGTGGAATAAACTGATCAAAGTCCTACTTTCAACCTATTTATTCAAGCTGGAAACTATTTTGTGCACAGAATGGCTCCATTTTGAAAGCAAAACCTGGCAGTAGGGGATATTCATGTTTTAAATATCAACCTGCTACCATAAAAGCACTGATACATTGTGGTTCTATGGCTAGCATTGTTTTAGGACTATGCTTAGAAGCAGCAAGTTAACTCAGCTGTCATATTTGATTCTTCAAATGGCTGCATTACGTTTCTAATTTGGGGGAAATGGGGAAAGATACAACAAACTAATTATTAAGTACCCTTAAAGTCATTTGACAGGGGGACAATATTTTCCCCATTCTGTCAAGTCCCACCTCCCCCTTATAGTCTACTTTAGAACAGCAGCAACTCACAATGCCCCGAGCAAAGAGCTGCAAAAATAAAAAAAGAGGGGGGAAAGACAGTCCTCTGGAACGCTGAGGCCAGCTCCAGTGGATTTATTGGCATTCAGAAGTCTGGATTCCTCTTCCAAATACAAAGGTGCCCTGGCAACTCCTGGCATTAAGCTGCTTCCCCCTCGGTGTGTCCTGTGCTTTGCATAAGGAGAATCACAGTTTTTATTAGGAGGAAATACAGAGCCCTCACGGACAGACAGCTGGCACAGAACTCAGGGTTTCTGCATTCCCTTTCCAGCTGCGGAAGAGAAACAGGAGAAACTGGTACAATACGGAGGGTGTATTCTTGCTGCAATACATGGCTATTTCCTCAGCTTGGAACTCATTCAATTCACCTCGCCGTTCAGCATCTGAGGCCACTTTCCGAAATGACACCAGGGGCCTTTCAAGATGATTGAAACCCCCACATTTTATACTTACTGCTGCCAACAGCAGCTGGTGCAGCGGTGTGCTGGGAGGTAAGAGGCCACTGCGACTTGCAAGGACCCACCATCACGTGCGAGATGCAAGGCTGCAGGGGTGGGGCAGCACTCCACATGCTTTACTTACTCATTCATTCATTCATTATTTAAAACTATTTTAAAAATGTAAATAGCTGCCGACTGGGTAGCAGTGCTCTGCACCAGCTGCTGTCAGTGCCCATGACCAGCCTGGATGCTCTTAGCCAGTCCGCAGTCCTGCACACTTTGACTTTGGCCTCGCCCTGACTCCACGGCCATCTTGCATCATCTCCTGCCAGAAAGAGCACTGGCTCCTCTCCCAGTGGAAGCCTCTACCTGACTCTTGCCTCCTGCCCAGCACATCACTGGGTTGGCCAGCACCAACCCAAGTGCTATTGTTTCGGCAACAGCAGTGCTTTATCCATAGTGTAGGTGGCAAGATAATTGTGGGGTCGGGAGGCAGAATCTCCCCCCCCCCCACAGCGAAGGGAGATACACGCTTCAGCACAAGAATAGGGTGATTGACAACAAAATTAGGATTAAGACAAAGCTGTATTTCCAAATAGCAGAACATTGCAATAAAGGATAACATTGATGGTCAGCACAAATTTGTTCTTTGCTTTTCAGGAGTAACAGAAAGGCTCCCAGGCCATGGGAGTAGCTGGAGAATGTTCAGCCTAAAGAATATATGAAATAATTTCAGCTGTGAGGCAGAGAGTCAGGACACATGTCACAACCTGAACCCAGCAGGTGTCCATGATTTTCAGGAAACCTCATTCTGCACTAAGCTCACATAATGACTGCAGTGGGTAGAACGCTGGGATGAGGACCAAGGAAGCCTAAGCTCGCATCTCCACTTAGCTATGAGGATAAAACAGTGGGGCAGGCATGTACTCAGCCCCAACTTCTTAGATGGGCAGGATTTGCACATCAAATTTGCAAATGACATCGAACTGGGAGCAGCAGCTTATGCCGCAGCAGAAGACAGAATCAGGATTCAAGATGACCTAAACAGATTGGAGAACTGGGCCCAAACTAACAAAATGGATTTCAATAGGGACAAATGTAAGGTTCTGTAAATGTAAGGTTCTGTGGTTGAAGTACACACACATACTTTTTATGTTCTTATAGTCTGCCATTTTGTCCAAGCCAGCAAATTGAACTTGCCCTGCAAACCAAGATTGGAAATCAGGGGTTGATCCTGGTTTGCAGCAAGGAAAGGATGAGTGATAGTTTGATGATTCGGACAAAATGGCAAACAAACTCTAAAGCTTGTCTCAGCCTTGTGTTATCCATTAGGAAGGGGCACTTGGCAGAACAAGGAGGGGAAGTCACCATGGCATTGTTGGTGAGTGCTTTTGCGGATGGCTGTGGAGAAAATACAGCCGCTGTCTATATTTAAATAGATGAGCCTATGCAAATGAGCAGTGGCTGCAGATGCTCTCTCCTTCTTCCCCTCCCACAAGAGTAGTGACATTTTGTACTCCTATAGAGTCCCTTCAGGGCAGGAAAGGTTCTTAGTGTTGTTTTCCCCACATCACATGATACATTCTCCACCCTTTCTATGCAAAAGAAAAAAGAAATTTAAAAACCCCATTCATCTGCTCACCTGTTAAGTTTGCATACTACAACGATCCCAGGCTGCCTCTCTGCATATCCAGTCTTCCTGCTCTAGACAAACTGAGCTCTTTTAATCACACTTATTTAAATCCTCTAAAACCCTTTAATCATTTTTGGCAACTTCTCTATATTTCCTCTCACTTGATTACAGTTTTGTCTCCCCCACGTTGGGACCCTGGATTGTCCCCAGAGTCTCACAGATGGGACATGTGCCTCTCACCTGACGGAGTGATATAAAGCTACCTTTTTATCTCAAAGTAGAGTGATTACTAGAAAAGTATCTCATCCCGCCCCCAGCCCTTCATTCATTCCCTGAAAGCAGGTCGTGCCCTAGAGCCAATTTTAACAAAATGTGTTTGGGGACAGATCTAGGAACAATATGGGTGCTTCCTGAATATTGAAGAGTATTGTGGCTTCAGAACAGTAAGACAGGAGCAAGGAATTTGTGGTTCTCTAGTTGCTGGACCACAAGTCCCCCCATCCCTGACCATTGGCCATACCGAACTAATGGAGGCCCTCTAACATCTGGAGGGCGTCAGGTTCCTCATCCCTGAAATAAGCAATTAAGGCAAGCTCCTACCAGATTCAGTATTTACAAATTGTAATTGAGAAGCACAAAGCACAGAAGGGAATAGAAATAAATGTGACAACCGAGGAGGGGGGCAGAGAGGAACCTAAAATCCACATTTGAAAATATTTGAATATAATTTTATATAAAATCTATTGTGGGGAATATTCACAGAAGCTTAGCTGAGGGGGAAAATACAGATTCAGAATGGCATTTGGGATAGTCTGCACCAGGAATTAATTGGACTGTCTCTCCAAGAGAGAACCACACAAACACCCAGTTCAGAGAGATGTCCATGTTGCTGAAAAACTCTAGCCTCTCTCCATTCTCTGCCACAGTGGAAACACGGTGACCCTAAGAAGGTGTTTTTGCCCTCGGCTACCTGGATTGGGAGAACTTTGGGGCAGAGACTACCTTTGGTTCTGCATTTGCTCACTGCCTAGCACAGCAGGGCCCTGAGCACAAACAGGGTTGCTCTGTAATAGAAACAGTAATGTCACCATCATGCTGGGACTAATTCTCGCTCCTTCTGACTCTATTTGCACGGGGCTGTGCATGGATCAATATAAGCCAATGCACTTGCCAGCTGATAAATTATCCTCACACAGCTTAGAGCCACGGCTAAGGTGTAACCCTTTATCTACCTGGCATGTAGGTCTTAAATTGGATGCAGGTCATCAAGCCTTTAGCAAGGAGATAAGGCTTCAAAGTAAAGGCAGATCACAGAATCAACCACCAACAGTTGTCACCCACAGAGTACTGGGTTTCCTCAAGCTGTGCTTTCCATCCTTGCTGGATTTTACTGGGCAATACAAGGGAGCAAGAGGAAAACAAGCAGGCCAGAGCTTAGCTCTTAGTTGTTACCTGTCAACAGAATAGGGACACTGACATCAGGGTCATATGGAGAAAGGTCTCCCCCACCCACCCACTGTAATGTGTGTCAATGAGAGCTGTATGTTTTTATTTTTACTAGGATTCCACAGAATGCGCAAGTATGTACACAATGTGTGCTCTGCTGCCTAACCTTGATCAGAGAGCAGAATCAACATGCAGCTTGGTTTAAATCATCATTGTTCTAGATGAAAGCTAGAAGATTTGATGCCAATATGAAGGGAGGGAGCTTAGAAATCAGAACGTAAATAACAAGATTCCCTAAATTCTTGCATTTTGCCAGTCAACTGACAGACTGAAATACCTGGGCAAAAGTGAAGTGTTCAGGCTGAGTCGTCTCTTGGACCATTCATGAATAATTATTGCTGGAATACACACACACACTTATTGTGTCAGGCTAATGGTCTCTCTAGCCTCATTTTTATCTCTAACATGCCTCATACTTAAACAGGTGTATAGCAGAAAATAGGGTTGCCAATAATCTGGTACAAGGGATACTGATATACTGGACTCTCAGCCAACAGAAAGATAAGATTCTGAGCTTTCTTTTTTTTAAGGCAATTCTCTAGCCCTCCTAGAAAGAAAGTTATGAAGCAAAATGTGCAGGTAACCTTCTAAACAATTCTTGTGATATAAGCCAGCTTGGCTGCTCCTGCCAGTCAATGGTTTTAGCCAATGAGTGAAGTCAGAACTGTGATTGACAAGTGAGTTGTTTGGACAGCAGGCCATAGGAATTCTTGGGATGCTCAAAAGCTACTGTTTTCCCCTCCCATTTAGTGCATTTTTCCTGTTTCATTCTTATATTCAAGTAGTCCACGATATCTCCATAGTTTGCCCTTCTTCTCCCCCTAGCAACCAGGATGCATCTTTCCTGTGATGGGTTCGTCTGAGATCAAGCACTCCCTGTAAGTTACTATCTGCAAATACTACTGCACAATAGGTGGGTGTGGGTGTTAAAATAATAGCCCTTTCCAATAGCAAATGCAAAATGTGAAAACTGCACAGAGGCTTAGGCATATTTCCTGCTGTGCAGGACTTACAGACATCCATTAAGAATTCACTGTGCAGTAAACATACATGTCTACACAGAAGCTTCAAGTATGTTAGGTGGGGCTTGCTTCCAGGTAAGTGGTTACAGAACTGCAGCCTAGGCTTTGGGTTGGCATTGGGGGAAAGCAGGGTTCTTGTGACCTTAACAGCTGTGTGGCAGGCAGAAATTCAACAGCTTAAGACTTTTCTACTATGGGAATATAATTATGGGGGAAAGGCTCCCCTATCCTCATTCTGCTTGTCAAGACATTTTATTATGTGCATGGCCACTGATTTATTTTTGGACCCTCCACTCACCTGCAAAACAGAATACAAATTTGCATATGACACAGCACATGCAAATGTTATGCAAATCTTTTGTGTCCTCGTTTGTGAGTGGGTCAGAGGGCCCAATCCACATTCAGTGTACTGGTTCCAGAGAACCCAGCAGGCACCCCTGACAGCAAAGGATACTAACCGAATTGTTTAGTTCTTATCAATCATGGCAGCTTCTGACAGCCTAATGTTTAGGGTCAGCATCTGCAACAAAATGAGTGGCCTAACCATCGTAGTTAACAGCTGCTGATACCATCTTCCACAACTCTGTCTTGGCCCCTTTTTAACCAATTATACAATTGCCTGTCACCATATCTGGTGGATAGATATTAAATGAAAAAGGAAACCACTCAGTTCCATGAATAATGTTGTATGTATGTCACCAAAATCTCCTACAAGCTTAGTTGTCTCTATTCTAAACAAAAGGGGTGTCCTTTAGCTTTTACTTCTTGGTGTGAGCATATATATTTATTGCTCTTGCCTGACCTTTTCCCAATTCTGTTACACCCTTTTTCTTTCATTTTTTAAAGCAGAGCGGCTGAGTTGTGCACCATCTCAAAATACTCCAATTCAGCAAGATATAACCACATAGCACAGCAGGGACACATCTATACAGCTGATGCAGGCACAGATCCACATTTGGATGCATATTTTAAAATCTACTGCAGTGCTCAGTTGGGCCCCACTGGATGTGGACAGGAATAGACATCCATATCCAGGATCACTAGGTTTTGAGTGAGGCTAATGGCCAGAGCTGGATCAGAGCAATAAGGATATTTTCTGTATTGTTTTCTAGCCCATTTTTTATTAACACAAGCCCTAACACTCTATTTCCCATTTTGGTGACAAAAACACATTGTGCAATGCTACCACGTTATGGAAATTATTCCAAGATCTATTCATTGAATACCGATAGCTCATTAAGAAGCCCAATAGGGTGGGAGATAATTTGTTCTTGTTGTTCCTAACTTTACACACTGGGACTCAAGTCTTGTAAGGACCAAACTAGACATGAAATGAAGTTGCACTTCTCTTTCCCCTAATGGATTGGATTTATTTATTTTTTTAAAAAAAGGAAGAGGAGCCTCTGAGGCTGTGATCAGGAGACAAAGGAGTGGGGAGAGAGAAAGAGAGAGAGAGTTGCTTAACCCTTTCCCATAAGGCTCTATCGTATCAATTGTGGAGAAAACAAAGCCTAATGGAAGAGCAATTTATTCATTTGTCCAATATATTTATGAGGCGCCCTAGAAAATAACTTTTCTAGGCAT
The DNA here is from genome assembly GCF_965112155.1 of Podarcis liolepis. Lineage (NCBI taxonomy): Eukaryota > Metazoa > Chordata > Lepidosauria > Squamata > Lacertidae > Podarcis > Podarcis liolepis. The sequence continues at coordinate 43,384,865 of NC_139555.1, forward strand.
CACAGAGGATTATAAAATGTAAGAATAACAACCTACAGCAGCCCAAAAACTCATGATCAGGGGTATTTTTTTTTAAAAAAATAGGTCTTCACAGGTTCACTTCTAGGTTTGTGGTTATCATTATGGGGGGGACTCTGACATCAAGAAAGTCCCTAACTGCCCCACATGGTTTCCTACATACACTCTATAGCATCTGGGAGTGCTTTGGTTCACCTATCCCAGCACCCAATTATTTAATGCCTCTCTCCCTCCACACACCATGGATTCAAATTCCTCTTTAAAACATTCCTCTTCCATAGAAGTCATTAGCTCAGCCTTTCCCAAACCTCAGATTTCCTGTCAGTGGCTGGGGCTGGAGGGCATCAGTATGGGGGAAGCCAGTGTTAGTTCATCCCTTTAGCTTTCGTCTCCCAATAAAACTAACCCTAAGCAAGTGCAACCGCCTTTGCACATTTCCTCCAGTTACGCTTGGCTCTGTCACTATCTCCTCCCACGGTTCTCACTCCCTTGGTTGAAATTTAGACGTGGTGGAGCAAGGACTGTGAACATTGATGGCTATGCTAACGTACTTGGTGGACGCAGCTAGTCTGGTGTCGGTTTCTTCTTGCTCTGGTAACCTCCACATTAGATTTCTGCAATGTGTTGTATGTTGGGATGCCTTTGAAGATTGCTTAGAAATGGCACTTAGTGCAGAATGCAATAGTCAGGTTACCAACAGGAGTTGTAAAACCACTCCACTGACTGATGGTGCATTTCCAAGCTAAATTCAAAATCCTGGTTCTTACCTAGATTTATTATATGGCTTAAGATATGGGGACCACATCAATCTGCCCACATGCTAAGATCACATTTGGTGACTCTTTTCTGGCTGACTCACCTTCAGTGATTATTAGGTGGGGTCTGCTGGAGAACTAGCAGGGAGCGGACCTTCTCGGTTGTGGTGCTTGCCTGGTAGTGGAGGCTGGTTCATTAGAGCCAACAGGGCACTGCCAACCTCTTCCTCCAGTCTTAGGTTTGCCCTTGTAGAACTTAGCAGGGAGTGGGACAAAATGAGAATTTGCTGGCTCCACCTGTCATTGGCTCCACCTACTGTTGCCTGCCCTGCCTTCTGCCCTACCAGTCTCAGTGGGCACAACTGTTTCCCTGGCATCAACTCTTATGTATTTTTGGCACAAGTCAAAGATAAGCCATGCCTTTTAACATCTCTGCTGCATTTGGCTTTTATCTGCTACGTGCTGCAGGTTTATGTTTTTACAGCTCTGCAATTTTATTGTGGTTAGTTGCATTATTGATTTCATTCTTTTAATTGTTCTCACTTTGTAATCCACCCTGGAAGAGATAATGTGAAATGGTGGCAGACTGGCGCACACATGCACCTACATGTACACTGGACCCAAAATCTTTAGGGGCAAGACTGAAGGTCCCTTATGTGGCAATTTATATATAAACTGCCCCAGGTCTTGTTCTGACAGACAAATGACACTATTAGCCGCGATGTTTTCTTGAGAAATCAGAACTCAAAGTGTGGCTTCCTTGATCACTGAAGCCCATGCAATTAAACCTGGCTGCCAGAACTCTAATCCAGTCAATCTGCCCATCAGGCTTCTCTTTCGCCACTAGTAGAGTTGCTTGACAGATGAAATGAGGAATGAACCTTAAACACTGAACTCCTTGAGAACCATCCAAAGTATTTAGGATTCATTCACTCTGAGTACGCAGGGCCCTTAGGAATAGCTTGCTCGCTTCAAATGAAGCATTTTAAGAAACCAATTTACTACAAAATAAGGATGCTGTTTACAAAAGAAGACGTGGAATATGCTGGAGCAAAAGGAAAGCAAAAGGTCTACAAAACACACACAAGGAAAATATAACTCCTAGTTTAACACTTAGATTACATTACATTCCGAATCCTGAATTCAGACTAGTGTGGCCCCCTCCAAATGTTGTTGGGCTAAACTCTCAATACCCTGTAAGTAGTTTCTGCATGAATAAAGCCTTTGAACTCCAGAAACTGTAAATCATTATTCCAATCTAATTCACCCAGGCTACAAGGTCTGCTAACAAAATAGAGGCATGTTAATGAGTGGCTCTCATATTTAGAAACTGGGTGTATGGCTTGAAGGAGTGAATTCATAGTTTGAGAATACTCCTGCAGAGGTGGTTTTGCTGTCAAAGAGTCTCTGTGACCATCTCTAGCTGGTGAACTAGCTTTGGTTATTCCTGGTACAGGACAGTCTTTGCACCTAGGGACTAGATAACTGTAATGTGCCCTGCATGGGCTTTCCCTTGAAGACAGCTCAGAAACTGCATCCAGTGAAGATTGCTGTTGCTTGAGTAATGACAAGTGCTTCAGCAGGAAGTCATTTTATGGGACCTGCACTTGTTGCCTGCAGTGGACTCAATTTAAGAAGTCAATGTTAATTTTTAAAGACTTAAAAGGTCTGGGGCCCAGCTATTTGTCAGAGCACCTCCTCCCACATCTGTTTGCCCAGATCCTGGGGGCCTGCTCATTGTCCCTCCTGTAAGCATAGCTTTCTGGGGCAAGGCCTACTGTTGTGGTGCCCCACCTGTGGAAGATGACATTTTTGTTGGCATTCCATTGCCAAATAAAACACTATTCTCCTGTGCTTTTGGAGGAAACTAATTGAGATTGTCAAAGACCCTGTATTATTTGATGCTGCTGTGTTTCATGATGACTCGTTCTATTGCTGATTGTGTTTTAATTGTTGTTTATACGGTTTTCATATCATGTTGGAAACCACCTTGTGATCACTTGTATAATGGAGGGTGGTACAGATGAGACCAATAGTGGGACCAACAGTCAATAAGGCGGTCACTGCATGTGCTGTAGAGGGAAATGAGGGGCCGATGGGGCTCATCAACCTGGAAAGGTAGCCCATCTGGGAGAAGAATGATGCTTTGTATGCCTCCTTCCGGCAATTCCTGTGGCCAAGAGGGGTGATTCTGTCATCTGGACAGCCCAGAACCTCCATATACACTGCCCTGGAGAACTATAGCAATTGTCTAAATAACTAAATACAATTATGCTAAGCACAATTATGCACATTTATGCACATGTGGAAAGCAATGTGGCTTCCAAAAATATATAATCAGAGAAGACATACAGTTGTGCAACTCACATAGTAGTTTACACAGGTATAAACTTGTTTCCAGACAATGAGGTCTCTCTGTGTGTGTTTTTTAAAGTTATTTGTGAAGTGACCCTAATTGGTTTGAGCATGAGTTTTTGTATGGGATAGAGGGCCTTTGACCGTCAATTACCATCTGTGCCCTCAAGCATGATGATTTATCACTGTGCTCAGGGTTCATCAGCATGAATTATTCTGTCCCTGGATAATTCATTTGCTCACATGCACACTGCTGATTCCTCTTGGAATCAAGACACATTCCCTGTGAAAGCAGGCTCCTTAGGGAAATTAAAAGGAGTGAAGGTCGCTTTATATGGTCACTTGATCAGATCGTTTGCCAAGGTGTGTGCTGTGTGGTTCTTTTATGGTCTTTGGTGACTCCCATGAACATGGAGGAATTCACACACAGTCGCTGTAGAGCAGATGATCTCTTGACTGTGAGATTTAGGATGGCCACTTATTTATGCATTGCCAGAAAAGAGAAAATGCTTCACCAAAGCATGACTTACATCCAATGTCCACAGGCTGGTTTCTATTGATGCAAACGCAGAACTAATTACCATAATCTAAACAGAAACCCACATCTCACCATAGTGCAGGCGTTTGTGACCAGATGACCTCAGTCTGCTGATCGTGTCCTAACTGCTGATATGACTCTTTGGGGTCCTGTTGCTCTCTCTTCTTAAGAGTTCTTTAAAATGGACTGGGGCTGGACTGCACTCCAGACAGAGGATGCATTCAAAGAGAGGACTGTCAGTTCTTCAAATAGAGGAGTGTTCTCAGTAAGGTAGGCCACCCAATGCGAGATGCTGTGATGAGTGACCAGTTTCCTCTCAGGCTCAGAGTGCTCCTCCTTGGGGCTACTAGACCTCCTCCTTCTTCACCTATGGACTGCACTGGAGGTAGAACCAAATCACTCCTCCAGTTCCTTGCAGTTGCAACAACCCCTTTACCATCCGAGGATTTACTTAATTACACCAGTAGCGTTATATGTCATGATAGTTAGCTATTGCATGCAGTGCAGGAGGCATATCCAATCTATCCATATAGCTCCTCAAGGGCTTTTTTGATAAGCAGGCAGGTCCTGCCATAATTCCAATGTTTACACATGCTGACACCAAGAAGCGCGTGTGTTTGTGTTTATACAAGCACAAACTGATAGGGCAGCCACATCAAGGATGGATACCTGTTGTGCTCAGCACGGCTGCTCTTCCATCTTTTGTTTAGAACAGGTGGAAAAATCTTGTTGAGGTGTTTTATTAGCTCACAGATTTTGCAGCAAGAGAGCCAACAGGCTATGGCTTATGCCAGCAACACAGAAGGAATTTCTAAGAGGTACTAGGTGGAAAATGCCTGGCTTTTGTTTCTGACTCAAGATTTCTGCCAGCCCTTCAGGGTCTTGCTTGTGATGACAGAAGAACTGCAAGACGAGATGGCAGAAGTGCAACAAACTCAGCAAGTTTGGATACGGACATTGTCCTGGAGTCATTGGCCTTGATCCAACACCATCTTAGGCACGCTTAAGCTCATTATATTCAGTGGGCTTAAACATGCCTAACTGAGTGTAGGATTTAGGCATTTGTACGACAGCAGTCGAGCTGATCCTGTCTTGGCATGTTGGGGAGAGAGATCGTCGTTTATCCTCTAGAAACGCTATCTGCTCTGACATCAACTTTAACGATGGCTTGTTGCATACTCAACTTTAATACAGAAATGTGTCCAGGTCCCAAAAAATTATAGAAAAACCACCTGTACACCAGGAAGACACCACTAACAGGGAGGAAAAGAGAACAAAAACCCCAGGTGCTTGAAAAAAGGGGATATTACAGGTTCTATGTCTTTCATAATGATCCTTCCTCGGGGGTAGGTTTTAAGTAGGAATTCTCACCAAGTACATAAACCACTACAGTAACTCATTTGGTAAATTAGTTGCTATAATGGTTTATGAACTTGGTGAGAATTGCTACTTAAAACCTACCCTCGAGGAAGGATCATTCTGAAATGCTTGGGGCCTGTAATAAACCCTTTTTTCCCAAACACCTGGAGTTTTCCCTCCTATTTTCTCACCAAATTTATTTCCTGCCAAAACTATCTGTGGATTGTTTTTATTTTTACTGATGTGGAAACTACATTTGTAGTTCGTATGTAGACGTCTTCATTCAGCATAGCATGAGAGGCACTTGTTTGATTCTTGGTGCTGAGGAAAGACATGCTGGAACAAGGTCAAGCAAAGCCAAGCCTTCAAAACGAGGTTGTTGTGGGAATACAGGCATGGTTTGAGCAGCCATGATATACTCCTGAAACTTCTTGTTGCACAGCTGGGTTGGACAGCTAGGTTGGCATCCGTCTGTCTCAGGGGACAATGAAGGAATGTGCCTTTGCGGGTGAAGTCAAAGTGTTGGAATGCCTGTTGTGGCTGCAGACCAATATGGGAGAGACATGTTTCATTGCAGCTGGGGCAGCTGAAGGTGTCCGGTTCTGCTGCTGCAGATGTATCATGGTGTGTCTGCACTCCTACATCTCTGCACTCCTTCCAGTGGTCATTCCTCTTCTGGTCACTGTTATGGATGCATGACCTGACTGTCTGCCTCTAGGCACTGCAATTGTCTGCAAGGCATGGCTGATGTTGCCAGCCTTCACATGACATTTTCAGACATCTTTGTAACACAGAGTTGGTCCTCCAATGGGCCTGGTGCCAGAAACCAGCTCCCCGCAGAGCATGTCCTTGGGGATCCTGCAATCTTCCATCCTGCCGACATGACCAAGTCAGCATAGGCGTCACTGAGACAGGAGTGCGAACATGCCCAATGCACCTTAAACCAAACACCTGAGAAAACAATAGCCATTGCCTCCTGTGAATGCAGTCACAATAATATAGCTGAAATGGTCTCAAGTAATTCTCCTTATGGTGCCCTTCAGATCTTGCTGGACTGCATTTTCCATCATCCTTGACCATTGACCATGCTGGGTGGGACTGATGAGACTGAGGGCACCACATTGGCCATCTCTGCCCTCGAGGCTATCAAACAGACATGAATATATTACTATGGTGCTGCTCATACATGTTTTAAGAATAGCCGTACACAGTATTAGGGAGTATGGTATATTTTTCCTAAGTAGGACAGCTTTCAGTGAAGTCGCATGGCAATATCCCAGAGATTCCCTCAGAGGAAGTAGGCATACCCTCTGTACAAAGAACAGAGGTACTTCTGTGAGCGGGGAGAATGGACCCTCCTTCCATATGAATGTTCACACGAGGAAAAAGGACAGCAATGAGGGTATTACTCCCCTGCTAGGGACTTAAAAGTAGTTGAAGCAGTGCTGACAGTTCATTTGAACAAACAGCTCTAGGCATCAAGAGAAACACGCCTGACTGGCAATGGCCAAGGATTGGAACGCAAGTGCGCTGTTTGGTGTTGTTCACATCTCATTTTGACGGCTCCCTGGCACAATATATGCCAAACCTTAAGCACAGGTTTGGCATGCGCTGTGCAAATACAGCTATCAAAATGTGCTAATTCTAATTCTAGAACAAATAACATCTTCATTACAACAGCCCAGGAACAGTCTATGTGTACGAGGAGCACAAAAATAAAAAGATAGATGAGTGGGAAAGATGTAATCCCAGAAAGCAGGATGTGTAGCCAAGCTCCGGAGAAGGTTTGCCAACTCATAAGTGGATGTATTAATCTGGTCAGAAATAAGTGTAAAGTGCAGCATTTTAATGCTGGTAGTATCATCCATTGAGAACAACCGACAGGGTGAGAATCACAGAGCAGCAATATGCAATTTTTGCAAGCCACGAGTGGCTAGAAGAACGGGGAGAGGAAAACACAGCGTAAAATATGGGCTGCTCCAATTGTTACTCTTCATGTTTTCTTTTGATTGTGTGATAAAGGAAGAGCAGTAAATGAGATACTCATTTCATTTCATGGCAAAATAATGAAAGTGCAAGATGCGAAGTATGAACAGCCACATCAACAACGGAACTACAATCAAGTGCACAAAGAGGCTATATATACATATACAAACTCCACTATCCAGGTTATGGGTTGTCGTTTTTCTTGCTGATGGCAGTAGCTTGGGAGGATGATGCAGTATCCCCCCTCAAAGAAACTGTAACTTGTTCTTGGAGAAGAACTACTGCTCCATAAGAATGGATTGCCCCAAAAAGCAAACAAATAAAAACATCGTCATGCAAGTACCTTGCTTTGATTCAAGAGCACTTTCCATCTGCAGCTAAATCAGAGCTTCAGCTAAGCAATCTTGCTATTTTGTATTCTTCATATATGCTTGACTCAGTGTTCTGTTCCCTTTTCTCTAAAAAAATTTCCATTTTTAAATATAAAAAATGTTTGCCGTTCGTTACTCAGAAAACCCAAACTACTTGGTTCTGTTTTACTTAAATAATAAGCCATTAGGAAGATGGACATTGGAGAGCCACAACGTGTAAAATTAGAAGTCAGCTATGTAGCCTTCATCCCGCTCGCAGGTGCCACGTTTGCATCAACCAGCTATTCCTACCTGAAATTAAAATTAAGCATGGGGCAATTGGGTAGCAGGTCCACTGACAGAGCTGGTGGCATAAACAGTAGCTGCGACTCCAGTGATGACAGCATAAATACTGATTAGCCTATTGGCATGTTAAAAACCATCTCAAGGGCTAGATTAGAGTGGGAGAGGCACAATCTGGCTGAGCATGATGAGACTGAGAGTCAGGATTTCCCCTGAATTTTCTGTAGGTTGGCAGGTGGGTTGGGAAAAATATTTGAGGGCTAGTGGAGAAGGGAGGCTGGATTCTTAGCCCTTGCATGGAGTGTGTGACTTATTTCTTTATATATCCCACCTTTTTCTCCAAGGAGCTCAAGATGCGTCGCCCCCACTTCCTCATTTAGTCCCCACAACAAACCTGTGAGGTAGGCTGAGAGCCAGTGACTGGCTCAAGGTCACCCAGGGAGCTTCATAGCTAACTGGGGATTTGAACCCTGGTTTCCCAGGTCCTAGTCAAAACTCTAACTGCTACACCTGCCCTTCTTAGAATGTGGATTTTTATCCTACCCCCAAGAAACTAACAGGGCATTTCCCTGATGATGAGAGGTGCTTCTTTCACCCACAAGGTGGGCTTGAGTGTCCCAAAGGGTGCTTTTTAACATTGCACAAAGGAGATCAGACCACTGGCATGGATCTGTCTTGACTCTGGTAATGCCATTTTCCAAGTGGTTCGTGGGCAGGGGACATAGGAATCATACACAGGCAATGTTTGATCCTTTCTGGATTAGTGCTTTGGTGGGTTAGAGGGATGGAAATCCTGGCTCTCAGGACCCTGACTACCCTCCTTGCATGTTTTTGACTGGCCTACGTGTCCCCAAACCCCAATAATGCATTTTGCAGTCCTGAATGGCGTGCTGCACGCAGAAACTAGCCTATTCTAGAGGCGAAAGTGGGCAGAGCAATGGGCATAAATTTAACTTTGTGTAAAGGTTAAATTTATGCCCATTGCTCTGCCCACTTTTGCCTCTGGCCTTGCCCAGCACTGGCCCCTTGAAGGTTGCCCAGGAGGGAATGTGACCCTTGGGCAGAGAAAGGATTCTCCACCCCTGGGCCACAGCAACCAGAACCTTTGCAGACACAGAGAGCAGCCCTTTCTCTAAGCCAGAGCCTATCCAGAGGCAAAGGCACAACTGTGAGAAAAGCAGGCTCCTCAAGCAAGCAGAGCTAATGCAAGTCCATATATAGCAGTTCGATCTGTAAGAGGTGTCCCTTCCACTCAAGGTTTGTCATATTATTATTATTATTATTATTATTATTATTATTTCAATTCAGCTTCCTAGTTGTTTCCACAGCCAATTCAAGGTGCTGGCTTTTACCTTTAGTTCATAGGAGCCAACTCCTAGGGCTGAGGGGGCTTCACCCCCTCCCAATAAAATATTTGAAGGGACCAGCCCCCCCAAAAGTTGATGGTCATTGCCATTCAAATGGAGCATGTACACCAACCACATCATGTGATCGATTATGCAAGGGCCCCCCAATATTTTATTCAAGTTGGCACCCCTGCTTCAGTGACCTGAGTTCAAGTTTTCTTAAGGACCATCTCCTCCCATACAAACCCACCTGTTCCCTCTGGCCTTCTGTTGAGGCCCTGCTTGGTATTCACCCGCCATCTGACGTGAAGTGAACCACAGACTTTTCAATCATGGTACCCAGCCTCTGGAGTAGAGACGGGTGACTTGTGGCCCTGCAGATGCTGTGGGACTCCAACTCCCATGAGTCCCCAGCCAGCAGGGCCAGCAGTCAGGTACGGTGGGAGTTATTGTCCAGCAACATCAGGGTGTGTGGATATACATTCCCCATCCCTGCTCTGGAGGTTCTTCCTCAGGAAGGTAATGTCACCTCATTGCTTCTCCTCTCCTCTTCTTGCATTTGGGGTGGGGCTCTTAGCCGGATTCTGATGCTGTTAGTTTTTTTCCTCCTCCTCCTCCTCCTCCCGTGCCTCCTTGCTGATTTTCGGTATTTAAGCTCTTGCTGCTATCGTAGTTGTTGCTTTAATGTTAGTGGTTCAATTGTTGATTTTATGTTTATATCTGACTTTTAATTTTGTTAGCTCCCGTGAGTGCTTTTGTTAAAGGAGAAAGGCGGTGCAGAAGTGGTTTAAAATAAATAAAATATAACAAATGGCTGCCTCCCTGCAGCAAGCAGAATGGGATTTTGTTTAAAGGCAGCCCAGGAGATAAAAGTAATCTTGCCCACATGCATGGGAGCTGAGTGACTCACGGTCCCTCTGAGATACATGAAGGGCCCTTCCTGGCAGACATTTGCGTTGGGAAATTCACACACACTGAGATCCAGAAAGGGAATCTGGAGATTTAATTGCAGTCTGTGGGCAAGGTTTGAAGTCGCCATTGTCTCGGTCTCTTTGCAAGCGCAGGCTGTGGTGTCATTGCAACAGCGTCTCACACTGGGATGGCTCCCCTCCTAGGTGGAAGCTTTGCAGCTCTGCTCTGCTACATAAGAATCAGGAAATTGTTTTGCTGTGTTCTTTTTAATCCACTGCTTCATAATGCCTGGTGTTGCTACTTTGCCCCTTGAGCTTTTCCTTTCCGCTTCCATTGTGTTTATTTTTAATGAGATTTTAGGTAGTAAATAAAGGACAAAAGAGAGGGATGGTCTCAAATCAATTAACCCCAGGCTTAAAAATGGCTCCAGCAGGTCAGGATTTAGGAGTGCCAGTATGGGAGCTAAGGCGGCAGTGGCGCTGCAGGTAGAAATTGGGGGGCAGAGGCAGTAGGTGGTTGGGTGGGACTGGGCGGGGACAGGACAGGATGCTTGCAAAGTTTCAAAGTGAGGGTGAAGCTTATTGCTGTTCGCCTCTACCACGTCTTTCTATATGCCTTCTTTAGAGTCTCTGTAACTCTGCATGAACCCCACATTTCTAGTCCTTATGCTGAAAGCTGTCCAATCCTCCACTCCTGTCCCTACTCACTCCCAATTTACACTCTCTGTAGATCCAATGCCCTGTAGATCTCCTGAGGCCTTCTGCTGCACTAGCCCTGGAGCTGGCAGAGTGTAAAATGGAAACTAAAACAACAACCCTGCCCCATCTCCTTCTGTCCTGACTAGCAAGAGCTAGCAGGTCTTGGGATGTGGCAGCGACTTCAGCACTCCCATCTTCTCTGGCCCTAGTTAGGATTGCTCTGTAAGGGTGCAATCCTAAGCACCCTTTACATGGGAGGAAACCAAACTGAATGACTTAGGGCTTACTTCTGAGTATGCATGCCTACGACCGTGGGATCAGTCATGAAGGGGATGGATAGCCCCTTAACTTAATGTAATGTTGTTCGTCCCCAGCACCCAGTGCCCAAAGCTATATTCCCAAAGAACACTAGAAAAAGTAATAATAATTAATAATAATTAATAATAATAATAATAATAATGCACAAGAGGTTTGGTTTAAATAACATAGGTAATAGCTGTTAAAAGAACCATCACTGGTGGATTTGTCTATATTTAAAAAAAAAACAATTTAAGATAATGACCACCATCACATCTTGTGTAGTGGATTTCATAAGTTAATTATGCACTGGGTGAAGTACTTCATTTTGTCTGTCCTAATATTATGAGAGAGGAAGATGGGGGCTACTCTCTCCAAACCATTCATAATTATATAATGTCAAGTCCATGCTCAGTCATCTTTTTCTTTTTCTTTTTTAACTAAAGCAAAAACTAAAAAGCCCCAGACTCTTTAGCCTTTCCTCGGAGAAAGGGTATTCCAAAGCCTTGACTGATTTATTGAATTGCCACTTTCCCAGCTCTCTGATATCCTTTTCAAGATGGAGTGACCAGAACTGCACACACTGTGGCAACACTTTATGTGGGGGTGCTGGGCGTCTTCCTGCCCACATTGCTTCCTCTGCCAGAAACAGGCCTCCTCCACCTTCCCTTTTCCTCTTCATCAGTCCACTTCCTGATCCTCTATCAAGTAGCTCCTCAAAACCCAGCAATGCCTTTTGCTGAACTGCCTTAAGACTCCTCCCGCTTGCACACTCCAGTGCCTCTCCTCTGCTTAACCCCATTTCCACAACAGGCCTATTGGGGCAGTTAGTCCCCTCAAAAATTAGAATTGCATGAGGGAGAGTAGGGACAGAGTAGGGGTGGCCCCTTCCCTTCCATGGTTATCCTGCTGCCTAGCCCTGCTGACCTCCATGCACTGGAAGCCTAAATTACACTGGGAGCGTCCCCAAATGCAGCAAGGCTCTTCACTGCAGGCATTTGTCTTCCAATGTGTGGAGGGCAGCTTGGCCAGGCGTAGGGACATGATGGGGGGGGGGCAGCCAGCACATCCATGCTCCCTCCCTCATACAGTGTGAATCACATGGGGGGGGACGGAACACCTAAAAGAAGCTTATTTATCATATCCCTTACTTTTCTCTCGCATCCCACCATCCTGCCTCACGTAGGTTATAAACGCAAAGATTATGTCTGCTTACATCCTCAGCTCACCGAAGACACTTAAAAAAAAATGTTGTTCACTGGCAATAGCAGGAGGGCGCCAGAAGCTAGGGGCTCAGGCTTAAAATAAGGCAGGGCCAGGTCTATTTCCGTGCACGTTTCAGTTCTGCAGCCTCTCCATTTTCTGTGGCACTCATGAAGGCTGATTTTATGTTTGCTGGAACCACTGCCTGAAGGAGTGTTTCTCACTAACAGGCCGAAATGGAGCTGGGACACAACAGATGCTAAATTTCCTTGTCAGCTCGGTGGTACCATTGTTGTGGGTGATATGGTGCTACCGCAGATTAGTTCTTGTGCCAAGAAAAGGCATTTGCTCATAGCTCATTTGCATGGAGGCACTAGAATCATAAATCCACAGAAGACCTACAGCTCTCTGAAAGCTGGAACTGAGTGATCTGGCACTGTCTGGGAAAGGGGTGGCTGGGGGAAGGCAGGGTGGGGGGATGGTATTCTCTTTGCTTGAAACATACTCTGCATACAGAGTGAGGGCCAGGTAGGAAGCAGCAGCATAATGCATCTCTTAAAGTGCTCGAGTCACTCCAGATACAATCGTGCTTACCATCATTTTTCCAGTTCCTATAATATCCTCGTTACAGAGCACTCCAAGGGGAAGGGCCATAGCTCAATGCATGCAGAATGTCTGAAACCCTGGAGAGCTGCTGTCAGTCGGTAGAGACAATATTGAGCTAGATCAGCCTTTCTCAACCCCAGATGTCGTTGGACTACAACTCCCTTCATCGCTAGCTAGCAGGGCCAGTCGTCAGGGATGATGGGAATTGTGGTCCAACAACATCTGGGGACCCAAGGTTAAGAAAGGCCGAGCTAGGTGGACCAGGCAGCTTCTTTTGTTCCTGAAAGACCTACATTGGCTCCCAGTATGTTTCCAAGCACAATTCAAAGTGTTGGTGCTGACCTTTAAAGCCCTGAACAGCTTTGGCTCAGTATGCCTGAAGGAGTGTCTCTGCCCCCATCATTCAGCCTGGACGCTGAGGTGCAGCTCCGAAGGCCTTCTGGCAGTTCCCTTACTGTGGGAAGTGAAGTTACGGGGATCCAGGCAAAGGGCCTTCTTGGTAGTCATGCCTGCCTTATGGAACATCCTCCAGTCAGATGTCAAAGAGATAATTATACAACCTTTCATAGACAACTGAAGGCAGCCCTGTACACTTTTTAATGTGTAGTGTTCTGATATGTTGTTGCTGGAGCAACTCAGTCAGATGGGCAGGGAAGAAGGAGGAGGACGATGACGACGAAAACTAGGAGGAGGTTTTCCTCAGCTCAACTGATGTTCTCCCAACCTTGTGTACAGTCCTCCTTAAGCCTCAACACAGACCTTTCTACATTGTTAGGTTATTTCAAGGTCTGCTGTTCTTTGAGTGTGAGTCTGAGTCTGGGTTGACGGCACACTGTATTATTTCTTTGAGAGGAGGCTGAAGTCAAAGGGCTCTAGATTCTCAGCAGTGCATTGTATTCCTGTCATGCCTGGGAACATAGGGAAGGCCAAGTCCACCAGCTCTCGAGAGAAACTAAAGAATGAAAAATACTTCCTGTGTCTGGCTGCTATGAGAAAGAACTCACAGAGTCCTCGCCTCTGATGCCCAGTTTACTGGAGCGCGGAGTACATGTGTGAGAGAGACTCCTGCAGCAGGAAAGGTGTGATGGATGGCAAGGGCAAAATGTTCCGAGACAGAAAAAGAGCAAAAATGTACAAATATTAATGACTGAAACAGGGGTGGCTAGCCTGGGGCCCTCCAGGTGTGGTTGGACAACTCCTCCAATCATTCCTGACCCCCATCCCTGCAGCAGACCACAGAATGACAGGAGAGGGGCCACAAACTCAGTGGCTTTCTATGCAGAAGGTTCAATCCTTGCCATGTGAGCAGGGAGCAAAACCTATGCCTGAGCCCCTGGAGATCCGCTGCCAATAGAATAAAACAATACTGTGCTAGATGAATAAACAGTCTGGCATGATATAAGGTAGCTCCCTATGTTCCTAGATTGAAAGAAACAAAAGCCTAGATCACGTTCCCTCGCCATAGCCACCCAACCACGAGACCCTCACAAATAAGCCTACACACTCTGGATTGTTGTGCACCACTAGCAGAAACCAAGAACCGTGCAGGGCGGATGGTGAAAATGCAAACAGGTCTGTGGGATCCAAGTGACTGAACCAGGCCATGTGCTGCAAGGAGAAGCAGCTTCTCTGGGGCCAACCCACAAGCCCGTCTTGCCTAGGAGAAAGCTTCTTCCTAACCACAAATCTGACACGGTCAGTTAGTTCCCTGGAAACTTTGGGGAGTTTCCTGAAAACATGGCTCTAGTTCTACAATTGCAATGTTCAGGGAAAGAAGGGAGGCCTTGGGAGAAGGCATGAGCCGCACCTGAAGCAGCAACTAGATGGCAACAAAATTTCACAGCGCAGCCTTGCAAATAATTACAGAAAAGTTACTATTATATATTCACTGAGCCGTTCTTTCTTTTTTCTAAGTCAAACAGGGCAAGCTCTTTAATCTCCCCACATAAGATAAACGATCCATTCCTGTAATCACAGCAATTGCTTACCTTTGCACTTTTTCTACTGTGAATTCATCCCTTCTTGTACACAGGTGATCAAGAAACAATATGCGGGCTTCACCCAGTGCCTTGTCGAAGGCCAGAAGACTCCCTTAAGCTATTCCTATTGGGCAGACCATGCCCAAATATAGCCAACTGATGCTAGCGCCCTCTTTGCAGCTGCAACGCATTTGTGGCTTGGTTTTCCAACGCAGATTAATCAAGATGCATTTTGTTTTTACGTCCCCTGCCACTGCATGCAAATATTTCAAACTGTAGGGCTTGCTCTCAAACCTTAAAATTAGCATCCATTACAATGCAGCTGCCACCCCTGAAGAGCCCCTGCTTTTCCCTTGGCAGTAACCAAACAGTATCTTTCCTGCTCTAACATTCCTCAAGATATCTGTCATTCCTAACCATGCAGTTTCCACGGTACCTTCATTTTTTAAAAAAATGATATTTATTAAGAATTTTAAAATTACAGAAAAAACAAAGAGAAAAAGAAAAAAAAAACAAGAGAAAAACAAACAACAATCAAACAATACAAATCGATAAAAATCAAAATCAAACAACAAAAACAAAACACATAACACATCAAAATCAAAAAACAAAAATAAACCACAAAAATTTAAAAACAGATCCAATATTCCCAAATCCTTAACTGTCATTACCTTATTTCATCGACCTCCTCACACCTCCCTTTTTTGTATTCTAGTTATTAATTATCACAGCAAATCCTTCCCATTTTTCATAATATTCTGTCATTAAATTACCTTAATCTATTTTAACCTTATCTTACTATAAAAAACCCTAAAACTTAAAACTTAAATCTTATTTATACCAATTTCTCATAACCATAGCATATTCTTGCATAGTTCTTTTTAACATTTCTGCTAAAGCCAAATAATTTCATTCCAACATTTTTCTAATACTCATTAACTTTACAAAACAATCCTAAATAAAAAATTTTAAAACTTTCTTCCAATCTTCATCCAACATCTTTTCCTCCTGGTCCCGGGTTTTGTCAGTCCTTTCTATCCCATCCATCTAGTTCATTAACCTGGTAATCTTATGTCCGAGGCCCTTAAGTCTCTTCCATGTCCCTTCCGCAGATCTTCTTCATATTTATACCTATACTTTACTTTGTCTCCTGGTCCTTTCACTCGTGGAAACTCCAACTTGACAGTATTTTTGTCCCTTCTCGACAGATCAGCCCCTTTTCCATAGTCCACACTGAACTCCATGTGGTATTCAAAAGCATGTTTCAAGGTCCCTCCAGAGTTGAGGACCCCCACAACCCCAAACTCCTCACGGCCCATTGCCAGGCTTGAAAAGTCAAGACATCCCTGCATAGGGGGGTCTATCCAGCCCCCCATCTCCAAGCCAAACAAAACTCTCTCTCTCCAAATCTGGCTTTTTCCAAGTTCATTTGTCAGATCCAACAACTCATGTTCCTGCTGGGCCACAGCTCCCTCCATCTCTGCCACCCGAGGTCCAGCAACAACCTCCTCCCTCATCTGATCTGTCAGAGCACACTCCTGAGTTGATTCCTGGGTGGGTTCTATATAGATACCCACTACCTGTCCAAAATTTCTAATCGCAATAGTCATCAAATCCGTCTTCTCATGTAACTGTTCCAATAAAGCACTTGTCTTACAGAAAGCACACACCAGAGCCTCTGAGTACATTGTTATGCAAGGTCAGAAGTCTGTTCCCACGATCTTAATCTATTGCAGCTTCGAAGCTCCCCAGTTCAAATTTAATAACAGTTTCACAAGCTCCCTCTAGGGGAAGAACTTCTATTTGTATCCATCTCTTTTCTTCTTCTTTTTTTTTAAACAGCAGATCTTACAACAAAGTTTCCTTTTTCAGATATTTTGTCAATATTTGTTCCTTTAAAATGCGAAAGAGAACAATGGAATCACTATGTTTCTCTTCTTTTAACTGTCTGTCAAAAACATTTGTCTATAGTCAATGAACTTCCCAAAAACGTCTGTCCTGACACCCCGCTCCCAGGTTCAAGACGGTGGAAAATTACTTTTCTTTACACTCTCTTCTGCAGGTTTAAACAATCTGGAAAAAATCCCCCCTCTTCTCCTGCTTCCGAAGGGGGTTCAGTAATTTTAGATGATGAAAGTTGATCCTTTACAAACGATTTTCTAAACTCTAGTTTGCCATTTCTTTGCTTTAATCTATCTACAAGAAACGGAAGGCTGACTTCCTGTTTAGACCTTCCCGCTTCAGTGCCAAATTAAGAAGAATTTCTTGATCCAATTTTCCATTCTACTCACAGATCGTTGTTTAAAGTCCAATTGTCCAAATTTGATCTGCTCACTGGTAGTTGTTTTTGTAGCCAAATTGTCCCAGGAAAAAGGTAGCGCTCTCCGGCAACGGCTGTGCGGCTTCGCTCCACGGAAGAAGCAGTTGACTCTCAGCACCGCGCCACTAGCCCCGCTTCGCTCCGGAGCCCGTAATTGGGTTCCTTTACGAATTGAGGGGGCGCGAAAGGTGCCCGCCAAGTCCCATGGTCACAGGCTTCATCCGCCTGTGATTTTTTAAAGGGTCCCCGCTTCGCCGTAGCGGAACAGACCCGTTTTCCGTAGAGCCAGTCCCTCCGAATCAGAGGGAATCCGCCATTACCGATGGCGCCACCCCGGAAGTCTCCACGGTACCTTCAATTCTGCTCTGCCCAGTTGCCACCGGACAGTGTCAGGACACCCAGTCAGCCTCTGCATCATGGAGGGGCGATCAGACACGAACCTGAGCACGGCTTCCAAGCTCAGGAAGAGGGCATGTGCTGATGGAGTGGCAGGTGAACACAACAACCCCTTTGAAGAGGAAAGAGCCACCTTATGCACTATTTTAAAAAATGTGATTATACAGTATTTCAAACAGAAACTTATGAAGATAGTGATCTCGTATATCACCCAGGCAAGCTCACCAGCAAGCCAGGACTGGCTGCAGCTCCTTACTTCTGAGTGTACATTCTGGCAAAGCTGGTGCTTCATGTGCTAAACAGCTCTTAAAACAGGGTCCAGAAAAGACTTACAGCATAATCCTATGAATGTTGATTGAAACATTAAGTCCCTCTGAGTTTAATGGGGCTTACTCCCCATGGCAAGCATGTTTAGGACAGCAGCTCTAAAGTTAATTCCAGTGAGGTGCTGGAGGCCAACTTGCACAAAAGCTCTGCCCATGAGCGATCGGTTTGCATGAGCAGTGCCATGCATGAACCGAGATGAGATCGTTGATTCACCTTCTGTGAAATGGAGAATGGCAACTTGAAATTTATTGGATAACAGAAGGAGGGGCACAAGATCTTGCATACTTCACTGGCATGGCACACCAGCTCCAATGAGCAGACCACTCCCTGCAAGCAAAGCTTTTGCGCAAACTGGCTCCCAACTTCTTGTTGAACCAGACATGAGAGGCAAAACAAACCATTGGCAGCTCTGCCACATCACTGTTTCTGGATTGTACCATTTCAGGTGGCGAGTGAGGGATTGAGGAGAATCCCCCTCCCTGATGTAAATAAAACCTTGCTGAACATGCTAAATTAATGTGTCTAAAGGAAGGCTAGAGCCTAACATGATGAAAGGATGGGTTTTTCATTTTGCTTTGTTCTTGTTTTTTACTCATTGATGGGTGCTTTGTTGAGTACCCCTATTCCACCCCTCCATTTGCTGTCTGAAGTGGTTCTGTCCATCTTGCCTCTTAGGAAAGCCTACACAAGGGCAGCCAGTCAGGCTTCCTGAATGCATGATTGCCAGCCTTGAAAAACAAGCTACATGTCTCCCATCCGTCTCTGGCTGACCCTTCCAAAGAATCCATTACCACTTACTGCTGGGAATTAGGGCAAGATGGCACTTGATGCAGCAGCTGTTGGTGGGGTACAGCAGTGCTGCGGGATCGCTGCTCCTTACCGGGATAGCATGGTGATGGTGAGGTCAGAGTGACACAGGTGCACCCAAGATGGCAATCCTAATGGTGTGCCCATGCTGCTCCTACCTCACTGCCATCCTGATGTACCTCCACACCATCCCAGTAAGCAGCAGTGTGGCCACAGTTGGGAGGTCAACTCCACCCTACAAACCACCCTTGACCTAATGGCAGTAGATCCATTTCTTAAAATACAGATTGCTGCCAAACACATGTAAAGTAAGAGGTGCAGGAGATGATTGTTTTGAGCTGGAAAATGGCTCTGGGAGGTTGGGGGGCCCTCTGGAACAGAGCATACGGAACTCCCATTGTGCCAGCAGAACTACATGCATGGAGCACTGGATATAGCCCTTGTGACTGGAAATGTGCTCTGCTTAGAGAAAAGCAACAGGGGAGGGTTGCAGGGGGAAACAGGAGTGGAGTCAACACTACCCTCTCCCAGCTGCTCTTTCACTAAACAAACAAACAAACAAACAAACAAACAAACAAACAAAAAATCCGCTCCCATCTCCTGAGAACTATATTTGAAGACGTAGAAACATAATTATGTCAGAATAAATCATGTGTTAGTACGTATGATAGCATAAGGAGACATTTGTGTGGATTATTCCCCCAGTATGAGGGAGCCATCATAGGACTGTCAGTCTTTGGTGGGGGATCCTGGCTTGGCAACTTTGCAATTGTATTTTTAATGCCATGTATGCCTCATTATGGAGCTAAAAATAGTGCCATAATGAGAAACCAGTTGAGGCTAAGGAAAATCTCCTATTTGTAACACCTTTGCTAACAGGCTGGGAAGGAGCCAAAATTACTCAATCCAAAACCCTGGAGGAAGAACCACCAATTTATTAGTAATCACTTCTATTTGACTGTAAGCATGTAGAGCACATTATTATTATTATTATTATTATTATTATTATTATTATTATTATTATTATTATTATTATTATAAAAAGCTCATTCTCACAAAAACCATTTCATTTATTTACGTACTTAAAATATTTCTGAATTGCCCTTCTTCCAAATTGATTCCAGAGTAGCATACAACAGGTGGCATACAACCATATGAGGGCTATGTGCTTTTATTCCCAGTTTACTGGAACAGAGCTGACTGCATTGCAGGGGGTTGGACTAGGAGACTCTCTATGTCCCTTCCAACTCTATAGTTCTATGATTCTATGTGGCTAAGAGTAGATTGTCCGGTGTTTCCCAGCTGAGTTCATGCTTAAAGCATTAAAAATGTCCCAAACAACCCCAGGTCCAAACCTAGTCTCTGTTCAATAGACATCCATCAGACTTCTCCTTTCCAGGAGATTTTGGTCATGAAGGGACTTTAACACATAAGGTGCACACTGAAGCAACACAAAAATAAATATCTCTATATCTACCTGTCTAACTCTATATCCATCTGTCTACCTGCACCACAATTTTAAAATTTCAAAATAATAATAAGAAGATAAACAAACAGAGCTCTATTAATTTACTTTAAAATATGCATAACCTGCCTTTCAGTTTTAATTGGCAAGGAGGCTGTGGATAGATGACACTCATGCCCTGTACTGCCAAGCTCACCTAACTTAGCATTTACTATTACTCTGACCGACTGCAGTTTTCTAGACTCTTTTGCTACCTGAGATACTTTTAACCAGGTATGTCAGAGACTGGACCTGGTACCTTCTATTCCCATCACATTAAACTATATTATTCCCACTATCTCAAAGACATGGCCCAGGTGGCCATTACAACAGAGGATGGTAACATGTGCCTCCAACTCCGATCCAACCCAATCAGCAAGGCCAATGAACAGGGATGATGGCAGCTGTCAATATCTGGGGGGCCACAGGTATCCCATCCCTTCACCAGGACTTCAGGTTGCGACAACAGGGGCTGTAGCCTGTGAGAGGGAAGGAAGGGAAGCAAACCAGCCCAATGAATCCCTTGTATAATATAAGGGCCGTGTAAATTAACACAAGAACCTTGAACTTGGGCCAGTATCTTATAGGCAACCTGTGCAAGTTTTTAAGCACTGGAGTTATGTGCTACTGGTAGTCCGTCCCCACCAAGATTCTACTTCTGTGTCCAATACACAACCTTCAGTTGGAGATTAGAGGAAAGGCCTCCTGCTATCCACAATCCCACTCCCCCATCTGCAGCCACCACTCCCACCCACCTTCCCCAGCTCCCTCAGAGTTTACCTACACATACCCTGTAGTATTTCACAAATGCAAACGAGTATATTTTTGTGTCCATGAAACATCCCTGTTCTCCCACTAATGGCCAATAATTGCCTTAGTCCTACTCTTCCCTCTCATTACACATTGCTGAAGGTTTGCTTCCGCTTCCTATATAGTGTGTTCATGGACTCTGCTGTAACCTGCCTTGCCCTGGTTTCTGAAGCAGGTGTGTTAGTAAAGTGACCAGAAATAAGTACTTCTTTTTTTAAAACAACAACAAGAAGAATCTCACAATGGTTCTTTTGCCTGTGTTTATCATGGAATACCCAAAACTCAAACGCATTGAGCAGCATTTACTCTCTTGGTATGAGATTACACCGAAGAACAGAAGGGAAGCAGTGCAGAGGAATTTTGTGCATTGACTTCAGTGAAGAGAAGAATCAAGATACATTGATCCCCACTCAGATATTTAATGTCTAGAGACACAGAGAAGGGAGCTGAGAGACCTAACAGGATTATGGTACCTGCATGCACACACTGGCTTTTTTAAAGACATCACCAACATCGCTCTTGAAAGGGAAAATAAAGATTTTTTTTTTAAGAAGGTCAGAGTTTTACCAGGGAGATGAGCTGGAATACAGAATAAGGACAGCTGGTGCGAAGGCTTAGAAACCCACAATAACTTATTGGTCCAAGCTGACTTTTACCTGGTAACATAGCACTGGGGATGCTGTTAATGCTTGGATATGCCCACAAGACCTACAAATGTATTACAGAAGCAAATTATTGACTACTCTTGCGTATTTGCATATTCATTTTGCCACTCTGGTTATAAAATCTAGCTAGATGTGTTTGCAAATTCCTCCCCCTGCTTCGCTTTTCAAAGAATCACCAAAATGAGGCTTCAGAAAGTATCATCCGATGATAGCTATCTTAGTGCTCTGCCAGCTGTGGGAGTATGCCCTATGAATGGTTTCTTTCAGCAAAGTGATTGATAGCTGTTTTGCCTTAGCTGTTATTAGGAATTTACATCTTTTCTTAGCTTTGCTGCTACTTAAGAACCTTTTTAAAACACACACACACACACACAATAAACTGCTTTGTTATTTCCGAGTTGTATTATCGAGTTAGCCTCTGGATACATGGGGGCTGCCACTGAAACTAGAAGAGGAATGTCCTCGTTTTGGGGAAAAGGTGAAAGAAGACTTCTGAAAAACAGTTGTTGGCTCAATTTCCTAGACAGAAAAAAATAGCTATTGTCTGTGCCGGTCAAGCTGCTTTAATGACCTGCCTGATTATGCTGCGCACACAATTCTGCCCTTTACACAGACCCAGTGAGGCTTTTGAAGTACACCACTGATTTGCAGACCTACAGTAGGAAAGAGGAAGCAAAGAGCAATAGATAATTGTTCCATATGAAAGCAATGAAGTGCTGGAAGAAGAAGAAGAAACAAATCAGTGCCATCATTTAATACTGTAGAATCAGACTACCTCACCGGCGCAGTATGTGCAAAACCCTCTAAGGCTCTCGCCATGGATGCGTGGGAGTCGGCGAAAACAAGTAAGCATTGAAAAATAGCTGGCACAAATATAACCTTACCCATAGAACCTATCATTCTTTGAAAACACTTGTATAAAATTTCACTTCTCAATAAAGGCAACAGATTTCAGTGCTTCACTCTCAAATTCAAAGGCATTTTATCAGCAGGACTAAGCTTACTCCCACTGGGGTGTTAATTCTCATAATTTTGTCATCTGGTACTTTAGTGTTCAAGCCCCACTAGCTGTGGAGAAAAGCTGGAATACTGTCATTCTGCAGGCTCAGAAACAAGGGAACAGAAATAATCTGAACAGTTGCATGATGATTATTTTTTTAAGTGTGACTGCTTGGAGACCATAGCTCAGTGGCGCAGCACAGGCTTTTCGTGTGCCTTAGGTCCTTGGTTCACCCCCAGAACGATCTCAAGTAGCAGCGCTGGGGAAGATCTCTGTCTAAGGCGTTGTGGAGTTACTGGCAGTCTGAGTAGAGCAGAAACAGCCTCCATCCTCCTGGGAGGAGCAGAGAGCGGAAAAAACACCATGCTACATCTGCAGCAGCACAACCTGACATCTTCTCCTGCCCCAGTTGCAACAAAACATGTCTCTCCCGTATCTGTTTCTACAGCCACAGCAGGTGTAATTCTCCGTTTGACTTCAACCATCAAAGGCACACTCCTCCATTGTCTCCCGAGACAGATGAATGCCAACAAGGCGGCCTCCAAAGGTGGTTGGGCTACAGCTCCCATCATCCCTGACCACTAGCCATGTTGGCTGGGGCTCACAGGAGATGCAGTCCAACAATATCTGGAGGACATCGTCCCTGGAGCAGTAGGGGCTGGTGTGGTGCAGCAGAGAAGCGGAACTACCCTCCCGAGACCAGTGTCACTGCACCTCATTTGGGCGGGACTGGGGTAGCATGCATGCATTATGGGAGCAATGGATTGTGTGGTCGCCATCGTGCACCATCCCCTGCCAGGTAAGCTGTAGACACCTGTGTCAGGAGGGCAGCTCCACACTGGCCATTGCTGTTGTGGAGTACTAAGTAGATGGGCAGATGGCCAAAGTCCCTATAAGGCAACTTCATGTGAGTGACACACTTGTGGTGAGTCAGGAGGTTGCATGTTGATCTCCTTTTGTCTGTGTGGCATGTCAAGCTGTTCTTTGGTTTTTCTGTGGAAAGGAAATGGGAATCGGCACCTGCTCAAAGGAAACTGGTTGGGCACAGGCCCTTCCTTCCTGTGTGTTATCCAGTCATTCCTGGGAGTTGCCCTTCCTCTTTCTCTCTCCATGATTCTACCTGTGGCAGGTGCTGGTGATGACATGCTAGCAGTAGGGCTGCAGCGTTTAATTGATTTAAAACTATTTTGATTGACTAAAAAGATGCCCTGATTAATCAGGCAAGTGGGGGGGGGTTAAATTTAAAAAACACACGCAACCAACACGTTTCTTTTTAATTGAATGTAATTATAAGACATGCAGGTGAGTAGCATCACACACACTACATACACACACACATTTATATATTTATATATACCATCCCCGTTCCCCATACAGGAAGGAAGCAGCAGCTGACAAGACAATGGGAGGGACAAAGCAATGGGGAGCACAGCATGGTGACAGTGCAGCAGCAGGACTATTGGGTTGGCCAAGCTACCCACTGCCTTGCCCCTCTCCTTCCTGGTAAGCAGCAGTGACTTACAGTGTTGAGAAGCCAGGAGAACAACACAGCCCCACACCTGCATTGCCCCACCAGCCATGAGTGCATGAAGGAATGCCTCTCTTTAAAAAATGACACCTGATATGAAGTCTAACAAGCACCGAGGATTTGCATTTTGTTTGTTTGCTTGCTTTGGGGCAATTCCTTAACTCACATGCAAATTTAACTGGTCAATCAGTGATTAATCAACTAATGTTTCCTGAAGTGGGCAACAGTCCTAGTATTTGGAGAAGAAGGGAAGAGGCATTTTGTTTATTGTCTTCACTCCTTGCCACCTCAAACCCCACAGGCGGGCAAAACAGATGCATCCAGCCAGCAGCTCTCCCAGGCAAGAGCCCCAAGGGGAGAGGGTTTTGGCTAGGACTTACATTTACCTTGCTTTGAGCTTTAGACCATTATTGTGACAAGGAGCAAGGGGAAGAACTGTAGCTCAGTGGTAGAGTATCTGCATGCAGAAGGTTCCAGGTAGGATGGGGAACATACTGTGCCTCAACCCCTGCAGAGTTGCTGCTGGTCAATGCGGACAGGACTCACCTAGATGGATCAGAGGCCTGGTCTGGTACAAGGCAGCTTCCTATGTTCCCAATTCTACAAAGGTCTGGAATGGATTGATCTGGATTCCAAGCAGAAAGAAATCTGCCTATGTATAGTGAATACTTATCTACTTTAAAAAAAATTTCACCTATGATCTTTTTCTTTTACTTCTTTATTTTTTCTTTGTTCTTTTTTTTCTTTTTTCTGATATCTTATCTTTCATTTCCCTCCTTTATTGTGAATAGCATTTTATAGAGGTATAAGTAACTGTAAATATGAAAAGAGACAAAGTATTTTTCCTTGGTTATATGTATTTCCTTTTTCTTTTGTATTTTCTTTTGTTGTAAATATGTATGTTTTCTAATTTGTACTTAATAAAAATTATATTAAAAAAGAAAGAAGGAAAGAAATCTGCCTAGTTTAGTGGTCATCTGCTGGAATGACACTATGTGGTAATTTGTGCCATAGAGGTGGTCCTAGTTCTCCAAACCAGGGCAGATATAGCTGCTAGAGCTAAAGCAGGGGCTATGAACACAACCTCAGAGACCAAGGCAAGGCCTTTGCCACATTATCTTTTTCTCCCCACCCAGGTCTTCTGGTTTGGGCCTTGTAGTACACTTCTGATCACCCTTATGTGACAGGGTAGGTGTCAGCTGCCATCATAAGAGATTTACAGAGGTTGTAATGATGGAAGGGTTTCACGCTGGAAGAGCAACCCACAGGTCGATGAGCTGCTTCATAAAGCACACATATGTGTGTGCTTAGTATAAATTTGCCTTGCTCAGACTCCATTAATGCATGCCCTGACCACTGGGCACACCTTCAGTGTCTCACACACACCTTCAGGTATGCAACTAGACACACAAAGTAAGTTTCTCTTACGCTCCTTCTTTGTTTTTTATACATACAGCCCCCAATGATACTAATATACTTCAGCCACACACCTGGTAAGTGCCTCTTTCCCTGTATCCATCTTCATGCAGCTTGTCACACTTAGGATCCTATCATAATCTTACACAGACACACATTTATACACCTTTGGGCTGACAGTTTCTACTTCTCACATTCGTCCTTTAGGGAAAGAGCCACAGTTCAGTGGTAGAGCATCTGCTTGGAGTGCAGAAGGTTCTAGGTTCAACCCCTGGCATCTCCAGGTAGGGATGGGATGGGAATGTTCCATATCTGAAACCCTGCAGAGCCACTGCCAGTCAGTCAATAGTGAGCTAGGTGGATCAAGAGTCTGACTTGGTACAAGGCTGCTGCCTATGTTCTGATCTGCAACAGACATATAATGAAGTTTGCATTCCCCGCCCCCGCCCCATACACACGCACACACCTCGTAAGCTGGGAAGTGCGCAAATTACCACATCACCGATATCATCACACGTGCACCCAAGCAGAGAAAACCAAATAGCAAGCATGCTCACACAGAAATATCTCCAGATCAGGCACAAACAATACAGGCGAATGCATCCATTTTGAAATTAACTGAAGTGCTCACAAAGTCTGTGTGTATTTTAATTTGTGAGCATGGTCACATGCCTGCCTGCCTGCCTGCCTGCCTGCCTGCCTTTGTATGTGGGAGGCCTGTGTCCGTCTAGCTGAATCAGAACACTATTCATAGCGTTACATGTGCTCTCACACACACACTGCCTCTTCCGTGATTGAGTCACTGCTGTTTTTCGTAGGAGCTGGATTATTCTCTGCCATGGCTTACCTGTCCATAGGCCCAGCCACAGTGCCTGGTAGCAGAAAGCCCCAGACTTGCAGGCTCATGGAGCCAGTGGTCCCCAAGGAGCGACTTAAGAGATGCACAGGGCAAAGGAAATTAGATAGCCTGGCTGCATGGACTGTGAAATGAATCTTGTCCCTCCGAGATCCCAGTGTCAGATTCCCACTCATCAGCACTTTCCTGTCAATGAAGGTCAGGACACAGCTGGGAGCTATGCCACCTCTAATGCATTGACCTGATCTGGGCACAGGGGAGCAATCAGAACAGAGGGAGAGGTGGCAGCTCTCCTTGCAGGTAATGGTTCCCTGCCCAAATCTCCCATGCCAATTTGGTGGGCCAAATTGGGCATCACATGAGATATCCATGAGCAGGGAGACCTACTGTGCCTTTGGTTTGAAGCTTAGAAGCAGCTATGAGGGCCCCCAGTTTGGCTCAGGGCTGCAGATCTGGAAGAGGCAACCCTTCTGCAATGCCAACTTAAATCGCTCCCTCTAAGACAAACGAAGAGGTATCATGCCTTAACAACAATACCCTGAGCCATGGCACTGCACCTCCAATTGTAACTGAGCTGCTTCGGAGTTGCTTAGATCCAAAACACACTTCCCCAACTTTCTCCAGTATAAATTTTGAGAACTC
This sequence comes from Podarcis liolepis, assembly GCF_965112155.1. Classification (NCBI taxonomy): domain Eukaryota; kingdom Metazoa; phylum Chordata; class Lepidosauria; order Squamata; family Lacertidae; genus Podarcis; species Podarcis liolepis. The sequence continues at coordinate 43,411,841 of NC_139555.1, forward strand.
CCACAACTCCTAGCCATCGTGGCCCACAGTCCTGCCATCTGGGGCTGATTGAAGCAGTAGTTTGAAAACAAGTGGAGGGCGCCATGTTGGGGAAGGCTGATCTAAAGAAAAGCCTTCTCACAGATCCATGGGCAGCATGGCCCAGAACCACAGCCTTTTCATAGTGATGCCTTGGTCTCAGGGCTCCAAAGCAGCCAAAGTTATCCGATGCCACCCGGCCACATTCCCATGAAGCTTGCTTTGCTCTGAGGTCTGATGATGCATCTCCAGCCTAGCCTATAGTAATAACAGTGCTTCACATGCTTTATATAGCACTTTCAAATGTTCAAAGGACTTTGGAGAGCATTATCTTGCACCAGCCCTATAAGGCAGGTCAGTATAGTTATCCACTTACTGCAGACGGGGCTGACAGGAGCAGGAGAGAGAGAATGGCTTGCCTAAGAGCACCCTGCCGAGTTAATAGCAGGGGTGAGATTTGAACTGGGGGGCCTGCCAGTTCACCATTCAGCCATTTTACCCATCATGCTACACTGGCTTTTTGTGTGGGGACGAGGCTAACAAAGCCCCTGAGAAGACAATGGGAATAACCTGGCTCTCTGGAGCCATTTCCTTCTGGTAGTGAGAGTGCAGACAAATGACAGACCCAGATACCCAGAGCAAGCAGCCCCTTACATGCAAGGCGTCATCTCAGCAGGGTGAGGAGCAGGATTAGCCGCACGTGCATACAATTAAGACACGAGACTCTTGACAGCGTGGCACTCCACCCCACTGGAGCAGACTCCCTCCTCCTAGCATGGGGAGGGGTCAAACCAGGAGCCCAGACTCCTACATAAAACGGCTTCCAGAGATGTTTCTGAGGTTCCTAAACACTCCACTGTTTTCCAGAGAGAACACAACTAGAACCACACTTGTGTCAGGTGTAGATACATGGAGAATGCACAGGGGGAGGGAGAGAGAGCCAGCTAGTAAAGATCACAGGACAGAAGGAGGGGGAATCATTGTTAGAAGTGTAAGGGCAGGGAAATTATAGCCCAAAGTCTGGTAAGAGAGGAAGCACACAGAAAAAGGATGGGAGGGAGGCAAGAATCCAGGGTAAACCAGACCTTGAACCTCTCCAATGACTATGGATTCTGGATCCCACCTTGTTATATCTTCTCTGCCTCTCATTAATTCTTACTGGGGGGAAGATCCAATTAGTTTCCTTTCCTGGCTTCTAAATGATTTTTCATCCCTGTAATTAATGGGCAAGTCGGAGCGGAGCCGCATGGCAGGCAAATTGCCGGTTCAGGGGAGCGGGGGTAATTTTCTAGATATGATAATGAGGGTTGCTTTCTTGCTTTTAAATAACGAATTCATTATTGGGGGGGTGGGGGGTTGCAATGGGGAAACATCCAGAGCTTTGGGTTCGTGTTCCTTTGTTGCTTGTTGAGGAGACTCTAATTAGTGAATGGTGCCATCATATCTGAAGGCACTGTAACCACAACTGCCCTGGCATATTTAGGTCAATGGTAAGATTCAAACTCTTTGCCCGCTAGCTAGCTTCAGGAGCTGCTGTACCAATTGCCAACAGCAGTAGGTTGTTTTCCAGTTCTGTGTCGCTCTACATTAATGCACAGTCACATGATTTGTAACTCTGGCCTATGGGGTACATGATGAAAAGGGGCAGAGAGAGTGTTATTCATTCTCTCATTCTCTCTCTCTCTCTCTCTCACACACACACACACACACACACACACACACACCATTCCTAGCTTTGTGACAAATGTCCTTTTTTATGCTCAAGTAAAGACAACTACAGACTGATTGACAAGCCTAACTACAAACCTTGTTTACATCTCTCCGTAGTGGAAAGCTGCAAGCGCTGGCTTGTTGTAACTATCGGAGCGTTTTCACTAGGGGGAGAGTTAGGGTCATTTATGATTTATGTAGCACCAAACCTCCTACTCTACCAACCCTTTATAAAACAAAAATAAAAATAGCAGGTCTCTGCTGAAGCAGCTCACAATCTAACGAAGGCCCTTTTATCAGGAATTTCATGACACAGAACGTATGAGAATTTCCTTTGTTGCCACTGGCTTTCCAACCATGACTTTTGCCAGAGATGCACTTCCTGCTCACTGCTTTGTGTCAGAATGAAAAGGCGATGGTTGTTGGGTGCTCTGATTCATCGAAAACCAGTTGGGGATTGAGGCGGGCAAGTGGTAGCTATAAATGACCCCAGAGCCCATTGGCACACGTTGTAGAGCATTGCTTGTAAACTTCATAGAGCATACTTTAATGATCTGTGATTCCGTTCCACGCTCTGGCCGTAGCCATGCACAAAAATCATTCCCCTTCCTTCTTTTATAATCCAGCTGACTTGGGGCCAGAGGCAGTTGCTTCTTTAACCTGCCTAGCGCCTGGCCCCCAAAGAGCAGGAGTGAAGTGTCAATAAAGTGAAACAGAAGGTCAGTACTGTTTGAAAGCTCTGCAGTGGACAGAAGGAACCACTTTCATTTAAAGCTGCCCTGCATACTTGGGGAGGGTGGGTTGGCAGTCCAGCTAGGAAGGAGGAAGCCATGAGCCTTACATCATCCACAGGGCATCACAAGTGTATGTGAAAGCTCTGCCATTACCTACCCAGCGTCTTGCACAAGCTGCCCAAACAATGCATGGCTAAAGTATCATGAGTCTGGCCTAAATATTATGTTTGCATTTGTAAGCTGCTTTGAGCAACTCCTTTGCGGTGGGGCGACAGCAGGGTATAATTTACTTTAAAAGTAGTTGTTTGTGGATTGTTGGTATATGTGAGAAAGTAAATCACAGCAAAGCATAACGCACTCCAACCATCATCAGACTGGGAAGATTTAACTAACCCAGCTGCTTTCACTGAGCAGCCTGGGGGCTGCCTCCAAGCTACAACCCACAGCTGTTTCTCCCCTGTACACCCCTGTTCCTGAGACCCAGTGGCGTAGCATGGGATGCCAGCACCCAGGGCAAGGAAAGTATTCTGCCCCCTAAGGCAAGTATTGCAGCCCCTAACTCCATACTGCCGGACGGAGCTGCGGAAGAGCAGCAGGACCTGCGTGTGCACCTCCTTGGGCTGGGGCTCCACCACAAGGCTTGCTGTCTACCTGCGTCTCCCACTGGTTGGGGATGTTGCACGGCTGAGGGATGTAAGAGCTCGCCCTCTCCCAGCTGCTGCTTGGCATGCTGCTCAGGTGAGGCATGTGGGAAGGGGAGCACCTCCAGCTGGGATGGCAGTTGCAGTGGTGCGCCCCTAATTTTTTTTGCATCCAGGCCAATGCCCCCGCACATGCTATGCCTCTGCCGATACCCATTCTTTTCTCTCAACTTACAAAGGAACATAGGAAACTGCCTTATGCAGAGTCATACCATTGGTGCATCTAGCTCTGTACTGCCAATGTTGTATGGTAATGGCATTCCAGGAAGGTTTTCCTCCCAAGCCCTACCTGGAGGTGCTGAGGACTGAACAGAGATCTTTTGCATGGAAAGCTGATACTCCACCTGTGAGCTATGGTGCTTTCCAAAGCACCAAAGGGGTTTTAAGCCAGCAAATCGAGGGGTTTCTGATCTATACACAGCCAGCTTAAAGAGGAGGCTTCTTTTCTGAGAGATTATGGGGATGTGTGGTAGCAGATCACAACTCTTTGCTAAGCAAGAGAAAAGTGAAAACTCCCCCCCCCTTGCCTTTTCATTAAGAAGAATTTAGCTGTAACTGTCATCTATGCCCCAATTAAACATGTTCTTCGTCCAAATTAGCCATCAGACTTTCCTATCGCTGTGGAATATCACTTCCCTGAAATATTACTTCCCTGGGGAGTGGGCTGGAAGAGATGACATCTCTGCTTCTGCTTGTGCCTCGGCAGTGAATGATATTATTGACAATAAGGGGGTGAACTTATTAAGAGTGAAAGGATCCCATTGAAAGTCAGGAACGCATTGCAACAGACTCTTCCCAGAATTGCCCTCTCTGACATCCAGCCAAAGTCCAAGCAAGCTGGAAAATAGCTGCACATCTGCAGAGTTCCAGCCTTTTGTGACAGATACAGCCAAAGAGTCTGGCACTGTGGCCCAACAGGCTAAATCAGTTTGCAAAACCCAAGCCTTGGAAAGTGTCCATCTCTGGAAAGGTTAACCCAAGGATGAGAAAACTGATATTCACTGCAAGATCTGCACCTTACACCAGGGAAACGACAACATTGGCTTGCTCAAACCCCAGTCTCAATGGGGGGGCAGCTTCTGTTGTGTGCCCAAAGGCACCCTTTCTCAGGGTCAGCTCAACTGGCAAACCACTTAGGAGAAGAAACGGAAAGAGGTAGCACATCTTGGCACAGGACTGAGATGGGAAGAAGTGGTGTGAGAGCAATGTCTTAGACTGGCTTGACTCTATGGGAGCATGCGGTCCTGCAAGTACATGGCTTTCCATCCCTTTCCCTTGTTGCTGGGAGGAGTCAGAGGCACACATGTGGAAGGTTGAAACTCTTACACTGCTAGCACCATTGCTTCCTCACCTCCCCATTTATATGTTTGCAAAGTTCAGATATGGAAGACCTTAGTTCACTGTGTCTTTTTGGTAAGGACTTTACGCTAGTCACAAGATGCCACTCCCACACAAACATACATATGCAACCAGAGGTACGTTTGCAAGTCTTGTTTGAAGACAAAAGGCAAGGATGACAAAGACAAAAAACTTTCTCTATCAGAAAAGGTATGGCATCCTTCTGTAGTTTAAGACAGAATGAGAGACTGAAAACTCTCATTCAAAACAGGGAGCTGGACATAGCAAGATGGATGCTTTATTCACCATCCCAGGTGTGGGGAAACTTTGGCCCTCTATGTGTTGCTGAACTACAGTTTCCATCATCCACAGCCGTGGGCTATGGTTGCTGGTGGGACTGATGGGAGTTGTTGCTCAGCAGCCTTTGGAGGGTCCAAGGTTCCCAACACTTGCCCTAGACCAACCTTCTCCACTCTTGAGTAGTAGCAGCAGCTCCCCAGGGCTTGCATATCAGGAGCTTCTTGATGCTTCTAACGAGATGCCAATGATTGAACCTGGGACCTGCATGCAAAGGAGCACATGCTGACTTAAGGTCCTATCTCCTTCTCCTCCTCTTCTAAATATCATACTAATGAAAAAAGAGAGCATTACTTGCCAAAGCAGCCTGTGATTTCTTGCAGTGCTCACACATTTGAGGTAGTTTGCATTAGTGATTATTCTTCGGTCACAGCCCAACATAGTAGAGTTAGGAGAAACCAACTGCAGAAATACGTTTAGCACTTAGTATGTTCCCAGCAATCTTGCCATGATCAGAAGCTTGCTGTACAACAAAATTAGTGAAAAGTCCAAGTTGAAGCTGGGTAGCTACTGTAATTAAGAGTAGATCAAATAGTATGCTTGAAACAGATCCTATTGCTCTGGAGCAAATTCCTAAGCACAGATAGCAGCTGGGGCAAGGGAGTTAAGAAGTCCTGAAAGCCAAGGCCACTCTTCAGGAGGTTAGCAGTGGGGGGTGGAGAGGGGCTAGGAAAGCAAAGAACTCAGAGCCTCGGCTGAAAGGTTCTCTTTTCCGCTCTGCCTCTCTGAGCACATTCAGCCCTGTCTGCAAGGTGAGTTGGGATCCCCTGGTGACAAGCAAGCAGGAGCTAATTAATGCTCATTAATCCACATGGCTCCTGCAGGGACCGGTCCTGGGAGCACTTAGTCAATGTTTACAGCTTGGCTTTACAGTTTTCAGTCAATGACCCTCTCAGCCTCACATGTGTGAGTGGAGTGAAATGTGTATGTGTCACCTGCAGTCCTGGTGATCGGGAGGCAAGGCTCTGTTCACTGACGGGCCAGCACTGAGGGGCAATGGCCAAGGAAGCCAAAGCTCCTGGGTCTTATGATCCATGATGCCATACGGCATGAGGGTACTGTGGGGGGCAAGCTCTCCCATACAGCAAGTGGCTTCATGGACAGGCCACTTTCAGGATGGCAGGGCGATCCCCCACCCCTGTTTCTCAAAAGCAGGCCTGCAGAAAAATAGCGGCTCTCGTTTATAGACTGGCAACTAATGCTGCCAGCTGTAAACTGTTGAGCCATAGGTTAGGCCTTCCAGACGTGTTTTGTGCTACGGCTCCCATCCTCCTATTCGCTGATGGGAGCCGGAGTCCAGCACAATCTGAGGAGCAAAATATTGGCAAACCCTGCAAAAAAAAAACAAACAAACAAACCTACAGTTGCATCACAAGGTATCAAAGTGGTAAAGAGCTGAGTTTCCAGCTCTGTTGTTCTTGCTCCAACTTACACCCTTCTAGGACAAAAGAAAGTTAGTGTACATCACACAACAAGTGTGCTCATCCTTGTCTTCCCGCCCCCAGCAGCAGGAAGGGAATGTGCTGCTTTGTCAGAAACTCAATTAGGACACTCCCCCCCCACCAAACGCTCTGAGCCCCTGACCAAATTAAACTGGAGCTCTTCTCCCCAGCTTGGCTCCAACCAATTATCACCATAATCACGTCTGCGCCCAGTTATCCTATCAATTAGCCGCAGCCTTTGCAGAGAAGTGGGTGGGAGCTATGGACGGGAAGATTGCTGAGGAAGAGAAAGGGATGGATTGGAAGGAAGGTGGAAAAGTTAGGTGGAGAGGGTGAAGAGAACAACAACAACAAAAGGTAAATGAGAAGCAATTGTTTGTGTTTTTCAATAATTAGCTATCAGATTGGCTTTACAGTTGTCAGCATCGCTGCTAAGATGCCACTGTCATGCTGTGTGATTGGGGCAGGTATTTATACAAAAGAACCCACACAACCCTGATGGGCGTCTATCTGCCTTGGAGGAATTTATACTGGCAACTTTTGTTCTCTAGTCAGACTAATTTGTATATTAAAATACAGAGATAGCCTAAACCAGAAGAACATGTTTCTTGAGCTAACTAATGACCAGAGTGCTAGATATAAGATTCTGAGCTAGGCAGAGCACTTTTGGGGGCAGAGCTTTGACTCAAAACAATTTTTTTTATAAAAATGAATTAAGTCACTTCTCTGAGCTGAGGTTGATGCAGTGAACTAGGGATGTGGTGTGGTGTGTAGTGGTTAGAGTGCTGGACTAGGAACAAGAAGACCCAGGTTCAAATCCTCACTCAGATGTCAAACTTACCTGGCCTGCCCCCTCTCCTCAGCCTAACTTAACTCGCAGAGTTACAATGATAACACAGTGTGGCAATGACCATATGTGCTGCTTGAAAGAAGGGGAGGGAATAAAAGCAGTAGAGTCTTCCCTAAAACAAAGGAATGGGTTGGCCTAATTCAGGAGAGGGAAACTTGAGGTCTGGAGGACATTTGCAGCCCTGAAAGCCTCTCCATACATACAGACACACACACCATCCCCAGGCCACATCCTTCACTGGTCTTGCTCTGTGCCCTCCTTGACTGCTTTAGCCTGGCTGGCAGGTTTCCTTTAACTGAGATAATGCCTGGTGCTTGCCTGGATAAAAATACTGTGTGAGATGGAGGGTATGTGTGGAAACCTCTAACTTTTGCATGGCTGGAATTTACCCTACAGTGCAAAAGCAAAAGATGCATTTATTGCTCTGCGCACTTTTTATCTCCCTTCCCACTGCTATGGAGGAATGTGCCTTCCCACTACCTCCATGGCATAAATAGAGGCTGTTAACTTGTGAATAAGTCCAGAAGTTACTGGCCTGCAAAGAACCGCTTTTAGCCTGCTGTAGGCTGGCAAAGGAGGGATAGAGCTCCATCTCTCCTGCAACGGCCCACTGTATGACTGGGCTGTGCATGCAGGAGGGGGCTTCCATCCTCTCACTGCCTGCATGGTTTCTATCCTGGATGCAGAGGAGGGACAGAGTGCTCCATTCCTCCTCCGCCAACCAGTCTTGCTCTTCTGCTTGCCTGCAATTCCTATGGCTACCAAACGACTGTTTAAAAACATGGTTGGTTAATAAGATTACCAGCACACAACCTTCACAAGGTAGAAGGTTACACATCTACTTACCACTTTACCTGCAAATAAGATACTAAACATTTTTATAAGATGCTAATTTGGGGCGCAGTGGGAGGATCAAGATATTGGTTCCTTTTTCCTAACACCTTATGTATTCCTTTTTCCCCCAGTCCCTATTCATGAAGAGTTCTTAAAAGCTCACTCATTTTTAAAAATACAGATTCAGAAATATATCTTCCCTTCATCTAAGAAAGGGCCAGGGATACAGAGGAAGAATTCTGGAATGTACAGTATCTTATTGCTATAAGAATTTTCATTTAAAGATGGAAAGCTGCCTTCATATGCCCACACTTTAGATGTTCAAGCAAGGCACATCTAAAGCAGTACTTCAACAACCAACATCCCAGACTACTGGCCATGCTTGAACAGCTAGGGCTGATGGGAGCTGGAGTTCAACAAGGTCTGGTGGACCATGGGGTTCCCACCTCTGTCCTGAAGAGTGGAACTACTGGCCATGTTGTGCAGTTTGTCCAGCTGAAGCCAGCCTGAGTCAGGTCCATAGCTGCCACAGTGACCTCTCAGTACTAGCACGGCCACTGTACACTGGCTAGAAGTATGTGGCTACTGTCCCCAAACATTTCTTTGGCAGCAGAACAGGTCCTTTGCTAAAATGCCATGCATGTCTGCTCAGCTGAGCTATCTGAAGCCTGGGGAAAGCAAGAGAGCTGAAAGAAAAATGAAAATACCGAAAAATATTCCTGCCTGCTGCTAGGGTACCAGGGAAACAGGACCCCTCATTCTGCAGGGAGCCCTCTTTCCTCAGCTAAGGGACATCTCAGGGTATAGTAAGTTTCTTTTTCATTACTCACTATAAGACACTGGGGGGGAAAGAGCAATAAGTTGAAAGACAATCCCTTAACCATGATATGAGCCCATTTGAGCTCCAAAGATTGTGTCATCCCAAGGCAGATTGTGGAACAACGGCAAAGAGTTGGGAATGTGATCTCACTGTCTCAGGCCTATACCAAGACACTTAGCTGCCTGAGGCAAAGGGCAAGATGGCCTCCCCTATTCTACATACAGAAGTCAACTCGACTGGCAGTGAAATCTTACTGATAGTGAGATACCATCCTCCACTGTACCTCAGGACAGCAGACCAACTTATAAGGTGCAGGGAAGGCCACACCACACTCACAAATCTGTTGTGCCACCCCCCAACTCCACCTGTGTCCATCACCTGAGGCAGCCATTCACTCTGCTTAATGACAAGGCTGACCTTGCACTTTCTGAATATGCCTGTAAAAATCAATGTAACAGGGGGACTTGGGTAGGTGGTGGGGCTAGTGAGAAGTAAAGAAAAAGTGTGAGTCTCTGAAATTATAGGCCACTTAGCTCAATGCCTTCTCCTGGTGGAAATCATTAATAAAGGAAAAATTATTAAGCATATAGTCATGCTGGAGAAAAATCAGCATGGCTTCTGAAAAAGCTAATCCTTTCGCCACTATCTTTGTTGGGCTCTTTGAGTTCAGATCCAGCCCTACCATTAGGCGAGGTGAGCCACCAGTCTCAGACAGAGAGTTTTTGCATTCTCTCTCTCCCCCATACCCACCCACGAGTGACTGAGCTGCTGTCAGTCTCAGTGCTGCTGAGCATGCAGCTCCAGGTGTAAATGAGCTGGACCAGGGGTCAGCAAACTTTTTCAGCAGGGGGCCGGTCCACTGTCCCTCAGACCTTGTGGGGGGCTGGACTATATTTTTTTGGGGGGGGAATGAATGAATTCCTATGCCTCACAAATAACCCAGAGATGCATTTTAAATAAAAGGACACATTCTACGTGTGTAAAAACACACTGATTCCTGGACTGTCTGTGGGCCAGATTTAGAAGGCAATTGGGCCGGATCTGGCCCCCGGGCCTTAGTTTGCCTACCCATGAGCTGGACTGTCACGTCCCCCTTTCATTGTGTGGCTAAAAGCTGCAAGAGAGCTGGACTCAGCTAGGCTCAGCTGGCCTGGCCCCCCCTCCCTTCAGGTCCAGGGCAAAAAGTCTTAAGTCTCACTCAAGCCAAGGGAGTGAGTGGCAAGGAGAAACTGGCGGCTGAGCAACTGTGAACAAACTGGAGTGGCTTCCTATCACTCAGAAAAAACCTAAGTTGATGCCAGCTCTTCACTCTGTTTTCCTGTCTGTTAGAAAAGGCAAGCAGCATGGCCTAACTCTCTTTTCCTCCCTGCCCTCAACCATTACCCAGTGATTTAAGAGAGTAAACATGCACAGGATTAATCTGCAAGCCCGGTAGGACAGACAATTTGAAATTTAAAACATTCAGTTCTTAAAGGAAAGCTCTTTTAAGACAATTATTTATATTGTTCACTTATATAACACTGCAATCCTACCAAGTCAACTTTGTGTTATATACACTATGTTTATTCGTCATACAGATAGGTAGCCGTGTTGGTCTGCCAGTCAAAATAAAAAAATTCCTTCCAGTAGCACCTTAAAGACCAACTAAGTTAGTTCTTGGTATGAGCTTTCGTGTGCTTTCGTGTGCACACGAAAGCTCATACCAAGAACTAACTTAGTTGGTCTTTAAGGTGCTACTGGAAGGAATTTTTTTATTTATTCCTCATGACTGTCTCATGCTTGGGGTTACCCAGTAAATTTGATGGACAACTAATTCTCCTTCACGTCAACTTATTGCAATTTTGTGCCACATGGTGAGGTGATGTAGGAGGCTCATAGGACAGGACTGATCCAGTGCCCAAACTTAGTACAGTGGTACCTTGGTTTAAGAACAGTGCTGTTTACGAACTATTCGAAATACGAACTCTGCAAAACCGGACATAGTGTTCCAGTTGGCGAACTTTACCTTGGTCTATGAATGGAAACTGAATGGTGGAAGGGCACCGGGATTCCTCATTAGGGAAAGCGCGCCTCAGTTTAAGAACGGCTTTGGTTTAAGAACGGACTTCCGGAATAGATTAAGTTCGTAAACTGAGGTACCACTGTAGTTGTGGAATAAGAGAAGTCCTCTTAGGAATTGGCAACTGAGTAAAGAACAGGAAGCAGAAGGTAGGAATAGATTGTTATTTCCCACTGTGGAATAGTGTAAGAAATAAGAGCCCCCCAAGGATCTGTATTGGAGCTGGTGCATTTCATCTTGTTCCTAAACGTTCTGAAGTTAGGAGTGAGCAGCGAGGTGGCCAAGTTTACTGATGAAACCAGATCATTTAGGATGTGATTAGCTCCAAATGTTTCTCTCCAAAACGAGTGAATGGGCAATAACATGGCAAATGTGGTTCCATGTGACTTAGTGTAAATGTGTTGTTGGGTCAATACTGTGGCAAGAGATTTCCACCCAAAGTGGTACGTAAATCTGCTAAATAGATGAGACAAAAAGATATTCCTAATTTCCCACAGGAGGGAAAGCTAGACCAGGAGGCCTTTGGTCTGATCACATTATCACATTCACATTGTATTGATTTCCTAACACTTTATATCCCTCGTTTCTTCCTCCAAGGTGGTATACATGTAGCTCCTTGGTGACCTAAGTACAGGCTAGACTCAGGCTTGCTTAGCTTCAGCAAGATGGGAGCCTCATCTGCCTTCAGACCATACCATGAAAGTCACAAGTTTGGTAGGCTTACCGTAATTTTTCATTGGCCTTATATTTAAGTATCTCTTCTATTATGCTCCATTTCTTTGGTATGTCAGTGGGCCAACTGAAGTACTTCCTACAAAAAGGAAGGTAGCTTCACCATACTGCCCTACAGACTAGAAACAGCTTGTGACAGATAGCAACTTTTGAGACCATCTCTAAGCATCCTCCAAGGCTACTTGTAGCACAACACTCCCTAGGATCATCTTGGATCAGCAATGACCATAGGTACCATATCCCTCTATTCTGCCTCTTCTTCTCCTTCCCCTTCTTTTTGATGGAGATCCCAAAGCAAGCAGGAAGGACTGAATTTAGAATTCCACACTAAATAGGTTTCACCCGTATCCTACAGCTCAGTCATCATTAGGGGCCTCCGCCAGGCCAGTTTTGACTCAGCTGAACCAGGTGCATTTTTAAACTCAATATCACTGCTAGGCGAGAAGCAATTTCACATTTGCATGCATGATAATCAACACATGCAAATAAGCAATAGTATAATTCTTTTCTTCTTCTTCTTAGAGCAATAACAACCTTAACTAATCACCCTTTTGCAGGAAGTTAACCTCTTGCTTGCCTGAAGAGATGCAAAGATACATAGGTATTGGCAGATCGCGTTTGCCAAAAGGGAAACTGACACCAAAAGCACATATTGAAACTCTCTCATGCTCCTTGTACTTACGTGTGAATATCACTGATATGATAAAAAGTGTAAATATGGGATAGAAAGTACTACAGAAGCCTTACTCATTTGAATGTAGATCCTAACTAATGTGTCAAGCAGTGAAGTGGAAGATCTAACTTAACCACTATCCTTTCCATGGCCAGCCATAAATATCTTTAGTGGTACCTGACGCAGTGAAATGCATCGTTGTAGGAAGGTAATAGACCCTCTATCCCCCTCTCTCTGCTTTTCATTTATTTGTTGCATTTATATAGCAGCCCATCAATAAATATTCACTGGGTGACTTACAAATCAATGTTAAAAATACAATATATAAGAATTAAAATAAACATTACAAAACAAAAGACGGGTTAAAAAAACTTTCATTGCAATAGGGCCAGCACGAAACAGTTCAGATTCAAAATGCAATGAAAATCCTTGGGTGAATAAAAATGTATTTTTCACCATAAAGAAGGTACCAGGTGAGCCTCTCTGAGGAGAATATTCCATAGCTAGAGGGCTATTGCTCCCTGACAGCCCCCCTCCATTTAACTTGGTGGGGGCACCCAGACTAGAGATCGAAAGAGCATCTTAAGGTTCAGGTAGGCATTTATGAGTGTCTTTGAGAAGGCCCTCTCCTGGTCTGAGGGGGCCATGGGTGAGAAACAGCTCACGGGTGGCACCATTACCTCCCCACCACTTCTCCTTCCAGAAGACTTTTGCTGCAGTTCTGCTCCACCAGGGCAGGCAGCCGTGGTCAAGAGCTACCCCCACAATACTCTGAACAGCACTCCAGGCATTGCCGGCAGCTGCTTCCATTTAAATTTCCCACAATGCCCCTGACATGGCGTTATACTGATACATTGCAGGAAATTAAAATAGTTGACTCAAGCCTGCAAAAAACAAAAATAAAAAGGTTTGGAGTTGTTATTGTTTTTGTGGAGTACAAAGGTCCATGGTGGACCCTGCCAGGGCATGGGACTTCTCCAGCAGCTGCCCGAGGGTGCCAGAAGACAACACCAGCCCTGCTGAAAGATCTGGGGTGTGGAACCAAGGAATGGGAGTTTGGAGCCCACTACCACAATGGTTGAAAACTACGAGAAGACTAAAAATGAAGACAATGAGAACAGATGATCTGGCTATGGATAGGTTGGTCTTAGATACTGTCTGGTGATAAGAGACAGGACAGGGGAGAAGAGGATGAGGCTATCCCCTCCCTCCCATTTGTCTGCATCACCTCCAAGCAGATTGCCATCCCTTAATCATCCCCAGCATATTCTTCTAATCCCCAAGCACTTGCTGACACGGGGGAAAAGGAAAGACTCCTCTGCTGTGCTGATCACAGGAAATGCATGACAAAAGAGACAGTGTATACACGTGAGTGATGGAGGGCATGTACACAAGCACATGTATGCTGAAGAGAACATGGGTGGAGTTGCACATTTTTGTGTGTGCGTGCTCTCACACACAATCATGTAGGCATGCGTGTGAGCAGTCACTAATATATTCAGTGCCACTGCAGAAGGCCCTCGGGGGAAATATCCCCCCCATGCTGAACACGAGACAGGTAGCGCAGCTTCAGAAATTGGCTGCAGACGCCCACACGCTCCCCAGCTAAATAATAATCATTAAAATAAAAACCTCTTCTATATACAATCTAAGAAAAAGCCACCCACACATTGTAGGAACGGAGGAAGAGAAAATACTTTATTATTATTTAAATAATTGCTCCCTACCCCTCCCCTGCCTGCACCCATGGTCTGTCTGCACAACAAGCCATCAGATGCCAGACTGCTGTCTCTGTTCTCTTGGAAAGTCAAACTCCTTAACTCAAAGGAAACACTTGGTGGCTTGCAAATGGCTGACATCTCTGTAGGAATCTGCATCCCACATGATCAGGCATGGAAGGGAATTCTTCTTGTCACATCAGTCGCTCTGGACGGGGACACACACACACACACACACACACACAACCCCCTGGGCTTATAGGAGCTGGTGAGGTTTCTCAGGGAAGGTTGTGCCTATGCAGGGAGATGCTGATTTAGATTTGGTTGAAGAGCTCCCTGCTCAGAGGCATTTTTGTGCTGCGATGTCAGTTTCAGAAGATGGCCTTCTTTAAAAATAACAGGATACTGGCTCCAGGCAAATGCCACAGGCTCACGTAAGCGAAGGCCCCGTCACAGGGGCTGCAGCACAAAGGTGCTTGGCAAAAGGCTACACACCTCCAGCTGGCGTTCATCAGCACGGTTTCTTTTCATTTAAGAGAGGCAATGCTGATTTATATCGGCTGGGGGGACCCAGCTGTATTGGCTCCTGAAAAGGGAAGCCAACTCACACCAAACTGGGGCCAGGGTCCATTTGCACCGAGCTACAAAAACGAACTATGCTTGTACCTACCACATACAGCACGCTCCACAGCTGCAACAAAAACGGAGGCATGGTTTTCAGAGGGCAAAATGGATCCATGCATCAGATGGAAGGGGACACTTACTTCAGGCCTGCATTTTTCTCACCCCCACCCCAATACATTCATATACTTGGGTTATGGAACTCCTCCCTACTAGAACAAAGGAAATCTTGGGGGAATCCATTTTTGGACCATATTACTAAAAGTGAAAGAATCTGCTGCTTTCCAGATGGGAGTTAGCAAAATAGGGGCTTTGGAAAGGACTTGTTTTCCACAATCCAAACACTATTTTCAATTCCAAAAAGAAACTGTACACCTCCAAGGGAAATAAATAGCATCCATGGAAACACCCTCCAGTGTTACAATATTCAAGGGGGGAAATGAAATCTTCCTGGCCTCTGGATGCTAAGTTGGATGCTTATCACCGGAAAGAGTCTATCTAAAAATATCATTTTTCATGTATTTATTGTTTGTCTCCAAAGTACATAGCACATATTATACACTAGATGCAGGATACATCCTAGCTGAATTTAAAAATTTATAATATGGGCCCATATATCCCCATCCTCCATGCAAACAACATTTAGGGCCCTTTACACACAGCTCCCTGGACTCATTTAACAGAATGGGGCCTATGCCCAGCAAAGCACCTTCAAAAGTAGCTGCAGTACTTGGGGTACAATTAAGCCACGGCAAATGTGGTTTGTAAGGAGGGTGGGCATATGCTTGTGCATATTACAGGACAAAAGAGATTCACTCATCTTCCTCCATTAGATTTCTGGTGGGTAAAAAGTACTATGTGCTTTGTAGGCATCTGATAAATACATGGGGCTTCCAAAACCCTGGGATGTGCTCCCAAAAACACTGTAAAGGTATAAACAATCTCCCTTCCTCTCATCATACTAGGATGTTTATCGGCTGCTTTCAATGAGTTTGCAGATATGAAAAGGGCTAGGATTATTACTTGAATTTCAGTTGCACCTAGATTATCTTTCCAATTGGTGCCATATTATCACAGCAAGAGACCATCTTTGATCTCAAGGAATATACATCCTGAGTAGAGGGGGAAAGAAGGAAAGAAAATATGACCAATTTTATATCAATTACAGATATTTTCTGACATAATGAGGCCCAACCTAAAAATTTGCCCCTCTAGCTTATCGGAGTCACTGAACATGAATAACGGCCGGCACTGTAGAGCCTTACAGGCCCATGGCATGGAATTCATGGCTGGAACTACCAATCCCAATTCAGATTGGCATTCCTGCCCCAGAAGGTCTCCAGGTATATAGGACAAGTCATCAGCTTAGGACCGCAATACCTCAAGGACCACCCCTCCCCATATGAGCCAACCTGGACCCTGTGATCATCATCTGAGGCCCTTCTTTGTGTACCCCTCCATGAGAGGCCCAGAAGGTGGTAACATGAGAATGAGCTTTTTCTGCAGTGTGGAATGTTCTTCCTAGGGAGGCTTGCCTGGCCCTTTCATTACAAATATTGAGATGTCAGGCAAAAATATTCCTCTTCTCCTAGGCCTTTGGCTAATTAAACAATTATGCCCTTTTAAATTGGGGGGGGTTGTTTTCTTTGTTATTATGGTATGCATGTTTGTATTACTATGGTGCGTATTTTTGTGTTTTCATATTGTAATTTGCCCTGTGGCGAAGCGCAGTTAGAAATTAAATAAATAACAAAAATAATATGATCCTACCTCTCTGTCCCATCACTTTCTTAAATAAGGCCAATGCAAGCAAGACATGGGTAAAGAAAAGCAGCTCAGCAGCCTAACATCCAAAGGGGGAGGTAAAAAAGCAAACCCTGTTACTATTTGGGGGGCACCTAGAATGAAGGTCTCATTCCCACAAGAACATAAGAAGAGAGCCCTGCTGCATCAGACCAAAGGCCCATCTATTCCAGCTTCCTATGTCCCATAATAACCGCAAGGAGGACACTCCAGCTCCTAGTTTTCAGAGCATGCTGCCTCTGAACCTCCAATGAGTGGTACCCATTAATATAGTTTTCCTCTTGATGCTCACTCAGTGTTTGGGACTTTCTGAGCAACACTTGCAAAATACTTCCCAAGCCTTTGTTCCAAAAACATGCCCCACCCCCCACTATCATAGAGCTAAGGGTTTAACCAGTTTTCAATTATACAGGGTGAACCTCTGGATCTTATGATAAATGTAGTAACTTTCCCTCACCCCACAGGGACTCCAGGAACTTCCAGGTTAGGAGTCACAACTCCCAGGTACACTTAAACCCCAGCGCATCTGATGTTTGCAATTAAAGATTGGCAATAGCAACAGCCTGCCTGTTAAGAAATTCAAAAGGAGCCCAGGTGTTCTGGATTCCAAATCTCCCAAACCCAAACAAAAATTCCACAATTTTTCTCAATATGTCTTTCGAGACAGACAGATGTCATCCAACCAGTGAAGCCTAGCCCGCGATCATTCTTGTTCCAGAAGGGTTTTAGAAGGGGTGTTTGTCTTTCTTAGTTTTCCCCTGGTTTTTTGTTTGTTTGTTTGTTTGTTTGTTGTTTTGCTACACAAATGTTCTGAAAGCTTCTAAAGCATCTCCTGAACTGCATTGCCTCTAACTACCCTAGGAATGCTCAAACAGCAGTGAACTGGTGCCTCTCTTTACCAATATTCTCAGGGGTTCAACTGCATGGATATTTGATATACAATATGTTGTGAGACACTCTCAAACGGGAGACTTGCAGGTGGAGACTTGCAAGTAGCCTCTATCGGTCCAAGCAATGATTTCCTTGTTTTGTGAAGAGATGATTTAAGATGAGGAGCAAGACTGGAAACAGAGGACCGAGTCAGACCATTGGGTAGCGGGGGTTCATCCTGCTCAGTACTGTCTACACTGGCTGGCAGGAGTTCTCTGGGGTTTCTCCTACCTGGAAATGCCACAGACTGAACCAGAGGCCTTCTGGATGCAAGGCAGATGCTCTACCACTGAACTATGGCTCTTCCCCAGGCAAAAAAAAAAAGGGGGGGTGGAAAATCAGAGCAGAATTAAAACCTTTAGCAGTGTGCTGAACAGCCTTGCCTTTCTTCCTCTCCAAGTGCCAAAATGAGAGGGTTTCATCAAGCCAAGCCAACTTCTGTCTGCTGCTGGAAATTCCCTCATATTCTGCTATCCCCAAAGATGTTTTACAGCTCCTCGTTTGACTCACCTTTGCCAAGAGAGACAGCACTGTGAAGAGACATTCACGGGGGGGGGGGGGGGGAATATACCATTCAATCACTGCTGAAAGCAGAAAGCAACCACAGGAAATTGGTCCGGGAGGGAGGGCCTTATGGACAATAAATTTGGGGAGAGGCAGAAAAGAGAGGAGGATGGAGCGATTACTAACAGGTTCTTTATCTGATCATCCATTCCCCCTTCATCCATCCATCTGTTCATCCTTCATCTCTTCCCCCCATCCCCCCCTTTCCACGTCTGTATCTGTCAATCTCTTCTCACTCGCCTTTTGCTAATCGTTCTGTGTCTACACACACACACACACAGAGCCCCTTCTCGATCCATCTTATTTCCCAATGGTAAATAAATAAATAAATAAATAAATCTTTCCCCAGCCTGTTTATTTCCCAACTGAGGGAAGAGCTCCCAGCATCCTATCATAATAAGGCTGGACCTGTTCACCTCCCTCCACCTTCCACCCCTTCGGAAGAATTTGAAATCTAACTGGGTTTGCAGCAATCATCAATCTAACCATTCTGCTTTTTCCACCATACTGGTTTTGGGAAATAATGCTAGTTTAAAAGAATCTCCTGTCCTTCTGAAATAGGAGGCAGCCTTAGACCAGAAAGCTATTGGCAGGGAAAGATGTGAATAGCCAACACTCGTGGAGAATGGTTGAGGGGTGGGGGGTGGGGGGTGGGATGGTTATATGATTGTGGATGCAGTAATTTAAGAATATCAGGTACATTTCTTCTCGATTATCTCCCTCCCTGAATTCTTTGCTGGCTCTTTCCTTCACATGGGTCAGTGGGAATCGGGGAGACATTATACAAGGTGCCCATTGATTCAGAGAACATCCTGACTAGAGGGAGCAGAATGAGATCAGGGCCCCCGGTGCCACAGAATCGGACACCCAGACAAATTCCCATCTGGGGACCCACCAGCCGCCCCGAAGGTGGGCTGCTTCCAGAAGGGCCTGGCCTGAGGTGAAGTAAGGGGCACATCAGCCCGCCCCCAGAGCGAGATGCTCGTCGGCTGCGGGGGCGGGGTGGGCATCGAGGGGGGTGGATGGCAAAGCCCAAGAGCCATCGCAGCAAGCCAATGCGCCCCCCCCCTGCCTGATTAACCATTCCGCCTGCATCCTCCTCCCATCTTGAAACTGTACGTGGGAAAAAGGATATGCGCGCGCGCGCACGTGTGTGTATGTGTGTCCGCCACCTCCTCCTCCGCCTCCTATAAAGCGTGTCTGTTACATAAAGACACGTATCAGGGAAATTTGGAGGAGGGGAAAAACATTACAGGGGACGGCAAAGGGGCAGCTACTACCACGAACCTGTCCTGGTTCCGGCTCCCCCCCCCCTCCTGCAGCAAAATTGACCGGAGTGGAGGGGTGGGGAGGCAAGGATAAGAACAGAGACAAGATCTGGAGAAAAAGCCCTTCCCTCCTCTTTGTGCATTACGGTATTTGGAGGGTAATGGCTCTTTTTCTCAACCCCCCCCCCAACTCCACCCCCGCCACACATATACAAAAGGCGTGCTGTTGTGTGTGTGTGGCGGGGGGAGGAATACCGCAGTAACCGCGACGAGGGGAAGGGAAGGGATGTTGTTGTTTTTTAAAATTTTATTTTTGCAGATGGCTTTGTCTTGAGCAATACGCAGACCCAGCGGAGGACAAGCGGCCGCCTCATCCGTGGGCGGAAAAAGGACCTCCGCATTTGCAGAGCCTGTCCGATCACAAAATCTCCGGAGAAAATGCGGAGGGGGAGAGAGAGAGAGGAGAAGAGGAGGAAATGGTCCCTTCCTCCCAGCCTCGTAGTCCAGTCAGCATCATACCCCCCCTCCCCCGTCCAAGTCTCTGTAGCGCAAAGAAAGCCTGTCTGTGAGAAACGCTAACCAAACATCAGGTCCACCAACATAGACCCAAACCACCGGGGAGCGGGCAGATCTCAAGGCGAGGACAGCTCAGGTTTCCAAACAAATAATAAAAAAAGATTGCACCTCCTACTTCCTCTCACACACCACCACCACCCCAATTTAAAATGAAACCTGTGCCAAAGCCACCAGCACCTCCCGCCTCTCAAATAAAGCCTCGCCATCAGTCCGATTTAGCCAGGTGTCCGAAGCCAGCAAGGGTCATCGATGAGAAACCGGGGGGTGGGGGTGGAGATAGGCAAGGCTCGCCAGCCCAGTCCCCCCCCCCCCAGCCACCAGCACGCCAACCCCACGCGCAATCCCCTGAGAAGACAAGCCTCGTCTTTACCTTCTGCGATCCAGCCCCGTCGGGTTCCTCCATTCAGGGATCCCTAATCCATCCCGCCGCCAGGACGGCAGGGCTTGAGCCCCCTCAGGTATTCGGAAACACGAGGCGATCGGATGCGTGATGCGCGATCTCGATCTTCTTCCGATTGCTCCCCCTTGGGGCGTCGATTTCAGAGAAACGTGGAAAGGGGGGCGCGCGCACACACACCCCACACTCACACATACACACACACAAAAACCACGACGCGTCCTGATCTCGGATTGTTTTGCCCCTGGAGGGACGGCGAGTTAAAGAGCAGGGACAAGGGAGAGAGATGGGGCGTTCTGTTATAAATCAAGCGCCGTCCCTTTTTGTTGGCTTTTTTTTTGGTGGGGTTTAATTTTTTTTTTGTTTGCAGCCGCCCCCTCCCAAAATAGCAGAAGGGAGGGGGGAGGAGGAGGAGGAGGGAGGCAGGCAGAGAAGGGGCCAAATCAAAGCCCTCCTTCACCCGATGAGATGTCACTGGCGGACGCCTCCAGCCGGCGAACCGCCTCGCCTAGCAATGCGAAAGGAAGTCTTAAAATATATCCATCCGTGGAAAGCAGTCCGGGCATTTTGGAGACGGTGGAGGCAAGCGAAGCGAGAGCCACCCCCACCCCCGATCTCTCTCTCTCTCTCTCTCTCTCTCTCACACACACACACACACACACAGGCGCGCGCGCGCGCTGGCGGCGGGGTGGGGGCTCCGTCTGCCTGCTCGTCGCTCCTCTCCTCTCCTGCGCTTCCCCCGCCTCGGTGCACACAAACAGGCACACGCGCGCTCCCCGCCAACCCCGGGCGGTGAGGGGGGGGGGACTCGGTGCTCCTCAGGAGGTCGGGCCGCCGGGCCTCGCCTTGCGCCCTCGAGCGTCCCAGCGGCCCCCGGTGCCTCTCGGCGGCGTGAGGGCTTCGGCTGCCTCGCCTGCCGCCGGATTCCCCTTCGCCAAAGGAACCGTTCGCTTTCCTCTGGCTGGGGCGCCCCCTCCCGGCAGACTCGCTCGCCAAAGGAAGGTGAAGGCGCGCAGAGGCGCTCCGCGGCGGCGGCGGCGAGCCCCCTTCCTTAGTCCGGCGCCCTCGGCTAGATGCTGGGCCTCAGAGCCAGGAGCCTCCAGCGAGAATGCTCCGGGGGTGGCGGGAGAAGCTTGCTACTTTGCGCACGCGGCGGCGGCGGCGGCGGCGGCGGGCCAGCCAGTTTCACTCCGAGCTGGGGAAGGCAGGAACGGAAAAGCGGAGCGGGTTCCAGAAGGGACGGATACACCTGGGAGGCCGAGGGGAGGTGCACACGCACGCATCCGCACAGGGAGGAAAATCTGGAGCGGAACCGAGGAGGGGGGATTCAGAGGAGAAGGAGAGATCTTGAGGAGATCCGGCCGGGAATGGCGCGGCGCGGCGGGGAGGGGAGGAAGCCCGGAGAACAGGGCAAAGAGATGGGGGAGCGGAGGGAAGGTCCGCTGCAGGGATGAGGAGGGATAAGCCCAGCCAGGCCAAAAACGTGGCACTAGAGAGGTATGGAAGCGGGAAGTGAACGGGGGAAGGAGGGGAGAGGGAAGTGGACTTCCACCTCGCGCCGCCGGCGAAGGGACCGTGGCTCAGGTCAGGTGTGAAGCGGGAGAGCCAGAGTGGGCTGGCACCATGACACTGGACTTTCAGGATTTAAAGGGGGGGCGGGGAAAAGAGAGAGACGGACTTTATCTTTAGGACTGGAGCCAGCCAGGTGAATGCTAACTTCTAGCAAATCATAAGAACTGGATTTACCCTGGCTAGACTTAGAGGACACTCAGGCAAATGTGCTTGGAGGGGAAGGTGGCAGGTTCAAAATATGGTCTGGGCTTGTTCCTTTACCTGGCTGAAACACCCAAGTGGGTAACAAGAGAATGAAAGGCCTGTTCCCGATTCACAAGCTGTGGGACTCTGAGTGAGAGGCAGGGACAAAGGAAAACCCTCTCCGAATTGCTTTGTGCTGCAGTATTGCATGGCAGCTAGTGGAGGGTTGGTGATTATTGTGCCTGCTTGTCAGCAGAACAGGAGCACTGACAGACCAAAGGAAGAATTCCATGTTCCACACTTCTCTCCATGAACCGAAAGGTGTTTGGCCTAAAGCTAGACTCACAGCTTCTTAATTTCTGCACACAGGTATCACCACTGCAGAAACCTGTGGCTTAGCTTACCATTTTTTAAGACATAATAGTTTTGGTGGTTGCTTGCATGTTTCGGAGGTCCATCCCTGATAGTCTCTCTAGATCTTGTTGGATTTCATTTCCTGTCATTCCGGACTGTTGTCCATGCTTACTGGGGTTTACTGAAACTCGCATTAAACAATGCTTGTGGGGGCACTGGCTCCTCAAACCTTAAGTCCTCTGGACAGAAATGGGAAGGTGCTATGTATCTCACAGCATGCAGAGAGTCCCAGAGTTCAATCCCTGGCATATTCAGTGCCATTTTGTATACATTGTTGATGCCAAGTGACAAACAAGATGCTCCCAGGAGCTCTCTGAGAAAGGTGAAGTTATTAACCTCTGAGTGTGAAGTGAGTGTCTTACCTGCCCTTTTATAAATTGCCTCTCTCAAGATAAAGCACAGATTTGAGAAACACGTAACTAGTAATTTTTGTGGGGAAATATGCTGCAGTCCAATTGATAGGCAGGAGCTATTGTATCTGCCATAAAAAGGTAAAGGTACCCCCAGTAGCAATTGCATAGCTATCCCAGTTCTGCTTCCAGGGCTACTTAAACTGGCAATGCTGAGGAGTGAGTCTGCATCTGAGGCACATGCTCAGTAAGACTGGGCATGTCTTACTTGCCATTTACTCCAGGAAAATGCCTCGAGTCATTTTGGCTGGAGCAAATGCCATGGTGGTGGGAGCAGCAACATCAGAAGAGGTGTGACTCACCAGATGTTGTTGGACTAGAACTCCCATCATCCCTGACCACTGCCCATGCTGTCTGGGGTTGATAGGAGTTGAGAGTCCAACGCCATCTAGAGGGCCACAGGCTCCCCAACCCTGTATTAGAAAACAAAGCCACCACACTATGCCTATATATGTGGAAAGAAGTCTCACTGTGTATGTTCCCAGGTGTATCTCCGCAGGGCTGCGGAATTAGAAGCAAGGAAGTGAAAAGGGCAAGGTAGTTTCCAAGGGCTAAGCGCCATCTCACATAAATGAGTTGTAAGAAATATTGTTATTTGTAACTAGAAGATGACAAAATAGGGAGAATTTTAAAATCAACACCACTATCCATCTCCCTGTCTTGGATAGTGCGACTCATTATCTCTCTTTTCCCCCCTCCACCAATATTGTTTTGAGGCATTTTACTTGTGTTTCTAATCAGGGCTTATCTGCTTTAGAAGTCTCAGCAAACCTCTACAAAGAAGTGGCATATGGAAGCTGAATCTGGTTTTCTGAGGCAGCTCTTTGTGTTTGTAAAACCCATTTAACCCTGCCCACATGCACTTGTCACACACACACACACACACACACACACAGAGGCACAAAATCCTTCTTTAAATGTTCCATCCAATAGCACGAATAAATGAAAGATCAGACAGCCCATCTCTCTTACATGCTTTCCAAAACTAAAATGTCTGAAAACATTTATTATCTCCACTTTAAGACTACAGTCCCATGCACATTTACTTGGGAGTATGTCTAATTGAACTCACTATGATTTGCTTCTGAGTAAACATGCACAGGACTGGGGCTGCCTGTAATTCCCTTGCCAACCTAAATGATTCCAGGTTTTTTTATCATCGTTGTTCATTCCCACCAAGAGAAAACCAGACCATTTTTTCCCTCCTGCTTGCTGGAGGCAAAGTCCTTTTCTCTCTATGGTCCAGTGCTTACAAATCCGGTCCAGGTTTTCCACTAAACCAATCCCTTTTTGTGTCATTTGGATTCACCTTTTCAAGCTTTTCTCTGCTGCCACAAGGGTTAGAAATTCATTTTGTTTAAAAAATGAATCCGAGATGCTCACATAATACACTTTGTCCTCCAAAGATCTGGGCTAAGTCATGGTTATGTAGTCTTGGGAATCAATTCTTCTATGCTAGTATTTCCCAGAATAAATACCAGGTTTGCTAAAAGAAGATGCAACACATCTGTAGTATAATCTGGAGAAGGAAAGGAGAATGCACAACAGCTGTATGTGCCATTACCTGGAAGCCCCAGCAAATCCAGCTACTGCTTTGGCCAAGGAGGGAGCTATTGTAACATGTGCCACCGGTTTCAACTTACCCCTTTCCAAGATGTAGTTGGTGGCAGTGGAATCCAGATGTTACTTTTGTAGCCTTGTAAGGTTTCTGCTGAGGGAACACTGTTGCAGCGTCTTCTGTAGTGGGAAGAAGGGACAGGAGCTTTATTGACAATCTACCCTGATCCTCAAAGGCTTTCCTATTTTGCAGATCGACAGGCAGAGTGCATTGATGATTAAGGCCAATGTGAGTAAATATGCCACAGCCTTTGAAGGGAATAAGTTATTGGCAGTACATGTTGGCTGTGTGGTATCACTTTGCAGGCTATTGCAGTGGCTCAGCCAAGCAGATCACTCCTTAGAGATGACAGTGGTCCACTCAGAGAGGAGCAGGAGTGTTTTGTCAACCCTGGATTGCAAAACATGAGGCCTCTCTAACCCTTGTCACACACCCATTCTCGGAATAATTCCTCCCTCCTCTCTGTCTCTTTCCCACCCCCCCCCTACATGCCTCTCTCCAGCTTCTAGAATTCTCTTTGGCTTTTGGGACAGTCTCTTCACACACATCCCTCAATCTAGGGCAGGAGTGGAGAAACATTCTGAGACCACAGGTCACATTCCCTTATTGCATGTTTATGGTAGGTGGAACCAGAGGTCTTCAAGGTCTTCTGCTGGTGCAATGGGGATTTTTGTCCCTTCCTCTCATGCCCTTCTCCAGTTGGCTGGTGTGTGTGTGTCAGGGGGGAAACCCCAGAAGAGCATGTGGGGGGGGGGAAGAGGGGAGATCATTTTGTCTGGCAAGCTGAAATGCTTGTGCTGACTAGACAGTCTCCTGAGTACTATGTTGAATTCCTCCCAGAGGCAAAAGTGGGCAGAACAATAGATGGAGCTCTTGCCTTTGTAGGGTAGGCTAAATTCTGGGCCTGCGAGTCAGAGGTCTCTACAGCTGGGCAAGCAAGAGGCAAATGGTTCAAAAGCACATCCCAGTTAGACCAA
Organism: Podarcis liolepis; assembly: GCF_965112155.1. Lineage (NCBI taxonomy): Eukaryota > Metazoa > Chordata > Lepidosauria > Squamata > Lacertidae > Podarcis > Podarcis liolepis. Next base: position 43,437,160 of record NC_139555.1, read on the forward strand.
AAGCACTCAAGGGGGAATTAGAGGAGGACGAGCTAGAGAGGCCTGGAGGACTATTTGGCCCCTAAGTCTGAGGTTCCCCACCCTTCCTAGGGGTGGGCTGCCTCTACAGATGCATCGTGCATGACCTCCACCTTTCTGTCACAGCTGTTACCACTCAAGTTACTCAAAGAATGTTGTTACAAAAGAACATGTTGGATGGAGTTCAATGTTGTGTTCTTCCAGTCTTTCCATCTGCACAAACATCTCTGCTTGCCAGATAGAATGATCCTATCTCTCTGCTCTCCCCATGTGTTCTCCCCCAGAGCCAATGTTGTGGGGGATGCCTGGGAAAGAAAAGAGGGGGAAGGGAAAGCCCTGTTTCCCAAGCGGAAGTCCTTGTGCAAGGCATCCGCTGATGGGGCTCATTAGGAGAATCTTGCCCAATTTTTTTAAGAATAATGCCAAAGGGTTGGGTGAGTTTGTGTCCTCCTTGGTTTTTAAACAAATATTTGGATTTCTCAACACTTCTACATTCATTTCTCAAACTAAGTATCCTTCTGTTGATTGGTTTCTGCCCTTGCCTGCTGAACTTGAGCTTCTACCAAAGGGCCAAGCTGCTCTTCTGCCAAGTCCATGTTGTTGAACAACCCTCTAAACAAGTCTTCCAGCAATGTAAAGCAGATGGATTAAATGAACATTTTGATTATTTATTTAAGGCATTTATATAACACTTAATCATTAGCATTTCTAAGCAGTGTACATAAACCATGTGGAGAATAAAGCAGCAGAAATTCATCACAAAATCAAACTAAAAGCTGAAAACAAGCAAATATGCACATTAATTTTTTCCTTCACCAAATACCTTCAATGCCAGGAACAGCATTCCATAGTGTTGCTCAAGTGTTGCTTAAGCTGGGTTGGTTTTGCAGATCATTATCCCACTGTTTTCTCATGGACTTTTAAGAGGGCTCTTGGGGTTCATACATGTTCATTAACACTTTATTCATCCTTGAGGGGATGCAAGTGGCACTGGGGTCTAAACCACTGAGCCTCTTGGACCTGCTGATTGGAAGGTTGGCAGTTCAATTTCACATGACGGGGTGAGATCCCATTGCTTTGTTCCAGCTTCTGCCAACCTAGCGTTCAAAAGCACACCAGTGCAAGCAGATAAATAGGTCCCACCTCGGAGGGAAGGTAAATGACGTTTCCTTGCGCTCTGGCTTCTGTCATGGTGTTCCATTGCGCCAGAAGTGGTTTAGTCATGCTGGCCACACGACCCAGAAAGCTGTCTGTGGACAAATGCTGACTCCCTCGGCCTGAAGCAAGATGAGCGCCACACCCCATAGTCCCTTTGACTGGACTTAACCATACAGGGGCCCTTTACCTTTATACCTTTCATTAATCCTGGAATACAATACTAGTTTTCCATAAGCCACACCTTTGCTTAGCCTTTCCTTAACCTTTCCAATCAAGTATCAAACACTTAGTGCAGGTTCCTCAGTGCAATTTGAATTATCAAACATGGATCAGAGTAAAGTTTAAAATGGTTAACTGGTGGGGCAAGTTTTAATTTGCAGAATGTGAGTTGAGAGCACGGGGGGGTTGGGAAGGGGAGCACAGACGTTATGCTATTTTGATTCTGGTGTCTTAGCTCAACTTATAAAGAAAAAATAAGAGTCTCTTGGCTAACAAATTTATTAAGGTATGATTTATTATGGTAATAAAACAGCCTGGATTGCAACCAGAGCATAGGTGGTGGAAATCTTGTTCTGAGACTGACCGAACACTGGTTAGAGCTCGTAATTGCACCATCATGTGACAGTGAGGATAGCAAAGAAGACATACTTTGTTGCATCCTTGAGGGTGCTCTGGAGGTGGTTGTCCCTGGAAGACACGCCACTGGACCCTTGAAGGCGCACTATGACACATATTTGTGTAAGAATTTGAAGGTACAATGGCTCACCTTTGGAGCAAGCTTGACACCATGGCTTTGGCAGCTCCTAGCAAGGCATGCAATATCACATCTTTCCTTGTTATGTAGGATTGGTTTATGTGACCTGATATCATCAGAAGATGCTTGCAGTAAATGTGCTCTATTATTTGCTCTCCTGATAACTGTCCCTCCTGACTAATTGAATGTAGCCAGCAGGGTATGGTCAGTTTACCCTGGAGGGAGGTGATCCAGCTATGTGAATCTATCAGTCTGATCTACTGACTGGTGATTTATTTTGTCTTTGTTCTATGACTGTAATTTTATTGTTGATCTGATACTGTTCACTGCCATGACAATTTATTTTCTTAATCTTGAGGGTGCATAGAATGATTTTATTTTTTTGCAAATAAAAATACATAAATAAATGTAAGCTTGTTCCATGATCTGCATGTTAGCCTCCTGGTTGTTTTTTGCTGCAGCGAACTCACATGGCTACCCCTCTGGAAATGTAAAGGGTGGGGAACATAAACGATGACCTTTCCTTCTCACAATCTTTGTTTATTCAATTGTTACCTCTCTCATGCTTCCGTCAATATCTCAAAAACATCTGTATTGAGGTTTTTTGGTAATATGCACATTTATTTAAATTCGATCAATTAATTAACTGATGGGCTAAAGGACTGATTATTGTAATGAACTAACAGTTCTCTAACAGGCTGACAGCCCTAATTATAAGTCTTAAAACACTGGAAAGTATTGATGTGGCACAGTGGCCTGCCTTAGAAATGTGGAGACTGAAAGGGTGCTGGTAAGAGATCCAGAGGTGGCTACTACAGAGCAACATTCTGGAAATTTGGGGAGAGAACATTCAGGTAGGAAGTGAGCAAATGCACCACGTGAGATATGGTCTTATGAGACTAGAGCAATTCTTGCGTAAGGGTGAAGGGCCAAACAGAAAGGGGGTCTCAGAAAAAGGGTGTGAATCTAATAGCCAAGATTATCTTATGAACCTATGGAAGACCTGATGAGCACTATTTTTACATTCTTAATCTGAATGTTCGTTATGTGTGAACATTGCCTCCATTTTTATTTCCTTGGTGTTAACACCAGGGGCTGGATTCAATTAAGTCCCTGTGCAAGCAGAATGAGTTCCACAAGTGCAATGGAACTCCTCCTCCCACCCATGCCCCCCGCCCCACCAATCTGCTCTGGAAGGTGGGTGGAAATCCAAGCAGAGGAAAGAGGAATGGTAATTTCTGTTTTACTCATGGAAGTTGTTCCAGGCCTGCAATGATGCAATGATTTAGCTGGCTACAACATCAGATTTTCATAGTTGTTGAACCAAATAGAAAAGTGTCATAATTACATAATCCCCACCTGAAAAAAGGGAACTTGTGGACAGGAGGAGGAGGAAGATGGTGAATTGGAGCTCTCTACTTTCTCATCTGAGGCCAAAGGGGTTGGGCAAAGCACATGGCCCCTGAAATATGGCCGGGGGGACCCGCCATGTGTGACTTCAGTAACAGAATCAACTAGGACAGAAAGCAAAGATCTACTACTGTAATTAACTTAGATTAATCATCTGAAGAAATATATTACAGTGTATCACAGCCTTGCTCTTTGCCATTGCCGTTGCTGAGACCTGGCCAGTATAATTGTGACTTGAAAAGCTTGTTTGTTGGCTACCAGGGGTGCCAACTTGAATAAAATATTGGGGGGACTCAGGTAAGCCCCACCCGCGTAGTCAATCAGAAGATATAGCATGCATGCACTATTTGAATTGCCATGCCCATTAATGGGGGTGGGGGGGGAGCCCCAAATAATAATCTAAAAAGTTTTAAAACATTCTAAGAAGAGCTAAAAACTTGATCTCAACCAGTGACCTCAAGGTTGCCAGGAACAGTGTCTTTCAGCCATCTAATGCCTGAATAAACAGAAATGTTTTTAAATTCCTCCTGAAAGTTAATAATGAGGGATACATACACACCCCACTAGGGAGAGCATTCTACAAATGGGGAACTGCCACTGAAAAGTGAGTCATAGCCAACCAGGGCAGCCTCCAATGGCAGTGCCACCAACAAGGCCTCACCCGCTGATCACAGGGTTCAAGATGATTCATACTGGGGAAAACACTCTTACCAGTCTTGAGTGCTCATGAAGTTGATGGAGGCAGAGGAGAGGGCCAAAACTACAGGCAAAAGTGATTGTATTCCCAGTTGGGGTTTCTCCTGCATTGTGGTACAGAAAGCTGTACAGGATATAAGTTACGTAGCAGGAACTCTCGGGTATAGATGGAGCTGTTTATGTTGGGTGGGTGACTGCCTCCCTATGAGCACGTAGAATCCCTCCAGGACTGGAAAAGCAATTCCTCTTTGGATGGAGTCCCAGGGGGTGTGCTGACATGATGGAGTATTGAGTTTTTAATTGAGTATTCAGTTAACCAGTTAATCGGTGGTGGTGGCAACAACAGCAACTTGAACCAATTTCTGGAGAGGCAGGCATATTGGTCTGTTGCAAAAAAATAAAATAAAAAAACATTCTGGTGACACCTAAAAGACTAACAATTTTATTATGGCACAAGCTTTAATGGATGAGAGTCCACTTCATCAGCTGTATCTGATGTAGTGGACTCTAGTCCACTAAATTGCATGTCATCATAAAACTCTTATTTGTTCAGGGCAGATTTCAGCATGGCGCTATGGCAATCGTTCTGTCAGTGCAAACATTTTAGCTTGCCAGAAGATTCAATCCTCCTCCCCACTGTGTGTGGTTCTGGGTGTTCTCCCAACCCCACCCCAGAGCCAATTTGGGGGGCACGGGCAGGGCGGGACAGAGAAGAGCAAGCCTTGTTGTGTGAGTGGAAGTCCTTGCGCAAGCTTGTGCTAGTGGGAATTGTTAGTAGAATCCCACCTGAAGCAAACCCTCCAAGTGTCCCTATTTTCCAAGGAGGTACCTGATTTAGAAGGATGTGGGTGGCGCTGTGGTCTAAACCACAGAGCCTAGGGCTTGCTGATTGGAAGGTCAGCGCTTCGAATCCCCACAATGGGGTGAGCTCCCGTTGCTCGGTCCCAGCTCCTGCCAACCTAGCAGTTCGAAAGCATGTAGATAAATAGGTACCGCTCCGGTGGGAAGGTAAATGGCATTTCCGTGTGCTGCTCTGGTTCACCATTAGCGGCTTAGTCATGCTGCCCACATGACCCGGAAGCTGTATGCAGACAAACGCCGGTAAAGCGAGATGAGCGCCACAACCCCAGAGTCATTTGCGACTGGACTTAAAAGTCAGGGGTCCCTTTACCTTTACCTTACCTGATTTAGAGAAGCAATCAGAATTTCTGATTTGATCCCAGAATGTCCCACTTTTCCTTGTGACGCCCCTATTTTCATTGGAGAAATATTGGAGGGTATGGAGTTATCTGAACCCCGAGCCATCTGATGGGAATCCTGTAAAGAGAATGGTTTTTTTTAAAAAAAGTTTAATGTTTTATTATGTTTTGATATATTTTGGAAGCTGCCCAGAGTGGCTGGGGCAACTCAGTAAGTTGTGTGAGGTATAAATAGTAAAATTATCATTATGGAATGGGACGTCACCATTTTCATAGAAAAAATGTTGGAGGGTATGCTGAAGGTGCCACAAAATACTCTTTGTTGAGTTTGAACCAATTGACAGTGGTCATGGGAGCAGTAACTCAGCTCTATGGAGGGACTTTGCACACACCCCTCTTAAGCGTTGAGGGTGTCGTATCTATTTTGAATCGGCACTATGAATATGGCTGCAGAACTGCATTTATGAGAATATTATGCCAATGCCCTGCATTCTGTCTCTTGCTGTTTGACTTGTACTGCTGTTCTGCTAGTTTATAAGTCTGTCTGCAGCAGCTTATTTAGAGGATAGATTTGCTTGAAAGAGGTCAGGTGCATAAAAGCTAAAGTAAAAGCATTCAGCCCAAAACTACATTCTCTAACGCACTGTTCCAAGAGTGGATTTCAGTCAGGCTGATCACATATTTACGTATTGCCAGTGACTGATGGACTTATCACACCACTATACATTAACTAGGTCCTTTAACAAGGAAATAAGTTTGGCATAACCAACTGATCAGGACCTTTATGTCCATATGGGTCCAGGGAACAGATATTTCTTTCTAGAAGAATAATCAGGTACTGTAACTCTAATTCCAGTTTTGTCTTAGTATGTGGTATTTAACAGCTTGTACCGAGATGCTGTAATCCTATGTGCACTTACTTTGAAGTAATTTGCACTGAAATTAACAATGTTTGCTTCAAAGTAAGCATGGATAGGATCAAGATGGCTAGTCAAGAACTAGGTAGCCCTCTGTGCGCCATTAATTTATGGCACATAAGCCACTTTACCTCCCTCCCCCCTTCTTTCTAAATAAAGCTTAATTTTGTTCAACAGGGTGTTTTTCCTATCCTACAGAAACATCGATACCCACAAAAGCTGCGGGGAACTATGTTGGTTCTGAGCATCAGTGGGGGGGTTAACAGTATAGTTGGGATTCCACAAGAGCTGAACATGAGAGTCTGCATAACTCTTCATCACATTTACTCTTGACTGTTGTTGGAACCCCAGGATGCCTTTTCCATCTGGTTTTTAATGGTTAAGAATGGACAAAATGGTTATCTAGTGTGAAAAGGCACCATGGAGAAGTCCTATCAGTTTGCATGTGACGCACAAAGAGCAGACTCTGGTACCTTAACCCAGGCTTCCTCCTCCTCCTCCTCCTCCTCCTCCTCCTCCTCCAGTGGTCATCTTCTGTTGCAAACCTGCACTGGAATGCACAAGCCTCTCCCTGAATCTCACCCAAGCACTTCATCAATGATAACGAACCCTCTAAAAATCGATGATAAAATGGGCACACTGACCCTCCACCTGCCTCAGCAAAAATGTGGGCTTTGCAACATTCCTTATTAGAATGCAAACTGAGCAATTCGCTTGTTCCCGCTCCCTCCCCAACACATGCATAAAAATGCTTATTTCTTAAAAAATAATAATCCATTAATAGGCTTACAATGACAGAGTGACCCAGATACCTCTTCACCCTCCAATTCAGGATACAGCACACTTTTTGATTCCACAGGGATGATCATCAATAAGCAGGGCTACTCTGCTGCAGCCAGGGCACGTGCACGAGTCACTGCTTTATGCCAGATGCTCCTCCTGGCAGTGACCTCGTCCCTGGCCCCACTTCACCATCTCTAAAAGAAAAAGTGCGTGAGCAGACGAGCAGTCCTATCTGGAACACACTAAATGGCACACCAATCAGCAGTCCCCAGTATCTAGAAGGAGGCTGCCATTTTGCCACATAGCAGCTGACAGGTTTGTGAGTTACCAGACACACTTTACTATATGTGTGTGTGCACATGCTTCCTTCTGTGTTTTGGGAGAGGGGTTATTTTTAGAATGAGAACACAGAATGTATAGTTTACAACTCTGCGTGTATAAATTCTCTCTCTCTCTCTCTCTCTCACTCACCCTCTCCTTCCTTGGAACAGAGAAGTGACAAAGTGAGAGCAACACATTGGACAGAACTGGCCAAAGTGGAAGCTCAAGTCCAAAGCATGGATTGAATAAGGCCCTTTGTAGTTTCCAGAGAAATGTGGGGTGTGTGACTTGGAACAGAAGGACATGCCTCCTTTCCCCCTTACCTCTGTTAATGTCTGAGGATCCCTTGAGTTGAAGCTGGCTAGGCAGGGTGCGGGAAGGAGAGATGTCCCCTGTCCCTTAAGTGCTGAGAAGCCAGGGGTTAAAAGTTAGGAATTCTAGGGAGTTCTGAGGTTGGTTTTGATCTTTTGTTCCACCCAAACCTCAGTATTCCTTCCTGCCTTGTCCTCATTCCTGTCTTCTTCCGGAGTGGCCAATCAGGATTGACCTTTGTTTCAGCCCCCCCCCCATCCTGAAGCAAATTAGCTACTGTATTAATTTCACAGGCAAAGATCTGCAAATGCCTAATCAAGCCAGGTGATTTGAAGTGCTGCAGTTGAGGGTTAGCTGGTGAGGCTCCATGAAGTTCATGCCATTCAGGGGGCTGGACAGAAATGAGCCTGTTCAGGTGTTTAAAGAATCTCTTAGTGGACCACAAGCTTAGCGTGAGTCAACAGTGTGATGCAGCAGCAAAAAAAACACTAATGCTATTCTAGACTGCATCAAAAGAATTATAGCGTCCAGATCAAGGGAAGTACTGAGCCTACGGCTTGCCGATCAGGAGGTCAGCGGTTAAAATCCCCACGATGGGGTGAGCTCCCGTTGTTCGGTCCCAGCTCCTGCCAACCTATCAGTTTGAAAGCACATCAAAGTGCAAGTGGATAAATAGGTACCGCTCCAGCAGGAAGGTAAATGGCGTTTCTGTGCGCTTCTCTGGTTCGCCAGAAGCGGCTTAGTCATGCTGGCCACATGACCTGGAAAACCTGTCTGCGGACAAACGTCGTCTCCCTCGACCTGTAAAGTGAGATGAGCACCGCATCCCCAGAGTCATTCGTGACTGGACTTAACTGTCAGGGGTCTGCCTTAGTCAGACCACACTTGGAATACTGTGTCTAATTCTGGGCACCACAATTTAAGAAGGATGTTAACAAGCTGGAACATGTGCAGAGGAGGGCAACCAAGATTATCAAGGGTCTGGAAATGAAGTCTTATGAGGAGCGCTGGAAGGAGCTGGGTATGTTTAGCCTGGAAAAGAGGAGACCGAGAGGAGATATGATAGCCACCTCCAAATATCTTAAGGATGGATGAGGGAGCATGCTTGTTTTCTCCTGCTCTGGAAGGTAGGACTTGAACCTATGGCTTCAAGCTACAAGAAATGAGATTCTGACTAAACATTTGGAAAAACTTTCTGACAGTAAGAGGTGGTGGACTCTCCTTCCTTGGAGGTTTTTAAGCAGAGGTCGGGTGGCCATCTGTCATGGATGCTTTAGCTGAGATTCCTGCATTGCAGGGGGTTGAACTAGATGACCTTTGGGGTCATTTCCATCTCTAAGATTCTATGATTCTATGTGAGGGGGCACACAAACCACATATAGGAGGTGCCTGAGCCTGGGAGCTCTGCCCCTAGCATCCCTGTGTAGACGACGACTCCTACTACTACCACTACTACTACTATTATACTACTAGAATGATGCAGAGTTGTTAGTGAACACAAGGCTCATATATGCGATACATGTATTAGAATCTTCTAATAGCTACCACTGTAGCTCATGACAATGTGGAACAGAACTGGGTAACCTGAAGGTTGGGGGAATAAAGCACATAAATCTGGCTATGATAAAAAGGCCAGGAAAATTGAGTCTGGTCTCCAATAAACTCCTGCATAATGCTACTAAGGACAAATTGATAGTGGCACCTGGCAAGATAACTGAGCCAGTGGAATAATCCAGGTCATACGTTGTGCAGACAGAGAATGGACAGTTAGCTCATACCTGTCAGCACATTCTCTTTCTGCGGAAGAGTGTGGCATCTGTTATTTCCCCCATTACTTTAATTTGAATCACATATTCAATTTAATCGTCTTTTTTTTTTTGGTGTGTGTTCTGATTTGTTTAAAGTGCTTCGATATGTTCTCCCCCCCCCCCATTTTCTAAACAAGCTAGCCCTATGTTCATATTGTTCACGGAAAACACGCCTACCATAGAAATGCAACTTCCATGTTTAAGGACAGTACAATACTCTGTATTTTTCCACTCTGTTACATCCAAGCAGGCTCACCGCATGGCCTACCAGTTTCTCCTTTACTGCTGTGAATTGCTGGGGGAGTTAAAGCCTTGTGTGCTGTTGCTGCTGCTGAGCTCAGTAAGAACAAACAGAGACAGGGAACAAAGGGAAGAAAAATAGTGATAACTTGAAATTTGGGGTAGACAGACACCAGTAGGGTGGAGAAACAGAGAAGTGGAGGTGACAGAGAAAGTGCAAAATGGGAGGACAGACCAAAAGAGAGAAAAGGGAAAGGTAAGAGATATGGGGGTGCAACGTTATGATGGTGATGCAGGGAGAGGAGAGTGCTATGGGGTGCAGATGAAAAGAAGGGTTCAGAAGAACCTATGCCTGGGATAACCGAAGGAATAGAGAGACCTCTAACAGCACAAAGAGAGAAAATAATACTTTGGTGTGTGCAGAGGAGAAAAAAGAGGGCAACAGAGACCTGGTGCCAAAAAGAACAGGGCAAAAATAAATACAGTGGCACCTCGGGTTACATACGCTTCAGGTTACATACGCTTCAGGTTACAGACTCCGTTAACCCAGAAATAGTGCTTCAGGTTAAAAACTTTGCTTCAGGATGAGAACAGAAATTTTGCTCTGGCGGCGCGGCAGCAGCAGGAGGCCCCATTAGCTAAAGTGGTGCTTCAGGTTAAGAACAGTTTCAGGTTAAGTACTTAACCCAAGGTACCACTGTAATATGCTATGAGGTACAGAAAGAAATGGGCTTGGCAGTGGTGGTGGGGAGACAGAGAATAGGTTAAAAAGAAAACATTAAAAATGTAGCAAAAATAATTCCTGGCAATTACTGTGGTGATGTGGGCCCCTTGCGTTAATCAGGAAATGTCAATGTCTCCCTCGGAGTGATCTGGATTGTATGCACCTGTTGTAGGCAGATACAGCAGGCAGGAGTCAGCAGCTCCTCCCCCTCCTTTTCAGGGCTGGAAACTTTGTGCTGCTCCTTTGCCACCCTCTTGATAAAGGGAAGGAAAGGAGGAGTCCTGCCCAGAAGAGGGAGAGGGAAGGCTGACTGGCAGGCACCCCACTGCAAGTAGAGCCCCACATCCCCTGGCTTCATGGGGGATTGTGAGTACTCCCAGAGTGATCTACTTGCCCGAACGTTGTCTCTCATGATCTTCCAGAATGTGCTCACAGCAGCAGGAAGCTTGTCCTTGCTTTACCAGAGCAAAAAATAAAAAAAATCTGCTTGGCAAATTGCAAAAGAAGGCTCATTGATTTCAACAGGAAAATGAAGCACGTGCTCAGCATCAGTCTCCCTTTGAAGATGTGAAAGTGCTTGACTTTGGTTGGATTGCATCCTCACTCTGTTTCTTGACCCTTCTTTTGTATCGGTGTGCAGTGCAAGATGAAACCGTTTTTTGTTTTTTTAAAGAACATATTGCAGCTATTTTTTCACTTCTTAGGTACAGTGTAAGTTTGTGCTTATTTTAAATCTTCTGTTGCCTTTTGTTCATTGCATACAGTTAAGATGCTTAATTCTTATGAAAAATGCACCAGTTATTGAGTTATCAAGGTGTTTGTGGTTGATTCTCTGTTTTAAACTCACCTATAAAATCTGTCCTTTTCATAAGATGTTTCCTTATTTAAAGAAGATGTTCAGTTTAGGCAAAAACCTCTGAACTAAAACTAACACATCTCATGTAACTAAAACTGTTTCTCATCCTACCAGTTTCTAGAGCTACTCTACAGAGAACGGTCCTCAATTCTGAAGGGCTGTCAGGCGAAGGCCCTCTGAGCGGTCCTGTCCAAATCTGGTTTAGAGCTAGAGGGAGAGTATCAGGGAGGGACTTGATGCTGCCCAACCACAGCAAACATCTGAACAGCAGACTGAACAGCCACACACAGGCCATGGCCTTCCCCCACGATGGTGAGATTTATTGTTTTTCTACTTAAACTGTAAGAATTATTTATAAATTTGAATCAATTCCTATAAATGACCAAATGTAAATTTGATGCAAACCTTTGTCCTCCTTTGCCCTCTTTTTTGGCATGGCATACACGGCCATGCCCTACACATCAGCATTTGAGCTTGGCCACATGGCTACTGACGTCTCTGTTGGTTTTAAGGAAATAATTGGTTTTCTATAGGCTTCTTTGAAACTCCTCAGAAAGGTGGCAGCCCCACCTTGTGAGAAAGACAGCCTTCGCTTCCACTGATGGCAGAGCTCCCCTTTCGAAAAGGGATGGCTGACACAGGCATCGCGGATGTCAACTTAGAATCCCTCCCCACTCTACAATAATCATGTTATTTTCAAGATTTGAAAGGAGGGCTCCTATTTAATTTTGGAAAGGGTGATATCCTGTATGCAAGTACAGTGGCGTAGCGTGGGGGGTGTAGGGGGGGCTGGCCGCACCGGGCGCAACATCTGGGGGTTAGGGTTAGGGGGCGCAAATCCACGGGTTAGGGGGCGCAAATTACTTGCCTTGCCCCGGGTGCTGACAACCCACGCTACGCCACTGTGCAAGTATAAAAGTAGCAAACATCAACCACCCCAGGCCCTGTGCTCCACTCTGAAGAAACCTTTTCCCTTATTCTTTCTTTCTTTCTTTCTTTCTTTCTTTCTTTCTTTCTTTCTTTCTTTCTTTTTCTTGGATGTGCACTTTATGACCTACTTTTATTTTAGGATGGAGGCAAACAGGCTCCCCCCTCAGCAAGCTCTCCTGCCTGCCCCAAGGGCCTTGTCTCCCTCCATGTTGTCAGAACCCACATAGGAAGCTGCCTTACACCACCTCAGACTATTTGCCCATCTAGTCCAGTATTCCCTCCGACTGGCAGCAGTTCTCCAGAGTCTCAAGCACAAGTCTTTCAAATTATCATTTGTATTTAGCTAAAGATAACCAAGGCAGACAAATAAGGCTCTGAGCTGCTGGATTCTTAGGACTTTTTTGGGCAGGGTGGGGTGTTGTGTGTAAGGTACACAGCGTTTGTTTTGTGGCTGTAAGGCATCGCCCGGAGATTAATTTCCTTCCTTTGTGGTTTCATGACAACTGACTTCCACGTCTGGTTTTCCCCACTGCCGTAACATTAAAGTGCTCACTAAAGTGTTTTTGTTATAAGTGAGCATTTCCACAGCATGAATTAAACAATTAAAACCGAGTCCTCTGAGGGCAGGATGGATCCAGCAATAATATATCAATTTTTAAGAAAAAGATGTGCTTGGAATGAACTGGTTTGGTTTAGCAAAATTCACTGAATTAGCTCAAAATCTCTGAACTACACCTGAAAATAGTCCCCATAATTGTCCAGTGCACACAGCATGACTTAAGTTCATTGAATTATTTCTAGTTCATCATAAAGTTTATTCTCTTGCATCTGTTTTTGACTTTGGGGGGCCTTTAAGCTTAAAGAGAGGAATTGGTAGGGGAAATAAACCAAACACTTCACGTTCTGCTCTGTGTGTGTGTGTGTGTGTGTGTGTGTGTGTGCGTGCCTTGATGCTTCCTTAGTCTTAAATATAGACTTTAAATATAGTTTATACTTCAGCATAGTAGCTTGTAACATTCTGAAGTCTGGGTGCAGGGAGGGATGCAACAAATCATTTGAAACAATTTGAATCGAACTGCGAACTGAATGTGAACTGAACCAGTTTATTTCATAAAGGAACAAAAGTGAACTGGAATTAGTTCCTTTTGGGACATGTCAACCTTGAACTAGAACTAGTTCCTTTTTAAAATGAACCTCCCCAGTTCTGCAATGGCTACACGAGGCTCGAGACCAAGCAAAAAGGGTAGGGGAGAAAGAGAACACTTCCCTTCTCATCTGTCCCACATGCCGTGATGGGAGTGGTTGTGCACCTTTATAGATCCGTAATGTGAGAAACCACATGGCGAATAATGGACTATGATTCACTTTAAGAGACATATTAGGGAAACACATTCGCCCTTAGTAGCTTATCATGTATTTTTCTCTCCAGTACTCTCAAATATACTGTTGTGTGCTCAGCTGGCTTGATCACTGTGAATGAGTGGTCAAGTCCTTGATAAAGGAATGTTAATGTTCTTTAATGATTGTGGATGGTCTCCTGAATAAGCCATTCCATTTCACAGGTGGGGTATGAGATGAGCTTTCTCTGCACCTCTCCACAGGCAGTGGTGCAGCTTCCCACTGTTTCTCTGGACCTGCTGCCTATTTTTAGGTATTTGCTTGCTTCCAGTAGGTGCTGCTAATATTATTTGTAGATAAAACAAATATTACAAAGACAGCAGAAATTGCCTTTACTCTCTCATGGAATTCTGTCGTGCTGCCCCTCTTTCCGCCTTATGCTGAATCCGACCAAGGTTTCAAGCAGGAGTCTTCCCTAGCCCTACCTAGAGATGGCGAGGATCAAACCTGAGACCTTCAGCATTCAAAGCATACCATTTATGATTCAGCTAGTATCTGCAGTGGATTTGAATTGATTTTATATGTGTGCTGTTGTTATTTTCCAGCTATTTATATGGAAAGGCCTACTTGCTTTTTTATTTTAAAGGTTGTTTTAACTGTTTTTATATATGTAACTGTTTTATATATATACACCGATTATATTGTAAATCGCTTGAGAATGCGTCATGGGAAGTGACTCAAAAATGAAATAAATAAATAACAGCTTTGACCTTTCCTAAGCGAGGAGATTGTAATAATACAATCACATCCCTGGTCTATTTCCCCACCCCCACCCCACCCGCTGCAATATACAGTTTAGAATATTTGTGGAGTAAAAGTTCCGCTCTCAGGAGGAAAAGGAGGGGGTGATATGTCATGGTTGCTTAATGTTAAGTTTCACTGGTTTCTCCCTCACGCCCACCTCCCCTGCATAGATTGAAACAGATCAGTAAAGATTAATTAGTAAAGATTTGCTTCCACCTCCTTAACTGAAATCGCAACTCACAATAAGGATATGAGAACTCACTTTACGGCTTTGCGTTTGTGTTGCACCTACAAGGTGATGATGTGGAGGTATGCAGCAAGACATGGGATGCTTCAGGACGGGGGTGGGGGTGGGGGGAGGGCTTAAGTTGCAAATGAGACATTGAGATATTGCAAATGCTTTGTTGGCAGCAGACTTTTTTCACTGACTGAATTTCCTCTGGAGAGGGTAAATCCAGATTAAAGTGGGGGTGGCGGGGGTGGAATACAGGCTGGTGTCTTGATGTCAATGACATCATGTGTACACTGCAAAAACTATCAGGCATGAGGAGTACTGATCCCACAATAAACACCTACCCAGAAGCACCCTAGGAAACCTGCACTATGACTGGGAGGCACATGTTTCCTTGTGCACAGGTGTGCAGATGCATGTAGTACAGTACCTGTAAATGTTGCATTGCTCAAAGATGCAGGGTGGTGGGTAGGTGACATTCCACGGAGGTGCAATGTATTGTATGTTAGATAACATTACCCAGTTTCAGAAGAATGACCCTATCCCTTGCTATTCTTCACCAGGTATATCTATGAACATTTCCCCCTTCCAACAGACTTTTATTTCATGAGGCAGACAGTGTTCTTTATTTTTATTTTGTTTAAAAACTGCTGATCTGTCTCCTTTTTGGTAATTGTTTTATATTGTTTAACACAACTGTAATGTCATGTATGCGGCAAAGTGCCCTGAGTTATGTTTTTTGGTTTTTGTTTTACACCAGGAGGATGAGATACAAATGTTTGAATAAAACGATATGGGAAAAATTGCAAGGCTTTGCAGAAGAGTATATAGTTCAGGTATTGCCTTTTGCTTATGACTTTAATGAATTAATATCGCACACAGATGTACTGTTTGCAGAGAGCCAGAAATGCAGCCTTGCAGACCCTGCAGATTCGGGGAGGGGAGGCAAATCCACGAGAAGCAGCCTCTATTTCTTTTTAATTAAACTCTTCAATCAACCCCCCCCTTTTCCCTTTTCCCTACTCCCAAGGCTCTTCCATTAGTGTTTCCCTCCCTGCCTTACTAATGGCCTTGCAGGCCCTTCCCTGTTATAACTCTCCCTGCCGCCCCACCTCTGGGTTTTGCCACTCTCCCCTCCTACAACTGTATTTCCCAGCCCACGCTGCTCAGAGCATGATTTACGAGAAGGCAACGCCAATTCCAGTCTGGCAGGAGAGTCGGGTACCACACTGGCTGAGAGAATGGCGCCGGTGCCAGGCCAGGGGGGAGCCCAGAGGGTGCAGCTTCCCAGAAAGAAGGTCGAGTGTGGAGGGAGGGGGACTGCTTGGCCAAACACAGCAGCAGCAGCAGCAGCCACAAGCTCTGCAGGAGCAGAGAAAACTGAGCAATGGCATCAGGTCCAGCATTCCTTCCATCCCGCCCATCTGTCTGAGACAGAAGCAGAAGGGGAATCCTGCATGCATGCAAGCAAGCAAGCAAACAAACAAAAAACACGACAACAAGGTGGCAGGCAAGCTCCCTTCTGCCCCGAGTGCTTGTTTCTCTCCTAAAAGGCACTCTTAACATATAGGTGGTGCCTTGCACCGTTGAGCTGCTAGGCCGTGACAGAGACACAGATTTCACAAGCTGCCCCCATTTCTTCAGCTCCGTTCTTAATTGCTCATTCACTCCCATGGAGACACATTTATCTTAAAGCATCAGTGGAGGCAAAAGATGCAGAGGGTGACAAACAGAGACTCCTCCTCTCTCGGCAAGCATAAAGGAGACATTGCAGAGCTGAGATTCGCGGCAGGGCTCCCTCCCTGGTGCTCTCATGTAGGATGATGCTCCCTCCAGCTCAGAGAACCGAGGCCCCTGGGAATGCGCTGCACGTCTGCACAAACACAGCCCACTGCAGGGCGGGAAACTGTCCATCCTTGAGACAAGGTTCTGCCACCTGTGGGCATGAGGAGGAGCTAGTGTGCCTTTCTCGGCTGAGAGCCCTTCATATTCTCTTGTTTCTCGCCTGCCTCTGGAGCTGCCCCGCTGCCGCACAACGCATCCATCAATTGTTTGCCACCAGAGGAAGCACAAAGGTAGGGCACAGCCAGTAGACACAGGTTCAAATCTCACCCACTCAGCCATGAAGCTCACAAGCCTCTCCGATTAGCCTTCCTCACAGGTTTGTTGTGAATACAGAATTGGGTGGGAGAGTGGGAGGACCGTGTGCATCCACCCTAGACTCCTTGGAGGAAAAGTGAAATAAAAATGTAATGCTCTATAAAGCACAGAGAGTGGGGAGGCATAACTCAGTGGCAGACAACTGGCTTTAAACATAGAGGGTTCCAGGTTTTATCCACAACATCTCCAGTTAAGGTGGGGAGATCTAAGACTTGGGGGGCTGAATGTGGTTCCCCAGGCCTCTCTAACTGACCCAGGACTCTCCCCCTTTCCCAGGACACTCCCCCTCTCCCCAGGCGGCACCCCCTCACCGCCCTGCTTCGCACACTCCTTGGGTATTTTTGCCTGGCTGGAATGTGTCCTTGAATTCCGATCATGTCTCTTGCTTGCCTAGATGAAGGATAGAGGTGTGTAGAAACTAGCTTGCTGTATGACGGTCATTCCTCCACACACTTTTGCCCCTGGCCCTGCCTACCCCTGGCATGTGGCCTCTGGAAGGCTGCTCAGAAGGGAATGCAGCTGCCCTCAGGCTGAGAAAGGTCCCTCACCCCTGAGTTAAAGGGAGCAGAGCAGGAAAAAAGCCCTGCCTGAGGCAGCTGCCAGTAAGCAGGCAGGGAGAAGCAATGGCCTGGCTCACCTTAGCCTGTTTCCTGTCTGTGTTTGAATACTAAGCCGACTAGAGATCAGGCATCTTTGAAAGCCGAAACCCATCCTGAATAGGGTTTGTTGGGTGCATGGCGGAGACCGCAAGCACGCTTAGGTCCCTCTCAGCCCAGTGGAAAGCCTGACTGGGAGCAATGAACCAGCACACCTGATCCCCAGGATTACAGAGGTCTGGACTGGATCCAAGACTCCCTCTGGAGACTCCTGCATCTTTTAAGACAGCCACTACTGTCTCCTTCACATGCAGGGCTACAGCTGCATCGCTGCTGCTCCTGGATATGGACGTCTTGCACGCCTTCCCTTTTCCCTCTGGCGCAGGTGATGAGTGCTACCTTCTGCAGAAAACTGCCTTCTCTCTCTCTCTCTCTCTCTCTCTCTCTCTCTCTCTCTCTCTCTCTCTCTTCGAAGGGCTCCCTGAACCAGGGCTATCCCTGATGGCTGAAGCCCAGGATGCCTCTCCAGGGATGCAATCCTGCTTTTTGCATTAATAATTTACACCGTGTTGTTCAGCTAATAATGGCCTTTCCTTGTGATTAGCTCACTTAATGGGCTAAAATTGGCAAGAGAACAATGGGGCTTTAATCTTCCTGGGGAGCGTGGCGGGGGGGGGGGGAGGTGGGAGGAGAAGAAATACATTTCCTAGATCTTCTGCACTTGTGGAATATTTCGCTGCCCCTGTCTCTGGCAAGAGGAGAGGGGCAAATGGGCTTGCAGGTGCCAGAGACCCCTCCTCCAAGCACATCATCCTCAGCCTGTGTGTGTGTTCCAAGTCCTCTGGCTGTAGGAAAATGCCCTGCAATATATTTCTCTGATTACAGGTCTGAAGCATCGAGAGCTCCTGGCTGCCCTGGCCAGGTTGTGGCATGCATTGCCCATACCTGCCTCCCATCCTTCTCAATCACTTCTCAATCAGTGTTTTGATACCGCCCTCTGTTCTCCAGAAGTGCAGTATAAGAACAGTCTGCTTTCATCCTCGGTGATCCATTAGTAGCGGATGCCCCATGCACATCACAGACCAGCAGTTAGGAAGAAGAGAAGAAGAAGAGGAGTTTGGATTTGATATCCCGCTTTATCACTACCCTACGGAGTCTCAAAGTGGCTAACCTTCTCCTTTCCCTTCCTCCCCCACAACAAACACTCTGTGAGGTGAGTGGGGCTGAGAGACTTCAGAGGAGTGTGACTAGCCCAGGGGTCTGCAACCTTTAAGACAAAAAGAGCCACTTGGACCCGTTTCCGAAGAAAAAACAACAACTGGGAGCCGCAAAACCATTGCAACATTTAAAACAAATATATCTCTGGAGCCACGATCTGACAGCGGGCGGGAAGGTGACATCGGGATGGTGCGTGACTAACGCACACACCGCCTCCATGCGACGTCACAGCCAGTACAGCGCCCGCCACAGTGAGGAGTGTCGGGGCGCACAATGCGCCTCCTCCCCTCGCTAGTATCCGCCCCGGAGCCGCAGCAAAGATGTAAAAGAGCCACATGCGGCTCCGGAGCCGCAGGTTGCAGACCCCTGGACTAGCCCATGGTCACCCAGCAGCTGCATGTGGAGGAGTGGAGACGCGAACCCGGTTCCCCAGATTACGAGACTGCCGCTCTTAACCACTACACCATACTGGCTCCCAGAAGCAGCATGAAGGAGGAGACAAACAGAAATGGTGGCCTCCTTTCCCAAAGACCTCCTTTGGTGTATTAATCCCACTGGCAGGTGCAGGTGGCATTGGCTACTGGAACAGGGGCAGCTTTTGTTTGCAGCAACCGCCTTAAGAACCATAGGAGGAGGCAGTTGTTTCTTAGGGGGCCATTGCCACCGGGGGAAACTCGTTTCGGAGAGGCGGTGGCCACAATCATTCTGAAAGGGCAAGGCCTGCACTCCCTGGTAAACATAAACGCCGCCTGAAGTCCCGAGTGGCTTTGCATTGGCTTTATCCGTCAGTGTGTGCTTGAATTCCTGATCTCCACTTCCCGGTCTCTCTGTTCCTCTGACCTGCCTGTCTCTAGCTTCATTGCTACTCCCTGCTTTCTGCTCCGCTTGACAGACTCCTTGGCTGTGACCTTGGCTCTGCTTGACTCTGACTTTGGCTCCCCCTCTTGCATTGGTTTCTGTGTTTGAACTGTCTTCCTGGCTCCTGACCCCATTTCTCTGCACAGTTCTCAAAGAGGCTCACAGCTGACACACAATGGCACCAGCCCTGAATAGGAGTCCCAGGTCCCACTTTGATTAGACTAGCTCGGCTCAGTTTTCTTTCCTGAGGTGGGGGCAGAAACAAGGAGGCACCAGCCGCCTGCCCACCCCAGAAGCTCCCTTCTCCTATGCCAGCGATGAGCAGACTTCAGCCGTTGATTTTGTACTATGTCCAAACAATGCTACAGTAGTATAGCAGGCAAGGAGCAGATAGAATCATAGAATCATGGAATTGTAAAGTTGGAAGGGACCCCGAGGTTCATCTAGTCCAACCCCCTGCAGTGCAGGAATATGCAGCTGTCCCATATGGTGTTCAAACCTGCGACCTTGGTGTTATCAGCACCATGCTCTAACAAATTGAGCTGTAGAATTAAATAATAGGGTGCCTCTGAGCCTAGACCAGGAAGCTGTTTTTAGTACTAGAATTGAGCTCACAGTCTTTTCACATAAATATCCACTCCTGGTTCCCCTCCCCAAGCTTTATTTGCTTCGGCAGCCTAATTTAGGACACACACACACACACACACACACACACACACGTATTTATGTTGTTGCTAATCTACTGGAGGCTCCAATACTTTGGCCACCTCATGAGAAGAGAAGACTCCCTGGAAAAGACTCTGATGTTGGGAAAGGTTGAGGACACAAGGAGAAGGGGACAACAGAGGACGAGATGGTTGGACAGTGTTCTCAAAGCTACAAACATGAGTTTGACCAAACTGCGGGAGGGAGTGGAAGACAGGAGTGCCTGGCATGCTCTGGTCCATGGGGTCACGAAGAGTCGGACATGACTAAACAACAACAGTCTACTGGAAACTACCCAGAGATCTGACACCAGTTGCTGGAAACTGCAGGAGGGGAGGGTCTGCTTGAGCTCAGGTTCTGCTTGCTGTTTCCCACAGGCATCTAGTTGGCCCCCATGAGAACAGGATGCTTAACGAGATGGGCCCTTGGTCTGATCTGGCAGGTTCTTCTTGTGCTCTTCACTGTGCCCACCCCTGTTCTAAGCTACCAAACCCATTTCCTCCTGTAACCAACTAACACTATTTCCCTGCACCATGTCTTCCCTCACCATCTCCAACTAATGCCATTGCCACAACTGTAAGCATGTTTGCCTGGCTGTATATCCCAAGGGTGGGAAAGAACTGGCCTGGGCTGTGGGGTGGCGGGGGTTGTAGTAAGTGGAAAGGAGAGGATGCAAGCAAGAAATGCAAGGAAGGACACCCTTCTCCAGGTCCTGCTCCTCACCCTCCTTGAGTGCTTGTGCCTGGCTGAAATGTTTCCTTGAGCTCTTGCTTGCCTGCCTGGAGAAGCGGGGGTCTGTTTGTTTATTAGTAGTTTCTAGGATTGTATGCTTGGAATGTAGGCAATTGAACTAAGAGCAGATCCATACTGTGCACTGAAAGCAAATCCAGTGCATATTTAAAGCGTGTTACTTTCCGCAAAGAATCCTGGAAACTGTAGTTTGTTAAGGATGCTGGGAGTTCTGTCTCTGTGAGGGGGGGAACTACAGCTCCCAGGATGCTTTGTGGGAAGTACTGTGCTTTCATTGTGTGTTGGACGTGCTTCAAATGTATGCTGTGGATCTGACCAATCACACCTGCTGCTCCATCCACTTTTGCTCCTGCCACACCCCCACACCCCACTGATACGCAGCTCCTGAAAGGTTGTCAATGAGGAAACAGCCTGGGGGCTGAACAACTTCCTCCACCCTGATACATCCCACTGAACTGAGCAGGAGTGGGGGGGGGGACTTACTTCTAACATGCTGAGAATTTAGTTGTAACTCTCTCTTTTCACATCACAAAAAGATCCCTTGCAGCATTAAGAGAGTGAGAGATTCTTGTGATATAAAAAGAGACTCTCCCCTCCCGCAGAGTCTCTCCCCTCCCGCAGTCTCTACTTAACTGTAGATCCCAATCATTAACCCAGTGATTCAGTTGTCATTGTTACCTCAGCTAGCTGGCAGATAATTCTCACTGCCCCCAGAGTCTAACCCTAGAACAACTGTAAATAAGTGAAGCAGTCTCCTCTTTTAAGTACCGTAACTTCTATGGTAAGTAACTGAGCTGAGAAATCACTGTGTTTGTGCAAAACTCATCAGACAATCCCATAATAACCTATTGAGGCCAGGACTCAATGGCCACAGTAATGGCAAACTATTTATGCTGGCTAAATAGTGATTTGAAGGAAGCTGAAAGGAGAGGACATAAGGAAGAAATGCATGGAGAAAACAGCTGCTTCAACTGCATGGCTGCACCAAACCCTTCAGAAAACAGCATTTTTGGGCTGATGCCTTACTGGTGGAAAGCGGGCAGAGAAATATGGGATGTGTCTCCTTCCCCAGTACAGACAAACCCCAGTTCCATAGTGGTTCAGATTACTTGCGCCACAAATCCATCTAGCCTCATATAAATGTTCAATTGCAGGGGGAGGGAGAGTCTTAGAAGAGGCACCCTGAGCTCCACAGACTCATAAGATGTAGTCCATCCATTTCTTCGAAGGTCTTTCCTTCAGCTCCAGTTTCATAGACTCCCATGGGCCAGAGACAGCCCTCTCTTCTTCCCACTGCAGGGCACTTCCAGCAATGCACGGAGACCCTCCCTGATTTCGAGGGAACCGCAAACCCTTCTGAGACTCTGACCTACATTCTTTCATTCCAAGGACATCTTTGGAAGGCACCAGGGCACTTAGCTTTCACATCTCACATTACTTAGCACCAGGCGCCATCTTTCCTCATATCTCCAACACCCTTCTTAATTACTCTTCATACCATCATTTTTCATGGAAATCCATTTCTCTCAAGGCAAATGTGAAGGTGAAAGGTTACAAAGTATTGAAACAAAACTCCCATCCTCAAGGGGAGGGGAAAGAAGGAATTCCCCATCAGGTCTGACCTTCCTCCCCACTGAATTTAACAGCACACACACACACACAAGCACTTTTTCTCAGAGTAAACTTAATTTTGAGATTTGGATTCAGCAGGTTAAAATTAGCTCAGTTTGTTAATAAGTCCTGTACCTAGATTGCTAAAGGACTGTGGAAATTTGAGTTCTTGAGGGAGAAAATATTCAGGCACCTCTTCCATTGATATATAAATATATAATACATTTGAATGGCATTTGTTGCCAGTTATTGGCCCCACGATATTTACAGATATGACCTTCCCATCCTTCCTTGGTGAAACATTGCTTGGTACTCAACATTATTGAAGTCCTGAAAGCAGGAATGGGACACATCTCCTTTGGATATGTCTCCAGGTAAGCAGCAATTCACACAGATCTACAGTCAAGGAGGTCCATGCTGCTGCCAGCTTCATCCTGAAGCTGTGGCAGCCACCTGTGAAGCCAGGATTGGAGCCAAGCAGCTGTCATTGCCTCTGGGTTATTGCTAAATAGATTCCTGCCAATGCTATGTACCCCATGCCCTTGTAACAAAGCCGCCTGGGTTCCCTGCGTTGCACAGCAGCTGCCTCTGCTTGATTAAGGCTTCCAGTGGCATATGCTGATAGGGGTGGTGGTAACCAGGGAAAGATCAAGCCAAGGAAGGAATGGCCGTCAACCCAACACAACTGGACTCTTCTGTTTCTAGGACATTGCCTTTCATAGCTAGGTCTTCCCCACTCGATCTTGGCAGCCCAAAAGACCAGGCTAGTAGCTAAAGCCAAAGGGAGGCAGGAAAAGAACTAGAAGCCTATTATGGTCCTCCATCATCAGCAACAATGGTTTCATCACCAGTTATGAAAATGAACGGACCATTGTTACAGCTAAAAGAAACCCAACAGGGGGGGAAATGACAATAATGAAAGAAAGGAAACATTTTGAATAGAAAGCAAATAACTCAAATGTGAATAAACTGAAAATCAATTGGAGCACTGCTACCCAGCATAAATGTTTTAAAAGTACAATTTTGGGAATTGTGTTTCTTTTGTTGTTTAGAATTCAGATATTTTCATATGAGTGGAATATACCATTCAAATTGCATATTTATTTATTCCCTAGAGTTAATCTGGTAACCTCTAGATTAGATTACTGCAATGCGTTATATGTAGGGCTCCCTCTGAAGATGGTTCAGAAACTTCAGCTGGTGCAGAATTCAGTGGCCCTCTTGCTGATTGGGACAAGACAGTTTGAGCACATTACACTGATCCTGCTTAAATGGCTCAGGACCACCATACCTCAAGGACTGCCTCTGCCCAGATAAACCGACCTGGACCCAGTGATCATCATCTGAGGCTCTTGTTAATGTGCCTCCTCCATGAGAGGTCTGGAGGGTGGCAACACAAGAATGGGCCTTTTCTGTGGTGGCTCCCCATTTGTGGAATGCTCTCCCCCTTGAGGATCACCTGCCCGCAACTGCATTACATATATTTAGGTGCCAGGTGAAAATGTTTTTCTATAACCAGGCCTTTGACTGATTAACATTTTCTGTCCTTTTAAATGTGTTTGTGGGAGGGGGCTATTGGTTTCTGTTTTATTATGTATTTTGTGTTCTCATTTTGTATTTTTATGTTGTAAACTGCCCTGTGATCTTTCGATTAAAGGTGGTATTTAAATTTAATAATAAAAATAAAAATCTATTCCAGTTCCCCCAGAACTGTGCGGCTGGTCAGTTATGGAGAAGCTGCTGGGTATTCTGGAAGAGATGTGAAGAAGGAGATATTGTAATTAATCTAAGAGAAGAGTCTTCAGGCTATGAGCATTACTAAACTACAAATATATATTGGCTTTGTATCAGTTGAATTATCAAGGCTTACCCCCCCCAAAGAATCCTGGGAATGGTAGTCTGGTAAGGGAGTGTAGTGGAGCACTTTTTATTTTTATTTTTTAATTATTGTTTGTTTAGATCTCTAGCCCCATCACAGAATACAGTTGCCTGACTTCCCTGGGGGAGATGGAATGACTATTAGAGCAGTCAGTCTTTCTGTTTTCCAGACTGTTTTTCTGCTTTTATGATTAATTTTAATTGATTTTATCCACCATATGCTTTTTGTAATTTTTATGCTTAGAAACTTTGGTGATTAAATGGTATTTTAAGAGATGAAATAAAATTAATAACAAACAATGAGTGGCACAAGAAACAAGAAGCAGTGCTGGCCAGGAGCAGCTAAGAATTCTCTGAGCTTAAGGGTCTCTTTTGGACACCTTGATTCCACAAACAGCATTCCCTGTGCTGCTGTGTTCACAAAGGCATTGTAAGAAACCAGTGGCAGGCTGAATGTCTTACTGAACAGAAGAGAAGAGCATGAGCTGCTTTATTCTTAAATGGCACCTCTCCTCAAAGTGGACTACAGCGGTACCTCGGGTTACAGAGGCTTCAGGTTACGGACACTTCAGGTTACAGACTCTGCTAACCCATAAATATTACCTCGGGTTAAGAACTTTGCTTCTGGATGAGAACAGAAATCATGCTCTGGCGGCGTGGTGGCAGCAGCAGGCCTCATTAGCTAAAGTGGTGCTTCAGGTTAAGAACGGACCTCCAGAACAAATTAAGTTCTTAACCCGAGGTACCACTGTACTCAACTGAGTCTTCGTCTAGGGCAGTTTCAGGCATTCTGATTCCCTGGAGACATTCTGACCTCCTGCTGTACATCATTGTTTCCCCTCAACATGACTCATCCAAGCTGCTGTATCCCAGGATACCCATAGCTGGTGCTCTTAGTTCCTGGTCTACAGTGGTACCTCCGGTTACAAACTTAATTCGTTCTGGAGGTCTGTTCTCAACCCGAAACCGCTTGTAACATGAGGCGCGCTTTCGCTAATGGCGCCTCCCGCTGCTGCTGCGCTGCTGGCATGCGAATTCCACTTGCATTCTGGGGCAAAGGTTGCAACCAGGAGCGTCTACTTCCGGGTTAGCGGAGCTTGTAACCCGCAGCGTTCACAAGGGAGACGGTACGTAACACGAGGTTCTACTGTAGCTGCCATCTTCCTAGTGACACAGCTACAAAGAAGCCAGTTTGATTAGGGGGAAAGGATGCAAAAATTGGATAGATAACTAACCTCATTGGAGAATATAATTCAGGAAGGGACACAGGACACCTGGAAGGCTCATGTGTAACATGAATTTTGACAATAAGGCTGGGAATGAATGGAAATGATGAGCCATTATAATCCAGGGATGGGGCCCTCCAGATGTTGTTAGGCTACAACTTCCATCGTCCCTAATAGTTGGCCATGTTGACTGGGGCTGATGGAGCTGAAGTTCAACCACATCTGGAGGGCCACATGTCTCTCTCTCCCCCCCCCATCCCTCTTGTGAACTAACACTTTTCATGGAGATCTGATGAGGCTATGACAGCTGGTGAGGTTTGGGTTTTTTTCAGTCTTAAAAATAATAATAATCATTTCATAAAGGCTGAAAGAAAACTCAGGAACTCACAGCTGTTGTATCTAGAGGCACACCATTATGCATGGTGACAAAAATAGTTTGGGAAGCTCAAGCTCATCAATTTCATTTTGAGATAATTTCGCAAACAGGTGGCTCTGCTGATGAAAAGAAGACCGGACACCACTCAAGGCAGCAGAATAAGCAACTGAGCCCTCCAACAACATCTATTAAGAGGCAGAAATACCAAGTTTAAAGGCCAAGTTTACACAAGCAGCTCTGCCATGGAATACATTGTTTGCAATGGCTGCAACTTGCTGATATGATGAACAGAGGCAGCCATGCGGAAGGCCCACTGCTCATACAGAACTCTACTTGCATTGAGTTTTAGCATGAAGAGGTTAGAGAACTTACGACAGTATGACATCATCACATATAGATATGGAACTATAATATTATTGTATAAAGGAACCGTTGCCAATATGGCACCTGCAGGAGCAGTGGCACCCTTGAGCTCTTCCCCTGATGTCAACAAAGCCTCTTGAGCCCCCTCACTCATTGTGATCTTCGTCGTGAGGGTGATTACCTTTTTTCTTCAAGAAGTACATAAGAGCTGAAGGAAGAAGTGGGAAGAGTGATGCTCTTTCCTACTTCGTTTTTCACTTCCAAGGCCTTTTCAAGGCTGAGATAAATTCTGCTGGATCTTAGTTTTATACAGATTCCTTAGGAAAGTAAAGTGGGTGCACACTTTCTTTCTGCGTCTTTGGGGTGGGGGCTGTTCTGGAGAAGATGACCACAGTACTTGCTTACAAACCCCAAGGTGCCCAAGGGCCTAAAAATATAGAACTGCAGGTGAAATGGAGGATTGCTCAGGGAGAGAAAGGTAAGTTGCTTAGAGGTCCAGTTTCTTACTTACTTACTTACTTACTTACTTACTTACTTACTTACTTATTTAATAAAATTTATTACACCGATTGTTAAAACAAAAACCTCAATGTGGTTTACAAGATAATGAATAATTGTTTCCAGAGGTGCAACTATCTCTAGCACAGACAAGAATGTAGGGAATGATACATTTTAAACACAAGCAAAGTGCAAAAATGGTAGCTACTAGTGGTATCTGGCTGTGCTAGAAAGGCAGGATAAAGGAGTGTGGAGGTTTTGTAATGATTCTAAAACTGCCAGCTATTTTCAGGATGCAACCACCCCAGCAAAATCTAATTGGGTTGTGAAAAATGTAGAAAATGGGATCAGGAAACAGGATGCTTTTATTTCAAAGAGAAACTCTGCGTTCTCTGACACAAAAAAAGAGAATTGCGTGCGAGTACTTCAACTTAATGTGCTGCTGTTGATGGACAAGGACCCATGGCTCTGTGACAGAGCAATCGTTTTGCACACACAAGGCCCCAGTTTCAGCCTCAGCACCTTCAGCTGTGGTGGGGAGGAGGACCACAGGGACCAGGACTGGGGAAGAGGCCCCTTTCTGCCTGAGACCTCTGAAATCCAGAGCCAGTCAGATGTTGTTTTTATTGTGGATTTTTTTTAAGGCAGCAAACATCTTTTTAAAGACAACAACAACACATAAACAATAAAGCAATCACAAAAGCAACAAAACAGTGGCAATCAATAAAGTAGTACATCAAAGAAAGCAACTAAAAAAAACACCTCACTGAAGGGGGACCAATGGCTCACTGCAACAAAATGTCTTTCAGACTATAGGTAAAGGTAAAGGGACCCCTGACCGTTAGGTCCAGTCGTGACCGACTCTGGGGTTGCGGCGCTCATCTCGCTTTATCGGCCGAGGGAGCCAGCGTACAGCTTCCGGGTCATGTGACTAAGCCGCTTATGGTGAACCAGAGCAGCACACAGAAACACCGTTTACCTTCCCGCCAGAGTGGTACCTATTTATCTACTTGCACTTTGATGTGCTTTCAAACTGCTAGGTTGGCAGGAGCTGGGACCGATCAACGGGAGCGCACCCTGTCGTGGGGATTCGAACCGCCAACCTTCTGATCGGCAAGTCCTAGGCTCTGTGGTTTAACCCACAGCGCCATCTGCGTCCCCTTTCAGACTATAGCGCACCCCAAATTCATACAGCCGGAAAGGTCCACTTTACATCTGCATTTGTCTCCCAAAGCAATTACCCCTGAGTGAACGTAGCCCTTGGCAGAAAAAAACAGTGAAGACCAACAAAAACAGCGCTGTGCAGACCCTGAGGAGCAAGGTGTTCCAACAAGTAGTTGCTAGATAGACCAAGAGTCTGCCTCAGAATAAAATGGATTCATATGGGTTGCTTGGCCTACCAACTCATTCCTCAGTCTAACTCTAAGCTCTTTGGCTGTTTGAAATGCTCTCCTGTTGAGGTGAACTTAACATGCACCTGTGATGTTTGCATAATGCACAACTGGAAATAAATGCAAACCATCTGTTTTGCAGGATCAGACCATCTTGAATTAGAATCCACATTAACTCCAGTCTTCTGCCCCGTTGCTAGAAGCAACGGAGGGAATGAGCTGACCATAGCTCAGTGTCATCCTTTTGCAAAGACAGCAGGAGCCCAGCAGGCCCCTTACAAGTCCAGGAACCCTAAATCCCCACCACTCCCTGCTATGACAACGGGAGGGCATGAAATCCATAGGTTTCAAAGAATCCTGAGCTTCAAAACCAAAGGTGTCCTTTTTGACCTTTAAAGGCCCTTCAAGACCTGGCATCCTCACACCTCTCAGGGTTCTACTCTCAGAGATTTTGATGGTGGCAGGAAGACTCTGGACCTTTCTCCAAATAGCTCCAAGGCTCTGGGAAGAATTGCAAGTGGAGGTGAGTCAGTATGCCTCCCTGTTAAGCTATACAGAGAGCTCTCTAAATCTTATTTATTCAAGCAAGCTTGGGGGAATTGAACAGGTGAAAATGATCTAATAGTGCTATCTGTGAGAAGGAGAGGAATTTGTGCTGCTAATGTTTTATGGTTGCTGTTGCTTTTGTTATGCTGTGTACTATTTATATCATCAGCTATTTTATGTTTTTGTAAGCCGCCTTTAGCATTTATGGGCGAGCTTTGAATATATATAGGTATATATATTTTAATCACCCGATACCATACAGGTATCAAGAGAAATAAGGAGTCTTGCACATGCATCTAACATGTCATTCAAACACGTCACTCCCTTTTGCACAGAGAAGCCCAATCTTCTCAAGCTCTGGCTGTTCTTGAGCTGCACTGATGTTCTTAGCAAGATAGCATCTGTGTGTTCACCTGCTCTGGCATGTAAACTGATGGGCGTGAGTAGGCATGGGTGTGCAACTGTTTGTGCATGTGGATGCGACAATGCATGTGTGCGCCCTCATTTTTTGTATAACTGTGTGCTGCTCTTGAGCATCTGTGTGCAGAAGCATGTGCATCTATGGATTTGCCTGTTTCAAAGACTGTGTGCACGCCTGCCTTTGTGATGGGGTTTGTATTTGCATATTCATAAGCTTGCATATGCAACCTTGTGCACATGGCGAGCTTCTTTGCCCGGCAGCCTCCTCTGTGTATATATGTACAAGGGAGCAGAGTTTGTTTCCATGTGCAGGAATGGTATGTGTGTCACGCCCTCAACCATCACACAAGAATGCATGGCTGTCGATGGCAGAGGCTCCCCTAGGAAATAGGAATTGGATTCTAATGATGTCAACACAGTATGAATAACACGAGACACAGGGAGGCAGGGGAAAAAAGGGATGTGATACCCTGATGTGTCCCTCCCACCCCCACCCTGGCACCGTGACGACCGTTGCTAGGAAGCAGAGAAAATTTAATTTTGCAACATTAATCTGCCGTCTTGAGAGAACCTCCTTCTGGATCGGGAAGGAGAGAAGACAAAGGGGGACAGTCATAGTTACAGCTAGGACATGGGTCTGCAGTGATTCCTTCCAGTGCTATAAATGTGGGGCTTCTGAGACTGCCTGGGTTCAAAACAAAACATTAACAGCTCACTCTTCTGGAGAAGTGTTGGGTTTTGTAGACTTAGAGGAGACGGCTGGGAAGTCTAGATTTCCCATCTCTAAGGAGAGAGAGAGAGAGAGAGAGAGAGAGAGAGAGAGATATCTAATGGTTAACACTAGGGGATTTGAATGCCAAGGGTCCTGGAATCTAACCATGGAAGGAGAGTCGGGTTTGTGTGGATAACCCATAGTAGACCCAGACATACTCCTCTGGTGCTCTCTTACCATCTTTTGAAAGACAGACTAGTCATAGCTCAGTGGTAGAACACAGACCTTGCATGCAGAATGTTCTAGGTTCAATCCTGGCATCTCCAGGTAGAGCTAGGAAAAACCCCTGTCTGAAACCATTTAGAGCCACTGCTGATTTGCATAGGCAATACTGAGCTAGTTGGACCACTGAACTTGCCTGGTATAATAAGGCAGCTCCCTATTTTCCAAGACTGGGTCCGCCACAGTCTGAAGGGCATTCATCACAAACCAGGAAAAGCTCCTGTAGGGTCTGGGTTTAATTCGAACCACATGAGTCATTAAATCCTTCTATCTCCCAGTCAAGTGCTTTTAAGAGCACAGGATTCATAACTACATAAATACCCAGTGTGATCTGTGTTGACTGCAGGTCAAAATCAAAGATTTGTGCACTCAGGAAAGCTGAAGTCTGCAGGCTTGCTATAAGCAAAATACTTTATGCAAATTAAACAGCTTATGAACATTTGATTTACACAACTTTGGTTTCCAGCATACAGTTGTCGTTGGATCAAGACGCTAATTTTTTCAGCAGCAGCACTTGGTTCCAAGAAGAAGACGGGAGGGGAAGTTTGCACACATTTCAGACAGGTTTGGCACCACTCGGATTCAAAATGCACAGTAAAGAAAACACACTCATAGCTCCATAGTTTGCTGTCTCTCCTCCAAAAAGACAGAGGCATCCACATGGAGCACCCGACTCATAGACTGTGGTATGGAATCTGCATTGAGAAGGGGAAGGGGATGCATCACTCCTCCATCACCTGCAAGCATGTATACTCTAAAGCTCAGCCACCCCAGGCAATTCTTTGGGGAAGGGCTGCTTTATATGCAAAACATCCCAGGCATCTTCAGGTAGGGCTGGGAGAGATTCTTGCCTGAAACCCTGGAAAACAGCAGACAGTCAGTGCAGACAATGCTGAGCTGGAACCTGCTCTAAGGCACTAGATTCAGGTAGGTAGCCATGTTGGCCTGATGCAGTCATTTGCTCTAAGGCAGCTTCCTGCTGTCCTCCTAAATTCCTTCAACTGCCCCTTTAGGACACTTACAGATGTAATGTATTTTGTGAGTGACTGGCACTCTGAATCACAGCACTAGCCACCCATAAGCCACATGCTGAAGGTGCCAATCAGCACAAGTGACAAAGCTCCCATCTACCAAAAGGCTTACACATTAGTAAGCACCCAAGCCTGCGGCAGTATTGCTTCTAAGGAAGGCCCAGCAAGAGGCTGAAAGCCTTCTCAGGAAAGTCAGCTGGCTGCCCCGGGTCACATCCACACCATACAAGTAAAGCAAGTAAACCCTGGGAAGGGGAACCCATGCCTTCGAAAACATGACCAAGGGGGCAAAAAACAGCATGGGATATTCAGCACCAGCTGGAAAACAAAAAGAGAAAATTTGGGCTTATAGTGGGCGGGGGGAAGGCAGAGAAATGTCCTGCTGAAGCTCCTCACATTTTATAGTATTATGGAGGAAGGTATGGTTGTCTGGAAACTTG
Organism: Podarcis liolepis; assembly: GCF_965112155.1. Taxonomy (NCBI): domain Eukaryota; kingdom Metazoa; phylum Chordata; class Lepidosauria; order Squamata; family Lacertidae; genus Podarcis; species Podarcis liolepis. The sequence continues at coordinate 43,468,721 of NC_139555.1, forward strand.
AGCAGGAGCCATCCTGCTGGGAGGTGAGGAGACACTTCAACAATTTATTTCAGGTCACCCTTGTTGTACCTAGAAGGCTTAGGGGAATGCCTTATTTCCACTCTGTGCTCTGTTGCTGCCTGCCTGGGGGTCTTTTTTTCTCTTTGCCTCCATTTCCTCATAGAAGAGCGCCCCTTCCCTTCTGTACTCTTGTTTGTCTGGCTTCTACTTCAGTGGGTGCTTTGAAACTCATTCACACCTGTCTCTGAAAAGCTCTGGAGGAAGCCAGGGAGACAGTCAATTCTTCCACTTTAGCTATTTTAAAAAATTTCCCTGGTAGAAAGAGGAAGTTCTGTCCCCTGCCGCCTGCTGGTGAAAGGCAAACAGCTGGTGTCAGTGGCACAATGGACCATTCACTGAGACGGCCTCAGCTTCTCAATTCTGAGCCATTGTTCCCTGCCCATTCCTTTCCTGTCTCTGACCTTCCTGCTTTGTCTGAGCCAAGGCAAGGGTCTGCCCCCACCTTGGCCCCAGAAAAGGAAGAATATGTGCATTTCCACGACCAAACAGGAGCCAGCAAAGGCAGGTGCACCCTTAGGTGTCAGCCAGAGTATTTGGATCCCTGTACACCTGAGCATGCTGCTCAGCCATGGCTAAGGTACAAACACTTGCTTGTGATTTGAGGGTTGCAAAGATTAATTTATTAGACAAGGCACACTACTGTGTTTCCATGGACTTAAAGGACCAGTCTGTTGTGGTAGGGCTCCAGGTGCTGATTCATTATTAGAGTGAAGCCGGAGGTTTTTCCCTTTGTTTTTGTAGTGTTGCATATGTCAAGACAGACTGTGTGCTAAGCACTGCCATAACAGTAATCATGAACCCCACAGAAAGCTAAATAAAGTGTGCAGAGAGTCCTGTAGGATCATTGCACCTAGATGCAGTGTAGGGATCTCCCATATAGCACGTGTAAACATTATGTCATGTATCTGAGTGCTTACCGTACGAAGGGCTGGCAAACAGAAAGAGGGTCCTGTTGTGGACTGAGTTTTATCGATTAATTTATTTATAGGCCACTTTGGGGGAGGACCCCTGCCAAGGCATAATATAGGAAAACAGACCATGTTATATAAACCTAGACTCATAAAAGCATCCACTGTTGCTTACAGGTGGTTTATGCTTTTAGGGTTAGGGCCAAGTTCCAGGAACCAGTATGATACTGGACTGCTGGAGGTCAGAACTTATAAGGTCCCTTCTAGAGGAGAAAGGCAACATAAAATAAAATACAAGGCCAAGAATGAACTGAGTTCAGCAAGCATGATGGGCACAGAGATAGAATACATTCTTTGAATGCAAATGCTGCAAAGACTACATCCTGCACCAGACCTGGACTGCTTTTGCCTGGCTCAAATGTGCCCTTGATCTGTGTGCTGATTGCCTGGATGGAAAATAGAGAGACTGTGATCACAGGCCCACCATCCAGGTAAAGCACATGGTGTCCTGTCCCATACACTCCTCCACCCAAAAATAAAAAAAATCCTGGGGACAGAAGTTTGTCAAATGAGCTGACAGTTCTGTAGCTCTGTAAGGGAGTAAACTACCATTCTCCTATTTGGGGGAAGCCATGTGCTTTAAATGGACAGTGTGGGTGTGTGCAGACACCTATGACCTTTCTATGGCTGAAAAGTAGCCTACCATAGGAAGCTGAAAAGCACATTCATTGCTCTGCTCACTTTTGCCTCTGCCTCCCCCCACGACTGGATGTAGCCCCTGCAAGGTTGCCCAGAAGGGAATGCAGCTCTTGGGTTCAAAAAAGGTTTCCTTGCCCCTCTTAGATATTCCTCACCTCCCAAGACTCTTACATTCTATGGACCACATGGTCTGAGAACCACTGCAGCCCCCTATCCTATTTCGCTGTTCTTAGCAGCTGTTCTCCCCCTTGTATATTTGTGCATTTGTGTTTCCTTGCATCTGGTTAACACACTGCACATTAGTCTTTGTTCAGCTTTTATTTTGCCATTTTCAGCTCAGTTCTCCGCTTCATCAAGATCATCTGCGCAAGTCCACCCACACATTTGCAGTCTTTCCCAGTTTATTTATCTGCCACTGGTTTTAAGATGCTCAAGATGAACAATTCAGATGGGATGTTTCGCCACCGCTAGGCTTCCATTTTGTCAAGAAAAGAACATACCCAATCCCCAGCAGAGTCAATGGCCCTCACATTCTTTTGGCTTTCCAATCAGCCTTGTAACTAGAATAGAATGAGGGCTGAGAAGATAACTTCCTAGAAGTCCTGGGTGTGGTGTCCCTTCCACCCCCATCAGGACCTTGTAAGAGCAGAGTGGAAGACATCTCTGTAGAATCTCAACCAGATACAGATTGGCCAACCACCCTAGAAGGGGCATGCATGCATCATCATGGCTCAGGTTTACTGTTTCTTGCACATCATTGGCTATATAAGGCAGCATAAGGAAGAACTTGCCCACACTTGGATCTCTTTGGCCTGGCTTAAGTGGATTGTCACAAGCCTTGTGGAGATATATTGGTGGGAGTGGTCTGACAGGAAGGAGAAGGGGGGGAATGGGGACCTGCAGGAATTGGACCCCAGCGGGGTGCGGGATGATGATTCAGACCCCAGAGAGAGACCAAATGGACTGCCATTCCTTCATGCATTTTATTTGTATGCCACTTTTCCACACAAAAAAATCATGTTCAAAGCAGCTTAGAACAAAGAAACAAGGCTGCATTTCAAGCAAACACTACAAAAACAATTTCATAATAACATAGCTAAACAAAAATATAGTAACATTTTTTTAAAAAAACACCACATTTCAATGCCTGCAGATAGATCAGACAGTAAGCCAGCCTCATCAACTCCAACTCCAGTGCCAATAATGTGAAGATGATTGTGCTGATGCAAAGAGACTCAGCAAACCCAGCCTATTCAAAGCAGTGCCCACTTGCTTGCCAACCAGGCGAATGACTGTGCCCACCCTGCTCTTCAAAAGGAGAGCCTTGGGGCATGTCAAGTGTTGGGACAATGTCTTAGCTTGTAGTTTGTCATGTCTCTTAACCTGACCGATGTGCTGTGTAACCTCTGTATCACAGTGTTCTGTGCATGAAAACCTTTGGCAAAAACTGCATTGAGAGTCCAAGTACTGTGTCCACTAGTGAGAGCCAGGGCAGGGGTGGCTTTTACCCACATGGAGCAATGCATTTAGTGCTGGGGAACCTTAGGGACAGGATTCGAGACTGCTTGATCCAATGAGCTGGTCGTGCTCAATCATTTCCCTGAAAGCCATGGTTCTTTCCTGCGCTCTGGCTTTTTTTGCCACATCTCCCTTCTGCAAAGTAGGAAAGAAACAGCCCATAACCCCCCCCCCCGATAGAGCAAGACCTTCATTCAAGCTAGGACTGATGGGCATGACCTCTCTAAACAGACTCAGAGGAACCACGATCACACCTGCTAGTAGATCAGAGGTGCAAGTCCAACTAAAATGTAGCCTGAAATGTAAAAGTCAAACCTGAACCTGACTTGTCTTTCGTAAAAGAAAATGATGGGATGAAAACAGGAACCAGAAAAACTGTATGCAAAATACCAGCCACCTCCAGTGTTTCACTCATTCAAATGAGCTTTTTCTGTAAAAAGATGGAATATGCTTTTCTTCAGAAACAGAGCAGCTGGGTATGTATGTATGTGGTTAGGAACATAGGAAGCTGCCTTATAGCAAGTGAGACTGTATATCCAACTATCCCAGAATTGTCTGCTCTGACTGGCAGTGGTCCTCCAGAGTCTCAGAGCTTGCTTCCTACTGCTTTTTTCTTTTGGAAGGTGGGAGTTTCTCACCAACCACTAACAGATACAGGTTCCCTGCCACCTGAAGCACCTATATCCCTGGCACAATACTCAAACGGAGACACCTATCTTACTCCCTGCAGCACAGTGCCCCCTAGTGCCCCCTTCTGTTCTGCAACATCATCAAAGGCACGCCACAAATTGGGCTTTGAAATAAGAAAGCACCAAAAAGGAATGAGGGTAGAGGCCGCATGGCAGGAAAGAGGGTGAGAGATATATTGTGCTCCAAGCGCAATTGAGGAAAATGCAAGAATGCAAGCTGACATTTTGAAGCACATAACAGACGGTATCAGTATTGCCTCCTCCTCCTCCAACTTCTTGTTTTTCTCTTCCTCCACCCTTACAGGTTTCAACAATTTCCCTTTCTCTGTAATGCTGACCAACCAGGAGACCAGCACAAGCTGAACACCGGCATAATTTGGGTGTGTGTGTTCAAATTCAAACCAGATGTGCATTTGATCCTTGTGACAGTGGCCTACGAGGTTTGTATCTGATGCCTGCCCCTCCTTGCATTTTTCATATGTATACAGGAAAGTGGCTAGAAAATAACTCAGGGGACTAGTGAATGAGAGACCATGAAGTCCAGAGAAGTTTCCAGAGAGACCTACAAAATGGATTTCACACTTCTAACAGGCCCTTCTGACATTTCAGAGGTGCCTCCCTCAGCTACTTCTGTTTTAAACAACAACACATGGTAAAAACATGTAGGATTTTCCCTAGCACACACTGTAGTGGCACATGTATACCTTGCTGTGCCAAATATCTATATACTAATAATACCAATTCAAGTATTTTATGCTTACGTAGCCAAAACATAATAAGGATGCCCAAGAGAGAACAGCAGATTTGGGGTAACATCAAGGTATGCACAAGTTAAAAAAAAAACTGAAGGGAAAATCCTAGGAAGGTGAACCCCTAAACAGCCTCATAATGACTCGCTGACATGCAATTTTAGGAGACTGGAAGAGAGAGAAAAAGCCCTGAGAACTGGGTAAGAGGAGGAATAGAAGGGAATGTCTGCAATAGAAACACAGGTGTGTGTGAGTGTGTGGATGTGTGACAGAAAGAACTATATTGTTGTCTGGATAGGTCAGTTCCTGATTCACACTGACAAGCTATTTTTCAGTGTCCCCTGGGATGGAAGAGAAAGCTACCCAAAGGCATCAATGGAGAAATCAAATAATTTAATGTAACAGGGACCAGACCTTCTGCTCCATCTCTCCCCCTCCAAAGAAAAAAAGAAACGAAAAGGATAAGAAGCGCCAAATGGAGAGAGAAGACCCAAACGTCCCAATGTGCTTGTTCACTGGGCATGGAGTACTGAGTTGTGGGGAGAGAGAAATAAGGGGAGGGGAAGCCAAAAGACTAGAACCTGAACAAAACCATTCCACACTGAAACATTATTATTATTATTATTATTATTATTATTATTATTATTATTATTATTATTATACTATAGCCCAGTTTTCAATCAAAAAGATTCTCCAAGTGGGGCATCAATTATAAAATTAATGATATGAATAAAACCCTAAGACTACCCAAGGACAGGAGCTGGCACTAAAACAATAATAAACAAGAACATTTTGCTGCAGCCTCCCTCAATCTAAATCTAGATTTGAATCCTGACGCATCTTAATTTGACTAAGAGGCCACCTATGGCGTTCTCTGCAATACAGTGCCCCCTGCCCTAGAGGTGTGGCACAACAGTTTCCTAGGGGGTAGCCAAGCCTTCCCCTGCTCTCCTCCTGTGCCAGACAAGACCAACAATGACTGAAAGAGGAGAGTGCCCCCTATTGAGCTTCTGTGCCCTGCATGGAGTCATCCCCATGCCCCTCTCTCCATTTCTATTTATACCAGCACCTGGGGAGGTTTCTAATCGGCTAGAAATCTGGTCTGCCTTCATTGTAATAACTTTAAACCAGGTTGCTTTTCTGTACCAATTACAGGTTAGTAAGGCTGGTTGCCACAGCAACAGCAGCTGTGAGCCCCCCCAAGGCGCCGCTCGATACCTTGATTCCTTTATAAAAAGGAAAAAAAGACAAAAAGGTGGGAAATATATATATAACCCTCTGCCTAGACTTAAAGGGCCAGAGGCAGCTAAGGCCTTGCTACTGTGGTAACCAAGATTGTGCAAGTGTGAAGCTAAAGAGGCTTACTTCTGGACTGGTTCGGACCGACCTACACACACACACACACACACACTTCCACCTTTTGCTCTCTAGAAGAGCATCAGAGAATAAAAGTCTGAGGCTGGAACAAAAGAGAGGCAAGGAATGACAGAGCTTGTTTGCCAACACCTAATATTCCATTGCTACTAGGGTTGCCAGCTTTTCAGCTGATTTCTGCAACTATGACTTTAACAGCAGCGTAACTCACAAACAGTAACGAGTGATAATGTTTACCCTCATGCCATGAAACAAACTTTTGCTTGCTTATTTATCTGCATCAAGTTGCTCTTAATGCACATAGCAGTCCAGGATGCTTTTTGTTAACCTCTTATCACTTGGCAACTCTAATGCCTACTCAACATCGTCATCAGACCCTCAAGCCACTTACTCCCGTTGGTGTTCCCTGAATCCTGCTGCCTCCCCAATAGCATGGTCCATCCACCTGTCTAGAAGGCAGGCAAACTGTTCCTCGATTCCTCCTCCTCAGGACTGAGGAACCCTTGTCAGCTTCAGGGTTGCATTTCCTTGTGAGAAACCTTCCAATGGCCACATGCTAGCACATGGGAGTGGGAGGAGGGAAACATGGCCTGAACATGGGCTGTGACTCTTACCTTATAGGCTATATATTCCAGTCAGACAAAACCCAGCAACTGCATGTGCGCCTACCCTTTCCACCAGCCAAGCAAGAGGCATTCTCACAGTTCAAAGATTCGTTCCAGCCAGGCAAAAGCACTTGAGGGCCTGCAGTAGGGCCTGGGAGAGGTGTGGCTAGGAGAGAAGAGGTGTGGCCTAGGGAAAGTCTGAATGGGCAAGTAGGGAGTACCTGGTCTTCCAGGAAGGAAGAAGCAAAGGAAGGTGCTTCATGGATAGGAAGGAGTCATGCTCCCTGTTTATTATTTCTCCAGTTCCCATCCACCACTTCCTGAGGTGTGAGTTACTGTAAAGGGACAGTGCCTGCTTCCTTTCTCTCCTCAGCGCCTCTTGCCCCTAATGTGGGTGTAGCAGGCACAGCTGACCAGACTGGGCTGCCAGCACAAAACCTGCTTCAATGAATGCCACACATGGCAGCTGCCTGACACTGGCATTTGCTCAGTGGATAGGGAGGGATTACAGCAGCCCAGCATTAGTTTCCCTAGCAGATGGCATTTATAAAAGCTATGAACTCTGTGTGTGTGTGTGTGTGTGTGTGTGTGTGTGTGTGTGTGTGTGAAGGATACAGTCCAAGGGCTATGATTGCAAGAAGGAGAATTTGCAAGAGCTGTGCGGGACTGTAACAGTACAGAACCAAAGATGTGCTGGTAAAACTAGGTGTGGAGGATGGGGAAAGTGTTGAAATTAAGGGGCACTGAAGAGGATCTGTTTCCTCTTTGTCCTACAACTAATTTCACAGCGAATAATCTCCTGCTATCTGGTGCCTGCCATCAAGGGGCTGGGGGTGGGGATCTGTTTCTGCCTAAAGCCAACTTGTTCCTTAGCTAGTACTTCTTATGGCACTTGCTGTAGTATGTGGGGTGTCAAGAACAAGCAGGGAAAGTCTCTAGGCAGATTAATTAATCTGGAGTAAAGAGTGTAATCCTGTCCGTGTGTCCCTGTGAGCTTTTTAGGGAAGTTCAAGGAGTCAAACAGGTCTTGGTGCTATTCTTTATTTTCTGAATGTATTTGCAAGTTGCCTCACAAAGCAGCTGCCACAGAATAACAGATGCATTAGACATCAGAGTGGAATACCTTATTTTAGATCTAGATAATAACATAAGGATGCCAATAAACAAATATAAACAACTCAGAATCATAGAGCCAGATGCACAGGAAAACTATCTGGGGAAGGGAGCATGGAAAACAAGAAGTGGCCCATTTGTAAGACTATACCATAGAGGCCAAGAATTCATAAGGGAGTTCAAAAGCCATTGGGCCCCCATCAAGATGGCCCTGTCCCTCGTCTCTGCCAGCCAAATTGATCTTACAGACAGGCATACCAGCAGGACCTCAGAAGCTGATCTTAAAGTAGGATTATTCAGGGTCAGTATTGGATTGGGTCTGGAAACACACTGGTGCAAAACTGTGTCACATGTTCTGACTTGCCAGCCCCCAGCAACATCCAGGACTTCAGCAAAAAAAAAAGAAGGGGTGGGGTGGGGTGGGATCTACGTTCACAACCATATATTATGATTGAATGGAGCTTTGCATTTCCAGTAATGAGAATGTAAAACCTCATTTGGGTAGGTGTCCATTTGCTTGAAAGAGAGGTTCTGCTCTGCTTTCTGCTTCCCATTAACAACATACACACATGCAGAATAGTGTGAGAAAGTCTCAAAGGTGCTTGTTATGTAATGTGTGAAAGCACCTACCGGTAGGTAAATCATTGACTATCTGAGGATGGAACATCAGAGGACTGGGGATTAGGATTTGGAGGTAAAATCAACCAAGGGACATTAGCGGCCCTGGGCTAGGAGAGTAGAGGTGAATGACAGTGACCAATGGCCATTGGCAGCTATGCATGAGAGATTAGATCCCTGATGACAGAAAGGCTTCCAAGGATTCACACTGATAGAGGGATAACTGGCAAACTGAAGTGGAGAAAATGCTTGAGCTAGCAAGAAGCCCACTTGCTATAACTGCACACAATTAATTGGACTTGGATGATGTAGCTATCTATGGCACATGGTGCAGCAAATGCAGTTCCTGGTAATGACGCATGGAGGGAAATCGGAAGAATGTATTCTTGACAAGCTCATGTTGCTTAGGCAGTTCTAGAACAAGCAGGTTTTTCTGAAAGTGTATATCCCACGTTTCTTTGATGTCAGGAGTGCAGGGTTAGGGTGGGGGTGTGCTTCTGTGACTGATTCATAGCATCCAATCTTTGCATAGGCAGCACACACACACACACACACACCCTGATTTCCCAGTCATCTGCATTGCACAGTTTCAGAATCATGCAGACCTGTAATGGGGAAAGGAGACACACTCTCTCTGCATAACAAGGTATCTTCTTCTTTTTTTCAGACACTGGCTCTTCTGCTCCTTCCTGTTTTGCACCAGAATATAAAAGTGGGCACTTTAGAACCTGTCAAACTATGAAATGAGAGGTGGCAGCAGAACTGAAATCTGCCTGGATAGTGTGATAGCTACTTTTTTGTGTCAAAGAAGTTTCCCTAGTTCCAAGAGAAAGGACTGCTCTAACCATCTCTCCCATCTATTTTCTTGCTGGAAGGGATGCAAAAAGTGACCTACAAGGTGTGCACAATCCAAGCTGGTGGGATCGAACAAAGGAACAGAGTATGTTTGAGCACGTAAGTCCAGGAATTTGTTTCCTGTGCTGGAACTGAGCCTCACACAATTCTTTCACATACGCTTGTGTTTGCATTCCCATTTCCTGTGCACTCATGGTGTTTCCAGTGCTGAGTTCTTAATGTTAATCATATGCATTTTCCAAAATGCACATATATCCTGTACTTTGTTATAGGATACTACTGTTTGGTGTCTTGTTTCTCAAACCAGCTTTACACTGATTGGAGTCCTTAAGGCATTCCTAATTCATCCCTAGCCAAGGTGTGAACACCTTTGCATAGGGTAAAGACATCTCTACCCCTTCATGTCCCCTGGTGTGTACATAAACAGAAAAGAATTGAAGCCATGGCGATGTGAACAGCTATGGGAGGGGGAGACGTGAAACACATGGGGGAGGGAAAACAACTTCATGGTGCTCTAAAGCAATAAACACACCCTCAGAAAGCCTTTGTGCTTCCCTTACCCCTGCAAGCCTTTTGGCTTCAGCAGCTTGCTTTTGTTTTTGATTTGTTTGTTTTGGTTGGTGGGGTGCACTCTCAGTGTGGCGTTACTATTGTTCAATAAGTGAGAGTCAGAAACTCTTGCTGATCTACTGCAAGCCACCCTGAAATCTACCGGTAGATTCCCCCTGGGTTAGAGTAGGCAGTGTTTGGAATCAAAACCAGATTTACAGTATCTTATTCCTAACTCACTACTCTGAATGGGAAATTGACTACTCTCTGGGGCAGAGTGTGCAGATAGTGGACTTCCCCAACCCATCTGTCCCAGAAGGCTTCCTCTGTTTTCTGGTCTTCAGCCTTTTCAATATTTCAAGCCTTCTATCTTTTGGGGGAACTTTCCACTCTGCTGCCTACCCCAGAATCTTTGGATATCACAGAGGATTCTAGGGTGTGTTCTAATCTAAGATGTACCCTCAGTTGGGAGTGAACAAATCTACCCATTTAGGTCTCTCTTTTTCTAATTATTCCAGTCATAGTTCACCACATGTCTACAACTTTTTTAAAAATGTCATCCCTAAATTCCTCAGCATTTTTTAGAGTGCATTGCTCCTAATGTACACCTTTTAGCATGCAATTTCCCCTAATATAATGCATCTGTATGTGTCATTTTCATTAATACATGAATTTGTAGACACACTCCCCCAATATACCTGTCACTGGCCATTCTTACTGAGCTTCTTTCTTGGTCTGCGTGTGAACCAAATGCTGCCTTTCAAGGAATTTTGTCTGTCATTACTGGACTTTCTTATTGAGGAACCCCCAATAAGCTGCCCAGAAACTCACAGGTCCCCAAAACACATTTTGAAAAGTTAAAGCCACCAGACTAATGGATACATGCTGGGCTGACAATATCACACCTGAAGTTGCAAAGCACAACCCCCTTTAATTTTTAGCCTTCTGCAAAGATCTTTACTGCTTACTCACCTGGGTGGGGTAAAGAGAGGGCAAATAGGAAGGTTTGAAACTGACATTGTGAGCTGGATGGAGAGATCTCCAAAGTAAAATTCCTTGGCTCTCCTTGATCTTAGCGGTCTTGTCTATAGAATTATTTGTGAATTGTTTCTATATGAGTGGTCAGGTTTCAGATGGGTGACATATGCATTGCAAAAATAAAAATATATCTTCACAACAAAAATGGCTCCTGATCACCATTCAGTCCAGGAGGGGAGCAGGGAAGAAAGGAAAATAATTTGTCAACAACGTTGTTGGTGTCCTGTGAATCTGTCCCGGTCCTTGAACAATCCAATCCTTGCCTCTATAGGCAGTGGCAATGTGTCCTCAAATTCCCTCTGTGCAGACACACTGCTCTGCTCGCTAACGCCTTGCTAGCTAAACCACACTGGAGTGGCATTTGTCTCGAGCCAGACAACTTCTGCATCATCTTGTCCCCTCTAGTCTTCCAATTTCCCTCCTGCCACCCTTGATTTCATACTGTGAGCTTTGTGGTGCAGGACCATGTCTTGCCATTTCACCTAGTCGTGAGGCAAATGTTTAGGCAGAGCAGTGACTTGGTTCAGTCCAGAAAATGAAAAAATTGCCAGCATTCCCCCACTGCAGAACTTAACAAATCATTTTGCAAAGGAAGGAATTAAATAAGTAAACGAACATACAGGCAGAGTAGGTTGTTCCTTCCGTTTAAGTATTGTACTTAAATCCTTCCTGCTCTCCAACAAAGTGACTGATGGAATGAGAAGCACTGGCTAGGGCTGTGGGATTTGGAGTCCAATAGCATGTGGCAGGTTCCCCACGCCTACATAAACCATCCTCTTCTCACACACCTGTTTGACATAATACTTCAAAACAAAGTTCTAGGTGTGGGGATCTCTTTAACACATTCTGCAGTGAAGACTGATGCAGATAATTCAGTTGGCTTCCCTGCAATTTTCCCATCTTCCTTTCATATTCCTCTTACACCTTTATCTTCCAAGGATTCTATTGCCTCTAGCTGGTTTCCTGATCATTGTGCATTTAAATACATGTTTATTATTAGTTTAATTTGTTTAGTGATTTTCTTCCCTGATTTATTCTTGGCTTGCCTTGTCTTATCTTATCATAAATGATGTGCCAAAGCTTGGCTCTTTCATTTCCCCCCTCTTCAGACAAGACTTTTCTTTAATGGATATCTGGTTGCCTTTTACAGCCTCAGTGACATTGTTATTTAACCTTACTGGCATCCATTTGGACTTCAAGAAATGCTGATTAGGACAAATAATGATGGCATCTAACTGTCCTGACTGCATATATATGGAGCATATGGGGGGGGTAACACAGTGGCGTAGTGTGGGGGGTGCAGGGGGGGCCGGCCGCACCGGGCGCAACATCGGGGGGGGGCGCTCGCACTCGAGTGCTAAAATCCACGGGTTAGGGGGCGCAAATTACTTGCCTTGCCCCGGGTGCTGACAACCCACGCTACGCCACTGTGGTAACATATGTCTTCCCACCCACCCCAAATATGGCAAATATGGTAGCTCACATTAAAGACTAAGGCATTGTGGTAAAGCAACAATCCTTGGAGGACGACAGATTCATCCCTGCTCTGAGAGTAGGTACAATTCACAGATCACCACTCCCTGTAAGTTTGGGTTCCCTTGCTTTCTATTCTTGTTCCTTACCAGCATCCTCCATACCCAGAAGCAGAAGGCTCTGTAACATGATAATGCCACATATATCTGCATTGCTGGGGATTTTCCAGAGCTGCTTTCTTTGGCGCTGTGATGAGACCTGTGACAGTTTGATGGGATCTTCTTGATGCTTGAGAGCACATTGGAGCACATTGTCAGGAACCATTCGGGTTGAGTTGTTAGCCCTTTTTTGGTCAACATAAACAGGAAAAGTCACAAAAGGGTGTGCCCTCTGCCTGCTGTTGCATTGAACAAACATGTGCAATGGTGATTGTAACCCACATTAGTGACTGTGACAGCAGGGCAAGAAGGTGCCAGTTATTCTGGTTTAATTAATCTGAAGAGTGCTGTGCATTGATGAGCATGACCCAGATCCCCACCTTTTTACCCAATGGTGCCATCAGGGCAGGAAGGACTTTGGGGCAGGAGTCTAGGGCCAAGTTCAGCAGAATGAGGAGGGGGAATGGTGTGTGTGTGTGTGTGTGTGTGTGTGACCCAAATGTAGCAAGGCTGGATGACCACATTTTGAAATAAGCCCATTAAATCCAGGGTCTAAAATTATCTAACTATGTCACTCTTTCCCCCTGCTACATACTGCATCTTCATACTATATGGGGAGCCCCAGAGTGACTGAGCGAGTCTGTCTTGTCTTATGATTCTGCATATATGTGTGTGTGTCGGGTGTGGGGTGTGTGTGTGAGAGGGGAAAGGATTGGCTGCCTGCCACCCTTGCTGATAGATGGGGTGAGGGCCAGGTACAGCAGCTGCATGCTTGAACAGCTATGGGAGGTTTTCTCACACCAGCCCCACAAACCCGTCACTCAACCCATCGATCAGGTGCCAAGGGCGGGGGCTCAAGGGGCTTCAACTGAGCCTGGCAGGCCTCCTCTTTTTTTAAAAGCACTGAATAGTGGGAGTTGAATGCAGCCCCTTGGCCCTGACAGCTGTGCAGCTGGCAGCTTCATGAAGACATCACCAAGAGGGAAACACAGACAGACACCGGGGCAAGGCGGGATGAGGCATCCTGTTGTTGTTGCTGCTGCCGCCTGTGTCTAGTCCCTTACTAGCTCCTCATTGTTTCCCTCTGAACCAGGGAGATCCAGACTCCTTGGCAGAGCAGCATACTGTGTAGCACTCTGTGTAATGATGTGAAGGGCATGGCTGCCTTTCTCAATGGATCATACTGTGAAACATTAGGGCCTTACTGAGTTATGGCTTGGTATGCTGGTATCCTCCCCCAAAATCATTCAGGACCCCCTTCAACACATTCAATGAGTAAATCAGCAGAGATAGGTCCTTTAGGGTGAATGGGGCACTGCCCCATCATCCTCATCCAGCCTGTCTGGAGGCACTCTCAGTGTGTACTAGAATAATTGTAGGTACACCTGCACATACATCTTCCTGTGCTCGCAGTTTGGCACTTAAGTGCATATCCAGGTGTAGGAAATTCGGCCCTTTCAGTTGACCTCCTTATTGAGCATTGATCCTGATTTGGTTGCAGGAAGATTAGATGATGTTAGCTATTTAATGAGCATTCTTTCTGATTTGTGAAGAAGTTACATGTGTTGCATCAAAGCAAGTGATATCTCACACTTTCCTGTGCATTTCCCCATCACTTTCCTTAAGGCAAAAAGTCCAATTTGGAAGTGGGGTGGTGTGTTCGCTGTGCAAGACATCCCAAACAACTGTAACTGCTCGACCTGAATTTGCTGGGATGTGATTAAATCCCACCCGAAAATAGCAACAGTCTGGAAGCGCCCAGGGTGTCAGAAAAGAAGGCATGTTGTCTTTGAGGATTTGGCACATCAATATCATTCATTCCCTCACATGGGCTGTGCCACCTGTGCAGAGATCACAGTTCTCTGCATCTGTCTTGTGGATGGGCAGGAGATTGGAGCAATCAATGCACGGTTTCTGGGTGGCTGCAAAGATTTCTGTGCACAAATGAGCCAAGGACTGAGGAGTGGCAAGTCCTTTGCAGACAGGCCTTTAGAGTGCTAGGAAATGTTCGCACAACCATGCTGAGGTGAGCTTACAGTGGGAATCTTCTCCCTGCAGAGTACAGTAGTACTGTTAGATAATTAGGCTCTGCTTTTACTGTGTATGGCAGGGGGTGCTCGTGGGAGTGCTCTTTACATGTTAATGTGTGCTTAAAATATGGAAAGCCAACCCTGCTGCATTAGAGGGATCCCCTTGCTCAGTAACATTACTAGGTATTTAAGGGACTCAAGGCACAGGCCCATGAAACAAACTTGAATGAATTTGGATATGCTTTTTAATCTTTGTGAATGCCTCTAGGAAATTAAAAAGGTGGGAAGCTGGGGTCTCATGAGAACGGCACCCAGTTGCTTTTAAGCAAAGTAAAAATAAAAAGTTTTTAAAGGAGAGGAAGGGGCATATCTGGGACCTGCTGCAAAATACTCCAGGCCCTCTCTAATAACAAGAACTTGCTGAATGGTACCTTGGATTTCTGCCACAAAGTTCTGCCTTGATGGCACCACTGAGACCACAGCATAGCCTCTGGCAAATAAAGGTCCTTGTATGAAATTACAAAGCCCTAACAACTTATATCCAGAGTGCCTTAGGGACCACCTGAACCCTCATATCCCAGCTTGATCACTGAGATTATCTGTGGGAATGTCCCTGGTTGTCGCCCAAGTTGGTGAAGCTTATCTGATGTTGACACAAAACTGAGCCCCCTGTAATTGGCCCACTCCTATGGAATGCTCTTCAGCGGGCACATTCTGTTTGAGCCTTTGAACATTTGCGGAAAAATTTCCCTTGCCACCAAGCTTATGCAGACAATTAAGAAAAACATTTTCTGAAATATTCAGCTAGTGATCTGTTTTAATTTTTGTGTGGTTTTTATTGTACTATCATTGTTGTACATTACTTTGATATTTTATGAAACTGCAGTATACAAATACTTTTACAAATAAATGAAATCAATCACTGCTGTGAAGGACTCTGATGTCTCTCTCTCCACCCCCCTCTGCTACACACAAATAAGGACATTCTGTAGTTCTCAGGTAATTCCATCCCTACAGATTATTATATGATGCCCTCTATTCTCTTTGAAAACTCTTTATATAGTGGCTTGTTGATGACAGCAGGGGGAAGTGGACTTTCTGGGGTGTTAACTCAGAAAATCCTCCCATAGAAAGGACATGAGCCAGAGATTAGTGTTTGAAATCAACTCATATCATATGCTGCCACTGGATTCCTACTATGCCCACTACTGGTCAGAAGTTGGAACTGAAGCAGTCATAGTCAGGTTTGACTTTCTGCAACCAAAGCTTATCACCTGGGAGAACAATGGGATTGACATAACTCGGAGTTCCTTCTTTCCTTGCACACTTTCACCAAGTTCTATTTTTTGCTTAACCGAAGAGAGCTCCATGGATGACTGTGGACCACACCAAACCCTTCCACTCTCTGTGGGCTTCAGTTGCCACTCTGGCCACACACACACACACACACACACACACACACACACTTCCAAGGATCAGTGCTTTTAACAGCTATATCTCCATGCCAGGAAAGCTGTGCTTGTTCCCCATCTGCCCAGCTGTTGATGGCACAGGATGTTTGCCAGGGGAAAAGATGGGACACCCCAACACAGGTTGCAAGTGGCGCCCCCTTGGCTCAGTGCCCAGTGCGGGCAAACGGGTTGTGCTCTCTTAAAACAACCTCCGATCTTATTCTCACAAGCTGCCAACCAGATGCCTGTGGGAAACCCACAAGCAGTATTTGAGCATGACAGCACTCCTGTGATTTCCAGCCACTGGTAGTCGGAAGCATGGCTGCCTCTAACTGTGGGGAGAGAGCATAGCCATCACGGCCAGTAACCTTTAAAGGCCCTTTCCTCCATGAATTGGTCTAATCCTCTTTTAAAGCCATCTAGGCTGGCAGCCAACATTGCCTCCTCCATTGTTCCAAAGTTTTTAACTATGTGCTGTGTGAAGATGTGCTTTCTTTTATCAGCCCCGAATCTTCCGACATTAAATCCCTCGATTTATTAAAACCAGGAGAGAAGATTTTTAAAAAGCTCTTTGTGTAAAACATAGAGTAAGTCTTGGGACCTCAAGGGCCCTTAGAGGAACAGACGGGAAGCAGAGCTGGAAAATTCCACCAGGAAAGCAGTCTGGCCCTAATATTCATCCATGATGGCCTGAGGCACTTCATCACTCACATATAGGACATCCAAGCCGCTTTGCTCTGTTTTAACCAGAGAAAGCAAATAAGTGGATTCACTACTTGTAGGTCAGCTCTCCTAACCCACTGAGGATGGATGCACGAGGTCAAGAGTGAAGGAAGGCCTAACGTTGCACAGCAGCCAAAAGAAGCTTCTAGGTTTCCGGGCTTCTTGCCTCTCAGCTTCCCTCCCAGAACTGCCGGACTCCTCCTGGCTCCTCCCTCGCCTCTCCCGCTCCAGCCTCTTTCCTCCGACTGAGAGAGAGAGAGAGAGAGAGAGAGAGAGAGAGAGAGTGTCCGGGACTTGCCGCTCTTCTCACATTCAACACAACCAGATTCAGTTGCGTTTCTCCCAATGATATTTCCTTCTCTCCCCTCCCCCCCCGTCAAAAACACACACACAACCCCCCCCCTCCACACACAAAAAAACCTGAGTTGCAATGAAATCATATCAAATCAAAAACGAAATTAAAGCCTGGCTAATACAGCGGTGACGGCAGCCCCAGGGTGGGCAAGTTTATTTATTTCTCTTTGGAAATGAATTTCAGCTCCTCTTCCCGCCTCCCCCCACCCCCTCCAGGAGGTGTCGTTCACTGTGTCTCATCCATCATCAGCAGGAGCATGACGGCTGGCGGGTGGTGTGTGGGCACACGCCAAGCCCAGGGGCTTTGGAGCTGCCGCCTCGTGTGTGTCCCCCCCCCCCCCGCGCGCTCCCCACAGCTGTATTTCTGTCGCGGGGAGGGGCTGGGGAGGATGACAAACATTTCACCGAAACGGATGCAAAGGGCTGGATGCAAAGGGTGGAATTATTATATACCTTTCTTGCCCGGAATATATAGATTAGGATTAGGGAACGTAAATCGATGCAACTGTTTGCACCCCAAACCTCGCGACCAGGATCCGGGCAGACGCTGCAAAAAGGGGAAGGAGCCTTCTCGACCCCTTTTGTGGTCTAATCCTCTCATGCAGCAGTCTCACAATTGGGCGTTTGCGAAGAGGTATTTGTGGGCGAGGAGATGAGAGAGAGAGAGAGAGCTATACTAACAAATGAATACCTCTTAAATATAATTTAAAAATCAAGAAATAGGGCTCCTTCATTAGCAGTCACAACAAGCACAATTCAACCAAAAATGTGTTTTCACCAAGTGTGAACATGCAGGCTGTGAATGCTCTGTGTGGCGATTCTGACATAGCACTTTTCTTCCAGTTGACAAATACACATGAAGAACTTTACACCGACATGCTAAAAACTCATATGGGTTATGCAGAGGCACAGGAGGCAAAGGTTTTGCCTTAATGGTTTTAATTCTGATCATGCCATAACCCAGAGAAGTGTAGCTTCCCTCCCCCATCCATTACAGGCCAATATTTTTGATTTATTGTAAAATGCTTAGTACATGTTAAGTGCTCTCGAAACAATAAATGATGCTAAGGATGATGAACATGTATCTGTGGAGAAATGTGTACGAACAACATTGTGTTGGAAGACAAAATCCACCATGGATTTCCCTAGCTCCCCCCAGGAAAAAATAATCTGTGAGCAGGAGTGGGCAGAAATCCAAACAGGCAATAGTCTTATCTTGATTACATCGTAATATAGATTTTTTATTATAATCTAGGTGTCTCTGATGTAATGTTTTTCCTCTGTGCGAGCTGTTACAATTTGAAAACATTGTACTAAAATTGGCCTTGTGTTTGCCGATGGATAATACGCATTTGTGTGCATATTGTTTTTCATTCCTGCTAAAGAGCTGCTTTCCCCATGCATGCACTTGCCCTCCCCCTTCCTGCACTCCCATCCCCACCCTTGCCCACTCAATTGGTGTGCAGTTTGTGGTTACACCACTTGTTTATTGTTTGGTCTGTCTGCCGGACTGGGTTTCAGGAGGCTGTGATACCCGGCTGTGTGTGACAGAAAGTGATGGCGGCATATTGCAGTAATTGCATATGGTCTCATTAGGCAGTGCTGCTTGCGCACGCCAAGGTCTGATCGTGCCTCCCTCTTCAGACTTCTAGCAGGGGAAATGATGTGCTAAAGATTTTTCTACTTTCAGTTAGAAGCGGTCCTTGCAGCCTGAGGCTAGAGGCTTTGTAAAGAGGACTGGAAGGCTGACTTGCAGCACTGGGGCCTTCTTTATTCCCTTCCCAAATGCACAGGCAGCAATATTATGGAGCTTTGAAGGGACTCTTATGCCCCATCCCTGAAGCTGCAGCACGTTGGTGGTACTTTATTTAGCAACCCATCTCCCCCCCCCCCCATGCCACAGTTCTGACCCATGCTTTTCAGCAGCCCTTTTGGAGATTAGAAATGACTAGAATTTGGCTGCACAACCAAAATCTTAAGGCCAGTTCAGATCCCCACTGGGCAGATGGAAACCTACCTGAAATTGCCACAAACACTGGCAACCTGATTATGACCAGCCCGTTCTGTACAAGTGCACCGTACACAGGACAGCATTATCACCATATCACTCATGTTAAAGCTTCCATGTAGGATAGCCTGCAATCGTACTGATACAGGAATTTAACCACTGAGCATGGCAGGCTGCTTTAGCATACAGTCTGCACCCCAACAACAACAAAACTGAATGGTTGATGCAGCTTTCTTTTTGTGGTTTGCACATATAGGGGATTCTCAGAGGTCAGCGTCATCAGCCACCTGCTGAGACCCACGCACCACGAGGGGATCCACCCCCAGAATCTCCCAACCTTGCTGCTGCTCCTCCTTACTGTTGCTGCCTGATCACCTGCCCTATCTCAGTGAGCGAGCAGTGACAGGACCAAGGAGAAGGGGCAGCAGCCTCCACTTGTCTTACTCTTCCAATTGGATAGTGTGCAGATTGGATCTAGAGGAATATATGACAAGTCCTGCTGGATCAGGGCAAACGTTCATCTAACCAGTGGTTCTCAATTTTTTTCTCTGAGCCACACTTTCAGAATAAAAATTTACTTGCAACACACTGAATTTTTTATTGATACAAAATATGTTGGGAAAGAAAAATAAACAACTCCTAGCAGTGCTTGATTTATAACACAGAATGCAACTATTTTATAATATGATCATGGGACATCCACAAAGTATAAAACAATGTAGCTACAAAAGAACATGAATCATTTCCAAAATATAATTAAAAACGAACCTCTTACGTATGTACCTTAAGTATGTATACAAACTTAATGAGAGGTGTGAGCTTTTTCCCTGGATTTGGGTTGGGGGGTGCAGAACAGAGCTCTCTGTGATTGGTCAGTTAGTAAAGTATTTTTATTTATTTACTTGATTTAGGGGGGAAGCTGCTATTACCTGTTTTATTTTTAGCTGTTCTTATTGTATTTTGTACATCACCTTGAGACACGGATGGTAGGCAATTAATAAACCTTCATAATAATCCCTGGCATCTCCAGTTGGGTTGTGAGAGACTCCCTGCCTGCAGCCCTGCCAGTCAGTGTAGACAACACTGAGCTAAACACTGAGGCAGCTTCCTCCTACGTTCCTTCTTCCGCACAACTATTAAAAGCACTGCCCTAATACTTAAAGATTGGCCATCCTTGCAGTCCTGCGACAAACACTAATTATGTGCACTTATTTGTAAATTAGTATTGCTTGCTTGCACCCTTCCTACGTTTTTGACTGCAGAGTTATTTGCATGACTCCACCTCACATCAACAACTTTTAATTCCCAGTCCCTCTGACCCCCAACAGTGCACACACCCTTCCATCATCTTGAATTTGCTGCATGCTAGGTAAAGCATTGCTCAGTAATATCTAGTTAGGGAAACAAAATCAGCGTGAAACCAAATATTATAGGAGGAGGAAAAGGAAAAGGGGACAAATGTTCATCCAGCCAGAGCTGCTCAAGGCAACAGTGCCTCCTGGGAAGGGAAAGGGCATGGCATTTTCCTTTAATGCCCTGGACGAAGGACATTTTTACATAGCCCTTTCGTAGCAGCAAATGAGACTTTAGGTTAGGTTGGCTGAAATGCAGAAGGCGGAGGGGTTGTGCCTGAACAATGCATCATGCCCAAGGGTGGGATTTATGTGCTTTAACTGTCCAATAACTCAATTTTTTGAGAATGCCTCATGCCCTGGTGATGTGGCTCAGCTGGCAGCCCAGGAGCCTCTGGGTTCTGAGGTTATGGGTTCAGATCATCCCTCAGGATGCTGGCTGATGCTAGAGTGGGCTCCAGCAGCCCTTTCAATGGGGTAGGCAGGAAAGTCTACTTGTGTTGCTGCGATCAGAATGTACAACTGTCCAGCTAATGAAGGGAATACAGCAGGGTTTCCTCGATAAACTGGGAGCAGATCACACAGGTCTCTTGCCTGCATCCAAATATACAAGATTGGGCTTTCTGGATGTCACTGTTTCAAGAGATGAGATGGGTGAAATGCTGTAAAGGGCATGTCATTCTGAGAGGGTCATAAAAGGCTTGGTGGGTGGGAGATGCTGGAAGCCAAGTTTAAATAAACATGTCAGATAATATTATGCCATCAGTGTCAAAGTATAAACAGACAGATTCAAAAATGGGCAAAGTCTTCTCTGACTGAAGTTCAGCTCCCTGCACCCATAATCTATTGCAATGGTGTCCAGTCCGTCTGACATGGAACACACCTTCAACCCAATTTTGCAATTTGGAAAACCCCCATTTAACTTATTGTTGCCTTAGTGGTAGGGTTGATAGCAATGCTGTGTACCACCAACCCACCTTAGATGTTGACACAAGCCACACTTGTGGATCCAAATCCACAACTGAAGGTCAATATCTATAAATTCTAAGAAAGAATTCCAGGGATTCACTTCCCTCCCCCAAGTTCAGGAGTCACTAACTATTTTTGTATCAGTGGATACATTTGGGATTTTGATAAGGTGCAGTAGCACCTATCAGAAAATGGCTGCTGTGGGGGTGCTACATAACATAAAATGGCTGCCACATTTAAAATAGCAGAAAAAGAGACAGGGCCACAGAATGGTGTGGCCATGCCCTCCCATCAATATAAACAATACACCTATATCAGCTACCTCTGTGCCCTCTCAAAGATAATGTGTTTTCACTTCTTATCAGAAGGGAGGAAGGGTATCCGGTCCTGTCATCCAATGAAATCTGGGCAAGTTTAAGGGGGTAAATTCAGTGTAGGAGAGGCTGAGCCAATGCAACCAGGAAATGGGCAGGAAAAGCAAACAGTCACTCATGCAGTCTAGAATTTTAGGGGATATTTGTTGAGCTTTTTCATGGACACCTTAGGAGGCACGGGTGGGTACACTGGTGCCTCCATGTGTCATGTTGGTGATAGGTCACCAACAAAGGATAATTAGGAGGGATAGATTAAACTGGAAGAGGATACCAGCCAGGATTCCTGGGTTCACTCATCTCTCAAAGGCTGGGAAAGAGGGGGCCAATATGGCAAACACATAGCCATTCTGTTAGTAACAAGCCTATGGCACATGGCTCTGAGTGGTGAGGCTGCACAATGCCAGCATGGATGATTAGGATATAAAGGCTGTGTTAATCCCATTGAATCACAGACAGGGAAGCTGTCAGTGTGCAGGGGCCTGCTGAGTTAATGGGCTGCCAAGGAAGCCCCAGGCGCCAGCCTGTTCAGGAGGGCGGAGTGGAGAGAGGCAAATGCAGATGGATGGGCAAGGGGTGAAAAGAGTGGAGACAGAGGCAACCGTGGAGCGAGAGGAGGTGGGAGTGGGTGGGACACTGGGCTGTTGTAACCCTTCATTGGGGGTGATCTCATTCTGTTAGCAAGGAATTAGAACCCTCATTAATGCATCAATTAGACATATTAGCACAGGGGCTGGGGCTAAAAAACGCTGCCCTCCTGCTGTGCCATGTTATTAATCCCTTAGAGAACTGGCCTAGAGGGGACTCTCCTGCTGTTAGGGCATGCCCTGTCTCCCTCTGGTGACTGCCAGGAATTACCATCCCTGGCTTGCGGTGCATGCTCTCTCTCTCTCTCTCTCTCTCTCTCTCTCTCACACACACACACACACACACACACACACTGTACACTAAACCGCCAATCCAAGGGTTATGACTTGAAGCCCACTCTCTCTTCCACTCCCTACTTGACTATTGGTAATTTGTTTCCAAGATGTCATTTAGCTTGCTTCTGTTCTGAAAAAAAAAAAAAGTTTGAAGGATTCCCCTTCTACATAATGTTTATTTCCAGGTAATCTTAGATCTGGGAGATGGGCAAGGTAAGAGATTTCTAGGAGTGGTGAAACCTTTTTTCTGCCAAGGGTTGCATTTACTCTCTGTGTGTGTTTGCGCATGCACACGCAATGGGAAAGGTAATCCCATCTCCTTCTCTCCTTCTGCCCCTCAGCAGGGTCAAAAACTATTTCACAGATGACTTCATGCTTGGTTTTTCTGGGTAGATTTACACAACCATTTGTTTGTACCACGTGTGACTTTTTGCAGTCTAATGGAAAGATCTCAACCAGAACCACAAGGCGATTACAAGAAATCACTTGTGATGCAAACAAGTAGTTGTGTGAATCCACCCCCCGAAAAACAATGGGTCAGCAGGTTAATCAATGTGTCAGTGCTCTTGGATTGTGGGTTTATTTGTGTTAGCCTGATAGCCCACAGTCTACATGTGTGTTGTACTAGTAACAAAAAGGAGACCCACATGAATCTCTACTCAGAGACCAGTAGCGAAGGGAAAACCTCACATTGTCAATAAACTGAGAGCCTGAAAATCATCTAGCATCTTGCATAGAATCTTATCCATGGACACAGAGAAGTAGGAAACCATCAGGGAATAGTGCAGGAGTTCTAGAGAAATAGAAGGGTCAGTTCTGCTTTCGAAGGGCTACAGTGCATAGAGCAGAGAGTCCCAAATGGTCTTGAGGATTTTAGACTTACATCTGCTGGGCTATGGGAGAGAGCTCTGAAGGGAAAGAGGGGAGCTGAGTCCTGTTCTCTCTAAATTCCTCTAAGGGAAAATAAACCAATCCTGGATAAATTTTGCTTTTCCTGTTTGTCTCCTTCTCTCTTCACTGACTCCCTTCCCCACCCCGCTATATACAGGACTTAGCCAATCCTATAGCAGGCCACAGCCAATTGACCTCTTCTCAGAAAGTCACCCCTCTCAATTTTCCAGCCCACTAATCATGACTGTTCCAGATCAGCCAGGGCCTCAGACCTGTAACAATCAGCACTTGGCATGTGGCTGGTAGGGTGCTGCTCTGTAAAGAAGCGGTGAATGGGGAGATTGGAGAGAGACTCCTGCCAGCTAATGCTGCCCAGATTCTTATGAAACGTTTGTCCTAGGAACCAGCCTTGACTGTGAATAGCTAACTGCCAGCAGATTCTGTGGGGTCGGAGGCAGCGGAGGAAGGGGAGAGAGTGGAGAAAATTGGTGACTCTGGTGCAGACTCCGTTGCTATTTCAGGGTGGTATTCAATCATATCCCAGTAAATTCAGCTTAAACAATGAAAGCTACTTCCCAGAAGATTGGACTTTTAGCAATATGAACAGTGACAGGAAAATGCACTGGGAAGTGTGGCTTGACAGAACTTCATCTAACCCCTCTGCAATCAAATCAGAACAAATGCTCAATACATAACTGGTGTCATCTAACCTCCTTGCAAACAAACCAGGCTGGGTGCTCAATAAACAAGTCATCTAGAAGCAACCTATGAGTGGGCTCCAGGACAGGTGAAAAGGAGAAACGGAAGAGGTGGGTGGAGAGCTGGGGGTGTCAAATGGTTCCAAGGAGAGCACCCCAAACCCAAGAGTTATGTATATCTGCTGGGAGCATCACCAAGCAGGGACGGAGGAAGGGGTGTGTGGTGAGTGAGGACTGCCCTGGGACTGCCCCACTGAGGGGGGGGTGACAAAATGCCAGGTGGCACTCACTGCAGGGTCTGCAGCACACCTGAGCCACACGTCCCTCCTGGGAGAGACATGGTAGCTTAGGCACGCACAGGCTCTGCGCTGCCCAAACGGTCCGCCCGCTGCCTCTCCCCCAAGCTGAGGGCGGCTGGGTGGGAGGAGGCAAGCAGACTCTGGAGGCCCCGTGGTGTGCCCCACTCCTATGGGTGGCTCGCCCAGTCCCTGGGCACACCACCCCAGGCACCCGAAGCCGCTGTCACCAAGTGCAGACTCCTGGGTCTTAGACCCTCTCCTAATCGAGAGATAGCCCTCTCAGAGCTTGGGGCTTTGGCTTCATATCCCCCACCCTTCCCACCTAATATAATTAAGAGAGAGAGAGAGAGAGAGAGAGAGAGAGAGAGAGAGCATGCACCGCAAGCCAGGGATGCTAAGAAAGTTGATGCTGCAGTCTGTCTCCTCCCAACGCCTCCTTTGCGACTCCCTCTCTTCTATGCTCAGGGTAGCCCACTAGCCAGCTGTTGAGAGTGTCAGCTGTGTGTGAGGTCAGACAGAGGCCAGCCATGAGCCATGCTCCTTGCATCTGGGAGCAAGCACAACACTCGGAAGACGCCGCGTGGCGACACTGCAAACAAATGACTCTGACAGTGATGCAATGATCTCACTCTGTTCCTGGGCAATGTGTGCCGAGAACAGAGAAGGAGGGGCATCTGCCACAAGCAGCTTGACACGCAAGAGGGTGTATGCTTGTGTGTGTGTGTGTGTGTGTGTGTGTGTGTGTGTGTGAAGACAGGGAGTTTACAGACCCTGCCTCCTTTGCCTTGTGAGCAATGCAGTTCTTCCATCCCCAGAGGGAGAGAGGGTCATGCCTCAAGGGGACAGATGGTTGCTGTGGGAGAGACTTGCCAAAGACCTTTCCTCCTTCCATCATGCCTGCAGGAGAGGCAGAGCTGACTCAGCCAGGGCTGCTCATCCCTAACCCGTGATGCGGCCCTGTCATTGCTCCAGCCCACTGCCAGGGGTAGGTAGAGATGAGCTCACCCTCACCTGTTTCAGAAGGGTTTGGCAAAGAATACTCATATTAATAAGCTGTCAAACATTTTGCTTCTGTTTTGGATCTGCAAGTAACCCTTTTATGTCTGTTACTTCAAGAGAGACAAACTCGAGAGAAACTGTCTTTTGTTTACTGGCAGCTGCAAAAACACGAGATACCAAAATACTGGAAAGAAACTCAGTTGTCCCTTATACATTTGCAGCTTGTAAAAATACAGGCTGTGGATGCTGTAATGAAGTTACATAGGCAGTTAGGCAATTAGAGTTTGAGAAAGGTTCTTTTTAAAAGTCAGATAGACGAGATACTATCAAATTATGTAAATCATTGATTGTTGTTTTAATCTTAAACTGTTCTTCATCTAAGCATTTATGTATGTAACAAAAATGAACAAAAAGTATAAAGCAAAGGGATCGGATACAATATGTAAACAGGTTTTTTATACAATAAAAGGGTAAGCAGGTGGTTATTACTAATATAGGGTGAGATTGAAATCCTGTTGTCTCTGCCAAGAGTCCCAGGACAAGACAGGGCAGGACTGCCTGACAGCTCACCCTTAAATGGGGTCATCTCTTTAATATATTTTTTATTTGGGTCCCAGGCAAGTCTCAGTCACAAGTGAGCAGGGAAAGTATCTGTCCCTGTATCCCTTCCACCTACTTCATCAGAACTCTTTTCTGAACTGACAAAGACCCTCCACCTTCCAGAATTCCACTAATTCTGGAATCAGCAAGAATCTGCAGCCAGCTTCGCATGAACAAATAAATCACTTTACTTTAAGGAAATCTTAGAGTCTGCTTTCCTTCCTTTTCTGGTGTGTGTGTGTGTGTGTGTGTGTGTGTGTGTGTGTGTGTGTTTGTTTGTTTGTTTGTATGTGTGCTAGGGTGTTTGCAGATATACAAAATTTATGAGCCTGCTGTGGAAGTGGGCTTCTTGCACTTGCTTCACACAAACAATATTTTTACCCAGACTGGGCTCAGAGAGGGACCTCTTACTCTAGTGTGGTCACAGAACTAGGAAGACAACAGTTGCACACAGTTCCCAGCTTCCGGCTTGATTTGGAATGTTCATTTTACACTCTGTAAAAGCCAAAAGTGCAAGACACCTGCCTGCCAGCGAATGGTGCGTGCGGTGTCTGCTGGATTTGGATTCTGTGGGGGAGCTTCAAAAGCCCTTTGAAGGGGCAATTTGCTAAAACCTGAGGTGTGTTTTGTGAGGAGCAGTTTTTATGTTTGGTGGGAATCTAAAACAGGCACAATGTTGCCAGGTGTGTGCATGAGAGTGAGAGAGAAAGAGAGAGAGAGTGAGTTTTGAAAGCTCTAGTTAACAACCCAAAAACTCAAAGGACACATGAAGCGGAGAGATAATTGTTGGTGTTTCTTTAGGTAAGGGAAATACAGACTGGTGGGGGAAAGGACTGCAACAGCCACTGGCCATTAAACTGTATGGCCACAGTCATTACTCTGCCCCAGCATCTCTCATGGGCTCCTTTGGGTAGGGTATAAATTGAATTAGTAATAATAACAGTATTAAAGTTCTACACACCTGGCGTTGGGAATGAGAGTGACTCCCAGTTCAATTCAGTACCCAAAATGCCGGTAAGTCCTATGTTGAAACTCTCTTCCACACTGAGGGCTGACAAGGAATTATAGTACAATGCAATAGAGCAGTGGTTGCCAATTGGTGGCCCACATGGCTATAGAGAACTTGTTCCTTTCTTGAGAGAAAGCAGGACATGAAATGTACGTAGTGACTATGACAGCTACAGAAATTAGGCAGGTGCTCATTCCTAAATAATCCTTACAGAGGTGATACAATGTTGTCAACAAGACCAGAAGTTCACTATTGTCCATGTAAACACTACTAATGGGAAACACTTTTGCCCGTTTTGTTGCACAATCTGACATTTGCTGGCACAAATTTGCTGGATGGACTTGGCTGATTATTTGGAAAGTACTAAGGTTTCTGAGATTTCCAAGAAGTATCTGTGATGAAAGACCAAGTTCTTTTCTCACTCAGAACTTTGTTCCATTTTCTCTTTCAAAATGTCTGTAGTCACCAGCCAAATAACAGAGCCAGCACAGCATAGCAATCTAAATAGCATAGCATGGTTACTGGGCCATGTTAAAGGTCTTGTTAACATATAAAGCCCTGAATAACTCAGAGCTGAAAGATCATCTGCCCCTGTATAGACCTGTAAGATTACTTAGATTGTCTAGGGAACATACCATAACCTACAGAATATCATTGGGTGGTGACCCGAATATGGGCATTTTCTGGTATTGCCTCTGTATTATGGAATACTCTTCCCTCTGCCATATATATAAATCAGCAACCATCAGTTTCTTCAACTGCCTTGTAAATATATTTTTACCTGGACTTTTCCTGACCCATAAGATCCGACCCTGTTTGATGTATTTTAATGCCCTGAATTCCTCTTTTATTTGTTTTTATATGCCTTTTATACTGCTGCTTTATTTGCTTTAGGCTGTCTTTTTTGTTTGAATGATATTGTTTGTCCTTTAACTATCTGCAGCCTTTTAGAAGTGGGCGGGATGTTTTAATGTATTTATTTCCTCTTGGTTTTAATGTATCTATGTGGGGTTTATTGTCTGGTTGGTTGTCTGGTTCTAAGGTCACTAACAAATTTTAACAACATATTGTACACTGCTTAGAGATTTTTAAAAATATTATGCAGTTTAAAAATGCTTTTGAACAAGCAAGCAAACAAATTAATAAATATAAACATAATCAGCGGTTTGGGAAGAAAATAAACACTTGCGTTTCCAGAGAGCCTGATGTGATAGCTGAGAAGAGAGAGGAAGTATGTGTAGCTGAACAAACATATGGGATATACCTGTTTGTCAAACTTTTTTGTGCTTGAGTTGACCAATCAATTAACTTTAGTCTTTGGAAAATAATAAGAGGATAGTGCAGCATGTAAGGTCCATTTTCCTAATCTGATTGCCTTGCTCTAATTATTTCCTACGGCTGCAAGCCAATGGACTGATGAAATTGACTAACCCATAGGATCACTGGTGTCGTCCATTTCTGCCTAAAGGGTACAGTTTCCCAAGAGAGGTCAACCAGAAACAACAGCCATTTCTGATCCAAAGCTTAAACCAGAAGCACCCACCAGTGAAGGTAGGGCTGCCAACCAGGAATATCAAACTATCAGCTGCTTCTCTCCCCCCCCCCTTTGGGCCAGCTGCCAGAATTTTTTGTGCAAAAGCCAGAAGTTTGGGTTCACTGCCAGAATATTTTGAATAAAAATCAGCAGGATTGCATTTAACATGCATGCTTGAACGGAGTGACCTGAGTATGAGCACTAAGGAGCTAGACAGCTGAGCTCAAGCCCAAGCACACCACTTCACATGACAGACGGCAGAACGTATGAGTGTGCCTCCTCCATAACTGACCCCACAGACTCTCTGGAACAAAGCAGGATCAGGGGATGGTGGCACACCAAACAACAACTTGGCAATGGCAGCTATAGGGATTGCTGATGCACGTACTTCCCTACACAACTCTACCATGCTCAACTCACTGTATCTGCTAGGGCAGGCCTGGGGAACTGCAGGCCTGGGGACCAATTATGACTCTCCAGGCCTCTGTTAGCCCTTGGAAGACTCCCCAGGCTGCGCCCCTCACTGACTCTGCTTTGCACCTTAAGTGTTTTTGCCTGGCTAGAATATGTCCTGGAATATGCCTCTTGCTTGTCTGGATGGAGGAGAGAGAGGGGTGTCTAGCCAACTGCACAGTGGTAAAATTTGCATTTCTGGCTCTGCCCACTTTTGCCTCTGGCCCCACCTGCCATTGGCATGTGGACCCCAGAAGGTTGCCCAGAAGGAAATGTGGTCCTTGGGCTGCAAGTCTCTCCTCCTTGCCCTGTCCCCCTGGTCTGAGGATGTTACAAGGTATCGGATGTTGGCAATCCTAAGCAAAGGAGCTGTGCAGAGCAAGGGGGTTGTGAAGTAAAAGGTTGCCCAAAGGCCTCTGGGGGTAACCCAGGTGTCCCAAAGTCTTCAGAGGGGGAGGGGTGCCCGCCATGTTGGTGGCAAGGAAAAAATAGGTCGTATAAAAGGAGAATTCCCTGGATACCAAGATCCAGGTTTGTGGCAAGCACTGTTTGGTTAGAGAACCCTAGCAGAGATTTAAAATCGCAAAATATGCAGCAAAGTAAAGCATGGAAATATAGACTGTCAGGCATTTAAAATATGTCCTTCTAAGTTCCCTCCAAAGCTCTTCCCCTAGCACAGGAAAAGGCCACACATTTGGTAAGTTCAACATTGGTTTACTTACAAACGCTTCAAAGGGCAGGTTCATGTGCTTTTCCACACACCAGCCAGGTAACATAGGCAGTGAAACCTGGCTTAGTTACAGTGGTAAAAGTTCCTAAATTATTGGCATAGGAACACAAGAAAGCCTTGTTAGAGCCATGCGGTCTGAGCTTGGAGCAACCAGCTCAGACTTCTTTACATGCTGAGCTTCTCAGGTAGACCAAAGAGGAATAATGTTAAAGTAAGATCATTATTAATATATGGAATATATAGATATGAGAATTATTGTGTTAGGGGATTTAAATGGAGTATTGGAACCAGAATTGGATAGATCGCAGAAGAGGGGGGGGGGATGAAGGGAAGTTGCCAAAAAGCTTTATGGAAATGGTAAAGTAATTTCGTTGTCCCTGAAGGGGGCAATGACAATAAAGATATTATTATTATTATTAAAGATTTTTGATTTAGTGGATATATGGAGATATAAACATCCTGTCGAAAAGGAGTTCACATATTTCTCAGAACAAAAAATTCGTATAGTCGAATAGACAGTATATGGATTACTAAGAGGAGAAAGGGAAAAAAAGGTGGAGAATGAATGTTTTCTTATTAAAAAACGAAAAAGTAATACAAGGAGCCAGAAAGTTGATGAAGGAATATTTTGAAAACAATTGGAGGAAAGGGACAGATGTTAAAACAGTGTGGGATGCTGGGAAGGCGGTTGTTAGGGGATATTTCATACAACAAAACTCAATAGCATATAAGAATAAAGAAAAAAAGAAAAGGGAGCTTTTAGAAGAAATTAAAAGGAAGGAAAAATTGGCCTATGCAAGCAAAAATAAAGAGAGATTAAATCAAGAAATTAAATTACTGAGAGTAGAATACAATAAAATTACAGAACAGGAGGTAGAACAACAAATCAAATTTTGGAAATATAAAAATTTTGAATGGGCAAATAATGGGCAGCACGGGAAAAGGTACTATGATACATATATGGTGGAATTGTTTAGACATCAAACAATTTTGGGAAATAATATATAATGAAATGGAAAAAATGTTTAGATACTCATTTAGGAAAACACCAGAAGGTTTTCTATTGGGAATAGTACCAGGAAGCCTAAAGGAAGAAGATAAGACCTTATATTTATACGCAACAGTAGCAGCAAGGCTATTGACTGCGAAAAACTGGAAAAGTGGTATAATACCGACAAAAACAGAGTGGCTTGCCAAATTATTGGAGTATTACAATATATCCAAAACAATGGAAGAAATTGGAAGGATTTCAAAAGAAAGGATAGATAGGGACTGGAAGGTGTTTAAAAGATACTTGCAAAATCATATCGAAAAATCAGAACTCCTATTAGAATAAACAAGTTCCGTTTCAAATACTGAAATATCAAATAAGATGGATAACAATGTGTAATAGAAAAAGAAGTATGAAATTAGGCTAAAGGTGTGTGAAAGAAAGTAATAGAAGTGGAAAGAAATTGTAATTGAGTAGATTGGAAGTCAAACACAAAGGTGGGGTGAGGGGTGGTGGATGGTGATGGGGAAAGGAATTATTTGTGGGATTGAGTGTAAGTATGTTTGAACACTTTTAAGGATTGTATGAAATGTATGTTTGTATGCTTGTATATGTGTATTAATGATGAACTATTTTAACAATAAAAACCTATTTAAAAAAACAAAGAGGAATAACAATAGGTCTGATTACCTAGTTCCTTGGAAGGTGAGGTAAGTCCAGCAGGACAGCTTACTCTATGGTCTTAACCCCTTCATACATTAATTTGACAAGCATGCTGGTTATACAAGGGTGGTTATCCCACACTGTGAATTTAAAATGTGCCCAAATGCCCCTGGGAGTACCCAGGTGCACCACCCCTTTATAGAAGGACATGCAGATAAGCACCTGTCTTTTTGCTTCTCATTCTTTTTTAAAGCAGCAACTGTTAAAACCAACCCTCTCAGGACAGGGCATATATATTTTTAGAACTTGTGATGGGCACTATCCAAGTGGACGACCCTCACAGTGGAATGTATACAGGCCTGCTACAATATCAGCTGA
This sequence comes from Podarcis liolepis, assembly GCF_965112155.1. NCBI lineage: Eukaryota > Metazoa > Chordata > Lepidosauria > Squamata > Lacertidae > Podarcis > Podarcis liolepis. Next base: position 43,500,553 of record NC_139555.1, read on the forward strand.
AGGCCAGCTTTTCCAAAGGACAGCTTGAAGCAGCGCAAAAAACCTACAAAACTGATTTGACCAAAGATCATGGGAGGACACACAAAAAATGAGCATGTGTGCCGTGGGCAATGACACCTCTGCAACACCGCCTCCAGCTCTTTGAAAAGCTAGCTGCTACGCGCAGCCTCAGTCCTTTGTAGCTTACTGTCCTCATTGCTGACTGCCAACAGCCTGACAACCCACCCTCAATGTTCCTGGGGCCGACCATTTCGCAAACACTGGGACTGACAGCAGTTTGGATTTGTGCTCCAAATGTGACTTTTGCAGATTCCCTGCCAATCTGTTGTCTCCAGGTGCCATTATGACATGCAAGACAGAATAGTGGGTCAGGATGAGGAGGTGAGGATGGAGTGTATAGGCTAAAATGGTGCCAAAGTCAGGGTGCCTGGATTTGTATTTAGGTAGAAGCATATTTGCTGATATATTGCCCTTTGCAGAGGTGAGGGAGGTAGGGATGGACAAGGCTGGGTGGACAGTGATGTATTTATTAAATTTATATCCCACCTTTCCTTCCAAAGTTGCTCAGGAGGCCAAACACATACACAATGGGTTTTTGTTTAAAGGCATTCTCACTTATAGTTAAAAACATTATTTCACCCAGTGATCTCAGGCTTGCCACCAGGGCTGGTGTTATAACTTAGTGTTGTAAACAAAATTGAGTGAAGCCAAGGGTAATGACAGGTATTTAAAATTCTGGAATTCACAATTTCTCCTCTAAAGGACATAAGATATTATTGTTAAATACCATGGTGATTTTTAAAAATGCATAAAATTAACACTGAAAAACTTTTGCAATAACTGAACTTTGCAAACCTTTTGTGAAATAAGCATTATTTTTTAGGAAAATGAAATTGTAATGTTATTCTTAAAAAAAAGAAGGCCTGGCTAGGGCCTGCTGGGATCTGACCCTCACCTGAATCTCATAACTCTCCTGACAGATCATTTGATCTGCAGCCACAGTGTGGAAATAAAGGATGAGATTGCCCACCAGATACCAGGCACTCTGCTATTCAAATTAGGCCTCTGTGTTTTTGTTACAATCCCCTTCTCAATTAAGTAATCAATTTTAATCTAGAATTTAAATTCTCAAAACTTTCTTATTTGTTAATTCGAGCAAGTAAACTACTGCTCTCACTTCATTACAAACAGTATTTCTACCTGCAACACACTTGAGCAAACCTGCTCCTCTTCCTTTCACAGATATTTTGTTGCCATTTGCAACTGTAGCTGCCTCTGATTAGTTATCATTTAACTCTTTGAGGAAATAATTAGCATCACACGTCATGTGCATGGAAGTTACTGAACCAATTAACCAACTAGAAGGATTACTGTTAATAGCACCAGTTTTCCTATACAGTGGTACCTCTGATTAAGAACTTAATTCGTTCCGGAGGTCCTTTCTTAACCTGAAACTGTTCTTAGCCTGAGGTACCACTTTAGCTAATGGGGCCTCCCACTGCCGCCACGCTGCTGGCGCATGATTTCTGTTCTCATCTTGAAGTTCTTAACCCAAAGTACAGACTTCTGAGTGTGTAACCTGAAGCATTTGTAACCCAAAGCGTTTGTAACCCGAGGTATCACTGTAACTTGATATTGCTGGATAGTTTTGATGAACTGCAAAAGGATTTTTAGTTTGCTTTCTGTTGCCACCCTGGAACTTTTCTTTATTAGTGCCACTTTGTTTTGTACGATTCCTTGCAAATGAAGGAAAACAACTTTTCTGCTTGTATATGTTGATAATATAATTTTGGTTACTGAGAACAAACAAGATTGTACAAAAGCAAGATTGGGCACAGGCCTGGCCAGGACATAGGCATCCTGACTGTGACAAAGGTGATCTGTGTGCTTGCTTGCTTGCTTGCTTGCTTGCTTGCTTAACAGCTGTTGGGGACTTCAAGGACCCTGCTCTCCCTTCTTATGGTCTTTGTATTGGACCTGGAGACTTCAACAGAGAGCATTCCATGTCAAGAAGGAGGACAAGTGGGCACCCTATCAAATGACAAGGCAGGAGCTAAATGGAGCAGGGCCTTTTCACTGGTGGTGCCCATTGTATGCCTTGCTCTTCCCAGACCTGTTTTCTTTTGGCCTGTATTTTGGAGCTTTATAATTTAGGAATACTTTGGAAAAACTGGTTGGCAAGTCTTATCAGTTGCTGACGTATGAGCGGATTTTATCTGCTGTTATTCTGGGGTTCTGGTGCACCAGGGTTTACACCAGTGTAATAGAGCTGGTCAGGATGCCAGAAGGGATACAATTTACGAGCTTTCTCCATTATCTGCACAGCAGGGGGTGTTCGGTCAATAGTGCAAAGGCTGAGCTGAAGCATTCCCTGCTGGTTACCTGCTTTCAGCAATAGGGGTCGCTATTTGGTAGTACGCAATTGGTTAGCTGTCAGATTCTAGAGCTCCCTATTGGTGGCTCTTAGGTAATTCACAAAATACAGAGTCCATTCATAAAACACAGCGTTCATTCATAAAGCAGCAACATATATCTCCATTGCTATATATTGGGCATATATTTCAGCATTTGAACGTACAGGTTTATGGCCATGCTGTAGTGTAGTTATTATGCGACAATGAATAAAAGGTGGCTGGGCTCATTGTCTCGGGGTTTGGGGGGGAAGAGGTTACAAAACTGATTTTCAATAAGTACCCTCCCTTTATTTCCATAACAAGTCCTTGAGTCTGTACTCTGAATAGTGACATAAGGGACCTAGAAGGTGCAGGGCTTGTCAGTCCAACCCCTGCACAGTCTCATCAGGGCTGACCTTAAGGCAATTGGAGCAATTTGGCCAAATTGGGCCCTGCGGACCGCCCAAAGGGGGCCTCTGCACCAGGGCAATCTAGATGGGTTTTATTTATACCTATAAGATTTTGCAGACTTTGGCTGTGAACTGGGGCCCTACAAAAAAAATTCAAGTTGCGTCCCACTGCTTCAAATTGGGCCCCACTGACTAGCCCTGAGTTTCAGAGTTGCTGGGCCTGAGTTGCCCTGCCCTCGCATGAAGTCTTGGGTTTGTAATTTTGGGAGAGGGGAGACTGCCCACTGGGGAGCGGGCTGGCAGGCTGGCAAGGCCCCAGGCTTCAGCCTACTTAGCATATACATAAATCCAGCACTGCTTGCCAGGGCCAGTATTCTTCAGCCACCAAATGGTACACAGGAAAGTTTTCACATTCCTGCTGAAAGCTGATCATGATGGAGATGGATCCACCTTGCTAAGGAGGGCATCCCACAACTGGGGACCACCACTGAAAAGACTCTGCCACCAACTGGACAGTCCCTGGTAGCAGCAGCACCAACATCAGCTCACCTGCTGACCGTAGAGACCAAAATGGCCAATATTAGGAAAGGTCCTCTTTTATGTACTTGGGTCCCAAGCTATTAAAAAATATATATGCTAGTACTAACACCTTGAGTGACGCGGGTGGCGCTGTGGGTTAAACCACAGGGCCTAGGACTTGCCGATCAGAAGGTCGGTGGTTCAAATCCCTGCAACGGGGTGAGCTCCCGTTGCTCGGTCCCTGCTCCTGCCAACCTAGCAGTTCGAAAGCACGTCAAAGTGCAAGTAGATCAATAGGTACTGCTCCGGCAGGAAGGTAAACGGTGTTTCTGTGCACTGCTCTGGCCTAATGGTCAGGGGTACCTTTACATTTACTAACACCTTGATTGGGTCTGGTAGCTCACTGGCAGGCTTTGCAGTGCTTTCAGGACTGGTGTCACATGGTCCCATCGGGCTGCCCCACTTAGCAGGCCACCTTCAAGGGCAGTTCCACATAGCGCACATTACAGTAGACTGGGCAGGAAGTCACTAGAGCATGGGCAACTGAAGTCAGGATATCCCTGTCCAGGGATGGCTGTAGATGGGGAACCAGCCTGACCTGGGCATAAGCACTCCAAGCCACAGGAGCTGCTTGAGACTCCAGTGACAAGTCCAACCCACCCTCGCATTATTTACCACCCACCCAGCTTCATGAATGGATTCCATCCTCTCACCAGCTCACTGTTCCACCTCTCACCAAGAGGTTGGGTTAGCCACATACACCCTCTTGCTGCAGTCAGGAACTGCTGAGACAGGCCTGGTTGGCCCCTCTAGGAATCCAAGCTCTTTGGCAAAGCCAAACTGCCCTGCAAATGTACCACAGGTAGAGACTGCAGGCAATCAATAGATGTTAAAATTCACCACTCGATCTCTACCTGGGCAGATGATGCAAGCATCTCCTCTCTCTGCTGATGCTGGGGATAGGTGCATGCTCTGCAAAGCCAAAGAAGGGCAAAGGCTCAAGGGTGTGCGCGCCAAAAGCTTGTGGCAACAGCTTCCATTTTCCTTTGTGCTTTGTTGCTTAGCAGCCTTGGCAGGTTTTGCCTCTTTCAAGGCTGCTTGTGAATTACAGTGTTAAAGATGGAAAAGCAGCAGAAGGAGAAAAGATCTGCATGCAAATTTGAATCTGGACCTGGAAGGAAATATAACCCTGTTTCTAGATCACAATCTATATCCAGCCACTGCTTGTCGGTGGGGAGTTGGTGAATGTGGAGATGGGCTTGGCTTCTGGAGAGGGCAGCACTGGACGATCCCCTAGTAGTTCTGGATTCTATGATAATAGCACTTCTGTATCTCTCATGCCATTTTAAAAAAAAATTGAAACAGGAAGTCCACTGTCCACCCACAATGCAACCACAAAGCACTTCATGAGTTCCTGCTTCGGTTTGGGGGTGCCTCAGACCATTCCCTCTTTGTCTCTGACAAATGCACAATCTCTTCAAACCATGCACTTTGGTTTAAGATTTGGGATTCATCCAAATCCACTACCCACCCATTGTATTAATGAACACATTTTTGTATAGTTTAGTTGTTACTGCTGATATACTTAGTAAGTTGTTGTTATGTTATGTTTTTATACTGTAAATCACCCTGTGATCTTTGGATATGAAGGGCAGTATATAATTTTAATAAATAATAATAATAGTTGGTATACAACTACTAACAGTGTTTGAAATAAAGCCAGTCCACTTCACTTTAAATGTGTTTTTGTGTGTGAGAATGTTACAAAAAATGTATGCTTAAACATATTACTATTCATTTCATATTTGAAATCATTATTTTCCCCCATTTCATTATATTAACATTATGTGTCCAGATCATACTTACTGGGGGTCCACTAACTGGGAATAGCGAGTGTCTATTTTGACACGCAACTATTTTTTAAAAAGCAATTAGTTTGGTAGCTGTGCAGAGAGGATGCTATAAAGAGATGAAAGATTTGCCTTGAAATTTGGATTAAAAAATCAACTCTGGATTTTAATTTAGATTGTTCATCATTTAGGCCTATAATGGATCGTTCTTTGGATCATTGTCTGCATCCACATCCAAGAACGATTTCCACCCTGCTCCTCCTGTTCACAGAAGCTGTCGCTGCAAGATGCAGTGGGTTGGCACTAAGAAACTGACAACCAATCTCTGCTTGCTTCTGGTACGCTAATCACACAGAGATAGTTACTAGTACCAAAACACTTACTTAGACACCCCTTCTATCAGTACATTGGCTGCAAACACACCATACATTTAAAGCACATTTTCCACCCCACCACCATCCTAGGAAGTGGCTGGAGCAGGGGAGTAAACCATAATAGTCTTGCCATTATACACAAAAGCACCTACTGTTGCTTTTAGACCAGTTCCAGCAGCTACTGGTTGACTGACTTCTGGCATGACTGCAATCATGATTTCATATGTGTGAAAATATGTCATGCAAATTGGCCATCCACAAAACTTGCTTGTAGCTCATTATGATGTACTTCTGTTCACGATGTTATTAATAACTTGCTTCTGTTAACTATACAAAAAAGCCATGTTGACTATATAAGGGGGGAAAATCTTCCCTTCTGTTCCCTTCACCTATCTTCCTACAGTCAATCTTGCAAGGCCAGTGCAAACACAGATTTTGTTGGTTGGCTAAGCTGGTTAACTTCCTTCATGGGAGCAATTTGTGGTTCTCATTCACAGTTATGTTATGTGCATTGCTTGTGCAAGCAGCTACTCTCCCATTGGGAGCTTTGCAAACTGTGGTTTCCCACATATTTTCAGTTCCACACTGAGACCACATTTGCATAAGAGATTGCCCAAGAACTATTGGTTCTTAGAAAGGATGTCATGTTGGAATTCTAGAGAAATGAGGGTAGAGGAATAATCTTGCTAAACACACACACACACACACACACACACACACACACACACACTTTCAGGTCCCTTAGATGTGGGGTTGAACTATGATCTGCTTCTGGGTCCTTCCTGTCCTGCTGGCTCAGATGGATGCATCCTTCGTCTAAGGGAGGACTGTAGCTGAGGTTGCCCTGGCCACAGGCAGTTGTGCCAGTTCTGGGAACAAAGAGCTTTTCCTATGACAACGCAACGAAGCATGTGTGAAAGTAGCCTGTTCTAGTAATATTAAGGGCAAGCAAGATTAAGTTAGCTAGAGATGTGTTTTAAATTAAAGAGTCCTTTGTTTTCCTGCCCCCAAAGCTTTCCTGCCTATTGTAAACAAACTCTTTGCTTGAGAGAAAATGTCTGTTCTGTGAATACGCAGGAAGTAGTTGGCCTGCCAGGAGCATGTTATTGGTTGCCTAGTGCTGCTCTGCTCAGGTAAATGTTTAAAGGAAAAGTCTCCCTTTAAAATTAGAAACATGTGCAGAAAATACATTCAGAGTCATTGCCAAGTTACTGATTTTACTGACCACTAATGGGAAAACTCTTTTCAAAATGGAGAGAATGGCTGAGCTAAGAGTATGTCCACATTAGCAGCTTAAAACACAGCAAGGACATTCCCCACTTCCCCTCTAGCTGCATTTTAAGCAGTATTTGCGCAATGTTTTTTGAATAAGCCAGAAAGTGCTAGGACTGGAGAGGGAAAAAGAAGAGCTGTTCATGAAATTCACAAGCCAAGCCCATGACTTCACTCGATTTAGCCAAATAATCTCCTCACCCCCACCAGACTTCAAAACCATAACTAAGGGGGTCATTTCGCAAAGTAGAGGTCTGGCTCTCCATCAGTTGAGCTTTGAGGACAGATACTTGGAGGATGGAGATCTGAGACATGTTGCACTCTCATGTAATATAGTGATTTCCTGCTATTTTGTGTGTGTTCCATTTAACCAAGGACCAACTTTTATTTTAGTTTTGCTCTGCGGATGTTGCCAAAAATGGCCTCTCTATGAAGTGATATTCAGAGAGGCCCATCATGTGATATGGTGCGAGAGATATGAAGGCCTGAGGACAAAATGGAGGGGGGATGGGATGAAAATATTTGTCCAAGGTGTGAGATGGAAAAACTCAAAACTTGGGGTGAGAAAACTGTTGTATAAAACATTTTCTCTTTCAGAATGAGGAGTGAAATATTTCTTAAGGCACAGTTTGAAAATAATACTCTTACAGCTAATTCTCTCTGTTGCAAATGTGTTCTTAGAACCAATATTTTAATTATGTTTTTTTTATTTAAATACTTGTATATTGCTAGTCATAAGAAATACCAAAGCAATCCGCAGCAAACCTACTTATATACAATAAAAAAGTCATGTACAAATTTAAAATCAGAGATCAACTATCAATTACAGATAGATATTTTCTTAATTGCCTGCATAAGCTTGCTGGCATAGAAAATTTATCAGCAGGCATTTACAGACTAAAACAGAAGGCGCCTGCTGAATCTCAATTGGCAGAGCATTCCACAGGACTGGGGTGATGACACTAAAGGCTCAGTTTCTTGCTGCTGTCAGATGAGCCTCGCCAAGTCGGGGGGCGACCAACAGTGCTCCTGCTGATGTTCTCACTTATCAAATTGGGATATGAGACTGTAAGCCGTCCGTAAAGTACCCTGTACCTAAGTTCCTCGGGGCTTTGTAAATTAATACACCTTTGCTCAGTAATAGATGAGCAGTCAGTGCAGATGTTTTATAATCTGCAAAGGTAGCATAGGATTTGTCCTTTTTATGTTATTGCAGAATGAGCACAATGAGTCAATTAATGTTCTTTTTATTTTGTTGATGTCTTTTGCATTTTTTTAATGTGCATGCATTTATGATTGTAAATCATTTTGAGACATTTTTGTAGTAAGCAATGAGTAAACGTAACAACAACAACAACAACAACAACAACAACAGAGATTCAGCGGGTGCCTTCTGTGCCAACCTTTAAATGCCTTCTGAAAACTTCTCTGTTCTGCCAGACCATGACCTATGCAGGCAATTAAAAGGACATCCCCTACAATGGTCTACTGATGTTTGTTTTTTATTTCTTCTTCTTTTTAAATTGTTCTTAACTTAATATGATTCCATTGTCTGGTTTTATGTTGTAAACTGCTGTGATACATTTTCATGATACGGAGCCATATGAATATTTTAAATAAATAAATAAATAAAAAGATGCAACTCCTAACCTTGTGCTATCATTGACCATGCTGGCTAGAGAGCTGGAGATCAAAAACATCTGGATGGCCACCACCTTGGCTATCCATAAGTGAAGAAATACATTGAATGCAATGTATAGATACTCCTCAAAACCTTCTGGGCCACCTATTTATTTATACAGCACCAAATCTCACCAGGTTAACACTGCTTGTTATGTAACAACGTCACTTTAGGGTTGCTGGTTTCACCCCCAACCCCTTGAAGTAGGGTTGCCATATTTCAAAAAGCTGGGGGGGGGGCAAAGTTGTTGAGCTTTTTTAGTTTTGGTGAAACTCTTTCAAAAAAAGAGACCTTTTGAGCTATTTTTAAGGAAATTTGCCAAAATGTAGACTTCCGACATCAGTTGCCATATTTCCTGATGTTCCCAGACATTTCAACGATTTCCACCCAGACTGCTTCTAAATGCAGTATTCCGGCTATGTCCAGGAAATTTTGGACATATGGCAACCCTAGTAGAATAGTTCTGTGTGAAATTTTGCTCTGGAACATAGGTTATTCCACCAAGTGGCACAATCTAACATGGGGCATTTCCAGACTGTCACTATTTTCAGGTGGGATTCAGTCATGTACTGGGTAATTTGGGTTGCACAATTTATCTGGCACTTTTGTGCAACAAATCTGTTTCCCCTCTCCCCAAAATCAGATGTTTTTTACAATAAGAAAATTGACAGGGAAACACACAGGAGAGTAGGATAGGGGTGGAAGGTTTTTTGCCAATATTGAATTCAGTTCTCCACATTTCTGCAGCAATTTGTAATTAAAAAAAGAAACCCTCATGAAAATTAATCACCATTTGAGTGTGACTTTCTCCTAATAACACATTTTTGTATGTGGTTTTGACTAATTTACCTAATTTGACTAATTTGAGCAAGTTTCCCAATATAATGCATTTTTGCATGTTATTTTCACTAAAAATATATTTTTTATGTCCACTTCCCCTAATATATGCATTTTTGTAAAAAATTTGGTTGCGGAACTGCATCGCAACATTTAGATCTGCGTAAATTTGAAAGGAGGGCTGTGTTTCGGTTCTCATACTGTTTCAGAAAGTGGAAATCTGATACAATCACCTTAAAGTGTGAACTCAATTTTCTCCCATATCCCTCATGTGGGATAACAATTGCTTTGACGCAGCATCATATAACATCGGCCAGTATGGTGAAGGATGTTTACAGCACTGGACTAGGACCTGGGAGGTCAGGGTTCAAATCCCCACTCGGTCATGAAGACGTTCACTGGGTGACCATGGGCTAGCCACTGTCTCTTAGTCTAACCTACCTCACAGGGTTGTCGTGAGGATAAAATGGGGTGGATGAAAACCCATGTAAGCAACCTTGAGCTCCACGCTGTAAACAAATTAGAATGACTGTTCAATATATAACATTGCCATCTGACCTTCCTGCACACTATGTGAAAACAAGTAAGAACAAATGCTCAATAAACAGATTGCTTGGAAGCAACCTTCATCTGTTGTTTTTGTTCTGTGGAACTCACAAGGCTTCTCAGACCTTGGTCTTACAGTCTCAGATGGATTGGCAAGGGCAGAAACTATCCATTCTTCGTACTCTGACTGGGTGGGCCAGTGTTGGAGCCCAAATTGTGTGTGAGCTTCCCATAGGCATCTGATTGACCACTGTGAGAACAGAGTACTGGACTGGATAGGTCTTTGGTCTAATCTAGCAGGGCTCTTCTGAAGTTCTTAAATACCACTCCCCACCCCTACAAGGAATGGGGAGTGGGATTTAAGGGGAATGGCTTTTAAAAGTCTCACTGCACCATGCAGACACCGATTCTTGGTTTCATTACAGTAATTCCCTCCTCGCCACCACCCTTTCATGGTGCCTCTGGAAAAAAGTCGCTCTGGTGTGAGTAAAACAGTACCTGGAACCAAGGGCAACAAGGTCCCATGATTTGCTGAAAAGTGTCTTGGTCACATTTCGGACCAAAAAAATGTGGAAGGCTGTAAATCAAGACTAACACTGAGTAGAATCAGCCAGGGCAGTCCAGAGCTGAACTAATGCAGAGCATGTGTGCGTGTCAAGACTGAAAGGCATTAGCAGATCTACAGGAAGTCCAGGGCGTAGATCGCAAGGCAGGGAGGCAGGGAGGCAGGGAGGCTACAGCTGGATAAAGGAAAATAAGGGGGAGGGATTCAGGTCTGGAATCGTGGGGAGCAGCATTTGCAGCATTGGATCTGCTTGGGCTTGGGAGGGGCAGAGGTTGGAAGTAAACAAGGACAAATTGTAGCACAAGGCTAGCATGGAAGAGTGGAAGAGAAAGCAGAATGCTGTACCAGCTTCATCCCCCAGACAGTGTTTACCTTGAGCAAACATCCCCCATCCCTGGGGAAATAACCAGAGCAGGGAGGGCCCAGCATAGCTCAGAGCCAGCAAAGCCCCTAATCCCCCAGCACACGGTGCACAGGTGCCGAAGGCGGGGAGGAAGGAACCAGGCTAAGCCTTAGCAAATGACAACTGCATGTGTGTGTGTGTGAATGATGCATGAACACTGAATCAAGCTCTGTGGGGCCAATGACGATCTGTTCTATAGGAATTTGCTAAAGTGGGGTTGTCAGCTCCACAGGGCAATATGGAGGCATGAGGTCAGTGTTAGTTCTACGGCATCTGTCAAGCAAGTGTATCTGTTTGTGTGGTTCTGTTGTTCACTCCAAAGAGTTTAAGGAAGCCTGCAAACTCCATATGGGGCTATGTGTGCACCTGCTTTCTAGCAGGAGGGACAGCGAGAGCAGATGAACTTTGCAGAAAGGAAGGAGTGATCAGAGCAGCAAAGAAAGTGTGGGGCTCAGGTCTGAAGAAGCAGGGAGCAGCTGGTATGGTAAAGGAAGATAAGCCATAACATATAATCAGGGTGAATAAAAGCTATAAATGTAAGGGCTAGATGCTTGGAACTGATGTAGACAGTGCAGAGACCTACAGCATAGGAGCAGGAGAGAACAATGAATTTAGCGGAACAGGAGAGGTGGGGAGACTTGGCAGCCAGACCAGCAAGGAGGAGGTTACTGTAATATAGATAAGACGTGACTGGAGCATAGACAAGGTTTAACCACTAGCTCTAGAAAGAAAGAGAAAGGCTGCTCATGGAGTGGCTGAAAAGGGAGAAGTAGCAGGATTTGCGACCACTTGGATGTGAGAAAATGACAAAGTAGAGTCAAAGATGACCCCAAGGTTGCAAGTGGGTGGATAACAGTATCTCCAGCTGTGCCAGACAAGTGTAGGAGCAGGGAAGGTTTGGGTGGGAAGATTAAGAGCCCTGGGCTCACAGGTCTGGTTAATATATAAGACATAGTCTGGTATAAGCTGCATTCAGAGTAGAAGTATGCTTTGATTTATTTGGCCTGAGCACCAAGGTGAATGCAACATTTCTGCCCTGCCTGCTACATCCTTAGCTCAGGTTAAGCTTTCCAGGTGGCACAAATTCATAACATTTTGCAAAGATTATGTCCCCCCCTTTGCCGGGAAGTAGCAAATGACCACCAGACCTGACCTAATAAGTGCTAATCCCTTGACCTCTCTGCTGGTTCACGCTAAACTTTGATGAAAATGCCCTGACTTAAAAACAAAACAAAAACCTGGAAGCTGCTTCTAAAAACCATACTGATATGTGATCTCATCTTATCCTGGAATATCTCTTTCATAAAAGCACATTTCCTGACACCTTTGCCCTCCTACAGTCTTGGGGCTACTTCCAGACAACCTATTTCTTGAGCATTCATCCTGATTTGCTTGGACAAACTTAGACAGAGGTTAGTTTATGTCTGGTCTTTATTAGCATTCATCTTGATCTACTTGCAGGATGTTTCAATGCATTTCCCTGTCACTTTTCTAACTGCAAAAAGTATGTTGTATTTTTAAAAGTGCATTTGTTGTACTATAATCCATTTTAATTTTGCAAACCTAAACAGCGACAGTCTGGGTGCATGCATCCATGCTTTGAGAGGGTGGCACATTTGGCTCCTGAAGCCCCTTCAAAGAAGGCAGGGTCAGAACTCAGCATATTCTTGCACACAGATGGACCAGGTTCAGTCCAAGCATCTCCAGGCAGCAAGACTGGGGAAAAGCTTGACCCTTGACCCTGGAGAGCCTAGGCAGACAGTGGCTAAAATCCCAGGCACAGCTTTGCTGCTTTGGTCATGTGATCTGGAACAATAATACCAATAAATACCAGCTTTCCTAGAGATCAGAATAGATGGTGAGAGTATATACAAAACCACTCTCTTCCTCTTCCTCTCTTTCGAACGAGTCAGAGTGCTCCCACACACTAGGGTCTCATTGCATTGCTCAATCAATTCTCTTATGAAATTAGCTTGATGTGCATGTATCCCTGTTGGTTCCATAAACGTTTATAATTATGGGTACCGCCTCCCACTCAGACAGTTAATTTCAGTTTTACAGCAAAGGTAACAGGGTGTGAGATGAGGATAAGGATTACTTTTATTTAAATGTATATTCCCCCCGCCTCTGTTCCTAAGCCTGGAGTAGGGGCTTGGAGTAGCAAACAACAGGCAATAAAAAAAGAAAAGCATATGAAAAACAATTTGTTATGTACTGAAGTTCTCACCCTGGACCAGCAGGGGGATACTGTAGATAGTTATGCAAATAAGGGATTGAAAGTGATGTTCAGTGATAGGATAGTTTTAGAAAATTGTTACAGTTACATTGTACTGGAGCTCTATATAAGCAGGCTGACTGAACCCTTCAGTTCAGTTCTGTCCTGGCCTGTGAATAAACAAGAGCTGTTTGAAGAATCACTGTGTTGTCTGATATGTTCACCAACAACCTAACACAATTCCAATACCAGACAGGGAAAGATCTTTACGTACAAGACTTGTTGCAAGAGGAAGGTTTTCAGTAGCCACCAAAAAGACAACAGATACGCTACTGCTGGGCAGTCTCTGATGCACTGATGGCAGCCGGTCCCTGCTAAACTATCCACCCAGCCTTATTATTCTTGCCAAGTAAAGTCATGCCCGCGAGCAATTGTGTGAGCAGCTCCACCTCACTCCACCTCAGATGTTGCCCTCCTGGTGCAGCGCTTGGTGATGAGGTGAAATTAATAATAAACAAAAGTCAAATATCCTATGCATGCAATCAGTTCCCACACTCAAATATGCCACTTTCCAGTAGCAGAAGAAAGGGAGGTCTTTATTGGATGCTGCCATAAACAGGCCTGAGCAAAGGGCTGCAAAGGCGCGATTTAGCAACTACTGATGAGCCCATCCTGGGTTCTCATAGTGAACTATATGGCTCACAAGGCACAGAAGGAGCAATTGGTTCCATTTCTGAAAATGATGTTTTAGATCTTTTGGAGCATAGGAAGGCCTTTACTTTTTCTCTCTCACTCTCTCCCTTTAATTCCTCTCCTGTGCTTTGATTGGGAATTGTCGGCATCTCACACCTCTGGGAGCTCATTATCTCACTAATTCAAATCAAATAGGCAGGGAAAAAACACAACGCAGAAATCCTAATCTATTTTTTTAAATAAAATAAAAAGAACCTCAAGCCCCTTAATGAGATTTTTACTCTTGGCAAAGTCCCTCAAGGACAAATTCACACACCATTGTGCTTTCAACGGGAATGAGACTGTTAAAACACAATCGTAATAATTAATAACAAATAGCAATAATTACTGAGCAGACCAATGATGGCAGATAGCCTATATTTTCAACATCAGTGACCATTTATGGCAGGGCTGCTAACACTCATCATTTTTTACTAAACCCCAGGAATTGATTAATAATTGTAATTGGCTATTACGGAAATATGTAAGATTGCCGATAACTATATGCACAATGAAAATAATTACCACTTTCTTCTATGCCAATTAATTATGATAATCCATAATTGTATGTGTTGGTAATCATTATTAACACCTGTAGTGACTGAGGTTGTTGTGACAGGAATCACCAGGTGGTGCTGTTGTGACCTTCTTCTAGCTAAGGGTGCATGATTGTTAATGGGCAAACAAGTTTCTACTCATGTGTGATGTCAGGTGGTTTGGGATTAGGCAGGGCAGGATTTACAGTTGTGCTAAAGATGCTGCAGAGCAGGTAACGTTGCGAGGATTCAGCCTGGAGAGACCAACTTTACACTGAATGCAGCGCCTATACTGGGAGAGGTTGCTGCTGCTGATCTCTCATCTCATTGCTTCTTGGGTCCTACTGCTTACCTTCCTCACCCATCTGCTACAGGGCAAAACTGAAGCCCCACCTGCTTCAACAGAGGAGTAAGGAAAATGAGCAATGGTGTCTGGAAAGGAAAGAAGCAGGAAGTACTTCTGCAGCAATTTCCCCCACTACATTTACAGACAAAGGTCTATTCTCCAGATGACACCATATCTTGCACTAAAGCTGACTTAACATAATTCTGAATCCTGCCCTGCATGATACAAACCAGTTCCCATAACCGCCATCCATAACCTACTGCCACCACTGGAATAATCCAAATCTTACTACTTTTGCATAAAAGTAGAAATTCCAGCTTGCTGTTTCCAGGTTATGACCTTGCAACCCTCAAGTAGGGAACTTGGCATTTCTTTCTTATTAGCTGGGAGTTTCTCCAGTTCCATCTTTAGTTCTGTTGCTACTACTAATGGGATTCTCTGCATGCAACTCAAAAGGAAAGGATGGTCCATGCTCCCACTTTTCAGAATGCCCATTAGCCCAAACAGCATAAGAAGTAGGGAGCAGTTGCTTGTGTTTGGGGACTTCCCCTGGGTATGTCCACCTCTGCATGTGGACAAACAACCAAAGGTGATATACCGTAATGATCAGAGGTCTATAGAACTCTGAGCCAGTCTTCCTAGATGAAACCGGCTAATAGCATCCTGTCCCTTGTGTAGCTAGCTACTGGTTGTAAGAGTCTCACCACTGGTGGTTTCCTTGCTGAAAGGTGAAGGGGAGCTATACCTTTGATGAAGGACTGTAGCTCAGCAATAGAGCACAGGAGGTGGGGCTGGGGAAACCTTGTGCCTGAAGCCCTGGAAAGCTACTGCCAGTGAGTATAGACAGTACTGAACTAGGTGGACCAGTGGTTTCACTCTGGATTCATCTATGCTGTTGTTTAATGTGGACAGTAAGCTTTCTGTGCCTCCATTAATTCTCTGGTGTCCATATGATGTTCCCTTCCAAATCACAGCCACTCTTTCCTCTCCCTCAGTCTAGATTTTCTCATACATTTTCTTTTCCGGAGTATCTCCGGTATGAGAAAATCCAGACTGAGGGATGGACTGCCCAAGGACTAGCCCTAGGAAACACCAGAGACAGGAGCTTGTTTAAAACTATACACAAGTTCACTTTATTAAAGAAGAATTAATTCTAGACATTCCTCCCTCTTGCTCTACATGCAAACAATATGTTTAGCCATAATTTCCTTGGACCACAGAAATTATCTAGTCCAACTCCCTAAGTCAATCCTAGTCAATCCTCAGCATCTCCAGGTAGAGCCGGGAGTGCCCCCAGTATGAAACCCCACAGACCTGGTGCCAATCACTGTGGGGAATATAGAAATAGATGGGCCAATGGTCTGTGTACACACCTCAGTCTTTGAAGAGTTGCACTTTGGGATTGTCTAAAAGCACTTTTGGAGACATCACTTTTAAAGAGTGAAACATTAGTGAAATTTAGGCAACAACTCTCTAAAGATGGAAATATTAGTGTGTAATATTACTATGTATACCGATATACAGGAAAAATATTATTAAAAAGCCACCTTGATTCTCATCAAACCGTTCTACCAAAAGTGCTAAATCCAGATTAAATGGGGAAATAATACAGGGCAGTGTTTTCATGAGGATGCTGCACTAAACTTGCTCACATGAGCAGGATCAAGTCCACAATAAACTGCTGTGTTGAAGTGTCCTAAGCATCAGGACTTTTTTCAGAATAAATATACAGAAGACCAGGCATCAAATGCTGCAAACCAGTCATGCGTGGTCTTTGCTGGACAGAATCCAAGATGAAGTTAACGTTGCATTATAGGGGTGCTGCATCCAAGCAGGGATCCAGGAGGGAACTGAACATCCCTCAAGGTCATATAGTGCAGAACACACATCATAGCAAGGGAGATCAGCTCATGGAGGCAGCAGCTGGGCTCCTTGGGATTTCTAAGAAGGAGGAAAATGGGCATACAGGTGCAGCAGGATAGGAGAAAAGAACACCGAGTTAGGCTGGAGAAGGAGAACAGGAGAAGCAGAGCAGAGCAGCCATGCAGAGGAGTATAGGTCAAAAACAAGGGCCAAAGCACATGGCAGCAGAGCAAGCATCCGGGTCAGGACTGCTGCCAAATGGCTATAAAGTGAAAGGTGAGAGTGATTTAAGGTGCATTAGAGGTGGGCAGGAGGGTAGTGCTAAACAGCTGCATTTTAAAAGCCATTTTTCTCCGGATGAGGCTAAGAGATCAAAACCTTAAATATTTGTTGCTGCTACTGTTGGAGAAGAAGCATAGACACAGGAAAGGTTCAGCAATAAAAGAATTCAATAAAATGTACACGTAACAAATGTGCATCACTAAAATTGGTAATGCATCCCTCTGCAATAACCTTACAGCCTTACGCATTCGATTTAAGCTCCACCGAGTTAAGTTGCAGTTCTTCCCAAGTAATGTGCATAGGATTGCATCCTTGGTATGAATGGCTTGTATCCAGTGTTTGTCCTACTCAGAGTAAACCCACTGAAATTAATGGTCATGACTAGCTTTAGTTCATGAATTTCTGTGGGTCTACTCTGAGTGGAACTTAGTTGAATACCAGTCTATGTTTCCGCCCTCCCCACTGTCTGAAAGCAATCAGTGCCCTAAATGTCCCCACTGCTCCAGGGAATTGTATGTAACACACTTGTGTCAAAAGAAAAGTGGCGGGAAAACAGCCCCAAATGTCACACAATGAAGGCCTGAGCGGTCTTTGTGCAAGGAGATAAGCGAAGCACTATTCTTGTTACCTACTCATTTGTTTCTGTAGGACAATAAGACACACGGCTTCCAGCTTTCAGTACAAGATTAGTGGGGCAGGACTGGAGACTCAACCTACATGTTTCTGCAGAGCCACCCTATGCTCTACAAAGCACATGCTGCAATTATTGGTATCCATGGGGCCTAATGTTGGTAGCAGTACTCAGACAGCCACTATGGCTATTCTTAGGGTAGAAAAGGAAAGCAAGCAAACAAACAAACAAAAAACAACACTGCTCTCACAATCCCAGCTGACAGTGATGATGGGGAACTAGCTTCTCTCTCATCTTCCTGATGACATGTTTATTGAGCACAAAGTTTGCAGGGAGGTTAGACAACACCAGCTATTTATTGAGCATTCATTCTGATTTGTTTGCAGTGAAGTTAGACAATGTTGCATCAAGCATGTGTTACCCCCACCCCACAATGCTACTCAGGGTATAGGCACATATGTTTCTGTGATTGCTATGTGGTGTGTTTGAGTTCTGCTTACTGCCAGATTACTACACCACCAAACCAGGAGCCTCTCACATTAAATCCAGAGCGAGAATAATGCAAATGTGCTGTAAATGTTGGGAATTGCTACAAGGAATGGACAGGCACTTGGGATGTCCCGTCTGTATTTTGTGTTTCTGCGGCATGTGTATTTGTATATATGTGGCAACTGCCTACCAGGACAAGGCATGTACATAGAGATGCATGTATATGTACAGAATGGGTGCACCCACATGTACAGCATGGATATTAGGGCGATCCACGATTGCAGCGTGCATCTGTCTCTCCCTGTGACTCGCTCTAGCGTGCTGGCACTTCTGGGCTCTATGCACGCGCACGCATGCACACACATCTGCATACCCCTTACTCCAGAAGCCCATTAATAAAAAATGCACTCGCTGCCAGCCAGCCTTAGGCCCCAGCTCGACAGGAACGAGGCTGCTCATGAATATCTCATGGCACCCTTGCTGGTGAAGGGGAAGGACGCTGCGAAGGGGGAGGTCGGCAGCAGGTTAGGATGCTTACGCTCTGCTGAGCCTCATAAATATGGTAATAGCAGGACAGGGACATGGCTCTTGCTGGGAAAATCTGGCCTCACCAGCTTCTTCGGCCCCAACCACCCTCCTTCCTGTGCAGACACACACACAGTATGGGGAGACTCCAAATGGAACAGGTGGAACAGCCGCCTGCTAGACAAGAAGTCAGGCTGCTGGGATCAGTTCCAGGCCCCATGCAATGCGCCATCTCAGCACGTGGCAGCCCCTGTCCCCCTACCGCCTTCACTTGACACCTGCCACTCTCTGGCCCTTGAGGGGCTGCTGGAGCTAAGCCCCAACTTTGCTTAGAATTATCTACTGGCTTTAGGTCTGGTTTACACTGGCTGGGGATTCTGATCGCCAACTGGGATGCAAGGTTGATCCCATTATCTTCTCGCTCACTGCCTGGGCTACTTCCTGTGTGTTATTCAGCATCAAATTAGCAAAAAGGCAATATGTGAATGAGCTGGCTTACCCAGTGGCTCAAGTACTGAGACTGAAGTGCTGGATATGCCACAGCCGACACAGCCAGCAGCAGTCAGATCTACATGTACATTCTCATGCTGTGAGCATTCACCTGCATTTGCATGCAAATTCATCCTCCCCCAAAATGGCAATCCTACATATTACCTCTCTAGCAGCTGCACGCGGAGTGAATGAGCCATATCAGGTAATTCTTCAGTAGGCAGGGCAACTGAGGCCTAGTGTCTAGAGCAGAGGTAGTCAATGTAGTACCTTCCAGATGTTGCTGGATTACAACTCCCATCATTCCTGCCCGCTGGTCATGCTGGCTGGTGCTGATGGGAGGTGGAATCCAAGAACATCTGGAGTGCCCCAGCCTGGCTGCTCCCAGTCTAGAGCAAAACATTTGGCTTGGGTGGCTTGCTGCTACTCATAACAATGGGTCTCACATGAGCAAGCTGGAGCTCTGGAAAGCAGCATGAACCTATGGTTATGGGATGGTGGAGGAGCAAGGAGAAGGCTTTGTGAGAAATCTGAACAACACTAGGCTCTTGAAAGAACGGGGCAGATCCAAGGTATGGAAGCCGTTCCAACTCAGGAGCAGCCTCAGGAGAAAGGCATGTCAGGCATGACAGACGGCTGCTAATGACTTGGGGTGATAAATGAAGGAGCCATGAGATGCTGAGAGCAAGCAGGGAGTGAGGAATGGCATGGCCACTGCAAAAGGAACCTGAGGCTGGAGCTCTGCACTGTCCTTCCTTACTGAAGCCTCCAAGTGAGGTAAGGTATATGGTGATCATTAGAAGAGGAACAGGTGGGCAGGGGCATAACAGTCATGGGAGCCTCGGCCTACTTTGGGAAGGAACCTATCCTTCTGCCATCCCTTTTAATTCCATAAGGAAATTTTCACGGATTTGTTCATTGCTTTGCTCCAGTTCTTGATCATCCCAAAGCAAAGAGGCTAGCTAGGCCTACGTGTGTTCTGCAGGAGGAGGCCTGCAGAATCCAACCTTCCTCTGTGTGGGTCATGGTGGCTGAGCAAGCTGGATTCTCCCCAGCCCTCTCTTGTTCATTCCTCTGTTCACCTTGGGCTCACCTTGGAACGAGGGTTCTTTCGGATCCTGACATTGCTTTCAAACTCACCTTGCATCTAGGGCCCAGGTACCAAATGAGTTTTAAAGGTATAAACACAGTGGTTCTCAAAGGGTGTGGCGTACCACACTGGTATGGCAGGAAAGGATGGCAAGTGTGGCGGAAAGATTCAAGGGCAATCAAAGAAACAGCTAAACATTTCAGTGAAGTACAGTATAGTATCAAAATATTATTTTTTTTGCAGAAATTTTAGCTGCATTGTTTTATACTTTATAGATGTCCCATGATCGTATTATAAAACAGTTTTGTACTATGTTATAAATCAAGCACTGCTAATTGCTTCTTTTCCTTTTCCAATGTATTTCTTAATCAATAAAAAATTTGGTGTGGCGCAAGCAAAAATTTTATTCGGAAACTGCGGCCCAGAGAAAAAAGTTTGAGAACCAGTGTTGATGCCTCTCCAGACATCCTTTTTATTGTGCATTCAGATTATTTGCACTCATGGCGGCATCCAAGCAGTTGTACATGATCCTGCTTTCAATACTGCTTTCCCCTGTAAATGTTTTAAGGCAGACGTACTACTTTGTTTCTGATCAGTGCATGTTCCGTAACTCCCTCCTGAAATATTGTCACTTTTCATACTACAAATGCTGTAGTTTATTTTTTGCCCTGCTCTTGAGGCAGGACAGTGCAGGAGTGTCCAGGCAGCAACAATGTGGTAATACTGGGGAAGCATCACAGAACAACTAGTAAAGCAGAATGGTGTGTGGAAAATCCAGCATAAATTCAGCACTAATGCACTATTATTGCGACAATAATCCGTTGCAGAAAACATCCACACACAAAACCCACCAGTCTGGAGAGGCCCTTAGTGAGGCTATTCCACTTGGCTTGAAAGTCCTGTCAGCCAGAATACATAGAATTCATGATTGCTGGGCCCCTTGGAAGGTGGCAGAACACTCTGATTGACAGCGGGGAGTATCTAACCAAACCAAGTGCACCAGGGAGAGAAGGAGCCAAGCAGGTAGCTAAAGAGGGTTCCCATGGGACATAGCATGAGTGGATCTGGGTATTGTTATGTTTATGTCACTGTGAACCACCCTGAAAAAGGCAGTGTAGAAATATATAATGAGAAAGGCAGTATATAAATATTTTAAATAAAAAATGAAATAGCCTGAGTAAGAAAATGCAGAGCTGGAGATCACATGGAAACAGATTCATGAGCACATTAACACCCTAGTGTGTGCCCACAGCTCTTACTGCCCGCCTTAGCCAGGCACAGAGCTGCAGAGAGACTGGGAAACATGTGGGGCAGGAGAGATAAATCACATGTATCCGCCCAACTGCCTAAAACAGCAGCTAAGGGACTATCATAAAATGCCCTCCTCTAATTAAGGCATTTATTTAGTTCCAAGTGATCATATGTGCATGGGGCATTACGTAGGCAGCAGAGAAGATGACAGCACCCCCATCAACAATGTAGGGATGACCTAGTAAGTCCAGCCCATCACTGGCATCACAGTTCCCAGCTGTGCTGATTGTAACAAAAAGCAGATTTCAGGCTTGTGGATCCACTTTGTGTTTATTAGAGCCCTCAGACCCACTGACTGGAGCCAGGGCCCACTGACTAGTGCCTACATTACTTAGGAATGTGAAGAATATGCTGCCTCTGAGCAGCTGCTGAGTGAGCACAGGAATTTGTTTTGAATTGAGCTCATGGTCCTTCAGTGTGAAAATACGTTCTGAGGAAAGTCTTCTTCATTTTGGGCAATATGGTGGGTTGTTTTTTTAAGGTGGAGGAGAATGATTTTGTTGTTGCTGAACAATTGGGAGACCTTGCCAATCTACTGTAGACCTTAAGCCACATTCACACCACAGATTTAAAGCAGTATCATAGCACTTTAAATTGTCATGGCTTCCCCCAAAGAATTATGGGAGCTGTAGTTAAGGGTGCTGATCCCCTTCCAGAGCTACAATTTCCAGAGTGGTTTAACAATCAACCCCCCTTCACAGGGAACTATGGGGTAGGGGTGAAGGAAGGGGGGTGCAGTGGGTGCGGACCGCCCCGTGTGTCACCACTGAGGGGAGTGACAAAATGCTGGGCAGCAGTCACTGCGGGGCCTGCCCACACAGTCTACCCGCTGCCTCCCCCCCCCCCAGCTGTAGGGCTCTTGTCTACCTTCTGCCCACCCGTGGACAAAGATGGATGGTTTCTTTGTTTCTTATTTTTCCAGTGTTCAGTCCTTTGCATTTCTGTATCAGATTTGTTCATGAAAATTCATCGGCATTTTGGTGCAAATTTCCCATACATACATGCATGCATTTTCCTCTACTATTGCACATATTGGCATGTTATTTTTGATAATATAAGCATTTGTATGCACAATTTACCCTAGCATATGCATTTCTCTACACATCACTTGGCCGGTGAACTACACTGCAAATTTCAACAAAAGGCTTCGTTTTGCATATTGTTCCAGGAAGTGTGAATGAGACAGGTTCACCTTTAAATGTGAATTGAATTGAATTCCTTCTCCATCCCTACTCTTGGTTTCCATCATAGGAACCAACTCTAGGTTGGGCACCCACAATAATATAATTGTGTGGCTGGGCACCCACAAAGTCAATGAAAAAAGCTGGCAAGCAGCAGCAGTGCTTCCTTCAAGAGAAAAGAAGTTCAGTTCTGCCCTCCACAGCCAACCAGCGAGGCACCCTTTTCCAGGAGGTGGAGCTCAGATGCAGAGAAGTCTCTCTGCCTCTGAGTCAGAGCCGCTCCCCATGGAAAAGGGTGCCTTGCTAGCATGGGATAGGAGGAGGAAGAGGAGTCACCAGTGGCCACCATTGCAACATGGACATGCAACATCACATGCACACATGCAGGCATGTGCATGTGATATCACATGCCCACGTTGCAGGGGCAGGCACCCACAATCCTGAGGGTGAGATAGCCCCCCTGGTTTCAATCCATTTGCAGACACAATCCTTGCCTCTCCTACTTACATACCTTTATTAGGAAGCTTCCTTATACCCAGTAAGACCATTGGTCTATTTAGCTCAGCATTGCTTATGTGGACTGGTAGTGGCTTTCAGGATTTCAGGCAGCAGCCTTTGCTAGTCATACCTAGAGATGTTGGGGATTGAACCTGATACCTTCTGCATGCAAGGCAAATGCTATACCACTGAGCTATGGTCCTTCCCCTTATTTTCTCTCACATGTAAGAGATACAGTAGCCCAAATACTTCCCATCCCTTTCCCTTGTGCTCTCTGTCTTCAGCTGGCCCTGTATGCTCTCAGCCAAAGTGATTCCTCAAGTCCAGCCAAGCATCTGTCAGCAAGCCTGGCCTCCACACCCTCCCTTGCCGCCTTCCTCCTTGCCCTGCCTGTCTGATCCAGACAGCAACCTCCTTGGGGCAGAGACTGTCTCTCTCTAGGGCTCTGCAGCACTGACAGCATTCAATAAATGATAAATAATCATGTCCTGGACTCAGCTTCCTAGGAGGGCCTGGAGCAGCTAAAGGGAAGCACAGCAGCCATCTGTGGCTCTGCTGAAAGACGTTGCTGCTCTCTTTAGCCTTCCCACCAACCTGCTTCATCCTGCCAGGACCCCCCCCCCAAAAAAAAGGCATTGCAAGCAGAGAGCAGAAATCCAGCCTGCCTTCTCAGCTGTCAGGCAGGTCTTAGCATCCTGGGGAGAAGATTTCGACAAAAACGGATCCTGGGGATTCCATACTTTGTGATGCTTAGCAACCACAGCTCAGACAGATTGGGCAGAGGAAGGTGAAAATTGTCCCTGAAACTGCAGTGTCTATATTAAACTGGTCTCTCTCTCTCTCTCTCTCTCTCTCTCTCTCTCTCTCATATTCCACATCCCCCGGAATACACTGATTTGTATTTTACACACACACTCGCCTTCACACAATGCTACAATCTCCCACGGGTAACAGATTTACACTATGTCAACAATGCAATATAATGGGTAAATGCCCATGAGAAAGAATAGGCCGTCAATTGTGTCGCTGCAGTGCGATGCCAAAACTTTACCAGACTCTCCCCGAAAGCACAACCGGCTACTGAAAACGAGTGGGACAAACAGATCCAAAAATGATATGAAAAAATACATAGGCAAATGTCAGTGCAAGGAATATTCTAGCTGCTTTGCTAGTCTGAAATAATGCAGAAGGAGGGGCTGGCAGTTCTCAGATGACCAAAGATCGGAGACACCGAAATCCTGCTCCTGGCCTTCTGATGTGCCAGAAATTGCTTCATAGGAATATTGGAAGCTGCTTCATTCCAAGCCAGATTATTGGTCCATCTAGTGTAGTATCCTTCTGTATACCAGTTGCTGTAAACTGCAGGAGGGGACAGTGCTCCTGAGCTTGGGTTGTGCTTGAGGGTTTCCCACAGGCATCTGGGTGGCTACAGGATGCTGGTCTAGATGGGCCACTGGTCTGATCCAGCAGGCTCTTCTTACGTTCTTATTCTCTATAATGACTGGCAGTGGCTATTCAGGGTTTCCAGACAATGGTATTCCCCAGCCCTACATGGAAATGACAGGGACTGAACCTGAATGGGGGCACCAATGAAGGCTGGTGACTCCCACTTTAGGGAATGTTACATAGCAGCTTACATCAGCCAGAAAGGAGCAGTTTTGAAAGGGCGGGGATGAAACCCACCTACATCAGAGGCACACTTAGAGTACATTCTGTTGCTGCTGTGAAAATCAGTGTTTGCACCTTTTGGTAATGAAGCCAGCAGGCCCACTGATTTCTATGTAAGCTGAGCAACTGGGACTTAATGTGAACATTGCAATGCAAACAAATGCATGTTTACTTGGCAGCAAAGTCACCATACTTTGTCCTGGTATGTTTACTGGAGTTTATTTCTCCTAGGTAATGTGCTTCAGACTGCAGCCTTAGGGCGCATGCAGCCACTAATGCATGGAACAAAAAACAAAAAATTGTAAAGAAGCAGCCTATATGTACATGCTTAATCATTTCCTTGCCCATATCCTTCTCCCCTAGTTGCTCTTCACTAGATGCAGGACTCCAAAACTGCCTCCGCAAACATACTTTTGCAACCCTGTGAGGGAAGAGGCAAGTGATCGAGAGCTGTGAGAAGTAACAGGTGAGGAATGGATTAAGCATCTCCTCTTCCTCCTCCCCTCCTCCCTGATCCCCTGCCCCTGCTTTTCCCTAAGAAGTTTTGGCTTTCATTACATGGGTGTGTGTCTGTGTGTAATGCCCAGTTCCACCCTCAGAACCACAGCAGAACTTTTAGCACTTGGACATTAGGTACTCATGATGTCCATCATGCAAACACTCCTGTGTCAGAAAGCCAATTCAATTAAAAGCTTTCAACCCATTCCGATCCTTCTTGAGACTAAAGAAGTGAGTCACAGCTTTCCTCCACACACTCACGATCTGTTCCGAGTGGCGGAGACTCAACCACATACTGCTGCGCAAGGGGCCTGCCTGTGGTGGACACATACAAAAATCATTTTGTTATTCTAATTTAGCACTGTCCACAGCAGTGGGAAGGTGTTGTGGTTACAAAATCGAGCTGTGTGCTGGGCAGTCTCTACTCTGAGCTTCATCTCTGCCATTTGCTCAGAGGGTGGCCTCAGGCGAACCACTTGCTCCCAGCCTTAGCAGTCCAAGGGATAATAATAGTTGCCTACTTTAAAGAGCTGGTTAAATAACACATGGGAAGCTCATCTAAAAAACAAGAATCATATAATAAATACTAATGGTCCCTTGATACATCCTGTTTATCGTGCATTCATGGTTGTACTGGAGTGGTTATGCATAATCCCCTTTCAACCCTGTTTGCAGCTGCAAAAGTTTCAGGGTGGACATATGTTCCGGTTTAATTTTTTGTCCCACTTTTGTTGCACCATACAAGTCACCGAAGACCGCCTTCTCATCATCGGCATCTGAAGGAATCTCAATGGCTAATGGTGAAAACAAGGCTGCTGGCAAATAATTGTTGCCAGAGCAAATGAATAAATGTCTCAATGCCTCCTATCCCCTCCTTCCATGCCTCCACTGCTACTAGACACAATGGCTATGCTCTGCCTCCACAGTCAGAGGCAGTAATGCTTCTGAATACCAGTTGCTGGAAACCACAGGAGAGGAGAGCCCTCTTGTCTATTTCCCATTGGCATCTGGGTGGCCACAGCGAAGACAAGATGCTGGACTAGGTGGGTCACTGGCCTAATCCAGCAGGGTCTTCTTATGTTCCTGGTCATGCCTTCCCTGCTTTCTTTCTCTGTGGCAAATAGTGTTGTTTGGCCTTGCAAAATATTATAAATCCCAATGTATAATCAAGGGTTGGGGAAACTGTAACCTTCTATAAATTGTTGGAATGCAACTCCCACCTCTGGACCATGTTGCTTGGGGCTTATTGGGACTTGGAATCCAATGGCATCTGGAGACAAGGCACACATTCCCCATCTCTGCTCTGCCCCATTCATACTGTGCTTCAATATGGCACTCTACCTTGGAATTCATATATCAGGGAATGATTCAGGGAATGATTCAGGAGATGCGGAGATTATAGAAGTGAATAATCTTAAACTATGTGAAGCAAGTGTGACTTAAGGTGTTGCAAAAACGGCCCTCTTTGGGGCTGTGCCTTCAATAATGACCAACACTCAGGATAGATGAATCTATCAATTCTGGTTTTTCTCAGTTTCTGATTTCTCTGTCTTGCTCAGTTTACAACATTTCTGCATTAAATCTATCATCATCATCATCATCATCATCATCACCGTTTAAAAACAACCCCCATGCACACTTTTCTCTAATATATATATTTCTGTACACATGTTTCGGTTAGAAAACTGCATTGCAAAATTCAGAGTAGTGCAGATTTCAAAGAACAATTGCACTTTAGTTTGTGAGTTGTTTCCAGAAAATGTGGCTTAGGTAGATTCCCGTTCAAATGTGCACCATGCTGAATTTTTCCTCCCACCCTAGCCAACACACCCTCTATCTCTGGAAGCAGCCCTGAAGTTGCCAAGCTCCAAATGTAAATCACACCACCTCTCTGTTTTAATTCCTCAGTGCAACCCGCATAGCTTCAATCTGTAGTCCCTTTCCTAGGTGTGAGTTTAAAGTGTCCAGTTGTCTGAGCAAATGCATGAGAATGAACACAGCTATAACACAATAGTTAGGCACTTAAAAGTCTACTGATTTCAATAGGACAAAGTCAAGAATATGCTTAAACACTCTTCTCTCATTAAAATCAACAGGACTGAAACACGCTGAACTTAGTCTGGATTTTGCTCCGTATTTATGCAGCTCTCTGAAGCCAAGGAAAGTAGCCCATTTTTAGTATTATTCCATTTGAATGATTTTAATAGTGGCTTATGATGTGATTTTTTAAAAATAAAAATTCTCAGGGCTAGCATGGCAGGATCAAGCAGTTGGAGAGCCTCTCTTTATCTCTTTTTAGCCAGCAGGAAGCCACACTCTGGACTGACAATATTATACCTGAAGCCAAAACAGGAACATGCCTTAAAATGCTGTTATGTGTTTGCCGAGTGTTTTCTCTTCTTCTTCTTCTTGGCCATCGACTCTCCTTGCAGGGGACCTTCCCCCTTACACCTGGCTTTCCTTCAGTCTCTCCTCCTCACCCACCAGTTATTGAGCTGACAGGCAGGTCACCTGGGCTCAATCCCTAGCTCTTTTCCCGTCTGTCTCTACACAGGCTCAGAAAGCTCTTTGAGGCAGAGATTGTCTCTCACCTTTTGTCTGCAGCGCCTGCCAGAACAGTGTGTTGACCTCATTTGGGGAATATCAGTGCTACTGAGGACAGCGGATCACAGACTAAATATGAAATAACAGTGTGATGTGCAAGCTCAAAAAGACAAAAGGCTCTTTTGGCTTACCTGGTATCACATCATATCCAATACATAGGATATAGTTCTTCTCTACTGTCCTCAATTGTGTTTTTCCCCATCCTCCTTTACCACAGTTTAAGAAATGAATTGGCCATGTGGAGGGACTTGGCAAACAAGGGCATAGGTAGCGACATTTTTCTTCCCCCTGGGCAAA
Organism: Podarcis liolepis; assembly: GCF_965112155.1. Lineage (NCBI taxonomy): Eukaryota > Metazoa > Chordata > Lepidosauria > Squamata > Lacertidae > Podarcis > Podarcis liolepis. The sequence continues at coordinate 43,528,658 of NC_139555.1, forward strand.
AGAGATTTGGGTTGGTTATGTGAACATCACAGACCCAGGAAGATTCAGAGAGGTAGTCAGTGGAAATGCATAGGTTTTAATGAAAAAAAGGCCCAGCACTAATTATAAATGTAGGCTGGGGCCAACCAGTATCTTTCATTGTTTCATGGCAAGACCCTGCCTATAGCTAGAGAGAGATTGAGCGATTACTAGCATATGATCTAGAATGGCTCTAGATTATGGCGTATTAAAAACAGGGCTCTGCCAGATGTTAAGCTGTTTCATTATTCAGAGCAGAGTGGTGATTACAGGGACATAAAACATTTTCTTAGGGGGAAACACCCAAATGAAGCAAATATGCATATTGTGCACTGTGCTGCTTTCACAGCCTATTGCTATTTCAGCACCATTTTGTGGGAGGCCTTCTTGCTAGGAATAGTCATATGGGCAATCCCAACCAATCAGGGACCACATAGCAAACATGATATTAAAATGCTCTACAGCCAATCAGATTTGGCTAAATGGTGATCTCAGAAAGCCAAACAACAATGCTTCCTGTCCTCACTCTGAATGGGCAAACACCCCCCTTTAGTTGATGAAAGTGGAATGTTTTTCTACTGTCTGAAGTTTCCATGAAAAGTCCCTCCCTTCTTATTCTCCTCTAATGAAAAATATAATAAAACACACAACCAGATGACCTGGAGTAGATGTGTAAACATTACAGTTGTCAGGATGGATTTTTCAGTTTTCCTGATAAACAACCAACCATTCTAGGCCAGTGGAAGATATTGACAGGCTTTCAAAATGGATACATAAGCAGCCAAGTTCATGAGTTTCATTGGCTTCAGGACAGGAGGTGTTTGTGGGTGTGGCCTTTGGGAGGGTCTCCATGGCCACAGTTCTTCTCTGGAGCCGTAAGAACTGTGGTTGTTTCTGTAGGTCCTGGTGGCAAAAACACTGAAAACGGAGCACAGCTCTCCTCTGGGAAGGAGCCAATTAAGGTTCTATTGGCTGTGTTCTGTCTGGCATATTTTTATCTTAACCCAATTTTAATGAAATTTACAAAGATTGTTTTATTGCATATTAACAGCCAAATGTCATGATGCATTCTCCTGGCTGGTGGCTGTGCACAAAATGCAACTGGGGAGCACTTGCTTTCATCTTGTCTTCCAGGATCTTGTCATCGTGTTGCATCTGCATCAGAAGAGGAATCCTAGGACATCAGGGACCATCATAATAAGGGGGATCCTCTCACTGGGCCATCTCAGGAAGCAGCCACAGAGGCAACCCCTGTAACAAAAACTTTCTCAGACATAGAGGAGGAGAGGATAAATTCCAAGGAGCCATGTCTTCTCTACCTCCTGTTCCGAGAATGTTATATTGCCAACAACCACAGATGTAGATGAATCCCCTATGGAAATTCCTTTAGTTCTGGGCATCCTGTGTTCACCACCATGCCAGATTCTGAGGCAGCAGCAGGGATGCCAGCCTTGCTCAGAAGCAGAGGCTGATCAATTCCAGGGAGGTCGAGGCTACAGTACATACGTCCTGATGGCAGTATTTCAGCTCTCAGTAGACCTCAGGCTGATATTGGAGCCATCCAGTCATCTGATATTTGACTTAAAGGTAATGGTAAAGGGACCCCTGACCATTAGGTCCAGTTGTGACCAACTGTGGGGTTGTGGTGCTCATCTCGCTTTATTGGCCAAGGGAGCCGGCGTACAGCTTCCGGGTCACGTGGCCAGCATGACTAAGCTGCTTCTGGCGAATCAGAGCAGCACACGGAAGCGCTGTTTACCTTCCCGCCGGAGCGGTACCTATTTATCTACTTGCACTTTGACATGCTTTTGAACTGCTAGGTTGGCAGGAGTAGGGACCGAGCAACAGGAGCTTGCCCCGTTGCTGGGATTCAAACCACCGACCTTCTGATAGGCAAGTCCTAGGCTCTGTGGTTTAACCCACAGCGCCACCCGCGTCCCTACTGATATTTGACTTAAACCCTACCTATTAGTCAGGCTACATCTGCACCATATATTTAAAACACTATTATACCACAGTCATAGTTTTCCCCAAGGAACCTGGGAACAGAAGTTTGTTAAGGATGATCAGAGGTGTTAGGAAACCCCTATTCCTTTCACAAAGCTACAATTCCCAGTTCCCTAGGGAAAAGGACTGATCATTAAACCACTCTGGGAATTGTAGCTTTGTGAGGGGAACGGGATCTCCTAACATCTCTCAGCACCCTTAACTAACTAGTTCCTAGGATTCTTTTGGGGATGCCACACTTGTTAAAGAGGTATAATTGTGCTTTAAAGGTATGGTGTGGATGTGGCCTTGGTCTTGCCTCTAGCTTTACAGGGTACTGTGTCCCAGGCAGGGGTGCCAACTTGGGCCCCCTGCTGTGGGTGCTCAAAGTCAGTACCACGCGGTGCCGTAATTACTTCACGGCACACATGCTCTGGCTGCTGTTGACCTTGAATAATAAATATAATAATTTTATTTTCTTAAGCAGACTACTAGGGGTGGGTGCATTAGATTTGATTTCTTATTTTTCCTATCTTCAGTCCACCACACTTCCACATCAATTGATGATTTCTTTTAAAGTTCTTAGAAAAGTTCATCGGCATTTTATCGAGCATATCTCCCAACACATACATTTTGTATACATTTTTCCTAATGTAAACATCTTTGCAAGCAATTTCTCTCCCCAAATTTAATGCATTTTTGTATGTTACTTCCACTAACATACACACTTTCATATATGCATATTCATGCATATTTTGGTTGGAAAGTTGCATCACAAAATTTGGAGAAGTATGAATTTCAAAGGATGGCACGTAGACCAAACTGAAGTTCTCATGCATCCCTGTTGGAGACAATTGAGAACTCTGTTTGAATGCAGAGAATGATTGCTAGCATAATATACATGGAATCCATTGAGCACCCTGAAGTATTTGAAGTATTGTTCCTAAGCCAAAAATGCCATCTTCCCTCAGCATTTCCTTGGATATCATGCATTCCGAAACATTTCTGTATTACCTTTGCATACTCTTCAAGTCTATTGCAATTTATTTCCCTATGTCTGAAACACAGCAGTAGCTAGGAGGGGGGCAATCATTGATGTCTTCCCAGCAGAAGTGGTGCTGGGCTCGCAGGGACTGGGATGGTGCAGCGTGGTGGCAGTGAAGTTTCAGGAGCTCCAGGGTGGCTGCAGGGTAGTGGAGAGATGCTCTTATGATCCGCTGTAACCCCTTAGAGGTTTTTGTGTTGTTGTTTTTAGTAGAACAGAACTACAGCTTAAACAGCCCTCCTTATTTTGTATTCATACATTTGTTTTCCTTACCCCCACCCACCAATATATAACACATTGCAGTTATTTTTGACAATTCTATCCTGCCTTCCTATAAGAAAGAAAGAAAGAAAGAAAGAAAGAAAGAAAGAAAGAAAGAAAGAAAGAAAGAAAGAAAGAAAGAAAGATCCAAGGCAGAAATTTCAATCCCATCTCTTTTCGGTAAAGATGGAGGAACTTCCACCTTTCATGGCAAAGTTTGCAAAATCCACCTATTCATTTGCACAATACTAATCTTCCAGACGTTGAAGAGAGAGTTTGTTCTGACATTTCAGAGCTGGTCTGGTTAATTCCCCTCTGTCGAACAGCCAATTCTCCCCAGCCAATGGATTCCCCCACCTGTGTCACAGAGCCATCTTCCAGCAGAAGCCTCCTCTCGTACTCACCCGCTTTGGTCCTTGTAAAACCGGATCAAATCTCTTATTAAATCTTCTCCGGGAGAAAAGTCAGTAGATGTTATTGGGTTAAAGTGAGCTTCTTCATCAGCTGTCGCATCCAGGAACTGGGAAATGTCAGGCTTGAGGCCTAGCTTGTGACAGGCTGCCACAGGGTCAGGTTCTGACAGAGGCCACGTGAGCCAGAGGAGGAAGGCCTAATCCTGAATAGGCTGAAGGTCACAAACCGGACAAGGTTATCAGGAAACCAAGGGCTGGGGGGAGCAGAAGACATAGTTACGGGCAGGCTGGAGGTCAAATACCAGTCTGGAGAGGTGCGATGAGGCGTCTTTGAGGGGGGCCTGCGTTGCTACTCAGTGCGACAAGCTGCTCAGGACTAGCCCAGAGGGAAGGGATTTATGGGGCACGGTGCCTCTCCATTGCTTTGGGAGGTCAGCAGACAATCTTCAGGCTGTGGAGAAAGCAGAGAGCACGCAAGATAGCGCTGCAACTTAGAGGTCACCCTTGCGGCATGGAGCCTAGCCTGACTGACTGGATAAAGGCCCAGAATGCTTGTGATGCAAGAGATTTAGGAGGCTGCCATTCAAGACCCACCCCTTCAGCACTTAGAACCTCAAAAGTGATTCGTTGGGGAGGATAGGTATGGACATATATTCCCTCTCTGTGATGAAACCATGAAGGGAAAGTGTCTCTGAGGGACAAACTCCACAACTCTCCAAGACTCAAGCTGTGCCTCCTTCATTTCCCCAAACTGAGCATTGAACTCACATCTGAGAGGTGAAGCACGATACCAAAGTTGAAACAAAGGACAATGGCCTCCTGTGGTGCGCTTTGGTTCCTCTCTTCACAAACACACACACATATGCACCTCACCACCATTTCAAATCCATCAGCTAACATATTCAGGAGTTCTCTCCCTTCCCCACCATTGGACCAAATATCTAATTGCATCACAGAAAGAGGGGGGAAGCAGATGGCTTGATATAGCTCCATTCTCCTCTGTCACAGCAGCTGGTGTCTCCTTGCCCTTTTGGTTCCCTGTCCCAATTCCCTCCTAGCATGGGGGAAGTGGGGCCATCACCAACACCTCATCACACAGCACTGCCATCCTTTATTCATGGGCCTCAGACACATTAGCTGTCTTCAAGACCCCCCACCAACATGTCCCGAGGGAACTGCAGCCACTCCCCCTTCAATTAAGTCAGTAACGTATAGTTAATAATTCAAGGAAGTTGTAAAATATTCAAAGCAGTCCCAGTGGACCTCTGGCACAGTGGAGCTGGGGGCTTATTCATGGCAGGTACCTTCTCCCATTGTAAGAAGCTGTGTCAGCTCCCTTGATCATGTCCCTCTTCAGAATAAATACCGTAGTTCAAAGGATAGGTCCAGGAACCCACCTGAAGTTGCCATACACCCCCATAGATGTAGCGATGGAAGAGAAATTCAATTTTGTTTGCATTTTAATGAGAAACTATCTAATTCACACTCCTTGAAACAATCTGCAAACCGAAAGACAGGTATCTTTCCCAAACCAAACACACAAGCAGAGACTCCTACTTGTAAGTAAGAAATAGATATTTATTCAGGCAAATCATGGTACAGGCTCAGTAACAGACACAAGGCTCAGGCGTCATGGTTTAGGAGGTGAAGAACAGGGGCCAGAGGTTCAGAACTGGATGGAAACAATGAAGATGTTCCAACAGCTTTTAAAGATGTGGTGTGCCTACATGTGAAACTTGCTGACTTTGTGCAAATGTCAGGATTGCAAATGCACACGCCTTTGAGGGGAGGGGAGGCTGCTCCCATCTGAGAAGGCAGTCACTGGTCCAAGGTGACAAAACTGAACCTCCCTTTTCAGGCTCCTGTTTAGTTGCTGCTGCCTCCAGTTCCTCCTCTTCCCTTGGCTGTTCCAAGCCCTCCCTGGCTTCCTCTGAGGCTCTCTGCTGGGGAGGAAAGTGTGGAGGGGAGCAGAGCCAGCACCCCCACTCCCCCTTCTGAAGTGGCTGGAGTTAGGGTGAAAAGGGAATATTCCCCATTCCTCTGACTCGGGTTCCCACCATTTAGCCCCCACCCCGATTTCTTCTTCTTACCTCTTGTGTCACCACCTGCCAATCCAATCCTGATTCCAACAGCATTGTGATACTGACCCTGGCACTTCCATACAGGGAAACAAGCTATTGGTATGTAAATTGTCATGTGTGAGGACTGCACATCTGTTATTTTGCAGTATGCTCAATCTTGTCAGTTGCTTCCCAGGACATATAATTGTAGTGAAACAAAGATGCATAAAACACAGTGTTGATATGTGATTTGTAGCTTAATGACTGCAAACTGTAATGCCAGAGCTTACTGCATAGCTTGACATTTATGTTGTGTTTTCACATTGACTCATGTTATGTTGTTGTTTCCCCTCCACGTAGTAAATTACTTGACAGTAGAAGTGAAAAAAATGGCACCTTTGAGCCCTGAAAATGGCACTGAACAGCTTAGCACTGCTCTTTCTAGCACTTTGAAATAATCAAATTATTAATGGAGTAAGAAATGTTTATATACCAGAAAGGATTAAAGTGGGATTGAGAGACCTGTGGCCTTGCAGATGTTCCTGGACTACAGCTCCATTCATCCCTGAGGACTGGCCATGCTGGCTGGGGACAATAGGAGCCAGAACCAAACAACATCTGGAGGGTTGTCAGGGATTAAAGCTATTGGGTGGGATTCATTTAAGGAACCCCATCAGCACAAGCCCTGTGTGAGACCTTCCGCTTGCACAAAAGGGCTTACCCCCTTCTTCCCCCTTAGTGCCCCCTTGGTGCTCCCTGAAAGCAACACCCCAAACCTGTCTCAAAGCTTGAAAGTTGAGGAAGACAGCTCTGAAGGTGGGACTTCCCTCAGTCAGAAGAATATTTCCAGGGTTGCCATATTTCAAAAGGTAAAAACCAGGACACCCCAAAAGTTGTTGAAATCCTTTGAAATCCCAGCAATATCTGGGAAAATCTGGACATATGGCAGCCCTATTTTACACCCCTGGAGGTGGGGCTCCTCAATTAGAAGAGAATAGTGCTTCTTGAGCTTAATACATAGCCTTTATACGGTAGTTTTAAAAAGGTTTCAAAAAGGTAGTTTCAAAAAACTAATTTAGGTCCAGTTTCAATGATGCCAAGTTTTTATGTTAGGTTTCATGCTTGGACAATTCATATCTATGATACCGTGTAAACCAGGGGTAGTCAACATTTTTATGCCTACTGCCCACTAATGCATCTTTCTTGATGGTAAAATTTCCTTACCGCCCACCAGTGCTCAATGGAAGGAGGATTCAGCTTGTGCCGTAGAACCCCCTACTGCCCACCTAGAATCCTGAAACGCCCACTAGTGGACGGTAGGGACCAGGTTGACAACCCCTGGTGTAAACCTTTCTTTCATGATCCACCAGGAGTCTACTGATGGTCCAAAACTAGCTAACATCACCTATTTTTATGTTTTAGCATGCCTTTTCAGAACCACCACCCTTTTCAACTGGGTCACTTAAAATAAAATGTCCTATGTCTTGTCCAAAAATCAGAACCCTCAGACATGCAATTCTTTCCAATTTTTGTACTGGGCAATTTTTCACTTCTTTCTGAACAACTGTGATGCTATAGATATCAGCTCTTAATAATTCCAGGAATCTTCCATTGTCAGCTTATGCCCTGTTACCTATTTCAGCATTAGCTTTTATTAATTCTATTAATCTTATAATAATCAGACAACCTGAATCTTTCAATTAATAACACCATTTTCAAAATTGGTACATTTAAAGCCTTATAGGGCCACAAGTTTGTCATTCCTGGATTAAGTGAAGAATAGATCTCATTGCCAGAGGGGAAAGTGTTAAGGTAATTTGTGAAACTCAGATATGTATAGAAATCTGATGCATTTCAAGAGTTTAACTGAACTATCCTATACTTTACCTTAGACCAGGCTGAGAGATTAGATTACTGCAATGTGCTCTATGTACGGCTGCCCTTGAGTCCAGTGCAGAAGCTTCAGCTAGTGTAGAATATCTGCACACTACTGAGCCATGTTCAAGGTCCTTGAATTAATTTACGAAGCCCTGAACAACTTAGGTCCAGCAAATCTTAGGGACCATCTGAACCCCTATTTCCCTGCTCCATAGGAGCCAACTCCTATCAACTTCAGCTTCTTTCAGTTTATCATTTTTTCACTCTTAAGTTCAGGTCCCCACTTTTCCATATCAGTTTGCATTTTTCTAAAAAGGTCCTCATGAGAATTCATCAGCGTTTTACTGAAAATTTCTCCTAACCTACACATTTTTTAATGGAATTTTGTCTAATATAATATAATTTGTCTAATATAATACAATTTGTCTAATATAATTTTGGGGGAAATTGCAAACCAGTTCCCCTAAATTGTTGTACATATGTTATTTTCACTGTGCATTTTTATGCATACTTAGTCTATACATTTCTGTACACATTACTTGGGTGGAAAACTGCATTGCAAAATAAGGAGCATTTCAAGTTTTGAAGAATGGCTGTGTTTGGAGTGGAATTCAGTGTAGAACTAAGTGGGGTATACATGCACAGAACGAGGTCTGCTCATGCAGCAAGACCTTCCCCTGCCGCTCACCTGTCCCATGCCTGCCCCCTAAACCTGCTCAGGGGTTTCCCCAAACCCTCCAGAACAGATTTGGGGAATATGGTTGTGTGAATGGACCTCATTCCATACATGCAACAACTGAGTTAAAACCTGGCCCAAGTGCAGATTAGGAAGGTTTACCTTTAATGCAAACTGAATTGACTATCACCACCATCCCTAGTTGTTAGGTGGTTAGTTTTGATGGTTGCTGCTACTCTATTAATAAGTTGATGTTGGCCAACAAGCAATCTGCTATTCTCAGATAGTGCAATTCTTCTTTAGGGAACTATATTTGTATATATTTTAGCATACAGCAAAATCAATTGATTTCTTGAGAATTGGCAAGGAAATTTGTTGCACACTAAGCCAGAACTGAATTAATCATCATGCTGCTTACGTTACTGAGTAATGTCCCCACCATAGTGGGTCTCTACTGGAATGCAATTATTTCTGTGTAGAGAATGGGTCTGTGTGGGGCCCTTTAAAATTCTTCTCAGTGACTGTTCCTTGACCACATGACAAGAGAATTGTGGCATTGTTCCCAGTTGTAGAGACATTTTAAAATATTGGTAGCTGCTCAGCATAAAAAGCAGAGTGACTGCTCTCTGTAGCACTCCAGATTTCAGGTAAAAGATTAGCGGGTACAGGGAAAGAACTTCCATTGCTTTATAATGGCTACTTCATTCTATTTGTGACAGAGAATCATGCAGCAACTATATCATGGCAATGTTGGGTCCCATGTCACAATAGGCCAACACAGTGATATAACTAAGGTGGCAAATTTGGTTTTCAGCAATTAAAGAATGGAAGTCACAAAAGCCACAGACTTTGTATACCAATAAAAATGCAATAGTAAACCACAGTACTCAGATGAGAATTGTGAAATGTATTTCACACTGAGTACTCAATTAGGTGTGACACTGGAGCTCCCTGGTCTGACTACCCGCATTAAGAATTTAGCATATAATTGCTTCACCATCCCTTAAATTCAGACTCAAGAGACTGAAGCATGGGGAAGCAGGGAGGTGACCCCCTTACCCCCACACTGTCCCGTCACTCACTCACTCTCACTCTCTCTCTCTCTCTCACACACACACAGTGAAAATTTCACCTATAGCTCCTGTTTGACCCATTATGGGAACTTAACATGTACACAAGCGAAGAGTCTGGGTTTTTATGCTTTCTAGCTTTTGCTGTAGCTGGCAAACTTCTTGTCTCAAAGAACAAAGGAACTGTTATTAGCTTAGTACAAATATTTTCCTTAGACAAGTATCTTCCACATGTCAACCTTTTTTTAAAAAAAAAAAAACTGCTACTAAATTGTGGTCTCTGATTCTTAGCTAGATGATCATTCCGACCTGAGAAGCTTAGCTGTGGATTTACAAGGTCATAACAAGGCAATGCAAAATTCTGTACCAAGGCCACCATCCCAACATCACGAGAGTGGAAATTATAAAAGGTGTTCCCGCAAAATATGACCATGTGTACGTTGCAAGGAATGGAATCACATGCTGTGAATCTCAGGTTCAGTCCCCTGGGTTTTAGCATGCTGCCTCCTTCCTTATTTGGCAGAAGGTTGCAGTGCAGTGCCCTTTTTATTTTGTGCAGAGTCAGGTAGGGATTGTATAGAAGTGGGAATGCTCAGGAAAGAGACTCTCGCCCGCTTCGTTGCCCCACTACTCTGCAACAGCCCTGCAGTGTTTTCCTATCTGGTAGATTCTGCCACCACTCCCTTTATGGGTCACTTGCAGCCCCAGAAAAAGCAAAAAGTGAGGATGTCCCTTTAATGACTAGAGTTGGGGATCCTGGCTCAGCACCCCTTGTTCCTCCAACCAGTCCCTCACAATTCACACAGATTGTAAGGCAGGCATTCCAGCCGCCTGTTTCTCCCTGAGAACAGAGCGAATTCTTGGCTTTACCCACTCCCGCCAACTGTTCGTTGATCACTTGCAGTTTTTATTAATCAATCAATTAATTATAATTGCTTGTTGTTGTTATTTCTTCATTGTGTGTTCTTCAAAGCTGTTCTTCCCTTCAAAAGGTTTGGGCTGCTCTATTTAATTTCATCTTTGTGCACGTGGTCACTGAATGTACATTTGATGAGAAGCTGCTTTGCTCTTTACTCATGTTATTGCAATGAAGTAGCAACTACTGCATGCCTTGACTGAGTGGATGTGAATTTTTCCTAGTGACTCACCTGTTGCTGTGTGGTTATTCTGGGGCATAAATGGATAAATTCCTAGATTGAATGCTTGGGACAGTTTCTCTTAAAGTGAAAACGGTAGGCTGTTCTGTTACATCCATGATAAGCGTTCTACAGACCTGTGTGTGTTTGCGTGTGTGTATGTGTGTAATACACACACACGCACATTGTAGCTTAGCCCCTGTGAATCTAAGCTCCTGGGTTCTGTTGCCACCTACACCTGAAGCTGCCTTTTTAAATTAGATGCATTTCAGAATATTCTTTTCACATTAAAATTCAAACTTTGACAAATTCCTACTCAGCTGTCAAACAAAAAGAAAGATAAAATATTTATCTACACCTCACCATTTCTGGGACAACTGCGTTGGAGTGGAGAGAGATGAAGGGGAGATGAAGTAGCTATGTAGTACACAGCCAGGGTATATGCATCTGTTGGCAGAGCTGTGTTTTATATTTTACCATGTGCATTTATTCCTGTGTACTCTGGGCATACCATGCCTGTACAGTTGAATATTTTATCTGTAACTACATGTATCCTAGTTATTCTTTATGTATATGTGCTTGTATTGATCAGCAATGGCATATTTTGTTGTGTGTGTGTGCACACACGCACATATGTGATGAGCTATACTTTGTGTGTACAAAGTAAGAGTAATTATGTGTCAGAAAGTGTTTTATGTACGGAATAAATGTTCTTGAATATGTAATTTTCCATGTAGTGTTTCTTTGTTTGCTGTCTCTTGACACAATCTACTACAAAGCACCAAATGAAGTATTTGCACAAAGCATAACACAAGGTGCACATTTGCATGTGCCACTGCAAGAGTGTATGTCTGTGCATTGAGAACGTACATACACCATTCCCAATAGTGAAGGTATATAGGCCTTTAATACGAACTGCTCAATACTACATGATGCACATTCCTGTATTATTTTCCCCTTACACTGCTGCATTAAGGAATTAGGTTGTATGGGATACTGTCCATTCCGTGCACTTGTCAATGTAATACACCGTTGCCAAGGGTGTAAAGGTTAATTACTGTTCTGGCAGCAGGGATAATCATGAGACTGGACTAAGCCAAGCAGTTAGCACAGGGGTATCCTTGGGAGAAAGTTGCCTGGGCACTTCTTGTGCTTTTAGCAGGGCACAGCAGTGTCTTAACAAGCGCCATAAGTAGTTGCTGCGCCTATAGCCTCTGATCAACTTGCCCAGAATGGAGCTGATGAAATTACACATGGTTTTAATGGTTGTAATGGTATTGTTCTATTGTTTGTTTAAATTATGGGTGTTTCTATTTTAACATTTGTGCAACTGGTTTATGAACTTGCAAACTGATTGGAAGTGGTATCTAAACTAATAATAATAATGTGGTATATATATTAATAGTTATAATAATAATAATAAACAATGTATACAATGTGTGCATGGAACTATTGAGATTTTATGATGCCTGAAATCACCAACATCACATAGATAAAATTTAGGAGTTTTTTTCTCAGGGTTTTCTCCCCCTGCTTGGTTTTTGATGTTTTCTATGTAAAGTTGCAGTAGAAAACTAGAAAATATATGTTTATGGGCCATCCAAAAACCTATTTCTGCTTCCCCCTACCCCCAGAATTTCAGGATTTTTAAAAACATGATTTGTGGCTTGCCATTCCTGATAGTTCTCTCCCCTCCCCCGCTCCCCCCTCCCAAATAAGAGTGTGCACAAATGGGCAAAGTAGGAAGACAGGCAGGGTGGTTCATTACGCACAATGCAGGCTGTCATTAAACGCTTCTGCTGAGGGGATGCTGCTTTTGCTTTGCTATTTTTTTCCTGCTGAGAGTCAAGGTTTCTTGAAGAAAGGAATATATAAATGGGGGGGGGAGAGAAATGAGATGGAATGACAGTAGGAGAGGGAAGTCAGACCCATCAACCACTTAATCGCTGGATCATAGAACTTGGCCCATCCTTGGGGGGAAATGCGGGAAAAGACTGGGGGCACTGTTTGTCAAAAAAAGCAACCCACATCTTGCTGGAGTGAAATATGAAACCACCACTGATTTGAATGGATCAGAGCTGCAATCTAATTAAATTATATTTTAACTGCATCTGCACTACAGCTTTATCACACATTTTGCATTTTATTACACAAATAATACAATACGTAAGCAATACATCAGTTACAACATTGTTGATGGACATCCGATTATGTTATACAAAACACTCCTCTTTTATTCCTGCATTGCAGGGGTTGGACTAGCTCACTCTTAGGGTCTCTTCTGACTACAATTCTGTGATGCAGAGTGAAACATTTTCTCTGTGATGTGTGGAGTTATCTGTCATATCACCCTGGTGGAATCTACACACATATAAAAACCATTCTGAAAATGCTTTTTTAAAAGCGCTTTAAAGAACACATTGAATTTTCAATAAGGCTCGCCATCACCATCTAGTGTCACATTGTATATTGTACTTAAAACACACTTAAAACATTTTATTTGCAGCTGTATAGCCGAGTCCCCCGTCTTAGGGCTGGTTTATAAAGTGTCATCAATTGGGTTTGGCTTTGCCCACCTCCCACCACTAGAGAAACTGTTGGATTCATTTATTTGCCTTCTACATCGCCCTGGAATTCTGCACTTCCTCTTCCTTGCCTCCATGTCCCTTGAACCTGCCATGTTGCTTCTTACCTTTTCCTGGAATGTTGTACAGGTACAAGCCACAGAAGCAAAAGCACACAGCAGCTGGTCCAGCACTAAATACCTTATCAGTCCAGCCACACCAACTTATTTCTGCCCTTCCTTCAGTACATCTACCATGAACAAAGCACGTAACTATGTTCATAAAGCCCATGCAACTTCACTCGAGCTCCCTTATTGAGCAGTTCCTCATAACCAATGAAGGTTGGTCTGTTGGGGCAAACGGGGCACTGCCCCACTCAACTCATTCTGCCCTTAGCCAATCCCCACCTGCCTGCCTGCCTTCTTACTTAGATCCTGCCCAAAAGGTAGCACTGGCTATCACCTTGCTTCTCCTTACCCTCAGTCTTGCCATTATAGAATTCAGCAAGCGGGAGGATGGGGCAGTGGCGTAGTGTGGGTTGTCAGCACCCGGGGCAAGGCAAGTAATTTGCGCCCCCTAACCCATGGATTTGCGCCCCCTAACCCGTGGATTTGCACCCCCTAACCCTAACCCCCAGATGTTGCGCCCGGTGCGGCCGGCCCCCCCTACACCCCCCACGCTTCGCCACTGGGATGGGGGCCCAACCAGAAATAGTTGACTCTGCCTGCCATTGGCTCTGGCTCCATCTACAGTTGACCTCTCTGCCAGTGGACCCTCTTTGCCCTTGAGTAAGTCTTGCAGTGCCTGAACACACCAAGGGGCACCCACTACCTGCGGTAAGAATATGCTTGTGTTCATCTGTCCTAGTGATACGGCATACCACACCACCTCCTTGAACCATTCAACACTGCTCTTCTGTGAGGTTTATGTTAGAATTTCCTCCAAGGGCACATCCTGCGTGGACCGAGGGAGAGGTTTTACATTCGTTTGCAAAGGAGTGTGAAAAATTGCCAGAAAGGGCGAAGGGGATGTTTTTCAGGTGTGTGTGAAAATGTTTGTTAAATCCCAACGTTGAGTCGGTACCGCTTTGTAACAATTAGAATGTACACTCTGTTCCATGCAACTGTAACTTCATTTTTCTCCGAGTACAGGGTTTAACATAGAATTGGCTCAAGGAAGCCTTTTCTGATCGAAATGATGCTGCAGCGCTAAGTGGTAAATCTTCGGTACAATTAGCACCACAAATACAAAGAGTTTCTGGGTGTATGGCTTTTCTGAATACTGTCCCTCCAAAGGCATAGATGGTCTCATTTAGTAGCGTAGGGCAGCAAATGTCCTTCTGGCATTACTTTGGCCTACTTCTGTTAGATTTTCCTCCCAGCAATCTCGCTGTTTAATTGATGCATACCAAGGAGCAAGTCTAGAAGTCCCGATAAATGCAAGTTCCTTCTAGGCTTTCATTTCAATTATTCTGGTTTTCAACTGCAATTTAGCTGATAGAAGCCTAGGAGAACCTGAACGCTGAAGTAACCACGAGAAGAAATAAGCTGGGTTGCTTTAGACACTGATAAGGATGTCTGTAGAAAACGAAAGCTTTGGGAGTTCGGTATCGCCCATAAACTAAAGTTTTAACTTGTCGTGCTAATCCTTGTGCTGGCAGCAATAGATAGGGCAGTTCACCTGACTCTGCTCTGCACAGTAGGACTAGACACAGTAGGGGACAAACCCTACAAGTAGGGACTAAGGCTGCAATCCTAGATACAGTATAGGAAATGACTCCTGAGTGACCATTTATCAAGTAGTTCGCTTCTATCAGCTGCAGCCTAAATGGTGGTTATTTCAAGCACTTTTAACCTACTCTTCATTAAAAATCCCAGACAATCTAAAACTAACCACAGGAAAACTGCAGAATACTGGGTGCTTCTCAATGTTCAATCTTAACCAATGGCTTGGATAAATAAATAGGCCTTCAACTGGCATCTAAAAGCCCAGCAGGGTTGGCACCAGCCAAATCTCTGAAGATGACAAGCAGGCAATCTATGGGGTGCTGTGATTGATAATACCTTCTCTCATGTTAACACATATCACACACTAGGTGGATATGGGGCTATTCAGAGGGTTTCTCTACCAGATTTCAGGAACTGGGTGGGTTCATAGGAAATCCAGCAGCTCTATTGGTCATAAACTGTGTGCTGCCAACAATAAGTTTTTAATTTAAGAATTTAAGAAGAGCCTAGCTGCTGGATCAAGCCAAATGACCATCTATTCCATTGTCCTGCTTCCAGCACTGGCCAAGTGGAGATCCCTATGGGAAGCTCACAAACAGGACAAGAGGGCAATATTGTTCTCTCACACATGATCTGCAGCACTGATGCTCAGAGGACTACTGCCTCCAATACTTGAGGTAATATAGAGCAGTCGTGATGACTAGTAGCCATTGGCAGCCATGCCCTCCATGAATATGTCAAAATAGCCTCCCTTTAAAGCCATCTGAGCCATCTAAACTGTTTTTAATATTCTTAAATTGCTGTAACCTGCTCTGGGGCCTTATGGAGATTTTGTGATTCCCCAGGAGGTTTCATTTTCCATGGGAATATCATCTAATGAAGATATCTTCTTGCCACAAGAAGCCACACAGATTTGCACAACTGCAGTAAAAATAGATAGTGAGGGTCAATGGAGTGTTAGTAAACTGCAACATCTTTTACCGGCATGAAATGCAGGGAAGATGAAAGCAATGCAAATCAGGCGTAATTACATTGGATTGGAAATGTAAATGAATCAAAGGTGAAATAGTTACCACTGAAATCAATATGGGAGTAAACTTAGATACAATTATACTTGGAAAAGATACACTCTTTATGACGTCTTTGCTTCCTGTTGTCTCCTTTGTTTCCACTTAGAATCTCCAGGACATTTAGAAATAAATGTACATTTTTAATTGCATTGTGATTGGTTTACGTGCTGCACTGGAGGTGCTGAGTTCAGATGAACTGCTAAATTAGAGATGCTTTGTATGAGAATCCTAGGGAACAACATGGGCTGGGGTGTTGTTTGGGGGGGTCGGTGGTAGTGGGGTTGCTGTTATTGCTGTTGGTTTTATGCATTGTTATTTTAGACCTTGTGGCTTACATGGAAATCGTTTAATACGGTTGTGTATTTTTTTGCTATTTGGTTTATTGTTTAGGACTATTTTTGTTATGTTGCGGTTATGTATTTTTTCATATTATAAGCTTTCTTGAGCATGGTTTGAACTATGGAAAGGCAACACACAAATAAAATGTGGGTGCACAGACTGGGCTTTGCTAGCTGGTTTAATAATTAACAGGTTTAATCAGAAGTAAGCCCCACTGAGTTGTAAAGTTGGTTTTGAGCTGCCCTGTTCAGGTGTCGGGGGACGACGACCCACAGGTCAAATAATCTAGGCGAGACTATTGCATTTCCACAGAGTGGACCATTCATTGAAGGGAACTACTAGAGGCAGTTTGTGTCGATTGGTAGTAAAGAAATGTTGTTACAGCACAGTTGGCATGAGAAAAAACTATCACAAGGACCCACATAGTGTCAATGATCAAGAACTGTTGCTTGAGTTGTCAATAGATTTTCAATGTTGTAATGCAGCCTTCTTTAAGATATCAGCACCTCTAAGTTGAGAAATTGGAGCCTTCAGAAAATGCCAACAATTTCACAATGTTAAACCATGTGAAGGGCAGCCCAAGAGATGAACTGCTAATGACTAACAGATCATGAAGCTCCTTGTGCACTTGTGGATCCAGGTGTTTGAAGGTTTCCGTGACATTATTGCTTAGAAAAACATCTGCACACTTGCCAAGGAGCTACAAATTGAATGGGGACCACAAGGGGGTGGCTGAAGCATCTGCCCAGTCTCCACTGGCCATTCCCTGCCAGCTGGCAGCTGGCATGGGCACAGGGTCCGATATTGCCAGTCAACTCTCCTGTGTGACCCAAAGACAGAGGAGAGGTGGAATGCAAATTGGCCTGTCATCCTTTGGAACCCAAGAGTTGCCGAGGTCAAGCAATCTCCTAACAAAGCAGAGACAACAATCGAAACTGAATGATAGTCACTGGGAGTCATCCCAGCCAGTCTTTATTTTGCTCAATAAATAGACAGTTGTTAGTCTCATTTGGTGCCTGAGATCTAAATGTCTTCCCTCAAAGTAGTGCTTCTGTTGCAGACAAAATGCATATTCACAGCATGCAAATGTCAATGTCTGATTAGTATGAAACTATGGCTTCCCCCCCACTTCCAACCAACACATCCACTCGATTGTAACTGCTGCATGGAAGGTGGTTATTCAAATGTCATGGTGGGCGTCTATGGAATCTAGTTTGTGTCATCTCTAGTGCCTCTTGCCTTTTCCATGATGCCCCTACCATGTTGTAAACTTGTTCATTCGTTCAATATTGGAAATAAATAAAAATTATTTAATTAATTATTTGGGGTCTTAGAAGGCAATGTGTCTTTCCAGCAGAGGGGCACATTCATGTTTTCAAAACAAAGTAAAACACAGAAGAGGAATATGGCCACCCTCTCACAATGTAGGGTTGCCATATGTCCGGAATTTCCCAGACATATCCGGAATACTGCTGTCTCTAGCAGTGTCTGTGTGGAAATAGGCAAAATGTCCGGGAAAATCTGGATGTATGGCAGCTCATGACAACAGCTTTGGGCAAAACTAAAAAAAAAACAAAAAACCTTTGCCCCTCCCCCCATGTCAACAACTTTGCCCAAAAAACCCCTCAAAAACTTTTCTGTCTGGATTTTCACTGTTTGAAATATGGAAACCCCATCACAATGATGCTTATAAAGATAAGATCTAGAGCTGGTCTAGAGGTAGCATGGATATAGTATTTTTTATATATATAAAAAAAGACTCATGCAAAGTTCCTATGAGAGAGGAAGAGGAGAAAACCAAAGTCATCAATAATCTGGGCAATTCCCAATCCCTACTCTAAATATTTCAACCAACCTTATGCAGTGAAAAGTGGCAGCGTCTTGCCACAGTTTAACCAACCCCCAAAAGGATACAAAGAGAAAGGGTAAATGAGAAAAGGGAGCTACAGCAAAGCCATCTTGTCTGGGTTTGACATAAAGAGGTGCTCTGTGGTCTGAAAATTAGGAGAGGTTTCCCTCAGCTGTACAGGGACTGTATAAATTGTCTCATTAAAAAGGTTGTAACAAACCAGGCGGATGCTGGAAATGGAGGCTTTAGGAGATACATGAGTTCTACAGAGCTGCCTGGCACCAAATCATGAATTAAGCAGGCTCAAAGACAGGCCAGGATACTAAAGAGCACTTCATTTTTGCTGGGAATCTGCCTCAGGATTTGTTCTCAGTGCTAGACCTAAAAGATAGCAAGAAGTGCCACTGAATGTATGGATTGCCTTCCTCTCAATTCTGAAAGGAAGGGCTGTTTTCATGTGGTAAGAGGGGCTTCCAATGTGTGGGGGCCCGAGTGTGTGGGGTGTGTGTGTGTTCCACCCAGGCCTAAGCCCCGACCCCTTACAAAAGATGCCGGAATAAACCAAAACTGAGCCAGGTATCATTGTGGTATGTTGCCCCTGTTCCTAGTAAGTCCCCACCCTGGACTTGGTCTTCTGTGATCTGGCCCCTGAACTGTTTTGACTGGTCTAATTCCCTCCTTTGTCAGCTGGCACTTCCACGGGGTATTTCCCACCCTGCTCTACCCTGCCCCATTCCTCCCCCCCCACCCGAATTCTGGGATTCTCTCCAGCCTAAACCCCAGCTAACCCCCGCCAAGAACCATGGTCTCCCCATCTTTCCTCCCAGCTCCCCGGGAAGTTACCCAGGGTCTGAAAGCTTCACATGAAACCTAATCGATGCCAGACGAGCTGGCTCCTTCCCTGCCAGGCAGCTGTGCAGCCAATTCCCGCACACCCGTCTGCAAAGCAGAGGGGAGGGGGGCATCCCCCGCTGCCTACGGAGCGAGCCTGGCCGTGGGCTATTTGGAAGGAGTTAAACCCACGGGGAGGCTGAGCTGAAAGGGTCAATCTTCTGTCAGACGGGGAATAAGTCACTGCTGCTATTATCTGATGAAAAAGGTGGGATGGCCTAGGGGCTAGAGCACAGCATTAAGGGACAGACGTTGCAAGTCCTTGTTCTCCCTCCCTCCACCCGACTCCTTAGGAGCACCATCTTGCTTTTCCGGGTTCTCTTTGCCCCAAGGAGATGTCCCTCAAGCCCAGCCTTCTTGTAGGGTGATGTGCACAGGTGCCGCACCCCATAAAGTGGGCTACGTTTCTTAATGGAACCCTTTTGGTGAGCATCTAAGAGCTACCAGATGCATTGCTTCAAAGCTCCGTGCAACTCAGTCTCATGTCTCTGTGAGCGATAAAATAGCAATTTCATTTTAATGTTCATTTGCCTTATGCTAGACCATTGCCCCAAATCGCCTTCACAACTGCATATAAGAGAGAGGAGATGAGGTGCACCGCACTTCACAATGACAGCACGATCCGAAGCGTGTCTTCTCAGAAGTAAGTCCCAGGTAAGCAGGTATAGGATCGCAGCCTGGTTGCCCTCCAAAGCTGACAACAAATTCGGGGACATGCAAGGTATACTGAATAGCTGGTGCACCCTGCTTAGAAAAAATCCACTGAGCCAGCAATCTGGAAGAAAAATATTGGTCCTGGCCCAGATTGAAGCAGCAGCACCACCATATGGTGCTTGGCCCATTTTCAAAAACCCAGCCTGTTACTTCTGTCAACAAAGTATGGAGCAATGACCACGAGCCAAGCACACGTACTGTTTAATGTCTGGAGGGTCATTCTAGGCTTCAGGAGGCCTAAGGTACTGCCTATATCTGGTACTTCCCAAGATATATGACTACTACTAACAATAAGACCTAGCATTTATATAGCATTTTGGAAGGCTGACAATGCTTCACATATATTATCTCAGTAAGGCTTAGGGCAACCTTGAGAAGTAAGCTGGGATTATTATCCCTGCATTATAGAAAGTGATGAGGATGACAGATAGTATTTTGCAGAAGACCACCTGCTGAGTTCGTGATAAGATTCAGATTTGAACTGGGGACTCTGTAACCAACCTCGCCCAACATTTAAAGCACACTTGAAGCATATTTAAAGCATGCGGCTTCCCCCAAAGAATCCTGGCAACTGTAGCTTGTGAAGGGTGCCGGGAATTGCAGCTCTGTGAGGAGCGAAATACAGTTCCCAGGATTCTTTGAGTGAAGCAATGGGCTTTAAATGTGTGGTGCGGATGCAGACTCTGTTATTTGGTTTTTGTTTGACTGGCTGATTGAAAACCTTGTTGAGAAAGTATCACAGGATACTTTGGCCCTCAGTCCCCCATGACAAGACTGTTTCCTGTGACATGAGGAGAATAATAATAATAATAATAAATTTTATTTATATCCCACCCTCCCCAGCCGAAGCCGGGCTCAGGGCGGCTAACAACAATAAAACAGTACAAAAGTACAGCACAAACAACACTCTAAAATCATTCATTATAAAATTAATTCAAATCAAGCCACTGGCAACCATTGGGCCAGAGCTCCGCGAAGATTGCCGAGGGAGGGAGTCAGGCTGTGCCCTGGCCAAAGGCCTGGTGGAACAGCTCTGTCTTGCAGGCCCTGCGGAAAGATGTCAAGTCCCGCAGGGCCCTAGTCTCTTGTGACAGAGCGTTCCACCAGATCGGAGCCACAGCCGAAAAAGCCCTGGCTCTGGTTGAGGCCAGCCTAACTTCTCTGTGGCCTGGGACCTTCAAGATGTTTTTATTTGAAGACCGTAAGTTTCTCTGTGGGGCATACCAGGAGAGGCGGTCCCGTAGGTACGAGGGTCCTAGGCCGTATAGGGCTTTAAAGGTTAAAACCAGCACCTTAAACCTGATCCTGTACTCCACCGGGAGCCAGAACCATTGTACTTGCAGGTTTGCCCCCTTCAAAGGGCAGGCTGAGGCATTTCCTTGTGAGGATAAGTAAACAGACAGGCACACAGAAGACTGGACCCCATGAAGTTCCTGCAGATTTACTCACAGAGATAACACCCCATATATGCCTTTTGTCTGTTGTCTATTCCTGTTTCAGACAGCACAAAGAAGAGCGCAGGAACAGAGGAAGGA
Source organism: Podarcis liolepis (assembly GCF_965112155.1). NCBI lineage: Eukaryota > Metazoa > Chordata > Lepidosauria > Squamata > Lacertidae > Podarcis > Podarcis liolepis. The sequence continues at coordinate 43,549,890 of NC_139555.1, forward strand.
GAACCAATCGACGTAAAATGAAGCTGGGGCAATGGTGGGGAAGGCACCTCATACCCATAGGTCACGTACACGCAGCAGTTCCATATGGCCACATCCACACCATAGATTTAAAGCACACACCCCTGCCACAAAGAATATTGGGAACTGTAGTTTGCCCCCACTGAGGTGCAATTTTTAGCACCCTAAACAAACTACACTTCCCAGTATTCTTTGGAGGAAGCCATGAGCTTTCCCATGTGCTGGATGTGCCCCTGGCAAGGGCCTGCCCTGCTGTATGTATATGGTGTGTGCTGATAGTATGGGTGACTGTTCGTCATTATGCAATGTGAGCCTCCATCTTGGCGCTTAGTGATATATATTTTAAATATTGTGCAGAGAGCGCTCAGCAGGGATTCAGTTACACATTTAAAACATCAAAATTAAAGGAATATAGCAAGAATTATTAAAGTGGAAGGAATGGGGGGGGGAGCGTTGATTGTCTTCCAAGTCTGCAAGTTTATTATTGGGAAACAGCCCTGGTGTGTGAAATAAAGAAAATCTTCGCCCATCTTCCAATTTCCCATAGGAAACGTGGTAATATCTCAATAAGAAGACCACAAAGCGGAGGCTTTCACTAAAAAATAAAATAAAATAAATGATATGGAGAGATGTTTTCCTCCCACCCGTCTCCTTGTTTCCCAGAGTGTCTCAGCAGCACCCTCTTGTGTTCAACCATGGAAACTGGGTTTTGCCTCTTCATCGGTTGCCCCAGGAGCTTCTTATGCTTCGACTTTTTACATCAGCAAGAACGGTCAAGGAGAAACCCGGCCAAATACAGCTGCCACCAAAGCATCTAAAGGGGCACACCCAAGTCTGAAATGTGAAACCTGAAGACCTCCTGAATCAAATGCCCCTTCTGAGATTTTAGCACATCAAGGAGAGAAGAGTCCGTGTCAGCCAAGGAGCTGAGGCTGTGGCAGAGCGCTGTCATCTGGTGCCCATAGACTGGAGACGCAGCCTAAAAAGTAGGATCCCGCACAGCTGTCTTTGAGGCTGTAGCAACAGCCCCATCTCATTAAATTCATTTCTGCTTCTTGCTGCAGTGTAATGGTCCTCTCCTAATAACAGGCTATCTGAGGATATTTTTCTCCCTTCGACACTGCCAGATCTCGCAGGACTCTAGCGAGGCCATGGCTGAGATGTCAGGAAGATTGTAGGTGGGGACTTGTAGCTTGGAGACACACTGCTGGGCTCATCTGCAGAAGGCAAGGGCATCAATGAGCTGGAACTGGCAGCCCGAAGATGGAATCGCAGGAGATTAGATGGCATCGGAACAGCAACTGAGAGGCTGGTGCTGGGTTCTGGTGCTTTTTTACAACCAACTAGATCAGTGGTCATTTCTGTAGGTTCAGAGCACTGAGCACCCCGAGAGGAAATGTTTATCTTCATGCAGCAATTGCTACGGGGAATGTTCATGTTCTGGTGGTGAACTGGTTCTAGCTGCTTGGTGAAAGGGTTTGGAACCAAGTCGGCAGGATACAATCCACAGCTGCTCTCCTCTGTTTCTTGAAGGTTGGCTAAAAGCGTTTCTCTCATTGAGGCCAAATGAAGTCCACCCTGGGCTAGGGCGACTTTCAAGTGAACCTTGTTTTCTAAGATAGGGTAGCTAATGCAGGGCACTCTAGAGCCTGTTGGACTCCAAGTCCCATCTGTCCCAGGCAGTATGACCAATGATGAGGGATGATGGGACATCCAGATAACACCTTGTTGGTCACCCCTCTCCTAGGTAGTGCTTCTCACTGAGCCTCTCCTAGGTGGTGCTTCTGCTGGGAAAGATTCATACAGTGGTACCGTGGTTCTCAAACGCCTTGGTACTCAAACAACTTGGAACCCAAACACTGCAAACCCGGAAGTAAATGTTCCGGTTTGCGACCTTTTTTTGGAAGCCGAATGTGCTCCGTTTTGAGTGTTATGCTGAGGACTATTTTTGCTATTTATTTTGTGTTTTTGCGGCTTCTTTGTTTTGTTTTTTTGACTGTGTGGAACCCAGTTCAGCTACTGATTGTGTGACTGCAGTACATTGTTTATTGCTTTCATTTTATGGCTCAATTGTCTCGTTAGTAAAATTCATGTTAAACTGCTGCTTTAGGGGTTGCTTTTAAAAGTCTGGAATGGATTAATCCATTTTGCATTACTTTCTATGGAAAAGCACACCTTGGTTTTGGAATGCTTTGGTTTTGGAACAGACTTCCGGAATGGATTAAGTTTGAGAACCAAGGTACCACCATACAAGGATTCTGTTTATTCAGAAATCTTCATTAACATATTGGGAGATTCCTAGGTCACCTGGTGGGCCTGTGCCTCTAGTTTTCACCACCAAGAACCTTGCATGCTATCAAGTCCCAGGTGTAGCTGGGCCATCACACAGCCCTCCCCCCTGTAGTCCATTAGCAACAGTGCAGGCTCCTTATTAACATTTTCCCTGCTCTCACGGATCTTTCCGAAATGGCTCCAAATTGACATAATTCCAGGCTATTAGTGAAACCAACAATCTGATTGTGTTGCAAGGCTGTGGCTAATTATACCACATAAAGGGGCCTCTGCCAAGGTGTGGGAACGCTGTGCTTCTGAGCAAGGACAAGTTGGACTGTAGTCTGGGAAGAGCTGGGCTTTGGGTTTCATCTTTCACTTCGCAGTCCCTTTTGCTATATTTCAATTCCATTGCAGAATGAAAATTCAATCAGTTCTTTCCAAATTGCTTCAGACATCTCTTTCTTGCAGTTCCAAAGTACTTGAAACCCTGAAGCACTGTGTGTGACTATTTCTCGGTGTTTCCTTGACGCCTTGTCTACATGTCCTGCCACTTGTAGATTTGAGGGTTTGTACGGGAGGTTTGTACGGCAGTTAATGTGCCTTTGCTGAGTGCCATGGGCGTAGCCAGAAATTTTGTTGGGGGGGGGCAGAACCGATGTGATTGGTCAGTGATTGGTCAGTTAGCCATGCCCGTGGTGAGTGCCTATCTTAAATGTGCGTATTAAATGATGGGGTAGGGATCAGTAACTGGGAAGGGAAAACATCTCTCCTCCAAGACCTCTATTAATCCATCATATTGGGATGGATTCCTTCCAAGGACTTTCTTTGTTATTTTCCTTGTTTACTTAATACTCTGAGAATTAGGGGTTTTCTGTTGCTTGCTGCCAGAGAGCTGTGAATTCCAAGGAACATAGCTTCTGTTCTACTTTTAGTCTGATGCCATGTTTTTGCAGAGAGAGTCCTCCCCCATGCACATTCCTCTCCAGCTCTTTGTCACATTCTTTATGCTGTTACTTCCTCAGCCTCCCTTCCATTAGTTCCTTCCTTACCCTCTCCCACTCTTTCTTCCCCTTTCTCTAGTCTCCAGCACTATAGTGGATGTTGCTAAGGAAGTCTGACTTGCACCACACAGCATCTAGCACACACAAGCAGGAACCCCCGTTACTTCTCTTAGTGGTAGCCGAGATCCCACTTGCTGGAGGAAGGCAGAGTCACACGGGTCACAGTTTAGGCACACCTTGAGAACACTCAGCTCTGTGCTGGATTGCAGCTTCAGCCTTCAAGATGTGTGCTTTAATATTCTGCTGTTCAAGTGTGCTGGGGTGGGAGTGCTTTATGTAGCCGTACTGGGCATGTGGGGGATGCGCGAATGCCTAGGAGCTTCCTAACATGCTACCCTCTCGTTTGTGGTCAGATATTAATTGGTGTAGACCATCTGCTATCTAACCACTTACCTGCAGACATTACAAGCCTGTGGTTTCTCTCTCTTGACGGGCTTTTAGCCACAAGCAGCTTTGCAGGGATGTGAGGGATTTGAACCATATGTCTCATCACATGCTCTCTCTTTATTAAAAAAAACCCAAAAACGTTTTTATATATAAAAATATAGATTTCTAGTGTGGCCTTGTTGTATTTTATTGTTGAATTTTGATATTAAGCTCCCCAGGCACCAATTGGCATAGGTGGGGGGCTATATAAATAACATAACAATTATGATCATTACTATGACAAACACTACACAGGAATCTCAAGGTTACTCTAGAGATAAGCGCGATTATTTCTACCATTAATATAATAGGAACACACCATGGGAGGATGCAAATGTCTCGGTGAGAGAAAGGGTTTGTGCATATGGGAGGCTTATTTTCATGCTGTTTCCTTTGGGCGTGCATGTGTGGAACTGTGTGGGTGTGCAGCAAAAATAATCTGCTGGGGTACCCAGAGAATAGGCTTACTTTTCTCTGCTGCATAGTTGCATTTGTAATGCACGTGCCAATACACATGTATGCATACACAAAGGTTTCTGTATATGTGGATGGATATCGGTTGGCACATGTCTTATGCTAGGTCGGTCTTAATCTGAGCCAACTGGGAACTTCTGGGAGCCCTTCCACTGTTCTGCCCCCTAACCAAGTCACTCCCAGCCCAGATTCATCAGCACAAGTACAGCAGCTCAGATAAGGATGACTCCTGCTCTCTGCTGGTGGGACCAGGATACTGACTTCATTGCCATTCCAACCAGCCAGCAGCTGGGAGCCAAAGCATTGGCTCTGACAGGTTTGACAGCTGAGATGCAATAAGTGTGTTAACCCATCAGGGACATAAGGGATGATGGATGATGGTGAATAGATTTCCTTAGCTTACTTACCTGGAAGGAAATCTAATTGAGATCACTTTAACTTATTTTGGAGAAAACAGGGATAGGTGTGGGCTAAAACTTGCAAGAATGCCTCTCAACAGCCCTACATTATGGTAAAAGGCAGATCTGGGGGCAGGGGATAGAACACAAAGGCATAGGTTGTCCTGAACTATTCCTCCCCACCTGCATAGCACAGTAGTTGGCAAACCTAGTATGGATAAGTGTTGATCTCTCTCCATGTTTGAATGTCGGCAGATGGAGCTTGAGAGTGAAGCTACAGCTGGGATTAAGAAGGTATAGAGAGCCTGAGCACAAGGCCATGTGCAGCTGTTGGTCTATTAAAACCTCCGGGGTTGAATCCTATGCACACAGGCATACTGTATTTATGCCCACTAAAATCAATGATCATGGATGTACTGAACTGAACATCAGATTAAGTGGTAAGTAGGCCCAAACCCCATTTGTATACACTATATACATTTAACTCCATAGGTTCCATAGACCTTCATCTACAAATCTGTTTTGCTAGCAAAACTGTAATGTTGCTATATTGTACAGCATGCTTCTAGCCAGAAAACGCAACTATTAGTGCAAAGAAGGGGATGAGGGATTCATAGTGATTTGTCCAAATGCTGATCAGGGAATTTAGGCAGCAGACAGTGACCCACACTGCACAAAGCAGACCTCATATATTGTTGAGGTGTAGTTGCGTTTTGAAATTAAACTGCCCTTTCTTAGGCCTGATTTAAATCTGTCCTTACAGTTACAGCAGATTGGTGCTGTCACCTTTAAGTCAGGTTCCCCTGTACAGTGGTACCTCGGGATGCGAACGGGATCCATTCCGGAGCCCCGTTCGCATCCAGAAGCAAACGTAACTAGTGATTGCACGTTGCTTTTTGTCGCTGCTGCGCATGCGTTACGTCATTTTGAGCATCTGTGCATGCGCGAGCGGCGAAACCTGGATGTAACATGCTCCGTTACTTCCAGGTTGCCGCGGAGCTTAACTCAAATGCACTCAACATGAAGCATATTCAACCTGAGGTATGACTGTACTGACTTTTGCAGTGCTAGTTTGCCAGTATGGTAAGCACCCAGACCAGAATATCTTGGTGCTCTGATACTGTGCATGCAGGGGACAGCAACCCAATTGAATCTGATGTTGGGCTGTGTAATTTCACAAGACCATGTTTCGTCTACATGTCCCACATAAAGCCCATCCAAAGCTGAAAAGCAGCCAGCTTTCTCATAAAATGATGCAGATAGTAGAATACAACCCATAAGGCTGAAGAATACACTGAGTTACACCAGCACAAGGATTTTTGCTCTAGAGAGTTGGGAGAACCCCTAGAACAGATTTAGGGGACCCATGAGAGACTGTTCCATTGCACAAACAGAAATCCTTGCAATGACAGAACAACGGCTTTAGAGCTATGCTGCAATTCCACCCTTTGTGGAATTAGCTATAGCAACCCCATATGGGTGACAGTTGACAACCCTAGCATCTTTGCCATTATCTATGCCATCTAGGCATGTACACACTGTTTGGATACCAATGAGACGGAAACATGGAAGGTGCCTAAAGAAGCCAGGGTGGCTATCTAAAGAACTTTTAACTGAGTTAAGATTAAAAAAGGATGTGTACAAAAAATGGAAAAGGGGGGAAACCACCAAAGAGGAATTCGAACAAATAGCCAGCACATGTAGACACAAAGTCAGAAAAGCTAAAGCACAGAATGAACTCAGGCTTGCTAGAGAGGTTAAAAGCAACAAAAAAGGCTTTTATGGGTATGTCCATAGCAAAAGGAAGAACAAAGAAACAGTGGGGTCACTCAGAGGAAAAGATGGTGAAATGCAAACAGGGGACACAGAAAGGGCTGAACTCCTCAATGCCTTCTTTGCCTCAGTCTTCTCCGATAAAGAAAACAATGCCTGACCTGAAGAATTTGGAGCAAATGATTCAGCAGAGGAAACACAGCCCAGAATAACTAAGGAGATAGTACAAGAATACTTGGCTAGTTTAGATGTATTCAAGTCTCCAGGGCCAGACGAACTGCATCCAAGAATATTAAAAGAACTGGCAGATGTGATCTCAGAACCACTGGCAGTCATCTTTGAGAATTCCTGGAGAACAGGCGAAGTCCCGGCAGACTGGAGGAGGGCAAATGTTGTCCCTATTTTCAAAAAGGGGAAAAGAGAGGACCCAAATAATTATCGCCCAGTCAGTCTGACATCATACCAGGGAAGATTCTGGAGCAGATCATTAAGCAAACAGTCTGTGAGCACCTAGAAAGGAATGCTGTGATCACCAATAGTCAGCATGGATTTCTGAAAAATAAGTCATGTCAGACTAACCTGATCTTGTTTTTTGACAGAATTACAAGCCTGGTAGATGAAGGGAACGCAGTGGATGTAGCCTACCTTGATTTCAGCAAGGCATTCGACAAGGTGCCCCATTATATCCTTGTAAAGAAGCTGGTAAAATGCGGTCTTGACTATGCTACCACTCAGTGGATTTGTAACTGGCTGACTGACCGAACCCAAAGGGTGCTCATCAATGGTTCCTCTTCATCCTGGAGGAGAGTGACTAGTGGGGTGCCACTAGTTATTCAACATCTTTATCAACGACTTGGATGATGGACTCAAGGGCATCCTGATCAAATTTGCAGATGACACCAAACTGGGAGGGGTGGCTAACACCCCAGAGGACAGGATCACACTTCAAAACGACCTTGACAGATTAGAGAACTGGGCCAAAACAAACAAGATGAACTTTAACAGGGAGAAATGTAAAGTATTGCACTTGGGCAAAAAAAATGAGAGGCACAAATACAAGATGGGTAACACCTGGCTTGAGAGCAGTACATGTGAAAAGGATCTAGGAGTCTTGGTTGACCACAAACTTGACATGAGCCAACAGTGTGATGCGGCAGCTAAAAAAGCCAATGCAATTCTGGGCTGCATCAATAGGAGTATAGCATCTAGATCAAGGGAAGTAATAGTGCCACTGTATTCTACTCTGGTCAGACCTCACCTGGAGTACTGTGTCCAGTTCTCGGCACCACAGTTCAAGAAGGACACTGACAAACTGGAACGTGTCCAGAGGAGGGCAACCAAAATGGTCAAAGGTCTGGAAACAATGCCTTATGAGGAACGGCTAAGGGAGCTGGGCATGTTTAGCCTGGAGAAGAGGAGGTTAAGGGGTGATATGATAGCCATGTTCAAATATATAAAAGGATGTCATATAGAGGAGGGAGAAAGGTTGTTTTCTGCTGCTCCAGAGAAGCGGACACGGAGCAATGGATCCAAACTACAAGAAAGAAGATTCCACCTAAACATTAGGAAGAACTTCCTGACAGTAAGAGCTGTTCGACAGTGGAATTTGCTGCCCAGGAGTGTGGTGGAGTCTCCTTCTTTGGAGGTCTTTAAGCAGAGGCTTGACAACCATATGTCAGGAGTGCTCTGATGGTGTTTCCTGCTTGGCAGGGGGTTGGACTCGATGGCCCTTGTGGTCTATTCCAACTCTATGATTCTATGGAGAGTTTTCAGTATTTCTGAGGGACACTTTTGTACCTCAAACTAATATTGCAGTCAAGGAAAGCAGGATACTCAGTGGCCTTGCATAATCACTTCATTCCTGGCTAACAAGAACTCGCAAGTGCAATCCCGAAATCCCAAACCATCGTTTAAACCATAGGTGAAGAAATCTGTGGCCCGCCACATGCTGTTGGACTACAACTCCCATTATCCCTGACCATTGTCCATGCTAGTAGGGGCTGATTTGGAGGGCCACAGGTTCTCTACCCCTGACTTAGGCTATATACACATTAGTGTCTTAAAACACAGTGAGATCACACATACACCTCACAGTTTAAGTCACATTTTATGTTGCTGTGCATACCAGAGAGAGGGTGGGGATTGTCATCACCTGATGCACATTATCAGCTTGGTTGCTTCACACCTGCGACACACATCGTAGCTTCAAATGTCAGCCGTGGGAGCTCACTAGAATCAGAGTAAACATTAATGTGTACACAGCCTTAAACTAATAATTCAACAGCCATAAGTTAACTATCAAGTATAGCAAGGCAATGTTAAGTTTGTACTACCAACAAACTTAAATACAAACTTGCTATACTTGTCAGGAACAGATCAGCAATAAAACACCCGGTGTCAGTGAAGTTAACTCTTTATTCAAAGAAACCAAAACAGTGTAGGCCTAGCGAACACAGTAACTCCAGTAGATCTTGCAGGGCCGTAGCTAGGGGGTGGCAAGGTGGGGCCCCACCAGGGGCACAGGCCGGGGCGCGTGCAAAATCGGCTAAAAATATGTCCATAAATATGTCTATAAATAAAAAACTTGATTATTGCCTCATAAGAAAAGGTTTTAAATAGAGGGTGAATTGAATGGGGTGGGTGGGTTGGAGGAGAGGCGGAAAGAAGAGCTAATTTGTCAGTGGTTGGGGACGCAATCTGGACAGTTCTGCCAGGGCCGCAAGATCACCTAGCTATGGCTCTGAGGTCTTGCACCAATGAGGTAGCTGCAAGGACTGAGGGTCCCCGCCTCCCCACTGGTCCCTAAGAATCTTCCTCCCCCAGATCCCTCCCAAGCAATCTCAGGCTTGTCTTGTCTCTTTTTGCTCTGCCCTCTTAATTTCTCTGCGTGTTCTGTGAAATCAGCGGAGAGGTGAGCCGGTCACAGCAGGAGGGAGAGACCCCCTGGCTTCTTCAGCAGCCTGTCCCCACTGCCCTCCAGCCTCCACTTCTGCCTCTGATTCTGGACTGCCCTCTGCCATAGCCTCTTCCTCCTCACTAAACCCTGTTGCCTCTTCAGTTTCTGACATCTCCCAGTCTGACCACTCTTCTCCCTCTGACCACTCAACATCATCCCACCACCAATCCCCTGGCTCTGAGCTTTCTTCCCATGGGGGTTCCTTTGGGAGCTTCCCAGCTGGTGGCACCTCCCACCAGTCCTCTGCACCCAGACAGTCCATGACATCTTGATAATCAACTTGTGGCTACTGAGCTATTTCTCATCAAAATATGGTATATGCCATTTATAAATATGCTGCACAGCAATTTTGTGTATATTTGGTACTAGGGGCTGCTGTGCCTAACACAGATATGATGTGATACTGCAAAAAAAGGTATTGCAATTACTGAAAAGACAAGGGTTAAGGAAATGTTGAGGGCTGACAATAGGACGTGGGGGGCACTGGTGGCAGTGAAGATACAGCCAGAGAAATGGTGCTGCTCATATACTGATAAAGAAGCAGAGCAGGTTATAAAGATGTTACCTTGCCTTGTTTTAGGGTAGCATATGACGCCTCCCCCCTGGGGGCCGCTCCACATCATACATTTAAGATCTATGGCTTTCTTCAAAGAATTCTGGGAACTGTAGTTTAAGGGTGCTGGGAACTGTGTCTCTGTAATGGGGAAAACTAAGGGACATGGGTGGCGCTGTGGTCTAAATTCCAGCTCCTGCCAACCTAGCAGTTCGAAAGCACACCCAAAAGTGCAAGTAGATAAATAGGTGCTGCTCCGGCGGGAAGGTAAACGGCATTTCTGTGCGCTGTTCTGGTTTTGGTGTTCTGTTGCGCCAAAAGCGGCTTAGTCATGCTGGCCGCATGACCCGGGAAAACTGTCTGCAGACAAACACCGGCCAGTAAAGCGAGATGAGCGACGCAACCCCAGAGCCGTTCGTGACTGGACATAACTGTCAGGAATCCTTTACCTTTACTTTTTTTTTAATGGGGGAAACTACACCTCTCAGGATTCTTTGCGGGAAGCCATGTACTTTAAATGTAACATTCCTTCTGTCGACTAGTTCTTTCACCTAGGGGCCTTCCTGTTCTGTCTAGACGGAAAGAGGGAGACAGAAGCCAGTTGCAGAAGCTTCACCTCAGATTTGCTGAACGTTCTTCGAAACTCTGCAGGGATTTCATTTATCAAGCCAGTGTACAACGTTAAAACTGATCTGCACGTGACGTGGGACTTTTAGGCTTGCCAAGGAACATTTCCTCGCCCGTCTTTCGAATTCCTCGTTGGCTCCGGTCCCTTAATAACTCGCCAAAAGACACCAATTGGCGGCCTGCGCGTTTTGAGCGCGCAGAACGGAACAGGCAGAACGCGCGCTGATTGGCGGTGGGCGGCGAAGGTCAGCGCGCGCGAGGGGAGGGGTGGGGAGCGGAGGGAGGAAGACTCGGAGTCGAACGCTTATTGTTTAGATTTAGCTCCCGCCAGGGACAGAGTCGGGAAGGCGGATTGGCGGAGGGAGCGGTGGGCGTGGCCGCGCGCGAGGAGTAGGCGGGGGAGCCGAGGCGCGAAGCTCGGGGGTTGGCTGCGGCGTCTCCGATCGCCGCGCGGGGATTGGTGGCTCCGCCGTTCCGTCGTTAAGCCGGCGGCGCGCGGGGAGTGGGCTTTCGGCGTTTGGGCTTGAGAGGGAGAAGGAAGCAGGCAAGGCGGGCGGGGGGAAAAGAAGAGATCTGTCATGGCGCGGGTGTCTGTCCTGGGAGTTTCGTTGCTGGAGAACCCGAGCCCCTTCGGCCACCCGCTCCGCTTCCAGGTCCAATTCGAGTGCGGGGAGGCGTTGCCTCACGGTGAGTACGCGGGGGGGGGGGAGGGATAATCTCCCGCGCCAGGAGCCTCGTTCCCCAACCGACCCTCAGCCCGAGCCAGGTTCCGTCGCACGAGGCGGCCGCCCGCAACCGACGTCCGGGAGCCCCCACCCCTCCGCCCAGGATGGCAGCGCTGGGTGCCTCCACTCCCGGGCTTCCGCTGTGGCTTTATTTTGCCAGCCTGGACCCGGCTCTCCACACAGGGGCTGCTACGTGGGCGCTGTACCTTCTAACTACCTTTAAAAATAAAAATAGAGCTTTTATGAACTTGGTGCCTTAAGTTTTTGGCCTGCAGAGACTTAATTGGGGCGAGGCTGCTCTTGAGATGGTGTGTGTGTGTGTGAGAGAGAGAGAGAGAGAGTGTGTGTGTGTGTGTGTGTGTGTGTGTATGCATATACATATAAATACACACACTTAAAAATGCCACCGGATGTGGGGTGTCCTTCTGACCATTCTGCTGAATGAGGCCTTGGCCTCTGCCAGGAAGCCCCAGCCGGCAATACTGTTGGTCTGGGCAAAGAGCCAGTGTGGGGTGGAGATTTGGGCTGAGGAGACCACGGTGCAAATCCCTACTCAGCCAGGCAGCTCTCTGAGTGACCTTGAGCTTGGCATCTAACCTACATAACAGGGTTTTTAGAAGTGGGTTGAGGGGGAAAGCTATGCATGTCTCATTTAGCTCCTTGGGGTAAAGGTAGGATTTAAATTGGGGGGTCATAAACCTTTTTCAGCCATGGGCCTGGCCACCATCCCTCAGAACATGTGTGCCAGAATATATATATATTTTTCGGGGGTGAACGAATTCCTATGCCCCACAAATAACCCAGAAATGCATTATAAATAAAAACACACTGATTCCTGGACCATCCGCGGGCCGGATTTAGAAGGCAATTGGGCCGCATCCGGCCCACGGGCCTTAGGTTGCCTACCCCGATATAAATGAAATAAAATAGCATTGGCTGTTTTGGGGTGGCATTGGCTGTTACACAGTGTTGGGAGCCCCAGCGCAGGCCGTGTCCTGACCTCAGTGCTAGCAGCCTGAGGGCAAGGTGTAGCTGCTTGATGAGATCAGCAGAGAGCTCCGGAATGAATGCCCGTATTCTTTCCCCCCAATAAATCATAGGCTCTTTATTTGTTCCTATAGGAAGAGTTTCTTGAATGCCATAGTGGGAATACAGCTGGTCATTAGCCAATAGTAAGCCTAGGAGATACACATGGTTAAAAGCTATGCCTTCCTAAGCATTCATTGGCAGTCAGTAACATAGCAAAACTAGGAGTTATACTCTATAGAGTTGGTAACTTCTTATCTGAATTCTTTCAATTTCAGTTGAATGTTAGTTGTCAATTTATTATAGTGTTTAATAATTCTTCACTAGATACTGCAGTGGTCTAGTGGGAAATCATGAAGGCTGGTCTGTTAGGTCAAATGAGGCAGAGGCCCACTAAAGTCAACCTGCCCTCAGCTAACCCTCACCTGCCACTTGCATCCTATCCAGGCACTGACATTGGTTATCATCTTGCTCCTCCTTAATCTGTTGCCATTTCAGTACTCAACAAGGATGAACATGGGAGCAAAACTAGAATAAGTTGACTACCTGTCATTGGCTCTGGCCCTATCAACTGTTCTTATGAGAGAATGCCAAAGCCCCTTTATTCTGTGGTACCATTCTGCCTACTCCTTGGGACCATACCAGTCTCTTCCCCTACTATTCCCTTTTTAATTGTGTATTCTGGATTGTTAAATTGAAAATCACTGCCTTCCTGACTTCTACTCCTTGGTGATCTTCCACTACATTGGATTGTGTGAAGCAAGTTTGACTTGGTTCAGGACTGCTGTGATGGAAAGTTGCTACTTCTGTCCCAGGGTAGGAATGGGCTAAAAATGTCATTGTGGCACAAGTGCAAATCAAGAGCTTACTAAATTATGGCCCTCTCCACAGAGAAAAATTGTAAGTCAGGCTTTTAAAATAGAGTGGCTTATCATGCAGACATGATGCATAAACTTGGGGAATAGCATGCAAAAAGGGGAACACTGCCATAAAATATAGTAAAGCATCTTATTCTCACCTTTCTTATCATTTCACATGCTGTTATTTTGATTCCACCGTTTTTCTATACAACCATGAAATTTGGTATTGGGTGCATAGTTCAGTATTCTGGGAATTGCAGTTTTTATTAGAAGAACTGAATGTCTAGCCTTACAGCTGGAAAAGATATATTTGAAAGTGTTTGGGCAGTGCTTGGTGAAGCTTCAGAAGTTGCAAGCAGGGAGTCAGCTGAGCAGAGCTGGATTGGCAGAGGGGCATGTTTTAATGCCAGGGCTGTAGTGGGGGATGTTGACTGCCCTGGTTCCCTCAGGGATAAGTTGCACATAATTTATACATCATGCAAAGTTTTGCCATTGCTTTTTTAAAATAAAGCATAGGGCCTTCACATACATTATTAAGACCAGACTTCTCTTAAGAGTGTTGAGATTGGGGAGAAATGGAGGTACAGAAAATCGCAGTGAGATCCTTTACTTTGGGGCAGGATGTCTATGGCCTTTCCAACTTAGGAGCAGCTGCAAGTTTTCTAAATTTAATAACCTCTGTGGACAGATGCCAAAAAAGTGCTACCTGCAAAGTAGTAAACTTTGTAGAAGAAGACACATGAAAAAGTGAGCTGCAGCATAGGAACAACTTCCTATTTCAGATTCTAATCTCCTGTTAAGAGTTCTTTCTTAGCAAAAAGCCATGACAGCAAAGAGGGATTTCTGGTGAGCAAATGGGGATACTTTTGCACATTCCTCACAGCTCCTTATAGTTTCTTGTTGCTCCTGATGATTGCTCCATTTGCTAACATCCCTTTTGACTTGCACTGTTTTTGGCACAAAAATGTGGAACAGTGGACTTTATTTATTCATGACCTCACATCACTGGATACAAGTTCTTGTTAATTAGCATTACGGTTCCATGTGAGAGAACTACTAGCCTTCATAGCTGCACCAGTGGTCTATCATAGCAGATTGTTCACAATATTTTCTGACTTTTGTCTAATGAGATGATCCATAAAGGTTCAAGACAGACATAATAGCTAACTGGAAGTCACAGCTGATTTTGCATAGCAGATTCTTCACCCATGGTGGGAGCCTTTGCAGTTTGCTCCTCCCCTATGCAGGAAAGCTGTCTGGCTTTTCTAAAGAAAAAGAATTTAAAACTCTATTTGTATATTTGCATTTAATTGCATCTGCACCTCTTCTTTGAAGAACAACCAAAAAAAATATAAAATAAACTTTTTACTAAGCTGCTCCAAGGATTGTGGTGAGGAATCTTGACGAGATTATGAGTGATGCCCACTGTTGACTTAAATGGCAGATTTGCAGACCTTGACCTAGAGAGAGATAGAGGCATCTGTACTGAACGCTGTGAGAGTGCTTCCAGATTGAGCCCATTGCTTTGCAAACATTACATCAATATTCACCCAAAATTTTCCCATCATTGTTTAACAATATGAATTGTGGATATGAAAAGGTTTTTTTGAGACACTGGAAAACAATAGAGGTTATTCAGCCCTGCGCTTGAACTGGGGTACACATTCTCTAAACACTGGTGCTAATGGTGTATTTCAATGTATTGGCCTTCTGAAGATGAAGGGAAATTTCCCTCAATACGTCTAGGATTCTGGTGCCCACACTCTTGCCAACTGATCCTTGTTGCTTTTACCTTTCAGATTTGGAGTGGAAGATCATCTATGTGGGCTCTGCAGAGAGTGAGGAATATGACCAAGTTCTTGACTCAGTGCTGGTGGGACCTGTTCCAGCTGGGAGGCATATGTTTGTGTTTGAAGTAAGTTTAGATCTGTCTCTTGGAGAAGGATAGGAAAGATAAGCCTAAGGCTCCAATCTCTAGATTTTTCTCTTTAGATTCAGACAATGGAGAAAGATTGACAGATTCATTGGAAAGGGGCCTCCTGCTTCATTTTTAATTTTCATTTTCCCTAATAGAGAAGTGATTGTTACCTGGAGAAAATGCACTAAAATCTGGATTTCTCAGTTACCTATAACTGGGCAATAGCATGTCCACCAAAATTAAAAGGTAGCTGTAAAGTACAGGGGTTTGTATTCTAACTCTGATTTAAGTTCATTTTTTTTAAATGATGTGTTTCTGAGTATGTCAACATTTTTTTAAAGTACCATGCAAGTAAAGTCCATCATTAGCCTATCCATATTGTGTGTGGCTAGAGTGCTATTTAGGTTGAAAAAACATGGGCTACATTAGTCATGAAAAGTCACCTGGTTGCTATACTAATATGAGGAGATGGAGAGAGAGAGTGGCATATGACAGCCCTGCAGTGTATTCCAGTGTTACTCAGTGTTGGGGGGAATTGCAGCTTGAGAAGGCTGTTTCATTTTGGTGGGGGTGATGATTAAATGCTTTCCCACCCTTTAGGAGAAAACAGTGATTATTGAAAATGAACTGCTGCTCCTGATATAAGCACAAATGTGTTAATATCAAAGTCTCAAATCCTTTTTGCTCAAGAAAAAAAAAATGTGGCTCTTTGACCTGTGCTGATAACATTACTGTAGTAATTACAGGGCATTGCTGCATTCTGGGGTGGTACAACTGGTACAACTCTTAACGACATAGTTAGCCAGTGCTTTCAGGATAGCAATTCCTGTTAGAACACTAAACTACGATGATTAAATTGGTGGCCCAGTTCACTGGCTTTGGAACTGCAACTGCATTGCTTACTTGCTTTCAATTTGTGCTGATGTATAACTCCATCCTTGGCCTATCTACCACCTGTAGTGTAGCTTTCTTTCTCCAAAATAATTTTACAATCATGGTGAACTGACATGAGGATAATTACCTGAATCTTTTGCTTGGTTTTCTGAGACTACATATTTTTGTTGCTTGTCTTTGTTGTTGCACAACACCGAGAGAAATAAAAAAAGCCTTGATTATGAACTCCAGTCTGTTGGCATTTCTTCTATAACTGTATCACTTTGTTCCACCAACATAAGCCCATTCCTGGTTATATACACTTCAATGGATCTTGAATGAGGACTCTGTAGTATTGTCATTCAAGTTTGGACCAGGCAGACCTAGGTTCAAATCTCCACTCAGCCCAGAAGCTGAATGGGTAATTTAAAGTTTTAATATTCTTCAAGAATTGCAAGGGGGATGAAATGGGAAAGCCTCAAGCATGCTGCCCTGAGTTTTCTTTTAAAGACAGGCAGGATGAAAATGTCACTTACCTTGTTTTGCCGTTTTCTCTGCAGGCCAATGCCCCCAACCCTGATCTAATCCCTGAAAGTGATGCTGTGGGAGTTACAGTAATACTTATCACTTGTACCTATCTGGGCCAAGAATTCATCCGCATTGGATACTATGTCAACAATGAATATATGGATCCTGAGCTAAGAGAAAACCCACCCCTCAAGCCAGACTTCTCCCAGGTGAGACACTGATCTGATAAAAGCAGCTTGTCCATCATCTTGGCCTTCATGAAGGCCATGTCCTTGCCTTGGGAATTTGGATTAGGGACCCTTAACAGGATGCAAAGCAAGGCAAGTGAGGGGTGTGGCTTGGGGAGAGTCCAGATAGAGAGATGGGGGGGTGTATTTGGCCCCCAGTCTGGTGGTTCCCATTTCTTTTGGGGAGTACAAAATCCTTGCAAGGCCAGAGTAGTAGCCTTTGAGACCCAGTCACTTTGCAGTGTTGGAAAATGCTATGCTGGGGGAAGGTAGATGTTATTTGGGATGACAATATGAAGCAGAAAGTTATACAATGAGTTCAGCTCAGTATTAATTTATTGCCTGCATTCTGAATAAGACAGTGCATTTTGACCAGAAAGCTGTGGAGTGGGTAGCCCTTGTGATACAGAATGGAGCTTTGATTTTTTCCCCAGGAGTTATAGCACAACTTAAATACACTTTTGTAGAATAGAGTAGTGATAATGGCCTGCTACAGATAAAACCTTGTTTGTAATTGCATCTTCATCATATTATGTGCTGATTGATGTGGCTGCAGCAGAGTAGTTTGAGGGAGCTTTAAATCTCAAAGAGAAGATTAATATGTTTAGTGAGGTACCTACTCTGCTCCGTGAGTTGAGGGGACATTGATGATTCCTTCCTGGGAAGGTTCATGCTCTGACAAAGGGCTTCAAAGCATTGAAAGAAAATTGGGGTTACTGAGTAACAGCAGCAGATTTTAAGAGCCTATGGACTATGGAGTTTGGTTCAAGTCTTGTTTGCTATTTTGAAACCCAATGTGCAATGTAAGTAGGTCCCCTGTAGATGTCAAAAAGTAAGAAGGATTACCAATGTGAAATAGAATTGGAAGGATTACACCCAGATATAAATTTTCTCTCTGTGTTGTCATAAAATAAAATAGTGTTAACTTTTTAAACCATTTTTTACTTCTGTTAACCCTCCCCTTTCTTGATATTGCTGCAGGAATTGAGTAGCTGTCAGCCTAGAAAGTTGATCCAAACATAAACCTATGTAACTTTGACCCCTGTTTTTCTTACTTCCAGCTACAGAGGAATATCTTGGCATCCAACCCCAGAGTCACCCGTTTCCACATCAATTGGGATGGTCCTAGAGACCAGATGGACAATATTGAAAATGTAGACCCAGAACCTGATAGCTTCCTGCCTCCTAGCTGTGTCTACATCAAAGGCTTGGTCCATTCCATGGGTCTGCAACCAGAGAATTCCATGGACTGTATGTGATCCAAACACAATAATGTTGAGGACCCTGCGCAATGAAGAGCAGCTGACAAGTTTTTGTGGGAGATGTAGGAGGGATTTGGGATAATGAACCAACTGATATGTCTACGGAGATTGACAATTCAGAGTCCTTTTCGTGTTAGGGTTTGTAACAGATCTACAGGTCTGTTCTGTCATAGTATTTCTTCATTGATACTTGGATCCTCCTGCCACTAACCCTTGACAGGCACCTAGTCCAGCTGCATAAACAGAACCCTGTGTTTCCCTCCTTTGTTCCAGGTCTCCAGAAGGCTGGAATCTAGCATAGTGGGTACCTTCTTTTCAGGACAGTTTTCTGTTGCAACACAGCTAAGTCTTGATGAGTTGCTGCTGGCAAAATAGCTAGCAATTACAGTCAGGTCTTGATTCCTCTCAGGAGTTGATAAGCCCGTCCCAGTTTTACAATCTGTGCTTAGTAAAAGGTGATGGATGATAAGATTTAAGCTGTACAATTTACCTATTTGCACAAGGGTCCCAGCACTGCTTTTGAGAGCTCCCTCTTTTAGCTTGCACCAGTTGGCCTTTCTACCATTGACCCAAAATCTGCCCAAGGCCACAGTGAGCAGGAATTGCATCAACTCCTTTAGACGGTGGCTAAGTTTACAAATCCCTCCACAGAGGAAACATGCCTTTCTTCAAAAGGCCTGCACTTGTTTTTTTTCTGGCCTGCCTCCAGTCGCACACCCTTCTTTTCTGTTATTACCTGCCCTGATACTTGATCTCTCTATTTCTCTCTCTGGTATTTTAGAGATGAACACAGCATATAGATGTTTAAAACATTTTTGTGTTGTATGTCTGACCAATAAAACTTTTTGGAATAAACTATTTTGTGAATTCTTAAGTGGTATCTAGTTGGTTGAATACCGAGAGAACCTTATTAAAGATTTTGCTGCAAGGGACTACTCATTTTGGCGAGGTTAAAAAATATGTAGGTATAATTTGCTTCCTAAAAGCAGGAGTGGCAAAATATAGTTGTATGCAGTGTTAAAGATCTGTAGGACTTAGAATTGTAGAGTTGGAAGAGATCCTGAGGGTCATCTAGTCCAACCTACTGCAGTACTCCAAGTCATGCCCCCTAAATCTGTCCTGGGGGTTTCCCTGACCCTCTGGACCAGAATTAGGGAGGGTGCAGGGCACAACACTTGTTGTGCAAGTGTAAACCTTTATGCTGATGGAAAGAGCAAGTTGGATACCACCCCTGATGATCGTCACGACCAGATTACTATTTTCAGTTAATATAGTGTCATAGGTTAGTGTCATTTTATTTTATTTTATAAAATAACTTGTGGTATGTTTAGATCAGATATAATGCCAAACCATGTTCTAGTGTGTGAGTGAGTCCTCCCTGCCCAAGGAGACTCAAACCAATGCCCCAGGAAAATAGTAAAACAGTAATATAGCATGTAAAAGATAGTAATGCAAAGATGACAAAAGTATCACTCCAGGGGAAAAGTGCCAGAATAAAATGCTCGCTCAAATGTTATAATGGCATACTTAAATATAAGCAAAACACTACAGTGTCCTATCCTGGACCACCACTAGATCTTGCCTCATAAAGAAAGTACCTGCTACAAAGCTCCACTTTCAAAATGGCTTGAAATATGAGTAGCCATTGAACTGCAGAGATTCTCTTGTGTGTCAAGTAAAACATGCCCGGTGTTCCCAAATTCCAGATCAGGGTAATTGGCTTACCTCAAGTCAATGGATTATCAAGTAGACTGAAGTTGGAATTTTTAGGGTTGGTTGACTCATTTTAACTGATTTAAATACATTCATTTTTCACTGCTGAAAGGTTTTCAACCTGATCATTATTCAGCATGTATATGTCTGTGGCAGTGTGGTTAAAAGTAGCTTGTGAACCAGTGGTGCTGCACCAATACTATGAAGTTCAGTTACAGTTCAATTTTTTTATTTTATTTTTTGGCACCACTACAGTTGTGGCAATTGGTGGAAACTTATCTTAGTCACGCTGCTTTCTGCAGGGAGTTACATAAGCAATAATTATTCACGGATCAAAACTTAGATGAAAACAAATGTGCGAGCTGGGGTGCTTAGGTTAGAAGAATGAGACTGATCCTTGAAGAATCTCTCTGTGTAAACACTGGGCCATAGATGTTCCAGGATTTTCCTGGAGGACCCTTCAGTTGCCCCAAGCCATTCTTGTAAAGCTGGCTGCATTTCATTTATTAAACACCTTTTACATGTGTGTCCAGGGGATTTACAACATATCTTTAAAACTGCAAAAAAAAAAAAAATAGGGTTGAAATGTTGATAACCAGAACCTTGAACATGGTCCTGCGGCAGGTAGACTGCCAGTACAAATCCTGCAAACAAAAGTGTTGATAATACTGCTGCTTAAAATGTGCTGTCGCTCTTTCGTGCCACTTTCCACCCAGTCTGTTATTTCCCTAATATTGTGTGTTCCATTTCATATTCTATTTCCTGCTTCTGGCCACCAGTACAACCTCCATTTTAAGGAGTTTGTATCTGTGGTCCTTTCTCAAATATTTGGGCCAAACATGGCAGGAAAGTTACCTCTTGCACAGATTCAAGGATCCCTCTTGCCTGCCACTACTGCCATAGCTTCAAAACTTGAGTTAATTTTAGCTCATTTATAAACTTCAGCTAATCCAAAAAGCAATCTGCTCAGTTGCTAAAGCTGGGTATAGAAAACCAATTTTACTTGTGCACTGCAGTGTGGGGTGACTTCAATTTGCTGTTGGATGCGATTCAAGAAGCTGAGTATAACAAAGCTCAGTAAACCTGGGACCTGAGTGTTCCTAGGCATCACAACAGCAAGGTTTCCTATGTGAAGGATGAAAGTGGTTTAGTTTTGTCAAAGCAATAAAAAAGTATTGACTGGTGGATCTTGCTCAGGTGAGCTGGCACAGTCCTTGGAAGGTTCCTTGGAAGGCATGAAATCCAAGAAAGCAAGCTAAAGAGGAATAAGAGGGCTTGCATGGAGCTCTCCCCCTTTATTCAGAACAAATGGGTAGTGTACAGCTCTCAGCTTTGCCTAAACATTCCAGCTGCCCATTGTAGGTGGAGGAAAAACCTTATATAATTACATTATCCGCCTACCTGTTAAGGCTATATTTTCTGCCCAGAGACATCAAATTAAGTTTTTAAGAAACTGGACCATCCTTGTAATACGGAACTTCACACAATTGCATATTGGTGCTGTTCCTATGTGAAAATGAGGCAGTGTAGTCCCCATCCCTTGCAGATGACCGCAGTACCTGGAGACAGAAAGACAGGGCATGTATCCACAGCAGTGACCAGAGAAGAGATAACCGCTGGGAGGATTGCAGAGAGAAGGAACACCATGTTGCATCTGAACCAGCAAAACCAGACACCTTCAGTAAACATGTCTCTGCTGTATTGATCTCTATAGCCATAGCAGGCACTATAATTCTCCAATGGCTTGAATTTACTCCCATGGCCCACTCTGCCATTGTCACTTCAGAAAGACGGATGTCAACAGTCCCCATACAAGAACCTCATTAAAGCATATATAGTGGAAACTTGGTTTTCGAACGTAATCTGTTCCAGAAGACCGTTCAACTTCCAAAACGTTCAAAAACCAAAAACTGAAAGCAGAAGCCTCAGTACAATAGGGAAACTCAAAACGGAAGCTGCGTGGCACATTCAGCTTCCAAAAATCATTCAAAAACTGAAACAGTTACTTCTGGGGTTTCGGCGTTCGAAAGCTGAAACATTCGTCAATGGAGACGTTTGACAACCAAGGTTCCACTGTATATGAGTTGGGCCTGATGGAGACCCACAACTTTGGAACCCCTTAGTTTCCTGATTTTTCTTTAGGAAACAGTGCAAAAATACTCCTTTAGGTTGCCTTCTGATACATAACAGGGATCTCTTGATTTGCACTACTTATAGCTTTAATATTCTGTGCCAATGTAACTCAAATACTGTTCTCAGTACTGGAGGCAGAATGAGCTCAGCCTTGCCAATAGTCTTGACAACAGAAAAGGCGTGGGCTTTCCCTATATTTGTGTTCTCCTGAGGGATAAGAACCTCAGCAAGAAACACTCTTATCATACCTTCTTTCCTTGTCAAAGAAAAGGAGAAAGGAATCTTTAAAATCCTTTTCAAGGTCACCTTTGCTTTAAGCTGTGTCTAAATGAAACTCCCCTCTTGGCACAAGAGGATTTGAAAACTATATATGAAAAAGTACTATTCCAGTTGCATGCTGGGATGAGGGTGAGGAAGATGTGGAGGGGAGCATTGAGAGCTTATCGCAAATAAACTTATTTTGCATACTTACTCCAGTCTATCAGCTGCAACCACAATACCAAGAAAAAGCCAAGTAATGTTGAGCCCTAATAGTGCTTAAGGACAGGGATGATGTGGTTTTCTCTGATGGGCAAATATGCAGCCAGGTGAACTGTGGGAATCTGGACTCGACTCTTCCTTTTTTGGATGTTTAGTAACCGTAGCAGGCTTGCTAAGACCCAATCTCCTTGAACTTGAGTAGTTTGCAGATGTTTCCCCCCTTTGCGGGAACAGTTCAAATTCCCAAGGGTGCATTGTATCTGAGCTCAAGGGAGACTGCAACATATAACCACTGCATTACAATACGTCAAGAGGTTTGGCACTAACAGTTGTGGACTGGTTTTTATCACACAGCATGTGATTTACCAATGCCAGGGTGTCTGTGTTACCAACATGACTTTTTGCGTGTGGTTGATTGCCGCTGTTACATACACTGTATTTTTCTGTGTTCTCTTCTGATTTCACTGCACCATGCCCACCAACCTCAGCCATATATATGTGCTTGCAACTCAGGATAACCCTTCATGTATCTGAAGTGGACTGTAGACCATGAAAGTTTATTTCGTAATAACTGCGTCTCTAAGGTGCCGCAGGACTCCCTGCTACTCTTGCTGCAACAGATGCATGCATCTACTCCTCTAGAAATTGTAATAATGCTGTAGATACAGCTTGGAGTCATTTCAGCTGCATAGGCTGCCCTCCCCTTGAAAAGGGCGGCAAAGCAGGTTTGAACAGCTTTTACTTACATTTCCATGTGCCCTAAAGAACGCCAATGTGCCCTTCTGGAGGTAAACCCTAGCCCTTGAAGGGGAGCATTAACCAGAAGCTGTTTCTTCCTGCTGTGCTGTTCTGTGCTTGTGCTGTGCTGCACTGAATTTGAGGTTGGAAGGTTCCCTGTGGTCTCAGAAATACCCCAAACTCAAATACTGTCCTCACTTCCTGGCACCACCTGTTCACATAACACATATGCTGCTCCACGATCCAGATATTTCACAACAACAGAAGAGAACCTTACAGCTGCACAATAGCTGCCTTTGTTGTGCTTTGTTTAATCTCCTCTCCACGGGGAAATAAAGCTGGTGGCACCAATCCAAGTTTCATAGTCTGCTGTGGGCTGGAGGTACATCCTTCTCCCTTTTAATCAGATGCTTATTTACTACTTCAGTGCATGGCCCCACCACTGCAATTTGCTTCATCTGCTCTTTGGCAGAGTCCACGGCAGGAGCCACATCTTCTTCTAAGCAAACTCTGCCTCGTTTTTCTCTCTTTGACATCATATTACAAGGAGAAATCATCATGTGAGCTCAAAGAGGAGATCTAGCCAGACTGGCCTGTTTATTACCATCTGGGCTCCATTTGCTCATCACTCTCTCTCCACCCTTAAGATTCCATAATACATGCATAGTTATTGATGTAGGTAGGCAAAAGGAAAGCAGAAATTATAACATTGCGTGCTGCTTGTGAAGTTTTCTGGGGTGCTATTTATGTTATACAAATGGGATAACCAGCCTATTATAACCAATATGTTTAAGTCTAATTAATGCATGAATGGGTTAATACCATAGAGTAAGCTGTCCTGCCAGGCTTAGCCATGCCCACTTCCCTTACTCTGGGTAATCAAGCGTATTATTCTCCAGTCGACCTGAGAAGCTCAGCATGTAAAGAAGTTTGAGCTGGCTGTTCCAGCTCAGACTGCATGGCTCTCACAAGCCATTATGGAGTTCCTATACCAATAATTAGGGAACTTTCACCACTTTGTAACTAAGACAAGTTTTTCTGCCTGTGCAACCCTTTCTGAAGCACATGAATCTGACCTTTGAATAATGTGTAAGTAAACCATTTTTTAACTTACCAAATGCATGGTATTTTTCCTATGCCAGGGGAAGAGGGAAACTTTGGAAATAAACTTTTTAAGGCGAATTTTTTGGAATGCACTTTTAAAGTTTTACAGCCTCTATTTCCATGCTTTAGTTTGCGGCATATTCTGTGGTTTTAAATCTCTGCTGAGGTTCTCTCACCAAATAGTATTTTCCCCAAACTTGGATATTGGCATCCAGGAATTATCCATTTATACCTCCCCCCCCCCCCGTGAACCAACAATACATGTACAGTGGTGCCCCGCAAGACGAAATTAATTCGTTCCGCAATTTTTGTTGTCTAACGAATTTTTCGTCTTGCGAAGCACGAAATCCCATAGGAATGCATTGAAAATCAATTAATGCGTTCCTATGGTCAAAAAAAGTCCAAACAAAGCCAAATTTGGTACAACAACAGTTTATTAACTGCTCTTTAAAGTCACACATACTGTAAAGAGCAGTTCGAAAATTTAAGGGAAAATAAATTAACTTTATAAACAAAACATGTCTTTGTTTTTAGTCAAAGAAAAAAAGTCGCGAGACGTTTTCGTCTTGCGAAGCAAGCCCATAGGGGAAATTCGTCTTGCGAGGCAAATCGCGAACGGAAAAACCTTTCGTCTAGCGAGTTTTTTGTCTTGCGAGGCATTCTTCTTGCGGGGCACCACTGTATTTGTAAAATCAAAGCAGTAAGGTTTGGGTAATACTTGGTATGGCTCTCTAAACACTACAAATCAGTTTGCATCCAGTGTAACTATCGTGAGGCCCTGCAAATAATCTGGAGGATTGCACCCCAGTGAGTGTGTTGGGGACCCTTTGTTAGAGCTCTCCAAACCCACTGAGAGTTTCCCAATGAGAAAAAATTCAGTGCTAAATAGGTATGGAAACTGATTTTAATCTGTGGTGTGTACAACTGCGCTCTGAAATTCACCCACCTCAAACAGGTACCAAACTCTTCCAGTATTTCAAACACACTATCTGAAGCTATTTTCTTACTGTTTCCCTGCACACATTTTTAAAATTTGAGTAGTAGAAGCTTATCTATTAGGGCAAATGGGGCACCGCTGCCAGGGGGTGGCACTGCTGGCGAGCTTCCTCTGCCTTAGTTTCAGCATTACCCTTGAACAATTCAGTAGGGAGGAGGAAGACGGCAGAATTATAACTACGGTAGTTTGCTCCGCCTGTCATGGATTCTGGATCTACCTACTGTTGGTCTTCCCCCACTCACGCCCACCCCCACCATGGAAATGTAATATTTGACACAGTCCTCATGTTTACCCAGCAGAGGAGAGGTTGGAGGAAGTACAAAAATGCAAAGCTGAGACAAATACCTAAAGCTATTCACGTTTTTAATAGTAGTGTTTGATTAATTTTATTAATTTGAACTGGTAGCTTCAAATTTGAAATTAGCATCCTATTTGAAAATGCTGTATATTCATAAGTACTTGAAATGCACTAATTTGTTAAAACGTGATTGGTTTTCAGTGTTCAGATTTCAGATGTGTTCATTATTGACCTAATTTGATCTCTGTCTTTGTGCTCAAAATCAGACTAATAAGGCCTATGCTCATGCAGCCAAAATAGCTAAAATTAAATGCCATATTTTATCCCTTTCATAGGAGTGGATAAAACTGCTACTTTTGAGCATCCAGTTGTCAGTCATGTCCTGGAGAGAATAACTTTGTTGTATAAGGAAATCTAGCAAGAAGTTTTTAAGCTGAGGTTGGTCAACTATCAGGGATACTGTAAAGGTGGATTTCCTTCCTAGTTTGGCCTGGTTGTCTTGGACAAAGTGAACTTTGACATCCCTTCCAACCAAGTATGATTTTAATCTGTGTGTATCAGGGTTCAGGTGAAGCCAGGACCCACTCTTAAAACCTAGTTTCAGTGCCAGGATCATGACACTCTTGGAATATATGAAGTATACCTCCATAGGTGCATGTAGACTATTGGTGCTGGATTGCACTAGTTCAAGTATAGTTTTTAAAGAATCATCTGGAATGACACTTAATTTTCTTTTTGGACTGCAAGTGTAGTATGCGCAATTTCAGCTAAAGATCCAGAAATCAGAGAATATTGACAGAAAAAACGCTGCTGAAACATAGGATTCTGTATAAGTTCTTGCCCTCTAAATATGATCCCTGTTATCTGTTTCAAGACCCCAACAACCTAGTTTATTATTTTATTTGACACATCTATAAACTGCTTCACAGCCAGAGGCCATTAAAGCAGTCAGTGTACAATTAAAAAAGCACATTGGTACTTCGAGAAGTACCTGCTCGCTTATCCTGTGATAAGGTTTAGGTTGCAAAGCTTAGCACATTTACTGATTACAGGTTGTAATTCCGTGTGCTGTTCTGGTTTGCCAGAAGCGGCTTAATCATGCTGGCCACATGACCCGGAAGCTGTATGCCGGCTCCCTCGGCCAATAAAGCAAGATGAGCGCCGCAACCCCAGAGTCGGTCACAACTGGACCTAATGGTCAGGGGTCCCTTTACCTTTACTTCTCCCAGAAGTCTCTTCTGAGCAAACATGTGTTATGTTGCATTATGAGTTTCCCATTAAAGGATGAACAACTTTCTCATGGTGCTTTCTGCCACTCAGGGGATAGAAATAGGGCCTCATTCTGTTGCCTACACAAGAAATAACATGAAAGGTGAAGGTGAGGAGAGGATGGAGAGAAAGTTAAGCAAGAACAAAAATGGCTAAAGCATTAAGAAGAAATTGAGTAAAGCATGAAAAAGTATTGGTCATGACTACTGTATTAGTTATTGCTACTGAGACACTTGAAACAGTAATAGTTCACTCTTAGAGGCACTTAAAAAGAACAGAAAATTATTGTGCCTTGTATTTGTTTTGCTTTTTCATCTTCCAGCACCAGTCTTTAACATACACATACCCTTAGTGCATAGTAAAGCCCTGTAAAACCTCTGAGGTTCTTAGGTTATGTGCCCTTCTGCATTCTGAATAATGCCTAGCAGGTTAGTGGTACAGTACTGTGTTAACTGTCTAGTTGTAACTTCCAGAGAGAGAGAGAGATGGGATAGTTTATTGCAGCAAAAACAAAGAAGAATGTTGTGACATTTTAAGGCTATCATAATAAATAATAACTGTATTAGTATTTAAGAAGCATTTGTCATGGTGACAGCCATGTACTACATTGCCTCCAGGGCTGTTAACAATTGCCAAACAAACAGTGAAGTGAAAATGTAGCCTAGACTTTTCATAACGTTTACGTTGGTTACACAACGTGCTCCGGAAAAACCCAGGAAAAACCCGCAGACTGTGTATGTCACAAAATGAACAACTATCAACAATACTTCGGGCATCAGATTTATTACATAAGTTCAGCTTGTTATATAAGCTCTGAGCCCCCCCCCCCCGCAACTTCAGTCAAGATTTGGAAAATCCTGTCATCCTACGGAAATTTAGATAAATTAGGGCCAAACTAGACGGAGAAACCTCTGAATTCACTTTACCCAGCCATTGTTTCACACGCTCACGTAGCTAGAGACATAGAAGGCGCAAATGCACTGTTTCCTCCCACCCTCCAGTCCGAGTTTATGGGCGTGGTAAGCAGCCTACATCAGAGAGCGCTCCGGGTTAATCAATAACAAGCATAAACGTCTCCATTCATTCAAAAGATGACACAGTCAGTCTATATTCATACATTAACCGAAGTGCATGAACAAAGGGGTAGTCAAGGACTGTCAAACGTTAGTCTAGGTACACAAAGCAAGCTGGTGAGCACAAGCTCAGCTGAACGCCCATTCTTATCCGAGCATCGCTTTGTCAGGCTCCCGCCTCTCAAAAATGAATTTATTCCATACTGGTCAACCGAGGACAATAGCTTTGCGCAACAGCGAACCCCTATGCTCGCTGCACAATGGAATCCCTGTATTATTTATTTCTATTTTAAATTCCCACTGGAAGCATCAAACCCCACGCCCGGTTTTCGCCCTCTCCCCGCTTCCTCCGGAGACGCGTTTTACTGCTGCTGCTCCTCCTCCTTCCTTTACAATGGACATTCTTCGGAATTAGGAAAATCTAAATATTCTAATAATAGCACCCTGA
Organism: Podarcis liolepis; assembly: GCF_965112155.1. NCBI lineage: Eukaryota > Metazoa > Chordata > Lepidosauria > Squamata > Lacertidae > Podarcis > Podarcis liolepis. The sequence continues at coordinate 43,578,122 of NC_139555.1, forward strand.
GCCCCCATCTCCCGGCCTAGCCAATTAGCGGATCCACACCAGAAGGGTGGGACTCTAAATCTTCCGTTAGCCAATCACAGAAGCCGGTAGAAGCCTTCGGCTTCAACCCGACACTTTTTGCGCAAGAAGGAGGGCGGGCGAGCGAGAGGAAGCCGTCACGGTCCGCGGGCCAATTGCGACCGGGGCTTCGGCGACGGGACCAATCGGCTGGCGGCAGCCGTGCAGGCTAGCCAATGGCGCACGCGCGGGGAGGTGGCGCCGCCGCCGCCGCTGCTACTGCCGCCAGGGGAGAAGGGGGCGGAGGCGACCCCGGTCTGGCAGGGGAGGGGGGGATTGGGCCTGGCTGGGCCCAGCCGGAGCCTCCTGCCGCCTGCACCGAGCGAGCGGGGAGAGCGCCCCCTCCCCGCGGGCCCAGCCCAAGTCCCAGCCCGGCCCCCGCCCGGCCATGGGCAACGCGGCCACGGCCAAGAAGGGCGGCGAGATTGAGAGCGGTGAGTGCGCGGCGTCGGCGGGAGGAAGCCGGGTGTGGGGAGCGGGGGCCGCAGTCTGGGAGAAGCCGAGGCAGGAACTGGCGCCGGACCTCCCTCTTCCCTCCCGGAGCGGGGAGTGTGCGGGGGTTTGCGGGCAGCCGGTTCCGGAGAGTGGAGGAGCAGCGGGGGCGTTGCCGCCCGTGAAGCCCGCTCGCGGGGCAGGACACCGCCTTGCCCACCCTGCCTTCACACCAGGTACCCCGGGCCGGGAGTGGGGGTGTTTCCCCAGCCAGGCCTTTGCCTCCGCCTGCCGTGCCAGGCTTATCCGTAGTGCGGGGGTGGCGGGCGGCCCCTCCATGCCTCGTTTGTGGGACACCTGGCTGGCCGGTGCTGCCGGGGGACTTTGGGGGCGATCTGGCCGGTCTGCCTGCCGCGCTCTTCGGCGCCCCCGCCTGCCTCCCCTGGGAGCCTGCGAGTGCGCTGCCTCCACATGGAATGAGTCCCCATTCTTCGCGTTCGCCTTCCCCTCCCATGAGCCTTACTTTTAATGCTTTGTCCGATTTGGGTCCACGTGTGTGTTTATTGGGGAAGGGGGTTTCTAGCATGGAAAAACGGGTTTTAAAAAAATAAATAAATTGGCGAGCTGGGGTTGTTTTCTGCCTCTGGCAACACTGCCTCTGGTCTTGCCTGTGCGCTAAAAACCAGTTTGTGTTGACTTTGTCTGTAACTTGTAGGTCAGTTATCCTCCCCAAATATATCAAACAGATTTAAATACGAAGCGTAGCATTTTCTCTTTTATCTGAAGCTGCTTAGTGGCTGGTACCGAATATGTGCAATGAAGCTAACACTTTGCTATTGCTTTTAGGCAGGTTTGACAGGTTCCTGTTCAATAGACAGCTCGCCCTGTTAAAACACAAATGGAAGGCTACTTAATTCAGCAGAGACAGACGGATGTGTCCGCTACGCCCCACCCCCCAAAGGAAGCTGCAGAATGGAACTGCAAACTGGTCAGGCAGGGCCTCAGATGGAAAGACTAGCAACAAAGCAGGAAGTATGTTTGTAGCGTACCTAGATGGAAAACAGAGAGGTCTGCTTGGATTGCTTTCGAGGAAGTGGAAGGCAGGATTTTGTAGCTGGCGGCACACTTGCAGAACAGTCAAAGAATTAATGCTGGAATAGGACCTCATGAAAACTATTTAAAACTACACACACACACCTTTTGGGTTCTTTCATTTTACCTGTCTTCTTTGGGAGCTTGTGGCATGCAAGCCTGTTCAATTAAGTATGAGTTTTATCTGCCACATTGCATCCAAGCAGTGGGTGTGCAAAACTGCACTGGAGAATTCAGGTCATGTTTTTTTAGGACTAATGCATCTCACAACCTTGTTTTGTATACCAGCATCTTTAACAACTGGGCTTGGGCTCAGTTACAGATAAAAAATGTGAATCAAAGTTACACTGCAGGACTCAGGATTTCTAGGTGCTAGTACTATTCTTTGAACATGGAATTGTCCATCCTTAAAGGCTCCCTCAAAAGATAGAGAAAGTATAGGGGGGAAATGTAGGAAAATTGCAAAGGAAGTGCCAGGGCTTGGCACAGAAAGTTATAAGAGAGCTCTCAGACTTCTGCTCCGTGTGGACTCAGTCCTTGTCCCAGCATGTACTCCTAAATCCCTTCCCAGAGTTGTGGATAGGATTCAGGAACCTTGACTTCTTGTCCATTATTACTCTCTTCCCTTCCCAGCTTGTTTTACTCTGTGATTAAAATCCCATTACTGTTTAGACTGAGGCTGACCCTTTCCCAAAGAGATTATTACACTTAGTACCAGTATGGCAGGATTATATCTGTAGCTTGTAATGATCACTGTAGAAAGAGGAAAGGGCAAGGCACATAGCAAGTGTACAAATTCCTACCCCTACATCACTGCCTTACATTGTTTTAATGTATTCATTGTTTTCAGTACTTCATTCATTTGTCAGCTGTTAACAGTATCCAGGGATTGCCCAACAAGACAACGACAAGAATCCACCAGCAGCCTACGAAGCAATATGGCTAACCTGATCCAAAAACACCCACCCCACTCATACATGAAAACAAAGTTCATCACAGCCAATCACAAACAAACAACCGCACCCTAGGGCAACCCCAACCTCTCACCACCAGAGGAACACAAGCGAATAGTAAAGAGAACCCACACAGGTGACGCTGACACAAAACCCCACACATACATTAAATTAAATAGAAACATCGCCACCTGACCCCATCCCCACCCTCCATGGTCCCCTCCACTCTTCCCCCCTTTTCTTCCTAATGTAACACTAAAGTTGCAACAAATGAAACTGATCTGTAGAAAATGTAACTTGAAAAAAGAGACATTGCACATACTTTTGTAAACCAAGAAACCTTTAATAAAAAATACATTAAAAAAACAGTATCCAGGAATTTAGGGACTCTGTAGTAAGAATGAGATGGACCAATATTTTGGACTTCCTGAACAGCAAAAGCCTGATTTATACTGTTTTTATTAACCACAAAGATAGCTATTGCCAAAGAAAGAGAACTCAACATTGTGTATTAAAAATAAATTGTGCAAATTAATATTTTGTGCAGATACACTTATCTTGTAGAAATATGTCTATGTTTGATTCTAAATATATTTATATTATTTTGTGGAATTTAGAATATATCCTGGAAGGGAATCACAGGTAAATGAGTGACATAGGGTAACATGAAGTGCAAGATTCATAGGTACTTGTGCATGTCTTCGATGATCACTGGTTCTTTCAAAAGCACATTTGTAAATATTAACTGAAGGACTGAAACCTACTGTTATATGTTTAAAACGTGGATTTATCAGCAATCCAAATACTACACCATATTTGAGTATGTGGAATCTCAGGACATGCATAGTTCTGACTCTTAAGTTATTTTTTTTTAGGTAAATGTATACCTTGTCCTTTTATTGTGATCATGGTACTTGGAAGAGGAGTTTGTTAAGTCAAGATAGGGAAAATTTAAGGACACTTTCCTTAAAATTGTCTTGAGTAGCTGTGATTGAATTCTAAACATCCTTCAAAACTTTAGCCTGATCATCACATTTAACATACATGCATGCATGTCATCTAATAAAGTTCAAGTTCATAAATTGATGGTTGTAGCCAAAGCCCATGATAGTATTAATGCAATAATACAGAACATATATTCATAATACAAAAAGACTGCCAAGTTCCTGAAACACACAGTTTCCCTTGTATCTCTCTCAGAACTCCAATTCTAATATTTTGCCTTTTAAAAATCCAATTTACCAGCATCCATAATGTAAGAAAGGCAAGTTCCCAGATACACCAACAAACTCAAATCCAGCTTGATTTCAGATTAAACGTCTGAAGCACCACCACAATTTATAGCAATTTTATCTTAACTCCTTTTTCCTGATTTTTTTTTCTCCAGCCAGTGTATAGAGGGCCATTCTGCATGTTAAAGGTAAAGGTACCCCTGCCCGTACGGGCCAGTCGTGTCCAACTCTGGGGTTGCGCGCCCATCTCGCTTAAGAGGCTGGGGGCCAGCGCTGTCTGAAGACACTTCCGGGTCATGTGGCCAGCGTGACAAGCTGCATCTGGCGAGCCAGCGCAGCACACGGAAACGCCGTTTACCTTCCCGCTAGTAAGCGGTCCCTATTTATCTACTTGCACCCGGGGGTGCTTTCGAACTGCTAGGTTGGCAGGCGCTGGGACCGAGCAACGGGAGCGCACCCCACCACGGGGATTCGAACCGCCGACCTGACGATCAGCAAGTCCTAGGCGCTGAGGTTTTACCCCCAGCACCACCCGCGCATGTTATGGAGCTATTATTGCCACTCAAAAGAAACAGCAGTGTGTGCCTGCTTGCTTGTGTGAACAAAGGTTTCAGAAAGCCATCTCTTGGCCCTCTCTATAAGGGGCAGGATAACAGATAATGAGTGATGTCTCCCACCTGACCATAAATACAAAGTCTGTATACAACACCTTGTTGTAGTCGCCTTCCAAGACTTGGAAACGCAGCTCAATAAAGACATTTAGGGAAACTTGCGAAAGTTGAGATACTAGCTCTAAAATGCTCTTTTTTCAAGAGTGGGTACCAAGGGGGAAATTTTGTGTTTCTAATTAGTTGTAGGTCCCTTCTGGGTTCTGTCCAGAAGATCTAATCCCTTAGTTGTCATCTAGTCAAAAAGCTATTTCCTAGCCTTTGCAACAAATGATTTATTGGCAGTTATAAAATATTACAAAGGCTATTTTCTCAAGTAACAGCATGCATTATATGAGCTCCATTAGGTAAAAAAACCTGAAGGCTTCTGAACACTGGCTTGTTGTAGAAATATGCTCTGTGGACCATTATTCTCTGCAGAGAATAATCCAGTTAGCAACTGAAAGAAATTTAAAGGGAACAAATAGTGATTATTAATTGTTAAATAGGAACTTTAGCACACTATCCACATGATATCCAAGCTGTAATGTTTAAGAAGTGGGACTTTGAAGGAATACTTGGATCTGCCTCTGCCTGCGGCTCTCCTGGTATATGTGTAGCAGTTGGAGGTGGGCTCCCTTGCAGCTTTCCAGTCCAATCTGTCCCCTTTTGTTGCTTTCAACAGATCTGAGGAGCAGACGCAACATTAGACCTGTGCCTCTATTGCTGATGCATGGAACTTCTTTGCAGATTTGTTGTTTGATCCACAAAGAAACTGTGCTGATAAATTTTACTCCCAGCTCTCATATTTGGCAGGATTAAAAAGGAAAACAAAGCACGACTTCAATTAAACGGAGCACAGCTTTAATTAAACAATTAATCCAATATAATGTATGTGAAGCTTTTATGTGAAGTGCACTTAATAGAAGCACTGTTTCTTTTTATTAAATGGGACATCCAGGTGCCTGTGGCTTGGCTGCTAGGCTCTGTGTAAAATGCCTATTATGGAATTTCTGGAAGATAGATGGGTCAAGTAAACTTCCTGCCTACTCTGATGAACTCAGAAGGGGAACAATTCTTGTATTTATGTAGCCTTTTTTAAAAAAAAAATCTGACAACTTAATTATTGTGATTCTCTTTCATTGGCGGCTTTAGAGTTGAAACTAGATAACAACTACTACATCCTACCTTTCCTCCAATAAGTTCAAGGTGGAGTACCTGGTTCTTTCTCTTCTCAGTTTTTCCTCACAACAACCTTGTGAGGCAGCTTTAAGTTGAGAGGCAGTGCCAAGCCCATTTTGTGACTGAGTAGGGATTGTGCAACATTACATGGAGGTCCTTTCCAGCTCTGCAACTGTCGGTTTAAAACAGAGGTGCCTTAGGTGTGGACATCCATACCTTGTTGGACCCCAATTCCTGTCAGCTTCACCTATCTGAAGTAATCATTCAGTGCAAATGATAAATGGATTTTAATAGGCTAGCCAACAGATCTGGAAAAATGCAAATAGGCCTTCTGTTTGTAGCCACCTGCCAAACGTGAGTTGACTTGGCTTCCTGAGACAGCTCTCAGATGTTGATTGGAGTGCAATAGGGGTTACTTACAGACAGTCCTTGAGGTATTCTGGTCCAAAACGCTTGTCAGTTTTTTGGTCAAAGAAAATGTGGCTATATAGGTATCAAAGTTGTGGCTGACTCACTGTTAGTATGGTAAGTAAATATAAATGAAATGTACGGAGAACCCATGGATTGGTAAACTGAACTCTTTCAGTTTAAAAAATAGTCCAGTAGCACCTTAGAGACCAACAAAGTTTGTTCTGGGTATAAGCTTTTGTGTGCATGCACACTTCTTGGTATCTGAATCCGCTTTTTTCCAACCTTGTGCCCTCCAGATATTTCAAACTATAGCTTCCAGCATTGGCTATACTGGCAGAAGCTGTTGTGAATTGTAGCTCCAAACATCTGGAGGGCACCAGGTTGGCAAAGGCTTAAAATCTTGCAGGTATTAGAAATTGAGTTGGTTCATCTCTTGGCTTTTGTGAAAGTGATATGATTTGCCTATGATCTCTCTACCGTATATAAAGTGGAGTGGGTTGGGGCTTCTGACCCAGTGAAAAAAACCCCTATCAGCATGTGTTAATCTGGTTTTAAAAAAAACATAGTTTGGGTGAAGAATGTGAACACAGAGTCCCTGAAAACACACTAAAACTTAGAGAATATGCATTGGTTTTGTGGTTAAATGTTTACTTATATGTCTTCTCACCCTCAAAAGGGCCTCCGGGGCCTGCTGCAACCTTCAAGTGACAATAAAACAAATTATAAAACCAGAGATAATTTCACATCAGCCAACAAATCAAATCCACTGCTGGCTGTAATCGCAGCAAGTAGCAAAAGAACTCCCTGGAGTTGGGGAAAGGTGTTAGGAGTAAGCTGTGATTACCGTAAGAAGTTTCTTCAGAAGATGCAGACAGGAGAGGAAAATGTAAGAAACCTTTATCTGTGTACACTATAAAAATATGAAACTGTTTCCTTGCCCATGTAATTGGCACTCCGTTCTTCCAAGGTTCCGAACAGGCCCCAGCAGTTCTTGCTCTCCTCATTAGGTTCTCCCAGTTATGTGACTGAAGCTGTCTTCAAGGAAGAGTTTGATGTGCATGGGATCCCAGATGTTTTAGGGTTCTTGGTAGGTTAAAAGTGTGAGCTCGCACTGATGATTAAGATGAGAAATTGGAACTCTATTAAAGATCAGAGTAAACTAGCAGGAACTTTTGGTAAAATGAGGTCAAACCTGAGCTTACAAAGCCAATAATGGACTTTGAAAGTTTTGTGCGCTTTGGAGCTGAAGGGTGGGGTGGCAAATATGCCAAGGGTGGTTATTTTCTGTGAAGAGTTGGTATGGTAGGTAAAGGCTAATAAGGAAGCAACAACTTCATTTGTATGAGTAGCACAGTGTCGGGAATGCTTCATACCTCACAGAGTAAAGGTTCAAGTGGTGGTACTTTTGCTACATAATTTTGAAGTGTCTAAGCATCTGTTTCATAGCATGTACACATCTGGGGAGTCAACCAAGGCCGTTCCTTGCCATGTGCATAGGTGCATGTAGCTGTTTCACACAATGTGTCCACCATGTGTAGATCATGAATGATCTTCAAGAAATTACTACAACCCCGTAAGTCAGAATGCAAATTGCTGACATGAATTGGGGCCCTGCTACACCTGTAAGCACTCATTGATTAGTGTAAAAATCCACTCTTTTTGCAATCAAGATGGCTAGTTTAAAATGTGTTTAAAGAGTAATTTACTGCCTTAACAAACTGGAGTATGAACGCTGAGCAGCATTTTGTACATTCCTTTGTAGAATCCAGGGATGATTTCACACTTAATTGGTTGTTGTTGTTTTTTAGTGTGTGAATACTTCATAATACATAGCATTTAAATATTAGCCAGCTCTTAAGTTGCTTGAAGCGTCTTAAAAGCAAAGTGCTGCCCCTTTCATTCTCCTGTGTAGGGTAGTCAGCACGTGTTTCTGGCAGGATTCCTGTGTCTTTTAATGACTGTGACAAGTGGGTATCCAACAGCGGAATCTTGCTGGAGTCACCTGCTGAATTTCTGTTTGGATTGCTGCCGATAAGGGGCGTAGGGGCTTCTTCTGGGAAAAAGATTTGGTAGCCCAAACCCTTAAGTGCTGTTCTCCTTGTCACTTCCTCCAAGATTCTGTGGTGCTTTCTGAAGTGTTGCAGACAGGTTAGTCACCAGGTGGGTAATTTCCGAGGATGAGTAAATGCAACAACCTGCCACATCTCTCTATACTATATTTGCACTCATCCCTAATCACACAGACAAGTGTACAGGCATTCACAAACCACAGGCAGGCCTTCCTGTGCTCCCACTGTTGTTGCCACTGCCATCCTGGGTTGGACGGAAGAAAGAAAGCCAGCAGCTCAGTGAAATAGGCAGGTGGGCAGCCCAGGCAAGCCTTCCTACGTGCTCTCTGTCATTGCTACCACAATATGGGTGTGTGTAGAGGAAACAGGTCAGCGGCCCAGGCAGGTAAACTGGCAGAGTTGGCCACCCGGACAGGCCTTGCTGAGCTCCCTCTGTTACCATCTGCAAAGGGGCGGCGGCGGCGGCAAGAGAATGAAGAGGCCCTCTCCCTGCTGCTGCCAGAAGGAAATCTGCAAATGAAGCAGAAGTGGGGAGATAGGGGAAAGTTTACTGCCCATCTTGTGGGTGGGGATTGAGCCAGTTGTGAGGGGTTGGGTGTGGGAGAGGTGTAAAACGAGAGGATTGGCAATGGGGGTGGGGTTATATAGTTTATAAGTCCTGCTTCTGATTTGGGAAATGTTTTTGGTCTTTGTGCTACTAGCTTCATGCTCCCTTTCTCCTGGGTTGACTGCCTAAAAGACACGCTTGACTCTTCCACTGCCTCCATGCCAAGCTCCTTTTCTCTTTTTCTCAGGCGTGGACCTCATCCTGTTGCCTTGTGGTCTTGGTGCAGAGGGAGCAGCCATCAAATTTCCACAATCTGTATCTATCTGTAGACTGATCTAGCAGTACGATGTGGAGAAAGTTGATAGAGAAGTTTTCCTCCCCTTCATAAAAATAGAACTAGATGTTGAATGTTGGAAGTGCCACAGCACACAAAAGGAAGTATATCTTCATTCAGGGCATAGTTAAACTACATGCTGTCACAAATGTTGTGATGGTCACCATCTTTAAGGCTCCTGGTCATGGTGGCTGTGTATAATCTCACGTGTCAGAGGTGATGTGCTTCTGAATACTGTTTGTCAGGAAGCACAAGGGGAGAAAGTGCTGTTGTGATCGTGACCTGGTTGTTGACTTCCCGTAGGTCTGAGTGGCCACTTTGAGAATAGGATGCTGGACTAGATAGGTCTTTGGTCTGATCCAACAGAACTCTTCTTATTCTTATATCAGCTAGATCTTATCCTGATTTGTTAGTTGCTCCAAGTATTTTAGGTTATCTTTTAAAATGCATTTTATTATTATGGAACAGAAACACGGAACATTTCCTGGAGTTGCTTTCTATATCTCTTAGCCCCTGCCCTTGTTGCTGTTTTGAATTGGGAAGGCAGCAAAATAAACTGAAATTTCAAGAAGATCAAGGTTGCTTATTTTCTCATATGCTGGTGGCTGCAGTAGCAACTTGCCTTCCCTTCCAGTTTTAATGTGTAAAACTGAGCATTGACCCTGAGTACTAAAATCCTTGACTAGAATGATTCGTTTCCTGATCAACCTGTTCTGTTTGTTAGTAGGTTAATCAGACCAAAGACTGTAAAGGGGTCTGTCTACTAAATTACAAAAAAGGGAAAAAAAGATTGGACATATTGCTCAAGAGAACCCTATTATGTTTAAATGGAGACAGAAGCTGTCTAAATGACAATGACAAGCTGGCTTGAGTGACTACTGCCTCTTGCTAACTTGTAGCATGCTGTAAACCTTGGTGGATAAGTGAGGGAGTATTACAAATTAGTGCATTTGTAGTTTGGGCAGGAATAGGAGAGTGGTTTGGGCATCCACAGACCAGATCAGGCACGTTCTTCAGCCATGATGCATTTAAGACTATCAGCGCCTGGCCTGTGGAATGTTTTCTGACAATTCTAGTTAGGAGAACAAACTTGAAGTTTAACCTTCTGTTGCCCTGTGGTTCAAGTGTGGGATTGTGTTGTGAGCCATTCCACTTGTAACGTTTTTGCAAAGGAGTAATGGCTAATAATTGTATTGATCAGGTTAGATAAGACTTACAGGCCAGAGCCTTATTGTAGCACGATACAGTGATTGGGTTTTGGCTCTTTCCTGATGAATTTCTCGTACATGGAAGATTGGAAACTACAAATACTTGTGTGTTCGCTATTTATTTAGCAGCTTTTAACCTTGCTTGTTTAGACTTCAAAAGTCATTTCAGCTGACAGAATTTTTAAAAAAGAAAAAGAAAACGCAAATCATTAAGAGCAAAGAGAAAATGCAACCATTGGACATGCCTTTAACCCAAACACTCTCCTAAAAGGATCTTAAACATTATACTTTTGAAAGCTGATGCAAGACTTCGTTAAATGCATTCCCTAGGGATACTGTTCCAAAGAGTACCCCTCATCCTCCTGCAACAAACAAGGGAACTGTTAAGCATTGCTTTTCCAGTGTCCCCAAGGACATAATAGTGGTGGTATGCCTCTGATAACTTTGGTTCAGGGCTTTAAATATCAAAAATATACTTTGATGTGTGCTTAGAAGCACACTGGCAATGCATGCAAATGTTTGAAAACAGATGGAATATATTGTCAGCAATCTACCCCCATTAAGAGCTTTGCTGTTGTATTTATTTATTACATTTATATTCTACTTCTCTAAGGAGCTCAAAACAATGTACACGGTCCTCCTTTCTTTACCCAGCCCTCCCTGTTATCTTCACAACAACTTGTTCACTAGCCCAAGGTCACCCATCAAGCTTCATGGCTGAATGGGGGTTTGAACTTAGGTTTCTGTAGCCTGGACATTCTAACCATTACACTGTCCATTGCCCAAACATAGCGTGGAGTTTAGCTATAGCTGACACAATAATGTATACTGTAGTTTAACAGTGCTGAACGAAAAGGAAAAAAATGGATGCTTTTTGTGCCATCTGGTGGCCATTTATTTCCTACACTAGTGAAAAGGGTCTACAAAATAATGTTATCCACTGCACCTCTACAAAACTGGGTGTTGTGGCCATGCATACTTCTTTGTACTTCAGCTGGAGAAGATGACCCTGCTGTGGATGGATGCCCCCACACTACCCTGATGGAACAACGCAAGAGAATGCTGTAGAGAAAAACTAAAAGAAGAATTAGTTTTATAAAGACATGAATTCTAAACACGGAAGCAGTGACATGCAGTGATTTTTTTTGTAGGGGAACGCTTTGGGTCAGAAGCACCACCTTGTGAGGATGGTTGCCAGTGGGGGGGGGGGCAGAAGTCTCCTGGGCTTTGAGGAGGAGGTGCCAGGCTTTAATGCTTTAATACTCTAATTTACCAGGAACATTTAGGGGACTAGCCTAGTCCCCCTAGTCAACTGCCCGGAAGCTGGTGAGGTTGGGGAGTACAGAGGACCCTTATAACTGAAGTATACCTGAAGGAGTGTCTCCACCCCCATTGTTCAGCCCAGACACTGAGGTCCAGCTCCAAGGACCTTCTGGAAGTTTCCTCACTGCAAGAAGTAAGGTTACAGGGAACAAGGCAGAGCGCCTTCTCGGTAGTGGTGCCCACCCCCCGCCCTGTGGAACACTCATCAGATGTCAAGGGAATAAACAATTCTCTGACGTTTAGAAGACATCTGAAGGCAGCCCTGTTTTGGGAAGTTTTCGGTGTTTGATCTTTTATCGTGTTTTTAATATTCTGTTGGGAGCATCCCAGAGTGGCTGGGGAAACCCAGCCAGATGGACAGGGTATGAATAATAAAGTATTATTATTATAACTGTGTTCAGTCACCTAGTTTTGATTTGTTATACAAACTTGAACGAAGCGAAACAGCCAATCGGGCGCAGGGCAGCAGGCCTGTGTGCTGAGGGTTCTGCTCTGGCCACGCCCTCCCAGTTCTACAGGAGATCACTGGAGATCAGACCAGGCAGGCCCGGGGCCTGATGTGCTCTGCTCGCGTTTCTTAAAAGTATGTGCCAAAGGCAGGCTCCTGGGCCTCGGAAGGGTTTGATCCTTACTCTTGTTCTTTACAGGGTCTGTCTTTAGGTCTTTTAAGCGGGCTGTTTCACTCCACCACCCCCCTCTCTGCCCCTTGGAGCTGGTCTCCCAGAGAGCTGGCAAAGCGGTAGTATGGATTGGGCCTTCTGGGGAGCCATAGGTGAAGAGAAGCCACATTCCAGACTGGCAAGATGGAGGTCGGAGGTGAGGGGGAGTAATAGGCTGGGTAGCCCGGGGAGGAGAAGAGGCTCGGAGACTATGATGCCAGCCCTCTTGGGGGTCCAAGGAGGGGGTGTTGTGGCTTTGTCTAGGGACAGGTAGCCCTGGTCTTCACCGCAGGGGAGGGAGGGGAATGTGACAGGATGAGTGGAGCTGAGAAGTAGAGAGATTTCCCACTCTTAATGTGAGGTGGCTTCCGTTTGGGCCCAATCGAGGGACTTGGGAAGGTGAAGAATGGCTTTGATTTACTTAGCTGTACCATCTGGCTTCTGCAGGCTGATAATTTAAGAAAAGGTAGGCCCTTTGATTATAACATGCTGTTCGGTCTAACTTAACATAATCCCATCTGGTTACCTTTCCCTGTCTTGGCCTCTTGCAGGTTTGCACTGTGGCAGGTCAGAACTGGGTAGTAATTCAGGTTTACGTTCCTTGAGGGAGAGGATTTTTATTTCTGTTGGGCCAGTTTGTACAAGGCCCTAAAAATCTGTGGTTACTGTGGGACTGAGTTCTTTAGAGTGGAGCGTGGCAAGTGGCTAACAGAGGGAATGTCCACACTTTGGATTCCTATGTTGAATTATTAAGAGAGAGCATTATTTGTTAGGGCTGGTTGATGGTCCTGGAGCTTATTGATTAAATTATGATTGTACATAAGTGTGCTGATTGATACCCAAACTTCATATTGAGAGGTATGTGTGTTATAGTTAAAATGTGTTGAGAGGGATGCCTTTTCTAAGAATTGGGGGGAACTGGAGAAGTTCAGTGTTTCTTATGTTAAGCATAGAATACTTTGCTAATTCTCCATATAGGGAAAGTAGTACTTTGGTGCTATGCAGAAGTAGGCTGTGAAGTTTGAGCTCTGTTTCGATGATGTGCGTAATGTAGAATTAGGCTTTTCTAGAATGGAAAATAATGTTAGTGGTGTCTTTGGCAGACTGGAATGGGAATCTTGGGAAGGCGTGAAGGTTATATAAATGAAGGAGCAGATCGTTTAAGATGCAAGCAGTGAAAATAGGGAAAGTGCTTTTACTCTTGAAAAAGGAATCCGTTTTATCTTCTAGTGAGTTTTGTTTAGGATGTGTGCAAAGAAAAAACAAAGCAAACAAAACTATATAAAGGTGGTATACTTCTGGAAATCAGACTTTCATAAGTTTTTTCTTTTTGTTATACATCTTAATCTCAGCTCCTTTGCTATGGTTGTGCAGTGCGGAGATATATTTATTTTTTAATGCCCAGGAGAGAACCCAAAAGATCACACAAGCAAAATTCTTGATTTTGTTCAGCATCAGGTCCATACTGAAAATCTTTAACTGGGGTCACCAGTCAGTCATACTTGTATTGTTTGTAGCAGATGATCATTACATGGAAGAGTCACCAGCTAACTGAATTTTGCTTTTACAGGCTTAACTGCAGTAGAGTATATGTGACCCACTCATGTAACTTTCCATGTGATGTACTTGTTTGCTTTCAGAAGCAGACTCACCGGGGTTCACTTCAAATGAATGGGTACCTTGTGATGCAGCTGTATAGCTTGGCTTGGTGTGCATTCAGCTTCCAACAGCCAGCGTATGAATAGAGTGCTGAGTGGAAGGCTTTATGCACCCTTCAGTGCTTACTCTTTATTCTTTTTAACATAGGTTGAGAGGTAACAGGTTGAGACGCATTACTTAATTCCAACTGTGCTGCTTCCAGTTCGTGATCTGATCCACCATCTGCGAAGTACTTCAGATGAATGGAAAAGTTCAAGGGACACTTGGCCACAGAAAAGAGTTTTGAGAGAGATGTGGCCCAGCACCATTCCCTGTGGTCCAGCCACCAGAGGGGGGTGTTGCACATGGTTTCTAAAGATGGTATAATGCTGATTGGTTTGCCAGTTTCAGAATGTATGATTCGAGCATCTCTTGTTACCAATTAATGAGAAAAACCATGGGGTGTATGTCACTTGTAATTGTTGGCAAAGTGTACCTTTTGTGCTCTGTGCTCTTTGTTCAGTCATTACTTGGTTTGGAAAAGAGAAAATGGTTGATGATACCTTTTGCAGATAAGATTATCTGTTTCTGCATTAATCACAAAAGACACAAGCATAAGAGACGCAGGTGATCTCAGAAGTTGCCTCAGTGTGCTAGAATGTGTGGAAGTGCTAATGTTGGAGTTGTAATGTGTATTACTATGCCAGAAAATAGTCATGTCGTATATCTCCTTTTGCAAAGCTCTTAGCACATACATGTGCCTCTTGAGAGCAAACCTGTGGCTTTAGAGCTACGGTATATGGTGAGAGAGGGTGTGAAGTACATATAAAGGAATAAGGTTTCAGAAAGTGGAACACTCATTAGCAATGCATTATGTGTAGCGAGGTGCTAAAATATCGCAAACAGTCAGATCCTAACAATGTGTACTTTGGAAGTAAGCCTGCTTGATGCAATGAGAAATCCTTAACATGTAGATAAATCTTCCAGTTTACATCTAGATAAACTTTACAAAGCCATGTAAGGTTGAGGCTGCAAAGAAGGATCACTTTCAAATCCCAAATGATTGTTGCAAGAGCTATATTCGTATCTTCATTCTCTCCTTTGCAATCCTGTTCACAGAGCAAGGAGCCACTTTGAGAGAGGAATGGATTTCAGCTGATCAGCCAGCAAACATAATAGCCATGTCTTTTCTTGCTCTTCTTCATACCTAAAGCACTATCTATAGAAAGTGTGTGTGTGGGGGGGAACATATGTGTGTGTATACACATTGTGAAAACAATATACATCCAGGCCCCATTACATGTAGATGTGTGAGTACCTAAGGTGCAGCTTATTCTGACTTGTACTTATTGTGTAGAGGTCACCGTATTGCACTGAGCCGTACTGTTTTGTTACACAAAGCCTTTAGGTCAGGTTGATTTCTGGTCTACCAGCTTTTGTTGGACTCCCATCTGCTGCAGTCAGCATGACCCGTGGTCGGCTAAGATGGGAGTTGTAGTCCTACTTTAGACTGGTATGCTGGGTTCAGCATTTTGGAACAGGGGACAGTCAGAAGGATGGACAGCATTGGTGAATTTAGCTGCTGGTTGACAATACTACTATTTTATGCTTTATACCTGCCAGCTGTATTGAGAATGAAATCAACTTGTCCAGCCTGGCTGTGGAAAATGTGCATGAGAATGTGTGATATCCTCATTGTGGGGTTCAGACTTGTGGAAGAAAAAAAATGATGTTGCTGTGAAGTTTTGCCTTTTTTTGTGGGGAAGCTGTGTAATGGGATCACCACCCTTTGCAATCTCCTATCAGGATAGTTGTAGCTCAATATTGTTCTGTACCTTGTGTCTGAGAGGCCCTTATTTTTCACAGAATACCTCTTGATTACATTGCTGTCAGCAAACGGAGGAGGGGGGAATTAAAATTCTGACATTTATATTAAAAAAAGCTGTTTGGAGACTTCACACAGACAAAGCCCTAGCTTTCCTGAGTAGCGTGGGCTTACTGGCAAGCTTGCATTAACTATGCAAACCCTGGTATCATGTTACATTAGCGGGTATGGAACTCTGTAAGTGTGGTGCTCCAATTCTAAAGTGTTGCTCTTTGGCTTGATGGTATATCTCTTGATGTCTCAATCTAAACATTGATATGCTGGTGCTGCAAACATCAGGATAAAACTCTGCCAAAAGTTTCTAAACAATATTTTCCATTGAGCATAACTCATTATTTGGTAGTGGTTTGGAATTTTGAATTCAGAAGCCATTTTTAAAACATTATTGCAAGGCTTTATTGCATTTGTTTTAAAAACAAAGACTATTCACCAGTTCTCCTTCCTTTCTCTCATTAAAGTTTTCAGGTGTAATTTAAGACTTGTTTATGAAAATACATAAGACAGAAACTATGCAGGCAAACATAACTGGAGGATTTTACAGTGAAAACTGTGGCTCTCGGCAGCAAACTTGTTAAAGTGCTGGGAATGGATAATGAACTAAAGGGACATAGCTGACTTTCATATTTTAGTTAAGTATAATAATGTGCACAGCATGTATAAGCATGTTTCCGCTCATACCATTTCTGCAACCTCCATTGGTAACCACTTATATTTTGTGCTTGCCAATTAATGGAGGACTCCATCTACTAGTGTTTTGTAAATAATGACAAATGTGCAGAAGCCCGCCCTCTAAAAGCACTAATTGTTGCATATCTCACTCTATCTGGTGAGTGGTACAACTCCCACATCAAAAATTCAGGTGGTCAGTGCTACCTAATTGATTTACATCAGTTTACACCACCAGCAATTACTGAAATGTAGGGAAAGGAATGGCCAGTAGTTAACCACAGTCTGTTAGCAGAAATTAAAAGATTCAGCTTCCCCAACCATCTTTGTTTTAACTAATTCTGATGCAGGTCGTTATCTGATTTTTATTTGCTACCTGTTGCTCTTTACTGTGGCTTTAATGCATGCCTTTTGCACATTGTGAGCCCTCTCATGAACCATTCTGGTTAAGAGGCAGTGTTGAATATGTCAAATTAAATAATATTGCCTGGCGTGTTTTAACTGAGAAGCATTCCTCAGTGTTTCGTTTGTAGCTTCTGTGTGGGAGCTTCATGTTTCTAACCACTCTCATTCTTAGTGAAGTATTCCAGGCTGCTTGGAATGGCAGGGAGTCGTATCGTACCAGATGATTCTTTCAGCCAATTAGGGTGACCCAAGTTCCCAGGGAGTCAGCTTAACCGATTAGAGACTCCCAATATCTGACATATGAAATTGGGTTCATTGTAAGGTAGCAAAGAACAGAAAGAGCTCTGTCAAAAGAATCTGCTGGCAGAATGTGCCAAGAAAGAAAAGTCTGAAATATCCTCAGGTCCCAAATATTCACTTTCCTTTCTGAAAAGGGGGGGGGGGAGGGCTGCATCTTACTCGCAAGTTCTGAGATCCAGTTCTAAAGAGTGTTGTGACAGTCCAGTAGGTGCAGTTGGAAGAGGATGCCACTAAGTACATTCTGGTATTGAGTTTACATAATGAGAAAATTGGTTCCATTACCTATCAATTTGGTACATTTGAAAGATATACAGTGATGAGGTGATATATTCAGACTTCAAAAGAAAGACGTGTTCCATTTCTAAGAAACAAAGCTGATGGTAGCACAGTTTGATTTTGCTTGTTCCCAAGTTGCATTGCCCCAGGACAAGTTGACCCCATATTCAGAGTCTATGAAGAAGAAGAAGAAGAGTTTGGATTTGATATCCCGCCTTTCACTCCCCTTCAGGAGTCTCAAAGCGGCTAACATTCTCCTTTCCCTTCCTCCCCCACAACAAACACTCTGAGAGGTGAGTGAGGCTGAGAGACTTCAGAGAAGTGTGACTGGCCCAAGGTCACCCAGCAGCTGCATGTGGAGGAACGGAGACGTGAACCCGGTTCCCCAGATTACGAGACTACCGCTCTTAAACACTACACCACACTGGCTCAGTAGTATCCTGAATTTTGCTTGCCAGTGGCCACCTCTGAGCAACTGAAGATTTGTCCGTGTGTATATATATATATATATATATATATATATATATATTAATATTTATTAAGGTTTCAAAGAAAAGAATTACATGAATTAAAAAAAATAAGAAAAAGAAAGACAAAAGTAAAAATAAAAGAAAAAATACAAATACAAAAAAAGATAAAAAACACTTTAAAAAATACATCAGTCTTTCCATACCTTACATTCATTTCCTTGTTTCCCTGACCTCCTCACGCCTCCCTTTTTTGTATTCCAATTCAGTTAGTTAATTCAGCAATTTCTTTCCCTCTTTGTTTTTATCTTAGTCCTTTAACATAATATATTATAACTTTGGATTCTTACCTGTTAACAATCCATTTTTACATACACCTTTATAACATTGCTGCTTAAACCACTTAACTTCATTCTGACATCATTCTAACATTCATTAATTTTGCAGTATTTCTGTAAATAGTCTTTAAATTTCTTCCACCGACTCTTCTCCCTGGTCTCGGATTCTGCCAGTCATTTCCGCCAATTCCATGTAGTCCATCACCTTCATCTGCCATTCTTCCAGAGTGGGTAGATCTTGTGTCTTCCAATACTTTGCAATAAGTATTCTTGCTGCTGTTGTGGCATACATAAAAAAAGTTCTGTCCTTCTTTGGCACCATTTGGCCGACCATGCCCAGGAGAAAGGCCTCTGGTTTCTTCAGAAAGGTATATTTAAATACCCTTTTCATTTCATTATAAATCATCTCCCAGAAAGCCTTAATCCTTGGGCACATCCACCAAAGGTGAAAGAATGTACCTTCAGTTTCTTTACATTTCCAACATTTACTATCGGGCAAATGATAGATTTTTGCAAGCTTGACTGGGGTCATGTACCACCTGTATATCATTTTCATAATATTCTCTCTTAAGGCATTACATGCTGTAAACTTCATACCTGTGGTCCATAACTGTTCACAGTCAGCCATCATTATGTTATGTCCAACATCTTGTGCCCATTTAATCATAGCAGATTTCACCGTTTCATCCTGTGTATTCCATTTCAACAGCAAGTTATACATCTTTGACAAAATCTTAGTTTTGGGTTCTAACAGTTCTGTTTCTAATTTTGATTTTTCCACCTGGAAGCCAATTTTCTTGTCCAAATTGTATGCCTCCATTATCTGATAATAATGAAGCCAGTCTCGCACTTTGTTTTTTAATTTCTCAAAACTCTGCAATTTCAGTCTATCTCCCTCTTGTTCCAAAATTTCCCAATATTTTGGCCATTTGACCTCCATATTGAGCTTTTTCTGAGCCTTCGCTTCCATCGGTGACAGCCACCTTGGGGTTTTATTTTCCAATAGGTCCTTATATCTTATCCAAACATTAAACAATGCTTTCCTGACAATATGGTTTTTAAATGCTTTATGTGCTTTGACCTTATCATACCACAAGTATGCATGCCATCCAAATACATTGTTAAAACCTTCTAAAAGACTTGTCCATGTATAATCTGGAAGCTTTTCTTCCACTGCAAATGGCAGGTGTGGAACTCCCAATCCAGATAAGGATTGCAGCAGCAGTAAGAGGTTAAAGCTCCCTGTTCTCCTGCCAATTCATACTGAATCCCTGTGCCTACTAAGTTCCTTTTTTAAAAAGGCCATTAATTCAATTGCTAACTGTGTGAAAAGCATCTTGTACGGCCCTAATTTTAATGGCACATCTATCTGTACCAGCATCTAAATGTTCTCTTTGGGCTTCAAAATGTGTGTAATTAAGAAGGCATTAATTGTCCTTTAGTTGGTAGTTTATATTACGCTACAATAGTTCTGCCAAATGGGGGGGGGGCAGGGGTTGACCCCCAAGTAGTTAATGATATAAGAAGAGCCCTGCTGGATCCAATCAAAAGCTGATATGATTTAGCATCTTGTTTCCCACCATGGCCAACCAGGTACCAGATATTGGGAGGAGGTAGGATATGTGCACTCCAGCAACTGGTATACAGAGGTGTGCCTCCTCTGATCCTGGAGGTAGGATACAGCACCTTTCTCCCCTTTGATGTAGCAGTATTATGGTAAAGGTATTATGGGTACAGAATTTACTTGTACAGACCATTTGCTGTCATCCCAAACTGTCCATTCACTTAGCCTTTCCAGTTACTGTATTTTCCGTCTATAAGACGCCCCCATGTATAAGACGCCCCCTATTTTGGGGGACCCAGAATTAAGAAAATGGGGGGAGATGTAGCCGTGTACAGTATAAGATGCCCCCTAATTTTTGACATTATTTTTTAGGGGGGAAAACCTAGTCTTATACATGGAAAAATACAGTAGGTCTTCTTCATCTGGTTGGACTCTTGCTCAGCAGCTTGCATATCTGCTTGTAGTGTTGAAGGGTAACCCTGTTAAGTCAGAGGCACGGAAATTGCTGAGGAGGGCAGAGCATCTCAAGGACTCTTCCACCTGTCCTCTTGGTGTGCCATTCCATGTCTTACACAACCATTGCTTTCTGCGGCTGTGGCTGGTTGCATTTATTCCAGCATGCTCATTAAAAAATATTTTAAGCTTTTGTGCTGAACCCGTCAGAGATTTGCCTCCTGGGATGACAAAAAAATAATAATCACCTGATCTAATGAAGCCTCACCTGCACAATGTTTAACCCTTTCTGTGTCTTCAAAGGTGAGAACCTGTTTGTTTTTTAATGCCACAAATTAAGATTCCTAACTTCTTGAGAGCTTGGAAACCTGGCAACTTATCTGCAGTTAGTAGCTCTACCCTGCTCTAAGTACTTGGTTTCTACTACTGCCTACAAGTCAGTCTGGGAAGGAAATTGTTTGCTCTACTTCTGCTACATATCACATTGATGTATTTGATCTGGATTGATTCAGCTGAATTGTAGTACTGTGAAGAAGAGATCATTATTTCCTTTGTTTTTCTGCTAGAGATGCGTTAACATGCACCCAACGGATTTGCAGTATGAGCAGTAGTTGTTGTGAACTTTTGTCTTTTCTGTAAGTCGGGTCTAGAATAATTGTTTGGATTTCCAGAAATGGCATGCTTAATACTCAGTTTGAAGCATTTTCCAGCCATGTGAGAAGTTGTTCTTCCTGGGTGCATCATTAGTCTACCTAGTTCAGTAAGCTGTCTTTGGCAGTAGTCAAATCTGACTGTTCTCAGAGGAAGTGACTATGTCCTTGCTTTGTGATCTGAATGATGATAAAGTGTTGGCCTGCAGAGAGGCTTTCTGAACTTTATGAAATGCAGAGCAGCAAAGGGATCCTCTTTGCATTCTGAGTTAATAGTTCCGAGTTTCAGTCCTTAAGCTGGTGCATCTCAACAGTTTCAGCAGAGAGAATGGACAATGGAGGAGTGCAGTTTCCTCATGGACAACCTTTGTGTGCATGTTTTGCTGAACATTAGTGCAGAAGATGCAAAGTTGGTAGCCTGTTCCTTTAAGGACTTTGTACAAAGCTGGCACCATGCCCAGCCTCTTCTCTTCTTCTTCCCACTTCAAGGCAGTTCCTTTGGGGCTTTTCCTGAAACAATACCGCAAGCTACCCTGCCACTCTGCTTGCTCTGCTTGCCCTGCAGACAGTCTCTGAATCAAGAGCCAGCTCTGCTTTGAGGGACAATGGAGAGTTGCAGCACAGGCAGAATGAACTATGCAGCCTGAGTCTGGATCTGTGCTGAAGGCGTAGAGAACAAGGCTGTCGTCTGCAAACAGCGATATGGAAGCTGAACCCCGTAGTCCTCAGAGTATGTGGGAAGGCGACTCCGAATTCAGCTTCCAATTTTGGACCCAGCTTTTTCTGTGGATGCACTTGGTTGGCCGGTTGGTCACTTACGTCCTGCGTAGCTTTGGGGGGCTAAAGCAATAACTCCTTCCTGTCCCTTATGACTTGGTTGTTCTTTGGAGGTCCACTGTGACATCTAATATTTTTAGAGCTCTTTGGCAAGCAGTCCTATGAGGAAGAGACGTTGCCCTGTATTTTTTCTTCTTTCCTTTTCCTTACCTCCATTCTTCTCTGTTCTGGATGGCCTTGCCTAAGAAAGGCTTCTTAACCTTGAGAGAAGGACAAAGCTTTAGAAGCAAGATTTCTGGTTTCTCTTCCCATGTTTATCCACACCCTCTGGACTGTGCAGTAATCTTTTGCTTCATTCAGAGAATATGAGCTTTTGGGGGCTGCTTAGCAATAGAATCCAGAAGTTATGAGGACTGCCATTCTGCAAATGAATGTTCACCCGTGGAATGTTGTATTAGTGTTTAGAAAGAGTGATTTCTATCTCCAGAACATGGAGCATCCAAGGGGATATGGACTTGAATGAGCTCCTACTTTGAGTTTTGGGGGGCCACACCTTGTCTTATTCCATCTACAGCATCAGAGGTTTACTTTGGCGTGCTCTAGTTTCATCAAGTTATCTGAACATCTTGGTCCCTTCCAACTCTACAATCCTATGATTCTATCTCAGTCTCCCTCTCTCCTTGAATTGTTTCTTCTTTCTGTTAAAGAATCACCTCGTTTTGGAAGATAATAGGGCTTCCCTACCTGACAATTTCCTTATTTGCCCTACCTTCAACCCTGAGGGCAAAAGAGATTCGGAGAATTTGTGAGCTATTTTAAGCCTCATTGCATAGTCCTTGCTACTGCTGATCTGGCAGGCCTTCCTCCCTCTGTATTAATCAAATCTGCCTGCTGTTCACCCTCTGATCAGCTGTGTAAGTGACCAGGCTCCCTGTATTTCTTTCTAAACAGAGAGAATATGGAATGAACTGTCTTGGAGCCTTTCTGAGCCTTAGCGTGGGGGCTTGGGAAAACCTGATATGGATGGCTGCCCCAGACTTGTTGCTGAACTGACATGAATGCTATGGTCCAGGGAGGTGGGTTTGATGGAAGTCGAGAGCAGTCGGCTCAAGCCAAAATGCCTGTGTGAATCACTTGGAGGGGAATGTTAAGAACTCTGCTGAATCTGGGACTGTGTCTGTTCTCCAGTTGCTGCCTTTACCCCTCTCTTCCTGTGGCGGGACAGGAAAAGCAGTTCTGCTGCCTCTACCTGTTGGCAAATAGCAATGACTGAAGAGAGTGCCCTCCTGGATCCTGACTGAGCTGCTTGGCTGTGTTTGCTCCGAGAGCAGAGCTGGGGCAGAGGAAAAGAACCGGTGATAAAATAAAAGAGAAACATGAGCCATGGAGCTGAGGTGAACTCTCAAAACTCCAGCAAGGACAAAGGGTGTAAGATGTCGGCGCTACAGAAACTGGAGAGTCTGGCAGGGCGGATCTTTTACTGGGGGCCACGGAGTGATGCTGGGGCACCGAACGTTGGGGAGGCAGCCTATGAATCTGAGCACACGGCAGCCTGGAATGAGCAGAGTGAGTTGACAAGGGAGCACGGTTTCCAGGGGTGCCAGAATCGGTGGGTTCCCCCGAGACTCTGCTCCAGAGCTGCTGCTGTTCTGTGCCTCTTGGTGCATGCGTATGCTTGTGGTTGAGTGTATAACTGGAATCTGAAATAGGGCTCTGATATTTTTCAGAGAAGCCCGCAAAAGGCTATAGCCTTAGCTCCGACAGCCATTCTGGCTATGACTGTTGACTACCTCTTTCCTCATGCTAAGCTAAAGTGTAGGGTGCTCAACTTTAATGAGGCCACAGCTGCTTGGTGTGTGGCTTTGATTTTGGCCTTAGAGAAGCCCCATCGGTTCTCAAAAGCCCACTTCAACTCACTCTTTCTTACTATTTGTTATCAAGCTGTTGGAGCCGGATGCTGCTCTAACTCTGCAAGTGTCTATTGCACGGAGTAGAGGTGGGGAGCCTGTAACTCTCCCAAAGTTGTTGGGCTTCTGCTTCTATCAACCCTGGCCCAAATAGCCAATAGGAAGGGATGATGTGAGTTGTAGTCTAGTAACATTGGCGGGGCACAGTTCCCCATCCCTGACTTAGAGAAAGGATAGCTGGAGCGTTCCTGGATGTTCTCCCACATTTTGTGGGGAGAATTGCAACTTTTTGGGAAGTTGTTGGAAAAGGTCATTATTAAGAAGCAAATTCTCTTTGCCCGTGTGTGTTTCAAAACCTTCTTCCCATTTTGACAGATTTTCCCCGGCCTCTCCAACTGATGTTGTCACTTTAGCTGTTTTGGTTAAAATGTGTGGTCAGAGTTGTTGACATAGGGAATTTCAGTCTGAGGTTGACAGAGTGATGTGTGTGAAAATCATGGGCTGATGATTGTTGCTTTTTCCTCTTTGCTGCCACTACCAGTCAGGATTGTAGCTTTTGTTGTTGACTTGGTGTGATGTCATATTCTATTTCCGTCACTGGCTGTATCTTAATTCATGGTGTTGTCTACCTGTAGGGTGATGGGTTGTAAATAGATGGTAGGTCTTCTATTGTTCTGTCTGGACCACACATTACTTCTTCATCTAAGGCAAAAGGGAGTGAATGCAGTCTTTTCTTGGATCCTCAAGTATGTTTAAACAAAACTGTCACAATGTTTTGGCAATGCTGCTTGGTCTAAAATAGAACCTTGTTGAACATCTGATGCCAGATTCTTCTTTGGCCCCTTTAATCTTTTGGCATTGACACTTCCTCCATGCTGCATCTGAGTGTGTTGCACATGAAGGAAAGTGTTCAAAACCACCAGCAGCACATTTTGGAACTATTTAGCTTATACAATACACATGTAGATTCTGTTCAACATCTACATGAAACTGCTGACAGAGGTCATTTGTAGATTTTGGCTGCGGAGTCATCAGTATGCAGATGACAGCCACCTCTCTCTCATTTTCATTTGTTCCTGTAAGATAGTTGAAAGGATGAATTGCTGTCTGATATCTGTGATGGACTGGATAGGGTGCAATGAGGGCAAACATAATTCAGACAGAAGAGGTACTGTTGGTAGTTGGACTGCGTGATATGAGATTGGTTTTGCAGCCTGTTCGGGGTGGAAAGTGTGAAAGTGCAGGTGCTTAGTTTGGGGGTGCTTCTTGATCTGGGTCTGTTTCTGCAGGTGGTGAGGGGTGCCTTTTCTCAGTATCACCAGGTGCAACAGCTATCATCCTCCCTGACACAGGGGAATCTTGCCACAGTCATTCCTCCTCCTCTAGTGACCTTCAGATGACAGTACTGTAACTGTTTATGTGGGGCTGCCTTTCAAAAGTGTTTGGAAACCTCAATTAGTTGCAGCCAGAATGCAAGGCACTTTGAATCTGTAATTAATGTATATGAATGCTGATTCTACATGATTTGCACTAGCTGCTGATTAATTATCATGTTCAGTTGCCTTGAACCCTCTTGTGAGGAACCCCAGGCTTTTGCCAGAGTTCAGCCTGCTCCAGAGAGGGTGCTCACCACACAACACCCTGCCTCTTCTTAGCTAGGCAGATAATAAATCAGAACTCCAGCTAACACTGCACAACCCTCTGGCTTGCTGAAGACCAGAAGGTCACTGCAGGGCTGGTCCCTTTGCATCAGCCAGTCCACCCAATCTGACACACAGCAAGGCCATTACCTGTAATGCGCATCTTTGGTTTTTTATTTATTTCAAGATCAGAGCACTTGGGAAATGTGAAGTGCTTCCGATCTCCTCCGATGTTTCCAAAACTGACAAGCCAATTGGAGCAGTTCATTTCAACAGTATAATGTAAGACAGTAGGGGGTCATTTTGTTGCTGCAATTGGCAAGGATTTCTAATCCTTAGTTTTTAACAATCTACTATAAACCCCTTGGGGATCTGTTAGTAGAGTATCTTCAGTCCACCCCTGGCCTAGAGCATACAAATACAGGGTAACGTCATGAATGATTGGTGGCTATTTAGCTTCCTGCATAGTTTCATTTGAATTAACTAGTTAAGCAACTCTGCAGTAGGATTAGATTTCTCTGGATCTAACAGTGATCCCTGTATTTCATGTTTATTAAATCCTCATAAAGAAAGCATGCTAGTTAAATCAGGGTGGGTTTTGTCTATCCTGCTAAGCACTGAAAAAATTGTGTCTGTTTTTCAGAGATGTCCTATGTCCTTTCAAACAAGGTGTTCTCTAGATTTGTTTCATCTTCTCCAGAACTGTTGACTGGATTTGCTTGCCTACCTTGCCCTGTCCAAATCCAGGTTTAAATGTGACTGTCTTTGAGCTTATATTAGCTTGGCAACCCTAAATGCCTAAGCAACAATAAACAAGTATGTTACTTGTCAACCACCTGGCATCCACCCACTGGGGAAGATGCATAGAGTGCATCTGTCAGTGAAATTTTAGGCCTTAATCATCTGCGCCCTTAGAGCTAGGTTGGCTGGCCAATTTCATTTAAACAAGGACTCCTGGCTGAAACATGGCAGACTTCCTTTGTTGATCACTCCTGCAAGCTTAGTGTTAGCAGAACCAGTTGCTTCTCCAGGTTTCCTAAAGCCCACCAAAGCCTTCCCATGCCAGTTATATAGAGCAGATGTCAAAGGGACTTGTAATTTGGGCAACACATGTTGTCTCTATTCCCAGGGATTCCCTTCCCTCAGTAACAATCAGATGCATAGTTAAAACCTGTGCAGACTTGGAAAGGTTGGCAGCTAGGTAGAGCTGTTTATGAGAAATTCCTGCAAGATTTGTGGTGTGCGCATTCAATGAGATGAATTATGTTCCCAAGTGTAAATATGTTCAAGTGGTCTGGTCCTTTGCTTCCTAGGTCTTGGTACTGTTGATTTAAGAATATTGATTTCTCCCACTGTGCTTTAGGCTCTAGGACAACTTGAAAGATTAGTTTGCCTCTCTTGAAGACAAGGCATAAAGCAGCAGCAACCCCACTTCTCCGTGTGGCCTGGTTGATGCAAGGACTGCATATTATTCTCATGGCAATTGTGCATCTAGTGTTGCAGGAGAAGTGTGATTGGTACATGCATTGAATGGTTCTCTTGTTAAATCATAGTGCAAGAAGGCATTGAAGTTAAGAATCCTTACTTTTTGTAGGAAGGCTTGCTGCTTTTTCTCTCCCTCTCCCTGCCCCCTTTCCCTTGTACCTTCCCTATCTTATGCTATGGCAAGTTCACAACACTGTGGAATAGAATGCCCCTTTGAAGCCTAAGTTGGGCTGGCACCCTCGGCTCTGAAATAGCTGATGGGCAAGTGCTAAACAATAGCTGGTGGGAGGTGCTGTTTGACTCACTGCTTGCCTGCTAATTTTGGTTCTTGGCCTGAATCGGCTGCAGTTTCCTATTGAGCGCAGCCGTGTTAGGGACATGGCTGGCTGTTCAATCTATTCCCAGGGAAATTGATTAGGGTCACTGTGTTCTGGGCCTCTGGCAAAGCTACTTTGTCCTTCATCTTCTAGACCACTGGGGCATGGTGGTTGAAGGGTTGAAAACCAGTGTCTCTCTCCTGTAGGTGGGCCTCTTACAGAACATGACAGACTGGTATTAAAGCAACCTGTAGCTGAGATAAAGGCTTCAGGATTGAAGAGAGATGAGTGCTCAACCTTTTTTCTCTGGGTGCTGTGTTAAATTATTCTGACTGCACCTGTACACTCATAATTATTACATAATTCTGTTTTGAAGGCACTGAAGAATTCAGCAGAAATTGTGCTCGCTCCTTTCTGCTTTGATACTTTTTGTTCTTGCAATATGTCTCAAGGTACCTCCTCCAGTATCTAAAATGTCTTCATTCTGCACATATAACTTAGTGGAAGATGTTCTCAATGAGCTTCTTGCCTTAATTTTGTAATTTTGATGCTTTGCTTTAGGGTCTTATAAGCACAGCAATAGAGGGGCATGTCTGTTGTCATCCACTTTTGTCACCTACTTCCTAAAGCAACCGCCCTGTACTGTATTTGCTACTATCAGTAATTTTTGCCTGCCTAGTTGAGGACTTGAGCACTTAACATTGCCTGTCTTTGAACCTCATCTTTGAGGTAGTATTGCAAAAGGGCAAATTGCAAACTCTTTGATCATCGTACCATCTACCAACAAAACTTTTATCTTTTTTGAATTGGGCTACGTTTTATTGGTCAGTTTTATGGTGACCAAAGCAGCATTGGTAGCAAAACTTGGCCAGAAGAAAGATTGATTAGCTAGATTGGAGAAGCCACCACCCTCTCAAACCCCTTGCCTCTCCTCCTCAGTCCACACATCTCACCAGCCCTGCTTCATGCCTTCCTCAAGTCCTTTTGCTGGCTGGAATGCATCCTTGAACTGTGATGATCCCACTTCCTCGTTGGGATGGAGAGATGTGTACTTTTGCATGGTCAGCTTCTGCATGATGTGGCTTCTGCATGGTCAGAATGCAACCTACTATGCAAAGGTAGTAAGAGCTGCATCTGTCGCTCCACCTACTTCTTGCTTCTGGTCCTGCTTCCTCTCTGGAATACATCTCTTGGAAAGCTGCTCAAGAGGGAGCAAGACTCACCTTCAAGTCACTGCTCAACCATGAAGCTCACTGGGTTGTCCTGAGCCAGTAGCTCTTCCTGCTTAACTTACCTTACAGGGTACTTAGGAGGATAAAAGCGGAGGGAGCAGGGAGAACCATATATGCTACTCCCTGGCCTTCCTTGAAAAATGGAGTATAATTTAAAAGCAACTGTATGGCAGGAATCTTTCAGCCATAAAGGTAGGAGTATTATAGTGGGACCGGGTGGGAGGTAGGAATGGAATGGTCACTTATAACACTGCACCTATCCAGTGGCAGGTGCTGGTAGCATTTGCTCAGCCCCACTGCACACAGTAGTAATAGCACCAAAGACTCCTATGCACGGGAAGAATTGCTTTCCCCAGGCATAAATAGTAAGTGCCATCACTGGCAAAGTGCAGTAACTCTTGGAACAGAAGCACAGCTTCTGAGAAAGGCATCTCAACTGCACATGACATGAGTTGCAACTGCATACTCATTGCATAAAAAAAAAATAAAAAATTGAAGGGCCCTAACAAGAGACTTGTGCTCTATAGGCTCTATTTTTTTTTTTTTAAATGAGCTGCATACAAGCAGATGATCATAGCCAGTGCTAAAGCAGTGAATGTGCTTTGTGGAGCCTCTGCCCCCTGCCACTGCCCACAAGCACAGAATGGGATCTGTGTGCATAGAACGCCAACTGGTGACTATTCTGGAAGTGAGCCAGGGACTGGCAGCTTGAATGCCAGTGTTGAATGGTGTCATTGTTTCTTATTGATACACCTGCCCAAGAGCCATAGATTCTGGAAATGCAAGAGAATGAAATTTGCGAGGAAAAAACAATGTCCAATCTTAAGTGAGAAAGGGGGCAGTATTATGATAGAAAGGGTTTGGTGGCTGCTGAGAGGAGACAATGAAGACAGCGAGAGCCACAGCAAAACTCCAGATTCCTCCACTGAGCATGTAAGCTTCCACGTTGGCTGCTCCCAGGACTGGACTGCACTAGCAAAAAAATTCCATATCAAGTAGAAGTACAAAAGCACTTTTGCCATATTTTAAATGGAATACATAAACAGGGTTCTTACTTGTTCTCAACAAACTTCTCCTTCAGAAAGTTGAGGAAACAATGAGGGACATGCTATTTTTAGATCAGAATCTGACTAATAGGAAGGAAATGTTTGAGTCTGTGAAAACAGTTGGCTATGTAAAAGAAAGTAACTATGAACTGCTGAAGTCCATGATCCTGAAATAGGAAGAGGAAGGGCAGCAGAATAGCAATGAATGTTTAACAGCTGAAAGCTTCAAAAAGAGCATTAGCTTTTTGAAAAGTGTTGGCTGGAAAAATGTTTTGAAAGGAGAATCTATGATAGCAATCAAAGCCTGATGTTCTTTCCTAATATGATCAGGGCAGGAAATGGGACCTCCAAAACAAAGTTGAAAGGAAGACAACCTACCTTAATATCTGGCTCTGACTGATGGTGCAAATGGGGACATCTTGCATTGCTTCTACTGTCTGACCCTTAGAGAAAGGGAGCTCTGTTATGAGAAATGCAGCTGCCTGGAACACCTGTGTTCTCCATGATTGCAAGTCATCATTTGGTGTGACATTCTTGGGGTCTTCTGGGAAT
The DNA here is from genome assembly GCF_965112155.1 of Podarcis liolepis. Classification (NCBI taxonomy): domain Eukaryota; kingdom Metazoa; phylum Chordata; class Lepidosauria; order Squamata; family Lacertidae; genus Podarcis; species Podarcis liolepis. The sequence goes on from NC_139555.1 coordinate 43,607,866, forward strand.
CTCTCTTGTGCCAACCCTAGGCATTTTGCTGCCTCAAGTGGAGCCCGAATTATGTCGACTAGGGTCAGCATTTTAAAATGTCTTTGCCACCTATTCAGATACAGATTCTTGCCTTCATCCATCTCTTCATCACTGCCCCGTTGGTGCCACATACAGCAGAACTCTACCTTGTTACATGGTAGGGATGGTCATGATCCCCCCCCCCTTTTTTGGAGATCATAAATTCTAAAAAAGATGGCATGTAGGGCTCAAACAATTTCAGACCAAATAGGTTAAAAAAATATGTAACTGTGCCTGCAGCACTAAAGGAAACCATTACTCACCTTGGAACCTGTTGGTAATTGGCCTTCTAGGGTGGTCTGATCCATCAAGAAGTATGCCATGCTGTTTTGTCTCCAACTGTAGTCCTTTGCACTACTTTACAGGTGAAACATTTCCATGTGTGTCTGAAGGTTGGAAGGATGTTTGCCATGTCTGAAAGTGGGGTATAAATATATTTAAAAATAAATAAATTGTCCAGTAGCACCTTAGAGACCAACTACCGATAAGTTTGTTCTTGGTATGAGCTTTCATGTACATGCAGACTTCTTCAGATACCTTGTGAGGTTGATGGACTTGGATTTCATGGGGCTCAATGTGGTGCCTTCCATGGTTCTAGATTCAGGTAGGTGTTGGTCTGATGCAGTAGAAATATATAAATTAACAATTGTTCAGTTGGGTAGTCACCTTCCCATTGAACAGACTTCAGTAAGAAGTGCTCCTGGCTAGCCTGGCCCGCTCCTCAAATGAAGAAACCAAGGACTGACGCCATCAGTGGTTTGATGGTATCTCCCTCCCTTCCAGTATTCTTGGAGCCTGCTGACCATCATTCCGTCAGATGCATTCAGAACCTGGCACTTTCAGACAGAGCATCCCTCCCATATGCTGCCAGAAATCCTTGGATGCTCTTCACAGGGGCTATTACAAAATTCTGAGACAGACTCAGCCAGCTGATGCTCGAAAAGCAAAAGCTGGTGGGGGGGGGGGTGTTGCTTTTGATCCATTCTTGCTTATGAGACGCTCTGAGAAGGTTGGGCTGATCTTTGAGCATCCTCTGTATGGAGGTTATCTTTAGCTCAGCTACCGAGCAGTCATTCCTTCTGAAATCACTGTTCTGCTTTTCTCTTGAGAAATTAGTCCAGCTCTGACTTGAGGGAGCAATGTGAAGCCTTAAGCCTTCTGGCATCTCATTGTACTTGTGCTGGATAGGACTGCTTTTATTTCCTCAAATATATATGTGTGTGTCTATGTTGTAGATTTCATTCAACTTCGTATTTCCACGTGAGTCCTGCTACTATCTCTAGCTACTTCTGTTGGGCCACCACCTCAAGAGAGTCCTGTGCTGGATAGCTGCATATGCTTAATCTTCTAGTAAATTGGCAATTGCGGTGTAGCTGTCATGCCTTATTATCTCACTGGTCATCACCTGCAGGCCATGTAAACAAGCCTCTCTCCTCTCATCCCTTGGTATTTTCTTTTGGATTAGGAGCTGCTCTTGTATAGGTTACTTTAAGCCTGTGTTAACCTGTTTCTATTAATGAAAAGAGACACAGGGCTATCTGTTCTTGGCAAGCATGTGCTTGAACTTGCTTTCTGTTCTGGTGTTTGTTTGTTTTTAGGATCTGCTCTGGGGTGGCTGGGTTAAGAGGCGATTCCTTTTCAATCTTTGGGGCTTCCTCTCTTTTTCAGCAGCCGCATGACACTTCAGTCACACACATCAAAGTAAAAACCTAACAAGTAATGAGGGTGAGTGAAGCAGAAGCTCAAGGTGGAACTGAGATCACTAATGGCAAAATGAAAATCTCACGGCTGGGCTTATAAAATGTTTTCATTTCGAGGGAACAAAAGAAAGGGGTTTCTCTCGGCACCAGCTGGAGACTTGGGCTTTTACTTTCTCTGCTTACTTTCCCCTCTTAAGGAATAGAAAAGAGATGTATAGTCACCACTTGAAAACAAGCAAATGCACCGCTACCTTTCCTCTTTTAATCTGGAAAACAAGAAGGGTGAGTGCATGCTGGCTGGTCTTGGCTTGGGTCAGTTTGCAGGGCATGGGGGGAGGATCTACGGCAGCCTTTTGTGATAGGCTTGTGAATGAGCCGCCTTTGGTGACTGGCAGTATCTTTCTCGCCACCTCCTCCTCTCTTTCTCTTTGCATTGCCATCATGTGATCCCCTGCCCCCCTTCTCCCCCCCAGCATTGTTTCGTAACCAGCTGTCCCACTTACAGAACAGTTGTTTCTGGACTTCGGGGAAGTGTTACACTGGGGGGGAAATGGTTTGCACAGCATCTGCGATGACTCTCTCGACCTCATCTCTAGGCAGAGGCCACGTTGGCACGGTCTAGTTCAAGCCTCACTCCACTTGGAATCTCAGGAGCTCCGTGTATGGTGGATCTTCAAGGTGGAGCCTGCTGTGTCTGAATAAGCAGCAGGTGTTCCAGAGGAGCCTTTCCAGGTGCTATGGTAGATCACTCCTGCTGGCTATAACGGTGGCCTACACTGATGCAGTCGAAGGAAAGGGAGAGAAGGCGAAACAGGCGTGCCCTGGAGCTGCGCTCAGCCCTTTGCTGGCTGGGGACTCTCTTTCGCTTCCAGGAGAAGTTGAGCTCCAGGCGGGGGCCGTGTTTGCTTTTGCCACCAGGGGCAAAGTCCCCCATGAGCCGTCGGGCCAGCCCTTCCCCGCCACCCGTTTTGACCTTTTAACTGTATGGTTGCAGCTACGGAAACAGCCAGGTCACCAGGTGGACCCTTGGGGTTGAGGGCCACCGAATGGATGGTAAGGAACCACGGGGTCCTGGGTGGGTGAACGGACTGCTGTCTGCTCTCTCCCTCGCTCCCTGTGTTTATTAGACAGCTGCTTCTTTCAAGGAATGTATGGTGAGAAAAGGGCTCTAAAGACAAAGACACACATGGATCTATCTGTGACGCTGAATGTGGCACAGTAAATTTTTGAGCAGATGGGTTTGTACTCACATGCAGCCCCCACAACAAATCAGCTCTGACTGTCATAGACATATGTAGAAACTATTTAAATGGTTAGCCTTGGGGGAGTTATTCCTGATGAATTATGTTTCCACTAACTCCAGAATTTATCCCCTTTTATTTCCAGTTAAAGAACCTTGAGAGTTGAACAAAAGATGCTCAGAGCTGCTGTTTTCTCTCTAAGGGTACCATTTTTGCTTTATGAATTTGCAGCACGTCGTAGTTTGAGCTGAGCTTTCTTGCTGCTATTACCATCCTAATTGCTGTTTTAAATGCTTATATGAAGGAAGAATCTGCCAGTTTATTCTAAGTAGTAGATTCAAAGCCTCAAAAATCAAAGGTGTTGGCACCATAAAGAGTAAGGAGGGTCAATTAGGAGAAGTCTTAAGGATCAACATGCTCAAGAGTGTGCTCCTTGCTGACAAGCTGTCTAAAGCAAATTCTGATAACTTTCACCCATTGCATTGGACATGGTTGTATTTAAATAAAATGTCTAGTCCTCAAGGTTGTGATGAAGTAACAGAAATAGCTGTTTAGATTCTGCTAAACACTTAGGATATGGATGAGTCTTGAAGCAGATTCTCTTGTTTCCTGGAATTCTAACATTTTATCAGTATTCCAAACTCATGGGAGTGGCAAGGGTGGAGAAGGCTCATCATTTGTGGGGTAGGAGGGAAAGGTTAAACTTCCCTCTCTTTTTTTTTTAACTGACTGGCTTCCTAATGGTGCATTTAAGTGTTACATCTAATTTGGCTTTCAGTGACAAATGGCAGGTGAAAACATTTCCCCCTGGAAACCTATGCCTGCTCACTTTGACCACTGGTCTTCTCTAGAGGCCTTTCTTTCTCCCCCATTAATGTCTGTTGTTACACCTTCTGACCTGGTCACTACAATCTCAGTTATAGGGTGATGGGCAGCCTATTGGTGAAGAAACTGCACCATGCTTTTTCTCAGAAACACTGTCCTGTCACTTATTAGGACCATGTTCACAGATGTCATGGCTGAGCTGAGATGTCATGAGACTTCCTGTTTCAGCCGCCAATAAAAAAATAGAGCCATTGTGATGTAGTGTTACTGTATTGGACTTGGACTGGGGAGACCCTGGGTTCTAATCCCCACTCAGCTATGAAACCCACTGGGTGACCTTGGATCAGTGACTCTTAGCCTAATCTGCTCACAACTTTTGTTAGTATAATTGGAGAAAGGGGGATAATAGAATTGTGTATGGTGCCCTAAGCTCCTTGGAAGAAGAGCGAGATATAAATGTAATAAGAAAAAAATAAATATTTTACATCCTCAAAAGTATCACAAGCAAAATGAAATTTGCATAAATCTGTCCCATGGTTGATTCCAATTGCAGGCATTGGTTTACTGGTCATAGGATATTTCTTAGAAGTGTTGAGGGCATGAGGTTATAGAACCAGATTACCTGCACTTGGCCTAGAAATTAAGGGCACATGCATACCATACATCCCAACACACATTTAAAGTGCATGGCTTTCCCAAAAGAATCCTGGGAACTCTATTTCTCTCCCCCCCCCGTACCTTCAACTACATATTCCAGGATTCCTCGGAGGAAGTTATGTGCTTTAACTGTGTGTTGGTTGTGCTTCAAGGGTATGGCATGGATCTGCCCTAAATCTGCTAGTCTGTATCCCATCCTTTTGCTGACTGGCTTTCTATACTAGAGAGATTACAATGGCGTCTGTTCCTGCATAGCCACTGAAAAAGACAGGAGAATGCAAGGCTGTGTATTGATAACATCTGGCTGGCCTGTGCTTGCCTATGGCCAAGGCTCTTAGGATGTTTAAGATCCCTCTGAGATAACATACAAGTTACGCACCAAAGCCAACACTTGCCCCTCAAGAGACTTGTTAGCCAAGTGATGATGCTTTTTTGTTGTTGTTTTGGAAACCTTGTGAGGCGGGAGGCCCCTTGTGTTGGAGAATATATTGGTTTCCGTCTCCAGTTGCTAGCAGTGCAGGAGCGAGATTAAATTCTAATTTCATATCTGAATTAATGCTGAAAAGACCCAGAGTGATAAAGTGGTGAAACAAAACCAGTAAAACATTAAATGAGGAACATTGAGGTGGCAATGTTCAGATGCAGAATCCCACGCAGACTGCTTCCCAACAGTCCTGCAAAAAGATGTTTTCCTTGCATTTCTACAATGTCACCGTGAAAATCATTGCCACACTTCTTCTGGGAACTCATTCCAAACCTGCTAGAAAGGTCCTGCTCCTTCCAATTGAAGTTTAACTTCTGGAAGATGGGGATTTTTATCTGGGCCCAACCAGAAGTTCCTAATGGGAGGCTAGTGTATGTGTGTCAGGAACACAGGAAGCTACCTTCCACCAAAGCAGACAATTGGTCAGTCTAATTTAGGGATGGAGTCCCTGTGGCCCTCCAGATGTTGGACTCCATCTTCCATCAGTCCCAGCTGGCATGACCAATGACCAGGGATGATGAGAGTTGTGGCCCAACAACATGGATGGCCACAGGTTCCCATCTCTAGTCTATACTGACTGGGAGCACCTTTCCAGGATTTCAGACAGGTCTTTCCCAACCTACTCGGAGATACTAGAGATTGAGCCTGGAGCCTTCTGCATGTAAAGCAGGGGTGGGGAACCTGGGGCCCTCCAGCTGTTCTTGGACTTTTTACTCGCATCGGCCCCAGCCAGCATGGCCAATTTAAGGGACAATGGGAGCTGGAGGTGAGCAATATCTGGAGGCCCAGAGGTTTTTCAGTTGCATGTGCCCTATTGCTATACGGGTGTCCCCCCTACTTAGGCAGAGATTATGTTTCAGGGCCCACGCACATAAGCAAAAATCGTGTAAGTGGGGAGCACCCTCTAAAAAGCCTCTGAACGCTTCCTTTTCCCTGCTCTCCAGCTCTCTCTACAATGCAGACTAAAATATCAGCTCTGGGGCTGGTTGGAGGCTGGAGGACACGCAGGCAAGTAGTGGCGGTGGTGGCTGCTGCAGTACCCCGCCCATCAGCTGTTAGGGAGGGAGGCTGTGTGCTCGGGTCTCTTTGGGGCTTCCTCCGCCGTCACTGATGTCTTTTTCAGGCTCTAGGGAGGGTCTCCTCACAAGCAACAAGGACTGTTCAGCTCTCTCCCACGATTTCCTGCTTTGCATTTTTTTATTTATTTCCTGGCACTGCATCTATATGTGTTTGTGTACAAGTTTATTGCCTGTAGTCTTTCCCCCTTGTATGGCCAGAATGCCTAGTAACCTCCAGTTACTTCAGCTTCCCTTCTGATAGGGAGTACAGTTCATCTCCTTGAGCAGCCTGGACCTTGTTTTTACTCCATGCAGAAGATACCATCTGCCTGGGAATGCAAATGGTGCCATACCAACAATTATTTGAAGCATGTGTGGTTCCACAAAATGTGTTCCGTAAATAACACTGGGGCTTTTAATCCCTAGTGCAGCTTTTCTTTTGTATTCCTTTCCATTTGTTTATTCTTAAGGCGTTTATATGCAGCTTAATCATAAGCATTTCCACCAAGTATTTTGTGAGAGGACCGCAACCTAAGCTGCAGAGCAGCTAAAATAGCACTTGGAGGTGGCTTTCTCCATGGGAAGCACAAAATAAGTTTTTTTAAAAAAATAAATACAGCACGTCCATCATACGATGCTCTAATTTGCCATGCTCATGAAAATCATATGCAAATTGTATTTCATGTGGATTAGCACTGAACTTTCAGCTCCTGCAGCTTTTCTCGAGGTGCCCCTCTTTCGAACAAGGTGCTCCACCTTGGCTGTCGCTTTGCTGATCTCCGAAGTGCAGAGATAAAAGAGGTGAATTCGTGTGTCTGATGCGAACAGCTTCTGCGTGGTGAATAAGCCTGGTGGGAAAACTCTTTGAGGACGAAAGCGTGCATGGTGGAGATCGGCGCAGTTAAAGAGCGTGCCTGCCTATGTTGCTTGAGTGCCCTGTGCTCAGTTTATCTGCCAGCAATGCAGCCTAGTAGTTGTGTTTTGGATACAGTGGGAGAAGAAGGAGATACCGGAGGCTTTGAAAGATTACTAGGGCTGCATCTCTATTAGCCCCCCTATGCTCTGGTGTTTACCTTGGCACAGGTCAGTCTGTGAGGCTCTTGTGCAATTGGACATGGTCGATTAGTTCCATAAGCTGGATTCAGGGAGTCTGACCAAGCCAATGTGAATAGAAAATGCCTTCATCGGGTTCACTGTTTAAGGGGTGCTCTCAGCTCAAATGGTGTAATGGAGAGTTATTTCTGTGGCAAGAGATGCTTTTAACACCTGGGGCTTTGTCGTAATGAGGCAAATGGTGTGTTTCTGCTCTTTCCCCCTTGTTGCTTCTATTCAGCCAACCAATTTCTTGTTCTGTTGTCATCTGCAATTCTGGCTGCAACAGCGGTTGAAGATGTGTGGGGAGGGGAGCATAATTAGGAAGGGAAATGGCTTGAGAATCCAACCCCCTTGGGCCAACCCAGTCTTGTATACAGCATACTGTCTCTCCCAGCAGCTAGCATAAGAAACCTATTACAAGAAAGGTAGAAGAGCCCTCTAGTGGTCATAGAAAGGATGTTTTCACACATATATTGGGTATCTTAATCTGCAACAGAAATTTGCTGAAGCCCTAAAGCTGGGGTGGGGAGCCTGTGTCCCCCAGAAGTTGCTGGACTATAACTCCCATAATCCCAGACCATTAACCATATTGGCTGAGGCTTATGGATGGCCCACTTTAACTGATTCCGCAGCCCCGCCCTATGCACTTCAGATCTCATGAAGGCAACCCTCTTAAAGGAAACAAGGGGCACCCAAAAATAAAGTAATGATTTCTGCATACTCAGAGGACTCTCTGGGAGACATGCAGAAGTATGTAAGTTTGTGAGCTGAAAGAACAACTTTTTGAAAAGAGGAAAAAAAGCATTGTGGGCATTTTAAGACCTTTGGAATGTCAGTGACATACAGAAAAATAGACTATTTACTGGTGCAGTTCATCTCTGTCGGAAGAGGGAAATTCTAGGTTCATGTTGCACCCCAAAAGTAAGAGGTGCTGTCTTTTTGCTGCTAGCCTCTTCTGGGAGGGGGTTGGGGGCCAGGGAGGGGGGCCATGCTGCTGTTGCTGTCCATTTACAGCAATGTTAAAATCCTGGGTTTCCTTCATTGTTTTATGTGAGCAGCTCTTAGTTCTGCCCTGGAGGATGGAAAAAGTGGGTCAGATTAGAAGTTGGGCATGCTGCGTTAGTCTAGCAATTATGTCTATGGCTGCAGGCTGTTGAGCCATAGAATGATGGTGTCAGTTAAAAGTGGCAAGCAGAGGGGGAGGTTGGGGGAGGCATGACATGAGGCTAAAATATTTTCACCCTATATATTCCTCTATTTTGGTAATTTTTTTAAAAAAAAGAAGGTGCTTGTACTCATGTCTTGATAAAAGTGCTGTGGGTACCAGCACCAAATGGCTACCTTGGCAGCAAAAGGTGCCTGCACTCCATATTGGTGAGTGCTGCCCTCCCAGAAACAATATATGCACACATTCAGACTTATATCTCAATAAAACACTTGGGTTCAGGATTGGCAACCAGCCTTGAACCCTGGGCAAGTTAGCATTTATAGCAGACTCGGGGAATGTTTATGACATGTGGGAAAGCAAAAATATGTGAATCTTGAATAGTACTGCTGGCCTCCTGTTTCAGGCTATGTGGAACCCTGTACATTTAGAATTATTTTCTCTGTATGCCCAAGTAGCTGAATTAAATCCAAAGGTGTGCCAGATACATTAAAATTGAGAAAAGGTGAAGCCCATTCCTTTGTTTTTCAGATCTAGCAAAAAGATTGTAAAATGCTGACCTACAGCTCCCATCTTTCTTGACTGTTCCTGACCATTCTGGCTCAGACTTACGGGAATTGGAGCCTAGTGACACCTAGAGGGCCACAAAACTTAACAGAATTCTGCTGCCTTTTGCAAACTTGCTTCAAAGCGTTCCGGTCAGTGAGAGTGCTTCAGAAAGGAAAGCTGAATCTGCTCTTCCCCAGCCTTCTCAACTCAGGCTGGGGGTACCATGGCCACAGAATACAGCTCTTCACGTTGGGTCTGTAATACAGGGGGAGGGAACAGCTGTCTTTGGAAAGGGCCATAGCTCAGTGGCAGAGCATATACTCCTGTGTGCATTGAAGGTCCCAAATTCAATTGCTTGTACTGCTAGCAAGGTTGAAAAAGTGTCTCACCTGCCAGCCTGTGGAGTTGCTGGCAGTCAGGTGTTGCAGGCAGTGCTGAGCAAGATGGGCCAGTGGGCTGATTTTGGCACAAGGCAGCTTCTACTACTTAGAAAACATTTATTAGATGTGCGTTCCAGCACAGAAGCCATCCGCTGCACAGAGTTCAAATAATGGTTTAAAGCAAATCTATCAAATAAGCCGCTAGACGAAATTTCATGAAATGATAGGGGTCATTAGTGTGGGAGATGAAGAAAATGTGGGTAGAGCTTGTTGGGTTAAAAATAGGGCTAGCTGAACATGCCCACGCTTGCCTTGTACTGTAGGGGAGTGCTCAGACTCCCAATAACTTTTTCTGTCTTAAAAAAAGAAATCTACAAAATGGTGTGAGCATTTCTTCAAAGGCACTCTTCAAGCTGGATGATTCAGAAGCACTGCAGAATGGCAGGTGAGCTTCAGAGTGAGCGAGCGCCTCATGTTCCACATTGGGACACACAAACTCCTGCACAGACACTGATGGGATCTAAATGAGCTGTCACTACTGCCAGCGAGGGCTTGGGGTCATGGTAGAAAGCGCAGTGACGTCATCTCAGTGTGCTGGCGCAGTGGAGGAAAAGCAAATCTGATACTGGGAATTACTATGAAAAGGGACTGAAAATGAAACGGCAAGTACGCCAGGATGAGACTCTGGTATGGCTGTGCTTGGAATGCCAATGTAGTTCTAGTGGCCTGGTTTTGAAAAAGAGATCACAGAAGGGGAGGAAAGTAAAGAAATGGGTGGCTAAAGATATTCCGGTGGATGGGACTTCCTTCGAAGAGAAGTTTAGGCCGCACACTTATTTAGTTCACAAAATTAGGAATGGTGTGAAAGAAACCAAAACATTGGAGTTTGAAGTTCTCTAATACTTTGACAGCAAGTTCAGGACAAATTAAAGCAAGCACTGTTTTCAACTTAAGGAATTCATCCCACAGTTTGGAAGGCTACTAACACTGTCATTGTCACTGTCAACTGGAATAGGTTTAGCTCCCATAGATGGGTCTATCAATGGCTGTAGGTCATGGTTTGCAGATGCACTATATCTTTCCTTAGCAGAGGCAGCGAACAGAGGATGATTATTGAAATGTCCTAGTTATCAATTTTCCAGGGGTATGTGGTTGGTCCTGGTTAGAGACCATATACTATACTTGATGAACCTAGAATTCTGATCCTGCAAGATTATTGTTGCCAACATCCAACAAGAGGAACAAACAATTACTTGCACTTTCACACTTGTATTACGTTTTTCCAAGGAACTCAAGGTAACGTATGTGGGATTATCAGTTTTTTCCTCCCAGCAGCCTTGTGAATTAAGTTATGTTGCTTGTGTGATTTTCCCCCGCCCCACCCCGCAAAAAGACCCCTTCAAAACCATTGAGCTTCATCGTTCAAATTCAGTTATCTATCCACTACACCACAATGACTCTTACAGTGCCATTTGAAAGCTGGGAGAACAGCACATCACAATTATAGCCTTGAGCAGGGGTCAGCAGGGGGCTGGTCCACTGTCCCTCAGACCTTGTGGGAGGCTGGACTATATTTTGGGGGGGAAGAAATGAAAGAATTCCTATGCCCCACAAATGACCCAAAGATGCATTTTAAATAAAAGCACACATTGTACTCCTGTAAAAACACCAGGCAGGCCCCACAAATAACCCAGAGATGCATTTTAAATAAAAGGACACATTCTGCTCATGTAAAAACCCGCTGATTCCTGGACCATCCGTGGGCCGGATTTAGAAGGTGATGGGGCCGGATCTGGCCCCCGGGCCTTAGTTTGCCTACGCATGGCCCTTGAGGCCCTTGAGGAATGATGCAAGTTCACTGGGCAAGAAATTGTACAGCAGTCAGTAATGATGAGACATGTGGTCCAACACCATCTGGTAACCCAAGAATGAGAGAGGTTGTCTTAAGGAATTTTTTTCCTGTTCCTGGTGGCCTATCTAAATTTTAGCCAAAGTGGTTTTTTAAATCACAGTTTCTCTTATTTGAAATATACATATTGATGAGGCAGTATTGCATCTTTCTCTGATTTGGCATGTAAATGCACATGTTTGGATTGCAATGCAATGTCTTGAGTTTTGTGTGCCATAACTTGGAAGCCCATATTGCTAGGGGATATCAGCTTCATTATGGAGTCAGGCGAATGTTCACAGCTCACTTTCAGGCAAAATAAACTCCCAGCCCCTAAACCACACTCTGAACCTAACACTAAACCAAGGTTTATTAAACTATGGTTTATGAAACCACGGCTTAGTATTTTGTGCAAAGCCTGCCTAGTGGCTTGACTATGGTTTGTTTACTGCTAACAAACCATGATCTGAAGCTGTGGTTCGTTGCTGGTTTATGACCCTTAGTTTGTTGTAATTAAGTTTTGCAACTCTCACCAAGCCAAACACCCTTCCTTAACCATGGTTTGTTTGGCCTCCCCACTCCAGATGCTCACTGAACTACAAAGGCATGAGTTGAGAGCAGCTGAAAATTGAACCAAACTTTGGAGAAAAACAAGCCATGGTTTGCTTGCTCATCTGTGAGACAACTCATGGCTTGTTTTAACAAACCGTGGTTTAGTGTTCTGTGTGAACCAGGCCTCTGTCTGGAGAACAGAGCAGCCATCAAGAATGCAGAATTGTTCCCTCCCTTTGCCTAGACCTCAAGACAGGGTTGTTGGTTTAGAGTGCAGTTGGAGGCTCTTGGGCATGACGCAGGAGCGACTGACGGCCTGAGGTTAGATGAGATCATAGTGCTCAGCCTGGCCTTAAGGCCTGTGGTGCTCTGTCGCTGTCGGGGGTCCCTCATGGCTTATGGAAGAGGTCAGTGTTCTGGAGATTGGGAGGGGTGATTGCTGCCCCTTTTTGGAGGGGGGCCCATGGAGCTAAAATATAATGCTGAGATGGCCCTAGGAAGGGGGGAAGAGCTGCCAGAATTTTCTTACGTGGCAAAAGAAATCTTGAGGAGTGGGGAGGGGGCTGGGATCTGTGCAGGAAGGTGTAAGCTGGTGGCGCTCTGTAAGTAATGTGGATAAAGCAGGAGACAAAGGGAAAGTAGGTCAGACAGGCTGAGCTGCAGCTCCACGTCTGTTTGTGTGCGTGTCTCGGGGAAATCCAGCCGCTCTGTGCTGCAGCATGAAGGAATTGGGTGGGAGGATTGCTGTGAAGGTTTGGAGTGGGAGGATGCTATGAAAGCATCCCCAGACTGCGCCTGCCCATGTTCCCTTTGTGTCAGGTACCTCTCCTGCAGGAAATAAGAGGCTGGTGCAAAGCAACCTTATTTCAGGGGCTCCTCCATTTTACGGTCTTCTGATCTCATGCCAGGAGAAGCTGCATCTCCACGATGGGAGGGGGGAACTCAAAATGAGCTTTTTTCTGGTGGATGCAGGGGCAGACTTAACTCCACATTCTGAACTGGGAGCCAGGATCCCTGGAATCGGTAGTCAGGCTCCATTTCTGTAGATGGTAGCGAACCGTTCAGCAAATTTACCCTGGTTGAGGAGTGCTTGCTCGGCCTTTTCTGCTTCTCTTTGCTTTATGTAGATACAGTCGTACCTTGGATCCCAAATGCCTTGCAACTCAAATGCTTTGGCTCCCAAACGCCGCAAACCCGGAAGTGAGTGTTCTGGTTTGCGAATGTTCTTTGGAAGCCAAACATCTGACGTGGGTTCCGCAGGTTCTGATTGCATGCCGGAAGCTCCAGCAGCCAATTGGAAGCCGCGCCTTGGTTGCTGAATGTTTTGGAAGTTGAACAGACTTCTGGAACGGATTCCATTCGGCTTCCAAGGTACAACTGTATATGCTGTGCTTGGCCCCAGTGGATGATGGGATCTTGAGGGCTTAGTTTGTAAGGTTGTTGTTTCATAGAATCATAGAGGTGGCAACTGCCAACTGCAGTATTGTTGATAGGTGGCCATCCAGCCTGCTGTTCTTGATGCTGATATGTAGTTGTTTTTCTCACAGAGTGACCCGAAGAAACTTCCATTGAAAACAATAGCAAAAAACACAGCAATACAATTAAAAGGCAGGTCTGATAGATTCCTAGCCAACACGAAAAGAGGCCACAATCCCCCCAATTTAAGGACCCAAAACCTGGGTGAAGAGAAAAGTCTAAATATAGATAAAGATGGCACCAGGTATGCCTCCCTAGGGAGAGCATTTCACAACAGGGAGCCACCACTGAAAAGGCCTTAATGAAAGAGAGTCATCTGCCCCTTCCAAAGCAGTCTGGTTTACTGTTGAACATGTCATGCCGTCAGGAAGTTCTTCCTGATGTTTGGTCTAAATCCAGTCCTTTTTCTTGTAGTCTAAACCCATTAATTCAGGTGCTATCTTCTGGAAGAACAGAAAACAAAGTTGCTCCATCTATGTAACAGAGGGTCTATTGCATTGCCTCTTGATAGTCTGTTCTCCAGGGTGTAAAATTCACTGACTCCTTCAACCTTCCCCCAAAGGGCTTGGTTTCCAGGCTCTTCATCATCATGGTTTCCCTCCTCAGAAAACATTCCAGGAGTGAGGCAACCTTTTAGAAAGTGGGGGTGTGAAAATTGTTTGGGGTTCCTTCCCAGCTCAGCAAGGGGTACCAGTCTAAGAATGCACCCAGCCCCTTCCTAGTTAATCAAGCGGTACTGCTTTGCCAGTGAACACAACCTTTTGGTGTTGGCAGAACGCTGTGTTACATAGATGGAGATGCTGGAAGAGGGAGTTTAGTATGCCAATTCTGCTTTCTAAAACCCAGCCCTGAGCTACTTCTGGAAATATCCTCTGCCAGAGTCCCCAAAACTCTGGTTTATATCATGACAAAAAACTAAACTAAACTTGGACAATGTTCAGCTTGCATAATACACAGAATTAGCATATAATTATTTGATCACTTTTAATCAGCCAAATTTATTTAATTAACTGATTAGATTATGACTCCAATTGTCTTCAGAACCCGCACAAGTGGTAACAGCATGGGGTATTATTTCTATTGTGCAGCTGGAGTAGAGAGAAAAGGATGGGGTTCATGGGATACAGGTGAATGATTAGGATGTGTTAAGGGTAATTTTCTCTCTCATACCTGTTTACCTCTAGATCCTTTAGAAGACACTAAATCCACCTTCCTAAGCTTTATCTTTCTTTTGTGGCCATGACTGCTAGAAACTGTCCAATTTGAGGCAGTCACACCCAGTTGGGTGTTCTCATCTGCAGCTATATTTGACATGTTTCTGTCGGCAGTAGATGGGTTTTAAAGCCCAAAACCTGTTTGGACATGGAGCATTTCCTTGGTTCTGTGAATTTTCTGCTCTCAAGAACCCTCTTTGTTGTTGTGCTTGGTGCCATTACATACCTGTAGCTTAAAAAACCCTGATTATGCAATTTAGAGAGTGTACAACTATCTACGTGGTAGCCTTCCTGCTTTGGATATATGGAGTGTGTTGGAGCACCAGGTAGTTTCTCTTAGACACAAGACTACCTTCCAGGTTGGATCTGATCTTTTGTACATTCTAGAACACAAGGTATGCAGTGGCCATGCCATGGCTGCTGGTGTCTGCATACAGGTCATCAGTTGGTTTGCAGTCAGGATGATATTGGGAGCCCTTAGTTCAGTGCTGGTGGATGTGTGGCTCTCTAAATGTGTATTCCAGCTTCAGCTAGTGGTCGGGGAAGGTGGGAATTGCAGTCCAGCAGCATATGGAGGGCCACAGGTCCCCTCTTTTCCATGTTTCAGTCACTGTCTCAGCACATGGCAGGTGCTTTTACCATGAGTAGTTCACCTGTGACTGGGAAACCAGAGTCTCTGAGTCTTGAATGATTCCACTTTACCTCTCATGATTGATGTTATTGGCTGAAATCCAGAAGGGCCCGTGCTTCCCCAGATTCTTCTCAGAATTTCATTCCACAGCTCCTAAATTGCTCTTTTAAACTCCTGAAAATAAGTTTGGGGGTTGTGGCATGAGAACCTTTTTGAAGGGGAGAAGCTGCCAGTACATGGAACTGCCAGTCTTGAAAGTCTCTAGTTGTGTGTGTGTATTTTGGAAACTTGCAAAGCACCTTCTGAGTTGGAAACTGAGGAGAAAATGTGTGCATGCAAACAGATGGCCCTATGGTATTTTAGATGCTTACCGTCAGGGCAGGATTCACCTAATGAACCCCATCAGTAGAAGCTCTGCACAAGGGCTTCTGCATGTGCAACAGGGCTTCCCCCTCTCCCACGTGCACCCTGAAATTGGCTCTAAGGGGTTGGCGAACCCCCAGAACAGCATAGAGGGAGGGAGATGGTTCCATCTGGCAAGTGTAAACCCTTACATAGGCAGAGCGTCATGGTGCGGCATTGAATTTCACATCTGTATGACTCCTCAAAAGCCTTGCAAATGAGTGGCATGGATGTGGAGAGAGTGGGGCCTGCCTTCCTTTTTCATGGGTTTACTTATTCCCTGCTCTTGCTTTAAAAGGCTGGAGGTCCCAATGTGGCCCAAAGTTGTCTGTGACTTGTAAGGATTGGGCACAGGTTGGCCCCCAAAAGAAGCAACATGGTGACAGACCTAAAGCTGAGCAGCCATGATCTTTAGCAGAGGTGACCGGTTGCTGGATTTAGGGCTCCAGTGGTAACACAGACTTCTCAGATATTGATTGTGCATATTTCCACAGGCCAGCAGTTGGCCATTTCTCATCTAGAGTCTCATGGCTGAGCCTAAAAGAGGGGGCTGTGTGTCTGCTCTCTGCCCTCCAGGGAATGTTTGCTCCTTGGGAATCCGACTTGTTGAAAGGTGTTGTCTTCCCCTTTCTGGCCTTCCTGCTGGGACTGCATCCTCCGTTCCTGGTGATTCAGCAAATAGGCCCGTCAAAGAAATGAGAGCTGGCAGACTTGAAGGGGACTCCTGTTTCCCAACATAGCCTCTTTGACTCCTAAGGAGTGCTCAGCAGCTCAGGCCTTCAGGCAACATGCTCTCTTGTCAATGCTCTTTCTCTGCTTCTGCTTACTTACAGTGAAGGAGTTTCTTGCCAAAGCCAAAGAAGAGTTCCTCAAGAAATGGGAGAACCCGTTGCAGGTATGACACCTCTCTTCTCGTCTTGATATTTTGCCTTCCTTTCTTTATCTAGCCATAGCAGCCTGCGTCTTGTTGCTTCTAAGCTCTTAGGCCTGATTTGAAAGTGACACTGACCTGGTTTGCATGCAACCATCAGCCAGAGTTAAACAACTTATGGCTTCGCAGGAATGTGCATGTGTTTTGGTGCACGCGGCTTAAATCGCTCCCGTGTACCCTGCCTCCTTTTGATGTGCTGGAAAGAAAACAGACCAGGGTGCCAAGAATACATGTGTAAAGTTTCACATAATACAGGTGTACAGTTTAAGCTCAGAATATGTGTGTACAGTTTCACACAACTGGTGTTGCATTTAAGTAAGGGATGCACTGCCTAACTTGAATGCTATAGTGTGCCGCATGCATTGAAACAACTGCCTTGATATTAAATTCATTACATCTATATCCCACCTTTCCTCAAGCTGGTTTACATAGTTCTCCCCATTTTATCCTCACGGCAGTCTTGTGAGGGAGGTTAGGCTGAGAAACTGCAACTGGCCCATTGAGCTTCCTGGCTGAGTGGGGATATGAACCCTGGTGTCCTGGGTCCAGGTCTGACACTCTGATCACTCTGGCTCTCCTGTGCTGGCTGTGTGGAGGCCCATTTGGGTCTGCATTTGCTTGTTTTGTGTGTGTGTAAAATGTGACCAGTGTAACTTTTTAAAACGAGGCTTTGGAAGGATCTTGCCAAACCTCTGTTATTGCTGGTTACACCAAAGGCAAAAGTCTTGATGCTGGTGGACATCCTAAATTATCCTGCTGAAGAAATAGGCGCTGAGACAGGTGTTTCAGTCCCCAGGTTATTCTGGAACTGCCCCTTTTCTAGGAATAATTTTGCAAGGAGGAGAGTGAGGTGTCCAAGATGGAAACACAGGAAGAGAGTCAGCTTTGGATTAGTTTACCTTTTGCAGTTCTAAGACACTTTGGAAGATGTGTCTGACAATAAGGTTTGCCAGTGCCCGGGTTGCTTGCATGACAAGGAACAAATAGTCAAGATCTTTCCAAATTACTAAGCAAGGGTCAGAAGCCCTTCACCTATCACATATACTCTTTGGTGTTAGCAGACCATATTACAGAAAGGGGAATGCAATCTCCCTCTAGCTGAATAAGGTATTTTCTTCCCTGCAATATCTGATGAATACCTCACTGCTCAACTAACAGGTCCGATGCTTTAGCTTTTCAGCAAATAACTCCCAGAAGGTGACTGCCAAAATAACTGCTTCATGGCAATAAAATGACTGTGTAAATTGGCCCGGAAATTTGGGTGCTCTCGCTGTTTTGGCTTGTTCCATTTGCTGCCCCCTACGTAAAGGTGTCATTACATCTGGTTGTATTTTGCAATAAGTGTGATATTTGGGGATATTACTGTTTTTTTGTCAGGCTCTAAGGCTTAACCTGTTGCTGCTAGTTTCTAGGTTATTACAGATAGTGTAGTGAGTGTTGGGTGTATGTACAGTCCTTTTTGTGGACTGAGTTGGATTTTCTTGCTGTTCAGTATGCAGGAGGATTGTATGTCTTTCTCTCTAAAAACTCTTGCCTTTTGCGCCCCCTCGTGGTAAAAAACCCCAAGAACGCTGCAAGTTTCAGGAAGAAGAGTTGGCACGCCACAGGGATGATCCTCTTCAATAACAGTTGCTGCTTTAATATGGCATGGGAAGACATGGTACTGCCTGAAGGGTTATCTTTAAAATGAAACTAGTAAGCTGGCATTTTGAACCCTCACGGCCACTTAAGGGCCCCCAAAATCTGATAACTAGAGCCTGGTGTCCTTGCCAGATTGTCTTCCTCTGCTTTTTATATTATTATTTTCCAAATCCTTTTTCAGAATACGTCCAGCCTGGATCACTTCGACCGGCTCAAGACCCTGGGTACAGGCTCTTTTGGGCGGGTGATGCTCGTGAAGCACAAGGAGACCGGGAATTACTATGCCATGAAGATCCTTGACAAGCAGAAAGTGAGTTTGAGCCTGTCGTGGAGTTCTGGGAGTTTGTGCCTGAGGTTGGCAAGAGGGAGGCCCAACTGTCTCTGGCTGACTTCCTTTCTGTCTTGCAGGTTGTTAAGCTGAAGCAGATCGAGCACACCCTCAATGAAAAGCGCATTCTCCAGGCTGTGAACTTCCCATTCCTTGTCAGGCTAGAGTATTCTTTTAAGGTAAAGGGTGTCTTTGCACTCTCTCTCCCCACCCCTGCCTAAATATTCCTTCTCTGGCTTTCTGGTCCTCTGGACACCTGCTCTGCTGCATCAGATCAAAGGCACACAGGGGCCAGCCAGATACTTAAGGGAAGCTAACCACTTTACCCTAGCACCCAGGTGATCTTTTTGCCTCTGTCTGGGCTTGTGGCTAGCTGAGCATCCACCACTGCAGGCAAGCCCAGCTGGCTGGATACTTTCTGTGCCGGTACAATAGGTGCAGCATGCTTTCCCTTTGGGAGCAGCCTGGGTGGATGGATCTCCTGGGCTAGAGCACACATTGTCATGATAGGCCCTCAAAACTCTTCCTTATGATAGGCCTTCAATATTTTGTTTTGTCCTACCTCTTTCTGGCGTTTGTGCAGCTTTGGGCAAGTAAACAAGGGGGCACTATAAGCATACAGAATGTTAAATAAAGCCAACAGTATTTTATCATTTTGTGTTTGAGATACCCAGAGAACAATCTTACTGGGTTGCCTTATATAAATACAGTAAGTAAGGCTGCAATCCTAACACCTCTTATCTAGGAGTAAGCCCCATTGAATTCAGTAGGATTTACTTTTAAGTCAATGTGAAAGTGCTATAGGGAGCATGCAAGTCTGGACTATGTGACAAGGCAACCGTGCCTTGTCTATTAATGCAGCTCTAAATCGAGGTTCTGCAGGCTTCCGTTCATCTCAGCTACATGGAAAGGATATAAAAAGCCATTGAGTCGTACCTATTGCCACAAAGGGCAGAACCATTTTTTAAAAATCTGCTTTGAAGGAAATATGCATGTTTATATACCCTTTGTGGCTGTAACCTAAAACCATGGACACTGTGTCTGTTTGAAAGCACAACCAGAAGAGGAGGCCTCTACTGCTGTCTTATAGGTTCCTTCCCATTTTCCCTCTGCTATAGCAGTCCTTGACAATGCCGTGTCAGAAGCTTACCTCTCAATCAGAATAAAGCCTGAACAAATACATTCATGCTACCTTGCAGAGATTGTTTCAGTTGTATACTTTGGGGGTTAAAAAAAAAAAAAGTATCTTAATTCTAAATACTATTTCCTTGGCAGTAAGTCCCATTGATGTTAGTGGGACTTGCTTCCAAGCTGGTTGGTGTTAGACTGTGTGTCTAATTCATTCCCTTGGTAGTGAGAGTAATTCTGTAAGTCTACAAGAAGATCCTTGCTGGATCAGCCCAAAAGCCCATCTAGTCCAGCATTCTGCCCAACAGTCTATACTAGCCAACCAGGTGCTTATGGGGAGCCACAAACAGGATCTGAGCACAACACTCTTTTGTTTATGAACTGGTATTGAGAGGCCTGCTACCCCATAGTGGAGTTACTATAGTTATCATGACTAGCGGTCATTATTAGTCTTATCCTACATGACCAGGTACTAAGAGGTTTGAGTTCACCTTAGTAACTGCTACTTTTGAAGTTGTTGCCTTTTTTTTAAGGTCATGGCAGGAAGAGACTCTGAGCAGAACATAGCACTAAAACCAAAACACTCTGCTATAGAAACAGTTTTGCACCAAGCAAAACTATATGATCGTTGTGCAAATAAGTTGTGCAAATGAATGGGGACTAGAGGACAAGGAACTTGTATACATTCAGATTTTAAAGAACTTGCATTTATTGAGCGGGAAGCAAGGCAATAGTGGTAGAGAGCGATGGACTAGGGAACAAACGTGAAGATTGGAATTGGGGGCAGTTAGGAAAGTGTAGCCATGTGAAAGGAACGAAGTACTGATCTGAAATGCTGGGACCTGTTCCTTCACCACCTATAGTCTATAGGCATTGTATCAACATTTTGGTTTTTTATCTGCAACTGCAAGGGCAAGATACTTCATTTTTTTAAAGGAAATTGGCAGGAACTTGAATTCTTTCTCCCTGCCCAACAGCAAACCCAGTTTCTGTTCTAGAGTGCCCCTATGGATGTGTGAGTACACTGGTGCAAGCACCACTGCAGAAAGGCAATATAGAAGTAAATAAATTGGGGAGCTGTGGCCCTGAACATACAAGGTTGGGGTGGGTGCAAAGCAGTGCTGGCCACGACCCTGAGTTGTTTCTGCCCTTGATTACAGGATAACTCAAATCTGTACATGGTGATGGAATACATCCCAGGTGGCGAGATGTTCTCCCACCTACGACGGATTGGCAGGTTCAGGTGAGTGTGCTCCCCTCTCATTGTAAGGTTGGGATGATGCTCTCAGTTGTGGGAACAGAAAAGCTGAGAGTTGGGCTTCCTGGGTTAGAACAGTGGAAAGGAACCAGGAAAGAACTAGGTTTCTCTTGTTCTGCACTTTAAAGTTGAGTGGAGGATATCTTCCCCTTCCAGCAAGCCCTAACTTCTGGGGTAAAGAATAGGCAGTTTAGAAAAAAGTCTAATGATAGGACAGAAGCTGCATTTGCTTTGACATTAATTCCCATCCTCCTGGATGTGAAGCTGGTGACTTGCAAGAAGCAGATCATTCCTATCAGAGTGTGATGACAACAACACTGAGTTCCTGATTATTCTCGTTAACACTAAGGGGCAAGGGGTGACCTGGCTTGACAGGCCCATATGAGCGGAGTGCTTTTCATCAGAGGATTGTTAGCGGAGACTTCAGTATAGAAGCTACCACTACAGAACATGCTTCTATCTTGCTTTGTATCCATTTACTGTATGGAAAGCGGGATGCTTGTTAACATGCTCTCATTTAACTGTGTAGTTATGTGTGCTTCAGATAAATTGCCATCTTGTAGAACATTATAGAACTGGCATAGCACTGAGACTGAGCAACGGACCAGGAAGCCCCCAGTTCGAATGGTGCCTCTGCCATGAACTCAGCTACATGGCATTACGCAAAGTTCTGTCTCACAGCCTCAGCCCCACCATCTGCAGCACGGAGAGTAAATAGTAATGACTTACCTTACAGGATTGTTGCAATGATTACACCTACATAAGAACATGGTCAGAATAAGGGAAGAGATTCTGCATGCGTTCAGCCAGAGGTGGGGCAGGGAGAGCATGAGTGAAATGTGTGAGATAAGACTCAAGGTCCTGTTGAATGGGGAACAGGGGAGAGATCTGGTCTTGGTTTGTGGCAGGGGTGGAAACCTGAGCCCTTTTGCTGAGAGTACAGCTCCCATCATCCCTGACTGAGCTGGTTGGGGCTGATGGGAGTTGGAGCCCAACCCAACAGTGCTCTGGAGGGCCACAAGTTCTCCATCCCTGGTTTATGGGGATCAGTGAAGGTGGCATACATTAGAGATGGCTTATGAGAAAGCTCTTCCCCCTTTTGTTGCAGTGAACCTCATGCCCGGTTTTATGCCGCTCAGATAGTGCTGACTTTTGAGTACCTGCACTCACTAGATCTCATCTATCGAGACTTGAAGCCTGAGAACCTCCTCATCGACCAGCAGGGCTACATTGAGGTAATTCTGCTTCCATCCATTCTGTGAGATTCTGCTGCACAGCATTTTGAGAATTCCTCTCCTTGTCAGTATGTCTAGGAATACTGTTTCTTTCCCCAGATATCTGTAACAATTAGTTTTTTAAGAAAGGACTAAATTTTGACAAGCGTAAGTAACTTCTTAGGAAATTTTGGAGTTGACATAAAATCTAAAGGTGTACCTCTTTTTATCATTTGTGCTTTGAATATCAGGAAGTCCATTCCCCTCCTCGCCAAAGTGGTGCCTGCTTAACCAAATATGCTCCAAACCACCAGATGCACTTTTCCTATTTTGGTGGCAAGTAGGGAGCATGGTAGAAAACATTCATTATGAGCAGTTGCTGTTTAGAAAGCGATACTTACCTTTGGAAACAAAATCTTCTCTCTTATAGATATTCCACCCGAAACATCACCTCTCCATGTACTGGGGTTTGTGCAAGCCTCTATCACTTCCTTTGTGCTGCTGACCCTATTGGTGTGGAGAACTCAGCTTTGTTAATTTTCTCGTACCTCCAGGTGACAGATTTTGGCTTTGCCAAACGAGTGAAAGGCCGAACATGGACCCTTTGTGGGACTCCAGAATACCTGGCTCCTGAAATCATTCTGAGCAAGGTTAGACACCTGTACTCAGGAACAGTTTTTTGGGCCTTGTTCAGCCCAGAAAGAAGACTGTGTTCATCTCGATATCTTGCAGTACACTGCAATTAAGTGCCGATCATCCTTGGTGTTTGTGATCTGAGCCTGCTTTCCTGTTTCAGGGTTATAACAAAGCTGTGGACTGGTGGGCCCTGGGTGTCCTCATCTATGAAATGGCAGCCGGCTACCCCCCATTTTTTGCAGACCAGCCCATTCAGATATATGAGAAGATTGTCTCTGGGAAGGTAATATTTCAGCATAGAGGCTTGCATGTTGGGTACAGGATATTACAAATATATATTACAATATGTAGACCATCTTGCCCATGGAGAAAATGCAGTACTTCCCTAGAAGGCGTGTTAGAAATTTCCAAATAGCTCACACTATACAGTGCATACATTTATAATGTTCGGTGAAGCATGGACCTGCTGTGTTTACCTGCCAAATAAATGTTGGAGTAGGTGGAATTCAGCAGACTGTGAACGGAAACCCCCTCTGTATTTTCTTGGCAAATCTTCCAGCTATTTTTTGGTGCTGCTTGCAGCTTTCACCACAGGAACAAATGTCTGGAAATCTAGATGGCTGCAGTTATATTCACAGTCTGACCTTATTTTGAGGAAAGGGGCAGATCTGTTGGCTTCATTTGAAAACTGAGTCTCAAATTTTGTATACTTTAAACAAACTTAAGGCTCTAGTCTTCAGTGTGAAGAAGAAATTAGTTGAAGAATTCTACAGGCTAAGTGGAATATGGATTTTCTGAGTCTAGAATTCCAGTGTCTGTAATACTTGGCAGTTCTCCCAGGTGAGACTCCTAGAGTAATGTGAGGCCGAGCAGCACAAAAAAGATCAGAAAAGCACAAAGTGGAGTTTTATAAGTTAAACAGAGTAAAACAATGGCAAGGGGGAGACATGCAACTCAAGCTCTCTGTAACTGCAAGGCTGTGAGTTTTCAGAATATTGCTCTTAGAATTGTAACATGGCCTAAAGGAGTGAGGTGTGGCAGGGCAGTGTTGGAAGAGCTTTGCAGGAAAATGTGTAATGTCAAAGGAACATCTCCCCCACCCAAGAAAACTAAACAAAAGTAATGGAGATCAGTGAATATATGTGCATGCTAGCTTTCAGATGGCTGGGGCTTGCTCTTGCTCTGCTGC
Source organism: Podarcis liolepis (assembly GCF_965112155.1). Taxonomy (NCBI): domain Eukaryota; kingdom Metazoa; phylum Chordata; class Lepidosauria; order Squamata; family Lacertidae; genus Podarcis; species Podarcis liolepis. Next base: position 43,631,568 of record NC_139555.1, read on the forward strand.
TCCAGAACATGCATGCTCTCTTTGAGTCCAGCTGTCCTTTTCTCCCTTCCCTGCCATTTATCCTATGAATTTTCACTGGCCCTACTTGCCAACTTTGATTTCTCAGGTGGTTAATGCTAAAATAATCAGTATTAAGTTGCCGTTTGAGTGAGGCTATTAGGCCAGGAGCTGTACTGACCCAGCCTTTCTCAGTAACACCTAAGATCTTCTATTGAGTCAACTAATTGTTGACGAATAAACATGCATTGTGGATAACAGTTATTCTATGGCACTGACCGCAGTTTACTTTGGATTTGAAATTTGTGCAGGTGTGTTATGGATCTCCACAATGTCCTTCAGCAAAGGATTTGTCCTTGTTAAGATTGCTGTGATACTACTACTACTATTATTATTATTACTACTACTACTACTATTATCATTATTATTAGCACTTAGTATCACGGTTGGGCATGAGGCATTACTATTAACTAGCTGAATTAATGTAAAAGCTCCCAGAACCTTGTTTGTGATAGGTTCTTGCATCAGGACAGCTCAGCTAAGGTTGCATATTAAAAACATAGTCAAAATGTTAGGCGCTTGATCAGGTTTGGTTCTCTGCAAAAGAAACTGTTGATACTTGTGCACATCTGTGAGGTGGGATTTTACATAGCTAAGTCATCCAAGTAATAATGACTGAGGGTTAAACACGGTTGGTCATGATGACAGTCTAGCACAGATCTCAGCAGAATGAATAGCAAGTAACCATTAATCAAGATTAGGTGCTCTGATTAAAAGAGAAAGGGAATCTGGGTAGAAGTAGCTCCTTTCACAATACTAAGAGGCTAAGCCAGACTCTGTGATACTTACGTTTGATCTTGGTGAAGCTTGTATAGAATTCCAGTCTTACATTTAAACTGGTACACTAAATGTACTTAAATATAGGGCATGTCTACACTACAGATTTGAGCCAGATTTTTTCAAACTGATTCATCTGTTTCCACCACCCTGCCAAGGAAACCTAAGAGCATTGCTTGGGGATCCTCATTGCTTCATAGAATCACATTGCCTAATGCCTTAAGCCCCTTTAAAAACTATGGTGTAAATATGTGCATAACCTAGCGCCACATCCCTACTAATCTCTGCCTGATAACATTCTACCTTTTTATCTATCTATTATCTTTCTGTGGTAGAACAAAATGTAGGTTACAGTAAGTATATATACGTGAACTGCCCTGAAATCTTTGGATGAAGGGTGGTATACAAATTTAATACACAAATAAAATAAATATAGCCACTTTGCCAGTGCTTTTTTCTTTGGGCATTTGCTCCTAGGGCTTCTGATTGAAGATCTTCAAACCCACTAGCCACCCTGAATTTCATTTAGGTGAGATACATTGTCGAGAAGCAAGCACCAAGAGCACCTGTATTATTTTTAAGGGTTTTCTTGCTGTCAACTTCTTTTGCCAAACTGCTTCTTAAATTGTTTTCAGTTTTTAAAATGTAGTTCAGGGGACATTGCATCAGTTGTACATTTGTGTGTGCATGTGAATTTCTCTCTTTCAGCAGTTCCTGTGCCAAGCCAGTCAGACCATTTTTTTAAAATTCAGAAGTTATAAATCAGTTTTTAAAGAGAGAGAGGCAAGCGTTCCAAGTGTGTTAGTAAAAGCCCTCCTTCTGTCCCTCTTGTGTTTAGAGTGTTTCCAGAGGGATGTGCACATCTCTGTCTCTGTGGCAGCTAGAAGTTCTTGATAGAATAAATTCTAGGATTTGTGGGAACGTGCAGTGTTAACATTTAAGGACATAAGAAGAGCCTGCTAGATTCTTTTCTCACAGTGGCCAACCAGATTCATATGGGAAGTCCTCAAGCAGGGCATGGGTGCAACTTCCCAAGGCCCCAGTTTTGTGGTAGATGTTGCAATTGCAGACATATGGTGAATTAGTGCTTTGGCTACAGAGCATAATGAATCTCACTTCCTGCCCTTTCCCTGCGGCTGTCAGATTTCTCCTGGAAGGCAGAGAGATTAACCTGTTCTTGGCTTCTGCCTCATTGTACCCAGGTTCGCTTCCCGTCTCACTTCAGCTCAGACCTGAAGGACCTGTTGCGTAACTTACTCCAGGTAGACCTCACCAAACGCTTTGGCAACCTCAAAAATGGAGTCAATGACATCAAGAACCACAAGTGGTTTGCTACTACCGATTGGATTGCCATCTACCAACGGAAGGTAAGGAGAAGTAGGAAGGTGCAGTCAGAAGAGGGGGGCGGCTTGTGGCAGCAGCCCACAGCCTTATTTCCAAAGCAAAGGTTTCCACTATCACACTGCCAGAGAAGTAATGCCAACTCACTGTGGGTGTGTAGTGCTGGTACACAAAGCCATCCAAACACGCGTATCACCTTTTGGAAGCGTATCGCTCACAAACAAGAGAGCCCCCAACCCACAAAGCTTATCTCTGTGTTGAGAAAACCTGCATGTGAAGCAGCTCTTACACTTCAGTGGAACTTGCAGGCCCAATATTAATGATATAGGATCTCGGGACATATTGTGATTATTAGTTATCTGTGAAAAGATCCCAGGATCTAGTTAAATCCACTGTTGCAGCTGTGTTGGAAATTGTCATGTCTTCTCTTAGACCTTCCCTATGTGAATTTGACTGAAAGCTTCAACCCCACAGCTGCTAATGGCATCTGGATGCTAAAAACCACCTCTGGTCACGTGTTGCTTTCCACAGTATAAGCCTGCGGCTTTCCAGATGTTGTCAGACTCCAGTTCCCACCTTGCTGGTCAGGAGTTTGAATCCAGCACAGTCTGGAGGGCCATTCCTGGTATAGGATCTGCTAGTGGCCCATATGAAAGTAATTGCCCATAGAACATGATGGGAGGGCAGGGCTGAGAAACCCCTTTGTATGAAAAAGCTGAAGGGAGGCAGGATAGGATGATGTCGTTGACTGTGTTCACTCTTAGTTCTGCTGCCTACCTAATTTGCAAATATTCTGGAGATGAAGGTTATAAGTTTCAGTTCCTCCTAAACTGGGGGGAAATAGCAGGCCCAATTAAATGCATCTCTGCCTTGAGAGGAGGAAGCTGAGCAGCAAGGCAGGGGTCAGTAGGTACAGCTTCCATTTTGGCTGGGCCTGATTCAGAGCCAAACAAGACATGCGTTTTTGTTCAGTCTGTGCCTGCCTATTTGCTTGTAATGTGCAGGTGTGGGGAGAGCCATGTTTTACGTCAGGGTGGGCACACAAGTAAGGGGATCAAGGGCTACTCCGTCCTCCCTTTTCCTTTTTGTTTTATTATAATTATAATTTATTATTTATTGAATTTATATTCCGCCCTATATCCGGAGGTCTCAGGGTGGTTCACAAAACAAAATCAAAATATAAAACCACAAAACACATTACCAAAATAAAAACAACAACCCAATAAATACACCCCAACAAAGCAAAAAAATACTGTACCACATTCTAAAAGGGCATAGGATGTCAATCAAATCAACCAAAGGCCTGGTTAAAAAGGAACATTTTTGCCTTGCGCCTAAAGGTGTATAATGCTGCTTTGAGATTCTTTCCCCCCAAACCAGTTCCAGTATTGGAAGTAGAGTGGGCTAAAGGGAAAGGAGATTAAAGTAACCCAAGTGTGGCAAGGTGAAGGAGGGGAAAGTTGTGTTCCCCTCTCCTGCCAACTCATTTTTGATACTCAGAAAGTAGATCTCAGCCCCACCTGAGAGATAAGCAGTCAAGGACCTGATTAAAAAGCGCAGGGATGTCTGGCTTGCCCTTTAGCGGGCTTAAGCTATGAGTGAGGAAGAGCTCATGTTGCTCTCCTTGCCTGTGGAATAGGCTCAGCTGTATCCAAGGGCCACATTCCCTTTTGGGCAGCCTTCCAGGGACCACATGCTGATGGTGGGTGAAGCCAGAGACCAAAGTGAGCAAAGCAGTGGATGTGCATTTTATGGTGCAGTAGGCTCCTTTCTACAGATGTTTGCACACACCCACAACCTCTGCCTTCCATCCAGGCAAACAAGAGATATTACCAGAGCCCAAGGACCTATTCCAGTCAGGCAAGGGGGGCCAGGGAGGTGTGTGTGGTCTGGGGAGGGTCCCACAGTTCAGAGAGGAGTACATTTGCCCCCCAACCCTGAGGTTCCCCTGTATGACATGCTCTCTCTCTCTCCTGCCTACCTATTTTTGTTTCTGGTTAAATTGAGAAGGCTTAAACCAATAACCCTGCAGGGAGCCCAATTTCACAGCGAATGGTATTTCTCTCTCCTAAACCCATGCAGACACGACCCCTAATAACTCCTCGCTTTGTCCCCTCCCCTCCACAGGTGGAAGCTCCCTTTATACCAAAGTGCAAAGGCCCCGGCGACACAAGTAACTTTGATGACTACGAGGAAGAGGAGATCCGGGTGTCCATCAGTGAGAAGTGCGCCAAGGAGTTTGCAGAATTTTAGGGCCAGTCCCCCTTGCTTTGTGTGCCCAGGAAAAGGAAGGGCTGGATTTGATCAGCCCCAAGGGCCAGAGTTCCTTGCCTATATGTTAATTTGGGGAGGTGGGAGAGTGTTGGGGTTCACCTGAATCTGTTTGGGCAGAAGAGAGAAAAGGGGAGTTCGTTTTGAAGCTGTGGAAAAGGCAGCAGTCGGAGTGCCATCCATCCACCTCCCACTGAAAGCTGTAAGGTGGCTCCCAGCCACTCTCAGGCAGGTTTTAAACAAATTCCCTTCCTCCTCATATTGACTCCAATACTCCTCCCCACCACTACCACACACAAACCCTAATTGGACAGTCCCTGGTTTATTGGTGGCTTTATTTTATTTTTATTTTATTTTTTAGGGGAAAGGGGATATATTTGCCATTCATCACCCCCTATGAAAGGTCTGGTTCATGGGGCATTGCAAGAATTTCTGGAGGGGGGGGGGTTAGGGCAAGAAATAACCACATCCACACAGCACTTTGGTGTTTAGACCAGCACTGAACAGGTTAATGGCCCCACCCTCTCGCCTTCCCCTATGGGACAACTCCTGTCCTTTTATCAGTCCCCCCCCCTTTCCAGGCCCCTTTTATTATCTTTAAATAAAAAGTTTAAAGAAATAGTTGACTGGCTTTATAAAAAAGGGTTTTAAAAGTCTAGGCAGGGCACAGTGCTTTTTTATACGCTCTGTCTCCCGCACCGTTAAATTAAATTCAGCCGGAATTTTAACTCTGTAAAAACAACTGAGTTTTAGCATGAAGAATTTGTGTGTGTTTTTTGGATAGAAAAACACTTTATTTCCAATCTTTGTCTCCCTATTTTGGGGGAAAGAAGGGGGCAATAGTTTTCACACCTGTAGGAGGGAGCAGTGACTGGTTGCCAGCTGGCAAAGGCATACTGAGAGAAAGAAGCTTGTCTCAATTTGTCTTTCTTAAATGTGCACACACCCCTTCTCTCTCTCTCCCTCTCTCTCTCTCTCTCTCTCTCTCTCTCTCCCTCTCCCTCCCCTAGTCTCCCCATCACCACCACCCTCCAATCCAAATGTCCCAACATGAGTTTCCCCACTTCAGGCAACTCTTGGAGCATCTGCCTGAACGGAAGAGAAACAAGCAGGATCTAGTCCACCCTGTGAAACATCAGATAGACTCTAGCTAGTTGCCATGCTTCAAAGGGGCCTCTCCCGTTTGGTAAGCCATCAGGGTGGGAGAAAGTCCATGTAGATACAGCTTGACCGTCGCAGGCAAAATGCATTGGCTGCTGGGATCCTACCCTTCCCAACTCAAACCTCTGACATCTGTTTTTGTAAAACAAGGATCTTTCCAGTCTGTTGGTGGAAACTCCATTGCACCGGTCCTTAAGGGCTCCATCGGCCTGCTATGTGGGGTTTTTTTTTAATGTTAAGACGGTAAGGAGGGAGTGGGAAATGTAAATCCCAGTGTAAATGGAGGTGGGGTAGGGGCTTAGAAACGAAAGTGTTGGGAAGGCCCATTCCATTTTGACCTGCAGTTCTGACAGGGAATGAGAGGTGGCATCTGTTTTATTAGAGTCTTTTCTCATGGATGCGGAGGGAGCTGTGACTCAAAGATGAGGAGGGGGAGCCCATTTCTCTCCATTTAATTTGTTCCGACTCTTTCCTCCCCCTCCCTTTCCAATGCAATGCCTCTTTGTGTTCTGTCTTCACCTACCCCACTCCAAACACACTCTATATTCACCAGTTTAGTTTTCTTTTGTTTTCTTTCTGTGGCTGGGGAGCAAAGCAGTCTTCTTTAGATTGATAGATGACATATAACATACAGAAGCGCTGTCAGGAGCAGGCAAGCTTTGCTTGCCCCTCCAACTCCTCGTCGTCCTCTTCCCACCAATAGCTCATTGGCCTCTTCTGTGTTGGGTTGGGGAGACAGCGGGAGTTAAAATACCCACCAGCTCCCTGCCTCAGAAAAAAACACTTCTATGTAATCCAACAAAACTTGTTTCACTGAGAAAAAAACAAACCCTACTTCCTCTTTAACAGTGTGCTTTGTTGTAAACATATTTGAAACTATTACCAATAAAGTTTTGTTTAAAAAAAACCTGAATTTTTATTTCTGAAGTGTGACTTAAGACAGAGTGGTGCGGAGAAGAGGAAGAAGCGAGGGGCTGTGATGACATTGAGAAGTTTGAACACTAATACGGGAGACAGTACTTGGGCCTTCCAAATGACAGGTGCTAAATGATGGCACTGAATGGGAAGTTATGGAATATATCTTCTTAGAGAGCAGTATGTGTGGTCACATTTGCCACTGACACAGTGAGATTCTTTACCTACGGTTTAATTGCCATGCCTGAAGGTACATAGATTGAGGGTATTGTCTGTCCTGATCAACTTTAAGGAGGTCAGCTAACAAAATGGATTAGCTAGTTTTAACTTACTAGCCAATTAATAATGCAGTAGCAATATAAGTGATATTTTGAGACTATTTAATTTTTAGTTTGTGGGAATTCTGCTAGCATCTTAAAGATGGAAAGTTAAGATTATCAAATAGCTGTGAAAATGGGATCATGTGTCTGTTACCTAAAGTTTACACCAGCATTCCACAATTGCCAGATTCACTGGACCTGTGTGTTTAGATAGATAGATAGAGCCCTAGAATGTTGATATTTATAGAAAGCTCCTACCCTGCTGATTACAAAAGAATACACTATTTGTATGTGAAATAAATGTCACATGTCGAGTTACGTAATGAACTATAGTGTTGTACAAAGTCTAGTACAAAATCCATCCATTCAAGGCCATTGAAAGTTGGGCAGACAAAATATAAACCACTTTAATGGTACACAGACATTCTTGTTCTTGTAAGAGATCAACCATTATCAACACTGTCTCTGAGAAAACTAATTGTATTAGTCTCCAGAGGTACAACTATTTTGCAAGGTCTCTGGACATTTGTGTTTTGCTTTTGGGGTCTCTGCTTATCGTCATACTTAAAGAACTTTTTCAGCAAGATGTATGGCAACTGTAGTTGGCTATAATGTCACTCTTTCCCTTAATCTAAATTTTGCTTTTTCTATGTACTTATTTTCAGGCTTGGCTTGAAAAAGTGACAGCCTACCAATAGCTTGTGGCACATTACAAACTAACTTTTTTGTGTTGCATTAGCTAGCTAGGATGCTAGAGCAGTTCTTCATGCTGCTACAAGACTCCTTTCTTGTTCTAGTTCGACTGAAGTTGGCTTCTAAATAGATGTCTGCTCAAGTGAAGTGATGGAATGAGGTGCACTGGAAAACTAGGGTGAACTGTTTTAAAAGTGAATGGGTCATTCTGAGAGTAACAAGCATTAGGGACTGAACAGCAAAGGGATGCAACTTGATTTGAAGCATGCTAGCTGCTTTCCCAGTTCATACAGAGGTAAGACTTCTTGGAGCTATGAGATCCTTTTTGGTTCCTTTTTTAATTTTCTTAGCTAAACCCAGATACACTGTAGTTTGTTCACTCCACCTTCCCCCAATGTTGACGACAGTTTGGAAGAGGAATTCCACTTTCACCTCCGGTTAATAGCTGTGGTATTACTTTCAAAAACTGCAAAATCTTTTTGACCAGAGATGGCAGTGGGACAAAAATGTGTGTGTGTGTGTACACATGGGAACTGAAGCCCTTCTCAAACCACTTTTCATCTCTCAAGCGTACCTGTCTTCCTCTTAAATTGCCTTCTGATACCCTATCTGGTCCCCATTGTTTGAGCACTTTTTTCTCTTCATGATGAAGAGAAAGGCCACATCTGGTGATGAGCAAAGTCTTGCTCAGGAGGGTAGCACTTGGTTAACAGTGATCCCCAGCGTTCCAAAGCTAACAGGGTGCAGAAGTTGTAGGCCAGTGAGACTGCCTACAGTTCTTGCAGCTTCTTGGAGCTGTCTGACACCGTGCGGCCTCTCAATAGGTCCACATACAACTCATGGCTGCTATGCAAGAAAGTTGGTACAAAAGGCACTATAACACTAGAGAATGTTGAAAACCCAGAAGCACAAAGTTACCATAAATGTCTCAAACACAGGCTTGTTAACGCAACTTGCCCCTTTTCCTGTCACGTAAGACAGGCTCCGTTGCCCTATGTAAGGAATCATACCCCAATTTCAATGTATCAGCTGTTTAGGTATCTTCAAGTTGGATTAAACTATGTGTGTGTGTTTGTGTGCAGTCTTCAGGCCATTTGACTTGCATAATATCCTTTTTACATAAGATTTAGATAACTGATGTGTATATATGTTAAAGTTGTATACTCAAGAGGAATGCTACATTTGGCATGCTCTTGTCTCTGTTCAGGATGCCTGGAAACCTTGCATTTGCTTGCCAGCAAATACTGGAATTCTTGAACCTTGGTGTTTTAAGGAAAACCACAAATGAGAGATGTTAAGAGTAACCAAAATGCTACTGCAATTTTTCAAGGCGGTTGCTCTTGAAATCTCTCTGGAGGGCACAAATGCTTCGGTTTGGAAAAGATCATTTGTTTGATACACTGGGAGTTTTAAAGTAAAACAAGTGGACTGGTAGTTTCAAAACATACTGAAAGCTACAGTGCTTTATTCCCACCTCTGGAAGGGAGGAGGGCTTGAAAAAGAGATGGCATGAAGGCAGTTCATTCCTGACCACTTCCTCTCACTGACTCAGCTTGTGAACATGGGCATATTGCTTCCCTTTCCAGTGCCTCTTTCCCATCAGTAATGGGGGTGGATCAAAACCACTGCTTCCCACAGTCCACATTACTGCTTAATCGTGTTACCTGTGCCATAACTAGAAAAACTATGATTTGAGGTGGACTGGAAATTCTCACAGGATTAGCATTGGGGAAAGTATTGAGTTAAACAGGTACAGCCTAAGAAGACACAAAACCCTGTTATTCTGCCCTAATTGCAATTTGTGGAAACTGGGAATATAACTCATGAAAGCTACCTCTTAACATATCCTTATCAGCTGTCCTCAACTTATAGAAGTAGTCTATAGCGCAATGTTAAAGCTCATGGTAACTTAGCATGGCTGCTCAATTTATACTATCCATTTTGCTTTTGGGGCCATAGAAAGCTACCTGATTCTGAGTCAGATCATTGGTCTATCTAACTTAGTACTGTCTGCACTGGCTGGCAGTGGCTCTCTAGGGTTTTTGATGCAAGGTTTTCCCCCAGTCCTACCTTGAGCCACCAAGCAGATGCTTTTGTTCTCCCCCAGAACCAACAAGGAAGGGATTCTGTTCTGTAGGATCCCTTATTCACTTTTCCCCTATTCTTGCTCCTGCCCCAGGCATAAAGCAGATCACTACTGTATTTCTCTTATGATGGTCAGTGTACTGAAGGAACTCATCCACTATATAGTTCAGTAGGTTGCTGCACTCTGCATAGACATTCAACGCATCTCTCACCGAGAACCAAGCCTGTTCCTATTTACGTTGCCTCTGTATTCTAATTCTTGGCCATGCTATTGCAATGTGTTGTTGGAAATATATATATAGAAGTTGGAGCTGCAACAATACGATGCACTGCTGAGTGCTGCTATTAAAGATTCTAACCACTCCCTCCCTCAAACCAGTTAGTCAGTCTCTGGCTCCTGAGCATGCTGTTCTCATTGGTCTGCTTTGAGATTTCCTTCCATTGGCTTTTTCCACTTTTTTTGTATTGCTACAAATCTTGGGGTTCCCCTATACCTGGTAGTAGCTCCCCTTTTGTGCAAGGGCCTGCAGCTTGAAAAGTGGAGCAGCATCCGCGTACACAACATTTTGCAGCACTGCCCTTCCTCTGCAAGCTAGCACTACCCAAGGACTGTGATGAAGATTGGTCTAGCTTGGTCAGGACTTGAGTAATTAGCAGGTAGAGAAGATGGACAATAGCACTGACTTCAACCAGACATAGCTTAAGTTGGTGGTGCTGACGTGCACTGCTGACTTTTACGTGAACAATAACTACCACACTATTTACTATGGATATGCTTTAGTGCAACTCGTATTCACAAATAAATGAAGAGTGTGGTGTGGTGTGCTAGCCTTTGGCATCTTGTGAAAATTTCACAGCCCTACAGTACATCAGTACAGAGAAAATATACTCAAGGCCTCAGTCACTCTACTGCAGATTTCCTGTCTCATCTCTTTGAAATTCAATAGTCAATATTCCTAGCATTGCTTAGCTTCTGACTTCTGGGGCTGCGGGGGGGGGGGAATCCAACTGTTACAATTAATTGCTTAACCATAATAGAAACAGGTACAAGCTTCCCCTTTCTGATCCTACTTATCCTCTTAAACTATGTTTTAGCAGCTTATATTTTGTTATGTCATCACATCATAAACTCTGGGGTCCTGGCCAAAAAGAAGAGTACAGTAATCAAAATGCAACCTATTGTGAAATCTAAGGGCCTCCTTTCTAACATTTCTAGTATATGAGAACAAGAGTCGGAGGAGGGTACCCAAGACTGTGAGAGTTTACAGCAGGACATCCTAGTGTGACCAGAGGCCAACTGGTTGTGACAACTGCAAGAGTTCAGTTCAGTCTGACCTCTGTGTATTTACTTGGATGTAAGTCTCACTATGCTCAGTGGAGCTTGCTTCTCTGTGCACAGAACTGAAACCTTAATGGTGTAGCCTAGGGCTGCAAAAGCAAATGTCATAGGAAGTGAAGGAGTGGTGGCTGGGAGGGACATTTTTCCTCTCTTTACAGCCGCCTTAAAAAAAAAAACACAAAGCAAAACATAGAGGTTCTGATCTCCTTCCATATTTGAGCGCTCGCATTTATCTGCTGTAGTCAGGAAATACAAGTGTACAGGGGCAGGCAGGACAAACCTTCAGCGATCGGGATTAAGCAAGGGCGTGGACGCTGACCGCTGTAGTTTTGAGTGAATAAATGTGGACTAGGAGGAAGTCAGGTTCGTAAATTGGGCAAATGAAGACGAGCGTTTGAGAGGAAAGCTAAGCGTTGCAGGCTGAGGGAAAAACTTCTATTCCACTTTCCGCTAAAATCCGCCGCTGAAACTCCTGCTGCTATAAATGGAACAGCCAGCGAGTTGTTTTTTTTTAAAAAAGAATTATGTACTCGCCGGATTCCTGCTGTTGACTTCTGCCTGAGGCGGCCAGAGAGCGCCCTTTCCAGCCGGCGCGGCCGCTAAGGGGACGCTGCGAATTCTCCTGCTCCACCTTAAGCCGCCAAGTGTAGGGAGGCTACGGGAGGCAACAGCGCCTCCTTAAGCGGCTGCGGGTCCCGCTCGGGCGGTGGTGGAGGCGGCGGCGCGTGCGGCTGGGGGAAGGGGAGGGAGGAGCTCGCGCTGCCCGGACCAGCCCGCGCGCCGCCGCTTCCAGCAGCAGCAGCGCCTGCCGGGCGGAGGGTCTAGTTGGCGCCGCGCGGGCAAGAGCTGAGGCCAAGGCGGAGCGGCGCACGGGGGCAGCGAAGCCCCGGGGGAGGCGGCAACACCATGGCCGGGCCCCCGCCGCCGCCCCCGGGCCAGGAGGCGCCGCGCTACCAGGAGTGGATCTTGGACACCATCGACTCGCTGCGCTCGCGCAAGGCGCGCCCGGACCTGGAGCGCATCTGCCGCATGGTGCGCCGGCGGCACGGCCCGGAGCCGGAGCGCACCCGCGCCGAGCTAGAGAAGCTCATCCAGCAGCGCGCCGTGCTCCGCGTCAGCTACAAGGGAAGCATCTCGTACCGCAACGCTGCGCGGGTCCAGCCGCCTCGGCGAGGCGGAACGCCCGCCGCCAGCCCCGCGGCCCCGCAGCGGCCGGCCCGCACTTCCCCGCCCAGCGCTCCCGCCGCCGCCGCCGCCACCGCGACGCCCCGGTCCTCCCAGCGTGCAGCGCCCCGCGCGGAGCCAGCCGCGCCGCCGCCGCCACCTCCTCCGCCGCCACCGCCGCAGCCGCCGCCTCCTCGTCGGACCGGCCGGGAGCGACCGCCGCCGCCTGCCCCCGCCCCGGAGGAGCCCTCCCCCGTCAGCCTGCGAGAGATTGTGCGCTACTTGGGCGGCGACGGCGCCGCGCCGGGGGGCGGCCGAGTGACTCGAGGCCGAGCGCAAGGGCTGCTCCAAGAGGAGCGGCTGGAGAGGACCCGCTTGGGTGGCGGCGGGGGCGGGGGCGGCAGCGGCAACAGCGTCGCCTTGCCCAGGGCGGAGAGAGGCGCGCAGGCCCGGGCGCCCAGCGCCAGGGCTTACAGGAACAAGGTGAGGGGCTGCCGCGGCGCGCGCGGGGGGAGGGGGTGGGGGCGGGGCGGCGGGGGCGCACGGGCTAGGGGGAACAGGTGAGCTTCCCCAGGACGGAAACGGACCTAGCGGAGGAGTGCGCGCGCAGGGGGTGCCCGAACACTGGGCGCGCGGGGGGGGGCGGAGGGGCGGGCGCCGGAGAGGAGCCGCTTTCGGGGAGGGCAGACGGCGCCCAGCCCCCCGAATGTTGTCAGCGGGCGCTCGCGCAGGTGTGCGTGTGTCTGGGAGGAAGAGTTATGGGCAGCGCCCAATCAAATCGCTTTGGCACGGGAGGGGGCGCCACGATTGGTGCCTGGGCTTCGACGGGGCGACATTCTCCCGTGCAGTTCCGAAGTATTGTGGGAAGGTGAGCGGAAAGGCCGCCGCTGGATGGCACAACTCCGCTTGGTCCGCGGGGAACTTGCGTGGCCGAGTTGGGGAGCGGGTAAGAACCAACCCCGGGCGTGTGGAGAGGCTCCGCTCACCTGCGTGCGTGGCCCTCCGGTGACACTTGTGCGGCGTTGAGGATGCACGTCGGGCCCTGGACAGTGGCCCCTTCTCCGACCTCGCCACCCCCCCCCCCCCGCCAAACTCAGGCCGTGCCAGGCTCCGTATAAACACAGAACAAAGAGTCAGTTTGTGCTTGACCTAAAGGGTTCTGTAACCTCCAATAAGGTCGGGAGGTGGTGGGAGTAGTAAGGCAGCGAATGCAAACGGGGAGCGGAGGGGGGAGCAGAAAAGGAGAAATCATGTGGTGTTGGTCAGGAGGGTGACCAGCTCTGGAATGTAACCCAATCCAGTAAGGATCAGAGCAATTATCAAGGGTAGAATACAATTACAGTCCAGTAAAAAGAAGCCCCTTTCGGTTCTCTTATTTTTGGCAAGTTTTCTGTTACAAGGATGGCAATAGATTTCCATAAATCTAGGCGTATCTGCCCAACAAAGCCAAGTGGAGGGATGGTGTGGCTGAAGTTTGATTCCATCTCTTCTTGGATTAGAAGGCTCCTGCTGTGTTTCAAAGAGCATTTTGCGGTAGTATTTTGGAGGCCTTTACCCAGACTAGCAACACCACTGGTTCCAAGTACAGTGGTACCTTAGGTTACATATGCTTCAGGTTACAGACTCTGGTAACCCAGAAATAGTACCTCGGGTTAAGAACTTTGCTTCAGGATGAGAACAAAAATCGTGCTCTGGCGGCGTGGCAGCAGCGGGAGGCCCCATTAGCTAAAGTGGTGCTTCAGGTTAAGAACAGTTTCAGGTTAAGAACGGACCTCCGGAACAAATTAAGTGTGTAACCAGAGGTACCACTGTACAGTGACTCATTTTGAACAAATAGGGGAAACTGAAGCAGGATTACAAGAAATGGCTCTGAGTAAAATTACATTGTAACCTGGAAGTAGATTGGCTTAGTTGTCAAAGTGTGCAATCCTGTTTATATGTCTAGACAGAAGTAACAGCCACAGAGGTCAGTGGTACTTAACTCCCAGGAAAGTTGGCATAGGATTTAGCAAAAGACCACAATCCCATACACCCTTAGCCTGGCAGTAAGCACCATTAACAACAATTATGTGTAGGACAGTACTGTAAAGTCAATAAAAATGAAACAAGGAACTTGAGGCACCAGCATTGAGTAAGCCTGGAGAGTTAGACACAGGGGTGATTAGTCTGGGGTGCTGTGGAAGCAGGGCCTGGATTTGTAAATATATATGTATTCTTTTTATGTTTGCAGAAGGCAGGTGAGGAGGTCAAAGGTGAAGAAGAAGAGGAGGAGGAAGAAGAAGAAGAGGATGAAGCCTCCACCATGTCTGAAGGTTCAGAGGTGGCACAAGATTATGAGGCCAGCAACTACAGCAGACCTGGGATGGGCCAGGTGAACGGGGACTGTAAGGACAGCAAGCATGGTGGGAAAGAGATCCCACCCAGCAGTGCCCTCACCAGAGACCTGCGCTCCCTCGAGGAGCAGCCCTTGAACAAAGGATCAGAGCGTCCCCACCATGAAGGAAATGAGCAATGTCATACAAAGGCCTCTTGGCCTGGAGAAAGTGCCTGTCACCATCTGGGGGGCAGCAAGAAAGATGGCAGCGCCTATCAGCAGCCAGACAGAGCAGGTATAGGGTATAGGGTGGGCGAGAGGGCGGTGGGGAGTAGTTGGCTAAGCTTGACTTTTCTTGGGAGACCCAGGCCCTAGAGGGATATGGCAAAAGATCCTAATGGAGGAACCATTGGAGATGGTGATAAGATTATTGCACAGGTTTTTCCAGTGTAAATAGACCCCTGGGGTCGTTGTGCAACTCACTATTGAGAATTATGCCTAGGAGCCCTAGGCCAGGTCAGTGGTATTATGGGTGGATGAGGAGCGGGGGGGGGGTCAGATTGTGGGAAGATGGCTTTGGCTCTCAGGTGTTTGGGCCATGGGAATTAAAACTGGCTTCTTGTTCTCTGCCTCAAAAGGGCTCCAGGCACATACACATGCACAAATTCATTCACCAGCTAGTTAAAGCCTCATTGCTATGTAAGAGAACCAGGCCCATTCCCATTTGTGTGTTTTTTTTCTCCCTCTCTCTTACTTTCTCCCAGTGTCACCAGCTGTTGCAGGTACTGAGCCCTCTGTGCCCTCATCCCCTGGGAGACCTGGCATCCAGGCAGATGGGAGACCCTTCAGCTGCACGTAAGTTTTGAGTGGGCACCGAAAACCCATTTGTTTAATGACAGCTAGTTCACCTATGACCCTCTGTAAGGAGAGAACACTTGAGTCCCCTGCCATCAGTGCCACCACCTATTTAGAAAAGGACCAGACAAGACGTCTTCAGCAGTGAGTAAAGGCTGACTGCATCTAGAAGGGCTTTCATCTGGGTAAGCTTGCCCCTAATTCTGCCCTGGTGCTTATGGAATTGAGGGAGGAGCTGTAGCTGCTGCCTCACCCCAGCTGGTTCTTAAGAGAAGGAGCAGCAGCAGCACTTAGCTTTTGCACACTCTGGGAAATGAAGCTGCTGTCAGAGTGAATGAGGGGCTGCTGAGGTGGTGGCAGTAGAGGAGGAAGCAATAAGTTAGTCCTGCAAGTTTCTTCAGCTGCCTCCCTCCTTCATTGGAGGAAATGAGTTGCTGCTGCCCTTCAGATTCCCCAGCAGGCACAGTGGGGTTGAAATACTTAGACGTCCTCATTAGGCTGCTTTGCACATTGCCATATTCGTGTGACTGTGATGCCATATTGGTGCCTCTCAATGGGGGCCTTCCCTTCCTGTTTGCTGGGCTAGGCTTCCTGTTAGCCTGGCCTCTGTCACCCATGTTCTGGGAACCTCCAAGATAGACTGCTGGAATGCACTGTCTATAGAGCTGCCTTGGGAAACTGTTCAGAAGCTGCAGTTCGTATAGAATGCAGCTGCTTGATTGCTGCCTGGGACTGGGTGTTAGGATCATGTTTTGCCTGTGCTATGCGGCTGCACTGGCTTCCATTCCATTAGTGGGTCCTGTTCAAAGGGAACTTGAAGGGCCACCTGTCTCCAGATATGCCTCACTGACTGAGGTGAGGTGGGTGGCAACCAGAGAAAGTTTATTTTTGCTGGTGGATCCCCAGCAAGTGATGGAACATCTTCTGCCCAAAGATGTTTCCCTGACAAGATGCTATTTTTCCTTTCAGCTCCAAGCAGGTGTTTTTTTTATTTACCCAAGCTTTTGAGATGAAGTTCTTGCTCTCTGTCATTTTGCGGCATTTGACTTTATTATTCACATTTTGTTTTACTCTTGTAACCCCTCCCCTTCCCACAGTATATTTGAAGTGTGGTTTAAAAATACACATAATAAATTACTGGGGTGGTGTTTGGGTGGCCCCGTACAGAAAAACTTGTCTCTTGCTCAAGTTGGGTTCTTTTTATGATCTGCCCCCCTCCCATTCTGGATCCATGCATGCACTCTCTTCTTTTTAACCCCTGGTGAGAAGTCCCCTTCTCATTGTGGAGCAGGAGGCCATTGGATGGCTGGGGTATGAATTCTCTTTTCTCTCTCTCTCCTCCTTGTAGCTCAGTGAAGGAGAAGCCTTCTGACCCAGTGGAATGGACTGTGAGTGATGTTGTGGATTATTTCACAGAAGCTGGTTTTGCTGAGCAAGCATCTGCCTTTCAAGAACAGGTGAGAACCTTGGGATACCAAGTGAAAGATTTGGGGATTAATGCTCAAGCGGAACTCTTAGTGAAATAGAAGGCCCTGAATGGCATGGGCACTGAATGTTTAACAGGGTAGGGACTTGCATGTATGCACACTCGGTTCCTAGTTGCTTAGGGGCTCTTTGTCAAATGTAAAACACGAGCCAGGGTGCATATGATTGTACATCAAAGCAGCAGTCACCGTGGGGTTTTCTTGCGTGCTAAAAAACCTGCCTTGCAAATAACAGAGGTGCTTGCCAATGATTAGAGATCTGTTTCAGTTATCCATATTGCCACTCCCCACCATTGCTTCCGACTGGTTATTTGCTTCAGGAAAAATAGTTACTAGAGCTCAGCAATCCTATTTGAATGTGTGTTTATGTTCATAGGAAGCATCCAGAGTGTTCTCCCACACACGTCTTCCCCATCCCTCTCTGCATGTTGCATCATGGGCCTCTTTCCCTTAGTATAGGATTTGGCTCCTTCAGCCCTCTCTCCTCTTGTAATCAAGGCTCTCTGCCTGGTCCAACTACAGCTGTCAATGGCACCAACCAAGGCCAAAGTCAGGCTTCCCTCTTCAGGGATCTGCACCTAATTAGAAGCATCCCACCTTGTGAGCTGGATGCTGTCTATGGACATCTGCACCTTCAAGCCACCTTTCCATATGCCCTGTTGCGACCTAAGCTCAACAGAGAGCGGGGTTGTTGTGCTTCCTATGCGCTGTGTTCAGATAGAAAAGACTGAAAAATACTCTTGTGACTATTTCAAAATATGAAATTCTGCTTAGGATGGGCATTTCCTGGTGACTTGTGTTCATAGCTGTCAACGTTTCCCTTTTTTAAAGGAAAATTCCCTTATTCCTAATAGGATTCCTTGCAAGAAAAGGGAAAAGTTGACAGCTATGCTTGTGTTGGAGGCCTAATGGGTTGATGGCCGGGTGTTAAACCAGTGGCATGAATCGTAATTGATAATGCTTAAATATGTGTTAAAAGGACTAAGCATTCAAGATAGGCAAAAAAATGTGCATAAATTCAATCATATCCATTCCTCAACCTGGAAGCTCGTCTAGATTTAAAGAACACTTTCCTTCTTCCCTCCAGTTCACTGAGGAGGGGGATTCCTTCTTAATACAGATCTCTACTATTGCTTTCTTACAAGTTGTGTGTGTGTGTGTGTGTGTGTGTGTGTGTGTAATCTATATTCTGTCTCTTAATGGGGGGAGTCCCTGTGCCCTAAACGCCCTGTTGTTTTGTCCCTCTGTTGCTCCCGCTGCAGGAGATCGATGGGAAGTCTCTTCTGCTGATGCAGCGCACCGATGTCCTGACCGGCCTCTCCATCCGCCTGGGGCCTGCTCTCAAGATCTACGAGTACCACATCAAGGTGCTGCAGCAGTGCCACTTTGAGGAGGACGAGGGCGACTCCTTCATGGGCTGAGGAGGACGGGCGCAGCTCGCGAAGGGTGTGGAGAGCTTGGGTGGGGAGAAGTGAACGGGGACTCTGCCAACCGCTACTGTCTCAAGTCATTTCAGCCTTTCTCTGCCTCCATGAAAAGAGAAGCAGCTGTGTGGGAAGGGGAAGAAGGACTTTGGCCAGATTTTTGTGAAAATGGTGGGGAGGACAGAAATGATGATCCAGGCTTTGCGGCTTCTCTACCCTGATTGTCCAGAGATAGGAAAGACAGGGAGGGAGGGCTGCAAAAAAAAAAAAACCCCACCCTTCTCCCAACCTGTCTTTGTTACTTACCCCAGCATTTTACTTACCATAGTGCATTGTCTGTTATTGGGAAAGGGTGGAAAGATGTGGTTTTTGTCCCTCTTCCCAGCCGCAGTTTAATTGAGATAATTTGTGCTTCAGCATCCCCCCTTTCCCCTTCCCCTTTACCACCACAACAACAGCAACCACAGTAGCACTTGATGGTCCTACCTGCTCCCCTCCCTTTGTTGCTGTTCTCAAGAAGACAAAGATAGAGCCTGCTGAAGGTGTCAGGAGGTTTTAATCAAATATCTTTTTATTCTCTTTTCTGTTTGGGTAGGCTTTTCTTCCAGTTTTCATGGCCGTTGCCCAGAATCAACTGCTTTTTATTATTTCTTTCTTCCCATTTTTAAAAAAATATATAAATATTTAAACTGGAAAAAAACCCAATTGGTTTAGTATTCCCAGACTTGTTAGCCTTCTGGAAGGGGTAATGGATCACCTAAAATGAACATGTGTCTAAAGGACAAAAGTATGTGTAAAAAGAGGTGGAAGTCCTGAGTTCTGCTCTCTTTTTCTCTCCTTTTTTATTTGAGGGTGGTGATGTCACCTAGTGGTATTGCTAATCAGTTTATGGGATGTATTCTGACTATTCCAGGGATGGGAGCAGAACTCTGGAGTTCTGGCTCAATTTTCAATGCTATAATCAACTGGGGTAAAAAGTGTGGTAACATTTGCACCATCACCAGGTCTAAAATGAAACACCTAGCGTTTAGGGAAGGTCTCATTGCAGTAGCAGAGGCAGATGACTCATCGTCTGTGTATATTCACAACCCGGTGGCTTAGCTGGTGCTTCTATAGCAGATAATATAAGTGGAGCAAACACTTTGGGGAATGAAAAGAGCAAGGAAAGGAAATGGTCCGTAGCCCTGTTCTCAGTTACGAAAAGTGGGGTGGTGGTTTTTGTTGCCTTAAGAAAGGATCTCCTCTTGTTAAAGCAGGCCAAGCCCGCAAAGGTAGACTGTAAAGGCAAGAGGAGGTGGTAAAAAAGACTACAGTGAAATTGGCTCTTTGTGCAAATCAAATGGAGAGGATCTAGCTATGGCACACAACACAAAATCTGAGTTTTCTTGGTGATTTTTCAGGGCACACCTCTTGAGTACCCCAGTTGCTTAGTAAGTGTCTGTTTCACAAACAGTTTGAAACTCGTTTCACTGTCACGGCTTTCTGTAAAGAACTGTAGGAATGGACACCTTTTGGTGAGGCGGCTGAGAACTCTTTTGTAGTATCTTAGACCCTTTTACAGAACAACAGTTCCTAGAATTTGTTGTTTTAGAGCCGTGGCAGATGAGGGTTGAAACTGGTTTAAATTTGGAATGTAGACAGGCCCTTAGTACAGTTTGAGGATCAGTGGATAGACAGTAGCTACCCTGTTTAGTTGTGACTCAGAAACAGAGAAGCGTACGTAGCTCGAGACACAACCCAACATGCATGCCTAGAGGAATGCACAGCTAGACAGGAGCACACTGAATTTATGTTCTCAAAATTTTATTTGGAACCATGAGGGCTAGAAACCTATTGTTTGAACTTTGAAAGCAGAGGTTCTCAATGTTGTAGCACAAAAGTGCCTCAGGGGCTTACATACCGGCTGCATGTTGCCCCCTATTGCACTAGACCCTACTATTTTGTCCAGAGCTGGGAATAAAAAAACAACAAGATTTTTGGGTTCTAATATGTATTCTGTTTATTGGCCACCAGTTGTCAAAAGAGCTGCCATAGGAGGTGAAATGCTTTAGGAACCAATTTAGATGACTCAACAGTGGGAGTGATTTTTCCAGCTCTTCATGCTGTCCTTTTGGGATCAGAGTAGGGCGCATAGAATTGGGCTGCCCGTTTACTTCATTGTTATTGACACTGGCCAGGGTGGAAAGAAGAGAGGACATTCATATCCACAGTGGAAAGGTGTAGATTAGAATGGACAAAGCCAAGCAAGGCTGTTCCAGCGCAGTGTTCTGAAAATTCCTCTGTGAGGCTTGGATGGGACAAGGTTGTGTTGCCTGTCGGTGCAGAGGGTAGTTCAAGTAAGAGACAAGACGGAAAGGGACTTCAGGATCCTAACTTCCTAGATATACTGTAGTACAGTTTAAGGGCTGATATACATGACCTTGTGCTGATGAATACACAGATAAGGTGTTGGCTGGTTGTGTGGTTTTTTAAAAAACAGATTTGTGCTTTGGGATCTAGGCTTGAGCTGGTTGGCAGTGGGCCCAGGTTGTAACATACAGGTTTTGGAAATTTGTGCAGGGGGAATGGCCTTGGCTAAGGCTGTGCTGAGGTGTGAACCGGGCTTGTGTTCCCTAATTCAACATCTACAAAATCCAAAGGCAAAGTTTCCTTAGTAAAGGTGGACACAACATATTGCACAGTCTTTTATGTTGATCTAGGCTAATCTAGCGACCGGAAGTTAAACACTTAAAGGCTAGGAATTAATTTGGACCATTCTAATGAGGAGAAATAGTATTTTAATACTACAGCTGGTCAAATAAGTGCTCCATCACTTTGGGTGACTCAGTTCCAACGAAGTTTCATCTCAACCTTTATTTGAAATCTAGTTTGGATGTGAAGCTGAAACCGGAGGTTGGGCTGGGGAATCACGTGCACCCACTTCAGTGTGAGACCTCGCACCTGGCGCCCTCTACCTCAGAGCTTTCCAAACTTTTCATGTTGGCGACACACTTTTTAGACATGCATCATTTTGTGACACAGTAATTCAGTTTTGCTAGCAAACCAGAGGTTAAACTAACCCCTTTCCAGCACCAGGAAGAGAGCGGGGAACATTTGCACGACACACTAACACACTAAGGTGTCGCTACACAGAGTTTGGAAAGCTCTGCTCTACCTGAATTGAATACATAAGAGTTACTTAACCTAGTCAGAGACTGAATCACAGACATTTCCCTAAACTTGCTTAAAATCCTTATTTCAATCATGGTGCAGGGGTGGTCTAGCACCCAATGTTGCTGCAGAAGCAATATGTCACAGGTGGTGAAAAGCGAATGGGGGTGCAGGGAGTGGGAAACATTCTAGGGCCATTTAACCAACTAGGCCTCTGGCAAAGTGGTCATTCCTCAAACTGCTGATCAGTGATGCCTTAGGTGTATGGTTGAAATATCAAGGAAATGCTTGATATTTCATGGGCTTCTCCTTGGAAATGGTGATGCAATCTAAGCCCACATACCCACCTGAAAGAAGTGGACGGAGGATAATTAAGAAAATACATGCTTCTAACGGACTTTGCAGCTTTCCTATTAATTCTTTAGATTTCCCTCTGAATAAGTGATTGCAACTAGCATTTGCTGATGAACATGGGATGGAACTGTCCAACTTTGGGACTACAAGTGGTTGAGCTTTAAGTACGTATGCCTCTGGATGTCCTCTGTTCTGTTTCCAAATGTGCTGCCTTGACTTAAAATGGATGGAGGACCTGTAGACGTCCAGAAGTTGGACTTCCAGCCAGCATGGCCAAGAATGATGGAAGCCGTAATGCAGCACCAGCATCTTAGGCCCTACAGATGCTCTTACACTCTGAGGATCCTTAGGCTGTAGTTCTAGACCTGCTTACCGTGGGATAAGCTCAGTCGAAGTGAGTAGAACCTACAGCTGAGTACAAGTTTGTTAGCTACTTTCAGCACCATGTGGCATTTAAATTGAGATTAACCCAAAAGCAGCTGGGTTGTCAACGATGAACAAATTCATTCAGGACTGGCATACTAAAGGTATCAATGTTTGTGGTGCTTACAACCAGAAGTTGATCTTTTAAAACAATAATGTGCTGCTCCTGTTTAGCTATGAGTATTTAACCTCGTGGCGAATGGTGGGACCCAATGCATTGTCCTGCAGCATCCACACACAAAAAGGCAATCAAAGCAATTAAACATCTGAAATACTTTGAGGAAAGGCCAAAATACTTGAAGCTTTATAATTAAATGGAAGAGGGGAGGTATGAATTGTGTGTGTTGTGGCAAGTCCATCTCTTCCCTACATACAGGCTATGCTTCCACCTCTGCCAAACAGACCAAGGACAGATTTTTTAAAAAAGCTATGCTTTGTCAGATAGTTGATGGAAGGCTGTTGTACGACGTGATGGCCACTGGCTCCAGTGCAGGGTCTAGCACTAGCTGTTTGCCATGATAAACTAAATGGACACACCTGATTCAGAGGCAGTCTACCTCGGACAGCCAGCTGGCAGTCTAGCCACTCTCAAAAACAGGATGCTGAAATGGATGAACTCTGTCTGAGGCCATGGAAGTCTTTATGTTCCTCATTCTGACTTCAATGTACCTTTGGGAGTAGATAATAAATTAGGATTGATTCCCCCCTTCCCCCAAGAAGATTTACAATGAAAGCAACAGCTCTGTGGCTGATAACTGTGTGTAAGGGAAGATTCTGCTTCAGTAAAAAATAGTAAAGGACTTTGAATTCCCATTGTGCTGATCCTTCGTTGCTTTCAACTTGGTAGCCACTGTAGGGAGTTCCAGATTGGGTCACTGTCGAGTTCACTATTATTCCGTTCTTCCTGAGAAGTGATTGCATGCTGCGCTTTGTGCTGGACTTCAGTAACATAACTGCATATTGAGGATGGGAATGGGGTGAGGGAAGATCAGAGGCTTTTGGTTTAAAGGATAATAACTCCTGGCTCCTATAAAAGGGTCCATTTGATCAATCCACTACGTTTGCATCTGTTTATAAGATGCTGAACTGGACTTTTTGCATGGCAAGCAACCATAACAGGACTCCTTGCCCAGGCAAAGCCTGTGTTCCTTGGAACAAAATAAGAGTTTGTGTGGGTCTTGGGAATGGCAAAAAAGCAAAAAAATAAAATAGAACTAATCCTGGGGAAAATCCTGCTACAACCAATTTTTTTAGGGAAGGTATAGGGGGCCCAGCTGCACAAATACAAATTATGTAAAGTAGGCTATGATAGACACCTTACAAATAGAACTTCATACTTGGTATAGCATTTTTTATAGTATTGGTTTGGATGTAGGTAGGTTGGAGAATCTGCACAGGAACTCAAGGGAAAATATATGCTGCTATGACACTTTTGAGACCACTTAGTGTGCCATTCCAACATGTCATTCAGAGTACACTCATTGGAATGAATGACTGTGACTAAGATTGGTTGATAAATTTCAATGGACGGGATTTACCTAACCAGCCCCTCAGCAGAAGCACCGCGCAAGCTTCCCCCTGCACACCATGTCACACCCAAAAATTGGTTATTTTGGCAAGGTGTGCGGGCGTCAGAAGAAATCCCAGAATAGTACACACGATGAGAGGGAGATGATTCTATCTGAACAGCTGGAAGAGTGATGTTGACTTCCACCAAATATTTCCTGAGTAAAACTTCAAGTTATAAAGCCTGAGGGTGCCAGTTAAGTCATTGGGACTTAAAAGGTAAACATACATCCCTTTACCTCATTTTGCTACAGCAAATCATTCTGTGAACTACAGCAGGAACAGTGTAGTGCTCTCTCTGCAGGATTTGCTTTATAAATCCCCTTGTTTTGTGGTAAAAACAAATAAGCAGCCAAATGCGTTGCCTGTCCCAGGCCTGGACTGTTACATTCTTTACCTTCCCAGTTATCAAGGTGCTGCTTCTCCACTCAACTTAGAAGAGTTAGAGATGGCACAGCAAGTAGCAGGCTCTTAAATAAAAGTCCCTCCTTTCAGTATGCAAACTGCAGCTGCACCTCAACCAAGCTTTAAGGTACAGGGGCTAGAGATGAATGTGTTGGTGTTGGCCACTGTGTGCAGACTGCATCTTTTAAAGCCCATCCATATCCTTTTGATGACATAAGACACAGCAGAACTGTGCCAGCAGCTTCTACTTTGTAGTTTTACTTGAGCACACAGAAGAACCGGCTAACCATCATTACCAACAATGAATTTTGTTGTGGTTACAATAGTAGAGCGCTCCATTAACAGAAGGAAGATGCCACCTGTCCCATGCTTCATAAGGGTAGGTGAAGAGTACAGAGCTAGCAGTTCAAATGGTTACCGGTAAATCTCTTATCCAGGCCTGAACTGGTACCTAATTTTGAAGCAATTTGCACCACCCATCATGCAGGACCCCAAACCACTGTCCAGTATATGCAAGTCTTAAATGTACACTGCAAATGTAGAATTTGGAGCTGGATACAGGATTCAGGCCTGACATGGAACCATGCATTGCAGTCATCTAAGGCAGTGTTCCCCAACCTTGGGCCTCCAGCTGTTTTTGGACTACAATTCCCATCATCCTTGACCACTGGTCTTGCTAGCGAGGGATGATGGGAGTTGTAGTCCAAAAACAGCTGGAGGCCCAAGGTTGGGGAACACTGATCTAAGGAACCAGTCTAGGCGCCAATATTAAGGTGAATCTGCTAGGGAAAGTGTTTTAGGGAAGATGAAGAAAGCAATTCACCACAAGTGCAAAATTGTATTAGAACTGAAACCTATTTTGAGGAAATAAATATAGTACACCCTGAACCTATAAGGGCCCCCCCCCCCATTATGAAACATGGACACAACAGCGGAAACTCAAGTTCATCTTTATTTTAAGAAACTAAGAAAAATCTATCATAATTTATCACCAACAATGTGCTACATTACAAAAGCAGTCACACACATGCAAACCTCAGGAGGGGGGCGGGAAACCACACACCTTGTTACAGTTAATAAGGCTCCATTTCCAATGATATCACTACACAAAGCTACAGTTCCATCGAGTTTTAAGAGATACTCCCCAAACCCTGCATTCAAGGCACATGTAGCTGCATGGACAAGAGTTACCAAGAGGAAAACCATTTCTGAATGCATGGAAGAGAAGGACCATATTGCCATGCGGATGATAGGTTTCACAGTTGGGCTACTTCCACCATAGCAATTTGTAATGCCTGGGCACTTTCAGCCCCACAAGCAAGGCAGGGCTAACCAACATGGACGCCTTGTCCCTACCTAGAAAACAAACAATCTTCTCCATCTCATGTAACATTTTCCTAGCAGCACTAATCTCTCAAGGTAATTGACTCAAGAATCCTAAATTCTGCCATCTCCATTGTAGCAGGCAGAAATGGAGGCAAGTAATGCCTCAAAGGCATTTCTCCCTTTGCACTGCTCAGGAGTTTCTCTAGCAAGTGGTCCTGTGCTACGTGCCCAAGTATGCGGAGGTGAAGGAGAATTTTCTTTATTTTTAAAATCCCTGTGATGGGACATTCTATCCCACAACTGGCATGTGGGGTACTGGCAGTAATTTTGTCCCACTTAATACCAGCAAATGCTAGGAGGCCTTTACTAGAAAAAAAGATGCAGCGTTTCATCGCCATTAAAGTCTGTTACAGCAGAGTCCCACAGTAAAAAGTGTCAGTTGCATTTGTCCATCATCAAAGAAAGGAAGTCCCTGGGCATGGCACAGCTATCCCTGCAAAGCACCATAGGAAACCTGCAGGTTGCTACTGTTGTGCCAATACGGAGACAGGATAGCACAGTCATCGGGCATTGCAATCTTGTCCACTTCTCTATACTGCTGAGCTTTGGGTTCAAGCTCCCAGGAAGAAGACACTCTGTACCAAACAATTCCCAAGCAGAATAATTCCCAAAGAGATTCTCATTATCCTTTCCCCTGGACAGGGTACAGATGTCTATGTAAAAAAAACCAAGTTGATGGGCACTTAGATGGCAAACCACATACCAGCACAAGCCCTCCCACCAAATACTTTGAAACGTGGGGCATGACCCGCTCCTGAGAAGTACAGAAATGGCTAAAGACAGAGCAGTTCCTCCTCACTTGTAGATGCTCCCCCCCTTTATGTCATTGGAGGGGCAATTTCATGTGTTGCTCTTTCAGGGGAAAGAGGTAGAAACGCCTTTCTCCCAAGAGCAAGCAGTTTGCTTTAGAAGGTCTCCCTGTATCTGTAGTCAGCTATGAGAAATGAGGCACGTGAACACTTCCTGCCAACCTAGGAAAGGTCTGCCAGCTTTTGTAGCAATTAATTGCCAATAAATCCATGTGGAACTCCAAGGCCACATCAGTAGCTGTATCAGACAGTTGCTTATCTACGGCTGGGGGCAGCCCCCAGCCAAGTAGAGAAAGTATTGCTATGTCAACCAAAAGCAGAGGGGTGTGGTCCCCCCCCCCAGCACTTACCAGGCGAAGTTGCGCAGGACTATCTCAAGTGTAGAAGCTGCCCCATATCACTGAAAACCCAAACAAAATGTAGAGGGGCTCCAGTGAGCTAAAATCAGCTCAAAAGTGAATTTGCACTTTCTGGTAAGTGGCAAAAACAGTGGCTAAGCTACGGTAAAAGCCAATAGAGCCATCATTTCAGATAGTGTTTCTCATTAGCTGCCCAAGAGATCAGGAGAATGGGAGGAGGAACACCCCCGCAGTTGGCTAACACTAGATTCTGAAGTCCCTACAGGAACGGCTGGATCGTACCTAAGGGGAAGGGTGTTGGGGGGAAACAAGTCAAAATGCCCAAGGGAAACTTTCCATTTCCAAGGAAACAAATTCAGTGGAAGGTCTCCACCTCCACCACAGTCCAGTCCCCGTGTGGGGATGACATGTCCTCTGGGGAGAAGCTGGTCACAGAAGTGATGCTGGCGCGCGATTCATCCAGAGGAGAGATCAGTTCGGTCCACTTGCCAATCTCTGCTTCGCTGCTCAGCGCCCCCTTCCCCCCAGCTGCCCCGGAAGGGGCCTCCGCTGAGAAGAGCAGCGTCCGGCTGATCAGCTGCTGCACCATTGTGGCCTGGATGCTTCCTAGGTGAAGAGCCTGGTCTCGGGACGCAGCGCGCAAATGGCGGCTCCCGTCCTCTTCGTCCGGGCCAGGAGTCTCAGCGCCACTTTCCACTTCATAGATAGTGGAGAGGATCTCTGACGGACAGGGTCCCCAGGGGAAGGGCAGGCCAGCCCCATTGTCACCTACAAACAGGGCAAGGAGCTTGGGTTGGAAAGAGTGGCCCTCAGGGTGGGGTGGTGACGAACAAAGAGGAAGTGACAGACAAGAAGAACACAACAGGAGAGCAGGGGAAGAGCGCCTGGGTTTAATTCTTTGTTTTTAAAAAGAAAACCTGAGATGCTTCTCAGCCTGGCAAGAGCTGCCTTCAAAGGTTGCTGTTATCTATTGGCTGAACCCACCACCATTGCAATGCCTGGGCTGTGCAGAGCCCTTTTGTTCAGATCCCCTACTTTGTCTCCCTCTAGTGTGGTCCCATCCAGATATGGGGCCAGCTTAATGGACATACAACAGCTGTAAGAACTGCAGGGGGACCTGGCTAGGGTTGCCTTTTGGGATTCCCATCCACTCATGGTCCCTGTCAGACAGCCACTCCCGAGTTTCTCAAGATGATAGGTTGGGCAGGTGGGCAATTAATTCTTAAGAACTTCATTGGCTTTATAAAACTTAAGCTAGTTCTTAAATCAGAGTTATTTCTTCTCAACAGCATCTATACTTTCTGGAGTCCTGGTTGACCATTTTACTTAAAAAGCCAACCAACAGTAGAAAGATGTATCCATCAAGGAAGTTGTAGTTAAGTTGCCAGTCAGCTCTGCCATTCTTTTGACAAAACAGAACACCCAATCATTCTTACTGGGGACCCAAGTTTCTTTCGGCATGTGACCTTGCTAGTCCAATAGGATTTCAACATATTTTGCTCCCCCTAGAATGGCAATTAGTTTGAACACTCCCCATTTTCACTACACCTATCACTTCTAAAGAGATCGACCTATGCTCTTCCTACCACCCTACAGAAGGTCACAAGGTTAAGGTATCATATTCCAAAATTACAACTGTAACAAAGCTGGTTTGCCTAGATCAGTTGCCTTAGCCAACTTCATAGGACTATAGTTGGGGGGGGGGTCTCATGGACCATGGAATCCCCTTGCTTGATGCTGGAATTTCTGAGCTAAAACATCCCCAGCAGAGGGATGCCTAGCTTCTGCTCAAAGACCTCCATCCCCCTAGATAATTGGGTTTGCTGCCTAACTGGTCCTTGCCATCAACAGGTTTCTCCTGTTACTTAAGCCTTAGGTCTAGCCCAGGCCTCTGGAGCAGCAGAGTGGGTTTTCCCCTCTTCCATGGTATTCAGTCCCATTTCTAGAAAGCTCTCCTCCCTGCTAGCTGCATTAGAAGAGGCCTGTTCGAATTTCAATTCCTCTTATATTTGATAAGGTGAAACTCACTTTAGGGGAGCTGCCTGCAAGACTAGCCTGAAGATTGCCATAAATATAACCCCTCCCCACCAAATGCTCTGCAGAGCCTTTTTTTGGCAGGGCTTCATCCAGTTCATGAGAGAGAAGCAAATGGTGATGGGATCCCATAAAGAAAAATAACCTTCAAGGCACAGGGAGGCTCCAAGGTCACTGGAAACAACTACTAGGCTCAAGGGCTGCTGAACAAGGCTAGGAAAGTGTATTGACCTTGATGGATTAAGATTCTACCCAGCTCTGCAAAATATTCCCATGATTCGCTGCTGCCAATATGCCAGTCAGATTTGCCCCAGTTCATGTGCAAAACCAACCAAGGTTTCTGGGCTACTTGAGCAACACAGCACACAAGAGGCAGCTCTCAATGACAGGCCTCCACATTGCGTCCCTAACACCTGAGCAACTTTGAAAAATACGTGGGCTGTCCTTGGCGAGATCTCGGAAGCAAAGCCACCTACAGCCGCGTTCGGTTAGGGCTCTCCGCTCTCTCCAAGCCCCCAACCCCCCCACCTCAAAACGGTAGGGAACAGATCTCCTGGAAAAACAAGACAGGCCAGATCAGATAGACAAAGTGATGCTTTATTCAACATATCAAGACTAAGAAGTTTACCCTTCTCAGAAAACACGCTAAAATACACACAGTTTCCCGCGAAGAAAAGGGGTTGTCGAGATTGGGGGGGGGAAAGAGAGGTATCAAACACAAAGAGACAAAAAAAGTATGCCTGTTTGGCTAGAAACACAGATGGAACAGGTGCACATGGAAGGAGAGGGGCTGTCTTCCTTCCCTACAGGGTACTATTGCACATTGAGATACCACAGGTTGGCACTTTTGACACAGACAAGGCAGGCTTCCTCTATACGTTACCTGCAGCCAAGCTATAAGTGGCAGTGAAAGGCTGGGATGACTCTTCCCCCTGCCCTCCAGGCGTCTTCTGGGGGGCTGGCGAGGCCTGCAAGGAGTGCTGCTCCCAATCCAGGGGGGCCTTGCTGCCGGTCTCTTTGGGGAGCTGGTCCTTGCTGCCCTCTTCGCTCTCGAGGGAAGAGAGGCCGGGGCTCTTCCCACAGCTGTCAGTGGAGTGGAGGTGGAAGGCGCCAAAGACGTCGCAAGAGGCGGCAGAGTTGGTGGAGGCTGGGGTCTCGGTGCCAGCGTCGCCGGAGCCCGGCTCGTCAGACTCCTCCACGGAGTGGGGCAAGGACGGCTTGCCCGGGAAAGAAGTCGACAGGCACACGGCTGTTTTGGCGAAGCCCGGGTCCTTCAGGAGATCGGCATCCAGCTCGGCTTCCTCCTCGGAGGACACGGTGGGCTCAGTGGGCGGGTCGCCAAGGACTTCGTCAGCAGGCAGGGTCTCCGCCTCATCGTCTCCCTTCTCCATGTGGATGCCCAGGTCCAGCTCGCCAGGCAGGTCCTCCAGGGGGCTCAGGAGCTGGTGGCAGGTCTGCTCCAGTTTCTCCTCCGACTTGGACTCCACCCCGGAGCTGCTGTCATAGTCCAGCAGTTCCTCAGGGGTGCTGGTCTCGCTGCTACTCTTGCCTGCCAAATCGGGTCCGCTTAAAGTGCTGGACTTTGAAGAGGAGCCTCCCCTCTCCGGGGACTGGCTCGCGGTCAGCACTGTGCTACTCAGCAGCAAGTCTGGGAGCTCGGGGAGCTGGGCAGGAGGCTCCTGCAGCAGCTCAAGGCTCTTCAGGGGCAGGGTCTGGGGTTTGTGCACCAACACCTGAGCCACACCGCTCGGAGAGAGCTCCCCTGAGAGATGGGGCCGGAAGCCTGGAGCTTCCCCTGCAGGAGCCTCCTCTCGGTTCAGGTTACCCACAGATATTTCCAGGAGCATTGGATCATCACCACCACCACCATCATCATCATCCACAGGGCCTCCAATTGCGGGATGTCCACCCAAACAACTGCACAGGTCGCTGTGGGCTACAGGAGGCTCTCCAGCAAATTCTGTGGGAAGCAAGCTTTCAGGGGTCTGGAGAGAGACTGGGGCCTGGTCCTGAACAAACTCACCAATTACAGAAGGTTCTGCTGCATGCGGAGGCTCCAGGAGTTCATCTTCGGTATAAATGGCAGCTACGTGTGGCCTCTCAGCCTGTGGAGAAGTGACCACTTCCTGTGTTACGTCACCACATTGAGCTGCAAGCTCTAGTGGGCTCCTCCTCAGCCTCTCAGTCTCTGCCTCCAGTGGGGCCCTGTCCACCTGCTGCTCCACCTCTGGGCTACGAGGCAGGCTTAGGACCTCATCCACTTCATGTTCAGCTGCCCAAGGCTCTGCCATAGTTCCCAGGGGAGGACCTGCCTGGCTGAACGAGGAGGGCTGCTCCGCTGTGAGGACAGACACCTCCACTGCCTCTGCTGTCTGTGCCAGAGGTTTGGCAGTTTGGGTCTCTCCAAGCAACCCAAAATGTGGAACCAAGGACCCGGGAGAATGAAATCCTTCTACACAGCTTGGCATGGGGACATCTTCCCCAGTGGACACCGGTGTGCCGGGTGACGAGAGGTGGCTTATGCCTTCACAAGGCTCTTCCGCGTCAAGCAGTAAGTGCGGCTGCTCAACAGCCACTGGAACATCAAGGCGCGGAAAGACTTGCTCCTCTAAGTACTCAGAGTCTGTGCCTGCCTGCCTAGTCTGGGAAGATTCCAGCGTTGAAGTTTGGGAAGCAAGCCCCGAATCAACAGGAAGAGATGGTTCGTAAGTGCAAGCTGCCTGCAAGCCCAGTATTTCGTCACCAGGGACGTTCAGGACCTCAGAGATCTCGTCATGATTCACATCTTGCGGAGGCAAAGAGACCAGAGGTGCCTCAAGGACTGCTGGATGCGTCTCAGTGGGAGAGGAAGAGACCGTCACATCTTGTAGGCTAGATGAAGCCAGAGGCGCCACAAGGACTGCTGGACGCATCTCAGTAGGAGAGGAAGAGTCCTTCACATCATCTGGACTGGACAAAGCCAAAGGTGTGACAAGGACTGCTGGATGCATCTCGGTGGGCGAGGAAGAGACCGTCACATCTTGTTGATCAAGCGAGGACAGGGGTGCCTCAAGAGCGGCTGGAGTTAGCACTTTCAGGCTGGGATGTCCAGCCCAGTCTTCCCCTTCCAAGCCCCCTGGCTCCAACTGCTCAGTTGCCACGGCTTCCACCCTGCAGGTCTCAGACACTGCCTCTTGGGAGTCTAGCAAGGAAACAGTCTCTACCTCTGCTGCAGGGTCTAATTGTTCTATGGGCCCTGCCTCCTCTATGGAGATGCTTTCTGCTTCACCGGTGACCACCATGGCATGCCCTGCCTTGGCCTTCTGGACCTTCTTTGGAGAGGGGGCCTGCTCTTGGCTAGGAAGGGCATCTTTCTTGGGGAGCTTCTTGCCTGGACTGCCCCCGGCAGGAGAAGCCTTGGAAGCAGAGGCAGCAGCTCTTTGTGGCGTGGGCGGATGCGAAGTCCCACCAGCCGCCTTGGCAGGAGTTCTGGGCTTAGCGGACTCCGAGAACTTCTTCAATGAAAGCTTGGTATTCGGAAGGGCGGCCGCATTCCTCTGCCCGAGGTTTTGCTCGGACTGAGATTTGGAGCTTGGGAGTTTGGGGTGCCTGGAGGGGGCAGGCGGCATCTTCACAGCAGGGTTTGATCGTGAAGGCTTGGCGTTTGAGGTCGCGACGGCTCTGGAAGCATCTGGAATGAGAAATAGTATTTTAAGTCCATTGCAGCGATTGCCAAAGCTGAGCCTCTCGCAACGTGCGTCAATGCATGCCGGAAGATTTAAGCAGCCGAAGGTCTGATTCTCATGGCAGCTGCAATTCTGCTCCAAAGCCATAAACATTTACCCATTTTATACCTGCCACCTGGTTTCAAACCAAACAACATAAAAGCCACAGTACCATCACTAGGAATCCTTCTCTATGCACCACCCACTACCCTAAAGGGATCTCCAACTGCTGCATCCCTTGCCTTATGGAGCCAGAATTTGGGTCACCTCAAACCCCCTTTGAAATATGGCACCATTAGGTATAGTTTAATGCAGATATGCAATGCAGGATTCCCCAACCTGGTGCCCATCTGATGTTGAATTGCAACTCCCACCATGCTGGATCACTGGTCGTGCTGCCTAGTGCCAATGGGAGTTAAAATGCAACAACCTCTGGAGGGCACCAGGTTGAGGAAGGCTGGTGGAATGTATAGTCCCCCAACTAAGGTGGCAGCTCTCGCTCTCAGAAAGCCCCTAACTAAAATCTCACTTCTGCTATGAACCCACTAGGTGGGCTTCAGCAAGCAGCTTTCAGCTAGAGGCATGCAACATGGAAATGCCAACATATCTTCAGAGGATTGAAACTAGATACTGTTATGCGGGTTTCTTGACGTATAGAAGTGCTATATAAATGTCTCAATTTCCAGAGGGGCAGCTGTGTTAGTCTATGCAGCAAAAGTGATGACACCTTAAAGACATTTCATAGGTCGGAGCATGGGTCTGAGCAGTTTCCCCTCTTTAGCTTGGAATAGGAACAAATAGCAATCTGAAGAAAACCTGATTGCTGTTTGCACCGACTAAGCGCTAAAGAGGGGCTTTCCCCGGGTTAACAAAGCAAGATAAGGGGAAGTGTGGAAAAGCCCATAGACTTGAGCCCACTTCATGAGATGCATGTATGCTGTGTACTCTTGTGAAGATTTCCTCATTTCCTTGTTACCCCCCAACTATACATGTCCAAGATTCCACAGAAAGTGGAACTTTTCCCTTTCTGCATTATGCTGTGGAAGGCTCAGCCTTCCCATAAGCCACATAGGACCTATGTATCTTCACATATACCTCTTTGTGTAGCCGGACTGCTTTTCTGCTGCGCTACTACAGCTTGACCAGCAGCTGGCACTGCCTGCTTAGGTTTCCCCACACCTTTGCCGTTGGCTGCGGTGCTATTGGCTGGTGGTCTGTTTAGGGCTGATGCAGTTGAATTCTTGGTCCCTGGCAACCAAGTTCTGAAACAGAAAGCAACAAGATTATGCAGGGGAGAGAGACTGTAGCTCAAGCCTTTCCAACACACAGAGGCCATTGGTGCCAGCATGCTGGTGCGTTGGCACAAATGCTAGCACTTCCAAGTCTCTGGCAATTAGCTGAGACCAGAGTGGCAAGGTTATCCTTGACAAATGCCAGCCGTCAAGAGAAGAGAAGTGTTCCAGTGAGAAAGCTATAAAAAATAGATTTAAAAAATCAGATCACTTCCTCCGTTCTAGCCGCTCCTTGGGCTTCAGATCCTCAAAGCAAGTGGGGCGGGGGGGGGGGAGAGGAAACATAAAATTAGCCGTGCTTCCCATTACTCCACTTGTTTACGACATGCAAATCAGAGCCCTGGGGAAACGCAGAACCTTCCTGGAGAATATCCCCACCGACTCTCCGGGCCTTGCCTCCAGTCATTTCCAAGATTAAAAGAGGAAATGCATAAAAGCAAATTAAAAGTAGGTAAATGTACCTCTACAACTGCTATTTCTCTGCCCACTGCTTTCTTTTTGGTACACCGTACAGGTTGCCCCAAAGGAAGTTGATGGGGCAAAATTCTGCCTGTAGATTTGCCTTAAGAGGACCACTCATTTCTCAAGAGGTGGCCGAGTGAAGATGATTAAACAGATTCCTTTTTTTGTAAAGTGTGGCACATCACCAAAACTGGTATTTACTGTAGGCAGGGCGGCCTCTGCAGTACTTGCCAGCACAGTTCAAAAGACTGCTTCAGTAACCGTCGCTTTTAGTAGAAAACTGCCTGCTCCAGTGTGCAGTAGGGGAAGCACTGTACACAAGGCGATTGTGGGCCACATTTTCCTGAATCAGAATGGAAACTACACTTTGGTCGAGTTGGTTCAGGCACTGCACTGTTGCTAAGTGCACCCTATCAGTCTGTTCAGAGACTGCAGAGGTAGGACTCGCAGCAGACCCACAAAAACAGTACATGGGGTCATCTATGGGATGCATCGTTAAGTGGGAGGTGCACGGTTTTTGTCATTGCTGTGGTGGTGTTCAAGAAGCTGGCAGCCCACCCCCCGCCAATCACTCATCACATTACAGACCCACATCCCACTGTCCTCTGCACCTCTGTTCTCTGACTTCCTTCTAACGGAAGCAGGGCTGCATCTACTCACTAGGACACCAGTCCTTTGGGCCCTTCAATGTTGCTGAACTACAACTCCCATCAGGCCCAGCGAGCATGGCCAAGTCAGGGATGATGGGAGTTGTAGTTCAGCAACGTCCAGAGGGCCAAAGGTTCCCCACACCTGCACTAGGATGACAAACAGCCACTGTGGTGCCCGTGGAAAGGCTGGACTCAGGTCAGTCACCCTCTTAGCCTGGCCTGCCTCCTAGGACTGCTCCTGGGACAGAAGTACATGCTTTGCATGTACTGTATTAGGTACCATACCCAGCATCTCCAGGCAGGGCTGGGAAAGATCCCTCCCTGCAACCCTGAACTGATGCTGCCAGTCAGTGTTGGCAATGCTGAGGTGAATGGATCAGTGGTCTGACTCACAGCTCCCTGTGCTCCTCCGTTCCATACCTGGTGGGCTTTGTCTGTTCGGGTTTCTTGACTTTCGTGGAAGTTGCCTTTGGTGCTACAGAAAGAGCAAAGAAGATACTTGCCTTAAGTAAACAGCTGATTAAAGCACAGAACAAACGATCAGAAGACCCTAGCTGGATAAGCATGAAAGAGCTATCAAGTCGCCAGCAGAACAGGGAAGGGTCCTGGAACCTCATTTCTCTACCAGGTTTGAGTACATAGTGAGTGATTATCACAGCCAGGCCTGTGCACATATTTGCAAGGTATACAAGTGGAAACCTAGAAAAACAAATTACTAGGGGGTTTTAGGTGGGGGGGCAGGGAGGAAGGACCCTTCAGTTAGCCACATAGTTCCATGTTGTTCCCAAAATTTGGCCCAATTTGGGGAGGGAGGGTATATGGGAAGTTAGCATTGAGTTAAGCTGTGTTTGAGAGAACCTGGCCCAGATCACAGCCTTCTCTAGACAAGGATGTCTAGGAACAAACCTCAGAGGTGCCATGCAATGTCTTAAGGGGCTTAGCACAGCTTTAATAAGCCCCTGCTGAAGAGTTAGGCTGGCAATCCATACCTGAAGCCGTCACCTGCGTTTCCACTTTTGTGGGTTTCTGCTGCACCTCCTTCTCCTGACCGATCCTTTCTGAAGTCTTTGGCCCGCTGGGTCTGTCCCCCATGACCTTTTTCACTGCCCCCTTAGCAGACAAGTTGGTGGCAGCACTGGCCTTGGCCACTGGCTGCTTCGTCTGCAACACAGGCGGCTTCCTGGATGCTCCATTGCTGAGCATTCTGGGGGCACCGCAAGGAACTGTAGGAGGACGACTTGTAGGGGCTCCTGGCTGCTTCCTGCCAGGGACTTGCCCTGGAGCCCGAGGGCTCCTGCTGGGTGTTTGCTTTGCTGCAGGTGGACAGGCAGCCCGGGCTCCTTTACTGGCCGTTGCCACGCCATTCAGCCGTGGAGCTGGGTCTCCACCAGCAGCGCCATTGTCATCCATCTTCGTACCGACTGACACTGGGCAGGCTGTCCGTATCTCTCTGAACCGCTAGGCCAGGTGCAGGGCTCCGTTTTCACTTGCGACCTGAAAAAGAGGACCACCAACACTTTGTGTGGAACCCCACCCCAATGAAGCTCTGCGGGGATTGTGTGTAGTATTGCAGATGACTCTCACATCCCGTTGGCTCAGCAAGCTGAACCTAGCTGCTTCGGATGCAGAAAGCCAGCACTGACTATATACACAAAAGCATTCATATGCGGCCATCTAGTCACATGAAGCTATCTGCAGCTTGTTGCCAAAAGCTTTCAGAGAGGTGGATTTTACATTGGGGGACTGCAAAGAAAAGCATGAACATCCACACAGTACAAAACTAATTTTCTAGGGATGCCAAAGTCATAGTGGCAGCTGCCACATGTTGGAGTCTTACTGGTAAGTCAGATCAGTCAAGCAACAGTTGCGTTGCTAGGATCCACCTTAGAGTCACAAGGCCAATGTTGTATTGTTCATTAAATTGGCCCTATTTCTGCCACTGTGCAGTCCCCTTTGTAGAGCAAAGTGACAAATCAGGAACATTGCCGCCCAGAGAGCAGCATTTGCCCATGGCTGGCAACTATTTTAGCTGTCTACTTTGCAACAAGGGTTCCGTCACTCCCAGCAAAAAAAAGAAAAGAAAAAAATGTGTTCCATCAAAACCACAGAGCACTCAAGCTTGGGGGATGTGGTGAGAAAGAAAACCAAAGCCACCAGCAGAAGGAGAACCTGATATTCCTCACCATGCTCTGCTCCCTATGCCTTCCCAAGTGACTTATCGGTGGAAGAGCAGCTGGCAGGGACAGGCCAAGAGAGAGTATAACTTGAAAGGAGGACTCTTCCCAGATGGCATCCAATGGACCGTCAAGGAATGTAAAAGATCACTACAAAATTTACAACCACTACTGTAGCTGAAATTTATATTCAACAATAAATCCTACGCCGCAAAACCAAGGCAGTTCAGAGCCATACTATTAGATAATTAGATCTCCTATCGAAGCCCTTTTCAGTATGACCAAAGAGAGGAAGTTATTTTAAACATGTCTTAGCTTTGGAGGGTGGGTTGTTGTTTTTTAAGGGATTTGTTGAAGACAGTTCAATTCCTGCCTCTAAACTGAGGAGAGACTCAAAACTTTACAGGGAAAATTGAAGTGCCTCTGAGACAAGGTGAAAAGCAAAACAGAAGATGCAAATTTGTTTCAGAAAATGCCTCGCACTTACACACACTTGCTTGGAGCCTATTTAAAATGCAAGGTTTATCCACATTGATTATCCAGGATTGGCATGTAGCATACAAAAGAGCTGAAGGCCTTATGCAACTGCCATGCACTGAATCTTGGGTTGATTTGACGAGAGCAGCCTCCGCCAACAAATCAGCCCCTGCCAGCACAGAACACTGGCTGAAGCCGAAAGCAGCTGGAGGGTACCAGGTCGGGAGAGCTCCCCTTATGAGAACCTTGGGTGCACCTGATGCAGTTTGCACAGCAGGTTTGGGACCAACCAAGCCTTGTTGCCAGGGGTAATTTTGCACCTGAGCAGAAATGTGATGAACTGTGGCTGCAGAGGCCACAATACATGATAGCACTCCTCTCCAGGGGAGAGGGCAGAAGACAAGGGGAGGGCTGCCAAGCCACGTGGTCCAACGTTGACACTACCAATGATCTATTTTCCTGTGCAGGAAGTAAAAGACTAACTGGCCCTTGGCAGCCTCTGCACAGTCTTCCCAGGCAATAAGTGTCATCATAGAATACTTTGCCCGCTGCCCATGAACTGACAGAGCTGACTTAGGTAGATAGGTCTCAAGTCACCCACTGACTTAGAGAGGCTCTTCCACCTATATCCTAGGGCACCCAATGGTCCACCAGCAGATCACATTACCTTCTGCCCACTCTAGAGAAGCCATATGCAGAAAGCTTCAGTGACTGCTGACAGCTACTAGATCCTGAAGGCAGTTCCCAGGGTCATTTCCATTCTGCTCCTAGAGCACAAGGCAATGAGGGGGCTATGAGTAGAGTCTTCACCCATATTTGCTTATTCAGCTGGTTGTTTTAAAGCCCTAACTGAACATCCAGGACATTTAGCCACTCCTATGCTGAAAAGAATGGTTAACTTTTAACCCATTGTTTGATGTGGGAGAGAAAGATGCACAAACAGCACCATATTTGCAAAAAAGCACATTTGTTCAATGCAACAAGAATGAACTTTATGGGACCAACCCCTTAAGTCACACTTGACACAACACCTCTCCGTGTAAATAAGCTTCCCAGTCAATATCAGCTATTGCCAAACAGTTCTGATAGGAAACTTTTGCCCTCCCACCCTGTTATTATCTTAAGAGGTCATTTTGTTTTAATACTGTACTTTGGTTTCTCCTGACCTTCTTGTCTCCTGCATGGTCAAGTTTCAGTTTCACTTTCTGCTTGCTGAAAGTGTGTACTCTCAAAAATCCCTTATATATGCATATACTGCATATGCCGTTCCTTGGAATATCACAGAAGGTAGCCATTTAACTTTTAAGTCATAACCAGCCTCCAATTTTTATTTTCCATATTGTTTTGTTAATGAATACAACTTGACATTTTAAAACCCAGCAGAGCTAAGTGTTGTTCATGCTACAGTTGAACTCTTTGAAATCTCTCTTACACACACCCTGCCCAAAACTGTATTTACACTTTTCCCCCACCCTTCTACTGCCCACCATGAGTACCTTTCAGTTGTCTCAAATATCTTGTTCGGTTGTTTATAACCCACCACAACATCCTGGCATGTTTATAATTCTGCATCACCCAAAGCTGCAAAGCATATGTTTCAGTCCACATCTGAGCCCAAGGCAGGCCCATGGGAAAACCTGCTTCTTTTCTAGCCCTTGAATGCTGCTGCACATTCTCCCAAACTTTCCAGCTACATTAGACACTCAACGCTCCCTCCTCTGCTCTTTCCTTGAAGCCATAAGAAGTGCAAGGGAGCTGCAGCCCCTCGCCCCCTGCCCCCAAAGCAAGAGAGTTAGATCATTCCAACAGTCACCCATTCACTTTCGTTTTTTTGTTTGTTCCAATTATTGTCCCAGGAGGAAGAGCTCTGCTAGCAAGCCTATCATTTCTCTTCTGGTTTTGGAGATGGCCATTACGTTCCCCAGCTACAACCTTGCCGATCCGCTTTAATTACACAAAGTAAGTACCAGGGAGATCGATCTAGAAGCATCAGTGTGTAAAGACACAGTTACACCTGCTTAGCTACCCCAATCCATTATCTTCCCCCCAACACAATCATCAATGACTTCTGCTTCCTGTTAGGTTAGGTAGGTGATTAGATTAGCAGACATCTCTCCCATTTAAAAACTCACCTGATTTGATGCATACTCCCCAAACTTATTTCCATCTTATAACTGAAGTACTTTACCTCACCAGTGATTTTCCTTATCCTTCAGTGTTCATGCACTGCCCTTCCTTTGCACACTTCTGTAGCAACATCATTTCACTAGCAAATGGTCCATACACCTTGCCCTAAAGGGTTTCATTCATTCATCTCAATCCCAAAAAGGCTTTGCCTTTCCTATAGAACAGGGGTCAGCAAGCTTTCATCAAGGGGCTAGTCCACTGTCCGGCTTAGACCTTGTGGGGGGTCGGACTATATATTGTGGGAAAAATGAACGAATTCCTATGGCCCACAAATAACCCAGAGGTGCATTTTAAATAAAAGCACACATTCTACTCACGTAAAAACACACTGATTCCCAGACCACCCGCAGCCTGGATTTAGAAGGCGATTGGGCCAGATCCAGCCCTCGGACCTTAGTTTGCCTATCCACGCTCTAGACTAGCCCATTTCTGCATATCTCAGCCATCCATCTAAAAGCCGCTAGCTCACCTGGATTCCCCCACCCCCATTTTTTTACTTTATTTCCTGTGGGATTTTTCCTGGAAGGGTAGCCTCTTTCCTAGAGAGGAGCTAATCGGGGGCGGGGGGGGGGGGAGGCTTTTTCTGTTGAGTACAAAGCCTTAATGCAAACTTTATCTCCATTTTAGAGACAGGCTCCTTTACATGTATACTGTGATGGAGGGGGAGAAAGGAACCCCTTTGTCCACTGTCAACTACATGGGACCCTATGAAAGGTGAGATAGTTGACATTTGTTCTTCCAGATTTGGTTCAGTTTGCCTTTCCTGCAAAAAGGCAGCCTCAATTTCATTTTATCTTTTAAATGGATTCATCCAGCAATACCAGGGAAAGCCTATTCACTCTCACAAAGAAGCAGAGGGTGGGGCTGTGTGTTCATACGAGATGGTAGCTCATCACCACTGCAAATCCCTCCCTTAACAAAGGAAAGGGCCTGCAGATCTTAGGAATTGGTCCCTCCTGGTTTCATGCGAGACTTTTTAGGGATGGGAGCCACTTCCCCCTGTGACCCCTGACATTATGGAGGCTTTGTGTATTTTGTTTGTTTATATATAATATAAACCTCGCTTTTCGGTACCGACGCTTTTAATGCACTTGTAACCTTAGCTCGCTTCAATCAGCTTGCTGGAAAAAAACCCTTTCTCATCACGCCTTTTTTAAAAAGGAAAAAATGCCCTGCTTACTGCACTCAGAGAAAGTGCAACAAGAATAGCCACCAACGGGTACAGCAAATGCAGTGTGCAGCTCCCCTCTCCGAGGGTGACGAGTTGGTCGGAGAGGGAGAGCGGACCGGGCTAACAGGCTAACACAGCAGATTCTGGCCCGAAGGCTTCACGAAGCCCGGAGAAGAGCCTGGGATCCAGCTCCCAGTCTTCCCTTTGGCCGGGAGGATCCATTCAAAAACTGCCCAGCCTAACAAAAAAGCCAACACCCCGCCCCGCCCCTCCAGATCAGGGCTGTTCGCTCGGTCCGCTTTGCACCTGCCGGCGCCATGTGCACCGGAGCCCCACGCGCCCCCCCACCCAATAAGCTGACCCCCAGCACGTGGGAAACCGGGGGAAAGAGAAGAGAAGCAACCCGCCCTGCCCAGCCGTGGGGGGAGAGGAGAGCCGCCCAGACCCTCTCCGCTCCGCGCGCAGTTCCCAAAGCTCCGGCCAGGGGCCGCCCGCCGCCGGAACTCCGGGCGCCCCCTCGACGGCTGTTACCTCGCTCGCTCGCGGCGCGCCGGGAAGCCGAGCCAACCGTCCCTCGGCCGCTCCAGCAAGCGAAGGAGCCCTGGGGGGCTTTTGTCTCCGTGCAGGGGATGCTGCCGGCCGGCCTGGGCGTCGCTGCTGCTGGTGCTGCTGCCGGCGGCGGCGGCGCCTGCCCTGGGCGTGTGTGGCCGGAGGGCGCGGAGGAAGGCGGAGTGGAGGAGGCGGCGGCAGCAACGCCAGAGACGCACAAAGTAGGCATGGGGAAAGGGGCGGGGCGGGAGGGAGAGCAGAAATGCCCCTCTCAATTACCTGGACAGCCAATGGCAGCGCCGGTTGGGGTTTGGAAGGGATGATGTCACTCTCGCGGGGAGAGGCTGGCGCTGCGCGGATCAATTGTGTCTTCGGCTGCGCCGCCGGCAGCTATTATGGCCCCCGCCCCGCCCCCGCCCATGTGGCAGCTGGTTAATAGTAATTCAGCCGCGGGGGGGGGGGGGAGCGTTAACCCTCCGCCTGCTGGAGCGCTGATAGCGAGCCTGCTACTGTCAGAAGAGGACACACGGGGCTGGTTCACACGTGCGCGGATATACCCCCCTTCTGACCTGAACGTGTGAACTGGTCTTACTGAAAAGAGTTGTTCGAGCAGGGGCCGACCCGGATTGCAGGATCCTGCCTGAGTCAAAGGGGCCCTTAAGTGGGCCCTCCTGGCAGACCGGGCTGGCCCACCCTCCCCATCCCCAAGCAGGCTCACTGTCTGGTAGTGGTACTGACAGGAGCACCAGGCAGGCCTGCACAGCTTTGCTTGCCTGCGGTTGCCCTTTCCCGTTTCCGCACCATGAGGATATTCCGGAGGGCCACAGTCTCCCCATCCATTATCTGTACTGTAGCCCTCTGAAACAAGAATTTGTTCCAGTTCCTCAGACAGTGATCTCATCCAAAAGATTTGCCTCAGGCGTTCTAAAAACTATAATATCCACAGAATGAAGAGACAGAATTGGAAAGGCTGGAATGATCTACTACAGGACGGACCCAGAAGAAAAAGCAACTGAACACAGCATTTTGTCAAAGGAACCAGCCCAAACTGTTCCTTTAAAAAAAGCCCAACAATTTTCCTCAACAACTTTTGGGGTGTCCTGGTTTTTACTTTTTGAAGTATGGTACGGTATCAGCTGCCAACAATGCCTTCCTAGTGTCTGCAAGGACCCACAGTTAAGAATAAATGGGCACAATGCTTGCATATTTTTTTTAAGGCAGCATAAGATAGTGGGAAGATATTTCATTTTCTCAGGACACACTGCTGCCAACCTGAAAGTCACCAGCATTTAACAGCAGCAAAAACTTTTACGAGGACTCCAGTGTGAAATTGCTGGATTAGAATTTATGAGTACAGTAAGTTTAATCCTATGTATTCAGATCAGGAATTTCTGTCTCATGATCTCTTGTCTTTCATGACCTTTTGGCCCAGTTGTTCACAATTGTTTTCTCTATAGCCATGCAATATATGTTTGATGAACTGGGCTCTAGTCCACCAAGTCTTATGCTGCAATAAATTGGAGACTCTTCAAGGTGCCACAAGTCTTTCTGGTTGTTGTTGTTTGCTTTCCTTTGCTTTGCTTTGCTTTGCTTTGCTTTGCTTTGCTTTGCTTTGCTTTGCTTTGCTTTGCTTTGCTTTTAATCAACATGTCATCTTTGTGCTTTGTGGCAGCAGAGTCCAAGTGGCTTACACACCCTGCTATATTTTACACCATGCTACTTCTGAGAGCTGCTTTCCAAAATCAGCTGAAAACAAAACACTTAATATAGCACTATATTATCTAGCACTGCCCACCCCCATGTCTAGCATTTTCTTTCATGTTTGCTCAGACCTGCAACTTGCCTTAGGGCCTTCTTCGCAGCGTGCATCCTGATGGTGGACAAACTAATTTGGATTGTATTTGCAGGCTGCAGCTCCTGAGTTAGATGCTGCATGGTGTGTTGCAGAAAGGCCTGATGTTGAAGTTATCTCCATCCTTCCTTAGCCTACAAGGAGTAGTGAGGATTATTATGGGAAGAGTTGTCCTGGCCTTCGGAGTGAAAACTTGCTTCTGGCAGCTAATTCCAGAGGTGGGTGCTTCTTGCTTGCCTCTGATCTCCTCTGTGTTTTTTTTAATTTTTTGTTTACTTTAGGAGTGAAAATGCTGAATCTCAACACTAGGGGAAGAGCAGGGCTAGCCCAAATCATTTTGCTGCCTCAGGCAAAGGGCAAAATAGTGCCCCCTCTCCTTCCCACGTACAGAATTCAACAGGACTGGAGACGAACCTGAGTTCCTCAACACTCCCAATGGCTGTGTGTATTGGCTCTTTCTGCACCCAGAATTTCTCCTTCACTGTCAGCTGTGCTCATTCATCACCACCACCCTGAAGTCCCTTCATTAGTCCCCCAGAACTTAGCCTGGATCAGAGTTGTCTTATGTAATAATTGTTTAATTTTATAAAAACCAAACAAAGATTTCCATATATCCATGTATCTGCAAAATATAAAACCGCTGAACCTTTTCATTTTAATACATAGATCTCTTTAAAATAAAGCCCACTATTCATTAGATGAATTGGGAGAAACAGCAGAGGAGGAGGAGAACTGGAAAGCACTTTGCACAATGAAAATAGCTCTAATATGATTATTTAAGAAAAATTACAACAATAATAATGGATAAGGAGAGAGACATTCATCACATATGGCTGCTATACCTGGTTAATTCTTTATAGGCCATATGGAGGTTCCATCACCCCACCCTAACCAGGCACCAGGGCCCGAATCAGAGATTTCTGCATGCGCTAGGAAGTTGCACATGTGCTGCTGTGCTTAAAAATGCACACATCCATTCCCCCCAGCGACATGGTTAGTGCTCCTCCAGTCCTGCTGGCTCTAATTTTTGTGTGGAGAAGAGGGACACTGGACTCAATCCATCACCTTCTCTGCCTCCCCTCCAACCCCCCTCTTCAAGGATCAGCATGGATAGAGCTGGCAATGTGTTCAGCTGTACACTCTTAAGCAGGCTGGATCAGATCATTTCACTCCTACTCCAGCCATTACACTCCAGTAAGGGAGATCAATGAACAGCAACCTCTTTCCA
Organism: Podarcis liolepis; assembly: GCF_965112155.1. Lineage (NCBI taxonomy): Eukaryota > Metazoa > Chordata > Lepidosauria > Squamata > Lacertidae > Podarcis > Podarcis liolepis. The sequence goes on from NC_139555.1 coordinate 43,676,000, forward strand.
CTCACAAATTGAAGTCTTTAATGAGCCAAAAAGCTTTGAGATTGAGATGAGGGACGGTAATAACACTCGGAATTGTTGATTACTGTTTTGAGTACTGATTTGCAACTGTCCCAAATCCCACAATTTATTTTATGTGTTTTCAGCTTGGGAACAGGTGGTGTAGATTATATAGTGCAGTCCAGTGAAGCAGCCGGAGGTTGCAGACTTAAGCACTCTCTCTTGTGTTTGCTAAGTTGCATAGCGTTAAAAGTTTTGGAGGAGGTAGGCCGTATTCCGAGGGCCTTCTAACCCCTGGACCCAGCAAGTGTTGAAATCTAATCAAGGATTCTAATTCCTGGAAAAGCTAGGCTAGCTTCCTGGTGAGGTGACAGACTGGGTACTGGGCTACCGATGGAACGGAAGTGGCTCAGCACCAGAGGGCAAAAGGGTGGGCCTCCTCCCTCCGCTGGCTGGAAGTTAGAGAGACGAGGGTCAGAGTTGAGAGTGAAGTTATGTGAGTTAGAAGATGGAAGCAAGGCAGCAGGCTGGTAAGGCAGAGGGTCAGAGTGATGCCTGATTTCTCTTGCAATCCAAGGCTGCGGCTATGGGAGAAGCAAGACCCTTCTGGGGTGTCAATGCTGTGAACACCTCCATTGTAGGCTTAGATTGTATAGAAGTGTAAATCAACTGTGCACCATAGCCTCCGCTGTGCCACGCTCCAAGGAAACCGAACCTTGGGTAAGTGTCACGGGGAGATTAGAGTGGTGTACAACAACATAATGGAAAGACATCTAGGCTTGAGCAGGGAGAAAGCCATTGCTGGAAACCATAAAAATAAACTCTACCCTCCTAACCCATCCCCGGCCCCAGTTTCAATGGACTTGTGCTGCAGTGGATACAATGAACCATTATTATTATTATTATTATTATTATTAGCATATTTTCATGACATCTTTTAGAGATCTGGTCGCTGCTTCTGGCTCCATAAGATACCTCTTTTTAAACATTTAAATTCAGAAAATCCATAACCCCAAAGGTGACACTTCTCACAGATTTTGTGAGTCAATGAATATACTAATTCCAGAAGACAAGAATTGGATTGTCATTGCTTGTGGAGACATAGCTAAATTACTTTACCCCTCTCCTATTTCTAAAAGCTGGTCTAAAAGCAAGAGGCTTTGGTCTCTTACTCCAGAAACCACATTCCATGCATGGTTCAGGCAGCCAACCTGGCTTTTACAGAGAAGGTGGCCTCTAGATGGCAGTAAAGTCACACTGCTGTAAGATCCCCTCTCCTGCCCTACAGGCACTGTGACCCAAGGTAAGTCTCTTTCCAGGTCTTGAAGCTTGTTGTACAGTTACAAACTCCTCTCTGAAATCCAGGACAGCTGCTGTCAGTCCGGCTAGCAAATACAAGGCCAAGTGGTCTGACTCTTTGTATAGAAGCTTCTGGTGTTCATTTGTATCCTTAAAATGAGATTTAACCAGTGCAGAACAATGTTAGCATCATCTGTATCTTACCATCTTTCTGTTAACATGAGCATTAATGGCATATTTCTTATTCCACCCCCTTGCAAAATAATGACATATTGCTAACCTATTCATTTTGGGACCTACTAGAATCCAAATATCTTCAGGGGATGTCGTATGCTGGTGATTTTCATCATGTTTTGTATTTATATGCTTGTAGGGTTATTGGAGTGGATAGCATTTAGCATTCACCTTTGGTGAATTCGGTTTGAATGTTTTCAGATCAGCACTCCTAACAAAAGCAGATCTAGGAGTGCACAACCGGTTCGATGGCGCCAGAGGTGGGGGGCGGGGCGGATCCTGACCACTTAAATTTGAGACACCAAGATTCTCACTGTTCCCATTTACTGTAAATCAGCTCATGTTGATTCCCTATAGCAGTGGATTTCAACCAGTGTGCCATGGCACCCTGGGGTGCCTTGAATGATGGTCAGGGGTGCCACAGACAACACTGGCCTCTGCCCCTCTTTCCTTCCTTCCCTCCTCTGATGCCCTCTTGTGTCTCTGCCTCCCAAAGGCTTGCACAGCTGATGGTTGCAGCAGCCCAGGCTATAAGCTCCACAGGGAAATGGTGCCTCTGGGAGGCACCTCTCTTTGGGGGAGGGGGGCGGCTCAGAGACCAGGGACGGCAGCAGCAGCTGCCCAGAGGACTCCCAAGGAGACGGGAGAGGAGGCTGAGGGAACACTCCACAAGAGAAGGTGTTTGAAAAAGGATGAGAGGCTGCCAGCTCTGCAGGCAAGGGGTGACATAACTGGGCTCCTGAGCCCCACAGGGGAGCCGCAGAAAGAATGTAGTTGGTCAAGGAAGCCGTGGACTCAAAAAGGTTGAAAACCTCTGCCCTATAGTATTTGAAACCCTGCCTCCCACCATTCAGTCTTAGTCAAATGTAATATGTATATGCATAGTCTTCTGTTGCTCCATTGAAGTGTCTGGTAAAAATGGTAGAATGGCAGTGGGCTGAGACTGTTTAAAATAACACTGAACGCGAACTATATAAAACCTACTGCATTCCCCATATCTACTAAATTGGTTCACCTGTAAAAAGAAACCATTAAGACATTTGGCACAACTTAAAGAATAAATATATGTCAGCTGCTAATAATGAGGATGTGATAAATATGGTCACTAGTATCTCATGAAGAAGGCTTGTGCATGTTTACTTAGTAGTAAGACCCAATCAGTTCAGTGAGGCAAACTCTCAAGAGAATGTGATTAGGATTGTAGCCTTAAAATCATAACTGAGAGCCCAAGAATACATTTTGAAAATAACAAGAACCCCTCAGTTCCAACCAAGGTCAGGTCCTGCTGGTTTTGCAAATCCAATTTCCTCCTACATTGGGAAGAATGGAGTTCAGGGGCGATGGCTGTAGAAATGGAAAGCAACCAAGGTTACCTATCACACACCCCTTGAACATTTTATATCAAGCCCTTTCGCAAGGGCAGTGTCATGATTTTCCTACACCCAAACCTCCAAGACGACGGAAAGAGGCACAAACACCAGAATGAAATGACAGGCATTTCATTCTAGCAACTTTTAAGATCCAAGAGGGAGAGTGGAATCAAAAGCTCTGCTTAAAAGATGCAAAGCAAGGAAGGCTTCATTATGAAGCTAAATAGCCGACACTCCAAACCAGCGTTGAAGCTATAATATTTATGCAAAGAAGGTAAATAAAATAAAATCTCCTTATTTGTAGCAAAGCCTACTTTGCTGCGCTCATAAATATAGTTTTCCTCAACAGGACAAGAAAGACTTAACAGTTTAATATCTGTTCCAACATTGCCCCCCTATTCTCTGACGATCCCTGTTGCTGCTCACCAGGAACATATAGGGAACATGATTAATTATTAAAAAGTGCTTCAATAAATCTAGGAGGAGGTCTCTTTAAGCTTAGCCATGGTGCAACAGAATTGCTGGAGAGGAGAGTCTCGCCAAATGGGGGATTGCCTTTTACAAATGACTGTTCCGGAAATCAACATGTCTTAGTCTGGAGGCAGATGCTGATTTTCAAAGGAAGAAAGTGATTTTCAAAGGAAGAAAGTGATTTGATAAAGTGTTTCCCTTCTGCTACCATCACATCTGGATAAATAGGGTCTGCTGGTTTTTTAAATAACACAGAAAATCTCCTTCAACTCTCAGCCCTCCCTCTTTTTTGTTTTCAGTCTGCAATGTGTGTGTTTACTCTGATTTCCCCATTTTAATTTTTTAAAAAATATTCCCCCCAACCCAAGTTTGAATAACAGTTCGGCAACACGCAGAAGGATGAGCTGGGAAACAGCACAAACTGGAGAAAGAAGCCAAATGTGCACGGATATGCCCTTCCCTTTCCGCATTGTTGTTGCCAACAGGTTTCTTTCTCTCCATGAAACCATCTCACCACCAGGGTGTGCTGTGAGCAGGAGGCAAGGCAGCCCTTCGGTTGAAAGGAGGACAGAATGGGAAGCAAAGGTTTCCAACTGAGACAGACAAGGAAGGAATTAGAAGCACAGGTGCAAACAGCAGGCGGTGAAGGGGAAGCAGGTCCCTGTCAACCCTTGTTTGGCCATTTTCTCAATAATTCACAGGGTTAAAAAAGCAACAGCAGCAGCAGCAGACAGCATGGTAGAGTGGCAGCAATCACCTGACCTCTGGGTAGCTAAGTTGCTTCTGCTTACCTGGAAGGGGAGGGGCCAGGCAGCGAGGAGGTCAGCGCAGTGCAAACACACCAGGAGTGCCGGTCTGCCTCTGCATTTGCACCATGGTGACCTTCTCACTGCCTTGCCCCCTCCACCCATAGTAGCAACTCAGTTGCCTGGAGGTCAAGTGAGCACTGCCACTCCACCATGGCTTCCTCTACTGGCCATTAATTTGAACTCTGTACCAAAACTCATCCTAATTCATTATTTGTGGGACTGTCTTGAGGTTGCATTGCCAGATTTCAATCTAAAAAGGACCGTAGGATCTTAGGGAGGCATCCAGGGCAGATCTGACTCCCCCTCACCCCAATCCAGTCCAGCTGTGGGTTATCTGCCTTGCATCCTCCTCTGCTCTTTCCAGTCAAAGGACCTTAAGGATATCAGAGCTGTCCATCTTGGGATTTGGCAAATCAAACCAGAGAATTTACAGCTATCCCTAGTGCGCAAGGGCTGTGCTTCCTCCTTCCTTCCAGCACTGTGACCAAATCATGGACTGTGGAGCCCTAAAAGTGGCTGCAATGGGGAGATCTCTTTGTTTGACTCCCATTTTGTTGCCCAAGGCCCAGTTCCAGCCTGAGCCTGGCTGGGCTGAATGGAGAGATTGAACCCAGCGACATGAGATCCATTCCTCAAATCGCTAGATCTCTAGACTCCCAGGCACAGCACAATGTAATCAACCCATATACTGAGGAACTAGTGCACCTCCAAAATCCATGTTGCCTTTCCTAATTTTAGTCGCATTTGCATTCATGGAAGCAGGGCAGGTTTAGGATGTCCTGTTTTCTCCTGACATCAGGCAGAGGGGCCTCAAGTCCATAGGGGTGATCCAGAGTCACTGGAGATGTGTCGACTCAGTTCCCGAGGGTAGCGGGCTCCATCACTCCAGGAATTTGTGAATATCCCCATTGAGCTGGTACCGGGGGCCCATGGCAGGTTCGCTGAGGAGCGGGCAATGTGCCGGGCCGCACTGGCAAGTGTGGATCATCATGACGTTCTTGGAGAAGGAGCTCCCATCCGGGCAATGGAAGGGCACGCTCAGGGTGCGAGTGCGCAGAGGGACACAGCAGCGGCCATCCAAGCAGGACCCGCAGTAGCTGGGCTGGTAACGGCGTGGGCTCTTGCAGCCAGCGTAGCTGAACCTCACCGGCTCACGCACTTTGTGTGTCCGCAAGCACTTCTTGCCCTTCTGAAAAGAGGAGAGGAAAGTATTTGCACTGTGTGCAAAAGAATACAGCCCAGGAAAGCTGTATGCACACAAAGCATACAGCTGGAGAACCTAGTCATGGAATAAAATAATAGAATTGTAGAGTTGGAAGGGAACATGGGACAGTTGCAGGAATATGCAGCTGTCACATATGGGGGATCAAACCTGCAACCCTGGCATTATCAGCACCACGCTGTAACCAGCTGAGCTATTCTTCTTTCTAGTAAACAAGCACACACACCTCTTAGCCCCACAGGCACCATTCCTGTAATATAAGCCTGGAGCAGAACATCTCACCATCTTGGGCCCTAATCCCTCCTGTTAGGCTCTCTCATTCTCCAAAACCTGCCATTTTGAATGGTTGGGAGTGAGGCAGACTCTGCTCTCGTGTCCCAGATGCTGGGCTTCTGTGGTAAGCAGTGCCCTCCCCTATTCCCTGCTCGCCCTCTTCCCGCCTTCCCAACCCTCACCTTTAGTTTGGAAAAATCAGGTTTCCCGCAAGGCCTGATCTGACACAGCCGGGTCTCTTTGATCAGTTTGCACTTCGGGTTGTCACTGGTGACGCGGGTGGAGATGCCGAAGCCGCAGCTCTTGGAGCACGGCGACCAGTCCGTAGTCTGAGCCAAGCACTTGTGCTGTTGCTTTGCCACGTGGCTTTGGAAGAATGGCCTCCATGCTGGGGAAGAGAAGGGAATCCCAGTTACTGCACTGTCATTCTGAACCCAAAGGGAACGGTGAGCAATGTACTGCCAGCAGCTACACACATTGGCCAAGCATAAAATGAGATTGAAAGGGATTAAGTTCCTTAAGAGATGTGGAACACGTCTGTTCTGTTCTCTGGATGTTACTAGACTACAGTTCCAATCATCCCCAGCTACTGGCCATGCTGGCTGGGAATGATGGGAGTTGGAGTCCAGCAGCACCTGGGGAGCCACAGGTTTCCTGTGTCTTCCACAAACGGAAGGCAGGCATTAATGGGCAACAGAAGAAGGCAATTGTCTCCTTGTCCTGTAGATGAGCTTCCCAGAGGCATCTAGCTGCCATCATGCTAAGTCAAGATGACTCAGCAGGATTCTTCTCCATGGCAGCCACACCATTCAAAATGGCAACTACAGAAAGAGGCAAGGCCACATGTTGGGTAGGAAACATGGGAAATGAGTTTGTAGGGGGGAAATGGAGGGAAGAGGGTGTGGATGTGGAGGCTGTTCGGGACTCTGGCAACTGAGAACCCATCAACTCCATTTAGACTAAACTGGCATCTGTAGAATAAATTCCCAGTAGGTGCAAACTCTTGTCTTCTGGGAAGGAAATGCCTGCATTCCTCTTTTGCCATGGAACCACAAAACAAAATATGCAGGAGTAGTGGCATCCCAACCAACCATCACTTGGGAGCAAGAGTGATACAGGAGATTGTGTGAACAATCCCTCTCAGACAGATTTAATGCTTTTCGGTCCCTCTCTTATGCAACCACTGCCATGCTTAGTCGAAATAGCAACTGGGAACCAAAGCAAATGCAAGTGAAGGATCACATTTCCTGCCCCTCGGGAGCATCAGATATAGATCCTGAAAGGGCAAAGGCCAACTCCCACTCTTACCCCTATTTATGTTCTGTGTCTCCACCCTGTTTAGATGCCGCTTCCACGCAACACAGTGCCAGCTTTCCATTTCCCGCCCTTGGAGCAAAACGGTTATAAACTTGGCCAGCTGCATCTTAGGCACTTCTTCTCAAGGCGCAACCTTTCCCTCAGTGCCTTGGTGCACAGACCGCATGAGGCCCAAGTAGTAGGAAGTGAAGACACCAAGGTACTTGGAGGCAGGAGGAAATTTCAGGATTCCAATTAGAGAGTTAGTAGCAAAGCCACTAGATTGCTGTCAAAAAGAGAAGGGAGCTACATCGCCACTAGCTTGTGTGAGACACGGACCTAGAAATTGATAGTGCAAGGAGGTTTCATGGGTGAGATGGTGTCCCAAAGCGGTTTAAGGAGCAGCTTGTCATCAAAGAGCAATGCCACACAGTAAGCAGATGACTTTTAAGCCTTGCAATGCGGCCTGCTAATAAACATCCTGGTATGACATCCGACAGTACATTATCCTACAAGGGAATGCCTCTGACAGATGCAGTCTCACAAGCAATGGCTGGAAGCTTCATCTTACTTTGCTATGCCATTTCCCATGGGGCAGATGCAACACACTGCTGCACAGCTCATAAAGCAGTTTTAGTTTTTTTGGTCCAAAGGTACCTATCGTTCTAAGCTGGGGAGGTGGAGAATCCCTACAGTCATAAATCACCTCATAACTACCTATATTCAGGTCCCCAAAGCAATTGTTTAAATTGTGATGCACACCAAATTTAGCAACAACCACAAATATAGTGCCCAAGACTATCCCCACGCAGACACTCTATTCCTATGCAAACATTAGAGTGACCTAATACGATGGAAAACATCCAGTATAAAGGGATGCCTTCCATTCTAAGGATTTCCAAAGGAGCAGCCATGTTTGTTGTTGCAAAAGAAACTTCCAGGTGGACTCGTCTCGTCATCCATTTGCAGGCCACATTCCCATCTGGACAACCTTCAAGCGTTCAAGGGGTGGGTGGGGCAAGAGGCAAAGGGAGCCAAGCAATCAGTGCAAATTTTAACTCAGACAGTACCCTACTTTCTAGACTCGCTCACACGCTCCTCTCGGTCCACGCATGCAAGCTTGAGGCATTTTCAGAGACACACACCAGCCTGCCAAGAAGACTCAGGAAGCGTGCAAAGCCAGGCTAGCGAAGCAGTGGTGTCGCCTGGGGATAGGGGGTGTGCTCGATGAGAGGGTGTGGCCTAGGGGAAGTCCCAAGGGAGTGGGGGCGGGACTTATTCAGCCCTGGGGCCTGAGCCTCCCCATCCCTGCTGTAGTCCATGAAAGCTTATGCCACAACAGATGTGTTAGGTCTTTAAGGTGCCACAAGCCTCTTGGTATAAATACAGGCAGAGGCTGAATAGCATTCCTGCTCCTCCAGTCGCAACAGCTCTGACTGCACCCTTCAGCCCTCACCTGGTAGGTTTTTCCAGTGTCCGCCTTTGCCCACATAGATGAGCTCATTGTCACTGGAGTCGCCATTGGCGTTGTACTCAAAGGTGACCCCTCCATACTTCTTGAGTCCTTTGCTGCACACAAACTTCTTGCAGCACTGGCCAGGCACCTTCAGGAGTTTGGGGCTGGGGCAGCCCAGGGAGGCCAGGGGCAGCTCTAGCGGGCAGAGCGGCTGGCAACCCACAGCCCCGTCGATGCAAGTGCACTGGTGTTTGCAGCTGGGCTGGAAATTCTCCCCGTTCTGGTAGATGCGGCCGTTGTATTCGCAGGTCCGGCCTTCTTGCTTTGCTGAGGAGGTAGAAAGGTATGTGTTATTCAGTTTCAGAAGTTGGATTAAAAATAAAAAAGTGATGCTGACTGTAAGGTCCCTGTATTTGAGGACCCAGCTACAGGCATCTGGATCGGTTTCAAGAAGTCATCATGGAATTGCACGAGGGCAGCAGTTTCAGAGATCCTTTGAAATAAGTGCCAACAGGCAAATGGTCTTCATCCCAGCAACACAAAATCCTCCATTCACCTAAACTGGTGTCTAGTTAGGGATTGGCATCCATGGTTACCACAGATCAATGACGGGAGACCAGATAATTTTTTAAAATAGCCAAGAGGTGATAGGGTGGGAGAGGACTCTGAGATCACTTCCTGCTTCCCTCTACTCATCCGCAACTTCAGGCCAACCTGGGAGTGAGCTACATAACAGCAAGCCTCATCCCTGGAGTCTGTGGATGTGAAAAACAGAGCAGGACTTAACCTGCCAGCGTCGTAGGTAAGAGAAATACACTCCTCTGCAGAACTAGGTTTTTAGGGGCCATGTCAACAAGAAGAGAGTGTTTGGAGCTTTAAATAGCCATGTGAAAACAGGATGCGAAGAGCTCACATGGACCGAGATCGGGTTGCAAAGGCCTGAGCCACGCCTGGAGAGCCTATCTGCTACATGCAGCGTGCTTCCCCCTGGCCCACAGAGATGTGCCCTTCACCTTACTCCCCTGCAACTATTTAGACAACTTTTCACTTGCTCCTTGCTCTCTTCTTGGCATGTGTGCTCCTGAACGAAGATCTTACTTCTCACACTTTCCAGCAAGGGGCAGTGCTCAGACATACAGGGAAACAGGTGGTCCCAGACACAACCGTGACCCTGGTAAATGTACAGAATTGAAGTAGTCTCAAGGAAGGAGTGGGGAAAACATGCTTTCTCGTGGGAACAGTGTTGCCCTCCAGCATCACCTCCCAGCTCAGAGAGAGAGAGAGAGGTAACATGTAGCTTGCATATGTGGAGCCACAAGATGAATGCTAATACAGATCTACTAGGACCTTCAATGTTTCCAAAAGCAAGTGTGCTCTTCTGTGAGCGTCATAAACCTGCTACCTAGAAGGGAGCAAAATACCTGGTGTAGAAACTGCCAAGGAGCTCCCTTCCTCCTAGTCTGCAAATCTGGTTTTCTGTCCCACTGGGGGGAAAAGAATGAGTGGCTGGCTGACCCTGCAAAAAATGCTCACCACATCCATGAGAGGAGATAGAGGGGAGCAACAGAGGTTCACCCTCCACCAAGCGGAGCCACAACTCAAGAGTCCCATCGCTGCCCAGCTGCCCTCAGAGATCTCTTTCACACCAGACTTCTCCAACTTAGCACTTCCAGATGTTCCAGACTACAGCCGGTGCTGATGGGAGCTGTTCAAAACATCTGGAGGGCACTAGCTTGGTGAAGGCTGGATTACAAAGTCACTTCTCTCCAACTCCTGAGTTCATGCCATTTTAAAGCAAGCACACACCAAGAGAGGGAGGATAAAAAACAGTCATAGGAACAAACAAGCATGAAAAAGCTGCACAAATATTTTGCTTGGGGCAACTCTCGCCTTACTTAGGTGACCGGCAACAGAAGTTGCCCCAAGCAAATTTTCCAAGAAGCACTGAAGGAAACCCTTGATCAAGAGACTGGCTTTCTCAAAATGCTTCAGGAACAAAAATATTTGCGCAACTGTCTCTCCACACACACTCCTGTCCAATGTTTTGTGCCTCTTCACGATTTCCATTAACCTTTCTATCGTCATGGCAATGCCACGATGGATTCCACAACTACATCCGTCACCAGAGGGAGGTTGGATAAGAGACGACGTATTTTGCTACATCTGCAAATTACCTTCACCAGCCCTCACGGTGGCTCTGCCCAACCCTTCCGGACTTTGATCCTCTTAAAAGAAAACACACCTGGGACACGGGGACCAGTCATCCCTGATATGATTGCCAAAGCAGAATATGTACATCAACAGGAAATCCTTTCCTAGTCTAGCCCCAACAGAGAAGGTGCCTGACTAGGCTGGAGGAGAAGCCCTTGCTCCTTCCTCCTTCATTAAATTATGTGCCAGTTTGTGATTAGGTGCCAGTTTAGTACATAACATGCCACTGCCCAACATAGTTGGTTGCTGGTCAACACCCAGCACACTGGGTACGACTTAAAATCGCAATAATGATTTCAAAGTAACTTAAAATCGCAGTAATGATTTCAAAGCACTTTCTTGCAGAGTTCACATAAAATACAAAAAAAGAAAAAAGGTAACCAGCAAGCACAAAAACACTCAGCTGAAATTATCACCATGACCATCAACAGGATTAAGTAGCAGGAAGCATGGTTTATTTTGTATTTATTTAAAGCATGCACTCTGTTCAGTGACCGAAATAAATTGATTCATTCATTTAAAGCATTTATAAACCCGATAGAAACTTAAAATAAAACACATTCTATTTAGTAGTAGTAGCAGTAGCAGCAGCAGCAGCAGCAGACTGTGTTTCTTTCACAGTGCAAGGTAGGTTTACAAAACGGTTTCAAAAGTTATCATTTTACGATCACTGATAAACCATGACTCCAGCCAGCCCCACAAACAAACAGCTATAGAAAGGTCGAAGCCCTCCTCCGTTCCGTCCTTTCGCCTCTCTTACCCCAACAGATGCCCCGATTTGCCAAGGGGTCGGCCCCAAAATTGCACTCCAGGCCCTTGTGGGGGTCGCAGGGCGAGAGCTGGTCGCAGTCCTCGTTGAGCTGCCGGGCGCACACTTGGCAGCAGCCGCAGTCGTCCAGCACCAGGCTGATTCCGGGGGGGCAGCGAGGCGGGCCACCAGGGGGGCACCGGCACGTGGCGGGGCAGCGGGAGGCCACCTGCAACGAGAGAGGAATCCTAGAACTGGAAGGGACCACCTGAGTCATCTAGTGCAACCCTCTACAATGCAGGGATCCTTTTTGCCCTATAGGAGGCTCAAATCCATGACCCTGAGATGAAAAGTCTACTGCTCTACCGACTGAACTACTCCAGGGAGGTAGGAAAGGCGGAAGCTGGCCGAGAGGAGCACTCCGCGGGCAAGTTGGGGCGCTGACGCTCCGGATCAGGGCCCTCCTCCTCTCTTACAGCTTGCAGCGCTTGTGGGATCTTTGGGGACGCGCGGAGCTTAACCTTCGCCTGGCCGCCTGCTATGTATTTATTTTAAAGGCCACACCAAAATAGTTTCCTAGATGGCGCTACATGCCACGGAGTCCCGGCATTCTCGGCCTCCCCTACCAACGTGCCCGTCCCCTCCATCCCAAATAAATCTCCGTAATAAAATCCCTGCCACCACCATCAAAGCAGCCCCGCCACAGAGGCACCGGGGCTACAGCGGCGGCGGAGTTGCAGCTCCCAGGAGTCCACAGGGGCGGAAATTTAAAAACTCGCCTTAATGCTCGGTAAGGTTCTATTCCTGAGCGCGTCCACTCTGGACAGGCTCGCCAGATTTAAGCATTAGGAAGTCTCACACACCGGCCCGATTCCGCACCGCTTCGAGGCACAGAACACCTCCCAGGACCCGGGGATCAACCCCCACCCCCACCGGCCGGGACGCGTGTGAATAAATGTGGCTCCGCGAGTGCAGTCACGTTGGTGAGCCCGGGATCCACCGGGAGAGCCAGCAGAGGGGGTCGGGGGGCCAGCTAGAAACTGGAATCCAGAGTTTAGCGAGAGCTCGCTAGCATTTGATGAAACACCCCCTCCCCGAATGATTCTCGCTGCCTGGTGCTTGGTCACCCCTGCCTGTTATCATCAACAAGGTTGCGCGCACATTTCACTTGCTTAAGCGGAAGAGAAAGAGGTGGCTAAGCAAGAGCTACTCACCAAGGAGATACAGAGCAGGAAAGCAGCGCTAAACAGGACAGCCTGCCTCATTGCTGTCGGATAGGAGGAGACGCCAGAAAGGGAGCAAAAATACCAAAGGAGATGAAATAAAATAAAATAAAACGACTCGAGAAACTAACTCTCGGGCGATCGTAGAGCAGCTGCAAAATTGTCCCCAGGATCCTTCGGCTCCGTAAGCTCTCCGCACACCCCTTTTTGCGCAACTTTCAGTACCTACAAAGCAACTACGTTGTTTCTGTATTTATATTTCCCCGGGGCCCCTCCCACCTACCGGGCTGGGAGCCAATAGGAACCTCCTCGCCGGCCAATAGCAACGGTGGCGCACTTCCAAACATTCCAGGGGAGGGGCTTTGGAAAGGTGGGAGGGGCTGAATGAATAGAGTCATTCATAAAATTAGAAGGCTAGTGCATTCCGAGGCGATGCGCGCGTAGTCTCGCGCGGGCCAGGGTGTTCCGCTAAGCAGAGTAGCGCTTTTATGGAGACTGCTGAATAAGGCTCCTGCTCCCATAGGGCACATCAGTGCACAGGCATACCAGTATGAGGAGCAGCCGCGGCCACAGTCATTCCTGACATGCAAAAAAACAAATTAGAGCGAAGGAAAAAATCACGGGCGAAGGAAAATAAGCAGAAGGAAGCCAGCGTTTGCTTGGCCAGCGCCAGCCTCTGATCTGACACGAGGGCAGATCAAAGGCCCACGAAACCAGAGAGAGACAAATGGGTGGGGTCTTTCTGGGGGACCAGAATGTGGCTAAGCGCGTGATCCATTTACTTGGGAGTAAGCGCCTTTGAAATCAACGAGACTTCGGAGTGCGCGCGCACAATATTCACCCTGCAATTGTAAAATCATTAAATTGTACCAAAATGGCATCAGAGGGGGCAACAAGCACCACCAGATAAGGGCTGAGGAAGATAAAGTGGCGGGCGGGGGGATGCATCCTCTCCTTAGCCCCTTAGAGGAGGGATGGGATATGTACCTAATCAAACATCTTTGCAATAGTGTAAGTTAAATTTCATCCTTTATCACATTTTATAATTGGGAAACTATGTCCTGGTTTGCCTTTTTAAACAAAAGTACCAAAGATCTGCAAAAGGATTTTGAGAATGAATGATTTACCTTGAAATATTAAACTGATTCTGATACTGTCATTCAATTGCATGGGGCTAAATCCGCTTTCAAGTAAATTACATTCATTCTACTGAAGCAGAGACAAAACTGATATCATTGAGCCTGGCTATGAAGGTAAAGGTAAAGGGACCCCTGAACATTAGGTCCAGTCGTGACCGACTCTGGGGTTGCGGCGCTCATCTCGCGGCCAGCATGACAAAGCCGCTTCTGGCAAACCAGAACAGCACATGGAAACGCCGTTTACCTTCCAGCCGGAGCGGTACCTATTTATCTACTTGCACTTTGACGTGCTTTCAAACTGCTAGGTTGGCAGGAGCAGGGACCGAGCAACGGGAGCTCACCCCGTCACGGGGATTCGAACCGCCAACCTTCTGATCGGCAAGTCCTAGGCTCTGTGGTTTAACCCACAGCGCCACCCGCGTCCCCTAGCCTGGCTATATTGGAGCTAATAAGAGATTGGTGATTTCCACTTACCATAAATCAACAGTGCCTCACAGACATTAATGGGCCCAAAGTTTGAGCAAATCAGCCATCCTTGTAAATAATATGATAGGATCCCCACTACCTCCAATGTTGAGGGTCCAGCCATAATTTTTTCATGGTAGATCTTCATCCTATAATTGCTGATAGATTTGAAATAAGCCTTCTCCACTTACATGGAAAGTGTTGTGAGTTCACTAGAGCAGTTTCCCAAAGGTAACAAGTAAAAGCAATAAATTCACCTCCCCCACTACAATCTGTTAGATTTATTGGCCACATACTGTAGCTGCCAGGCTGATAACTATTCACACAGCCCTGACTGTTATTCAGTGCCCAAAGACAGGGTATTCCACCCCCAACCACCCCTGCTGACCGATCTTTCCCTTACATACAGGAACCGGTGTCCATTAATATCTCTGCAAAGGGCAGGCTAGAATTAGAATGACAAAACTGGCTGTTCTGAGGACCCCAGCTGAGCCACACAGGGGCCCCAGTTGGGTGGGTCAGAGTTATACACCTTCCAGCTGCAGTAGTTTTAATTTAACTGATGGCAGGGTAAGAATCCCCGGAACACAGAGAGCTCCAACTGTGACAAGTCTGCTAGCTTAAGATGTGGTCTGTACAATGTTCCACCTTCTATTGAGAGTCTGAGGGCATGCTCACACAACGTGTGCTCATTACTTACTTACTTTCTTATAACTTGACATTAATTTATTAATGGCACATTTATTTATTTATTACATTTATATGCCTCGTTCTCCTCCAAGGAGCTTGAGGAGAAGAGGGGCTTGGTCCCCCCCCCCATTTTATCCTCACAACAATTCTGTGGTATAGGATAGGCTGAGAGGCAATGACCACCCCAAGGTCACCCAGTGAGATTGATGGACGAGTGGGAATTCAAACCCAGGTCACCCAGGTTATCATAGTTCAACACTCTAACCATTACACCACACTGCCAATAGCAGCGTTCTTCAGGTAGCTTACAAAAATAACATAATATGTCAAATTAATAAACACAGAGCAATAAAACAGTGTGTGAATTCCAGCATTTAAAAATCAGCAGCTTAGAGTAAAACACCATAGAGGAAAACACAGTATCACTAAAAGTCTGGAACAGATCTGCAGCTCTGAAAAATATCAGTGAATTCAAATACTCAGTTTATAACCCTGGGAAACTTAAAAGGTGCCAAAAAACCACAGAGAAAGTGATTGACTGGGGAGTCATCATCAATATATGAGTGCTGGGTACCATTCTGAATCAAGGTGGTGGACCAAAACATGGCTTTGGGATGATGTCCCCTCTTTCTTGGCACAGGTTCGGCTTCCTCTTGAGATATCACCACCAAATGTGACTTTGATGTGACGTTGCCCAATTTCTGGCATGATGGGTCCAAACTCACAAATTCATTTTAAAATCACAATATTTTATGGTTCCTAAAAATTATCAGGTGGCAGCAGGCACATCCCACGAGTAAGGCACAAACTTCAGAAGAGAAAGGAGAGGATCAAAGATCCAGCACTACCCTGCTTGGACAGCTCCATGTCCCAGCTGCCATGTCTGATTCTTTGTCAAAAGGGTAAGTACAGAGGCTTGACAAGGTGGTCTTCATTTCTATGTCTGAAATCCTATTTGTCACTTTCTCCCTGCCCATCTTTCTCAGGGGACAGTGCTTTTGCAATGGCATATGGTTGGCCACTGTGGGAACAGAATGCTGGACTAGGTGGGTCTTTGTTCTGATCCAGCAGGATTCTTCTGATGCTAGGAAATGTGTTGTGGATTCTCTCTGACCGCCTGCCTTTTATAGAGTTTCCCCATCTGAAGGACTAACCCCCTGTTCTAAAGCAGCCATTGAGGGGGGGGGGGCAGAAGCAAAAGAGAACAGGGCTTCTGCATCATTAGTAGTTGCATAAAAAAAGAAATTTCTTGCAGCCCCCAGGTACACTTACTGAAATTCCCTCTGCCACACAGCTATGAAAAGGTGCTGGGAAGACTGTTCTCTTTTTTCACCAGACCACCCCACAGCAGTTGCCCACTCAGCTGCATAATGTTATACGTACCTATTAACATGCATGTCCATTTTAAACTTGGGAAGCTTACCTTTGAAGCCATAAATGGTTTGGGACTCAAGTACTTCAAGCGGGATCTCCTTTTACACCAGTCTGCTTGCCTGCTAGGATCCTTGGCCAATGCCCCTTTCAATTACCACCTCCATCAAGAGATGGGGGTTGTTACAAAAAGGAGGTGGGTTTTTAGTTGGCATAATGGTGCCCCAGCCATGCAATGCCCTCTCCAAAGATGTGTGTCTGCTGTCATCTTTGCCGTCTTTTAGGCCACAAGCAAATACTTCTATTAAAAATAAATAAATCACCCGGGCATTTTAAAACATTTCCTTTTTGTTATATTAAGTATTTTAAGCTCTGAATTTTAACTGAGTTTATGTTTGCTGGTTGCTTTGCATGCATTTATTGTCATTTTACTTGTTGTTTTAAGGTTTGCAAACTGCTTTGAAAACCATTGCTAAAAGGTGACATGTGCGTGTTTTGAAGAAAGAAGTACTTATCCAAGGAAAGCCCAGGGCTGGCATGGGTTTTAGCGTGCAAGAGATGGAGCAGGCTAACCAGGTTTGACACTGGCACTGTGCTCAGGGGAGCTGCTGCCACCTTACTGCATACTGATTTTCAAGCAGGTAATGATATCTGGTTCATACAGACACAGCAGCACCTAGAAACAGCCTATGGCTGATGCTTCCCATTCTTATGTACTGCCTCCACTTCTGATGAATATTATATACGTAGGGTAGAAGTCAGTCGTTGAAAATTTACATGGGTTTAGGCTAGAGCAGGAGTAGGGAACCCTTTTCAGACCGGGGGCCGCATTCCCATCAAGGCAATGTTCTGGAGTCCACATACCAATGGTGGGCAGGACTAGAGGCAAATGGATGCAGCTTTTACCTTTTGCTAGGTAACTTTTGCTAGCTGCTATCTTCCATCCAGGGGCGCGGGTGGCGCTGTGGGTTAAACCACAGAGCCTGCCGATCAGAAGGTTGGCGGTTCGAATCCCTGTGACAGGGTGAGCTCCCGTTGCTTAGTCCCTGCTCCTGCCAACCTAGCAGTTCGAAAGCACGTCAGAGTGCAAATAGATAAATAGGTACCACTCTGGCGGGAAGGTAAACAGCGTTTCCATGCGCTGCTCTGGTTCGCCAGAAGCGGCTTAGTCATGCTGGCCACATGACCCAGAAGCTGTATGCCGGTTCCCTCAGCCAATAAAGCGAGATGAGCGTAGTAACCCCAGAGTCGGCCACGACTGGACCTAATGGTCAGGGGTCCCTTTACCTTTACCTTTACCTTATCTTCCATCCAAGCAACCAAAAGGCATTGACAAAGTTCAGGGATACACCCCATTCAGGGAAAAACATGCATGGAGGGTATGAAGCAGGACTGGGGAGGGAGTATGACTTGCGGAGAACGCCAAGGGACACACAGACACACAGAGGGCGGCCTGGCAGACTGCATTTGTGCCTGCGGTTCCCCAACCCAGGGCTGGAGTGTCTAAAGAAGACAAGGCAAAAGTATCCTAGAAAAGAGAGAGAGAGGTGTTTATCCAGGAAGATAACCAGGCACATAATAAGTTGAAAGAAATATAAATATTTATTCTAGTTAAGATGGCTCTTAATATTTTAGTTAAAATATTTAATCTTGTTAAGATGCAGAAAGGCATTGCCAGATGTTCAAGAGTTACAAACAACATCCCTCTCACGGTGTCTGGTATATAGGGATAAGGTACACTGAAATATTCCACCCCCTTAAATTAAACCTGTTAGGCATGTCTGGAGTGTTGTGACATAAACTGTGTTTCATTATGCACAGTTCTTTTTCACTTCTCTAGGAACTGCTCTATCCTTAATAACCCTGCAGCTCATCAAGTGCATACATTTAGTTGAAACAAACAAACAAACAAAATTCCTTCCAGTAGCACCTTAGAGACCAACTAAGTTTGTTATTGGTATGAGCTTTCGTGTGCATGCAGACTTCTTCAGATACATTTAGTTGTTGTTGTTGTTGTTTTTGCTGCTTTTGCTTTCAAGCAGAGTGTTGGCTGTTGTCATGGTTCAGAATACCAGCAAATGCCGGGTGTCCTGCCTCTGCACAGTGTGCAAGTCCCAAAATATTTCTGGGGGAGTCTGGGAATCTGGAGAGAGAGAGAGATTGGGGCAGGGCTCTGGAGAGAAATCCGCCTGCCTCTGGAAGGGCAGATGAGGTCAGGGTTCCAATGCCAATCTGCGTTGAGTGCAAATGGGGTCTCTCTGAGAGTTCAACATTGATCAGCTACGTTTAAGCCCTCCCAGAAGAATGCCATATCTGGGGACTGATCAGGCTGCACTCTTAGAATCTGGAGAACGGTGAGCCCCAAGTACCACTAAGACGTGGATGCAGAGTTTCACATTAGGAGGAGAAATGGTCTGATGCTTTCATGAAGCTTCATTGAAAAATAAACAGGTATTATAGGAAAAGGAAGCAAACTGCATTCTCCATCCTCTCTCACCATTTCATTTCTCTCTCTCTCTCTCTCTCTCTCTCTCTCTCTCTCTCTCACACACACACACACACACACACACACAGACCAACCAGACTATGTGTGCTGTGAGATTCCTGGGATGCTTGCTGAACCCTCAGGCAGCTTCCTCTGTGGCAAAAGCCCCTGCTGGACAAAGGAGCCTGTGTGCAAGCAATTCCCTTTCCACCAACCCTGCTGGTCACTGGCACCTCCTCCGTGGTGTGTGTGTGTGTGTGCACACGCGCCTATGTGCAAACATCATCACTCCTGCGGAATGGAAGGGGCAGCGAGTCAGCACTAAGAACGCCGACCTGGGCAGCTTGAGCAGGGCGGATGAGCATCCCCAAGGATGTGAGGAAGCACAGGGAGCCAACACCAGGGAGAGGGCCTTCCTTCAGGCTGGGACAGCTGGGGGAACTGAGAAAGCCAGGCTGGATCACAGGGGGCTGCAGCAGGAGGGAGCAGCAAGGTCAGCGAGGCAGAGCCCAGGCAGGGCCAGAAGCAGCGTAAAATGCAGTGGCATGTGGCAGAAAGCAGGAAGACCACCAGCAGGTGGCGCCCCAGCCAATGATAGGCAGAGCTCCATCCTCCTCACCGCTGTGTTCTGCAAGGGTAACACCGAGACTAAGGGGGAGGAAGGTGACAGCCAGGGCCACCATTTGGAATGGTTGCAAGTAAAACAGGAGGCTGGCTGAAGTTGCTGAGACATTGCCCTCTTTGCACTAATAGTCTCAATTGATAAAATGTGATGCAGCAGCAGGGCAGGTTTCAGGAGGGGCACCATTTTCTTGCTCCCAGCCTCTCTTAGCTATGCTGTGACAATGGATTCCAGATATTTAAATGCCCAAGGACCAGGAATTGGGTGAAAGTTTGGAGCCAGGGGCCAACAGCAAGGGGTAACCTCATTTCTACACAGCAAGACTTGGAGGGAAAGATCCCTCCCATTGGGTTCAGTTTGGCTTATTCTCACATCAGGAGTGTTTAGCGGCATCACTGCACAGGGCCCGGTTCTGTTTTGTCCTTGAGGGCTTGAGTTCCAATAATCATTATTTTAAAAGTGCACATGGTGTTTGTGTTTTGGGGTTTCCTACGAACAGGATAAAAATGGGGCATGTTGGGAGCTTGGCCCAAGGATCCAATTACCAGCTCCTTGGCATCAGGCAGCAAGTCAGCACAGGCTGGTCACCCGATCCCTACCTGCCAAAACAGCCCGATAAACATGCAGCCTATTAATAACAGAGTGGCACTCAGGACAACGCTACAAACACTGGCAGAATTGGGCCTCTCCTTTCAGAAGTCCTGTATCCCTGTCCATTGGAACGTTAATTACTACAGTGCTCACTGCCCACTCCAAAGTGGATATCGGGTTCTTGGTCTGTGACCCATGAGGTATCACTCTCCTGCAAGGACTGGGGATCAAAGCCAGCAATCTTGACTCCAAATGTTCCTTGCACTATTCAGCTTTAGCCTAGGTTAGGTGTGGGGAAACTTTGGCCTTCCTGGTGTTGCTGAACTACAACTCCCATAATCCCTGGCCATTGGCCATGCTCATTGGGGCTGATGGGAGTTGTAGTTTGATGGTGCCTGGAGGGCCAGATCTCCCCACTCCTGGCCTAGGGAATGGGAAAGGGAGGAGGAGGAGTTTGGATTTGATATCCTGCTTTATCACTACCCAAAGGAGTCTCAAAGCGGCTAACATTCTCCTTTCCCTTCCTCCCCCCTGAGGTGAGTGAGGCTGAGAGACTTCAGAGAAGTGTGACTGGCCCAAGGTCACCCAGCAGCTGCATGTGGAGGAGTGGAGACGCGAACCCGGTTCACCAGATTACGAGTCTACCACTCTTAACCACTACACCATACTGGCTCGCAATAAAGGAATGGTACTTTGTACATGTTACTGTAGTGGCCAGTTCAGACTGGCCCTTCCTGTTATGGAGCAGGAAGTTGCTTGAAGCTTCCTCCATATGGAAGCAGCTCCACACAGAAAGCCAGTCCTGAGTGGACCAGTTTGCCATGTGGATCGACCCTCATCAATTTATAGTGGCACCAATGTAAGTGACCTATGACAACAATCATAGTGAGTTTGTACACACAAACCAGCCATCCTCCAGAGTCGCTTTCAAGGAGTCTCCGCAGGGAGGAAACATGAGGAGCCAGCTTGGTCCATTTCCTTGATGTGTAAGCATCAATAAATTTGTTATTTTAGAACTTCTACGTTCTTAGGAATGATTCCTCGCTTACTTTCTTGAAAGGATTGTACCACACATATATATTGAGCTGCCTCTTAAGAGTTACTCACCTGGTTAAATTTAAATAAACCATGTGGCAGTGTTCCTGCTGTATGACGTCTCCTCCTTCCAGTGCTAGACAATGATACATTTTTAATTTTGCCCTTATTTGGATAAAATGACACATGTAAATAATAATAATAATAATAATAATAATAATAATAATAATAATAATAATAATAATAATGGCTTGTTTTGTCCCAGAACATATTTTTAGCGCTTAGCCCTGAATCATGATAATAAATGAGTTATTCTGAGTAGGAGCCGAGAGCCTTTTCCTCACTACTAAGTAAATGCAGACAGCACTAATCTGAGGCAGAGGTTATCACTCGCAGGTAGGTGTGAACGGAGCACCTTTTTGTATATGCACTTGAGAACCTCTCTCTCCTTCTGACCAACATTCCTACCAGCAGAGGACAAGGATAGCTCCTTATGCTGAATGACTCAATTGTTTTATTTGTTTTCTGGGTTGCATTAGCTCCTTCTGTGCCTTTGAAAAAGAGAATGGTGTTGATCTTCATCTAGTCCTTCTCAGAGGATAAGTGGCAATTTTAAAAAATGATAATTTTTAGAAGAGCATGCCATAAAATAATTATTTTATTTCAGAGTTTGTAAACTTCTCTACATTCAGAGGGTACCTAAGCAGTGTACAGATAACAATATACAGTAATTTTAGAATCCAGAATAATAATAATTATTATTATTATTTATATCCCGCCCTCCCCAGCCGAAGCCGGGCTCAGGGCGGCTAACAACAATAAAATAATACAACATTCTAAAATCATTTCATTAAAATGAATTCAACTCAAATTGATGGCAATCATTAAGCTAAAGTTCTGTGCAGATTGCCAAAGGAGTGAGTCAGGCTGTGCCCTGACCAAAGGCCTGGTGGAACTGCTCTGTCTTGCAGGCGCTGCAGAATGATGTCAAGTCCCGCAGGGCCCTAGTCTCTTGTGACAGAGCGTTCCACCAGATTGGAGCCACAGCCGAAAAAGCCCTGGCTCTAGTTGAGGCCAGCCTAACCTCTCTGTGGCCTGGGACCTTCAGGATACTTTTGTTCAAAGACCGTAAGAGCCAACATTTTTAAAAAGTTATTATTTATGACATCAGTTTGCATGATGCCTTATAGCAGCCTGCCCTAACCTGTTGCCCTCTAGATATTTTGGACTACGACTCCCATCAGCCCCAGCCAGCATAGCTAATGGTCAGGGGTAATGAGAATTGTAGTCCAAAACATACGTATGTAGGGCACCAGATGGGGAACGCTGCCTTACAGCATTACATAGGCAATATAAACAGGTCCCTGCTCCCAAGGGGCTCCCAGTTGAAATCAGACAGTGGGAAAGTAACAGGAGAGGGAGAAACAAGGGGAGGGGACAGGAGGGGAGGGAAGAAAAGACAAGACCATGGGCCACTGTGGCCTTTCGGAGGACCACCGGGGAGATTCAAATCTCAGACCATGAAGCTTTCTTTGGGTCAGCCATTATCATTCAGTCTAACTGCCTCACAGGCCTGTGGTGAGGAGGGGAAAAATGGCCACCTTGGTATGTCACTTTGAGTTTGTTGGAGGAATTGTAGAATATAAATGTAGACAGTAAGCAAATAAAAAAGACTGCACTTGGGAATGACGATTAAGATAAACCAAATCCACAGACAAATACAAAAACTACAATCAGGAAGGAATAATAAAGTGCCCTTAGTGAGGATAAGGTGCCATTAATATCGTAAAGTCATAATATATCCAGATGGAGAGACTGGTTTGGCACTAATTGAAGAGCAGTTTGACATAAGTCATAAAACACAGTCCGTTTCTTCTAAATGTTCCCACGCCACCCTTTCCTTCTCTGATGGGCTAATGAGCTGTCAGCTGAGCCAAGACTGCTAAGCCTCACAATTTCTCCTGCCATTTCACTTTCAAAGATCTAGCAAATTATTTTCGGTCGCTGCCATGCAGAATTCTTGCTGATGCTGCAAAAGAGCCAGTCTGCGGCATTTTAGCAACAGTGTCTTTTGGCCCTAGTTGAGTCATGAAAATGTGGAAGTAGGGGAACCTCCTCTTCTCTTGTATTTATTTATTGTCCTGACATCCCACACTTCTTCCAAGGAGCTCAGGGATGCCTGCATCGGTGTCAGAGCTGGCCCTCAAGCAGACACAGGGTGGGATCCAGGACTCCAAACCAGCAGATTCTGCCATTGCTCAGATACTGCTATTGCTCAGGGCAGACCTAGAAGCCCATAGTCCAGTCTTGGGGCACCTGCGGCCTTCCAGATGCCAAGATAACCAATGAGCAGTGATGGTTGGAGTTGCCGTCCACCTGGAAGGGCTGCAAAGAGATCCTGATTCTAGCCCCAACATTTCCTGATAATGGAGTCCTATGATGAGCCAGTCAAAGGGGCCTTACCTAGAACTAGCACCTAGCTGAAGACAGGAGCTCTTTTATAGGGTGGTCCTGGAGAACCCGAGCTCTGCTTCTCTGGCAGTGGTCCCTGGATCGCCTGGGGAAATAAAAAAGTATTTTTATTTTTCTTCTAGAGCAGCTGCAAAAGGCTGTGCTGGTGAGATCCTAGCTAGCCATCATCTTAATTTACCACCAGGCATCTCTGAGTATAAATTAGCATATGCAAATATGTATCATGGGCCCTGAGTCCTTTAAGTACCTAGCAACACTCCTGCTTGCCTGATTGCATTTTAAAAGCAATCATGCTCCTGGTAGTGGAAACACACTGGAAGATGTACAGGGGCTGTGCCTGAAAAGGCTCCCTCTCTTATGGACGAGAGCCAGTGTGGTGTAGTGGTTAAGAGCGGTAGAACCGCCACCGCCACCACCGGTCTGGTGAACCGGGTTCACGTCTCCGCTCCTCCACATGCAGCTGCTGGGTAACCTTGGGCCAGTCACACTTCTCTGAAGTCTCTCAGCCTCACTCACCTCACAGAGTGTTTGTTGTGGGGGAGGGAGGGAAAGGAGAAGGTTACCCGCTTTGAGACTCCTTAGGGTAGTGATAAAGTGGGATATCAAATCCAAACTCTTCTTCTGCTTTTCGAGCTAATGTTGACCCCTGCGTCTCAGCGGGTGGATGCACTTCAAAGTGGAGAGATCAGCAGGGATTAGTCATATGACTTGTTGCTTCCAACTTGCCCAAGCAGGAGAGCGTTCTAAGGGCAGCACTCGATTGGTTTCAGTTTCCTTCAGAGCAGAAAGAGCGCTGGAGGCTTATGGTGCTCTTGTAATATTTGGTTTGTACAAGTAGAACATAAGTGGAGGCAAGCAGCAGGTGCTCCTAACAGGCCGATCTGCTGCCTCAGATCCCCAGAGATGCTTCCAATCTTCAGCTCACAACTCTCTTTCTACTACTGTGTTCTCACTATACTGTACCTTTATAGCACATTTCCCCCCTCAAATAATCCTGGGCACTGTAGGGTTACCATTCCCAGTAAGCTTTAGCAAACCGGAGTGCCCAAAGTCTGTGTCTCTTGCCTGCACCCACATCCCTGCCCCTTCTTCCCCCTCCTTTTAACTAGAGAAGGGTGGGATTTGTCACTTTCTCCAGATTCTGATGGCTGTCGCATTCCAAGCATTCCAGAGAGATTTGCATCAAGAAACCTCTCTTGATTAGCTCCCAGAAAGGAACAGGGGCTGGCCATCCTGGGACATTCAGAAAGATTCGCACACTGCTGTCTATCCCAGACTCTGCTTTGTAAAGGTAAAGATAAGGACCCATGGATGGTTAAGTCCAGTCAAAGGTGACTATGGGGTGCAGTGCTCATCTTGCTTCAAGCCAAGGGACAGGACACTGTGACAAGTGCCAGAGTGCACAGAAACACCGTTTACCTTCCCACAGGTAGTAGGGCTTGGGGGGGGGGCTAAAGGTAAGGGACGCAGGTGGCGCTGTGGGTTAAACCACAGAGCCTAGGACTTGCTGATCAGAAGGTCGGCAGTTCGAATCCCCGCGATGGGGTGAGCTCCCGTTGCTTGGTCCCAGCTCCTGCCAACCTAGCAGTTTGAAAGCACCTCAAAGTGCAAGTAGATAAATAGGTACCGCTCTGGCAGGAAGGTAAACAGCGTTTCCGTGTGCTGCTCTGGTTCACCAGAAGCGGCTTAGTCATGCTAGCCACATGACCCGGAAGCTGTACGCCGGCTCCCTCGGCCAATAAAGTGAGATGAGCGCCACAACCCCAGAGTCAGTCATGACTGGACGTAATGGTCAGGGGTCCCTTTACCTTTACTTAAAGGTAAGGCAGGGTTCCCTGACTCACTTTAGTGAACAATAGCTACATAAGGGATAGGGAACCTGTGGTTTTCTGGGACAACTCCCATTGCCCCTGACCATTCACTCTAACGACTGGAGTGGATGGGAGTTGTAGTTTAGCAACATCTGAAGGGTGACATAAGGGATCTGAGGACACACATATGAGTTTAGCAATAAATACATTTTCAGGGAGCTATTCCTTCCTCCACCTTGGTCGGATGTGGTTTATAGATAAAAGGAGGATTTTTGGAGACTATTTCTGAGGGAGAGGAGTGCAAGACTCAGGCGTGTTCCCTTGTGAACAGTAGCAGTCTGAGACCAAGACTGCTGCTGACCTTTCTCCAACCCTGGCTTTCTGGTGTGCTGTTGTTTCCAACAGTAATTCTTTGAACAATGATATCAAAGCAATTTTTATTTTGTTATCGCCAGAGCTTAGGGCTGCAACAAGAAATTGTGCCTGGCAGTGGTGCCGAGGGTGGAAGTCAGATCTAGATGGTTACTGGCAAATGTCCAGCGTGGCCTTTAGGCTGCAAGCCTATAATCACTTTCCTAGGAGTAAGTTCCATTGAACACAATGGCACTTCCTTCTGCATAGAGATGCATCCTGAGCCTGATCTCCTCTGTAGAAAACAGCAGTAAAAAGAGCCACTGCTGGTTTCTCAGAAGATAAAAAAATAGCGCCTCTGCAACCCAGAGACAGCTAGTCATTCACTGGACTGCTTTAGTTGATTGAATCAGCTTTCCTTTCTCTGGACTATTTCAGTTGATTGATTGAATCAGCCAATCAAGCAGTCAATCAATCAATCAATCAATCAATCACATGCTTTAAAGGGCCTCAAAAACAGGACAATCTTGATAAAATAGTTTTAAGATAAAGAGCATAAATACAGCAGGGGGGCTTTGAGGGGTGGGTAGGCTGCCAGGGAAGGCTGAATGCTGTGTTTTTTCTACTGCCATGAAGTGCTGTGCTCGCGGCTTTTGTTTTTGCAGCACTTTTGTTTTTGCTTATCTGTTATGCTGTTGTTTGTTGTACTTTCTATTTTTGGTGTTAGCTGCTTGGATTTCTTCAAAGGAAAAAAAAAGATGCCAATTTCAAGCAAGCAAGCAAACAAACACTGTGCAAGAAGCAGACAAATCCAATGTGGACTGAGGTTACCAAAGGATTTGTGACTGTGGTTAGGCTAGGCCTGCTCAGAGCAAAGTAGGGGAGGCCAACTTCAAATGCACCCCACCGTCCCCAGTAATGAAGGACCTTTCAGAGTGTGTATTAAGCCCTGCTAATCTCTTTGTATGTTCTATGGTCTCTGTCCCAGGGCAGCTGTTCAGCCATACACTTTCAGTAGCCTGATTGGACAGGGTGTGCCCGTCCTTTCACAAATGTGGGAAACCTCACACAGAAGGGGCAGCGGAAGAGGGTAGCCACTTAGATCAATCTGAGACATACAAATGAAGCTCCCTCACAACAGTCTGGACTATTGGTCCACCAAGCTGTCAAGAGCTAGAGTTAGGAGTAGTTCAGCAACAAAACATCTGGTACCTGTTAACTCTTTATCCAAAGAAACCAAAACAGTGCAGGCCTAGTAATCACAGCAATTCTTCCCAGTAGGTCTTGCCCCAACGAGGCAATTGTGAGGACTGAACTCCTGTCAGAAACTGTGGCATACTGTCGTTAGTTAAAGTAGACAATACTGAACAAGATGTGCCATTGGTCTGACTAGGTACTGTATATAAGACCACTTGTTATGCTCCTAAACCTGCTAATGTGGCTGGAGACATGCGACAATGGATGGCAGTGACCTGCAGGGTTTTTTTCCGGAACAGGGACAGTCTGTCTGAGCTGTTGGAAATTTGGAAGCTCAGCTGCAATATCCCATAAAAGTCCATAGTGTTTCTTAACTTGTCCTGGTGCCAGTTCCTGGTGTGTAGGCCTGAGAACTTGCCCCAGGCTTAGAAATCACTACCTACCACAACACTGTTTATCAGCTTGGAGTCTGCAGGCTAAGCAGACAGTATTTGGGCAAAGGCAAGTGTGTTGGCAGGATCCGTCTGTTGTGTAACTGAAACCAACCAGGGGGAGATGAATGAAGACTTCAAGAGGCCAGTGGAGGGTCAAACAAAGGACCAAAACAAATGAGGTGCTGGAGATCCTTGACTGAGTCTCCCAGCATTTCCCCTTTGCTTACCTCAAAGCAGTTACAGAGTGTACTGGAGGCGTTAATCCTTCCCCCATGCCATTTCCTAGATCTAAGTGCCCCCATCCTAAAGCTGTGCAGCAGGAGAGCGAAAGAGAGGCACATGCAGGTGTCCCTGCTTTTCCCTCTACAAAGCGAGCAGCATTGTGGGAAGGTCATTTTGATTAGGGAAGCGCAAGGGGCAGATTTAAGCTCCTCTCTCCCACCATCACTGCTCCAATCAAATTTGGGCCCACCTCTTTTTAGGTAAAAAAATGAATAAATTAGGAGGCTCAGATCATGCATCTCCTGCATCTCATCACTTGCTGTCCCAAAGAGGCCTGTCACTGGAGCATGCATTCACCTGTAAAGGTAAAGGGGCCCCTGACCATTAGGTCTAGTCGTGACCCACTCTGGGGTTACAGCGCTCATCTCGCTTTATTGGCCGAGGGAGCTGGCGTACAGCTTCTGGGTCATGTGGCCAGCATGACTAAGCCGCTGCTGGCGAACCAGAGCAGCGCACAGAAACGCCGCTTACCTTCCCTATTTATCTACTTGCACTTTGACATGCTTTCGAACTGCTAGGTTAGTAGGAGCTGGGACTGAGCAACGGGAGCTCACCCCATCGTGGCAATTCGAACCAATGACCTTCTCATCAGCAAGTCCTAGGCTCTGTGGTTTAACCCACAGTGCTGAGTTTGTAGTTAAGGATGCCCAGGTTGCCCCCTGCAAACCTTGCCTATATCCTTGGGCAAGGGTGAATGGCTGTCGTTCCTTCTCCTGACTTTCAGCCACAGTTATGGCAATGAAGACCAGAGATCTTGAGGCATGTGACTTTGGTATCAGTTGTATTTATGACCTACCCCCCAGCTGTCCTGCTTCCCACTTCAAGTGCTTTTGCCTGTCTAGGATATGTCATTGAACTCTGATAATGGTTCTTGCTTGCCTGGGTGGAGGACAAAGAAAGGCATAGGATTGTGAGTAGAAACTAGCCTGCTGTATAGAGGGAAATTTTACATTGGTGGCTCTGCCCCATTTTGCCCCTGGCCCCACCCACCGCTGGCATGTGGTCCCTGGAAGGTTGCCCAGGCAGGAATGCAGCCCTTGGGCTTAACAGGGTTCCCCACCCCTTTGTGGAATTAATTTCTGGTGATGGACATATAGATAGTTCTTGGCAAGTGCTTGTCATTCAGAAAAAATGGTACTTCTGGCAAGGGCTCAGTATTGGGTCAACGTATGCCTGCCCAATGTGACCCATCCTTTTCCATCAGAATTGTTCTTGGCATATTGGCATGTTGCTTTGATGGCTGCTGTCGCTAATGGTGTGATATGTAATGGTTTCTGGGTGATGCTTATAACCTCCAGCCTTTAGTTTCCACCCCACTCCAATACAGTGGTCCCTCGGGTTAAGAACTTAATTTGTGCTAGAGGTCCGTTCTTAACCTGAAACTGTTCTTAACCTGAGGCACCACGTTAGCTAATGGGGCCTCCTGCTGCCGCCGCACCACTGCTGCGCGATTTCTGTTCTCATCCTGAAGCAAAGTTCTTAACCCGAGGTACTATTTCTGGGTTAGCCGAGTCTGTAACCTGAAGCATCTGTAACCCGAGGTACCACTGTATGTAGAATACAAGCACCAAACAGAGATGCCCTTGCTTTGGGCAGCCCCATAAAGGAGGTAGCCAGGAAGGAATGGACAAAAATGGGAATGGATGCCTGGACGATGCAAAATTTGTGAAGTCTTAGCCCTAGCCAGGGGGGTGGGCATCTGGGCTCTGCTTCAGGCAACAAAGTGCTTAGGCACTTGCTGCAGCTACAACACACTCAGATTTTTCCTGGAGAAGGTTGGGGAACTCTGATGCAATGTCTCTTGTTAATCTCCTTGTTAAATAAATGCTAATTCCACACTGCAATAAAGTGAGGCCCCAATCTTATGTACTCACTTACTAAAGAATAAACATCACCAAACACACGCACAGGGTTGCACTGCCAGGCTCCCCTCCTCCACCCACTTACTATTGAACTCAGGTTGCAATCCTATGCACATTTACCTACTCAAATCCCATGGAACTGAATGAGACTTCCTTCCGAATAATAATAATAATAATAATAATAATTTTTTTATTTATACCCCGCCCTCCCCAGCCAAGGCCGGGCTCAGAGCGGCTTACAAGCAATAATAAAAACAAGATGAGTGATTACAACTTAAAAACAAAAATAAAATACAACATTAAAATAATGGAACATTAAAATATTAAAATGAAGCCTCATTGCAGGAGAAGGAAAAGAAAAAAGAAAAAAGGGGGGGGAATCAAATTGGCTCCGATCCAAAGGCCAGGCGGAACAACTCTGTCTTACAGGCCCTGCGGAAAGAAATCAGATCCTGCAGGGCCCTGGTCTCATGAGACAGAGCGTTCCACCAAGTTGGGGCCAGTGCTGAAAAGGTCCTGGCTCTGGTTGAAGCCAATCTAACTTCCTTAGGGCCTGGGACCACTAGGGTGTTGTTATTTATGGACCTTGAGGCTCTCCGTGGGGCATACCAGGCGAGGCGGTCCCGTAGGTACGAGGGTCCTAGGCCGTGAAGGGCTTTAAAGGTCAAAAGCAGCACCTTAAATCTGACCCTGTACTCCACCGGGAGCCAGTGCAGCTTGAAAAGCACTGGATGAATATGCTCCCATGGCAGAGACCCCGTGAGGAGCCTCGCTGCAGCATTCTGTACCCGCTGGAGTTTCTGGGACAGCTTCAAGGGCAGCCCCGCGTAGAGCGAATTACAGTAGTCAAGCCTGGATATGACTGTCGCATGGATCACTGTGGCCAGGTCGGGGCGGGAAAGGTAAGGGACCAACTGCTTGATGCGGCGAAGGTGGAAAAATGTCGCCTTGGCTGTTGCTGTGACTTGCGCCAATAAACACGCATACAGGCTTGTTCTGCCAATAGGACTCCCTTATTACGAAACCTGCATAAGGTCTAGCTGCATGTCCCAAATTGGTAAGAATGCAAGAAGTTGCTTTATTCCAAGTCAGACTGATCTATTTAATTTAGTACTGTCCACACTGACTGGCAGCAGCTCTCAAGGGTTTCAGTCAGGGGCATGGCCAGCATGGGCTCTGCTGCTGAGCTATGATCCTTCCCCTCAAAATAAAGTAAGTTTCTAGTCCTCATAGAGCTAAATAAAGGGTGTAATAATTAGATAGGTACGTAGAAATCTGGAAATATGGCAGACCTTCATTTTGGGTGCTCCTTCACAACCAGTAATAAAGTCTGGGTAACCACTGTTATCTTCTTCAATGGTATTGCTCCACAACAGATCACTAGTTATTTATTTAACTACTACATCTCAGATTTTGATTAAAATTGCTGTTCTGGTTTATCTCACATGTCGAAGTCACAGGTGTGAATAAATGTTTCCTATGCCTTGTAGTTTTTGAGTTATGTGGGGGGGGATTAAAAATAGGGAAATGTTATATACATGCACGAGTAAGGTCGCTTATGGGGCCCCTCCAGGATTAGGGGGCCTCTGAAGCTTAAACTTCATTGAGTTTCATAGTAGATATGCCCCTGCTTATACCAAATCTGGCCACTGGTCCATCCAGGGTGGTGGATTTATGCCAGACCCATAGGAACTCTCAGACTTAGCAGGAAAAATTACCCAGCACTAAACTTCTCCTTGGGAAAATGATCAGCACCAAACAAGAGGCAAGGTAATTCCAAAGCCAAACAGAAGGAGCGAGGAAGCAGAAACAAGCTGCCACATTTCTCAATGTTCTGGAGCTTTGGTGCAGGGCTGGCTTCCTTTCATTTACCTGCCAGTTGCTTCCGGGCTCTGGGATCCAGGCCTTCATACACAGCTGCACTGTTTAGACTCTTGCGAGGGGAAAATTGGCAACAACACAGGGCCCAGCTCCCCAGCCCACACACATATTGCTGTCAAGAAGAAATGGTCTATTCCAACCAGAGCTGCAAAACACCACAGACAACCTGAGTAGGTCTGTTTAGAGGTAGATCAGGGTCGGTTGAATTTCCCCCCAGACAATGAAAGGCTTTGAGCCCATTCAGAGTCCTAACGATCAGCTTTCTTGAGAACATAATAACCGCCTTTTATAGGCTGCTTTCCTCCACTCACCAAAGGGCAGAATTTAGCACAGGGTTTGTCTACAAGCTTGCCACAAACATTTTACGTAAGGGCTGGAGAGGGGATTATTTTTCCTTGCCTCCCACTTGGACATTGGCTGAAGCGGAGGAGCCTGACCCCAGAGGCAGCTGCATTTTTCAGGAACCGAATGATCTCTGGATAGCCCCCGCCACAGACTGTGCCCAGAATGACTCAATGGCTCTCAGTGGCTGGTGCTTTTGTATGCTAAGGGACAGCACCTTGCTCCAGAGGAGGGAAATGCTGCTGGCACTGAATGAGAAGGCTTTTTGTCCAAGCACAAAAAGACCTGCAGAGATATGAGACAGAGATCCATATCATCGCAGGTGTGTAAAAGCATTTCCAGCCTGGGGCTAAGAAGCACAGGCAGACACCAAGGGCCTGGTTTTAAATGGTGACAGGACTTAAAGAAACAGCTGCATATTCCCGCATTGCAGGGGGTGGACTACATGTTCCTCAGGGTCCCTGTCAACTCTATGATGAGAATAAAGCAGTGTTTCCCAACCACTGTTCCGCGGCACACTAGTGTGCCGCGAGATGTTGCCTGGTGTGCCGCGGGAAAAATTAAAAAATTCGAAATTTTTTTTTTTAAAAAAAAGTCAAATTTTCGATTGGGGCGCCGTCACTAGATGACCCCTGGGGTTCCCTCCCTCCCTCCCGCTCTGCGCCTCCCTCCTCCTCCTCCGGGGAGGCCCTTCCTGGCTCTCGGCCAAGGCTTGGCGGCTGCCACTCACTCACTCGCTCGCCCACCCGTCCCTCCATCCCTGCACCTGGCCTCTCCCCCTCCGTCCCCGGCGCGGGGGCTGCCGGGATCCGTAGTCCCCTCGCCCTTGGGCTCCGTGCCCGCGCGGGGTGCGCAAACTACGTTTCCCAGCGTGGCCTGGCGGGCCGGGCGTTTTGTTTGAAGCGCTCTTCTCCCGGCCATGGAATGAGCG
Source organism: Podarcis liolepis (assembly GCF_965112155.1). NCBI lineage: Eukaryota > Metazoa > Chordata > Lepidosauria > Squamata > Lacertidae > Podarcis > Podarcis liolepis. The sequence goes on from NC_139555.1 coordinate 43,708,570, forward strand.
CAGCGGCGACGGCCAGGCGGGCAGAGGCTCTTCCGCGCAGACCCCGTGCAGCCTGCCTGTGCCCCCGCGGAGATCGGGCGGCAGGATGGAGCCCGGGGATCCCCGCGGAGGCGGAGGCTGCCCCCCAGGTAGGGCTGCGTCGGGGGGGTTATTTTTGCAATGATGCATCCGCGCCGGAGGGGATGCATCGGACCGCGGGGAGACCCCTTGGCGGGCGTGCAAGGCAATGCATGCGTGCAGGCGTTGCATGGAGTGCAGTGCAATGCAATGGCAACGCTGCGCCCTGCATGCATGCATGCAACTTTCACCGGCGCTCCGGACTTGGCAGGTGAGGGGGGTCCCCAGTGGGCGGCAGAGAGAGCCGGGAGGGCGAAGGGGAGCCGGGGGGGAGCAGCGCTGCTCCCCGAGCCGAGCCCGGGGGGAAACTTCGGCGTCGTTGCGCCAGGTGTTGGAAGCGGAGGCTGGCGGGGGGCCCTCACCTGCAAAACCTGGTCGCCTCTCATATATTTCGTGCATTGCATTCATCGCCCGCTTTCTCCTCCAAGGAGCTCCCGGGGGCGCGCGTGGTTCTCCCCGTGTTATCCTCGCAACAACAGCCCTGCGAGGTGGGTCAGGCGAGTGGCCCAAGGGAGCACCCAGGGATTGTCCTGGCCAGGTGGGGTGATTTGAACCCTGCTCTCTGCCCGGTCTTCGTCCTCATTTAGCCCCCACATGTGCATGACTGTGCATGACTGAGGTTTTCCCCCCTCGTCTTGGCTATGGTGTGAGTCTGTGCTGTTAATTAATGGGGTTCTGCCTTCGGAGAAGATGAGCCAGCCCTCAAGGAGGTGATTATGTAATTTGCTAGCAATTCATGTCCCTCCCGGCGTGACGCTGCGCGCTGACCTCACGGGGCTGTAATGGTGGTGTGCCTCAAGATTTTTTTCATGAAACAAGTGTGCCTTTGCCCAAAGAAGGTTGGGAAACACTGGAATAAAGATCTACATCAGGAACATCAGGAACAGCACCTCCTGTTTGCTAAAAGGCCACTATAGGTGTGCTATTGTTGGGGAGTCTGCAGTTCTATCCTCCAAGGAGTGCACCACAGCGGTTGATGCCACTGTGGCAGCAGCAGCGGGCAATGCATTTTTGGGAGGCCAGGTCTGCTGCCTGTGGATCCTTGCCTCATGGGTGGGCGAGCCCTGTGTTCACTCCAAAAGAAGTCCTGCTATGTTTAATGTGACTTAATCTCAGTAAGGTTGTGAGGGTTGTGTGTGTGTGTGTGTGTGTGTGTGTGTGTGTGGTTAGGATTGCAGTCTTACAGTGGTTTGAGATAAACAGAGAAGGGCAAAGCCACCACCACAAGTGGTGACCAGGCTGATGCACTTTGGATCTTGCTGAGATGCCATCTCACTTCCTCCTGATATAGTTCCAAGCTGTGGAAGGAGTCAAGAGGCTGCGAGTTAGCCAACCCTTTTGTTGCATTTTGCCACATCCACATGAATGTCGGCCACCACTTGGGGTCATCAGAATCCACCAGTCCCAACACAGGCCCCCCCCATCTGCTTCAGACGTCCAGCGATCCTTGAGGGAGGTTCCAAGGCAGCGTGAGAGGAGTTGGAAATGGCAACTCTCCAGTGGGTAGTTCCCGGCCTGGGCCCGTCTCGGGCTGCTCTTCCTCGCTTCGCGTGGGCCGTCGGGGCGGATTCCTCTCGCTCGGTGCTTGGCTGGGCGGCGGCGCCCTGCGCGAGGTTCCCTCCCTTCCCCAAGCCAGCTCAAGGGAATGGGCAGGGAGGCGGGAGCGCCGGGCGCCTGGGGAGGGACGGGCCCGGCACTGGAGGAGGACGCCACTTGCACCGGCCGACACCGCCGCCGGCGCCGGAGAAGCCAGCAAGGGCCGCTGCCTCCTAGCGCAGGTGGCCACAAGGAAGCCGGCTCAGGTGCTTCCGGGCGGCCGGGGCAGCCAGCGAGAGCCTACAAACTCCAGGCAAGCGGCTGCGGGGAACCGTCGGTGAGTGTGCGCGTCTTTACGCAGGCCGGGACGTCGGTTTTAGGGAGAGGCGGGATCGACCCATAAAGGGACCGAAGCGTGTCCCATTCACTTCCTCGAAAGTGTGGCCGCGGAGGGGGACTATAGATCCGGCCAGAGCCGGCGTGTTTACCTGGAAGGATCCCCACATGGCTCCTCGTGGAACTTCCTAGGCAGCGCGCTTACGGCGGGCGGCCCACCCTGACTTTGCCGCTAGAGGTATTCCCCCCCCCCCCCCACCTTGGGAGCAAGAAAGCGAGCATGTAGCCTTACCTCGGCCCGGCCCGTTCCCAGAATGTGGATGAGGTCCCGACGAGGTGATGCCCGAGCCTAGACCCCCGACAGCAACGGGAGCCTGGCACGCGCACCGACGGTGCCTGGAGATGCTGTGCATGTATGGCTACCCTGTGAGCGCGCGTTTTGCCCTCGGGTAAACTGTGGGGGCAAGATTAGCAGGCGGTGGGGTCTCCCCTTTGTCCGATGGAGTGGGAAAGTGCGGAGGAGGCGCTAGCGGGATCTGCTCCTCAAAAATGAAGAAACTTTGGGTGAAGAGATCTTCTCAGCTTGCTCAGTTTGTAGCTCCCGAGTTTAGGAAGCTCTTCCCCCAAAAAACTCCATTTGGTCCGGCTGGAATGGCACCCTGCCCATGCACAAGGGGGCCTTCCTTCCTTAATATTGCATCACAGCCCCCAGGGATGAGCCCTGGCGCTGGAAATGGGCTTGGTGAGCCTGGGTGGATGGTGGTAGCCATCGCTGAAGGCAAGGGATTGAGCAAGGGTGGGGGTGGTATTGAGACCAGCTCCTGTTGGTGGGCTTCCCATGGGCATCCGGGTGGCTGTGAGAACAGGACGCTGGACCAGATGGACTTTTAGTGTGATCCAGTTGTGTTGAACTAGACGACAATTCTATGCTTCTTTAATTGTATGCACTGTTTTGGCCCCACCATACTTTTAAAGCACACTGCTTCTTGGGAACTGTAGCTTGTTAAGAGGTAAACAACAGTCTACAGGATTATTCAGGGGAAGCCATGTTCTTTAAATATGCTATGGTACATCTCTACCCAAATGTAACCATTGCAAATGGGCTGCCTGTGGTGGGGAACTTTTAGAACTACCACGGCTTAAAGTAACTGCTAGAGTTTTCCAATATCTTTAAATACAGGAGCTCTTTCTCTGTGTGTCTCTCAAACTGCAGGGGTAAGGGGAGTAAGGGGAGGACTAGGTATGTACCACCAACTCCGACTAAATGTTGTGACTCCTTGGGTGAAAAATAGTCTTGGACTTTCAAGCGTTCTAAAGCAGGTACTCATTGCTTTGTCTCTACTTACAGGCTGGTTTTTCCAAGGAATGTATGGGGAGAACAGCAAGGAAAACTAGTTGATAGGAAAGATAAACAATTGAAGGGGAAGTTGGCTAGCAGTTCCTGCTCCCTGATTCCTTTCAGTGTTACCTGCCTATTTCTGGGAGACTCTTCAGCTTATTTGACAGAGTTTGGGAGCTGCTTATTCACACACAGTTGTGTATTCGAAGGCTGCAAACACATTTACACACTGCACATTTAAAGCACCCCTACAAAAAAGAACCATGGGAAATGTAGCTTACACAGAGCTACATTTCCTAGCACCCTTAGCAAACTATTATGCAGTTCCTAGGATTCTCTGGGTGGGTGTGCTTTAAATGTATGGCATGTCTGCAGCTTGAGACAATGAAACCACAGCTTGATATACCTCCTGTTTTGTTTCCACTTTGACGAAGATAATACGTAGACACACAGCCGCTGGAGTGACTGTAATTTAGAAAGTATTTAGTCTGGACTGGAAGTAGGGGGATAAGGACAGTCAGTCTGGCACAGAATCTCCCTAATTATAACACATCTTGATTTACTCTCGCTCTCTAGGCACCTGCAGACCCTTCCTCCCTCCCTCCAGTCCTTCCTTTTATCCAGACAGGCAGGAGGCATTACCAGAGTTCAAGGACACATTCCTGCTTGTTTCCTGCTTGACAGGGGGTTGGACTCGATGGCCCTTGTGGTCTCTTCCAACTCTATGATTCTATGATTCCAGCTGGGCCTCAAAGTGTGATTTATTTGTTTCTTTATTCAATTTGTATACCTCCCTTCATCAAAAGATCTCAGAGTGGTAATAAAATACAAGATAATACATAGTAAAAAAAATTAAACCAAAACAACCCCCTTCCCACAGATACATTTGAAAGGCTATAGGATATTAATCAGCCAAAGGCCTGGCTGAAAATTATCGTTTCCTCCTGGTGCCTAAAAATATGTAATAAAGGCCCAGGCGATCCTCCCTGGGGAGAGTATTCCACAAATGGGGAGCCACTGCAGAAAAGGCCCGCTCTTGTGTTGCCACCTTCTCAGCAGCGTAGCGTGGGTTGTCAGCACCCGGGGCAAGGCAAGTAATTTGCGCCCCCAACCCGTGGATTTGCGCCCCCTAACCCCCAGATGTTGCGCCCGGTGCGGCCGGCCCCCCCGCAACCCCACGCTACGCCACTGCACCTTCTGGACCTCATGTGGATGAGGTGTACGAAGAAGGGCCTCAGATGATGAACACAGAGTCCGGGATGGTTTAATATGGGGAGAGGCCGTTCCTGTGAAGAAGGGATAGTGAGAAGTGTGGTCTGGATAGAGTCCCAAGGGCCATATAGAAAGGGTTGCATTTGGCCTGCAGGCATGAGGTTTCCCACCCCCGCTTTACGCCAAGGGGCTTTTTTAAAAAAAGGTGAAATGAAATAAATAATGGGATGTATTTTAGTGGAGAGAGGATGAAAGGTGGCCAGTGAAAGGAGCAGGAGAAGGCAGAGGGATTAGCAGGTGGGGGAAATGATTTGGAAGGCAGAATTCCTGGGTGCTCCACTCTTTCTTTCTTTTTTGGAAGGTATACGCCATCTAAGATTAGAATGGAAGGCAGGTACAGGTAGTTTGGGAACCAAAGCATATTGTTGTTGTTTTAAAAAAACTTCTTTTCTTTAAACTGGGCGGAGACAGGAGCAGAAGAGCTGGTAGCCAGGATGCCCTGGAGCTATTTCTGTTCCAAGAGATCTTTCTATGGAAAATTACTACTCATAACATTAACTTTTATATAAGTTCCATTACTTTCAGAACATTTTACAAGTCCCATTAAAAGCTTGATTATTCAAATTGCTGGATTTGCCCTCTGTTCACCCCCTCCCCCTTCTTTTTCCCTTGGCTGCTTCCTCTGAATGGTAACCTTCAGAGATAATTACCCGGCTGGTTTGGTGCTCATAGAAACCAGAACCTTATGCAGACAGTGTCTGTTTCAGCTGTTCAGACATGTTCTTATGGAAGAAGCTAAGAAAGGGCATGAGCCAGCTCTTAGCAACAGGAGACAAATTGATGTTGGGGAACAGCACCAATGATCTACCATGGAGGGATATTGGTTCTGGCCAAAGATTCATCTTGCCCAGCATCACATTGGCCAACCAGATGCCCATGGGAATCCTGCAAGAGAACTTCCCTGCCTGTGTTTCCCACAAACAAGTATGCAGAGGCATGTTGACGCCAACAGAGGAGGCAGAATATCCACAAATTTGCCTATCCAAGTTGGTGGCCAACCCTCAATCTTGTGGGAGCAAATTCTACAGTTTAGCTACACACTGTGTGAAGAAGGGCTTTCCTTTGTTCTGAATCTTCTGACATTTAGCTTCATTGAATGTCTCTGGGTTCTATTATATGTGAGAGGGAGGAATAACTTATTTCTATTTTCTCGACTCCATACCTAATTCTATCTAGCACGTCTCCTGCTTACTTGACCTTTTTTGAAACTAGAAAGCCCCAAATCTTGTAAGCTTTTTTCATGTGGAAGTTGCTCCAAGCCACTTGGTCATCCTGGTTGCCCTTCCTTGGGGTGATTTGGGTGTCTCCCCTGGTGCAATGTATAACAACACCCCTCTTGTTAATTATTGGACTTGCACTTGAGGAGCGTCTTAGTAAATTGCACCCAATGATCTTTTGTAACAGGTTAGTAGTGGTGAGAAAACAAGTTCTACAACTCTTGGAAGGCTGGGAAGGATAATGGAAACCAACACCTTTTTTCGCTTTCAATAGTCTCTTTGTGGAAGTGCCTTTCCACCATCAAAATTGACTTTGATCTGGAGGACTCTCTTGCCAGTTGCTGCCAGGCCTGTCTCAGTTAAACCATTTGGCTGACTCTGAAGAGTCAAAGAGAGTCTACCACATTTATTTATTCATTTCCATTTATTGTTTCCTATAAAATCTCTTGATAAGTGATTTCACAGTAAAAAAAAAAAAAATCAGCAAGAAAAATGATTTCAAGTCTAATACAAAAGATCTCCACTTAAAAGGCTTGTTAATAAAAGGAAGGTCTGCAATGGACGCTGCAAATACCATAGAGACAGTGCCTGCCTGATGTGTAAATGGGAGGGAATTCCAAAGAGCAGGTACCTCCATACTAAAAGCCAAATTCCTGTATCATATGGAACAGCCCATCCCTTTCAGAGTGCAATGACCAGCTGGGTATACAAGAGGTGAGGGTATCATTTAGGTATCCTAGTCTCAACCTGTATACCCAAACCAACAGTTTGAATTTAGCTTGGTAACTAATCAGCAGCCAGTGCAATTCTTTCTGCAGTAGCGTAACATGATGGCGGTAGTCTTAGTCAAGCCCTACAGAGACTGTATTGCAGCAATCCAGGGGGGTGGGGTGGAGAGGGTTACCAGTACATGGATGACAGTGGTCAATCTATCCTGGTCCAATTTGACATCTCTTAAACCACATAGTTTTGGGAGTCTGAATTAGATTAAGGAAATGTTGGCATGGGGAGAGTCTAGAGAGAAGCACATTTTTCACACTTTTTCTAAAGTGTTATTTACTTTGGAACTATAACTTCATCAGTCAAGTTGGATGAATCCTGCTTGATGAAGATGAGATGGTGATAAAATCAAACATCTGAGGCATATGTATCAATGTACAGTAGTGCAATGTTTTAGAACTGGAGATGGAGGTAGAAACATCAGTTGGCTGCTTTTAGCTCTGTATTTGTTTTCATCATTGATGTAATTCTGTTGCTTATCCTTTGTTGTGCATCACTCTGGGCTCTGTTGGAGGAAGGGTGATTCGCAACACAATTAATTACTATTGTTATGAAAAAAATAATATAGAAAATCTCCGTACTGTACTAAGCACAGTATGTTTTCCCTGCATGGTTCCCCCGCCCCCAGTTAACCAACACCTAAACTTCATGCTGACCTTTCATATTTACACATTTCACTGTTTGCACATTGTTGGGAACCTGCAATTGTACTGAGAAGCCACAGCCATCTACACACAGTTTATGTGTGGTGAAACTGATGAAGCCATTCAGGGACCACCAGATTCCATTGATGCTCAGTCTGCTGCCATGCTGCCCTCTGCTGTTCTGAAATTTGCCCATGCAGTTTCCGTTTATGTTCCTCTTCGATAGAATGACTAGCACAGAGCAATCAAGGACCATCAGAGGCAGATCCTACATGCCTACCAAGAGAAGAGAAGTCATTGTTGGGGGTCATAGGATAAACAGAAAGGGAGATGAAAACAGATCGCACCCTCTGATCATACTGCTAAAGAGTATCTTCCTTCTGGATTTTGGTAGGGCTGAGGCAACACTAGACTTTAGAGGCAGGATTAACATTCCCACCTCCTTGGTTCTCCTTGGCACATTCCATGCTGCTCCTCCAACATCTTTGGCCAGGCCAGTGTAGCGAGAGCACTACTATAGCAACCAGAATCTCAGAGACTGCTCTGTTCTATGGTGCCAGAGTCTAGGTGCTGGGCAGGAATGTAGCAGTGAAGGTTGCTCTTTTAGGGTTTCTGCAGAAGGTGTCATCCAGAGGACAGATACACATGTAACTCCTGATTCTGCCATCCCATCCTAAACCAAAAGAGAGGAGACGAAGGAATTTTGCATAAGCTATAGCAAGGAGATTGCCATACCTACACCAGTCTATTCAAAGATTAGATTTTCTCCTGGTGGTGTTGGAAGCCAGATCCATCTTCGCCATGAGTACTCTATTTGGGTAAGTGAGTAGGTCTTGGCCTCCTCGATGAAGAAGGCATGGCTGCACATTTACATCTCTGAGAATCTTGCATAGAAGGCAGTATAATTGGTAGCATAGTGGGATCATCTGAATAGACAACACTGATCCCGTTATTCCAGTGTGACACTATTGGGCATTATATTCCCAGTGGCATCATATACCAGGCAGATTCATGTGGCCCTGAGCCTCGTCCTTCCATCCCCAAGACCAGGGTCCAAACTATGAATATACCTCTCTTGTTCAACTCTCAATACCAGACCCTACAAAAAAATACCTGTCCTAAAAATAAAAATTTGCTTCCACATAGGCTTGTACTTCAAACTACCACAATAAAATCTATAAGCATCATCACTTGGGGGGACTGTTAGGTTGCCAGCGTTGCTATCTGTATTTTTCTATTTTCCCTGTGTATATAAATATGTTAGCAAACACAAGCGAGGAATGGCAGTTTCTTGAATTCTTGCGTGAGTCCCCTCTGCAGCAATGTTGCTGACCAGATAGCCCTGCCTTGCCCTGCCTTGGTGCTGGGTGTGGCAGCCATATAAAAACAGTGGGTTTTCTTGGTCTTTGAAATAAGCTGCCTCACTGTGAGATGTGGATGCTGGCCCATGAAAGAGGAAGTAGCATGTCAAAGCACTGCAAGGGGTCCTTATGGGCCTAGAGATGCTACTGCAGTAGATGCCAGAGTCTGCCTAATTTGGCTATGTTTTCTGCCAGGTGTAAACACTGGCTATTAAAGTGTTTTAGGGCAGGCACCAATCTAGAAGGAAGCTCCCTCTTCATGTGCATGGTATTGCCCCAGTGGTGTATGTATGTCGGACAAAAGACACCTAGGTTGTGCAAGAACAGGAAGAGATTATAGGCCCTGCAGCCAGCCCATGAGCATTGCTAAAAGTGAGAGCTGACTGTTCTAATCCTTCACTGTCTTTTGGCAGGCAGTATGATCCCGGTGGCCGAATTCAAGCAGTTCACAGACCAGCAGCCTGCTTTCAAGGTTCTCAAGCCATGGTGGGATGTGTTGGCCGAGTACATCACCATAGCCATGCTGATGATAGGAGTTTTTGGCTGCACTTTGCAGGTGAGTGCGTATGGGGGGAGCCCACGCAGTGCCTAGATGCCGCCATGGTGTCATAGAATCAGAGGGTTGTAGAGTTGGAAAGGACCCTCGCAATGCAGGCGTCGCAGCTAGAGCATCCGTGAAAGATGGCCATCCAACGTCTGCTTGAAAACCTCCAAGGAAGGAGAATTGGAATCATTGGAATCTTGGGGTGATGTTCCACTGCCCATGGGAGAAGAGGCTCTAAATGTTTGGGGGCAGTCTGGGCAAGGGTGGAAATGACCCTAGCACAGAAATGGTCAACTTCTACAGCCTGGGGGGTTGGATTCTCTGCAGCCCACCACTTGTAAGGGGTGGCGGCCTAGCACTGTGCAGCCTCAGTAATGTAGGCAGGGAGGCTCTGTTCTCCAAACGTTGAAGACCGACTTCTCTCCTACATGGCAGAGATGAGAGATTGAGTATTGAGTTTACTGTATTCATGCAGCCTTAGTACAGAGAAGAAGGTATGGGAGCCACAACTTTTAAGATTCTACCCCATGTTACAGAAAGGGCATGAAGTATTAGGTGATATATACCAAAGCAGGCCGGGGAAGGACCTCTGTGCCATGACTTCACCTTCTCTTGCCAATGCTTTATCATAACATTCCTCAGATCCAAAGAAGCCTACAGAGCATTAGATCCTTGGGAAGGAAAGATAAGACATGTCTCATATAACCCCTCATTCTGTAATCAGTATGGAAAACGCAGCCCTATAGCTGACACAGCATAGAAAATGCATGCAGACGAGTTATTAGCAGATTTATACAGGGGCAGATTTCCCCTTGGTCCCTTTAGTATTAAGACTAGATTATCAGTTCATTTAAATTAGCTCCATTTTGACTACACATGAAGCAGTATTAGATATTAGACTTTGTCATTTCAGACTACAGTTGGGGGAGGATCCTTTTTTAATAACACGTAGAACAAAAACTCCTTAAAAGTGAAACCAGCACATCAGAAAGAGCTGTTCTAGACCAGCCCACTCCTTGCTATGCTAGTTTTCTACCTGCAGGGACTTTTTTAAAAACATATGAAGAGGTACAGTCCATTCAGCCACTTCAAGGCTTTCCTTGTTCATCCCCACCTGATATAAACTGTTGCGTTCTACCACCAGCCTGTTTTCTATCATGTTCCTCTCTTCTCTTTCCTAACCTGATGTGACAGGTGACACAAGATAAGATTATCTGCCTTCCCAACCATGTGCCTGATGGCACAACCTTCACTGGTGCATCTTGTGAAGATTTCACGAAGAAGAGAGCCAATGCCTCTGAGCCAATAGGACCCTCCGCCAACCAGCGAATGAATGGATTGAAGAACAACCTAGACCTCCAACAGTACAGCTACATCAATCAGATGTGCTATGAGACGGCCCTCCATTGGTATGCCAAATACTTCCCATACCTCGTGGTCATCCACACCCTCATCTTCATGGCGTGCACCTCGTTCTGGTTCAAGTTTCCTGGGACCAGTTCCAAGATTGAGCATTTTATCTCCATCCTGAGCAAGTGCTTTGACTCGCCCTGGACTACTCGAGCCATCTCTGAAGTCTCTGGGGATAACCAGGAAAATGCATTCTTAGAGAAGGGGTACCGGAGGAGGAAAAGCAGTGCTCCCAGCGAGACAGCTGAGCTCAATCCCCCCGGGGGATCGGTGTCAGAAAAGAAGGTTTCAGAGTCCTCCCCGGTTAGCCTATTGGACAAAAAGGAAGGGGAGCAGGCCAAGGCTCTCTTTGAAAAGGTGAAGAAGTTCCGGCTCCACGTTGAAAAAGGAGACATCCTTTACACCATGTATATCCGCCAAACCGTTCTCAAAGTCTTCAAGTTTCTCGTCATCATTGTCTACAATGCAGCCTTGGTTTCCAATATCAGCTTCATTGTGCCATGCACTGTCAGGATGGAGGATATGACGGGCTATGACCATTTCTGCTGCAACCACACCAAAGCCCACCTCTTCTCCAAACTGGCCATCTGCTACATCTGCTTCCTTGGCATATATGGCATGACGTGTCTCTACACCCTCTACTGGCTGTTTCACCGGCCGCTGAAAGAGTACTCCTTTCAATTTGCACGCAACGAGACAGGCATCAGCGACATTCCTGACGTCAAGAACGACTTTGCTTTCATGCTCCACCTCATTGACCAGTATGATTCCCTCTACTCCAAGCGCTTTGCTGTCTTCCTTTCCGAGGTCAGCGAGTTCAGACTCAAGCAGATCAACCTCAGTCATGAGTGGACGGTGGACAAACTGCGGCAGAAGCTGCAAACCAACGCCCAAGGCCGGCTGGAGCTCCATCTCTTCATGCTACCAGGGTTGCCTGACACCACCTTTGAGCTGAATGAGCTGCAGTCCCTGAAGCTGGAGCTCCTCAAAGATGTGACATTCCCACCCTCAGTGACTCAGCTGGCCCAGCTCCAGGAGCTCACACTGATCAACTCTCCCGTCAAGCTCTCTTTCACCTCTCTTATGTTCTTCCGTGAGCAGCTGAAGGTAATGACTGTGAAGTTTGATGACATCAAAGATATACCACTATGGACCTACAACTTGAGAGGCTTGGAAGAGCTGCACATCTCAGGACTTTTCAGTCTAGAGATGGGCCGGGCAGGGACTCTGGAGAACCTGCGTGAGCTGAGGAATCTAAAGACCTTGACTCTGCACAGCAACATCTCAAAACTGCCACCTAGCGTGTCTGACGTTGCCGCCCATCTGCAGAAGCTCAGGATCTACAATGATGGGACTAAGCTAGTGACCCTCAACAATCTCAAGAAGCTCTTCTCTGTGCAAGAAGTGGCGCTGATAAACTGCAACCTGGAACGCATCCCCCATGCTGTCTTCAGCCTGGTGAACATGCAGCAGTTGGACCTCAAGGATAACCAGCTGCAGTCCATTGCAGAGATCATCAGCTTCCAGCATTGCCGCAAGCTGGTGTGCCTCAAACTTTGGCACAACCACATTTCCAGCATTCCTGAACACTTCCGCAAGCTCAAGACCCTAGAGCAGCTTGACCTCAGCCATAACCGCATTGAGGTCCTCCCTTCCCAACTATTCCAGTGTTCTAGGCTGCACACTTTGGACCTTTCCTATAACAATATCCAGGTCATTCCCCCTGGGATGGGAGTCCTGCAGAGCCTTCAGCATTTTGCCATTTCTCACAACTCCTTAGAGGCACTGCCAAATGAAATCTTCTTCTGCAAGCAGCTCCGGGTTCTCAAAGTGGGACACAACAAACTGCATCGCCTCTCTGACCGCGTGAGTTGGCTGCCTTTGCTCTCCACGCTAGACTTGAGAGGAAACCCCCTTCAGGCCCTTCCCTTGGAGATTGGCCAGTGCCCAGTGCTCAAACGGAGTGGCCTGCTGGTGGAGAGCAGCCTTTATGAGGCGTTGCCTTTGGAAATTAGGGAGAAAATGGAGGATCAGTGATGAGGAGAATGATAAAGGGGACAGGGGTGTCCTCTCATTTGTTGGCCCCTTTGAGTCCAAGCATGGACTGAATGGGGGAGCTGGCTGGAGTTCTATCTTCGGCTGGAACCAAGGAGGGAATGGGAACTTTTCACCCTAATAAGGGAGCAAAGGAATTGAAAAGACACAATAAAGAGCAAAAGTAGAAAGTGACTTTTAAAAAAATAACCCTGTTTTCTGAATGGATAAGACCACAGGAATTGTCCATTGGGGCGGAGGCGGAAGCACAGCTACACCTGACCAAATCATCATTATAGCTATTTTTGTACATGTGTTGTGTACTGGTGTATCTTTGTGAAATGCCCTGGGGCTTTGCGGGATTGTTTTGTTCAAAACTCCTATCTCTGTTCCCTTCTCCTCATCAATGTGTTCAGCTCGCAGGCCTGTAGCTTACAAAGCCCATCTTTTGAGCTTATTAGAAAACTTTCTTTTCTGCAGTTTCAAATGCCTATATATCATGGGGTGGGGAATCAGGGACAGGCAACTCTTCAACAGGGAAATAGCCTAATTCCTTTTACTTCTTTGTTCCAAGAAGGGCTGTGTTCCTTAGCACTGGACGGCCAGAGCACAATGCCTTCACATACCACTGACTGTAAGGAATCTTCTGATGTTTGTGTGTGTCTGTGTACATATGCATGTATACCTTAATCCCTTCTGGTTTCTGTTTTTGTCACATTCTAATCAGGGTGACATTAGTTTATCAGTTCTTCTTGAGTGCTAGAGCTGAACTTTCTGGCTGTTCAGATCTCTTCCCTCTTCAGGCTAGGAGAGCCTAGCACCTCAGATCCTCTTCAGAACTCACTTCCTCTCTCATTACCTTCTCACGTAATTTCAGTGAGCACCACACATGGAAGAGAGGAGGAATCCTGCACTGTGAAAACCCATCCTCACTACCACTCATGAAAAGCCACCTCATTTCGCCCTGGAGCCTTTAATCAGTTCTCCACATATTCCAATCCCAGCATAGGTTGAAGTCGCTTTCTCACTCCTCCTATAAGCACAGACATTCTTTCTACCCATTTTCTGTAATCAAGGTAGGTAAGTGCCTTTTGCTTAGCACATGAAGGGAGATGTGGGACTCCCCCCCCCCCCAATGCTGCCTTTGGTTCAAGTTGGCTGAGCTGATTTCCCAGGTGGCTTGGGCTTGCTTCTGTTTCATCCCTTTGGGTCTCAGCTCTCTTATGGCCTCTTGAGACGCAAGCAGACTCTTCTGGGCCTGCCATAACCTGGCCTTCTCTTCCTGCTTTATCTGATTGCAGAGCACTTTGGGGCATGTAAAAGCCATTGGAAAAGAGACCCTGCTTCCTCAGTGGCAAAGCAACTCAAAGCTGGTCTCAGAATCCTACCTGTTGGCAGCAGACTGCTTCATATCCAGTTAAAGTATGTTTAGAAAAAGTTTATTAAAAATAAGAGAGAGCTGAAATGCATGGCATTAAGAAACAATAGTGCACACTTTTAGCAGATGCTGTGCTAGCTCTCTCTCTCTCCCTCTCTCTCTCTGTGTGTGTGTGTGTGTGTGTGTGTGCGCACATGTAATGTTCCTAACCCCCCACTTGTCTTTGCTCATAGAGTTGCTTTGTCCTTAGAAACCTCACAATCTGGTCCGAAATAGTTTAGTTCATATGTCTTCTGCCAGATTCAATACACAGAGGTGGTTGGATAATGATTTCACCTTCCATTTGTTGAGAACTAGTTGCTTGAGGGAACTTGCACAATAAGGGAGAGGTTGCAGTAGTCCCTGGTAATTATTGTTTTGGTTAATGAAGTCCTAAATTCAGAGCCTGCTGAACAACGAAGGCTGAAGTCCTGTGCACACATAACGGGAATAAATCCCACTTGCACTTGAGTCAGCATTCATAAGACCCAATAGAAAGGTGGCAAGGAGACAGCCATATCTATTTGCACTCTTGCCAGCAGTCCTTGGGACTCAGCTGCTGAGCCTTGGTTTTGACAGGAGCAAGCTGTGCCCTACACTGGGGCAACCAGGCAACCAGCCAGCCAATGCTTCATACCTGGGAATGGCACAATAGGCCTCATTCCTCATGCCCTGGTGGTTGTTGGAGGAGGAGGAGGAGATGGGTGGGAATGTGAAGCAATGGGTGGGAAGGAGAACCTGCTATGTGACTCACTGGGAGAAACCAACCAACATAGCTGCATTTTGGGAGTGCTTCTGAGGCCATAAAATTGGAAGAGGCTGTTCTGCAGCAAGGTTGTAAAACAGGCCTATTGTGCAGGAACATGCTTTAGTAGCATGAATAACACTGTGGTGGGTGGCCTGGTGTTTACATGAGCATGCACCAAAGTAATTATTTGGCAGTTCACACTTTTGTTTTCCTGGCAAAATGCATTTACAGTGGTACCTCAGGTTAAGAACTTAATTCGTTTCGGAGGTCCGTTCTTAACCTGAAATTGTTCTTAACCTGAAGCACCACTTTAGCTAATGGGGCCTCCCGCTGCCGCCGTGCCACGATTTCTGTTCTCAACCTGAAGCAAAGTTCTTAACTCAAGGTACTATTTCTGGGGTAGCGGAGTCTGTAACCTGAAGCGTTTTTAACCTGAGGTACCACTGTACTTAAAAGACTTAAATAACATTGAGGGGCGGGTAGAAGAAATGCCAGCAGAATTAAAACAGATGTAAAACATTGTAAAAGGCCAGAGTCAATGTAAGAGATCTTCAGTTAATTGGGTAGGAGGCGTAACTTAGTGGTAAAGCACATGCAAAAGGCCACCTCAGTCTCCAGGTGAAGGATAACAGGCGATAGCTAATATTCACCTACTTGAGCCGCTGCTCAGAGTAAACATTACTGAGCTAGATGGACCAAGAGCCCTACCTGGTATAAGGTAGAATCCTATGTTCCCATGTACTTGGTACTAAAAGGATATAAAGTGCCAGCTGGGCTTCCTGGAGAGGACATTCCATAAATGCGGTGCCACCACTGAAAGGTCCCTTTCTCTGATCGCCCCCCCCCCCCCGTCTAACCTAAATAGGTTGAAACACTTAGAGATGGGCCTCGGAAGATGACCTATGCATTTGAGCAGAGACCACGAGGCTACAATCCTAACCCCAGCACCTGGGAGTAAGCCAGGCAAGCGAGAAGCACAGTTCAAGGCCACATTCCAACGAGACACCTGAGGGCCAATGAAGGGTGTGGCCTCAGGAGGAGGCGTGGCCTAGGGAGAGGTGTGAAGGGCCTGCATCTCTCCCTCCCTGCCCAGGTCTGAAGTTCCCCCGGGGAGGTTCAACTGGTGCCTTCATTATACACCTTTAGATGCCAAGCAAAAATGTTCCTCTTCAACCAGACCTTGGGCTGATTGACATCTTATACCCCTTTAAAAATTGTGTGTGGGAGGGGGTGAGCGGGGTTATTGGTTTGTGGGTTTTTTTGTTCTTGTTTTTATCATGTGCTTTTATATTGTATTTTTAGGTTGTGAACTGCCCTGAGATATGTGGGCAAAGGACAGTATACAAATGTAATAAATTATCGTCTAAGCAGTACACCACCTTAGGTTTCAGGCAAGGAGTTTGGGAAAACACTGCACTGCACCACAGAGGAGTCTGTCAGAAATAGTTGGGATTGTCACTATGTACATCCACTGCCTTTGATATGGGCAATGACTGAAAGGGTCCAGACATGATGGATTAGATGTCGGGCTGGATCATTTGCTCCAGTAGCTACTTATGCCAGTATTGGATACCCGACAGATTTATATTCTCTCTTCGATCAGAGACCTTCAACTGGTGGATTGGGGACTCACTACCAGGTTGCCTGATCTAAGGTGGGTCACAACAGCAGCACTACCACCATACAAATGTATGGAATGAATGAATGAATAGGTCCCCAAATACTTGTTTGGATTACATAGGGGTCCTGTGTATGAAACCGCAGAAGATTGTTGCAGTTTAAACATTTATGTGCTGTGTCACTAGGTTCATTGGCTGTGTGTTGGAGCCTAATGCCACCTAGTGGTTAAAATTATTCAAGCACCTCAAAGAACAATCATAAAATGCACTTTTATTTGTGGTGGGTGTTCAAACTCTACTAGACAAGGCTTTTCAGGTATAAGGCAAAATAGCCGATTCTTCAAACCCCACTGAAGACTCAGCCTATGCACCACTGTGATTTGCTCTCCTATGTGATCAATTAGCTGCAGACTTCCTTTTGGAAGGGAAGGTTATACATTTTTAAAGGGAATAAATAAATAGGTGGCCACTTTCTATTCCTAATATGGAATTAAGCCTCCTTACCAGTCTTCACAGCATACAGATTTCTGGGATCACAACCAACCACATTGTTCAGCTGAGTCAGGTCTTACAAGACTGTATGTGGATAGAGTGGGTGATTATGTTCCTGTATTGCACAAGTGAAAAATAATGCAACTTTAAGGAGAGATTTCGCAAAACTGAATCAAGGAATACAGTACATAAAACCTTGACCAAAATATATTGCATCTGTGCCAACTCTGACCACACATCAGAAAGGGCGGGACCTACTAGCTGATACATGCAAAAGACATGAGTCAGTCAGGTTTCAGGTCTTGTTATGGGACCTAGAGAAGCTGAGGGAGCTGAGAAAGAACAAGTGGGTGGTCCAAAACAGGGACAGTAGCTTAGGGTGCAGGCATCACAACAGAGAAGAGTCCCTCAGACTGGGGCTAAGGCTTTATTGGGCCTAGTGGACAGGGATTGGCCTTTGAGGGTCACATGACTGAATGCTCAGGTAGACCAGTATTACATGTAGTTGAAGCAGAGTTCAGCCTGCCAAACAAGCAGTTAAAGCAGAGTCCTGGTGCTGCAGAGATTAAGACACCAGTCTGCTGGGAGTCCTGGTTTGTGCATACACAGTGGGTGCCATGTAACAGGCCTCTGCCTCCAGGGAGCTTGCAGTCTACAAGAGCCAGTATGCTGTGATGGCTATCATGTTGGTATTATACCAGGATCTTCAAACTGACCTGTATCAACTTGCGCGCCCTTCCCTTTCTCCTGTGTGGCTAGAATTTCCATGTGCGTCACATTCTTCAAAGTTTCAATTAGTCCTTGATTCATTCTGAAAATCTTTTAGCCTCGTTATTTCAAAGTTGTGTAATGCAGGAACAGATTTCTTGCTCAAGCCACTCCACCCATCCCTGATGACCTTATGGCTGTTATTATCAGCCTTCCCTACCTCACAGGGTTGTTATGAAGAGCAAATGAAGGCAGGGAACTGTTTTGTGGGTGAGGAGTTCTCTAGTGGTTTAGTGGTCTTAGCTTAGCCCCTTCCTTCCTTCCTTCCTTCCTTCCTTCCTTCCTTCCTTCCTTCCTTCCTTCCTTCCCCCCTCTCTCACATTTTTGCACTGTGAGTTACAGAAGACAGAATAAGAAGTGTGAGTGTGGGAGTTTGTCACAACTGGTAGCAATCCCTTTGCAAGCAAATGAATTCCGAGCAACGAGTTTTGCTTCCCTCCTCCTTCCTCCAGTCCTTTCGTCCTGCCTGGAGCTGCCATGGAAACGGAATAAAGCCTCTTGCACTGAGTACAGTGTGGTGTGCAGGCTTAACGCACAAGCAAAAGAGAGGGTCTGGGAGAGAAAGATCCTTGCAGACGGGAGAGAAAAGAGCAGAGGTTGTGCATGAAGAGTTCTAGAACCGCCTGCAGGTGAGGAATTGATGCCAAATAGGATAAGGAAGTCAGAGAGAGGCAGAAGGTTGGCATGTAACCCACAGCCAGTGTTATAACCACAGCTAAAAAAATGCTTGTGTCTATGCATGCTAAAACCACCCTTCTAAATGATATTTAAGGACAGCCTGCTGCAGATCTAGCAACAGTGAAGTGGTTCTGTTTCAAGGCTAAGTGTCTGGGAGTGCATGTTTTGTTGGTGGATGTTTTAGGGTGCCCCCAAACTGTTGATATTTTGTGGGAGGAATACACACACATACTGGAACTTTAGGTTTGCACAATTAAAGTGGATTGCATCCCTCTGTCATCCTAGTGTCACAAATCCACTTTAAATAAACAACATTGGACTTTTCGCAGTTTGAAAAGCGATGGGGAAATGCATTCAAAAGTGTGGGATGAGTGAATTATTATTATTATTATTTATTAAATTTGTATAACACCCTATTCTTGCAGGTCTAAGGGTGGTTCAATGACACGTAAACACGCTGCATGCAAATAAGGGTAAATGTAAGATAAATACTCTTTGTCATATAACTACCCCATAAACAAATCAGAACAAACGCTCAATGAAGATCAGACATTGACCAACTATTGTGTAAGCTTATCAGGATCATAGCTGTCAACGTTTCCCTTTTTTTAAGGGAAATTCCCTTATTCCGAATAGGATTCCTCGCAAGAAAAGGGAAAAGTTGACAGCTATGATCAGGATGAATGTTGAATAAACAGGTTGTCTGGAGGAACCCCGAGTATCGTGAACAAACAACAACATTTTCAGCAGCAACAGCCAAAAGGAATTGGAATCTAAAGCAACAGCTGCTTTCAGAGACACCAGGATTAGATCCTCTCACAAACAACTTTTAGCACAAATGTGCAAATCACTTATTGGTATCTCTGCTTTTCAACTTCAGGTAACAGGAATTCTCCCATCTACTCAGAGTAAGATATCATTAAGCCTAGGCCATTTCCCACTTGCCTGATCCACTGTAGGACGTGGAAAACAAAGATGGGGAAATGGAAAGTTGCCTAAACGCCACAGAGTAAACCACCCTCTGTACAGCCTTAAGGCATTTTTCCATCTTTCCGCTTTCCACAAAGCGAAGTCTGGTTACAGGATCTAAGGAGAAACTGTGAGTAAGGAAGTGTTGTTGCTATTTATGACTTGGAGAGCATCTCGGCAGATGGCTATATGAATTATATTCTTAGAATTTTTTAAAAAAACACACGTATTGAATCTTTTTCAAGCCACTCCATCTCATTGCAATTATTCTTATTATTCAGTTAGGTATTTATATCCTGCTCTTCTGCGCCAAAAGCATAATCAAGACAGCATGCAGGATAAAATAATAACAAAAACAAACTAAAATGCAATGTTAAAAACAATAACAAGGAAGCCACAATAGCAGTAAAAAAAGCAGGGTTATTTTTAAAAAAATTAAGTGTCCATAGGTCAGGGGTGGGAAACCTGTGGCTCTCCAGATGTTGTTGCAGACTCCTCAGTGGCAAGGGTTGATAGGAGCTTGAGGACTCATCTACATTAGTACGGAAAAGGTGTTTTATATATGTTATAACACTGTGACACCAGATAGCACTGTGGAATTCCGTTTTTAGCCAACATGCTTTCCCACTATGTTGTTTACAACACGTTTTCCTGAAACACTTTTTTAATGTATCTAGATCCAGCCTAAGACCAGTGACAACTGGAGGGCTACAAGTCCCTCCCTGCCCTAGATTATTATTTTTTTTTTTACATTTGGAATGGCAGTTGCCAACTCAGCATCCACAGATGCCCTGCTCCCACATTGGTGCCCCTGGCTGGGGGAGGACAAATTATGAGCTTTCATCTTTTTCTTTTTTAAAAAAAGTAAGGCTCTAGCCTTCCAGGAAAGTTATGAAGCAAAACATACAGGTACCCTTCTAAGTGATTTCTGCAAGATGGGGGCTACTGCCTGTCAATGCTTTTAACCAACGGATGAAGCTGTGATTGATAAATGTGTTGTTTAGACACCAGGCATTAGGAATCCCTGGGATCCTAAAGAGCTACTGTTTCCCCCTGTCCTTTAGCGCACTTTTCCTGTTTCTGTCTGTCTTATTTATAGTCTTTGGATTCTCTTTAGTTTCCCCTTCTTTTCCCCATAGCAGCCAGGATGCATCTTCCCTAAGGTCTCTTAGTGTTTACTGGGGCTTATTCACAGGTAAGTGGGTGCAGGATGACAGCCTAGACTTTGGTTTATGGTTGACACTCAGGAAACAGGAGGTTTTTGTGTCTTTGGCAGCTGTATGGCAGGCAGAAACTCAACAGGTTAAGGCAAGCCTTTCCTAGTATGGAAAGCCTCGCCATAACTGTACTGTCTCTAAGTTTGGGTTATGCCTGACCACTTTGTTAATCAATGACGGCGCTATCAATAGTGCCACACAATGCCCGCTGTACCAGGAGAGGAGCATTCAGTGTGGCAGCATCAAAACGATGGAACTCCCTCCCAATGTGCATTATGCAAGCGCCTTCTGTTTTATAATTTCAAACACATTTCTGTTTAACCAAGCCTTCCTTGAAGCGTGACCAGTTCTGTATTTTAGTCATTTATCTCTGAACAGTTTTAATGTTTAACTTTTTATATTGTTCCGTGTAACTTTGTATTGCTCACAGTTTAGGTATATATATATATACAGTGGTACCTCGGGTTACATACGCTTCAGGTTACAGACTCCACTAACCCAGAAATAGTGCTTCAGGTTAAGAACTTTGCTTCAGGATAAGAACAGAAATCGTGCTCCGGTGGCACGGCAGCAGCAGGAGGCCCCATTAGCTAAAGTGGTGCTTCAGGTTAAGAACAGTTTCAGGTTAAGAACGGACCTCTGGAACGAATTAAGTACTTAACCCGAGGTACCGCTGTATGTATATGTGTGATGTATATGTGTGCGTGTATATATATATATATATATAAATCACTAGCTAAATGTGCTAAACAGACTTTGTTTCAGTGCAATAGCCAAGGATGTTACTCAATTCCCACTTACCATTTGCTTCTAGTGATGTTTAACCTGACAGAAGTGACCTTCCTCGGTGACGCCCACGCTCGGTTCCAGACTCTAAAGCCTTGGTGGGATGTCCTGATGGACTACTTGGTAGTAGCGATGCTGATGGTCTCTCTCCTCTCAGGTACTCTGCTGATTTCTGTTGACCATATGACCTGCTTGCCTCTGAATTACAAGCTAAATGAGACCACAGCAGCTATGCTCAAGCCTGGAGCTATGAACAGTGCCACCAGTGAAGAGTTTTCTGCTGAGAACAGTGGACGCCCAATCAATCTTGACTACCAGCAGTACCTGTACATAAACCATGTCTGCTATCAGAATGCTTTGCCTTGGTTCTCCAAGTATTTTCCTTACCTAGCACTTGTCAACTCACTGATTTTAATGGCAAGCAGCAACTTCTGGTTCAGGTACCCTAAGACGTCCTCAAAGATCGAACACTTCTTATCCATCCTCATGAAATGCTTCGAGTCACCTTGGACCATCAAGGCTGTCTCTGAAATGGTCTACCAGAATTTCCTAGACCTACCCCAAACCACGGATACTAGAGGATGTCAAGAACAATTTATTTCCCCTTCATCCTCTCCTATCCTTGACTGGAAGGAGAGGGAGCAGGGCCGGGCACTCTTTGAGAAGATCTGCAGATTCAGGGCACATGCTGAAGGTGCTAGCTTGATTTATATGGTCTACATGGGACAATCAATCTTCAGAGTTGCCAAGATCCTAACTGTGCTGGGCTACACCTCAAACTGCATAGGAGCCATCTCCTTTGAACATGTTTGCTGGCTGGACACAGAGAACCTGACCGGCTACTCTGTTTTCCTCTGTAACCACAGCTTGGCTTTCATTCTGCAGAAGTTGATGGTGACCTACCTGTTCTTGGTATTCCTCTATGGGGTGCTGGGGGCTTACCCACTGTGGTGGCTGCTGTGGCAGCCGCTGCAGAAGTATTCCTTTAAGCAAATGCGAAAAGACAGTCACTTTCTTGGCATCCCAGATGTCTACAACGACTTTGCTTTCCTCCTGCACATGGCTGATCAGTGCGACCAGCTATACTCCTGGTGGTTTGCCATCTTCCTCTCAGCCATGAGCAAGAGCTCTTTGCTGGATGTGGGCCTTGAACACAAGGCAAGTATTGAAGGGCTGCAGCTGCATGTGCATTGAGACTCAAGGGCATCAGAGAACTAAGGCTTCACAAGCTGCCAGGCTACCTAGGGCCCTCTTCTGTGAAATGGAAGTCCTGAAGCTTGCAAACAGTCCCAGACTAAAGCACCCAGAAAAATAGGTATACTAACCTTTCTCAATCCTCGCTGGTCAAGATGGGCCCCACTGACCTAGGAAGGCCCACAGTATTCCACATCACATTTCCTGACATTACAACCTGGGGTTGTCTCTCTCAGGGGTCTCCACCAGTATCTCTCTAGCAACTTTGGCAAGATGAAAGGTTCAGACCTGTCCTTGTTGGGCTGGGATTATGAATATGGATTTCATATGGATATGGAAGAAGGGGTACAGCTCAATAGTTAAGCATGGGGTTTGTATGCAAAAGATCCTGGGTTCAATCGTTGGCATCTCCAGTTAGGGCTAGGAAAGGCTCCTGTCTGAAACCATGGAGAACTGCAGCCGGTCAGTAATACTGATCTAGACAGATCAAGAGTCTGATCCAGTTTCAGGAGCCTCTGATATTCTGATTAACTGAGGGCTGAAGATAAGGCAAATTCACAACTGGATCCTTTAACTTTCGTTTCTATTTTAATGCAGTACTTTTTATTAGCTGCTCTGCAATAAAAACAACAGGTACCTGCATTGCCTGTGAACTTTCCTCCCTGGGGTTAATAACAGTGCTCTCTCTCTCTCTCTGTGTGTGTGTGTATGTTGGGGGGGAGGGATCAAGGAATTGGTACCAATAATTGGAAAACTTCAATAGAAACCAAAGCCTCTTCTGTATTTCTGCTTAAAACAGCAACAACAACAACAAATAATACACTGACCTGGGAATAAGTCCAATAGGGACATACTTTTGAGTAAATATGCATAGGATTTCTGTAGCATTTATTACATCTGTTTTAGCCCTGAGATATTAACAGAGAAGCAGATTTGAGCTGGCATGATTTCCCTGAGCTATGCTGAAAGTAAACACACGAGCACATACAAATTAATGTATAAAACTAACATTTTCTCCAAATGATCTTTTCAATGTTTGTTTGTTTGTAAAAAAAGAATTGCAGGACTCTACAGTTTCAGTTTAAGAGTGTAAGGAGTTGTAGGTAGTGAAGTGATCCACTTTCTGAAACCAAAGGAGAATATTAGTCATATGATGGCACAATGGGCCATCAGTGTGCCTGGCTGTTAACCAGAAGGTTGGGACGGCTGTGGGCAGGATTCCTGCATTGCGGGAGGTTGGACTAGATGACCCTTGGGGTCCCTTCCAACCGTATAATTCTATGATTCTGTTTCCAAGCCGTTCATATGTTAATGAAACAAGTGTGCCAAAACAAAGAAGATATGTCCTCCTGCATCTCCCTTTCCTGCCTGTCTTACAGGAATGACACTTTAAGGATGTATGAAAAATGTGTCAATGAGACACTGACATAAGAGGTGTTTCTTACAGCAAGAATGAAAACTCACCATAACCTGGAGAGGCCTTGTAGCCCTGCAGTCAGAAACAATGATTTACAGTACAATCCTATACATGCCTATCCAGCAGTTCTATTGTGGTTAATGGGGCTTCCTAAAGTAAGTGCAAATAGGATTGCAGTCTTCTTAACTGGTAAGCAGATTGACAAAGGGCTAGTCCACACTTTCACTTATGTCATGCATAGAAAGCATGGGTCCAAGCAGTTCCCTGCAGATTTCTGCATGACCCACACTTTCAAGGCATGGGTCCAAGCAGTTTCCCCCTTGCCCCACTCCTTTCCAATTGAAAATCTGCTCTTTAGCAGCAGGATGAGAGGAAGTGTGGATAAGCTGGGAGAGCGAGCTCACAAAGTAACCTTAGTAGTCTCCAGTTAAATGAGACAGCTCTGTGGTGTCCCCAGTTCCAAAAACAATTCAGGACAATGTCCCTTATTTTAAACACAAACAAGGAAGAATGCCAAAAACAGAAAGGAGCAACATAGTGGAACTCAGAAGACAAAAAGTACTGTACTCCCATAGAAATGAAATGGCCTGTTATGGTTTGCATTTTGCTGGAAGAAACCTATATTATTATCAGAATGTTCTGGCTGAAGGCAAAACATACTTAACTGTAGCTAAAGTCACACAGGTGATGTTATCTGAATTAGAGCTGACAGACCATGGCAGGAAAGTCAAAGGAAAACCAGTACGTAAAACTAATTAACGCATCTCCCCCCCCCCCCCGCTAGCATTGCACCTTCCACAGAAAAATTATAGGAGTCTGTAAGGATTCAACATTTCCTTCTGATACAATCTGTATATGTATTTTTATGTAGGTAAGAATCAAGTAGGTAAGGTGTGGGGAACCCATGGTCCTTCTCCACACATTTCTAGACTACATGTCCTATCATCCTTGATCCTTAGTAATGTCAGCTGATGGTGATGGGAGTTGGAATCCATCATCTGGAGGGTCTGAGGTTCCCCACCCCTGAAGTAGAAGGCATATATTTAAAATTAAAGATGTATGTGTCTTAGGATGGAGGCGTGTGCACACGTATATACACATGC
Organism: Podarcis liolepis; assembly: GCF_965112155.1. NCBI lineage: Eukaryota > Metazoa > Chordata > Lepidosauria > Squamata > Lacertidae > Podarcis > Podarcis liolepis. Next base: position 43,733,568 of record NC_139555.1, read on the forward strand.
AGTTTTCTTCTTAAACCCTAACTTGATCACCATCTAAGAGAATGTAATAAAGGCTTGCTTTGCTCTGTACTTTGGAAGAACGTTCCCTCAGTGGAAGGTGGAAGAACGTTCCCTCAGTTTCTTTACATTTCCAACACTTATTGTCTGGCAAATGATATATTTTTGCAAGCTTGACTGGGGCCATGTACCACCTATATATCATTTTCATAATATTTTCTTTCAGGGCATTATATGCCGTAAATTTCACACCAGTGGGGTAGCTGTTATCTCATAACATGCTTTCCCATTTACTTCTTCATGCAGCGCATAGTTAAACTATGAAACAGGAGGCAGTGATGGACAAAATGTTGGACAGCTTTTGAAGAGGATTAGACAAGATTCATGGAGGATGCTGTCAGAGGCTACCAGCTGTGATGGCTACTAGCTCTGCCTCCACTGCTGGAGACAAAATGCTTCTGAATACCAGCTGCTGGAAGCCACAGGCAGGGAGAGTGCCCTTGTCCTCCTTGTGAGTTTCCAACAGGCGTCTGGGTGGCCACTGTGAGAACAGGATGTTGGATTAGATGGGCCAGAAGGCTCTTCTTATGTTCGCACCACACCCTTAAAAGTCCACAGTTCACATTTTAGATGGGAAACAGATCCGCAGCAACTCTAAGGAATATACTGTACCGGTAAGCCCAGCTCTTTAGACTCCCAGACCTGTACTCTGTTACACTGGATGTCCCAGCAAACATTCTATCATGGGTACTCCACAATACCAAGAAATAGACAACCTTATAAAAAACCTAGCAAACTGTGATTCCCAGCGACCTTTCATGAGGTTGTAGCTGGTTCCATTGGTTCCCTATCTGCGCTTCCTAGTTTCCTATTTGATTCAACAGGTCGGACCTAGCAGAAGCCAGTGCGACAGCTCCCACTAGTGCAATTCCCTGCAGTGCAATGCATCCTGCTCCGGAGTGTGGGGAGAACCCCCAGAACAGTGCAGGCAGGGGGTTGGGGAGACGCGAGAAAAGGCGGCATATAAATGCAACAAGTACACAAATTCTAAAGAAGCACAAAGGAAACCCAAGCGCAGGCAGGAAAAAATGCTCTTCCGTATTTGGAGCATTTCAGCTCCGGCTGGTCTTCAAGTGTGAGAGGTACGTGCCGTAGAATCACAGAACTGTAGAGTTGGACTCAGAGGGTCATCTACTCCAACCCCTGCAGTAATATTTTGCTCCCCGCGGAACTTGCACCCAGGACCCTGAGTTTAAGAGCCTCAGGTTCTATTGACTGAGCAGCATCTTCTAACACCCCTCCGACCCCGTCATGACTCCCGGACATGCTCCCTAGTCCCCATCAAAGCTGAGTGGAGATGCACGAATAGGGAACGTCCGAAATATCATTGACGGCCAGGCGGTGCGGATACTGAGCTCGGGCAGCGCTTTGGTGCCCTCGCGCATGCGCGAGCAAGGAAAAGCCGCGAGGCAAAACAAGCACAGCGGGCAAAAGCGGAGCCGTGTCTTTGCGGTGGGCGGAGGAGGAGGATGATAATATGGTGGCCTGGTTGGTCCTTTCGGCGCGTGCGCACTGCGGTGTTTGTGTATTCTGGCTGCGCGGTGGCGGCAGCGTCGGCGGCTCCGGGGGAGGGGGGGAAGATGGCGGCGTCCTCGCTGGAGCAGAAACTGTCCCGCTTGGAGGCCAAGCTGAAGCAGGAGAACAGGGAGGCCCGGAGGCGCATCGACCTCAACTTGGACATCAGTCCGGCCCGGACTCGGCCTAGTAAGGGAGGCTTTGAGGGGGAAACGGGGGCGGCGGCGGCGGCAGGGGAGGCTCCGCGGCAGGCCCCCCCCCCTTGGGCGACTGACACGGGCCCGCCTGGGCAGGAGCCCCGGGGCCGGAGGGATGCGGGGCGGGGATGGGAAGAGCCGAGCTGCCCCGGAGAGGGGCCGGTAGGGAAAGGTCCTCCCGGAGAAGCGAAGGGGTCGAGAAACCCGGGGCGGGGAAACAAGGGGGCTCTTGTTTACTACGGAGCCTGGGGGAGGCGGAGGCCCAAGGCACACCGGGGCAGGGAGAAAGAAGAGCGAGGGGAAAGGTAAAGAATCCCGTGGGGAAGGGACTTGGAGGAAGGCGTGGGCGTGGGGGGCGGGGAAGAGTTTGAGAAGGAAGAAACATGTAGGGAACAGAGTTGGGACCTAGTGCCCGGGCTATGATCTGCGTGTGGGTTTTTATAGGAGGACTCGGCAGAAGGAGAAGAAATGAGTGTAGCAGTTGGGGGCACCGACAGGAGGTCATTGGGAACCTTAGATTAATTGATCTTCTTGGGGGTGGGAAACCACCTGTGTCTTGAGCTTATGATGTGATGGCGTTAGTGGACCGTGGTTCTTTGAGATTTTCTTTAAAACTGAGGACAGTACTTAGAGCTCAGAGTTGCTTTACTGGGGCCAAGAGGAGTTCCCATGCACTGTATTCTGATTAGAAAAATTGATATACGAGGAGTTATGCTGTAACTGTTATACTGAAGGATGTAAAAGTGGATTTAGGATCCCCCAATTGCCACATTATAACTATGTTTTTAAAGTTAGGGAAGTCTAAGCAACTGCTCACACCCTGCAGTGGAGAGGGAGGAGGGGTGGGTTAGGAATACCATGAAATAGCGATATGCTGTGCTCAGAAATGTCCCCAAGTGTATGCTTCTCTAGATCAGGTTCCTGTCATTTGCTGGACTAGTATCTTTTTGTAAACGAAGAAGTTCACAAGAGCTCTTTATTTAAGTTCTAACTTAAATACAGGGAAGTTCCATATTGTGTATATAGCAGTGCTTCCAAAACTGATATGGTTTCCCCACCCCATATTGGATTAAAATTGAATGCATCTTTCACCCTTTACTCAGATGTGTGTCAGAAATCCTTCTTGTGTCATAGTCTAGTTAATAGTGCATCTTGGTTTACTGTTTCTGTTTAGTTATCTTCATTGGTGTTTCCAGGAAGACCAAGCACTTGCCAATTGTACCATGGACTATGGCAAGGACTTACCTGTAGCCTCCATATGCTGAGGGTGTATAGACAGGTGTATATAGACAGGTGTAGGCATCCAATATGGTGAATTAATTTTTTCAAGACACACTTCAGCCTCTCTCATGACACATTAGATGCTCCAGCATGCAGTTTGGGAATCACTGATGGCAAGATGTGAATATATTCACTTGAGAAGAGAGCTGAGGGAAGAACTTACTTATTTGGCATATTTATAGGCCTCCCTTTAATAAAGTTGTCAGGGTTGTTCACAGCCAGTAAAGCTCAATCAGTAGAGTATGGGTCAAAACCTACAAACTTGAGCTACTGGTTTTGAACAGACTAAAATTTTCATGATCAACCAACAGCCCAAGTTTTTATGCTTACTATACCTGTTTGACCCATATTTTGAGATACAGAGCTGAAATTTAACATGGAGTTAATAATTTTTTGTACCACTGAAGGATTTCCCCCTGTAATTGTATTGTATTGTTACTAGTTTACTTGGCACACAGGACAAAATATTAGAAAGTGTGTTGATAACATGTATAAGTTTGTCATAAGCAACATAGAATGTATATTACAATGATAGTGACATTGAAAAGTTTTAGAATATTTTAAAGTCTGATTTCTAATTGTTTGGTAGTAGATTATTCTAGCTGTATAGTCTTTCTCTGTGAATAAGGCACTTACCTGTGTGGCCAAGGTGAAATTGCCAGGGCAAGAGTGAAATGAACAACAAATCTAAATCATAATTTTTTTCTGACAAGCCAATGGCTTAATATGTTGATCAGAGTACCTCTGATAGTCATTCTATGGTTGGAGCAAATCTCCAATTATAACATCTGAGACTTAAGCATGCACAGCTCAAAGTTTTGGTGCAGACACAGGGCTCTTACCTGTGCAGGTAGGTACACTCTACCCCATTCAGTATAGTGCCTGGGATGTCTCTGTCCCTACGTTTGCCTCTACTGCATGCATTTGCCTGCTGCTGGAGCAGAATCCAGAAGTAGCTATGTCACTGAGAAAGGGAGAAGATTTCCCTTTAAAGTCAGTCAGAGGAGGAAAAATGTGAAGCTCATCTGTTCCTCACTGCTTTTAAAGTTGAATTACCTCTGGAGCATGGGAGCTATTTCAACACTGTCTGGACCTCCAGTGCCGTGATAATGTGCACAAACAAACATCATGTGAGTGGATGCTTATTTATTAATTTTGATGGTTTATGTCCCACCTTTCAATCAAACAATTTTCAAGGCAACTTACAAGCAGGAGGTAACAATACAACCCCCCACCCCCAATTCACACATACAATCTAGCAGCTGCTGGATGGCACCAGAGCTTGCTTTTCATCAGCTCTCTAGTCTCAGGGCAACTGGCAATTGAAGTTGAGTGTTCTTTCTAGAAGCAAGGGGGAGGGAGGAAGCAAATTCCGGCAGCTGCTCATTCTCTGGCTGATGAATGGGGCCAGACTGGTCTCCCTTTTGCCTTACTTCCTGTGAGGCAGGGGGTGCAGGTTCCCAGTGGCCCTGCTGTCCTGGCCAGAGACAGAATGGGATTCTCTTCTGTTTTCTGGTCCTTGTATTACATGATCTCTGCTGAGATTGAAATTGGAATGTGGTTGTTTCTTATCCTGGTGGTGTGGGAAGTAATTATATTATCCCATGCACCCACGTGGTTCTTGTATCTACATAGTACTGGGGTTTTCTGAATCCAGGATATAGACGAGCAGTTCCAATAGTGTAATGCTAATATTTGAATTGTTCTTTAATATCCAATAAAGAACAAAGAGCAGATTCAGTTTTGTGCCACTTTTCAAATCAGCTCACCTGGTGTAAGATGTCGGGGGCGGGGGATGGGAAGGGATGCTTTAGCTCCTACAACTAGTTGTGGGTTTAATGTGAGTGTAAAGCTTTCTGGTTCCACTTTCCATTGTGGTTTTGTGGCTTGGATGTAGCTTCTTTCAATCCTGAGTCTAGAAGCTAGAAGTGGAGATTACACTGTGTATGTCACCATAGGTTAGTAGGTTATGTGTGTGTAATTAGTTAGGGGAGGTTTCTGATAACCCTTCCATGTATTCAGAGACTATGTGAGGAGGATTGTGGGGCTGCATGAGCTAATCCTGGCTCTATTGCAGCATCTAGCAGCCCTGTACCCCACACTTTATTATGTGAAAAGAGGCTTGCTATGCACATAATAATAATAATAGTTATTTATTTGCTACCCATCTGACTGGGTTACCCAACACTGTGGGAGGCTTCCAACAAAATAGGGAACCACGGTAAAACATCAGTCGTGTGCATCAAGGTTCTCCACATAAGTTGGGATCTTGATGCACAGATGTTGGTATATTTGTAGAGCCCCTTCTATTGTGTGCTAATTGCAGGTGAGTGGGTCTTCCTGCTGTGTAAGTGGCAAGAGGCAATTCCTGCTCATGTGGTTCTGCAAACCCCTTAACTTTGAACACATGGGGAGAGTCCTTGAACTAACCCCCCATCCAATTGAATAGCCATTTCTGATCTAGGCTTTCTAAATATTTATTCAATGTACTTCTGTTCAGGTCACATTCTGTCTTTCTGAAATCTTGTATGCTTACTTTTCACACATTTGTGTGAGGGAGATAGTGTTCATGAATGCCTAATAATGTACCCCATTAACCTTAAGAATGTTTACAAAATATTTCACAAGAGTGACAGAGTCATGGTCCTTCCCTAATTAAGAAGCATTTCTTCAGTAAGAATAGATGCGACCTTCTTATATGGTATAGTGGAACTGGAACCAAGGTCTGTATCCTTTCTACTTCGTCGGATGATCCACAGCTATTTAACAGAGAAAGTCTAACTTACCAGATCGTAGAGGTAGAGGAGGTTTTGTATTTATTTAAAAAGGACAAGACATACACTTGGTTTCTCTAGTGGAACGAGACAAGGGTAGTGGAGGTGAGAGATTAAAAGGAGAAACAAAAGTTCAAATATGCTTTATGGAGAATCCAGATGCACCTCCAGGATTTTTCTTTTACACACTAGCCTCAAACTTAAGTGTAATGTGAGTCTTTCAGTCTGCTTTATGCAGAATAAAAAGTTTTTATTGAAGGTGACTTTTATGAATTTCAACTCTTTCTATTTTGTTCTGGGTAGTCCACAAAGGCAACAAAAAGCTATTATGCACTTGATGTTTTTTGCCGTACTCTCAAGCTTCTGATATAAAATTCCTGAATTCTACACTGCACGTTGATTCACATTTCAGGCTATCACATCTCATTTTGCATGTAGGTATCCTTTTAGAGAATGAAATTTGAGAATGACTTATGTGGCCATGTCTTCATTATTGCAGGCTTTTTTAAAGAATATGTTAATAGTAGTTTCTTGTAGAATATGTGTAACTTCTGGTTTGTGCTGTTGGGTGCTTATATGCCAGATGTAAATGAACATGATGAAAATGGAGTGTTTGAAAGTTGCCTTGCTGAAATTAACTCTTTTAAAGCAGATCAGGTTAATCCATTTTAACTTAATAATGACAATTTAAGACACCTTTTAAAATTATTAGCATGAGGCAAGTAGAATTTTGACAAGTTGCTACATTGGTATAGACTTCTCATACTTATAATACTTGTAACAATGCTCTTATGTAAAACACTTTTCAGTGATAATGTGATCATAGCAACTCTATAAAGTTGTATGTACAGTACCACTTTTAAGAAAGGGGCTGTAGTTTAGAGAGGTTTGCTTCCCAGTGTCTCTTAGTGAACCCATGACTAAAATGAGGGGGAAAGTAAAATGATGACTGAGACATGGCTTCTTGATTTATTTTATTAAGATGGTGAGAATCAGTTGTTTATTCAGGCTCTTACTTGCAAAAACAGAGTGGAAATTGGGATTCCTTATACATTTACAATTAATATTCACACTAAATGGTGGCTTAAATTTGAAGTTTTGAAGAGTATAAAAGCCCAAGAGAATATATTTGGAAGTACAACTAGTTTTTTAATGTGAATGATGCCATCCTTGGTAGGCTATAAAACTGATTTCATTGTGACAGAAGTCCTACCAAATAATCCTTATGGCACAGTTTTTCAACCATTTGGGGTTCATGGCTCCCTTGACCAACTACATTCTTTGTGCGATACCCCTGTGGGGCTCAGGAGCCCAGTTATGTCACCCCTTGCCTGCCGAGCTGGCAGCTCCCTTTTGGAGGGCTCCCTCAGCCTCCTCTCTTCTCCCCATGGGAGTCCTCTGGGCATCTGCAGCTGCAGCCCCTGGTCTCTGAGCTGCCTCCCCTGCCCCAAAGAGAGCTGCCTCCTCTCACTGCCCCACAGGGGCCTGGGAAGCACGCCCTGGTCAGCTCCAGACACACCATTCACCTGGAAGCTTGTAGCCAAGGCTGCCGCAACAAACAACTGTGCAGACCTTTTGGAGGCAGAGATGTGAGAAAGCATCAGATGAAGGGAGGGAAAGAGGGACAGAGGCCAGTATTGCCCATGGCACTCCTGAACATCATTCAAGGCACCCCAGGGTGCCGTGGCACACTGATTGAAAACCACTGCCTTATGCCTCAGTCTGCAAGAAGCAATACCAGAGAGCTTTTCATTGTATATATATGATTTGATGTTATGAGCAGGTGTACTTTGTTTGCTGTTCATATTGCTTATAACATTATTTAGATCAGTAAGCCAGTTAATTAACCTCCATGTGTTATCATGAAGCAAAGCAAGGAGTTCATTTCCTATTTCAGATCTTGTTTCCTTTCAGGGCATGTAGTGGTGGTCCAACAGAATGAAAGAAGAAATAAGGTGATGGTTCAGAGATGGTTTTCTTTTGATAAGCTAGAGTATGGGTGGGGAACCTAAGGCCCTACAGAGGTTGTTGAAATACAGTTCCCATCATCCCTGACAATTGGCAGTGCTGTCTGGGTCTCATGGGAGTTGGAAGTCTGTTAACTTCTGGAGGAGCCCAGGTCCTTCATCCCTGAGGTAGAGGCTGTTAGAGAAGATACTGTTTTTATCAGTTGTTTTTTAATCTCATTAGCTTTCAAAAGCAGGAGCAATCATTTCTACTTCTTGGGGATCAACTAAAAACTTTGTGATTTTTTTTTTACCTTTTATTTTTTTCTTAGAGAATGGGCATATTTTATAACAAAAAAGAAATTACTTGCGTGCATCAGTTGGGGTGGAAATCTTTTAGAAAGCAATTTTCAAGGGGAAATGAAGAGAAGTTATTAGCATCTGAGCACTTGGGTAAAAACTAGAATGCTTTGATACCTTAAAGTAGAAAATATTTTATAAGTTGCAGGGGCATAAGGTTTTGAATAAGGTGAGATGTTGCTTATGAGAGGTCTGTTTAACATAAATAGAATCAAGGAGCATAATTTATGTTATCGTCTTTAGATTATCCTAGTCACCTCTTATGGTTCAAAATGCTGTTAGTAAACGTCATTTTGAGAGTATAGCAAGATCATGACCTTTAAAGCAAGTCTTTATACTGTGTTCAGGCCTTGGAACATCACAGATAAAAGGTTTCCTAGGCATCTAGGAATATGAGATATTTGAACGGCATTGGTGCCGAAAAGAAGTGGAGTTTGATGCACATAATATAGTCAGCCAGGTGCAATCTTGGAACATAGACATTTGATGCTGGCTTTGAAAAACTGGAGCTTTGCCCCGGGTACTTTAAGTACATTTCATGTATATCTATGATTGTGAAGTACTGGGCTAGATTGTTGATGAAGCCATAGTGAATGGGTTTTGCTTTCTGGAAGGAAGGAAGGCCATTGACCAGAACACTGCTGTGCAAGGGAATTGTTGACTAACAGAACAAGAACCATAGCCTTTTTTTCATGTTAGAAGCACTAGGGATGTGAAACCTGTGGAATTGATTCGTTACTGTTTGATGCATCACATTTTCACCTTGTCTGTCCCCTTTGTTGGTTTCTTGTCACCTCCACTCTTTATCCTGAAATTGATTTGAATATGAGTTATTTTCATTTTGATGATTTGATTGTTTCTGTTGTGATTTATCGTGTTTTTTTCTTCCTTTTCCCAATCCAGTTATTGTGATCACTCTAAGCCCTGCTCCCGCTCCATCCCAACGTGCAGGTACCAGAACTTTTTATCATCGCAGCTTGGATTTCTTGCATCATTTATTTAATGCTTCCTTCAACTGCATAGAATTGCCACTTGTCTGCTTCTCTTCCAAGTGTGTGTCTGACCCTGCTTCCTTCCCCACTTTCGTATTCTCCTTTACTATTGATCTAGCCTTACTTGCCAAGACTGGCTAGGCAAAGCGTATGTAAGGCCATGCATGAAAACATGTTTTGATTGTCCACAGCTGCAGTAGTTGCTTAGCACCTTCCTTTCCTGATGATGTCAAAGCACTTTCTGAAGACAGGTAACCATTAAATTTTCACACTGGTATTTTCCGCCTTCTATCTTCCACCTTCCACTTTAACGTGCCAGAGTCCTCAAGTGGCAAATGGCAGAAATTCATATTGCCATACATTTCCTTAGATTTTCCTGACTGGAAAGGCAATGTTGAAATGTCAACCTGCATACAGCAAAATTAAGTAGGCTCTGCTTTTTGTGATGTGCAGTTGCCTCTGAGGTAGAACCCAGTAGCAGACTGTCAGTGCTGTTGCACACTAGTTTGCTTTAGGGCAGAAAGTCAAGACTGTCCTTTTAGTCAAGGGCAGCTGCTGTAGGGATTTTAAGATGGGAACAGAGTAGCCTTCCTTAGAGTTGAGCAGGGCTCAGATTTCTATGAAGCTCCTAGTAGTGTCTGCTGCATCCCACAACGGTGCCAGACTGTGTTTCTGATATAATCTCAGGAGGGCATATATTTATATGTATTTGTTACCTTTGTATGCCTCTTTCCCCCAAAAGAATTTTGATTACTATTAACAGGTTTTCCATGCAGATTCCTGTCTACGTATCATTTGGTCCCAAATATGCTAAGCTTCAGAGATGGACCTAAATGATCTATTTCAGACAATTCTCTGGACCAGTGTTATTCACTGGGGCTTTTATTGTACATGGAGTGCAGTAAATATATAATTGCTACCTAAATAAGCTGTAATTGGATAAAATAAGGTCAGGTGAGAGATAGCTTTATTTTATTGTTGAAGAACATCCATTAAACAGTTAATAAAATTCAGTGAAGCACAGATCTAATGCCATACCCTACATGGGGTGGGAGTCTACAGCAGAAATAAAGCTAATTCCTCATTTTTTAGTTATTTGCTGCTGTTGCATGGTGCTGGAATCTTCCCTGCCTCTTACAGAGAGCTGTCCTTGATCTTCTGGATGTTAAAATTATGCTCTGGAAGTTAAAAGAATTAAGATTAATTCATTAATCTTAATAAGAGACATCACTACAGCAATATTAATAAATATTGCTGTAGTGATGTCTCTTATTAAGATTAATGAATTAATTAGGTTCTGGGCATATTGGTGCTTATAGAATCATAGGATCAAAAACTGTAGAGTCGGAAAGGACCCTGAGGGTTATCTCGTCCAACCCCTTGCAATGCAGGAATCTCAACCAGAGCATCCATGGCAGATTGGACAAGTCCATGGTAGTACATGAAGAGGGTTGCACTGTAAATGTTAAAGTCACAGTCTTGGCATAGCCTATCATGCCAAGTGTTTTCTTTAGTTTATGCAAATGGGTTTCTTCACCTTCTACCCTGAGCTACTTTAGCTGTGCATTGTGAAATAGCTACTGCATTGTTTTTCTACCCTAGAGGCAGCAGTCTTTGAGTATAGAAAGTACAGAGACCAGTCTGCCATTTTATCTAGTGGGTGCTTGCCTTACAGTGCTTTGAAGCCTTTCAGGATGGGAATGTGTTTCATTAGATTACCTTCCAATGCTTTCCAGTCTTGCCTACCACTAGCTCTTACCTGTGCTTTTGTGCTATGCCACTCGTCTTTGCAGCTGCCATCCAGCAGAATTTCTTACCCTTCCATTTTCAAGTAGTTATTATTCTAACACTTTCTTCTGAAAGCAGCAAATTGATAGTTTGTATGATTATTAGGTTTAAGCATGTGTTACTCTTGACTTGCCAGTTCATGGTAGCCATCTGAAGTGCACATGGTACAGGCAACTCATTATTCACCAAGGTTAACTATTCAACCAGAGCAGCTTGCGAGCAAGGTGGGTTAGTTTTACTTGAGTCTGCACACCTGATAGGGTACTGCCACAAAATCCCATCTCAGCTCCAACTTTTTGGCTTCATTTTTTTCAATTATTTATTGGAAAACTTAATTTTAGTTAATTTCTCTTATATTTGAGTGAATGGAAAGATTCCAGCTTTAACTTTGAATTGTTTTTTTCTATTGTGGCTGTATAGAAAGTTTAAAATATGACCACTGTGTCTTTTATTGCCTAGAGGTCTAATGGCAAAGAACAATCCCACAAACATTATTTTGTAAGCTGTCTATTGAATTGGCAGATGGAGAAACTTAGGTGACACTTGCAAATATATAGGATTGGCAACTACCTGTATAAAATACATTAGCTGTGTCTCAAAAAACATGTTGCTACCTGAAATTCTACATGTGAGAGACCACTGGGACTTTAAAAGCAGACATGCCTAGGATTTTTCTGTAAATGGTTTACTTCCATGTCTTCTTTCTGGGTAAATGTAGTCAAAGAGGAACATGGCAGCTTGCTGCTTGAATTCCAAATGAATTCATGGATCATATTGCTGGATAGTGAGTGAGACATTTTGCAATTTAAATGGTGCAGTGCCACTTTTCCTCTCTGGTATACTTCTCCAGTGATGGATGGACTGTTTGTTTTTAAATGGATATTCAGAATCTTTATTCTTTTCATTAAGGTAGAAGTGAAAACGCATATAAGCTATATGCATTTTGGGTTGCAGGCAACAATATAGGCTTGAGTCATTTCACTAAGTACTGCTGTACAGCCACTTTCTAAGCCAGGGTTGCGGGATCTTGTTGGATTCTAATGAGCCCCAACCAGCATGGCCAGTGGTGAGGGATGATGGATGTTGTGGTCCAGGAACATCTGGAGAGCCACAAGTTCTGCATCCTCTTCTGTGGGACAGCATGCTGCATTTAATAATAATAATAATAATAATAATAATAATAATAATAATAATAATAATAATAATATTTATACCCCACCCATCTGGCTGAGTTTCCCCAGCCATTTCATTTGGGATAGGTAGTAGAATGCTTGGTGTTAAAAATGACCAGGTTTTGGAGGATGGGGAGATTAGGAAGATAGAATGCAGCTGCTAGAATTAAAATAAAACCATTTTTGTGCTTCATTATGGAAGGAAAGTTTCCAGAGCACAAGGACGCAGGCCCACATTTTTCAGCTAGCTTGCAGTTTCTGCAACCTGAAACTGCTCTTATCCCTCTACAGATGATTCTGTGCCATGCTCTAGTTAGCTTTTTCATTCAAATGCTGTCTTGGCCTTTGCCTGCTTAGCTTGTCTTCCCAATCACAAGAGGCCTGAGTTATGAAAGGCCTATAGATTGTTGTCTTGGAGGGTAAAAGATAGAGAAGCACTTGCAGTCCAGCAGCGGAACGGCAGGTTGGAGGTAGACATTATTAAAATGGCCCTTCTAGGCAATACTGTTTTTAAAGTCTCCTTGTGTGAAAATAACCTTTTCCTCCCATTGTTATGGAAGTCTTGCCTACTGCCCGCATCACAACCATTGGAGAATAAACAATTTCAAATATCCCCAAATGAAAAAAAAATCCATACAAATTGAGCAACGATGACAAATTATGCCACTTGATTTTATTTGCATACATTATTTCACAGGGATGAACTGTAGATTGTATTTTTTAAAGAAAATTAAGCAGAGAATTCAAGATTGCTTGCTTATATAGAGACCAGCTTGGCCTTATATAGCAAAAAATCACTCCTTCGCAGAAATGTAACAGACCAATGATGCTTCAGTGTATTTGTGACTCTGGAATGCTACCACGTGAAGGCTGTTTCAGTCACTAGAAGTAAAAAAAACCCCTTGAGATAACATGCTTTCTTCCTTTTGTCACTTCCATTGCCAGGCCTATTTTTCTTTGTAAAAGTTTTTTTTTTTTTAAATACACATTCAAATAGAAAGCTAAAAGGAAGTGTTAAGTCTAGTCTTCATTCTCATTCCCTGTGTGGGTGGTTGGCGTTCCTTGAACCTCACTCATAATCATATCTGTAATTTGCTTGGCACAGGATTAACTCAGTATATGTCAGGAAGAAACAGGATCAAGTGATGGAATTTTATCCATTTACTTAGAACCATTGAAATTGGTCACCTTAAGTTGGTCAAGTCCATTAATTTCAGTGATATGACTAACATTGGATATAAATCACTGTCTCTAAAGTACCTTCCATAAAAAGGCAGCCTATCTCCATGGCCCATGAAGAATGTACAGTGGTGCCTCGCAAGACGAAATTAATCCGTTCCGCGAGTCTCTTCGTCTTGCGGTTTTTTCGTCTTGCGAAGCATGGCTATTAGCGGCTTAGCGGCTATTAACGGCTTAGCGGCTATTAAAGGCTTAGCAGCTTTAAGAAAAAGGAAACAAACTCGCAAGAACTTGCAAGACGTTTCGTCTTGCGAAGCAAGCCCATAGGGAAATTCGTCTTGCAGAACGACTCAAAAAACAGAAAACTCTTTCGTCTTGATCGTTTTTTGTCTTGCGGGGCATTTGTCTTGCGAGGTACCACTGTATGTTCAGAAGAATGCCAGTTTGTCTGGATAGCTTAAATACATTTGTATGTGCCTTCATTTCATCATCTCTTGAGAGAAGGTGATCTTAGAAGTGACTACATGGTTTGCGAGCCTTGAACTTCCAGGGTAATGATAATATTTAGTGTAACTTCAGATTTTGAACAAGTGCTAAACCTATGAATATTGACTGGGTTTTTAAAATTAAAGGCATGGGGACTGACACAGAGCATAATTAAATATAACCAAATATTTTTTGGAAATATGGAGGATTCACAGTTATCTTTCTAATACTTCTGAAGGTCAGATATATTTTTCCCACCTAACCCAGCAGGATTGTGGCTTTAGAAATTTGACTTCCATTAGTTTCACTTTTTCATGGAAATCTCTTTGCTAAAATGCAGGACTTTTTATTTATTATTGCATAGATAGACATATTGCACTGAGAACATATCAGTAATACTGACTTTGTAACTCATTCTCTAGAAGCATCAGGGACTTAATTTCCTGGTTTATGACGATTTAATTTTAACCCTTTATTCCATGTGTGGTTATTTCATGCATTCTTAATCAGAATATTAAATCACATTAAATCCACCGCTTCCTGGTTTAAAGTAACTAGTGGCTTACAAGCAGAGACAATATGGAACTATTTGAACTGGCTTTAGGGGAATGCCTTAAAGCTGCAATGTGGGAAGTTTAAACAAAATAAAACATTATTATGCCATGAAACTCCAGGTGCCTTTCCTGAGCAGTCAGGTATATAAGCTCTATCAGCAGTCTCCGTTTAGAGGTGATTTGCAAGAAAAATAATTTCCATGACTTAAAATAATAAGTTGGGAATTTGCCCTTAACACAAGAAATCTTTTTTTCAAATACATCTGGTGCAAGTTTCTATCACATTTAATATGATCGGTACATTGAGCCTGGTTTCAACTCTGGTTAAACTGCTGGTTTAAAGAAAAGCCTTGTATGGGCATGCCAGCAGCTAGAACTAGGTTGTCCTTTTAGCTTGGCTATCACCATTACAGTAATTTAAGCTGATTTATGAAGCTTGCAAAATGTGTAAGTCTGCTCTGCCTGCACTTCTGCCTCCCTGTTCCTGGCCATTGTCGTTCAAAGTAGAGTTCATGTTGAATTCCGTCAGTGCTGGCCTGAAATGTCCATGTAGGGTTATGCCCCATAGCTGGCAAACCACATCATCTGAAGTATCTGGTGAATACTCCAATGTCAGCAGCCTAACTAGTGTTTCTCTTTTCCTCTGCTTCCATTCTGTGTGCAGTACCTGCTTATGCCCATCAACTGAACCTTCCTGCTTTGCTCTGCTTCTGTTTTGGCTTTCTTCCATGTCCTGTTCTTCCCACTACAACCGTCTTCCTCCCCTTTAATGTAACCTTTTCCAGTATTGTACTGGATTGATTGACCATTTCTGCAGCATGATTTTCTCCTTTGCTGTGGTTCTCCTTTTGGCAGACAGAGGCTGACAGGTTTGCATGATCAAGCTGTAGTGTAGCATGCAGGCTTCTTCGATTGAGAGCTTGAGCGGGGAGCGTGTTATAAGAACGGATTTCTCCTTTACAGACTATTACTATATTTGGATGCAAGGGGGAGGTGTGCAGTGCAGTAGGGTGTGATGGGGAGAATAGCAGCTAGATTGGCCATACAGTATTTTCACAAGCATTAATGTTTCTGGGTTTCTGAATTGGTATATTGATATCTAGGATTAAGAGAGTATACCCTTTATCCTGTTCGGTGCAGCATGATTGATAACCCTCTACTTTCTTCATGCCCATCAGCTTCCAGGCAGAATTCTCTGCTGCTCTCCAGAGGGTCCCCATCCATTGGGACCATGCTAGTCTGGACAGTTCAGTTGAAACTTTGGTTCATATGCTCACCTTTCAAACTGCACATCAAAGAAAGCACGTGCTTAACCCAAGAAGATCAAGCCCTTTTCTGTTTGCAGAAGCATCCTGACAGTCCTTGTGTTGGAGGGTACCGTAGCTCCATTAAAGATGGCGAAACCAGAGAGAAGCCGGTGTCCTTTCATGATATCTGCCTCTCTTTCTCCTTACTTCAACAAACGTGATTCTGCTACTGGTTCTGAAAACTCTTTCTTATGTTATAAAGAAGGGTATAAGAAGAAGTTCAAGACTTCATTAATGTGGAACCTGCAGATCTCAGAGATAAACAAATCCCAAGTTACAGTTGAATTGGGGGGAAAGTGAAAGCTGCCACTTCTGTCTGTCTTACAACATATGAATAAGCCTCGAGATTAATATAAGCCACTCCTCTTGCATCAATCAGGAGAGGCATATCGCATAGTTCAGACCCACTACCAGGGGCCAAGCAAGCACAGTTGCATTGTGCTAGATATGGCACATATGATTCGGATATAAGCCAGCCTGGTACAAAAACTCGTATCTGCCTAGATAATTGTTTGTGTGTCAAGGCAGCTGAAATGCAGTTTTTTGGCAAACCATGTTCCCAAATAGAATTACTCACTGCCAAACTGGTTTAGTCCCATGAGATTGACTGTATAAGAAACATTATGTTCCTAAGGAGGCAGGAGAAAACAGCAATGAGTTCTGTAGAGCAGGGGTACCCAACATGTTGCCCTCCATATGTTGCTGGACTTGAATTCCCATCTTACCTGACCATTCGCCAAGCCAGCTGGGCTGATGGGAGTTTGAGTCCAACAGCATTAGGAGAGCACTGTGTTTGCTTCCGCTGCTTCTGGAACACATTTTTAAATGGCAAAACTGCTACTTCTTTGCCAATAAGCTTTGCAGTGTTTGTCCATCACAATACTCTTATTAAGGTATTATTTTCACTTTATAAGTTTCACTCCCTCCAGGGTTAAATTATACTGCTTCATTGGTCACTGGTTTGCTTTTGTTAATAGAGATTCTTAAGCAACTTTAATCTACTGCTTGCAGTTTGCTATAGGCACAATCCTATCTGTGCTTGACAAATCAAAGTGTCCCCAATAGTAGGAAGCCCCAAACCACTTCTATAAGAGCATACAATAGAGAGCCATTGGAGAGGTAAGACTGAATGTTTTATAAGAGAGATAATTTTTTAAAAAACCAAGTGAAGCCAGAAGAAAACTTTTGAGATAGTAGCTCAGTTCACTTGTAAATGTCTGCTCAGTGTGGGACTTGGTGAAATGATGATTTTCTGTCCAGAAAAATCTATGAAAATTATCATTTGCTTATAACTGCAGTCATTTTTGTTGTAGACATAATCCTGACTCACCCTCTTGGTATTTTGGCCCCTGGATCCCTTGCTCTTTCAGAACCCTAAGGTTCTCATAAAAAATGTTGTAGTAAAAGAAACAGATACAAAATGTAACTCTAAATCAAAAAATTGTCCTTGATTTTTTAACTTATAAACAGAATATTGCCCGAAACTATCTACAGAAATGGTGTACATATTAAGATGGCAGTCAAAAGTGTTTGACGGATTTGAACTGCGGAGGCTTAAAATACTATAGTGATATGGACCTATGTCCAACCCAGAGTCCATTTATTTGAGAAGGTCTGTTCTGAGCATGACTAATGTTGAATATCAGCATATGTTCCAAGAAAACTTGGAAATGACATGGATCCTACCAGATGGGTTTTTAATGAGCTTAAGACCAATCTCTGTATGTTTTTGTAGTGTTGATTTTCAAAATGGATGGGCTGTCCCCTCAATCCAGAATTCTGTTAACTTCACTAATTGCTGTAGTGCTTTGCTTTTGAAGTCACTTGCAAAGTCATATACCCTTTCTTTAACCTATGTACTCTGGTGTGGGAAGAAAAGCCAAATTATAAAAAGAATGAAAAAGCCAGTTAAAGGAACAAATGTATGGCTCATAATGAGTTTTTATTCTTTACATTATTTCTGAGCAAACTCTTCCATAATTCTCCCAAGACATCACAAAGATACATTATGGTGCTCAAAAAGATTTTTTGAATTTCTCTTTGTGGCTCCTTTAAATCTAAAACCTATGCCATTGAAAACTTTATGAAATTTTTTTGCCAAACCTAAGCTATACAACATAGCTGTTCCATGAGCAAGACTGCAGTGTTTCTGAAAACTATGGGAGACCAGGAAGGAATATCACATTAAATCATGGTTTCTTAAATTAATGTAATTCAATAGTGTTTGAGACTTCATCAGAGTTGAATCTCCCATTTTTGCAGCAATAACATTTCCACCTCTTTTAAATAGTTTTTATCCCCTAAAATAAGCAAATAGGTTAATGCTTTTCATACCTGCCAGGTGGAGACAACCTGGAGAGCAGATGTTTGTATGATGACACTTATATTTCTACCATTGATCTGCCAGACTTGATCTGCTATTTGTGAAAACTAGGCCTCAGCTAGTTAGCTGCTTATAAGATTAGTGACTTAGCTAGTCAGGACCCACCCATATACCCCAGTCCTTTGATGGAAATTGAAGCACCTTTAGATTCTTCTGCTCCTTTGCCTACAGAACCAATCCTACCAACACATCCTCCAAACATCTCATTAGAAATTTGTTTACACTGTTGCAACAGAAAACCTTAATAAAACCCATACTATTTCCTCTATGTTGTATTTATAGCATACATTGTAATTAATGCTTTAATCTTTGCCTTTCTGGTAATTGAGTAAGTTTAGAGAAATTCAAGGTAGCGCTGAGGAGATTGCTCTATCGGTGCAAGCAGTTCTGCTTGTTTGATGGAACAACCTCTACACTCCCCTTGTTTGATGGAACAACCTCTACACTCCCCTTGTGTCACCCAGCCACTGGGTGGACATTGGGGAGAAAACTGTTGTGTGGTGGAAGCATTTGCATGGACTTGCTAGTGAGACCATTTAGCTGAATCTGGCGCCTTGTGCTTTTTGTCAACCTGGACTGCAGAAATTTTCATCAATTTCCTCTATTTTCTTTCTTTGCTTTCAGGTTATACTAGAAGCTCCTTTTCAGGGAATTTAAAAATCCTGCACTGGCCATTTTAGAATTCTCTTGTCCTTAGCAATAAAAATGATTATGCCTTTAAATATATATATATACACATTTCAGAAATAGTCAGCTCTCCTTAATTCATTTTCTAGCTGAGGAAGCTTCCTTTTTGGAGTTGAATTCAGAGGACCTGTACTCCATTGGTTTGCTCCTATCCTCTGCCCCAAAGGATTATGTACAAGCATTTTGTGGTCACTTGCAAGAGAAGCAAGCATCACCTTTAGTAGTTTTCATGAACTGGTACTAATTGAGATGAACCACGATTTTAAAATCCCTTACTCTGCTGTTGGGGGTCTGTCTCACGTCCTCCATGATGTTGTCATCCTATAAATCTTTGTAGCATGGACTGCACTGCACATTAAAATGAAACATATCAAGAATAAGCTGATCTGAGTGTTAAGACATCCCTTGTTACAATCTCACTTCATTCATGACCTCTTTTGGCTAGCCTCAGTATCCCTTTCTCCACCTGTTATACTGATCTACCTTACACAACAGTTGTCAGGATTATGGATGCAATATAAAGGGAGCTCTTTTAGCAGAAGATGTACATTTTGCTACCGTAATAGAGCTTCATTGTTTATATTTTAAAAAGTACAGTCATACCTTGGGTTAAATATGCTTCAGGTTGAGCATTTTCAGGTTACGCTCTGCGGCAACCTGGAAGTAACGGAACACGTTACTTCCAGGTTTCACCGCTTGCGCATGCGCAGACGCCCAAAATGACGTCACGCGCATGCACAGAAGCGGCGAATCGTGACCCGTGCACGCACAGATGCGGGTTGCGTTCACTTCAGGATGCAAACGGGGCTCCGGAACAGATCCTGTTCGCATCCAGAGGTACCACTGTATACCTCTTTAGATCCCAGGACAGAATTCTAGCTAGCATGTTGAATTGCACTTTGATCTGTTATTCATGGCTGACACAGCTGCTCTCAAAGTGGAAGTTGGGGGCTGCCCAAGCATTGAGAGTGGGCGCACTTGTTAAGTATTTTGTATAGAACCTGGCACAATTCTTCTGAACCATAATTCCTGCTTGAAATCATCACTTCTGCCCAAGTATCAGGAAACTGGTACTTGAGAATCCACTTTAGTAGCGGCAACCTATCATAACTAACTGACAGTAGCAGCACTTCTCTCTCTGCCTCTCCCACCTTAATATTTGCAACCTTGGGGGGTGGGATAGAAGTGTTTCAGAAATTAAAATTAAAAAATAACGTTGTTACTGAGTTCCATTGAGCAACCTTGTCATTGTTAATGGTGAGATTGCGATATGGAAGCCAGTATTTCTACTTTAGCCAAGGGCTATTGTTGAGGTTGATGAAGGAAATTGTGTGTGGCTGAGCTTTTTATTTTTCAAATGAGCAAGCAAATCCACTGGGGCCGGGGTGGGGAACTTGTGTCCTGCCAGACGTTGAATTCCCACCTCCCGCCAGCATGGCCATTGATCAAGGATGATGCAGGTTGGATTCCGGCTTCTGGAGGGTCACAGCTTCCCCACCCCAGCACTACGACTTATTCACTGGTTGATTTAAGGGACACTCCTGTTCCCATTTTTAGAAATAAGCCATGGCACCAAGAATATGAGTTGCAGCTTTGCTTGATCTCATGATGCACTGCTTAGCCTCTGAGCTAAGTGGAGGTGAGTTGGGATGTCTGTGTAGAATTGTTGTACTCTGGCTGTGTGCCTCGCTGTGTCTTCCTGTTTTTGGATTAAAACCTGTGTAGACACAGGAAACCAGGTAAAATATGAAAGGTTATGGGAAGAATTGCAGTATCAAATAATTGTACTGGAAAGATTAGATCTAACCATTCAGCTACTAACAGATGTTGCTAAAACCTGTGCAGCATGACTTCTGCTTGCCTGTGCTATTCCCAGGATACTGCAGTTTCTTGATCTAGGTGCCCTGAAGGATCCCCTCTTTTAGATTGGTTCAAAAATGGATAGCTGCCCTTAGAATGCTCTCTTCAGGCTTAGCAGAGACCTCTGTCTAAATATGCTTGTGCTAAGACCAAGCAGGAAGAAAGTTCTTGGTGCTATCTCACATCACACTCACTGCACAAGCCCCTGGGCAAAGAAACTAGGCAAGATGGGCAGCTTTATCTGTAGTTCCAGAAGCAGGTTCTTTCTAAAAATGGATTTAATTTTAAAGCACACATACTCTCCCTCCTGGTCCTAGGCCCAGATTAAGCCTGCAAAAAACCTGCCAGTATAATATCCACACAGTCATTGATCTGCCTACCAGGCAGGTCACTGGTGCCTACCAATGTAACATGAATATGCCAGTTTATGGCTTATTCCCAGTCAACAGATGCCTACTGTTTTAATGTATGCATAGGCACCAACAATCCAGTTTAACTTGCTGCATGGATCCTCATATGAGTGAAGCCTGGCCACCCTCTCAGGAAAACGGGAAGACCTATTTATTGTGCCCAGACAGAGCTATCCCCAGGATGGTACAGTTAAAAGCTGTGGCTTCCACACAGATTTGAGAAGATGGGATTTTAGAACACCTTGGGAGTACAGTAGGGCTAAGCTGACACCTCAGAAGTCAAGGTAACAGCTGACTTTTTATTGGAACCACAGGCTGGTTTTCTGGCACCTCTGCCTTCAAGACTAGAAACATTGTGGGCTTGGGCTGCAAAGGAACCTAGCTTGAACCAGGAGCCCATGCATTGAAGCCTCCCTGCCTGACTTTTCCTCTCCTCTCCTCTCAGCATTGCAGCTTCCCTTAGCCAACGATGGAAGTAGCCGCTCCACCTCTTTGGACAGCTCGCCCCAGCATCATCATCCTCATCCGTCACGCCCCCGAAACTTTCTGGGCCTGCCTCCTCAGCCCCCCTTCCACATGAACAAGAGCATGGAGAGGTAAGCAGAACTAGAGCAAATGAGGCAGGTTCTGGTGTGCTGTGCTCATCTTCTCTGCTGTATTGAGACAGGAGGGACCAGCTTGTTTTGAGAAAGGGAAGCAGTTTGGAGCAAAGGTTTTATGTTGTGCTTGCCATTTGATCAGACAGGTCTGCGCACAATACATGAAGCGTTTGCTGTCCTTGTGCCTGTACAGCCGTGGATAATAGCGTGTTGGGGAACTGAATGTTCTCTAGGCACTTTAATCTTGTTGCTTATTGCTATTGCCACAGTCTTAACAGCTGCTTCACACTGTTCTTTTGATGTAAGAGGCAGAGCTTTTGAAAAGGGCTCCTGTCTCAAACCATCTTTGTTAGGTAGATACGGAACTTTCATAACCCCTAGTTGCCTTGAGTTGCATTATTTTTTTGTAATATCATGTAATATCAGTAGCAGCCCATGCAAAGTTTAAACTGTCCTGTTTGTGAATTAACGGGCTAAGCTTGTCTGCTAAATGAGTGATTTATAGCCTGCACACAAAAATATACAGTAATGGCCCTGGGAGTTAGTAGAGGACCTGCTGCTTTTTGGGGTTTCACCAGGTAATAAAAACTCATGATTTAACCTGCACTGTTCTGATCTGCAGATTGAGGTGTCTTGTTATGTAAGTGACTTGTGAGTTGCTGGCTTTGAATTCATATTAGAAATTCTTTCATGATGGAGATCTACTAGTTCATAGGGTTGTCTAGATGCCCTTGTTGAGAAGAGGAATGTGTGGTTCTCCACAGAGATGGAGCCTGTTTCTGCAGAGAGAAGGGTTCTGAGATTTTCGTATGCCATGGCTAAATGGAAGCAAACACAATATTTTTCCTTTTTTCTCTTTCCCTTTCTAGTATAGAGATTGATCAGAAACTGCAGGAAATCATGAAGCAAACGGGTTACTTGACCATCGGAGGGCAGGTGAGCTGGCTTGAGAGGTGCAGCAGTTCAAAATATATTGAAGCCTGATGTATATTAAGAATTAACTGAAAGCAACCCCCCACCCTTTTCAATATAAAATGGATTGATGAGTAGCTTCTCTATGTGCTCATCTTCTCACAGAGATACCAAGCAGAAATCAATGACCTAGAAAATCTGGGTGAGATTGGAAGTGGGACGTGTGGACAGGTGTGGAAAATGCGTTTCAAGAAGACTGGACACATCATAGCTGTGAAGGTGAGGTAGATCTACTGGGTGTTGAGTGGAAAATACCTTAAGATGAAAGGAAATGGCAGAGTTGGACTTCTAGAGGGTTCATTGCTGGTGAAACTCTTAGGTGCCACAGATTATTTGGTTCCTGTGTCAGCTGTTGAGAGAGAATCCAGTTGGGCAGGATTAAGTGGGCCTTAACTTACTTTGATGGAAAGTAGTGACGCTCTGTGAATTAATCATAAAGCAGTTAAGGGCCATGAGGCCCTTTGTGGGTCAAAGCATGATCACCCGCGACTCTTTTGGCTCTTTCCACTTCTGCTCCTAATTCCCATTCTCTTCTCTGTTCAGCAAATGCGTCGTTCTGGTAACAAAGAGGAGAACAAGAGGATTCTGATGGACCTGGATGTGGTGCTGAAGAGTCATGACTGTCCTTACATTGTTCAATGCTTTGGAACTTTCATCACAAATGTAAATGAAGGCGATGCTACTGTTTTCTCAAGTCCATCTGTATTTTTCAATGTATTTAGAACAGCCACATCATAATAACCTTACCTTTTCCTTTTTTATTTTATTTCCCCCCCATCCTTTAGACTGATGTTTTTATAGCCATGGAGCTAATGGGCACATGTGCAGAGAAGCTGAAAAAACGAATCCAAGGGCCTATCCCTGAGAGGATCTTGGGAAAGATGACTGTGGCGGTGAGGGTTGTTTTTGTTTTTGCTTTTTTCATTTAGATCCCACATTTCCCCCATCTAGACATTGGCCCAGTTCACATGTCATGCTAAGCATAGAACGAATAGCATGCTGGTATAGACTACTTAATAGTACTCCTTCCTTGCTTCAGCTGTGGCAGCTTCACAGATAAAACAAGCCATATATCTGGCCTGTCATGTTGGCTGGACTTGGGCTCATGGCTTGTTTCCTCCAAACTGATGAGTGGTAACAAAGGTTTATTCTTGGGTTACCACTTGAGGTTTGTTTGGAGGAAACAAGCCATGAGTCCAGGTCCACACAACATGGCAAGCTAGAATCTGGCTTGTTTTGTCTGTGACACAGAGGAGCCATTAATTGCTTCCAAGTTTCCATGATCATGGCTTTTAAGGAGATGCGTTGTGCTTCAAACTCCTTCCTGCATATGGCATCCAGGTATTTTTCTTTTTCAGCTGCGCTTTCTGCTGTTTTTGAAGGGAAAACAACCATTCTCCACTTGTTATTTGTTATTTTACATACCATTCTCCTCCATTTACTTGAGCCTCACACGTCTGTTTCTCTTTTGGCTCACAGAAATGAGCTAAGCTTCCCTGCTTGGAGCAAAATGCTGTTATGGACAGCAGAGGGAGTAAGATTTTTAAAATAATGACTACACTGTTGGGCGGATTTTGGCAAAATTTGGAACCCAGGACTGGGCGCTCTGTTCTGTGTGGTTGTTTTCATTTCCTTTTGGCCATCCGCCCCCCCCCCCTTGATGCTGCATAATGAGATGTGGTAAAATCTAGGGCTCGGTTGAAGAGTCAAGTATTATCACACCCCACTGAAAACTATGAAGCCCAAGATCTCACCTTCGGATCCCAAGAATAGTAACAGCATTTCAATAGTAACAACAGTTCATGAACATGCCACCTTTCTTTCTCCCCAGTGGTATCCCTGAAAACTGCTTGGTAATCTGCATGACTGAAGGGCTGTGCTGTAACACTGTCTCCCCACAAGTTGTTGTGTATACAAGACGTTTTGCCCCAGATAGCTGAAACTATATCTTCCAAGTATCACGAAAGCCTCAGACTGATTGCTGAGTGCATAACCTTTGTTCTCTAAGCAGCACATGTTTTTACAGGCACGTTGATAAAAGGGTATCATGAGTTCTAGACTAGTTCTGAGTTGTTTTCCTTACAGGGAGCAACGGTTAATTCTTCTGCATTGTGTTGCTTTCAGATTGTCAAAGCACTCTACTATCTGAAAGAGAAGCATGGTGTCATCCATAGAGATGTGAAGCCTTCAAATATCTTGTTGGATGAGAGGGGGCAAATCAAATTGTGTGACTTCGGGATCAGTGGGAGGCTGGTGGACTCGAAAGCCAAAACCCGGAGTGCTGGTTGCGCAGCATATATGGCGGTAAGAGATGGGCAGATGGCGAGACAACAGCTGCAGGAATCTTGCTGTGCTGGGATGGAACTGAGTAAAAAAAAAGAAAAGTGACATTGTATGTTGCTCTTCCTACAAATTGCTCAGAATAGCTTGTGTATGATTTAATTAAATAGTCTTTATTTGTTCAACTTTTATGTCATACTTCCTCCAAGCTGCTTTGCATGGGTTGGGTATGATCCCTAGCAGTCTCTCATCCTAGCAGTGCTCTAGGCCAGACCTGCTTCGTTGCAGCCGTTGAAATGCACCATGTGTCTCGATAACTTCTCTCCAGGACTAAGAATTCCATCGCTTGCATTTTACTACAGAAAGTTGTCACTAGATTTGGCCTGAGCTTTTGGGAAACTGTATGGCAGCTATTACGCAGATGCTGTTACGGTATCAAAACAGCCTGCATTTTGTCTTAGCAACATCCAGTGGGATTCAGCTAAGTGTTTGTGTGCACGGAACAAGGCCCACTCATGCAGTGAGACTCTCCCTCCTCTCCCCATGTACCCATGTGCTCCCCCCTAAATCTGCTCTGGAAGGCTGAGGGAACCCCCAGAACAGGTTTAGGAGGATGGGGGAAGTCTTGTTGTGAGAGTGGCGTTCATTCTGTGTACACACACACACACACACACACACACACACACACACACAGACACACACTCTTCGTGCTACATTCAATTCCACCCATGGTTTGGCTTCTGTAATCAGTGGAATCTTGCTAGGTGCAGGTAAGAGACCAGTAGCAAAGAGGTTTTATTTTTGACTGAATTTGTAATAATCTTTTTGTTTCCAGCCTGAGAGAATAGATCCCCCTGATCCCTCAAAACCAGATTATGATATACGTGCAGATGTTTGGAGCCTCGGCATCTCTCTGGTAAGTAAAACCTGCTCCCCATTTTTAAGGAAATTTGTGTACCCTTGTTGGGCTCTTCAGGTTCTGGATCATATCTCAATCATCCTTTAATGTATGCAGTCCTTAATACATGACATAAACAGCAATAAGCTTTGGGGTGAGTTTTTCTTCTCTTTTCTTCAGTTTTTTTTAATGGAGTTAACTGATTCAAAGGAGGCTGAATTCTGGGTATCCTGAACCCCATTTTTGTCGCTGCTGTTGAGGCTGAATAAGCCAAGTGATCATTCTGTTCCACATTTCTTCCCTTTCTTGCTCTCGTCTCTTTCTGTACAGTCATTTAGAATTGTGTTGTTTGTATGGATTTTTATCTATTTGCTTTTGTTGTAAACTGCCCTGCGGCTTATATGTAAATATACATCACTGAAGCATCGTTGAAGAGATGCTGATGATAATAATG
This sequence comes from Podarcis liolepis, assembly GCF_965112155.1. NCBI lineage: Eukaryota > Metazoa > Chordata > Lepidosauria > Squamata > Lacertidae > Podarcis > Podarcis liolepis. Next base: position 43,759,719 of record NC_139555.1, read on the forward strand.
CTTTTTAGATTATTCCCATTTTTAAGCACTTATTCTTCATTTCTCTACCGCCCCTAATGCAGGTTGAGCTGGCTACAGGTCAGTTCCCCTACAAGAACTGTAAAACAGATTTTGAAGTCCTCACCAAGGTGTTGCAGGAAGATCCTCCCCTTCTCCCAAACAACATGGGATTTTCTGTGGATTTCCAGTCCTTTGTGAAAGACTGGTGAGTGAAATGCCTTAAATTCATGTTATGTAGAGTGGCTGCTTCAGCATTTCTTACATAGAGAGGAAGCCCTGCAGTTCCAGCTGGTTCCTCACTTTCCTGCTGAACTCTTGCACACCAGTTGCTTTCTCAGATATTGGCTAATGTTCATTCTAGGGCACCCTATCTTCAATACCATTAATAGTGTATGCAAAAGAATTGGAACTGTTCTGCTTGTTCAAACTGGTACCATGCTCTTCTAAAGACTGAACTCAACCTGTGCTGGTGATTTCCACCTAGAAAGGAAATCCCATATCTGCCTCCATGACAGCTGTGCTTAAATTCTGGGCTAGCACATCTTTGTGTATGACCTCTTCTTGTCTACACATTCCTGGCTCTTATCTCTTTTCTGTGTCTGATGTACCGATTCTAAAGGTGTAGGAAGTCCTTCACTGCCATGGAAATAAAAAGTAACATGTCGTAAGTTAGTTACATTTCCCCATCTTTCCTTGTTTCCATTCACTCCAACAATTAGGCAGCTGTATCTGCAGCTGTAAATGAATTGCACTCCTTGCAACTGGCATTGACAATTCCGCAAATGGTCAAACAGAAAATCTACTTCTGATAGTGATTGTTTTGTTCCAGTTAACTTTGAGCTTATGTGTCCAACTTGCCACTCCTGGATTCCATCAAACAACCTCACGTAAGATTGTTGCAAACTGCCGTGGGATACTGGGCATAGGAAGCTGACCCTGAAAGATTATTGGTATGGCAGGATAATGGACTTCATCCTGTTTAGCTGAGAGAGTTTGAAACTTAGAGTAGACCTATGTCAATATGAGCTCTGTTTGCAAGGATTCATTATGTATCATGTAGTGGAAACATGCCGTGTTGGTTGCTCCATAAAACAAATTTGATCCTGTGTTTTGAATGTGTGTTTCTGTTATTTCTAGCCTTACTAAAGATCACAGGAAGAGACCAAAGTACAACAAGCTACTTGTGAGTATTGGTCACACCTCTTTCATTGTGAATATTTAAAAAAATCCCCCAGGGCTTGGAAAAAGGCCACAGTGGGTGCTTCTGCCAACCCTTAAAGTTTAGAAATAGCCAGTAACATTTCTTGGAAATAGTTTGTGCCAACTGGCATGGAAGCTGAGATTAATAAAGTGACATCCTTTCTTTTCTCCACATAGTTTCTTTAAAAGAGAGGGAAAGTTCTTTTACTTTTTTATTTGACTTGGTCAGATTTTTCCCTGCTTGTGTTTGCTGCTGTTGTGTATCCTCCTTGTTGCTTAGCTATAGCTGACAACCGTTGCTCGCAGCTCTGTAGAAATAACACAGGTGGTGTGACTTCCTTGCTTATTTTCCATCTCGTTTTGCCTGTTCCTTTGCAGGAACATAACTTCATCAAGCGTTATGAGACACTGGAAGTGGATGTGGCGTCCTGGTTCAAAGATGTCATGGCTAAGACAGAGTCACCCCGCACGAGTAGCATCCTTAGCCAGCACCACCTGCCATTCTTCACCAGGTAGCCATGTAGAGTGGCTATTGTGCCAAGGAAGGACCCCTTGGCAGACAGAGCTTGCAAGGTGGGGCAAGAGAGAGCACCACAACAGACACCTGCCCTCACAACAGCAACTCTTCAGTGGCATGAATTGTTTGCTTCACCTGCTCAAATCACCCTTGCCCATGTTGTCTTTTCCTTCAGTATTGCCATGAAGAGATGGGGTGGCTGTCTGGTCTTTCTGGAATGTGGGTGTGTTCTAGAGCCTTTGGCATTTCTGGCACCAGGCAGCCCAAGAATACAAGGCCTTTTCCAGCCTGTGCTTGTTATCTTTCTGTGATTGAGCGCCTGCCATCCGGCGTTGCCACGAAGTGACAGCTGCTCCCTGCTTGTCTCTCTCCACCTTGTCTGGAGGCTCAACAGTGACCCTTGCTCACGCACTGTGAACAGACACAAAACACACAAAAGGAAAAAGAAGATATTTTTTTTACCACTTATTTATTAAGTTTGGACTTGTGGTGCTGCGGGCCGCCTGCTGCACCCGTTCACCCATCCCTGCGTTATTAATGTCTGTTTTTGTTTTTCGTTTTTTCGTTTGTGTTTTTGGGATTGTATTTGCTGAGGGGGAATGGGGCTGGACGTCGATGGGTCGTCTGCTGCTTTAGATTCTGAGCTTAGCTGTTGCTGTTGTCTTGGTTTCATTTTTTTTTTTAGGGCTTGGGGAGACAGGAAAGTGTAGGTTTGAGAATTATTCTTATCCAAGAGTAGCTCAGTTAAAGTGATTTTTTCCCTCTTCAATTCTTTTTGAACTCAGGGGTTCCTATCTTTTGTTTTGAGCGTGAACAAAGTTTTGTCAGTGGTGTTTTATTTACCAAAGTGTGTGTTTGGTGCTAGGATAAATGCTTGTTCATTTTCTTCCAGTATTTAAGAAAAGGAAAAGCAGAACTTAAAAGATAATCCTGGCATCAAGAAAGCCATTTTTAAAAAAAGATTCAGCCCAAATGATTCTTACTGCTGTGTCTTAGGGATTCTTTAATATATTTAAGTAGTAACACATTTATGCCCTATTGTGGACTTAATTGACTCGATTCTTAACTGGTCACAAGTGTGTATCTCCAGTTGAGAATTGGTCAGAGTTTGCTCTTTGGAGATTATGGGCTAGAATCTGCACTGTCTGTCTAGATGCTCAGACTTCATGAAATCTCAGAGGCGGGATTCTAAATTATCCAAAAGGCTTGGAGGATGAAGGCTGAGCACCCTCCTCAATCCTACTCTTTCAGAATAAAGCTTTTTTTCTGCTAGTGTTTTTAACAGGATAAGAAGCCAGAAGGGACAGAATTCCAGTCAACTCCAATTGACAGGCATTCCCAAAGTGTTGGGGCCATGCTGTAGGCACCAAGGTCTCTGGGTCATTGAAGTTGTCATATAAACCTTTAGGGGCAACAATTCCCACCATTAGCCTTGGGAAAGAGAGGTGGTCAGAGACTTTGGGAATGAATCCTGGTTTTCTTCTTGAGTCAATTCTGCCAATAACAATTGCATTTCAGGTAGTCCAGAGGTTAAAGCACAGTCCTGAAGCTCTGACTGTTAACCTGAAGGTGAGGCTTATTCCTGCTTTCTCTTGCTAGCAAAGGTTGGATTACCATAATCTTAGCTCTTGTCTCAATCCTATGGATATTTGGGTTAGTGTGGTTACTTGTGGCGCAGGCATGATGGTGCACTGCATTGTCAGATGCCATACTATACTAGATGTATAGATCAACTTCATAAACCCAACACACGCACACAGAAGTTTTAGAGTAAAGTCATAGCAGTACTTGGGATGTCCTGAAAAGGAGATGCTCCTGTGGTCATTGATGAGGCTGGGCTGTCTGCTTAGTACAACTCCTTGAGACATGGTTCCATCTATATTCTGGCTGTTTCCAAGGGGGAGCTCCTATATTGTATTATGTTTCCAAGGGGAGCCAAAATTAGGTACATTCAGTGGCAGAATTAGTGGAGGGAGGAGCAGTTATAGCATAATCCATGTTTGGGCATGTCCTACAAAGTGCTTGGGGGTGCTGGGCAACCTGCCAGAAAGTCGGACCAGACCAAGAGGGTCCTTTGAGATTGGGGCAGCGCACTTGCTTGACTTGTGAGGAAGTAGGTGGGTGTTTTCTGTGACTGATTAGATTTTTAGAGTGGGTAGTTGCTAACAAAATGAGGCAAGTTACCAAAGAGCTTGGAGGACATGGAGAGTTCATTTCCTGAGAGGGTGGAGGTCTTCATTCCTTGTGACTGGGACATCGTTACAACACAGTGTGGAAGTTCAGTTATTCTGCTGACCTCAGTAGTGACTGTTAATGTGGCAGCATTTTTGGAATATGAAGGAAGGCAATTTCATTTGCACACAGGCTTTATGAGTAGGTGGTTTTGTGCCTAAAAGAAAATGGGTGGAGTGTATTATATGAAAAGACATTTGCTGTATGAGAGAAAGTTGGAAGTGAAAAGCTGGTGAAAACTAAAGGGCAGTGAGCAGAGAAAGCAAGTTTCAGATTTAAGATGCGTCCAAACAGTGAGTGAATATTAATGGTTTTTATGGAAGTGGAGTAGGAAAAGCAATGAAGTTTACCTATGGGTGTCTAATGAAAAACAGAAGGTGGTGCTGCGGTGCATGTTTAAGAGATGCCTAGCCTCCAAGATGAATTCCTCTAGTATTGTGGAGGCTTCAGCAAGATGTTTATTTAGCCTCTTCTGTGAACTTTGGCTATGATGTCTTCCTAAACTCTCCAGAATTTTAAGAAAATCTGAGTGTTTTCCAAAGACATTATGCCACAGTTTGAAAGTAGCTTGAAAATAGTGTGCTAAACCATAGTTTGAGAACCAGGAACAAACAACAAACTCACACACTTACCTTTCCCATTAGTGATCTGATCTTGTTAGAGTAAACTACAGTTTCCCATTGGATCTGAAATAGTAAACCGAGCTGTTACAGTTCTCTAGCAGTAATAATAAACCATGGTTTGATCCTGGTTAGTGAAATAACAGTTTGCCAATTCAGACATAATGGGGAATTGCAGCTGAAACTAACCAGGATCTCTGCACCAACACAAGGTGGGGGTAAAGGGGGAGAATGCATGCCTGATGTTTGCTGACTTCCTAAACTTTGATTTAGAGAGTCAGTAATGTACATCCAGACATGGTTTTGATTTCAAGATATTGAGTCATGCTTTTCAAAAAAATAAATAAATGGGTGGTTCCACATAGGCAAAAGACTTCGTTATTTTCAATAGCAAGATCTTTCTGCCGTATTGGAAGCTCTTTGGGTAGAGGACAAACATAGTAGAAATGCAGTTTTGTGTTTCCCTTGAGCAAAATATCAAGAAAGCTCATATTAAGACTACTTAGAGATATCATGTCGGGGTGAAGGGCATAGGAGATAATTTTGCCACAGAAATGTGTTTTGGTTAGGAATTGTTCAGGCCTCCCAACTTCAAATTGATATAAGAATGATCCCATAAAGATGCAGATTTGAGATGTCACTTGCACACAAAAAATGGTTTGGAGAAGAGTAAAGCATGCTTTCTAGGGCATCTTCCACAAGATGACAAGAAGAGCAGTACACTGTCAAAATATTGAACTGCCTAGAGAAGGAGAGGGGAGAGGCTAAAACCCTTTATAGCAGAGGACAAGGTAGAGTGGCTGAAAGATATAATGAGAAACTCATAGGAGAACTAAAGCCCTGGTGACCAGTAGGACCAGTTGCAGTAGTCTTCTCCGCGGATGATCAGGGTGGCCTGTCTTTCTCAGTGATAGGCCCTCACCCTTCTGCTTGCTTTTGCACAGTCCAGCAATTGTGGAGTTAATCACTACTTTTGAGAATTCATCTTGGAAAGTAGGCTGGTAGTCATCAAAGGTCTGGGCATGTTTTGTCGGGGAAGTGAAGCACCTTGGGTAGAGAATGCTGGCGCAGGTGAGGGAACAGAGGAGATATTGTAAGTGTGAAAAGTTGGACTCGAGATCCAGGTGGAAGAACAGCACGTGCAAGTTGAGAACGGCACTGGGCTGCGTGTAGAAGAAAGTGGTGTTTAAACTGGATGTCAAGTTAATGTGCGGAGTGTACTGGGAAGTACAGAAGGTGTGGGAAAGAGATAAATAGAAAGGGTTAGTAGAAGCAGTCTAATGGGATCCATTTTATTGCCTTGTCCTAAAAGCTGGGTGTGCCCTCCTTTTGGCTCTACAACCTGTTCTTCCATTGGACTTCTGTGAAATGTACTTTAGCAAATGAAGTATACTAGTTGGCAGAGAACTGGTGATACTTGGTATGACAACTGGCACTGGTACCTTTCCAAAGTGGCTGATATCTCAAAGTGGAACTAGCAGTGGATCTACCTTCTGGCTTGACCTAAAAACCATGGTTTAGCTTTAGAGCACAGAGCCTCTCAAAACCTTTTTATTAGCAGTTGCCAGCATGAATTGGTTAGATGTGCACCACAGCCCTAATCTTTAGTGGCTGGCTAGGCCCTGGAAATCTTAAATCAAGAAGCATTGGTTGGAAGAAAGTTGAGAGTACAGGAATGTTATTAGAGCACTGGGTTTTCTAGTGCCAATGGAAAGCAGGTGCCCCCTAATGATGGGATTGGCTTTGCAACGATGAGATTTTTTCTTTAAAGATGGCTTTTGGGTTTTGTTTCCTCTTGGTGTTTAAGAATTTGTAGGTATCTGCTTTGCTGCTCCTAAAAGCTTTATTCCGTTTAAGATTCCAAGTGATGGAACTGTCAGGTCCTATGAATAAGTGCCTCCTGTAATGTAACTCCTGAAAAGCTATTTTGTCCGTTGATTTTTTTAGTGGATATTTATTGAACATTTGTGTCGTATCTTGTGAACTTGGAATTTAAGAAAAGAGCCCTTTTTAAGAAAAGTTGCTTAAAATAAGTAACTTCAGCCTTGCGCTGTTTTAACTTTCCATCTGGAAGCTTGTTCCAGCCATTAAATAAATATATAAATCTTTTGGCTCTCCTTTCTCTAGTGCCTCAAGACGTCAAGGTTTAGAAGTGCTCCTCCCACAAAGTTGTGAAATAAATTTGCCTACATGTTTGGAAATGTGACGTATGAGATTTTTCCTGCACATTTCATCATATGTACAGCAGAGCAGTAGCTAGAAGAGATACCAAGAGATTTCTCCAGGTGTCTGAGTTTGTGTTCTTGTCTTAGCAAGGCAAAAGATACCAGCAAGGGTCTTCAAGGGAATTAGACTGTTTGCATGCAGGTACTACAGTACATAGTGAAGTATGTACTTGAGTATTTATAAAATGACTATTAGATGAAACACAGTACAATGACTTGGTAAAGTCCCAGAACTAAATCACTTTTTTTTTTAAAAAAAAGAAGTTGTTATGCAAATGTCAATTCAGGTTAAAATTCAAAATTGAAAATATTTCTCGTGAACTGAAAATTTATCCTGATGGAGAACATGTCTGAAGTGTTCAAAAAAAATGGGAGGGGGTAGATTATAAAACATAATATTTACACAGGTTCAGAATTATTAGATTGTTGTTCAGCATTTGAAGCGGGAAGCTTCTGGGTTCACTTTAAAAAATTGCACATTTGTCCCTTTCAAGAAATGAGTTTGGATACAGTATTCTATTTCCCTTTGGACTTGAAGCTCTCAAACACGGCAGACCACCCAAAAACAATTGACCTCTTGAAGAGCCCGGTTCATCTTCCCTTTACTTCAAGAGAAAGCAAGAATAACCTCTTATCAGGAGATTGCCTAACTCTCAAATGTGGAAGGGTGTTTTCCATTCTCAAAAGAAGGTTATAATTTAGCTTGCCATGGTGGGGGGAGCATACAGGGGTGGGATAGGTTTGGGAAACGTTAAAGGTTTTTTCAAACGTTCAAAAACACGGGATGTCTTTTCAAGAAAAATTGAGGAAAAAAATGCAGTTTTATTGCATTTTTTAAATTATTTTTTTAATGTATTAATTTAGAACAAATCTTTGTTAATGTTATTTTTAATCTGGATGGCTAAATGTTTACAATCGCCTGCCTGACATCTGCTCTTAAAGTGTGTGGGGATATTGGGGTGGGGGGGGGCACAGGTGTGCAGCGTGTGGTGCATGCAATTCAAATGGGGGATTTTAAAACAAACAAAACTGTAAAAAAAAAATCATGCCAAAGGTAAGGCAGAGACTAGCTGGGTAGATGGTTATATTCTAGACATTAGCATTTCACTATATTCTCTATATACCATATATTATAAATTTGCATGTTAAAGTAAATAGAAGTAACTTCTATCTTATACAGAAAGGGACTTTAACTTTGGATTACTTGTAAATTTGGTCACTTGTCTTGATTCAGGACTGCCTGAACACCTTAAGCTTTAGGGGCTGCTTGATTTTGTTTTTGTATTTTGTTTTATTTTTGTAGCCACCAAACTTTTGCTTTTCTGCCTTTTCATTAAAAAGGGCATGATCCAAAGTTTCACAGAGGGGTTTGAGAGCAGAGCTGCTGAGTGGTGGCAGCCAAATTGACTTGAGTTGCAGCCACCATAGAACCAGTAGCCAATTTGCATCTTCTCCAATGCTGTATCTTCCTTTGCTGACCTGTTATACTGAAATCGGCGTCACGGAAACATCTGGAAGCTTTGTATCATGGACATCCACCAGGACAATGCTGTACTCATGTGAGCAGTCAGAAGGTTTCAGACAGCCAGCAGTTTAGCTTTGCTTGCTCAATCAACCAACCTCCCTCATGTTAGTTCCAAGTAATCAAAGCTACACTTTTGTGCACATTTATTTATTGCCCACAGGGAACTGTGTGTGTGTGTGTTTAATTTATTTTTTAAAACTTCCCTTTCTTTGACTTCTTATGGAGGGTGTATTTTTCATTTATAGTATTTGGTGAGTAGACTGTTTTCTCAAAGTAGAGGAATGGAGCATCACAAACAGATTTAATTTCAGGTTGCAGACCACAGTCCAAATTAATTCCAGTGCTTGATTCTTCTCTAAGAGACTTGAAATACTCGGGCTGTGGTTGGGCACGCAAAGTCTTGGAATCATGTAACTTTAAAATTCCCAGGATTCAATATCACAAGGCTAAGAGTTGGTGAAGTTGCTCATAGGTAATATTGGAAGAAGGACTGAGGCTGGAAATCAAGAGAATCATGATTATGCAGATTGACCAAACTCTGTGTTGAAGAATTCATGAAATTTGCTTTAAAATGATAATTAAGCTGATAAGTTGAATATTTATGCTTGCCTGCTGGCTTCGGAATTTTAATGTAGAACAAATGCTAGTCAGTTACCTTTTAATAATTTTTTTTCCTAATGTAGATCAAGCTGTTCTAGGTTATTTTCCAAACACCTGATTCACAAGAGTTACAGTCAAAAATTTATATCCCTGTAAAAGAGGAAGATTGACCAGGAGGTGAGCTGGAGAACTCGTAGACACTCTGTCAATATTGAGTTTTATTCCTAAGTAGAGAGGAAATACTGTTCCTCTGTAGCTGTAGTAGATTTTGCCCAAATACAAGAACACAATATTTCAGAATGGTAGCATAGGAATTGGTATGCAACATGAACTGATGGGGTGTGCCTGTAGGTAGAGGAAGGGGACTTAGGAGAGACAGTTCACATTACTTGTTTCTGTCACATCCTAGTTTTAGAGATGGTTTGTACACTCACACAGTGAAGTTTGGAGAAATGGTTATCTCTGAGAACTTTGGGATCCGGTCTGGAGAGAAGTCCTGTTTTGCTTATGCTGCTTAAGGGGAGCTTCTTAAAAACAACAAAATTGTCACCATATATATATATATAGTTACCTGTAGAGTGGTTCTTAATTTTTTTTAAAAAATAAATAATTTGGCTCTAGTTTCACATTGGTGCTGTAAACCAAACCATTTTAAAAAGAAAGTACTGCTCTATATACCAAAGTATTTGTTTGGAAGTTTGTGGAGTTTTTCATAGCATAACCATCTCCTTCCTATCCCCACAGCAGGCCATTTTATTAGTAGCTCTCCTTACTTAACCTCCAGTTTAATGTCCAGTCAATGGACCCTCTTTATCTTGTTGGAGGGTTTTTTCCCACCAGCACCAGTTGTTCCCAGAGCCATTTGTCACGGGCAAGAAAAGGTTTAATGTGGCTTAGTATGCTAGATGTTATAATGACATTCAGAAAGCATAGAAATGGCTTATCCCAGGGATAACATGTTGAGTAAATTCCAATAAAGTAAGTACTGGAGTTTGTCTCAGAAGAGGAATGTACTGATTTATGATTTGAATTTAAATGATTTCAGGCTTAGAGTGCCCTAGGCCCTCTGGCCAGTTTTGGGGGTGAGTGGATAATTTGCTGAGCTCATTGATTTTCCTACATGCTGAGAAATCAGAAATCAAGCAGTTGCCCTTTTTAAAATATCAGTTGTACCTTGAATTTTAAAAGATAATAAGAGAATAGTATCTCCCTGGAGTGTCTTCAAGAGTCTTTGTGAAACACTCCTTTCTGTGCCCTATGGGACCCATCCTTGTAGGTTCAGTCCAGCAACATAGGACAGTTCAGTGTCACTTATTTCCAGTTATGGATTGCTAGTCACATCTGAGTGTGATTTCACTGTCCTAAATTTCACTGCCCACTACTTGGCATGCACCAAATTTTAGAACATAGACTTTCCTTTTCCTAGTCAGCACCCCACCTCCCCATCAGCAGTCCAAACAGCTTGTCAGAAGTAGTTGCCTGCCTCCAAGCAGCGAGGCCAGTCTGATCAATTTTAGTGGAACTTTTGGATTTAGAAACATACCTACAATAGTATAAGGTAAATGACATTCTTGCTTACTTTTGAAAAGCTTTTTTTTTACTCTGTTTGTAAAAACCCTCATAGAAGCTTAAAAATAAAACTCTCTTTCCCTAAATGTCTGTTTCTTTCCATTTCATGCACAATTTTAAAGCAACTTCCTTCCCCAGAATGAACTTCTAAGTCATGAATCATTTTGTGCTTGGAATCAACAAGAAAGACATCCCGGCAACCTTAAGGGAGATGACTCCATCATGGTTTAAAATGGGTGGAGAACCTGAGGCTAAGGGGACTCAGCGCAGCTCTCCAGGTCTCTCTCTTTGGCCTCGGGACTCTCCCCAGTCCACACACACTCCGGCCCAGCTTCTCATCCTCCTCTACTAGTTTTTGACTCTTTGAAATGTGTCCTTGAATTCTTATAGCCCCTCTTGCATGAATGAAGGACAGAGAGGGGCTGCATATATATGTGGAAGCTAGCCTACTGTCCAAAGGTAAAGTTCACATTTGTTGTTCCACCCACATTTTGCCTCTGCCCATTGTCTCTGCTGCCCGTCCCCAAAGGTCGCCCAGGAGGGAATGATGTGACCCACAGGCTAATAAAGGCTTCCCACTCCTGATCTAAAAGATTGATATTTCAGAGGTAGGAAGTGCGGAGTTATCTTGACAAACTTGAAGCTTGGAATAAGTAAGTATTGTTATTAATTATTAAAATTTCTATACTGTCCTTCACCCAAAGATTACAGGGTGGTTTACAATATGAAAACACAAAATGTGTAACATTGTAACAAGCAGAAGAGAGTAGCAAGTGGTGAATGCATTAATTTGAGCAGTATCTGTTTTGTCTTTCAAAGAAGAAGGGAAACTGATAATTTGAAGATTGAGGGAAAATCATATTTAGTCTTTGGGCTGCACAGAGGCCTCCAAGCAGTTTACAATTAAAACTTAACGTAGCAGTTTCTGGGTGCAACGTTAAATCATGCAAATTGACTATTGGAACGTAATGTGCTGAATACATTTGCCACATGCCATCTGTCGTAAACTTGGGAAACAGTGACCTGTTGGCCTGTTCCCTGCATTTGTTTAACATGTAGAGTAAAAATGCTAAAATTGTCATAAAGGTGAGACTCAACTTACATGGGGTTTATGTTCTGGGGATGGCGCGTAAAGCCAGAATCATGGATAGTCACTTTGTCTTAACTTGAGACAGCTGAAAATTGCTGTGGCGAACAGTGAGGCGGGAGCAGAACCACTCACAAAATGGAAGCAGAATTTGATAATTACTGGCGATGGTTTTTACTGATACCTAATCCATGTTAGAAAATTTACTAAATTCTTTGCTGAAGCATTTCGTGTGTGACTAAGAGCTCATCTTTCCTCAAGTTCAGTACATTTGCTCTGGAGGTTTTGTGACTCAGCCTGTTTAGGCAGAATTTGCTGAATCAGAATCAAAATGCAGAAAGCTTATTCTTTTATATCTTCCCCTCCCCACCTCCACATTCTTCTCAAAGGATTTTTACCCATCTCCTATAATTTCTTCCCCCATCCTCCTTCAGCTTTCTTTTCAAACCAGCCAGTTATTTCATTTCTCCTATCTGGGCCTTTTACATTTGCTACGTCTTCCTATCACAGCCTTCCTCTCTTATCCTTTTTCTTTTCTGTTCTTGACTTGGAATCAAATCCCTGCTCAGCTGTGAAGCTCACTTAGAACACTTTCAAGAAGGACTGGTTTCTCAGCTTTACCTACTGTACCGGCTGCTAGAATCAAAGAGCTGGAAGAACATCAAAGTGCATTTAGTGCTGATGAAGGGAACCCACAACAGCAGCATCTGAGATAGCTTTAAAACTGCTTAAAAATCTGTAATAGATGAGAGTCCACCTTCTGATGCAGTCCACTGTCCAAACAGTTCAGGACATTCTTCCTAATGTTGTAATTTAAACACATTGTTTTGGGTTACATGCTCTGGAGCAACAAATCTGCTCCATCTATGTGGCAACGTGTCAAATATGTAATGTCCGCTCTGCCCCACACAGTCAAACCAGATCCTTCAACCTTCCCTCATCAGCCTTGGTCTCAGGCTCACTCATCATCTTTATTGCCCTCTTTCTTAAATTGTAGCGCCCTGTTCCTCAGGTGAAGTAACCAAAGCATTCTAGAGCGGTGCCATTACTCCTGAATGGGACACCAAAACTTCTGTTGATGCAGCTCAGGGTTGCATTATTACTTTCACATAAGCCTCAAGGCAGTTTGCAGTCATACAATAAAAACAAAATAGATTTTAAAACAACACCCCCAGGCTTAAAAAAATACAAATAAACCTCCAATGCACAGATCCATTTGCTTGGTATTTTTTTCTTCAAAAAAGAGAATCTCAACCCATTTGGAAACACTTGTCTTTTTAGCCACTGCATTGAACTCTGACTCCAGTTTAGCTTGTGGTTTGCTAAAACCCTTGTTTGTTTTCCCATGTACTGTACATTTAGACTAAAATTCCTCTCTGGGCTCTTTGAAGACTGTTTTAACATAAATGCAGTACTGTATGTTAAAACGTTTACAATTTGTGGCTAGGCTAATGTATCTGATTTAGTAACAGTATGAACCACATATTATTGAAGACAACACGAGCTGCCCTACTGAGCCAGATCATCTGATTATTAGGATCTGATTCTTGTAGGAAGGATGCTAGGCTGAATGGACTCAGGACAGGAAGACCTTGATCACATGATACAGATTCAATTAACCCATTATGCTAGCAGAAGCCAGAGCAAGGACTCGTCACTAGCACATCAGGGCTTTGCCCCACTCCTCTAGAACCTCCAGAACAGCAGGCAGGAAGAGGAAGAGAGGAGACTGTTCCATTGTGCAAGCAGAACTCCTTACTGTGGATTGTATGCCACATGGTGCTCGCTCTCCTCCCTAACATGAGCTCTCTTGTTCACACTTCCAGCTAGCCAGTCAGCTTTGCCCTCCCTCCAGGATATGCCATTCCTTTGCTCCTCGCATATATTTCACATTTTTCATTTCCATCTGACAACAACAAGGGAGCATGCTTTGTCCTCACTGAGCTAAGTATTGATGGGGAAGAGGGGATCCCCTTTAGATTTTATATTTAAAGGATATTTTTGTACATCTGCAGATTTCAGCCGAGCATGCTCAACCTCCCTCTTGTTTCTTGGTCACTCTGCTTTGGTTCCCACCATCTTGAATTCGTTATTCAGGACACGGATGTTAAGAATAAGAGCTTTAAATAAGTACCTGGGCTTTGAACACACCTGCTTCCATGCGCTTCCATGTCAACAGTTCCAATGGTCCCATTCTCAAGTTTGCTTTTGAAAAATGACCTTGGAGCCCAGCTCCATTGAGCCCATAACTTTGCAAAGGTACAAAGGTCCAGTTAACATGTTGCACTCCACCATTTACAATCAAAGATAATATAGTAGTAATTTGTTACACCTTCACAATACTTTTAAGACCCAGAGCCTTGTGTTCTTAGCATGTTAGTTATATGACATATATATCTTGGGAACTCTAGTTTATTCCTCGGTATTACAATACCCAGTTCCCTTAAACTGCAGTTCCTAAGATTATTTGGGGGAAGAGTTATGTGCTTTAAATGTATGCTGTGTATGCGACCTTGTATGAGACCCCACAAAACTTCCTCTGTTCCACTACCACTGTGTTGTCCAGCAATTCAGGTCAACTCTCTGCTTTCTGTCTGGCTTAATATTTTCTCCTTCCCTCCCTTCCTCCCTTCCATGTCTGCAAATGAAAAGGCAAAGGCCAATGTAGCCCCACCCATCTGTGGACCCAGAAGTGTATCAGGCATTGGCAAGGAGGGACTGACAACTGTTCTTGCAAGAAAGGAAGGAATAGAGAGACTCCATGGCCAATTTGGGGGTGGGGGAAGGGAAGAGAGGCTATGATCCTCAATAATAAAAAGCAGGGCTGGCTTGACGTTTAATCTTCCATAATTAAACACTTCTGCAGTAGAGAACTCTGCTCACTCAGACATACTTTCCAGAAATGACTATGCCACATTCTTATGTACGAGCAGTAAACAAAGTTTATAAGAGAGAGAGAAATTCCATGGATGAGATAGAGGGGGAGGGAGTGAAACAAATCATAACGTGGTATTTCTAGTCTAATATAAAATGATTGTATGCAAACTAACCAGTTTTGGGTTACTGAGTTTTCAAAGGCAATGAAGTTCCTGTGAAATTCTTTTCTCTAAAGGTGTTGGATTTATTATTAATCAAATTTATATGCTGCCCTAAACCCGCAGGTCTCGGGGCGGTTCACAGGAGTAATCCATACCGTGATTCCCCCAGGAACAGACATGGTCAGTAAAAAGTTAATAGGCGTTTTGACCCCCTTTGGAGTGGCTGGGATCAGGTGAGCCCCTGTGGGAGCACCCTCGGGCCAGTCTTGAAAAGCCATGAGGCTACTTAACTTTGGGTGTCTGAGGAGTCTGCAACACTTTCTGTAGGTTCTCATCTGGAAAATGTTTTACGTTCTATATTCAGTTGTAAGATGATGGGGATGATGATAATAATTATTATTTATATCCCGCCATAACCAGGCTAAGGGCGGCTAACATCAAAATATAAATACATTAAAACATAAAATTCAGCAATTGACTGAAATACAGCTTAAAATCGGATTAAAATCAAATAAGATCAGAAAGCAACCAGCAAATTATGACTATAGGGGTTGGGAACCTTAGGTACACACCAGGCTCAGCTATTTATATGAACCGGTGAGAGGAATTAGAGAGACCTATTATATGTAGGGTCTTGTAGGAGGAGAGGGGTCAGACTGGGCCCTGACAAAAGGCCTGGCGGAACAGCTCTGTTTTACAGGCCCTGTGGAGAGATGCCAAGTCTGTTGCAGCAGGGTGTTCCACCAAGCTGGGGCCAGGGCCGAAAAGGCCGTGGCTCTGGTTTGAGGCCAGCCTAACCTCCTTGAGGCCCGGGTCCTCCCAATATGTTATTCTTTGCAGACTCTAGGGTCCTCCGTAGGGCATACCAGGTACTCCTGTTGGAAATCTAGTGAATCTAGTTACAACCACTTGTGCAATCCCTTATCCAGACTTTCTCCAACCCAATCTTAATGGTAACCAAGCACTGCCCAGTGGTCTTCCATGCACCTTATGCAATGGACAGCATGCAACATATAGTCCGCAGCATGCTTATGCTACCCTTATATTGATTGCTTTTGCTACGACAGACTTCCGCAGCTGCTCTGTTCAGGAGGTGTAGGATGGGACAGTGCATTCTGAGGCCTGCTGCTGCCTTTGTCTGTGGCCTTGGATGAATCACCTGGGTTACGTTTATCCCTCCCTGCGTCAGGCTTGTTCGTTTTTTTCCAGAAGGCCTTGGAGTCTGCCAGAGCATTCTGGGAAAGATGAACATCTTGTAAACAGGCAGCCTGTGGCCTTGGAGCCGCGTGCAGCCCTCTCTGCCTAATTTCTACCCAGGTACTTGGCAGGCAGGTAGAAAGAGAGGCCTGCTCCTCCTGCTTTTTGGGTTCTGTCCTGTCCATCTGACAGGATCTCTTGCAAAGGAGTAGCGGCGCTTGACAGGCAATGATGCCTTCCCTGCCTGCTGGTATAAAAGGGCAAGTTCCCTCAGGCCTCCTTGTCGCGACTGGAACTCCTCTGCTTCCCTGTTGTTGCTTCTCTGTCCCCTGGTTAGTGATCCGTTAAAGCCAGGACAGATACCCGGAACATCTCCTTCCTAGCCCTACCTCACTGGGGTGGTAGGCAGGTCACGCTGACCCAGATTTCAGCACAGCATACCTGCCGGTGCCTCTCAGGAAGTCTCCTCCTCTGCCTGCGTTAATCATAAATCCACCCCAATCTCCTTGGTAACCTAAGCGGGGGCTTGCCTTGTGATTCTCACTCTGTGGGACATCCTTCGGGGTGAAGGTCGCTTGCTTGATGGCTCCCTGCTTGGGGGGGGGGAGCCATCTCCCCGCTACGGGGGTGTGTGTGTGATGAACCTGCCACTCGCAAGGTGAGTTCCTGGGATCTGACAAGGGAGGAGAGACAGACACACAAAGAGAGGGAAAGGGAGCGGATGCTTCTCCTTGTAAGTCTCTTCTTCCTTAATACCTTTCCTCCACTGCTGAATTCCCTTAGAAATAAACAGCTTGCCACATAAACCATGCCCTCCTCCCCTCTCACTTGTAACTTGACCCTCCTTGTGGGCCTAGAGTTATTTTTAACCTCCCATTGACCCGCATAACTTTTTTATTATTGTTGTTCATTAAACGATGCCAGTCTGGAGATAGGAGGCCTTGAATTGGCTCACGGCTTCTACATCCCCTGGATTAAGCGCTGCAAGTCCTCCCACTTGCTTCCTGTCCTTCAGTTCAGGTAGCACTTTGTCCAACCTCCTCCTCCTCTATTTTTCTCCTAACCTGCATCTAGATCCACTGACAGTGGGAGAGCTCTGCTGGACAAGGTAAGTGTTCCTCTGGCATTCCCTCTCCACATTCTGGCATTTGGCTTGCTGGGAGGTGGAACACGTCCTGGAAACTTTTAATTACAGCCAGTCTAATCCTGTAACACTGAATCTTGCTGTCTCAATGCATCCTCCTTTTAAAACAGAGCCATAAAGGTGGGAGGGAAGTTTTTGTGGGAAACTTGAGACAGGAGAGAAGAACGCCTTTTTGACTGACAGAAGTTGGGACCAGAAGGTGAGGGAGAGTAAGTTGCCTTCAGGGAAAGATTTCAGATTCAGTCTATAGAACTGAGAAGCAGGTGTTGGGCAAAATCCTTCTGGCTAGAGACAGATCATCACAGTGGATAATACTGAGCAAAGTGGACCGATGATCTGGATTAGGCTCACACATCTTCCCATTTTCAAGGAGTAGAAGCTATTAGATAGTAAACAGTTTGGAAGCAGGATAAGCTCTGGGGTCCCCAATAGTGCCCTCCTCTTGGTGCCAGCCAAGATCCCCTGACCCCATTTTTTTTAAGAAATTGAGGCTTTTTGTGATGAGGAGAGTGGGGTTTTTTTGCAGGGGAGACATTGCCTGCTTTTTGTATCAGTTTTATTTCTTTTGAGTGGGTAGGTGTTTAGTCTGGTTTTTGGGGAGGAGGGAGGGGTGTCTGAGCATCACCCATTTTTCTTCAGTGAAATGGGTATTCTTAGATTTCTGACTGTTTGCTCAGATTGAAAAGGTTGGAGACCCTGGCTATATGCTATACCCTTTCACTTTGTGGTGTTAATCGGAAGGGTGGTCACCACCTTCCCCTCTGCTTCCCACTGCACCAAAATGAAGTCCTTCCACCACCCCATTCTGCTATGACTGCGCATATGACAGGATAGTTGAAGGAATGTATAATCCGTATTAAGGGACATTGAGTGTGGTCTGTATGCTTGTTTCTGTAGCAGATAGATCAGGAACGGAGAGAGGAAATGTTGGAGTTCTGTCCCAAAATCTGAACCACAAATTGACTGGTATGAGGTCTTGAGGGCTGGAAAGTGTTTCCAAGTAGCTCAGAGGTTGTGCGACGGCATTCCCTTCAACTCCTGTGCTTTCTTGCCCTGGCTTTGCTTTCTTTCCTAGGGTGGAACAAGAGGGAAATCACAGCTTTTCTTTGGGTTCTGAACACCATGCATAGAAACTGCCTGCATATCGATCACCTATGGAGACAGTACCTCCTCCTGCTGCTTGTCGTCTGGGGGTGCTCTGGGACAGGTAAAATCTAACAGAGTGGCTATTGTAAACATTTAAATGGGCTGCACAATAATTATCCACACCAAAGGTGTAAAACGTTTTGCTAAAACCAAACCAAACCAAAACAAAACAAAACAAAAACATTATTGTAGGGGAGCTATCCAGGATACATTGCTGTATGTATCAGGATGTGTAGATGTAAAAAAGAAATTAGCAGTCTTAAAATACATTTTTCTTTGCAACCTTGAATGTAGATCAGGTCTTTCAACTTTGCTAAATAGACATGTGTGCGCTCATACAGAGCCATTTGGACAGAGCCATTTGGACATTGTCAGAGTATAAATGTATTCAATGGGGTTTTATACTAGGGGTTTGAGGGACGTGGGTGGTGCTGTGGTCTAAACCACTGAGCCTCTTGAGCTTGCGGATCGCAAGATTGGCAGTTCAAATTCACACAATGGGGTGAGCTCCCATTGCTCTGTTCCGGCTCCTGTCAACCTAGCAGTTCGAAAGCATGCCAGTGCAAGTAGATAAATAGGTACTGGTGCGGCGGGAAGGTAAACGGCGTTTCCATGTGCTCTGGTTTCTGTCACAGTGTTCCATTGTGCCAGAAACAGTTTAGTCATGCTGGTCACATGACACAGAAAAGCTGTCTGCGGACAAACGCCAGCTCCCTCAGCCTGAAAGCAGAGATGAGCGCTGCACCCCAAAGTCAAATTCAACTGGATTTAACCATTCATGGGTCCTTTACCTTTACCTTACTAGGGGTTTCCCAATTCTGCATGATGCTTCTGATGCCTTTTGTCCTGCTTCTCTTTATTGGATGTACCTTCAGTGAGCAGCTTGGATTTACAGAGTATCCTTCATTCTGTACCTGCTTATTTTCCACAGGATGCATTTTCAGTTCCTTGATAACCAAGTACACACAGCTAAGGGCACTTTTAACCTGCAGCTCGGCACTCAGTATTTGTTTTTGACATTGATTACCATAGGGCAGGTAGATGCTGCCTGTGGGTTGTTTATAGCACGGAGGCTCTTAAGCTATCTGCTCAACTCATAGCCAGCTGACCATGGTTGCTTCCTATAAAGAGAAGAGTCCAGGCTTCCAAAGTTGACCAGGAGTCATAGTTTCTGTTCTGAATGGTGAGGGGAAGGCACTCTGCCCTTGCTGTAAGGTACTTCTGCTATTTCTTCACATTCCCAAATTGGGGGGGAAACACCCATGTTGAACACTCCTGCAGCTGTACTTTGGTACCTGGTACAGCTCTCTGTGGGTTGCAGGTGGCGCTGTGGGTTAAACCACAGAGCCTAGGACTTGCGGATCAGAAGGTCGGCAGTATGAATCCCCACAACAGGGTGAGCTCCCGTTGCTTGGTTCCTGCTCCTGCCAACCTAGCAGTTCGAAAGCATGTCAAAGTGCAAGTAGATAAATAGGTACTGCTCTGGCGGGAAGCTAAACGGCGTTTCTATGTGCTGCTCTGGTTCGCCAGAAGCGGCTTAGTCATGCTGGCCACATGACCCGGAAGCTGTATGCCAGCTCCCTTGGCCAATAAAGCGAGATGAGCGCTGCAACCCCAGAGTCGGTCATGACTGGACCTAATGGTCAGGGGTCCCTTTACCTTTACAGCTCTCTGTTCCTTTCTCATGGTGCCAGTGCATATTCTTTCACATGGAATGTTAAGGCAGGTTGAGTTGGTAGAATCCTCATGTGCTAAATGGAATTGTACCATTTCAGGCTGCAGATGGTGTGTGTGTTTTTAAACCCCTCCCCCCTAAAGCTGTCTGTGTGTAAAATTCTAGTACATTGAGGAGAAAGAATTAGCTGCCTGGGGCAACTTAATAACTCTGCCCAGAAGCATAGGCAGAAACGAGAGAGCCCAGGCCAGGCAGCTCCTGAGGTCGCCCTGAGAATATTTGGTAGCTTTTGTTCTTTCCAGTATTTTAAATTGAAAATTGCCTTGGTAGAAAGGCAACAAACCAGCCCAGCCTGCTCCCTACTGTGTTAGCTTTCCTATTACAAGGAACTTTTTACATTGTAGTCTCAGAATAGTATATAGTCTGGTCTGCCACCACATTCTCACCCAGTCTTATTGTTGTGTATGTAATGTGTAGCTCCTGTGCAGGGCTAGCAGCTTCCCTGTAATTATTTAATTCATAAAATGAATGGTCAGTGGTTAGAGCACCTGCTTTGCATGACGTAGGTCCCAGCTTCATTTCCCAGCATCTTCAGGTAGGACTGAGGTTGTCCCTAGAGAGCTGCAGCCAGTCAGTGCAAAAGACAATACTCTCATCTTCATAATGAAAACAGACTTTAAATAATAATTCTCTTTAATAGGGTTGAGTGCCAAACATGACCACTGAAAAACAAGAGGAGTGCCATCAACATGCCCAGGAGAAACGGGGGGGGGGGTGGAACTAAAAGGGAGGACCCCCCCCCAAAAAAAACACTTTCCCACCCAGCAAAGGCTCTACATGCTGAGTATCCTTTGGAAAAGGAATTTAAAGGGAAGGGGGAGACTGAGCCCCTTACAGTTTATAGTATCTTCGTGGAAGGAAAGGATAGCTGACTGAAAAAGAAACACTTTTTTTCCCTTGTACAACTTGTACAATCTAAAAATAAGCCAGTAAGTCATTGTTAGGAGCAATTCACAGTGACCCTCCCCCCTCAGTGTGGGGACCATGAAATGCGCACCAATCCATTTCTGTCCCATCATACTAGTTCCCCCAGAGTTTCCTTGTTGTTTTATTCCCCCCCCCCCCATCGTCCTCAGTCATTGGCCAGATATTCCATATTTTTTGTTTCTCAGACACAGAATGAATTATGCAAAAAAAAAAGAAAAAAGAAAAAAAAGAAAAAAAGTTAAGCTGGTGTATCATTTTGAGCTCAGGCACCTGAGCACTTTGTGTTTGGGGAGAAGGGGATGCCAAACGTACACAGTTTTGGAAACTACTTTTCTGAAGCCCCGTTTCTTCCAGCATTGCTCTTCTCCTTCCCCTGCAGCCTCCTGGCACCATCTCGCTTGCCTCCCCATGTCTGCCTCTACCCCACACCCCGTCCTCGGCTTCTGGGAATCACTGCGAAAAGGCAACGGATGCACCAGCCGGGGCCGCTCTACCCTGGGGCAAGAAGTCCATGTCATCAGCCTGAAGAAGGGATTGCCGGCAAATGGCCAGGTATGGGAGATCCCCACCCATACCACCTTGCCATGTATGAGGCTGTATGATGGGTCTCGCTACAGCTCCATTGGATACCCAAACAAGATGGCAGTTCAGCTTGGCACTACGGTTCAAGGTGTCTCAGTCAGTCAAAAAGGCAAAACTCTATTTCAAAGACATCTGAAGGCAGCCCTGTTTAGGGAGGTTTTATAATATTTAATGCTGTATTGTTTTTAACACTTGATTGGAAGCCGCCCAGAGTGGCTGGGGAAACTCAGCCAGATGGGTGGGGTATAAATAATAATAAATTATTATTATTATTATTATTATTATTATTATTATTATTATTATTATTATTATTATTAAATCACATCTTCACAGTTGTCAGGGCCTGGCAGAAGTCTCTCTTAAGTCACAGAAGGGTTAGGTTAGCCAAGTTGTGAGAAGCAAAGAGGAAGACTCTGCGCAGGGCCTGCTTAGAGCTGGGGGTGGGGACAGACCTCACCTGCTGAACATCCAAGGGGTAAATTGCTTTGATCATGCATGTCTCCTTGATCCTCTTTCAGGTAACTCTGATAACTCTGGACCCAGATCCCCTCGACAGAGCCCCCATCTTTGTGCTGTATTCCCAGAAGCCTGTGCGTTGGGTGTTGCTGTCTCCCCCTGGAAAAAACTGGACCTTCCAGGTGAGATGGGATAGAGGGCCAAAGGGCCTGCAGAACATCATGGGGATCACTGAGCCAGGCCCTGCCGAGGGGGTCGTTGGAGCCCCTACTCTACGCAAGCATAGAAGATGAGCGGCAGCTATGGGAAGGGTGGATGGAAAAGCTAATTTGCTACCTTCATAGCACTTTAACAAAATACTTTCTACCTCTGTTTGTCTTCAGAACCATCTTGTGTAGTAAGTTACTATTCTTCCCATTTTACAGATGGGGGAAATTGAGGCTGAGGGAGGCTTGCCTAAGGCTGTGGCTGAGGTGGAACTTGAACCCAGATCTCCCAGACTAAAGTGCAGCACTGTTCAACCTTAGTGCACTCCCCAGGGTGGGGTGTCAGAGAGTGGGGAGGTCCTCCAGGCTAGTATATTTTACCTTTGCCTTCCTCCTATCTACAGGTCTCCCCCGGCTCTAATGTTTCAGCCCCAGGGCCAGTGGCTTCTGCGGAGACCAACTTACCAAAGACGCCCAAACGCCTGCTGAAGTGGGCACGGAGGGAGCATGGAGGGGTCACCTCTCTGGCTGAATACCGTGGAGTCAACAGAATCTACACACGCCTGGGGGCTGGCATGG
Organism: Podarcis liolepis; assembly: GCF_965112155.1. NCBI lineage: Eukaryota > Metazoa > Chordata > Lepidosauria > Squamata > Lacertidae > Podarcis > Podarcis liolepis. Next base: position 43,782,304 of record NC_139555.1, read on the forward strand.
GCGATGAGGGTAGATATCGGCTCTGAGGGAAAGGGTGTCATTATGGCTGTGTGTCCTGCAATTCCCCTCATCCCTGACCACTGGCCCCCCTGGCTGGGGCTGATTGGAGTTGCAGTCCAGCAACATCTGGAGAGACACATGTTCCCCATATTCGCTACTGCAGTGTGATAAGCAGGAGGAAGGAAGGCAGCTGGTCTTTTGGGTCCTGGGCTAATGCAGTAACTTTGTGCAGGTCTGGGTCTGGTCAGTGCTTGGCAGGGAGACCATCCAGGAAGGAAAGATCTGTGCACTACAATCATAGAGGGAAGATGGAATATATACACGGCACAGATAAATAAGACTCACCAGTATTAACTGGAGAGCAGTTGCCAAAGAGTTTGCATTGCTTGCAAACAAAAAAGAGTAAATCGCAGCAGCTCTTCTGTGACCATTCAGTCCAGATGCTTCATTCCTTTCCTTCTCCAGATAGGATTGCCCCAGCCACTTGCAGATTAAGTAGGAATTTCCTGACCCCGGTGCACTTTGCCTCCAAGTGCCAACTCCAGCCTCTGAGAGTTTGCCTGCATCCTGACCCTCCGCAAATCCTTGAAGTTCACATCATCCTCTCCAAAGGAGTTGCACCAAGGTGCGTATCAGGCAGGTGTCGCCGGAGCTTCAGCATGCGGCTGTTGAACCGGGGTGTGTGTGTGTGTGTGTGTAGCGAAATGTTCATAATGAGATGCCATGTGTTGAACAGGGAGGTTGAAATTGTCCTTAGTGTAGATGGGGGGAAGGGGGATGGTGAGGAAGAATGAAACCTGTGCAAGAAGCTGCGTATGATAAGTGACCCTTGTGTTAAAGATATAAACAGGAACATGGAAGCTGGTTCATCTAGCCTAGTACTGCTGACACGGACTGGCAGCAGATCTCCCATGTCTTTCTCAGCTCTGTCTGGAGATGATGGGGATCGTATCTCTGACCTTCTGCATGCAGAGCAGTTGCCCTGCCACTTAGCAATGACACTTCCCCCGAAAATCAAGGCCAGACGGACACTGAGACCCTGAGCCAAAAACGAGTAGTGACAGTGGCTGGTATTAGGCCTTGAATATTGGGCAGGGGTCTCTTGAGTTGGGGGACGGGTGGCGTGGGGCTTCTCTGTCTTCCATCATGTGCTTAATCCTGTTGTGGTGGGTGGACAGCCTGCTCTCTTCTAGGCCCACCCTGGCTCATTTGACTGTGGAACTTCATGCTGTCCGAAGGCCCCCCCACTGGGGACTGATCTTGATACTGAAGAGTGAGGGAGCTGCTGAGTGGATGGTTCACACCCACCGCCTCACTGGCCGGCTGCATGTCCTGGTAGGGGCAGGGCATAGATCTGTAACGCTCTCAGCTAATGCGCTTCTCTCTCTCTCCCTCCCCAAGTTGGTGGCAGTGGCACACATCTGGAAGGGAGCAGGGCACACATGTGCTCAAATCCAGATACAGTGGTACCTCAGGTTACAGGCGCTTCAGGTTACAGACTCCGCTAACCCAGAAATAGTACCTCAGGTTAAGAACTTTGCTTCAGGATGAGGACAAAAACCATGCGGTGGTGGCGTGGCGGCAGTGGGAGGCCCCATTAACTAAAATGGTACCTCAGGTTAAGAACAGTTTCAGGTTAAGAACGGACCTCCAGAACGAATTAAGTTCTTAACCTGAGGTACCACTGTAGATGCATTATGCAGAATTGCAACCTTTCCTAGAGGAAGCAGTTTGGTAATTTTAGATGCTGGACTTAATACTATTATAAGGGTTATATTATGGAGGGTTCCTTCTGCTAAGTCCTGCCTTCACAGGCCCACTAGCGAGCTTTGCCAACCCTCTTCCATAAGCTTCCCCTGCATTCTCCCTATAACTCTAGGCTTGCCTCCTCCTCCTCCTCCAGCCTTATTATTTTTCCTGAAGTGAGCCAAGGAGTCTTACTTCCTGGCTCCAACTCTCCACCCCACTAGGCTACTCCCTCTTGGGAGTTTGTCTCCATGCTGCCATTTGATTCCCCTGGACCGTCTCTTGTTTATGGTGTGCCTGCTGCTGCTGCTGCTCTCCATGTCTGGGCCTTGTATATGTAACTCAGGCTGGGATTCCTTTCTAGGCTTCGCACAAAGTCACAGTCAGCAGCACAGAAATGGATCTGCCTCTGACTGTGACCCAGCGGATGTCCCCTCGGCTGACGACCCTCGACCCTTTGCAGTTTGCAATGGAGCAGAATCTGCCTGCCTTTACGTCCTACGTTGAGGCTGAGCGGGTGAACAGGTTTCTCCTTTTTGTTGGGATGAATGGTAGGTTTGGAGAGATTCAATGGACATGAATGGGAAAAGTGCCCACCAGAGAGCTTAGAGGCAAACCACTAGTGACCGCTGCTGCAGATTCCTGGCATTTATATTCCAGTTCCTTCTGCACCATTTTACCCTAGGCTATACAACCTCCAGTTTTATTTTAGGAATGCACCAAATCAAAACATTTTCAGCATGAAAATTATGCTTCCAAGGGGACTGAAATGGTACATACACACCAGCCAACAGCATATATTTGTTAACAGATATTTTGCTGCTTCACTGCCATTTTCCCAAACCCTTTGGAGAGCTTATTTCCTAGTCGTTATGTGATCCCAGCCAATCAGGATTCACGTAGGGATGATAAATGGTGTCAAATAGGCAATCGGCTGTGGCTACAATGGTAAAATCAAGAAGGGCAAATGAAGCCACATTGCCTTTGTTCTGAATGCTGAACCCATGGAAGAGAACAGGAAGGCATGCCATATTATGTCAGAATGTGCAGACCTTTTACTTGGGTAACAGAAGGAATAGATATGGGGTTGCCAACGTTCTTGGGCCCATGGGCAAGTCTGCAACAGAGAAATTGTTGTGAGTACCCTGCCCTCTCCTGCAACCTATTCTATGGGCTCCAATAGAATGCTTCTTCTGAGCCTAATTTCAGTGCTGGGAGGGGAGGGTACCCTGCAGACTGTAAGAGAAGGCCTCTGTGAGCTGGGCACATGTGTTCCTTTGGGGCCACACTGGTGATGCTTGGAATAGATCATATTCTGATTAACAGCAGCAGCGTATAAGGCATATGATTGCATCACACCCACACACCTGTATTTCCTTTGTAGGGGCCACACCTCCTCTAGAAGAGCCAACACTCTTTTGGCCCATATTTTTGCATCCTCCCAGTTTCACAGCCTCTCAACAGCACTTTGCAGAAGCCAACACAGCTGGCTGGGAGGTGACAAGGCAAGACTTTGCGGGAGAGGATGGTTCCGTTACCTACCCACCGTCTACAGCCAAAACAGAGGGGACAGAATCTATCTTGTGTCTTGGGGACCAGAAGCCTATTCTTGAAAACCAGGACACTCAGAGCGTGAGTAGCCAAGGATGACATCTCCAGATGGACAGAGGGAATCTATTTCCTACAGTGCCATTTCATGTGGATGTGGATGGGCGGGTATTCTCTTGTCATTGTACATCAATACCGCTCCACAGACCTGTTTTTCTCCTGCAGGTCTCCTGTATTTCACCTTCTCCAACCCAGATATCTCCCTCAGAAGCTGCAACGGCCTTTCAGGATCCCCACCTTCACCTTGGCAATGCCCTCCTTAACCTAGAGCTCTACAACACAGAGGCTTTTGCCAAGCAACTTGGACCTTTTGTCGTCTCAGCCAACAGCCTCGTCTTTGTGGAGGTAAAGCGGACGAGGAATATGCAAGAGCTGGCATTGGATGCAGCAGTTACACACCAGAATCTTGTCCCTAAGTGATTCCTCCTCTGTCCAGAGATCTGGTGGTTTGCAGCACTCCCTGTCTCTCTCAGAGCCTCAAACAGGGCAGTTGACCTGCTTGTTGCTTTATGGGGGGTGATAAACTTACACTGCAGCTCTCAAAGGGATGAAGTAAGAGGGGTGATTTGCCACCACGTTTTAGCAGCTTAGAATGGCAACATGCATCCCAGGGAAGCAAAACATGCATCTGTAAGCAAAAGAGCAAGGAATAGACTAGGCAGATTTCATACTGAGGCCCAATTCAAGGCCCAACTTTATGGTTGGTTGGCAATGAAAAAATAGGTATAAAAAGAGAATTCCTGGATGCCAAGAACCAGGTCTGGGGCAAGTATTCTTTGGTGAGAGAACCCCAGCAGAAATTTAAAATAACAAACACCTAGCAAAGTAAAGCGTGGAAATATAGGTTGTCATTCTTAGAATATAACTTTCTAAGTTCCTTCCAAAATTCCCCTCTTCTCTTAGCATAGAAAATACCATGTGTGGGGCAAGTTAAAAATGGTTTACTTACAAACTCTCCAAAGATCAGATTCATGTGCTTTTCAATGCAGCATTCAGAAAACGTCAGCAGCAAAACTTGCACTTGTGTTTGCAGACTAGATGGTGTTTCCTTTTTCCTCCAGGCTTCCTTGGCAACCTATGACTCGTCTCTCAGCTTCACCATCCAGAAGTGCTTCATCTCTAGCTCCTCAGATGCTTCAGAGACCTCGGTGTATCTGCTGGTCCAGCATGGCTGTCCCGTGGCTGCCGCCCAAGTCAGGCTGTGGAAACCCAAGCTGCCAGGCCAGGCCCAGGCGTTGCCTCTGGGGTACCAGGAACGCCAGCGACTGAGCTTTGTGTTGAAACCCCGGTCCAATGCCTCCATCCACTTCTTGCACTGCCGTCTGAGCCTCTGCAGCAGGGGGTCTCAGGACTCCGCCAGACCCAAGGGCGCAATCCCCAAGGTCTCTGGCTCCCTGGGCTAGGGAACCCTGTCTTCTAGCAGCTGTCTGAGGGCCTGATAGCGCTACTGCTTCAGAATAGGCTCTCCTGATTGGGGATGCTTAGGGAGGAAACTGATATGCCACAGCAAGCTCTCCACATGGCCCAGAGGTAGCCAAAATGGTGCCCTCTGCTCGATGATGACACTGGCTTCATAATTCCCAGCACCTCAGCTAGCATGGCCATTGGCCAGGGGTGATGAAAATTGTAGTCAATTGGTATCTAGGGGGGCACCATGTTGGTTACCCCTTAGCTTATTATTACTGCCTCCTCTGAATGGCAGTATCCCTCAAGTGTTTCAAGCAGAGGTCTTTCCTTTGATATGTTTGGCTGGGGGCCCCTCTGTGTGCTTTGCCCCTCAGCTATGACTGGCCCCTTCCAGAAATCCTTGGTCCATCTCTGCTTTGAGGGTGGAAGGCCTCTTTATTCCAAAAGATGGAATCAAGAGGAAAGCGAAACCCCTTGGAGGGGTGGAAACCCTCTGGAATGGGCCTGTGCAAAAGAGCCTCCCTGTTAGCTGTAGAAATGAGCTGGCTGGGCTTATGGAGAAGCAGGTGGGATGTAACTAGGCCAAGGCCTACCTCCCACTGTTGGGATGAGGCACTCTTCTGAGGCAGGTTTTTGTTTCAGTGTCGGTCTGAGAACGAGGCCTGCAGCGGAGAAGAGGAGGCGGTCCCAAGCCGCTTCCAGCGCACCATCACAAAGCCTATGCTAGTGACTGTGGAGACTCCGCTCCGAGCTGCCTTTCCTGGCCCGAAACCAGGTACTTTCCTGTGGGTTCTAGATAGCAGCTAGAAGAGAGTTGTTGGCTTGAAGGCCTTGCAGTTCAGCACCCTGGCTCCATGCTGGAGAGAACTGCCCTGCAGAGTGAGTGAGGAACTGAAAGAAACGGATGGGGGAGTCCTGCTTGCTAGGGAGATGGAAGCGTCTTGGTGTGCATCTCTCCAGAGCAGAGGTGGTGGACCTGTAGCCCTCTAGATATTCTTGGACTCCAGCTCCCATCACCTCAAGCCAGCATGGCCAATGGCAAGGGATGATGGGGCTTGTAGTTCACCAGCATCTCCTACCCAGGAGATTGATGCCTTGGCTCTCACCATGCTACAAGCTCAGACTTTGCCAATGACATCTTACATGTTCATCCTGAGTGAAGCAAAGTAGCAATGATGGGCAGAGTTATGCACTCATTCCTTTTCTCCCCCTTGCCACCCGGAGGCTATTTTCTTCAGACACTCCCTCAGATTATCTGTTCCTTCCTTGACTTTGGTGTCTTTTTCTGCAGCTAATGTCCCAGACAAACAGCAAGGAAAAGCACCAAAGGATGCAGCCCACAAGCGGAAGACTCAGGTAGTCCGAAGTAAGTAAACATCCCCATGATCTCTTGCTGGCCTTGTTTCCCGGGGATTTGGGGACTGAAATCAGTTTTAGACTGGGATTCTACTCCTGGCTCTGGGGGGGGGGGGAGTGGAGTTGAGGATTCCTGCTGCTGTGGGTTGGAGCAAGAACTCTGATCCTCAGACTTTTTCATTCTGTATTACCCCATTTCTGGCCCTGGCCCATCTCCCCTTCCTGGACAGAGAGTGAGAATGAATTTTCGTGCTCTTTCTCCACACATCCTCCCCATTTCCCGCTTCTCTATAGCTGCAGCTACGCCAGGCCAGACGGTCCCTGCAGTAATTGGGATAGCTATTGCAGCCTTCCTCATCGGCATCTGCCTCACTATTGGGCTCTGGCTCATTTACACCTATACAGGTGGGTATGAGGAGGCTCCCCTCAGTGCTGTAGGTACCACCTATTTTACTTGAATGATTGATTTTTGGCAAAGCCTGGGGGAGCACACCTTAGCATTTCTGTAAAGGTAGACTGGGCCTCATGTCCGAGATGGGAAAACTCCAAATTATAGATCATGACACCTTTCATCAACCTATTGCCTTCCAGCTGTTTTGGATTTTAGCTCTCATCACTAGCCAGCCATGCTTGCTGGGCCTGGACCAGGAGTTGTTCTCCCAAGCATCTGGAGGGCACCAGGTTGGGGCTGGTTGGCTTCTGCCAACTGTCTGCCTCCATCTCTTCCGTCAGAGACAGAATATGCATTATTCAGTCACATGTACACAGGTTGAGTTACAGTAGGGCATGGATCTTGGGGTGGAAGCTGGCAGCCAAATGATCCCCATTGCAGTTGGTTTCTAGGAAGGATCATGACCCTTAGGCGATCGAAGATGCAGCAGCTGAAATACATATTGGAATCAATGTTACAAAAAAGTCTGGAGGGGATTATGTGTCTGGGAAATTTGCATCATTATTCATATTGGTCTGCCTTTGCACAGTTGTACTTGTCCACCCATCCACCATGGAAAAAAGAAATAGAAACAGAACAAATAGGATGATAAAAAGGCCAGACAGTCAAAGGAGGAAAGTAAAGGTCAGAGGGGAGGGAGAGGGATTTATGTGCACATCCATGATATTGATCCCCGTCTGCTTTTTATTTCTGGTTATTTTTTATTATTAGACAGTGCACATGCATTTTCACACCTTTCTCTGAAATGAGGCGGTCTGAACAAAGCTTTAATTACTAAATTTTAATGCCAGCCTTGAACTCGTAGGTGAGTCGGCTTCCGGGAGGAGGAGCCAGCCTGCAGCTGAGACAGGTAAGGTGACACATTGGCTTTTGAGAAATCCTTCATTTGAGCAGAGGCTTTGATTCTGCACTCATTTCCATCTCTGGCTGTGAATGGAATCAGTGGTGCACGCTTATATTAACTTTTAATTATTTTTCAATGTTTAATTATTTCAAACTGGTTCTTTAATTGATAATTTCAACATTATAAGCACCTTAGATGTTTGACTACAACTAAGCAGTATACAAAATTTGTTAAATAATAATGAATGCATATTGCATGGGTGTCCAGTTCAGCAACCACAGGCACATATGCACCTTGAGACCTTCCTGGTGCCTGCAAGTCCCCTTCCCTCTGCTGAATAAGGCTTCCAAAAAGTCACCTATTGTAGCTAATATAAGGCAGGGAGAGTTATCTTCCAGCTATACCTGGAGATGCTGGTGAACTGAACCTGGGACCTTCTGCATACACCTGGACTCGTTTGAAGCATCCATAATGCAAATGCACTTGGAGTGGGCAGAGCCAGGAATTCAACTAAGCTGTCCTTACTACAGCAGGTTGCTGTATGCAAGAGAGCCAGTTCATTGCCTCCAGGATTAGCCAGTTTTAAATATACCCAAGCTAGGGCAGTTTTGCTTCATCTCAATACTTAAAAGTGGAACATTATAAATATGCTAAGGCTTGGAGAAGCTAACATATGCAAATAGGAAGAGGGTGCATTTGCTTACCTCTGGAAGGGGGTTAGTGTGGTGGTGAGATGGATGGTTGCAGTGCAGTTGGGGGCGGGTGGGGGGCACTGCTGCATTTTCTTTCTTCCTCCTGCTAGACCCTGTAGGACCATCTGCTCCAAAGCGTGAAGACACTTTGTCAGCTCCAGCTGCAGCTGGCCCTGCACGTCGCACGTGGTGCTCTACCCTAAGAAGCCTCTACCGAAGAAGGTAACTAGATTTCAAAAAGTTCATGGGAGGAATGAATTTGGAGAATTGGAAGGGGATTATTTATTGACTTGGATCCTTTGTGCCCCCTGCATTTCCAGAGTTTGCCTCTGCAAATATGCAGGCTTATACAAGTAGCGTGGTGATGTTTTTGAGTGATTTTTGTTGATAATAATAATACAATAATTTATTATTTATGCCCTGCCCAACGGCTGGGTTTTCCCAGCCACTCTGGGCTGCTTCCATCAAAATATTAAAATACAATAGTCCTTCAGATATTAAAAGCTTCCCTAAACAGGGCTGCCTTCAGATGTCTCCTAAAAGTCTGGTAGTTGTTTTTTCCTTTGACATCTGGTGGGACAGTATTCCACAGGGTGGGAGCCATTACCGAGAAGGCCCTTTACCTGGTTCCCTGTAACTTTGCTTCTTGCAGTGAGGGAACCGCCAGAAGGCCCTCGGCGCTGGAGCTCAGTGTCTGGGCAGAATGACGGGGGTGGAGCCACTGGACCAAGGCTGCTTAGGGCTTTAAAGGTCAGCACCAACACTTTGAATTGTGCTCGGAAATGTACTGGGAGCCAATGTAGGTTTTTCAAGACTAGTGGTATGTGGTCTCAGCAGCTGCTCCCAGTCATCAGTCTAGCTGCCGCATTCTGGATTAGTTGTAGTTTCTGGGTCACCTTCAAAGATAGTCCCATGTAGAGCGCATTGCAGTAGTCCAAGCGGGAGATAACTAGAGCATGCACCACTCTGGTGAGACAGTCTGCAGGTAGAAAGGGTCTCAGCCTGCATACCAGATGGAGCTGGTAAACAGCTACCCTGGACACAGAATTGACCTGCGCCTCCATGGACAGCTGTGAGTCCAAAATGACTCCCAGGCTGCACACCTGGTCCTTCAGGGGCACAGTTACCCCCATTCAGGACCAGGGAGTCCTCCATGCCTGCCTGCCCCCTGTCCCCCCAAAACAGTACTTCTGTCTTGTCAGGATTCAACCCCAATCTGTTAGCCATCATCCAATCTCCAACCGCCTCCAGACATTCACACAGGACCTTCACTGCCTTCACTGGCTCTGATTTGAAAGAGAGATAGAGCTTTCAGCACATTTATTTTAACTTTTAATGGACTTTTGTTGCATATTGTACTTTGTTGTCTCTGCAACTCACTTTGGGACTTGAAGCAATACACCAGTTGAATAGATGGAATTGTTCATGGGATGCATTCCATGTCTAACTGAGAGATGGAAGTCAAAACTAGTAGGGATTTTGTATTTGAAACTGGTCCTTTTGTTGTTCGTCCCATATTAGCATTCACAAATGAGATACTCCAGACCGAATGGAAGGAAATTTTTTAGGGTCAGTTATAAAAACATGCCTCTGCAGCTTTAAACACTGCAACTGTTAGCTGATGAGTCTGTGATGGTAGCACAATAACAAATATGTAAAATGTTTGCTGGACGAGAGAGGAATGGGGAGCTTGGGTCCATAATAGGTTGTCAAGAGAGGCAGGCAAAGAAGGGCCAGTGGGGAAGTCTAGCCTGTCATCCGCACTGATTTATCTATCTTATAGGTTCTAGGATGTTTTTCCTGTGACCAAGCACCTGTTTCGGTGAATCCGCTTGCATTCCCCTGTACCAGCAACTCTTTCAGGCCACAACATCTTTATGGCTTCAGTCCAGCAGCACAACCGATTCTGAATCAATACCTTTCGACACTGGAAAACTTCAGACTTTAAGCTTTAGCTTAAATAAGCAATTGTGTTTTCTGGCAGTTGTATGGGATTTTCATTGCTTTGGGTAGCTGCCTGGAGAGAGCTGTGCTGCTTCTTCATTGAGTTTTGCTCTTCGTTTCTGCACTGCTAAGTGTGGACTAAAAGGCAAACTCAGGCTGAAATCTTCGCAGAATGTTTGCACTACTGCCCCTCATCTTTGGGGAAGCTGTTAGCTACCATTGTGGCCTTGCAATCGCTCTTAGGCCTGCTTCAGCACTTTGGGAGAAGAGAACCATCGTTGCATTTGGCTGACATTGCCATTGGGGATTTGGTTGTTGCTTCCTATCTGACTATAGTAATACCTTGTACTCTCTTTGTAGGAATGTTATTTTGGGATATAAATGGTAGTTTTCATGCCATTGCCCAGCTTCACAAGGAAACAAAGCTGATTGCTCCACAAAATGATTCAAATTCTGAAACCTTTTGGGTCTTTTTTTTTAGTTAACCACCTTGCAAATGATAAGTTTCTCCAGTTTTATTAAACAGATGTGCAAGAGAGTTGCTGAGGCTCTTTCAATAGGCAGTCAAGTGCCCCCATTGCCTTTAAACACCACTTGTTCCCTGCTTTGTCTACAGAAGCCTGATTCAATAGGATAGACAACTGGAAAGTATGTACTTGAGAATTTGGCTGGAGACAGAGTAAACAGCCTCTAAATCTTGTGTGTGATCATAAGTGTGGAGAGAAAAGGTGAATGTTGCTTTTGGTATATTTTCTTCAACAAATACAGAAATAGCATGCAATCAATTCCACCCATAAACTGTGCTATTGTGGGGAAGGAAATGCTGTATTTTGGGCAGGGATGGTGAACATGTGATCCTGCTGGACTCCAACTCCCATCTCCTCCAGCACCGGTTACACGGACTGGGGTTGGTAGGAGTTGGGAGTCCAACCTCCCTGATGTTGCCAGAGATTTTGCATGAGGCTTGGGAGTCTTGTGTCACCGTATTTCGCGCTCTATAAGACGCACCAGACCATAAGACGCACCTAGTTTTTGGAGGAGGAAAACAAGATAAAAAATATTCTGAATCTCAGAAGCCAGAACAACAAGAGGGATTGCTGCGCAGCGAAAGCAGCAATCCCTCTTGCTGTTCTGGCTTCTGGGATAGCTGCGCAGCCTGCATTCGCTTCATCAGATGCACACACATTTCCTCTTACTTTTTAGGAGGGAAAAAGTGAGTCTTATAGAGCAAAAAACACGGTACTTCAGGAAAGAGCCATTGCTTGTATTGCAGAGCTTTCAGCCTGATATGCTGTCATGTTTGTAAGTTTTGTGAATTAGGTGGATACCATGATCTAGGCCTCCACGCAGCAAATGTAACCCAGAACTCCCACATGGGCAGGTAGTACAAGTCTTTTGTAGAGGAAACTATGCGCTGGGCACCCACCCAATGCACGCAGGTGTGGTTTTCTCAGTGACTAACACCCACCATCACCACTGAAGTCGGAGACAGAATTATTAAGACAGTGTAAATAGTTTATTTCGTCGTTTTTTTGAAAGTACAGATATTATTTTGTACAGCAGTATTTGTTTTAAAATGGGTGTGGGCTGAAAAGAATGGCAGTTTATATTCTGAGGAGCAGAGAAGGGACACTGGTACATAGTTACACTAAACGCATGACTTGAGGAACAGTTGGGGGCTATGAGGAGAGAAAGTTTCCTTCCAACCTGGAAAGCCCTAACACTGCAATGTGCACATTCCCTTTGGATAGATGCAGCTGTGGTACTGGAGCCGTGCAGAATACAGGGGCTTTCAACCACATAGTCATTTCATACTGTTCCACAGGATGGTATAAAATTGGAGCTGGATTTTTAGCTAAAGGTGTGGCAAATGTGTACCACTACCTCCAATGCTGCTTTATATCAGCTGGGCAACTGCTCCCACTGGATTGGAGCAATTCTGGATTTTAAGGTGAACTTCAGAAACTACCACACAAACAGCAACAATATTTTACATTTTTTTTACGCACCCAGAAGAAGTCTTTCTTTGAAACAGTGGCGACATAGGGGTAGAAGGAGCATCAGACTCACTACAGAAAACCCTAAGATAGTAACCAACTTTTAACACGGTGGTGGTTGTTAATTATGACGTCTGCTAATACTTTTCAATGCTGAAAAAGAGTGCAGTGCTCAAATAAAACTCCTCAGCTGTGCTACCTTCTTAGTTCACTGTTCCTTTCTTTTATGGACTACTAACCTGTCCGGATGCATTGCTCCTCCTCATAGCAATGCCTGATGCAAAGTCACTCTGGTCAAGCTTAATTCTGGTGTGTGGGCATGTGTGTCGAGTCAGTGCAATAGGCCAGGTCCTAAGTGAGGTTGTATTACCAGCTCTCACAGAGATCATGAATGTGTGTGTGGGTTTAGTAGTTGTTGCAGATTGATGTAACATTCATTCTAAGGCAGACATGGCCAAACTTAGCCCTCCAGCTGTTTTTGGACTACAACTCCCATCATCCCTGGCTAACAGGACCAGTGGTCAGGGATGCTGGGAACTGTAGTCCCAAAACAGCTGGCGGGCCAAGTTTGGCCATGCCTGTTCTAAGGGCACTGGCAATGCATCTGTGGACTCCAGCTCTGCGGCTTGATTACACATACATAGTAGCAGCTTTAATGTTGCAGCAGAAAAATGTGTCTTACTCTTGCCCTAGGGCCAGGCTCTCTTATTACTTTTTTTAAAATGGCACATGGGTGTTTTATGCATACAATTTTTCCACCATGTGGAAAAAAAATATCAAACATTAAAAAGCAACACAGCAAACCATTTCAGGGGACAATGTGTGTTGGCAATTTCACAGGTGCTAACCAAGTGGGACCCACAAGCACTAACTTGGTCCATCCATGTTCCAAACATAACCAGGCAGAGCCAGTTGCCACTTTCGCTAGGACAGAAAATGTACAATTAGGTGGGTGGCAGTGCTGAAACTCTTAATTTAGCTCTGCTCTTTCTAGAATAACAAACTAGACTCTGGGGAGCACACACTCATTCCTTCAATCCTCTAGTTCTGCTTTGTCTCCAGCAGGATACTGCCGTTGCAGCTTGTACACTGGGACCTAGTCTGGGAAGTTCTGTTTAGTATAATTAACAAAGGGCCACATGATTTATTCACAAGAGTACACTCGGCCTCTCCCGCTTCTGTAGAAGGGGATGCTGTGGTGCACAAGAAGGGGATGGATGCATTCAAGGTAGAGAATAACTAGAAGTCAAGTGTCAGAGGTGGGAGAACAGCACTCCCAACCCCAGTCTAAACACAGCACCACATTGTTTTCCCTCGATGATGAAGGGAAAGAGCTACTATTAAAGTGCAAATTGAACCTTGTCAATAGCTAGTAAAGATCACACACAGGCACCATCTCCAGCCTATCCGTCCCAGGAGAACAGACTGGAGCAAGACATAACCACCTGCTCTAGGATACTGGTTTTTCCGCAATGGTGGCACCACCGTTTGCTGGTACGTAGTATAGGAATCTGTAGGCGATCGAACACAGAAGGCCAGATTCCTGATAACCTGCTGCTGTTAGAGATACAGGAGGGTCACAGGTGTAGCTCAAGAGAAGAGAAAAGGTCTGTGCAAGCTTACTTTAGGGTAGAAATAGGTGTGCAGCCCCCCCATCCTTTAAAATCCATTCATAATATTTAGTGTTATAAAAATGTAATACAAAAGTCAAAGCAAGATTGTGAGGGTGGCAGGTGGCCTAGCATGGCCTTTCTATGCCTCTTGGAGCAGAAAACCCTTGCTCCAAGACACAAACACAACGCTGCCTGAGAGGGTTTTGGGGCTGCCAGACTGGGGGGCCTCAAATCTTCTTCTATCCTCTATGCCAAGGCAGAAGCTTGCTTTGTAGTCCATGTGTGGATAGTATGCAGAAGACCAGCACTTCCACTATGCAAGTATCCATCCCATGAGCCCCCAAAACACACCATTACCTTTTAAGCCAATGATTACCACAAGAAATAGGAAAATCCCTTTGAGATCAATACAGTACTTTTTTTGTTTTGTTACCTTGATTTAAAGGGATTGTTTTTAATGACCTTAAGTAGATGTGCATGAGAAGTAAATTACTTCAATATAAGCAACAAGGTTAGGGTTTTCTAAAAAAAAAAATCAGCTACATGACCTAATGTTATTCAGCTCACTGGGGATTATCCTCACCTAGCAATTAGCCAAACTCAGTGGGGAGAAACAGGCTGCATCAGCTTGAAGCAGTGGATCGAGTCCCTTGTGCTCAGTCACAAATCATAGCAAAGTTAGAATTGCCCTTGCCCTTAATGCTTGTCATTCTTCCACGGTTCCAAGGAGTCAAATTAGGCTTTCATTAGGAATAAACTACTGTTTTTAGAGCTTTACTGCATGTTATTCAAAATAATTATTTCATCATATGGTTGTATGTTGCTCGCTCTGAGCATCAAAAGGATATAAATAAATATTCCTTGCCGGAGTGCTTGTCCCTTACTCTCCTGTTGTTGCATGGATCTAGTCTGAGAGATCAGACAACTCTGGAAGAAACCACTTATCTTGAGCACACTGTGATTTCTTTTACAATATGGAAGGGAAAATGCAAATTTCCTCTTAGGGTGTTTTGCAGGTAAAGCAGCAGTCGGAGTAATCAACTATGTAGCAACTTTTGGTCAAACATATGGCCCTGCTCTACAGCCATAGTCTCGAAACCACTGCAAGAGGGGTGACAGAAAGGTGAATAATTAATGTAGTATTACCAATGTCACTTCAGGGACAGTCATGCTAGAACAAACTTAAAAGTAAGGCCTGCACATCCAAGTGAATTTCATATGCAAAACAAAACCCAAACCCTGACAAAAACAGGCCAAAGAAGCCGCTTGGATTCGATTCTAACAAAAATATTCTCCCATTTACTCCAATGTAAATCTGAAACACTAAAGTCGACGGGGTTTTACTCCAGATTTAGAAACAGCAGCGATTAATGATCTTCCTAACATGTAGCCTTGGAGGCAGCGAGCATTCGGGTAGCACTACACAAACAAGTATCAACAACAATTGCTAGGAATTATGATGCACAAACCGGCAAACAGTTTCACAAGCCATCCAAAACTGCAAACATGTGCCCACTGCTAGCAAATAAATGAAATCAGACTGACACAAGGAGATCAAAGCAACAGTTTGGGCTGAACTCTTGTTTGGACCACATACTATGCTGCTGGATTGAGGGGGTGGGGTTGAGGGGAGACTGGAAAATGGTACAGAAAGTCACAGAGATTTGGCAATACGGTGCAGCATGTATATATAGAATACATCTATTAAAATATGCAAGGTTATACCAAACTGGAGCCTTTCCCCCAGGCATATTCATATAAGTACATACACAATACTTCAGGGCCACCCATGTGACAGGCTGGGCCAAGTGGGTGCAGGCTTGTCCTCTTGCTTCTGCAGTGTAAATGCTGGGTTAACCTCACTGGAGGAATCCAGAGTTGGGGAGGTAAAATGACCAACAAGGCTTGCCTGCAGCTAAGAGGCATGCAGCATAAAATTTGGGGAGAAAACCAAAGGAACTCCTCCTTCAACTATGGACCAAATATATTGCAAATCCATGCCAAGTGAAAAATCATGGAGACCTCTTTCAGAAAGAGAGGCCCATGCATCTCATACAGAACCTTCATTAGATTTATTGTTGCAGGTTTTAGAAATTAGGCAAAATCAAATGGAGCATAAATTTGTACAAGCTTGGTATAAGGAAACAGATGAAAAGTATGCCCATGACAACAAATGCTTCTCCTTCCCTAAAAGCAGAAGCATCCCACAGTTTAGGAACTATCTGGTACTGTCCAGGGAACATTCTCTATAACCAGGGATGTTGCCTAATGAAGCTGCCTACCTGCTCGGCAGGGTGGAAATCCTACATCTTCAAAATTCGGCATCCTTCACCGCCTCCTTCACAGACCTTCTGTGGAACCCCTCCTAACACCAGCTGGTCTCCACCTTCATTTGCAACAATGCCTTTATTCAGACACCTTGCAAGACACAATACATTTCGCACACCAGCACGTCCTTGCGATCTCTCCGTCACCAGTGGAAAGAAAGTGTGACACGAGAGAGGCCTTGCTGATTTTAATCTTGGACTCTATTGTTAAGAGGGGAAGGAGCCAATTATCAGGCTTCCTCCCCGTGTTGAAAACAAAGAGAAGGACCATGAATTGCAAATACAGAGTGATTTTTGGCTGGACCAAATCAGCACCATGCCGCTTCCCAAAGCATTGCTCCACGGGTTCCCTCTAGCTGGTGTAGCTATGTCAGCATTGGCCATGGCAAGCGTTCTTGTTGAGAAATCAATGTTTCTCCCCCACTACCCCAAACAGAGGTCTGCTTCTGTGGAGCAGAGCTACACATTATACAAGCCTGTCTGAAGGTTCACATACGTGCAGAGGCAGGAGTGGAAGGGGCACATAGGGTTAAGCACACACCTCCCACTTGATCTCCCCTGCAACCCTCCCATCCCCAACCCGATAGTGTTAGGAGGCAAACAGTGAGCTTGGAGCCTCATGTTTGCTTCATATGTAGTTCCACTACAAGAGTCTGCGCATTTTCACTAAAATAAAAAAAGATTTTTTTTAAAAAAGGGCAGAACCTGATGTCCAAGCAGCCCAAAATTCTCATCTCTTTGTTTGTCAAGAAGAAAATACTCTTCAGGCAATTCTCTCAGGTGCCTAAAAATTCAGCCACTTGCACTGGCCTTGTAAATCATGAACAGAATAAAAGTCCAATAATGGACCCTTCTTTCCTTAAAAAAACCCCCTAGGGTTTGGGTGCTTTGATGGATTGCCACCCCCCTGAAGCAAGCCAGGCATTGGTAGGAACTTTGCAAGAACCAATGTTTGAAAAGATAGCCATAAAGGTGGAATTGAGAAAGAATACTGTATCAGCTCACACAATTCCAGGCAGGGAATTCTGGAGGAACTGTCACTGACCATATGGATTAAGGCAACGCCTAAACTCCTGTAATGGTTGCAGCAGAACAGAACTTCAGGCAAAGTGAGACACAGAAGTTACCAAGGGGAACCCTTCCCTTACCACAATTAAATACAAAAGATGTCATACCTTTAGCTACAAAAGCAGTTCTGGCTGCTCCTTAAAAGTCCTCAAGATAATTAAACTTAAAGCTTTATGCCAAGCCTCCTCTAAGGGAGACGGATTGGCATTGCACAGTATAAATAAATAATATACACAGAAACAAAAATAAAATCTCTCTCTCTCTCTCTCGATCCAAGCCACCTCTTCAGAAGCACTCTCTCTATCCACCCATCCTTTCCTGGGCTGAAAACCACAAACGAGTGTGGAGGCACCCAACCTTCTTACCTCTCTGCAGAACAGCAGGGTAGGGGATCGCATATAAATAAAAGGAAGACAGACCCCTCTCATCTCTCCAAGCACAGCAAGGAGACAGAGGTTCATTACTACTGGACTGCATTTTATAGAACCAGCGGCCTGGTTGCTTCTGCTGTCCCTTCAAAGTTCTCAAGTGTGCAAACCTTTGTGTGTAAGGAGGAAGTTTTTTTAAAAAAGGAAAAAAAGGTGTGGAAATGGTGGGTGGGAGGGTGGGGGATGTGAATGAGGTCAATACATGGATTTGAACCAGTGACAATAGAGCTGGGAAAAAAGGCAGTGCAGACAATGATCAGCGGAGGTGGCCCATGTAATGCAGGCCAGCTGTAGGACTGTCCGTCCCCCATGCCATCTCGGGGGCACGGTATTCACTGGGTAAGGGGGCCCTCCGCTCTGTCTTGCGTGATCTGTCTATGAGCTCCACACCCTCAGTACAGCGTGGCCAGAGGGAGCTGGTGCCTTCCAGGCAGACTTGGGACGGCAGCACCACTTCCTCATTTGCTCAGGGCTTCTTCGAAGATGATCTCGCCATTGGGCTCGGTGGCAGAGGCAGGGTCGTCCGCATCGCTATCCGTGGTGCCGTCGCTCTCCTTGCCGGAGCTCTCGGCCCCCCGTAGAAAGTGTGTGTTGTGGGGCGACAGCGGATACAAGACATCCTGCAGGGCACCTACCACCATGGGGCTGGTCAGCAGCTCCTCGTCGGAAGAGTGCAGCGAGTCGTCATCCACCGCCAGGTGACTCACAATGTGGATGCCGTCAAAGCCCATGGAGTCCTCAAAAGGCTTCTGCCCCTTCATCAGCCGAATCTGCAGGGAGAAGGCGTTAGGGCAAAGATAGGAAGGGGGGGGGGTCCTGCGAACCCTCAGAGTACAACTCCCACTGTCTCTGACCCTTTGGCCATGCTGGTTGGGGCTGACCAGAGTGGGGAGCCCCATGGTATCCAGAGGGATGCAGGTTCCCCACGACTGCACTGGGACAGCCATGATGGACTTGGCACTCTGCCTAATGGGACTGTTAGATTACATTAACTCTGATGCAGAGAAAGAACCCAGGGTGGAGAGGACGCCTCATGCAGAACATGCACAAAAAGCTCCTGAAAACAGTGGAGAGCCTGTGCTCAGGGAGTAAGTTGAAATGGAAGCCGCGCCCCAGATCAGAGGTTTATCAAACAACATATACAGTCTCCAGCCTGGTTGGAACAGAAGAGCACATTTGTCTGTGTTACATGAACATCCCCTCCCAGGGTTGGCAAGGGCTGTGAAAATGAATAACTTTTGAGAGGGAAGACTTTTCCGCAGGTGTGCGAGAGGCAGAGATGGCTAGCTTTACAGCAAGAAAAAGGGGATTATTTTTTTTACATCACATAGGTGTGGGGGGTAACTTACTCTGCACCTTCCATCATTACCCTAGTTCTCGCCCACTGAAATCTCCTTCCTATGCCCCGGACAAAGGCTCATGGTGAGAGTCTTTGGAGCTCCTTTGCAGTGAGTTCCAACTGGTAGCCAACCACCTGGTTGACTCGCACCTTAAAAGCTGACTTCTGATCTCTATCAGCTCCTGAGGAAATCAGCAGTTTTGTAAGCCCCAGTCGCTTATGTCTGTTCTCCAGCTGGAGGCCCTGCACAGAAATAGGCAGCTGGGGAGAAGGAATGGGGACACAGACGGAGGCGTATTTGTATTCTTCGATTGCAAACAATAAATATTAAATCTTCAAAAAGAAAAACAGGCAGCCGTGACTTGATGCAGGGTGTTAACGGAGGCCAACAGAGAAGACACCAGAAGTCACACAACCCCAATCCCTTGGTGGATCCCTCCTCCCTTTCTCCTACTAGTTTGGGCTCACCTCTGCCTTGAGCTCATCAATCTGATCCTTCAGTTCACGGATGTACTGGGAGGAGTCGGAGTTGTTGAGCTGGCCCTGAATCATCCCTTCTTCCCTCTGTGTGGAAGAAAGAAGAGATGGGAATTTAGAAGAGCCAGGTGCTTGGCAGAGAAGGAAGTGGAGAGAAAGCTCATTTGCTTCCTCCTCCTCCCCTTTGTATGCATTATTTCACAGACTGCACAAATGAGCAAGCACTTTGTCTACATTATACAAATTTGACACAGTCCGTGTGGCTGATTGTTTATGTTTTGAAAAAGGAAACTGGAGAAACAAGAGAGTCTGTATTTCCTATGCAGAATTCCTTATGTAAACAAAAGTTGAATGCTTGATCTTCAGGTCTCTTAAAAAAACAAAAAAAACCCTACTTACAAGCTGTGTAAGCAGAACTAAAGAAGGGGACCAACATTGGCTACCCCTGGTTTAAACAATGACAAATAAAACATGTTTTCAGCCCCCAGACCTCTCAGCTAGCTGCAGACACAAAAGGAACAACAGTTCATACAAGAAGAAACAAATACTCCTGGGGGAAAATGCTGCTTTAGGTACAAGGCAGGTTCATTGCTCCTTATGCTCCTTGCTCCCTAACCTGGATCTCCAGCTCAGCAATCCGCTGCCGCATCTCTGCCACTGCAGCCATGCTGTCGGCTTCTCGCAGGCGCACAGCCATCACCTCTTCTTTGCTCTGAAACAGAAAATGCAAGCCAGTGGCAGCAGCCCAGTGGAGTGCAAGCAACGAGGTCAGCCAATGGGGGCGGTGGCCAGTACATTGGGGTTGGGGGGGATGATCACCTGCAGTTTCTTTTGGCAGCTGAAGATAATAATAATAATAATAATAAATTTTATTTATATCCCGCCCTCCCCAGCCGAAGCCGAAGATCTTATGAGACCCACAATGAGTCACTAAACACCTGGAATTCCCAGGAATACACACAGGACACTGACTAAAATCCAGGACAGCGGCTAAAATCAAGGATGTGAGACGTGCAGGAGCCCAGTCTCCTCTTCAGAATAAACAGACAAAATCTGGGCTCCCCATGGATGTGTTTGCATGTCATGGTAAATAGTCAATTGTTTTTCATGAATACACAAATGGGCACCCGCTTCCTTCCCTCCCTAGCATGAAGCCACAAATCACAATCTCGGGTTTAATGTTATATTGAAATGGGAACGGATGAAACAAACCACAACCGATAAGCCAATGCAGGGCATCAGTGCCAAGGAACTGATTTGGAGGGTGGGGTGTATTCTGTAAATTTGCATGATTTCTGCTCTGAGTTCCTTGACTTCAGAGCAGCAGTTGCAGCAAGATTCCTTCTTTGTCATACATGAAAGGCTTAAGGGAAAGCAGCCTATGTCAACTGCATGGCATTAGACCAGATCTCACCTTGCACTCGGATTCAGCATGCTTGCGCTTGGTCTCACTCAGCTGGGTCTGCAGCCCCTTGTTCTGGGCCGTAAGGTACTGGACCTTTTCGTGCAGCCCAGCACACTCCTGCTCCATCCGGTTTAAATGGTTGCTGTGGATCTGATCCTGGAATAAAGGCAAGAAGATACTTGGACACTTCCAAGACCAGACACGCTTATGACAAATAGGTTGGTGTGCACCATATTCTTACGTGGCACACTCTGAGTGTACTCAATAAGTGCCTATAATACAGTAGAAAACCCTATACTTTCATTGTTTGCATGTTAAAAAACCCGCAAACCAGGTCTTCAGTTAAGGAAATATGTTCACATTGCAAGTGGAAAGATCTCAAGTCAATTTCTAGCCATAAGAATAGATGGGAAGAAATTTTATTTTTTTCAAGGAGTCATAACTGCAACTCAACAACAACAACAAAAAAAGATTGTCACCTGGGTTTCAAGTTCCACCACCCTCTGACGCAGTTCACGGACTTCAGCTTGGGCCTGCGTCTCACGCAGACGGAGGCTCATCAATTCGTCTTGGAGGTCATTCATCGTGTTCTTGCGAGGAGACTCCTTCCATCGCCCGCCTGTCCGGCTCAGGTGGGCCTAGAGTGAGGGAGACAGAAGGATAACCTTCACATCTTAGTATAGGCATATGATGCTCATTGGTCTCAATACTCCCATGTGCTCTACTTTAAGACCATGCTATTTCCTTATATGCTGTGATTGCTTATATATCTAACTAACTTTTATTTAAAACCCTTGCTCGGTATGAGTATCAGATATACTGCTATGTAATTTACAGGTCAAGCCCTTGCAGCCTTCCATAAAAAAGGGGGTTACCACATGTCACCCAAACAGCAGCATGTAGGAATTCAGCAACAGGGACAAGGAAGTAGGGCACTGCTTTAGCGGGCCACCATTCCAGTGGATCATACCTGCCAATTGTCGTTGAGCTCCTTCACCTGCTGCTGCAGTTCCCGAAAGGATTTCATAGCCTCAGACTCCCGCACTTTCATAGCCTTCAGCTCTTCCTGAAGGCGGGCCACATTGTTTTCATCCGGAAGCAAGCTATTCTTCTGCCGAGGGAAGAGGGTTTGTGATATTGTTGAAGCATTTCAACCCACTCTGGTGCTCAAAAGTCCAAAATTCTGAAGAGTGCAATCAGGAAAACCAGACCTCTTTAAATATCACGCATGCTACCTAGAGTCCCAGGATGAATATACCCAATAAGTTCGGATGAGTTTTGTGAGGATGAATCTCACCCAAAATTGCTCTTTCCCTGCTATCTTTCCCGTGACGACAATTTCTCCTGAATGCATCTTGATCATGATAAAATCCGTATTTAAACTGCCCTTGAAAAGTGCGGTTTTCAACAGTTTTTCTGCAGAAACTACTGATGCAACCTCAAGGTGTATATTCAGAAAGGAAGACTAATCATAGAAGAGCAAACAAGAAAAGGTAATCTCTTGACTTTTCCTTGCTGAGACTGATAAGTGTAAACTCACCCCCCATAATACAATCTTCATCAACATGAGCATTGCAGAGAGGTCTGTATCAAACTTTTGGGAGCTCAGGCCCTACTAGCCTAGGCTGCTTTCTAAAACATGCATGTTTCATGCTAGATCTTTTAGCCAATGTACCTTCTCCATGTCCAGCACTTTGTCCTGCATCTCTTTAAGTGCACTCAGGGTCTCAGACTCCCGCAAACGTGACTGTTCAAGCTCTGTTTCCAGGTGACTCACAAACTCCTCGGAGTAGCGGGGATTTCCCTGCAAACAAGATGAGAAACGTTGATAAAACCAGAGTGGCTGGGACAACCCAGTTGGATGGGCGAGGTACAAGTAAAATAGTACAGTGGTGCCTCGCAAGACGAAATTAATCCGTTCCGCGAGTCTCTTCGTCTTGCCGTTTTTTCGTCTTGCGAAGCATGGCTATTAGCGGCTTAGCAGCTATTAACGGCTTAGCGGCTTTAAGAAAAAGGAAACAAACTCGCAAGAACTCGCAAGACGTTTCGTCTTGCGAAGCAAGCCCATAGGGAAATTCGTCTTGCGGAACGACTCAAAAAACAGAAAACTCTTTCGTCTTGCGCGTTTTTCGTCTTGCGAGGCATTCGTCTTGCGAGGTACCACTGTATTATTATTATTACTACTGCTACTAGTTCCTAGATGTTGCAACCATCCATAAGCCTTCAGGTAACAAATGCCATCTTCAATGTTTTCTACAGTTTTTACTGCAGTGGTTGAGCGTGTTTACCAAAATGCACTTGTAGGGGGCAGAAAAGTAGGCAGGGAGATGTTTAACATTCTGCCACTGACCCTCCCCTCATGCGAAATTTGGCCCATGAGGCAGCTCCTGAAAAGAGATCTGGCCTGTGCAGCCAAAAAGATTCCCTCCCTCTGCACTAGGAAGACAAAGGTATATTTACTCAGTGCACATTCATGTGTTCATTAATGTTCTTAGTGACCAAAATATGGCAAAACTAATTTTTAAAAACCCATGAATTTGAGTGCATTGAATACTCTGTGCTATTAGGAAGAGAGAAAGAGAGAGAGAGAGAGAGAGAGAAGAAATAGGGGCTATTCTGTACTTCTTGGGCCAGGAAAACCACCAACACCAAACCAGTTCACCGTACTTTTCGCTCTACAAGACGCACCAGACCACAAGACGCACCTAGTTTTTGGAGGAGGAAAACAAGAAAAAAAATATTCTGAATCTCAGAAGCCAGAACAGCAAAAGGGATCGCTGCGCAGTGAAAGCAGCAATCCCTCTTGCTGTTCTGGCTTCTGGGATAGCTGTGCAGCCTGCATTTGCTCCATAACACACACACACATTTCCCCTTACTTTTTAGGAGGGAAAAAGTGAGTCTTATAGAGCAAAGAATACGGTACTTGTACCTCTTTAATTTCACCCCCTCCCCGTGCCCCGGACTGTTTCATTTGTGATGCCCATCACCTGCTGTTCCTGCAATTGCCGAATAGTGCTTTGAGCCTTCTGCAAATTCTCGGTTGCTGAACTGCACTGTTGCTTAACCACTGCCAGTTCTCGCTTGATGATGTAGTTCTCTTCAGCCTCCTGTGCGCGGGTAACTTGGCCCTGAAAAACGAGACGAGAAGCTATTATCTCAAGAGAAACACACCTACGTGTCATTTCGCTGTGGGATTCCAATTGAGGATGTGCACTCTCCTCTGCTGCATCACTGTGAGAGGCAATTCCATGTCCCAGGAGTCCCTTAGTACTGGGGAAAGTATTATCACCCCCAGCCCTCAGCTAAAGTGTGCAAGGTGATCTTGAGATGATGTATGAAATCAAGCAGGTATCCAAATGAGGAAATGTTGTAACAATGGGTGTCTGGGTACATGTGTGATCTGGTCATGATAAAGAGACAAAGTTTCTAAATACCCCAAATGACAATGCCCGAAAACAGCTGGCCATGGAACTGAATGGAAGGGAGGCTACCCTCAACTTAATCTTAAAAGGCACCCAGGACCGGGTGCAAGATGTAAGTGTTGATGAGCCAACTGGGAACTGTGACCAGTGTTCAAATTCAACATAGATGTAAGTGGGACATTGCCAGCAAAGTCCAACAGTTACATTTGACTTCAAAAAAGGAAAATTCTCAAAAATGAGAAAACTGCCGTTCAGCTTCCTTTTTACCAGTCAAAAGGGTCAAATCTCTCAAAGATGCTTGCAAGTTCTT
This sequence comes from Podarcis liolepis, assembly GCF_965112155.1. Classification (NCBI taxonomy): domain Eukaryota; kingdom Metazoa; phylum Chordata; class Lepidosauria; order Squamata; family Lacertidae; genus Podarcis; species Podarcis liolepis. The sequence goes on from NC_139555.1 coordinate 43,806,738, forward strand.
CACAACTATGACAGAAGCCCATTTGGAATGTATAGGAAGGCATTAGAGGCAAGAAGTCTTCCTTCAGAAAATGAAAGTCCTGCCGAAATGTGAAGAGCAAAAAGCAGCATGAACTTTGATAAAATAAAATAAAATAAAAATAATTTATTATTTATACTCCGCCCACCTGGCTGGGTTTCCCCAGCCACTCTGGGCGGCTCCCAATATAATAATAATAATAATAATAAAGTGCTAAAACATCAAACATTAAAAACTTCCCTAAACAGGGAAATGCAAAGAAATGCAAGCAGACAACAAGGGATGCTAAAAAAGAAAAGTTTGCAAAGCACATCACTAAAAACATTAAGACCAACAAAAAAAATTGAATACATAAAAAGCAGGAAACTGGGAGGCAGTTGGATCTTTAAATGATGGGGGAAATCAAAGGAGTGATAAAAGAAGAAAGTGAGATTGCGGAGGAGCTGAATAAATTCCTTGCATCTGTCTTCACTGCAGAAAATGCAGGGCAGATCCCTGTGCCTGAACTGAAGCAAACTGGTGAGAAGAGGTAAAGTTCTAGACATCACTGACAAATTAAAACCAAACAAATCACCAAGTCCCATTGGTAACCGCCCGAGAGTTCTTGAAGAATCCTTCAAACAAAAAATATATGGCTTGTATGGAAGAGTATAAATTGGCCACTCTAACACCATTTTTTAAAAAAGGAGTCCAGGATGGATCTGAGAAATTATTGGCTAGTTGAGCTCTCCACCTTTGACAGGTCATTTTGGCAGGTCAGCAACACAGCAAATCCCAGCGGCACTGATCAGCACAGACACCAAGCTTTGCTTGCCAATGAATGATCAGGAGAGCACTTTAAAGCTCCCCATCTGACATCACATATAGAGCAAGTGGGTGTGGTTTGGTGGAAAATAGCCTTCTTGGCAGAATTAGGACTGTTGCTGTTCTTTAGGCTGCAGTTTTCCTGTCTCACTAACCTTTTAAAGTCCTTTGGGAGTATCAATAAACATTTGGATAGGTGTGACCCAGTCAACCGTACGTACTTAGTCTGACAAAAAGCATTTGATAAAAGTCCCTCACTGAAGACTCCTGAGCTTAGCAGTCATGGGGTAAGAAGAGAGGTCATTTTATGGATCAGTTATCTGGTTAAAGAACAGGAATCAGAGAGTTGGGGAAAATGGACAGTTCTCACAAAGGAAGAGAAGTAAGAAGTGGAGTCCTACAAGGATCAGTATTGAGACTTGCCCAGGTAGTTGGCCAATGAAAATGCAGACTTTGTGTGCGGCAAATGTGAAAAGGGCAAATTCCATGTTAAGGAGCAGGGACCTTCATAATGCCCTTATACAAATCTGTGATGCGACCGCACTTAGACACCACATCCAAAGAAGTTATTTGGTAGAACAGGAAAAAAGTTCAAAAATGGACAACCAAAATGATGATGAGACTTGAACAACTACCTTGGGGGAAAGGTTACAATTTTGGGGGCTTTTTAGTTTTGAAAATATGGCAAGTTAGGTGTGGCATGACAAAGTTATATAAAATTAGGCACACAGAGTGGCTAGAGATACGTCTCTGCCTGCCACATAGAATACCAAAACCCAACACCATCTAATGAAGCTGAATGTCAAAAGATTCTAGAGAGACAAAAGGAAGCATTTTTCTCACAGTACATAGTTTGCAACCACAACATATAGTAATGGCCTTCAATTCAGATGGTTTTGAAAGAGGTTTGTGAAGGATAAAGTTATTAATGGCTACTAGCTATGGTGGCTGGATTGCTTCTAGTATCGGATGCAGCACTTTTCCGAATGCCAGCTGCCTAGAATGCTGCTGTGTGCATGCTCTGTTTGTGGCCTTCTCATAGGCATTTGGTTGGCCACTCTCAGAACAGGATGCTGCCCTAGATGGGTCTTTGGTCTCATCCAGCAGGGTGGTTCTTAAGAGTTTTTGTTTTTTTTTAAGTGGTAAGCAGAGTAGCATTAATTACCATACCGGCTTCCCAAAGCATTGCTCCAGCGCTAGCCATACAGAAAAAGGATTGTGCATGCAGGTTTTGCTCCCATTTTTATTTCACTTGGTTGACTAAGGAGCGCACCAGTCTTTTAATGCTACATGTGGTTCAGTCCCTATGACCCCACAAGGTATATGAAGGGGGGCTGCTCCTTTGAAAGCAATCCCATCTAAAACCCTTTGCATGTGTGCAAAGCTAAGCTATCGCTTTCCTGAAAAGGCTAAGCTAGAATCCATCTCTCGGACACAAAGTGCTTTGAATGGAAGACTTTGATACATATGCTGCTTTAAAAGGGCAATGCCCTGAAGGCATCCAGCCCAGAAATGCTATCATGCTTCTCATTCCAGTTGTGCAACACTGCCCCCCAAAAGACTTCCAGCTCCCCCAAATCTACACAAGGCCCATTTAATACAACCCCCAGATCTACATGCTCCGAAAGGGCCTGTTACGTTACAGAAAGAAGGTTCTGTACTCTTAGATTCTGCTTGGGAGGCGCAGCCTGCAGCAAGGGTTGGGGAGGGCCAAAGAATTTCACGTTTTTCTAGGCGCAACTGTAAGAGATGTGTGCCTTATTAGTTAAAAATTGTAATTCCTAGAAACTGTAATATTTATATGCCTTATGTCAGCATAAGATGTGAAAACATAATGTTCCAGGAATTTGTCTTTACACAGAGCCTGTGCCATCAGCCATATTGTGTATCCAAGGAACAGATGTCCAGTCATCGAAAGCAATTCGCAAATTCAGAGAATACCTGTGGGCAGAGGCAGGAAACCATTTAGGTGAAACCACAAACCTTACCTTCTGCCCTTGAGAGGTATCTGTGACTTGCCCATGGACTAGGGGGCAAATGGGCTTCATAGACTGAGGGAATGTGAGCCTCCTTCCTCTTTCCAAGCCTACGACACCACACCAGCTTTTCTTCTCTGAATAATACCATCTGCATTCATCATGGTTCCTCCCCACCCCAAGTCTTTTCCGGCTGGCAAAGATCTTAAGTAGGTCCTCCATCAGACTTAATTAAGAACCACTTGGTGAGTGTCTGGGACCCATTAGAAGCACTACAGTGTCTGTCTCTAATTGGAAGCACTGTGTGCTTTTGCAAAATAGTTACCCTTAGCTGTACATCAATGTGTGTGCCGATGAAACAAATACACAGGAAGAAAAACACAATGAGATAGCTGCCCTCAGAAGCTCAGGTGTGGTGACCCAGGAGGGCATTTTCTGTGGCAGTTGTGGAATTCCCTCCCCCACAATGGTGTGTCTGGCAACTTCACTGTAGTTGGTGAATACAGATGTGCCTCTTTCCCCTGGCCTTTGACACTCAAGAGATATTTTAGGACCCACACAATTTCTGTGGCTGTAAATTGTGGTAATAAAACAGCAGCCGCTGAGGAGTGCAAACACAGACAGACGTGGGGGGTGGGGGAAGGTTAGCTTTGAGAGATCTTTTAGGAAAGATCTCCCCACCACCCCCTTTACTGCCAATTTGTTGTTGTTGAACAGTTGGCTCTGTCCTACTTTATTTCATGATTAATTTCTGCAGTGAGAGAGGGGTGGAGATGTCTATAGACATCTAAGTCTGGGCCAGAAGCAATAATATGGGAAGCTGTATGAAAAGACTGACGGACAAATTAATAACTTATTGAGCTAAATTGCAGGTACACATGTAAGGAAGCTGGGGTCTGATGAATTCATAGACAGGGCAGTCCTTTTTGTGCTTTCTTGCACTAACAGGACGAGAAGCAGTATCCACAGTTGCCTGGGGATTTGTGTTTTACATATCATGCCAATACCTCCCAACTTCAAGAAGTGCTGCTACTACTAAAATCTAACAGAGCTGTAAAATATTCTGATTCCCATGAAAAACAGAGTTCAAGCCTAATCCTAAGCAAAACTTTATTCAGTGGCATGTAGCATCAAGTAACTGAACAGGATTAGTTTAGAATAAGGGTTAAACAGGCTGTCCAAGGATCATTCAGTGTTAATGCTAAACAGCTGAAAACTTCCTATTTGTACAGCACAAGAAAGGACCCATGACAGCAATAAGAACACTGATGAAGAAAAACAGTAAGTATTCTTATTGGGAAAGATTGGTTTTCTTACAAAATAGGAGGTCCTTCCCTTTGAAATCTGAGTGTGGCATTCTCACAGGACAAGCGAAGTATTTGTCAGTATTGGTGTTGGTTATGCCACTTCCACAATCAGATGCCAGACCTTGTTTGCAACTTCTGAGTTTGCCCAGTATTTGGGGCATATACTAAGCTTCCCATATATGTATCTCAGTGCAAGGAAAGAAGTGTTGTACGCAAGGGAGGGTTTGTATGAGTTGCCTCTCTGCCTGCAGGCATTTGAGGCAATAATACAAGAGGAGTCCTGTAGTATAAGAAAGTCAAGGTGATGTTAAGTCATCCACATAATCTACCTTACGATTCTAAACAGAGTGGTACACAACTCTTACATAATTAGCAAAAGTATTTTGTTCAAAAGTAGCCCAACTTTAAACACTAAAGGTAAAGGTAAAGGGACCCCTGACCATTAGGTCTAGTCATGGCCGACTTTGGGGTTGCGGCACTCATCTCGCTTTATTGGCCGAGGGAGCCGGCGTACAGCTTCCGGGTCATGTGGCCAGCATGACTAAGCCACTTCTGGCGAACCAGAGCAGCGCACGGAAACGCCGTTTACCTTCCCGCCGGAGCGGTACCTATTTATCTACTTGCACTTTGACGTGCTTTTGAACTGCTAGGTTGGCAGGAGCTGGGACCGAGCAATGGGAGCTCACCCCATCGCGGGGATTCGAACCGCCAACCTTCTGATCGGCAAGTCCTAGGCTCTGTGGTTTAACCCACAGCGCCACCCACGTCCATGTTAAACACTAGTTGGAACTAATTTGCTATAACCGCTTTGCCAACAAGGTGCACTCCAGATGTTTTGGTCTATTATGGCCATCAACTCTAGCTATACTGGCTGGGGCTAATGGAAATTTAATCCAAAATATCTGGAGGTGTTGGTGAAGACTGTGATTAAGAACCTCGTTTTTCAGAATCCTGAAGGTTTTATTCCCATGCATTTCCACACAAAACTCAGAAGCAGATGTTTAGCTAAGAGCAGTTTTAATGATTTTAGCCCCTTCTCCTCCTTGCAGCTATAGTTTATATATTGGTGTCTTGGAAGAAAATTCATCCACAGATTAAAAAGATAACCATGGAGAAACTTCCAATATCCACATCTACAGCCTGTTCAGAAAGCTTCCAACAGAACCCCCTGCAGCTTTAATAAACCCTTATTTCTTCTAGGACTTTGCAGAATAAAGAATGATGGGCATTGACACTGAAGACATGTAATTTCCTATGGAAGCAGTATCTCCATAAAGAAAGTCTGCACGCTGTTTCCCATATAGACGTGATATCTATGTAAGAAATTAGATATCAAGGATACTGCAGAAAATGTTTTTCTGTGCAGTGATTTTCACACAAGAGAGGTGTTGTAGTGTCATGGTTCTTCCTCTGACACTTCCCTCACCCACCCACAACAAGTAGACGAGGGCTACATTTTTTAAGTCTCTACAGCACTGTATCCTAAAACCAGGTAAGTTAGCCAGAGCATTGTTAATTTTGTTTCTGCTAAAATTAATTAATTAATTAATTAATAATTCATCTGCTAAGACCCAGAAACTTTCAGCCAGTTTAAGTCAGCATCGTTCTAGCTAAAAGCCAATCAGCAAACAGTGATGTAGAAAGCTACGGCTTCAGAGCTCACATCCTTAGCTGCATAAAACAGGAAGGATTGCAGCATCCTTAATATCACATGATCTAATGGATGCAACTTAAGAGTCCCCCTTTAAAGAATGTTATGGGTGATTCAAGAACCAATACAGAATTGTTCGTCTGAACTCTTCTGGGTGGAAGTGCCAAGTAAACACAAACACAAAGATAATGCTGCAAGTGGTTTTTCTGTCCTGGAATGAAATGTTACACCAAGAGGAGAATTAGAAATAAAAAAGGTTGTACCGTACCTGGATCAATCTATCTGCCAAAGCAGCACTCTCCTACAGACTCAGAAGAGGGAGATCCAGACAAGGAAGGAAAGATGAAGGAAAGAAAAAGATACAAAAGCAAGGTCACACACGCACTCTATAGCTAGAAGCACAGAAGAAAAAAGATAAAGAACCCAACAGAGCCCAAGTAGAGAACTTCCATTCCAGAACAGTGTCCAATCTGCAGCGTGACACTTCCCTTTATGGAGAAAGCAAGGCACATTTTATGCATGTGCTTTGTGCCTGTCCACAGGGGAAGGCAAACAGATATGGATTCCCTCAAGAAAATCTTGTCTTGCATTAACTTCGCTTCAATCCTGCAAATGCTGCAGCGGTCTGTAATTTTATTGCCCATTAGGTCGATGGAAGAGATCTTATTTTAGGAATCAAACTTGTGTGTTGCCCAGTCTCCAATTAGCCAGACTCCCTGGAGTTGCTGGCTCTGGGCAAGTCTCCAAGATCTCTGTTAACAGTACATCAAAACGGGGCCAAATAACTTCTATATTTTTCATGTAAAACTTTAATATTTAGCACATAATAAGGTCATCTGAGGTATATGGCACAGCATAGCTGAAAAACAATGAAAGGTTCAATTGCCGAACTGTGAAGTCCCAATAGCAAGCAGGCTTGGACTGTCCAGAATATAATATAAGTTGCTTCTGGTTTTAAGTTATCATCCAAGCTGAAGTTTTTTGGGCTGACAATATAGTCATGTGTCTGCAGCTCCTGCAGTTTACTTTTTCCATCTTAAAGAGTGCAGGCAGCAGATCACCAAGGTTTTGCCGCTTCTTCATTACCAGCAAAGGTTTTGAGAGAGCTGAGTAACACTGCTTCGGACATATATTACTCCCTACCCTCCTGAAATAAAAACACCCCCAGCAGTCTCTGTGAAGGTACGCAGCAGAGACTAATGGCTAGCGCCCTGAGTAGTGTCCACAGTCAACCGGGACAGTCGGTTGTGTAAGGCCTCGTTTTTGGTGGCCAAACTAGTCTGGAAGCGGAGGAAGTGAATTTTCATGCGGCTGGGTACTCTCCTCACCTTCTCCAGGGTCTCAATTCGCTGTTTCAGAAGACGGTTCTCAGAACGGAGCCTCTGCAAGCGAGATCAAAGTCAACATGCATTCTAATCTGTAAGAATCAGCTTTTGTTACGCGATGGCCAGCATGCAGAAATTATGCTGAAATCCTGAACACCGAGCTAGAGCCATCTGCACAACCAGCTGATTGAATAACCAGGAAGCAAGCATTACACCAGAGAGAGTGAGAGAGAGACAGATCTTAAAGTTCAGTATAAAAGGAATGCTTTTAAAAGAACTAAGGTACACTGAATGACACAAAAGGAGCCAAGGTACGTGAGCTCTTGAACTTTTGCCTGAAGTGCAAGAGTTTCTATAACACCAGAGGACACAGTAGAAAGAATGCAAGCCCTGCAGCAGACAGAAGGACCAATATACCAAGGGTACAAGGCACTGCTATGAAACAGCAAAACCATCTATGTGATCTGACCATTGGACAACACTGTACACCCTTAGGATAACAGTGTCTTGAGGCCTTGCACTGGAAGAACAAAGAGTAAGTTGACTCGATTTTTGGGAAAGGAAGCATGGGGAGCGCCCATGTTTTTGTTCTATATGTTGCCATACGTGCAAGACAAGTGCAGGAATGTACAGGGGAGGGAGGTAAGGAGGCAGCTTACCTTGATTTCAATCTGCTCTTCCATCTCTCTGTTTTTGATTGCAGTGTATTCCTTCTCTAGTCTGCAACACAGGCAAGATACAGTTCACCCTGATTCTCCCTACCGAACGCCAGCATTTTGGAGATGCTCTGAGAGACAAGCCTGATATGATAGCAGCACATCTGTGCATTTAACGCTTGATCTGCCCCCATCACATTGAAAGAAGTCTATTTGGGTTAGAATTTAAGGAACATGGGTAAAAGGCTTATGGGTACTAGGAGTTTAATCTTTCCCATGCTTGCCAGTTAATTAACTGGCACTGCCTGCCTTGGTCTATTTTCTCCAAGCTAGGCTCATTTCTGGTACAAAAGTCTGGGCAATGAACTGTCAGAAGGTGAGCAGCCTGTGAGGTTAAGCTGCCTTCACCAGGATGCCCTTTTCTGCTCCTTAAACCAGATCCCAACCCCTGTTTTCTATGCAAAAATCAGATTTGCTACAGTTGCACCCAACCTGGCTGCTAGAGAAGCCAAGGACTGGAATAGCTAACCATCCATGCTGGACAAACACAACTCCAAAGTCTCCCGGGCCACACTTCATGATTACTAAGTGACAAAAGGCTGCCTGCAGTATTTGTCGCAGGATCAGGAGACTTTTAAACTTCCAATTAAGTCAATAAGGAATGGTAATATATGATTCAGCTGCATCTGCTAGCAGTTAACATATTGACCCTAAAGCTGGCTATGTTTCTAGTCTCCCACAACACAGTATTTTACACTCACTCTCATGCTACTCTGTACCGAGGCTGAATTGCCTTACCCCTTATGTGCCCACTCAAGTGCTTTAACCTGTGGAACTGGCACTGTTACAGGTGTCACATAATGCTTGTGAGATCTTTCAGTGGAACAGCACCAACACTTTGTTCCCACCTACCTACTGATTACAGAGGCACCTTCACTGGACTCTCTCTCTCTCTTTTAGCACTTGCTAAAGCATTTTTGTTGCGGCAAGCTTATCTCGATACACATGATATGTTTTAATCTTCTTGCTATCCATTTTAATGATATTTAAAATGTTTCATTGTTTTGAACTCTTAGTGATTTTAATATTTCTTGTAAAAAGCTCAGGGTTTTTATTACAATCAAACAATATAGAATTTTTGTTAGATAAAAATAAAAAAATAGATGGGACCCCAGTTTACAAATATGTTAAAAGGCAGTCAGGATCGCCTATCTTTAAACAGATTTGATATTTAGGATGTAATGTACACAATTAGCTAGTTCCACAAAAAGCCACACCATGCTCTTTCCAACCCCTGAAATTTATCTTAAATTGAGCGAACGAAAAAACACAGGGAAAGTTAAGTTTTAGTATTGGGTGCTTTTTGATGTTGTACTAATTCAAACACTAACCTTACCTTTCAGGGTTGTTTTCTGCTTGCTTCGTTTTGACTAGGAGTGGAGTTTCCCCAATGTAATATTTACCATGGTAAAAGGTAAAGGACCCCTGACAGTTAAGTCCAGTCACGGACAACTCTGGGGTTGTGGCGCTCATCTTACTTTACAGGCTGAGGGAGCCAGCATTTTGCCACAGACAGTTTTTCCGGGTCATGTGGCCAGCATGACTAAGCCGCTTCTGGCGCAATGGAACACTGAAACCAGAGCAGCGCACGGAAACGCCATTTACCTTCCTGCCAGAGCAGTACCTATTTATCTACTTGCACTTTTTGGCATGCTTTCGAACTGCTAGGTTGGCAGGAGCTGGGACTGAGCAACGGGAGCTCACCTCGTCACGGGGATTCGAACCGCCGACCTTCTGATCGGCAACTCCAAGAGGCTCAGTGGTTTAGACCACAGCGCCACCCACATCCCTTGTTTACCATGGATGTCCTTTAAATCATGTGATTTTTGTGGGTGTTCTTCGTAAGCTTAAAAGTAGGATGATCAAACCCATCGAAAAGGACAAGCCACAGAGAGGTTTCTTGGTGGATAACCATCAGTATTTTCATTGCAAATTCCAAATCTCCACATACACTTACTGCCGGTTAGAACTTGGTATCTTAGCAATTAATGAGAGCACCATATTTTAGAAGCATGGCACGGGAAGAGTTTCCGATCAGATTTAGTCTCCCTGTTTGAACTTTTGTTACAAACAATGGTTCCAAGTTTTCTCTCCCTTCCTATTAATGTTTAAAGACTCTGCCAAATTATACAGCCAACATAGTTGGAATGGGCTTAGGGTAGGAATGGGAGTTTATTTTTGACTGGGTCAATTTGCTTAACTTGCACTTTAATTATGTTAATGTGTGATTGTAAAGGGATTGTTAAAATCCATGAAGCGCACAAGGAAAGTAATAAACACACATAAGATTGAGTTAATTCTGGACAGCAGGGGCAACATCCAACATGATGCTGAGCGAGTGGATTCCTCCTTCTGTTCCTCTGCCCTGCAGCCTCCTGAATGTCCCAAATCCTGCTCCAGGGGGTCTTCCGGCCCTCCAAAGCATATTTGGTGGGTGTGCAGAGGGCTGTAGAGGGCAGAAGAGGAAAGGGAAGTCCCACTGGGCAGGTGGAAGTCTGTTCTGCTAATGTGTGGGTACAGCAGGGTATCACCTCAGGTCTTGTGAGCTGAGGGAGACAAACACCCATAAGAAAAGGTGTTTCGTGTCTACAGTCAACAAAATTAGGTGCTACTGTGTCCAAGTTTCAGCAACAGTCCATGACCACTTCTCACAAACACTATCTGATGAAAAGGCCACCAATCATACGTGCCACCAATCATAACAGAAAACCCTGCTTCTGGCAATAAAAATTCCTCCAAGAGAAATTCCTTCGATATACAGTGGTACCTCGGGTTAAGTACTTAATTTGTTCTGGAGGTCCATTCTTAACCTGAAACTGTTCTTAACCTGAAGCACCACTTTAGCTAATGGGGCCTCCGGCTGCTGCCACGCCCCCGGAGCACGATTTCTGTTCTCATCCTGAAGCAAAGTTCTTAACCTGAGGTAATATTTCTGGGTTAGCGGAGTCTGTAACCTGAAGCATATGTAACCCGAGGTACCACTGTAGCTGTTCAGGAGACTTCCCACATCAACCTACGCAGCTTTCCAAAGAAAGCGACAAAAGACACTTATGTATGAGATATCTGATAAAGTAATACTTACCGTTTCATTTTCTTAGGGTTGTATTTGACCTGGTAAGCCTTAAAGATCAGCTTATCAGGACAGTTTTCAAACTGATGAGGAATCACCTTCTGGAAATACTGTGAAAAAGGCAACACTGAAGTCAGAATGCGCCTAGGATACATTCCCTGGTCAGCAAACCTGCTCCTAACGTCCAGCTTAATTGTATCTACTTCTTCCCAGAAAGCTAAGACAGAGGGAGTGGCCAGTCTTTGGAATGCTTCTTGTGATATAACACTTCTAAGTGCTGCTCACTTGAATATTACCTCTTGAGAATCACACAATCTAGCATTACGGTCTGGAATGGAAGTGGGGGGGGGGGAGCACTCCTGACCACATTTGTTTTAGTGCATTAAAAGCACTTTAAAAACGTTAACTCTTCCCCACCTCAAGACACATGTGCAATACACCAAACACACAGGGCAGGCCTCAAAATAGGCTGCCTATAGGCTCCATCCTTTGCTATAAGATAGCTTGGAAGTGTTTGACATCACCTCCTAAAACAGTGTTGAAGCAGCAAGGAACAGGCAGCAAGGAACTGCCACCTTCAATCACTGCTGCTATCACCAGGGTGGGGCCCTTCTCTGCCCTCACAGAGGCCCCCAGTGCCAACTTCTTTGCGAGAAGTGTCAGGACTACCTTCTCTGGTGTGTATGTGTGCCAGATTATCAACTGTCCCCGATTAGACCACTTGATGTGACAAGAATGACAAGAAGCTGGCAGATTCCAGCTAGACCCCATTCTCTATGGCCAACTTCTAGGAAGGCTGGGTTGCTGGGCTATTTTTAAGGATCTGCCAAGGCCTGCTTTTTGAACTGTGAGCAGTCTGTTCCCATCCAAGCTGATTACTATGAGAACCTTGTAACATTAATCATTTGGTGACCAATATTTCTGCTTTCACTCCCTATCCCCTTTCCTCACAATTTGTGAGTGCCTTTTTAGACTGTAAGCCTGAAGGCAGGGACTATGCTGTTTTGACTGGGTGATTTTCCAGCTAAAGAGCATAGTATAAAGGCTTTGAATAAGATGTATTCCATGTTATGGGAAAACTGGGTTGACCTGCAGTGGAGATCTGGTATAGACAGACTAGATTTATTTCAGGAGAAGAATGTGTTTAACACAAAACTCACAGTGAAAATATTACAAATGGGATAGGTCCTGGCCATATACTTAAAACGTTTTTATGCAACCCGTCAGCTGAAATTGCTCCCAAGCTCCCTCTGCAAGGGTGAAGAACCAGGATCAGCTTTCAGAAGATTTGACACTTCAAAGTTGTGAGTCAACACAATTTAGATTGATTTTTACTGCCATTTTTGTTTCTGTACCTTCAGCAATTTTTTTCTGGCATTATGTCTTTAGCCCTAAAGGCTTAAACTTTGTAAGTTCAACCTTGCAATTTGCCACCCAGTTGGGTGGATAGTACTTACCCCAAATGCAAGCCCACCCTTCCTAGTGCTAGCTAATCTTGCATATGACTTCCAATAGCTATCACAGTGGGACACTGTCTTTCTCCACCTGCGGCAGTTCTAGTCTCTGCCCTCTTAAGTCTCAAAACCAGGAATACTCAAAGCAACTTCTAAAGTTTGGTTTCCTTACCTTCCTTTTAGAATTACTGTAGGAAAAGTAGGAGCAAAATAGATATCTGAATGGCCAGAGTAAGAACATATACTCTCCCTCGCACCTCAATATTTCAACACTAATGGTATTAGCAACTGCAAAAAAGCAACAAAAGGTCCCAACTGAGCTAAACTTAGTAGCAGCGCAATCCCAGCCATGTCTCCTCAGAATTATTTCCTACTGAGTTCAAGGACATTTGCTGCCAGTTAGGTGGGCTTAGGATTGCAGCCCAAGGTATTTTCTTGTGATAATTCTCTTCCTCACTTTGTAGATTCCAAACACCAACATACACCGGTATCTTAAAAAGGGCTATAATATTACAAGAAAGGACATTCCAACTAAACATCAGGAAAAACTTTCTGACAGCAAGGGCTGTTCAACAGTGAAATGGACTCCCTTAGAAGGTGGTGGATTCTCCTTCATTGGAGGTTTTTAAGCAGAGGTTGGATGGCCATCTGCCATGGGTGCTTTAGTTGAGATTCCTGCAGCGGGTTGCACTAGTGGACCCTCTGGATCCCTTCAAACCCTACCACTCTATGATTCTATTATTGTTCTTCTACCACTCTATGATTCTATTATTGTTCTTCTACCACTCTATGATTCTGTTATTGTTCTTCTACCACTCTATGATTCTATTATTGTTCTTCTACCACTCTATGATTCTATTATTGTTCTTCTACCACTCTATGATTCTATTATTGTTCTTCTACCACTCTATGATTCTATTATTGTTCTTCTACCACTCTATGATTCTATTATTACAAACATGTTACTCAGACAGCATCACATTTGGAATGCTTATATGGTACCACAAAAGACTGAGAAGCATTCAAAGCTGCTCCCTGGAATGCAAGCGGGCATTGAGACTTTGGTCAGGCCTTGAGCAGACCGTATGCCCCTGCAAGCAGCTGATAGTGGAAACAAGCTGACTGGCTCATCGCATAAATCAAACTGCAGAAGAATAGGGAGCTGCCAGAATTTGGGCCATGAGCCGTTGCCCTCGGGCATAGTCAGGCTGAAATGGCTAGGGTTTAGGATGTTCCAAAGATGACAGTTCTCAACCAGCCCCCCACTTCCATTTCCCCTTCATGTCTTTCTCCCCCATACGGGTATCCGAATGAGAGACAGAAACTAGCAAGTCTACCTCTAGTCCTACAGTTCACCGTAGAGCTGACCTGTGACATCCCCTCCATGTCCAGTTGCATCAGTTCAGCCTGGTTGAATTGCAGAAGAGCCATCCCCACACGGAAGACTATTTCCAATCCCTGTAAGAAGTCAGCAGAAGTTATAAGGGCTCCACCCCAAAATGGAGTTTCCCATGGTTTGGAGTAAGCCTATGGAGTAACTGAGGAATAAGCCACATTTCCTATGAAGTGGAAATGCAAATGAGATTAGAAGATATCCAACAGAAAAGAAATATATCTAGTTTCCAACCCCCAATAAAATCATCAATCCGCTTGAGCACATCATCTAGAGAATGTGTTGGCTCATCCGTTGCCAAGTTAGGCCGAAAGAGCTCTGAATTGAACACGACTTAACAACTTGCTTAAGCAGCAGCAGGCATATGGATGCTAGCACATTTGCACAAGTATAAATGAACACAATTACAGAATTCTGTGACAAATGGAGCTGAGATAATACTTTGATGTCTTTAAAGGGGGATTAGACAAATTCATGGAGGATAAGGCTATTAACGGCTGCTAATAATTTTGGCTATATACTACCTCAAGGATCACAGGCAGTAGGCCTCTGTATACCTGTTGCTAGGGAACAGCAGAGGGGGAGGGTTTGTTTCCCATTTCCTCCCCGTTGTGAACTTTCCATTAGGTATCTGACTGGCCACCGCAGGAAACAGGATGGAGCAGATAAGGCCTTTGGTCTGATCCTACAGGGCTCTTTTTACAGCATTACAGCACTTCATTTAAAGGGATGTTCTGTAACCTGCAATATTTTGAAGAGCTGGTGTTTGGCTACAACACCTTTTTTATGGAAGCGGTGTCACTTTTAAACAGAATATCATTCAGATACTTTCTAACACAGACCTGGGCTAGTGGCATAGGAGAGATGGACGCAGTGTACATTAATACTATTATTATTATTATTATTAATTCAACTTATACATCATCCTATACCCGGAGGTCTCAGGGCGGTTCACAAGACGACAACAACTTCCTTGTAGTTTTGTGGACTTCCTGGGCACAGGTCAGTTTCTGACAGCAGATGAGAATGCTGAAAGTAACATGTTTATTTCTGGTTGCATTCAACATAGCTCTAAGTATCACATTGGCCTGAATATAAGCCACACCTGAATATAAAGGGCACCTTTAAAATTCAAAGGGAAAAAAGAAAAAAAGACAATACCCAAATATAAGCCGCTCCCTTAAAATTCCGCAGGCACTCACATCCATTCTGTTTTACCATATGTCTGTTTCAGCAGCAATATCGTAAAAGCCAATTTTTGTAAGGTTGCGAATTTAAGCCACACTTTAACTTTCCATGGTTGGAATTTGGAAAAAAAGTGGGCCTTATATTCAGGCCAATACGATAAATCCTTGTATGGATGGAATGGCTCCCATTTCCACAACAGGACACCCCCCCGCACTTCCCCACATGTGCTCCCTAAATTTATTCTGAGGGTCCCCCCCCCCGAGAGATTTAGGGACAGCACAGGGCAGACACACAAGGCGGGGAGTCCCATTGCGCAAGCAGAAGCTATTGAAGTCTGGCAAGGATTTAGTTGAATACCACTCTTTGATCTAGGTTTTCTTCTAAAATATTTAGAATCTCACACTATGTCTTTACACAATCCACATTTCATAGCATACAGCAGCCTGGAGCAATGTTATTTTAAAAATCAGCCATTAATTCTTCCTCGATATATGCAGACATGTTGTGATACGTCACATTAAACACGTCATGCTCACTGCTGCTCTTCCTGCAGCCCTGTGTCTTCCCCCCCTTCACATTTTTATATCAAATGCTTTACCTCGTACATGAAGATGTCAAACACTCGAGTGGCCACAGGCAGAGGAAAGGTGGTAAGGAAGAGGGTAAGAAACCAGGATGATGCATACATAGAGGTAAGGAAGCTTTGAGAACGGAAGTGGATATTCAGTTCAGGCAGCTGCTCCTGAAGAGACACAGAACACAGCTCTTAATCAAGAGAAATAACAGCAAGTCTTGAGCATCACAGTTGGATTCCCAGAGTCAGGACACTGGATTCTCAAAGGCAGGGCCACACATAATAGTAATTAGTATCCTTAACTTTATTGCCCTAAAATAATAAAGCTGATGTACTTGAGACTGCTACAGGACTTTTAGGAGGCAGGAGGGAAGTAATGCACAATCTAACAACTTGTACCCTTAGAAGCTTCTTTATGCAGGACAAACACAGTCTTTTTTACCTGAAGCATGTACTCAAACTGGTAGATGCAGAGCCCTAGCTCAGCCATAGTGGGTTTAAACAGCTCCCGTAATCTGTACTCTTGCATCAGACGTACAAACACACAGAACGCCTCTTCTTCAGGCATCTAGAAATGAGACAAGATGCTTGCAT
This sequence comes from Podarcis liolepis, assembly GCF_965112155.1. Taxonomy (NCBI): domain Eukaryota; kingdom Metazoa; phylum Chordata; class Lepidosauria; order Squamata; family Lacertidae; genus Podarcis; species Podarcis liolepis. Next base: position 43,822,808 of record NC_139555.1, read on the forward strand.
AAGCTTCTTCAAATTGATTCTGTATCAAAAGGAAATTATGACACACAAGACTGGTATCACCACAGATTCCCCCTCCCCCTTTAAAAAAATAAAGAATGCAACAGGGAGAGGTGATACCAATAGCAGTACATATACTTTGCTTGCACAAGATGTCAGTTTCAATCCCTTGCACCTCCAGTTAGATGGGTCAAAGGGAGCAGAAGTGGGCAAGAGGCTTGCCTCTGGAATGCTCTTGCAAATCAATGTAGACAACACTGCATTAGATGGATCCATTATCTGTTTAGGGCAACTTCGTATGTTCAACAGGCAACCGCCACGTTGCCACAAAAGTATTGAAGAAAAACATTCTATCTACTGTATTCACAGAGTCAATATTTGTGCAAGTAACACAAATCTTAAGTGCATTCAGTATGAATGACTTCAATTAACTGGATATGGGAACACATTGTAGAATTGTTCTTCTTTGGTACACTGCATTAGGGCTTCTCAGCAGGGTACTGCTGTTCTTGTTGTATTATAATGGATACTTCTAGTGCCTAAACTAGTATTAGTTTTCATTTGCAGCAATAAAATGATGTGTTCTCAAAAATGGCTTTTTCAGTGATGCTTCTTCTAAATCAGATATCCCCATTTTATACTGACATATGCATAACACTCTACCCATCACTGTTTAAAGTAATGGCAACTTGTTTTGTTTTGAAGCACTTGAAATTCCATATGGTTTTTCATTACTAAAGTTGATGAATAGGCTTCCATTCTTGTATTGAGGACATTAGTACAAAGGAGTGACGGCGGGATATCAAAAAGATGCCTTGAAAGCCCAGCTCCTAGTCCAAACACAGGCCCAAGAGTGAATGTAACTGAAAAATATCTTCATTCATTGTGTTTATGCTAGATTACATTCCTCCAGCCTGGGCCAGAAAAAAACCACATTTGTAGGACTTACCCTATAATGGATTTCAAAATTCCAAGGCACTAGCATTAATACAGGTGCCTGAAGATTTTTTAGGCCTGCTTCTAGCTCAGCCTTTCCCAACCCAGGCTCCCCAGATGCTGTTGGAATACAAGCCCCATCATCCACAGACAGATGGCCAATGGCCATGGATGATAGGAGCTGTAGCTCAACAACATGTGGGGACCCAAGGTAGGGAAAGCCTGTCTAGCTGAAACCATTTGGAAACATCAAAAGCTTTAATAAAGTAGGGTCATATAGGAGAATGTTTCCTTCTACTAAAGTAGCTACTTTAATAATGTAGTCAAACCCAGTTAAAATTTGTGTTTGGCACTGACCAATGCTAAGGGGCAAGCAACTAGATTTATAACCTTTTTTAATATTTCGCAAGGTATTGAACTGTTCCATAAGCTCCCAAGTAAAGATGAACACTTAGGTTCAGGCCAGACATCTACTCCCATGTTACACAAACCTGCATCAGGAGCAGTCCAACGATGAATGCACTGCCTTGGCAGTACCCAACCTCACGGTCTACTAGAGAGTAAGCCTGAAAGAAAAGCAAACCTTAAGCAACAGCTGGTCCAGATTAGCACAAAATACAACCACCAAATGCCCAAAGGGATTTGAAGCACAATTAAAATACACAACTACGAGGCAGAGTTTTGACACAACTTGTTCAACCGCACACAGAATTTTCTTAATGCTGGGAAGTTTCAAGTATCAGCAGTGGGAAAGGGAGGGGAACTGGGAAGGATCCAGACCATGTCATTCAAGTCATTGCTTAATACACACAAGGAGAATGACAGAAAATATTTCTACAAATGTTTCTGCAATCATGCTACAAATGAAGATTAAAATGAGGACCTTAATACAATTAAAATTCAAATAATTGTTGTTGTTTTGAAAAAAGGAACTAAATGAAGAGATGTATACCTTTAAGTACTTAAGAACAGTGCTTTGTTCCCCACAACACACAGAACACATTTTTTTTAAAAGATTAGCTGGGAATTTCCCTTCTTCTAAGGTACTCAGGATGTGTCCTCTGCATTTCTTTCTGGGAAGTTGGGAATTTATTGAATTGGCTTAGCTTCAGCATCTGTCCAACTCTTTCTCTTTATACAGCAGGTTAAGCATTTGTCTTTCCAGACTGTAGTTCACCTGCAATCCTTGTGTCAACTAGAAAGCCAACTGGGAAGGAGGAATGCATAGCTAAGCTATCCCAATGGCAGAGTGTAGTTACATCAAAGAGCAACGTGCAGAAACACCTCCATCTCAGGAATAGCTACATCTTATATTCCCCTGAGAAGTCAACAAAATTTTGCCTCTGGCAGTCAATTATGTGTGGTCATCAGTGACTCGTGTACCAATAGATGAGTCACCTCTAAAGTAACAGATGAATCACTTCACACCATCCAAAAATGGGAAGAGAACAAGAGGGACTGCCTATTTCCTTCTCCAATGTCTGGCATGAAGCAAGACAGACATCCTCAAGTTCTCTCCATGAGTAGAGGACTCAGTGGAGGGCAAGGGACTTCTCTCCCATGTCTGGCACAGTGACAGCCCTTCCGAAGTTTTCTGTAATTTGCCTGGGTTCTAAGATGGGGTGGTCTGTGGTGTGTGTGGCTTTTTCAACTGGCTTTCTTAATTCCTGCTTCCCACAATGCATATCCTGCTAGAGGTTGGTTCTCTTTACCACCACACTTTTATTTATGGCTTTATTAAGTAGCTGAAATTTTAAAATTGTATTTAAGTTTTAATTTCTCAAAGTCTGGACAAACAATTGGATACCACAGTGTGTTTTCTGCTAGGCAGAACCTACAGCTGTTCAGCAGATTGATGTTAGCCACAAGCCATAAAATTATTTGCTACAAAAAATGGCATTAGAAAGGTCTGCAAAGCAATAAACACCCCATTTCCCACTGTGGAAGTCAAGCAACTCCTTTAGAAACTATCCATGGCTGGTATATTTCATCATACTGAGAGCTGAAGGAGCATCAGTTCTTATCAAGGTTGTCTCAGGACAATAAAAAGAAGAAGAATTCAAGTACCCTAATATAAAGCTGTATCCAGGGATTCAGGGATCCATGTGACAAGGCCCATGTAATTTAAGGGGCAGAGAAATTAGCATGTATTATGGTAGCAAGATTTTACAGAGCAGATGAAAGTAGTGCATAGATACCACACATTTTGTCTTATGAATTATGAATGCTAATACCCAAACTCTAGGCAGCTAGAAGTCTTCCTTTGATGTGCAGGTTAAGCCACTTTGTAAAGTTCAATTCATGAAATGCCTGAATAACAAAGGATCAGACTTTTGGAGCATCAGGCACTGAGCGTTGATTTCTAAAGCAATTTCATTAGGGAGATTCCAACTTGCCTTCATAACATTGAAGAGGACCTCTTGGCCCAGACTGTCCTGTCCCTTAAAAAACTCGTGCTCTGGGTATGTCCGGGCAATATCCCTCCTGATCAGCTTTTCACAAGGAGAAGACATCTTTAACAACTCTGAATACTGATTCTTCACTGGCATGTCAGTGGCACTGCACAGAAGTTGCCAAACAATGGCTCGGAAGTGGTGGGGAATTCCTTTCCTTATGAGCTCCTAAGGGGGGGGGGGGAGAGAGAAACAATGTATGAGAAACCCCAAGTGACATTTGTGAAGTAGGACTCCCAAGCCCAAATCCTGTCCACAGTTCTGCTCAATATACCATAAGGAGGCTGCATATTTTAAACCTTTGGTATAAACTAAGGAGGACGCTGGACGCAAAGCTCATGATCACAGCATATTGGAATAAGTCAGCTTGGTAGGAGAGAAGGCAGTACAGAAATAAAAAAATTAAGTTTTCAAAACTGTAACCAAAATTCTATTGGCAGAGAATTTCTGTTTACTATCTAGTTCTCTGTTTGGAACTATTAATTGATTGCACCATAATTTTTTATGCATTCTTTGCAAATTACCATGTACATCAGTGACATTGTATAAATAAAACTTTCCTTCCCTCCAATACCTTGTCTCTGATAAATTCTGCTCCCCTCAAACAACCACAGGCACATTACTTACACATTAGCCCACAATTGTGATGTAAGTGTGTACAATTGTGAAAAGGATTACAGAGTTTATGCAATCCCACTTGTGTTATTATAATTAAAAGTATTCATTAGCTGCATTACTTACAAATGAGACAACACAGTATGAACATTAAAAGCAATTGTCACAAGCCAACCAATAAAAGTCTAAAACACATATCACTTCTTGTTTCTACAATACTTCTTGTGAGAGAAGGAGGAGTATTCATGCGCCGTCATGGGTACTGCCCATCGCCAGAACAGACTCCCTCACCTTGAGCAGTTTTTCCTTCTTTTTCCGCCATTCTTCCCATTCATTTACAATCCTCCCCCACAAGATCCAGGTATCCTCCTCAAGATGGCTCAGGTTGGATGAGGCAGAAGAGCTTGAGACCAAAGAGGACCCACTATTCCTTCGCGAGCCATTCATGGAGCGCAAGGATTTGGAATCTGCTTCCAGCAGCCTGGGAAAATGACAGCCTGTTAGTAGCATCCCTACCAGCCCCACAATCAGGTTACACCTTCAGAGCTATGCAAGTGCATCAACATCTAACTAAGTTACCATGAAAGTAGGACTCCTCAGTTACAATTGGTATGCACAGAGCTTCCAGTTGAACTAAGTTGAAATGCTTTTGCACACAAGTTTTTTGACATGCCAGCCCTTCTAGCAGCATACAAAGCATCTCCAGAGGTAAAACAGCTACAAACATATCACATGAAACACAGCAAAGTTTGTCTGCTCATGGAGTCTGTAACACAGGGGTCAGCAAGCTTACCAAACGATGGTCCGGCCCACGTTCTGTCCGTCGGAGGATGGGCTGGAGCATGTGTGCATGCGCAACTTCTGGGTTGCCACTCCGTCCCACACGTGTGCACACACGCTACAGTGGTACCTCGCAAGACGAATGCCTCGCAAGACGAAAAACGTGCAAGACGAAAGAGTTTTCCGTTTTTTGAGTCGTTCCGCAAGACGAATTTCCCTATGGGCTTGCTTCGCAAGATGAAACGTCTTGCAAGTTCTTGCGAGTTTGTTTCCTTTTTCTTAAAGCCGCTAAGCCGTTAATAGCCGCTAAGCCGCTAATAGCCGTGCTTCGCAAGACGAAAAAACCGCAAGACGAAGAGACTCGCGGAATGGATTAATTTCGTCTTGCGAGGCACCACTGTATTTCCGGTGCACATCCGGGTCGGAGGAGCACCCTTGAGCATGCGCACAGGCGCCATCAACCTGGAAGTTGTTCCCCGCGCCGGTAAGAACGGGCGGTGGGAGAACAAAGCACATTCCTCAACAGAGCCCAATTTAACAATTAAGATCTCAGGCAATAACAGTCAAGAATGATAAGAAAACCTCTCCATGTCTATAGTACATCTCGGCTTCACCCAATTTCGATTTTAAATAAAGGTATAATTTATATTCAAATGCAAGACCAGAGAATTAAGACAAATTGAATTCTGTTACTTTCACAAATCATTTTCAATGAAATCCCCTACTAGATTATTCTACTCATGAACTTGGTAAGCACCTGAAGCCTTTAGCCAAAATCACACCACCGTTTTTAAAACAGATTTAGAAACACGAAGGGCAATATAATTCCTATAAATATTAAGAAAACCTTGTTCATTATACACAGCTCAGCAGAATTTGATTCCTCAGGCAGCTATAAAGGACTTATGCTTACTCATCAACAAGGTGTTCTCAGTTTTCTACTTTACTAATTCTCAATCCCAAGTGAAGCAGCCATGCTAAAACAGTCTGGTAAACAAAACAGCTTTTAGATTAGGAAAAGAGCTGTTATACATTAGGTCAAAGAGATAAGTATTTCAAAGAAATAGCCAGACACAAGTTACCAAGAAATTTTTGCCTGTTCAATTCAAGATTTGTCACTTTCCATTACAGGTTCTTTGGCTGTCATGATCATTTGATGTTCGGATGCCACCACATGGCCATTTAGAAATCAAGCAGGGCATTCAGTAAAAGGAAGCTACCATAGAGCTACTGAAAGTAGCAAATCTACAGTTGTTTATACGATATGAGCAGCTGTCAAATCCAGGCAAATCAAAAAACAGAAAGGCAACTCCAAAACAGAGCTCTCACTGCCTGTCTACTCAGTCTAACATACACTGCTTGGATACTTGGGCAAAACTTCTGTCTCTAAAAGGAATGGAGCCTGACCTAGACAATGACATCTGAACAATGAAATCCAACATGCACTCACGTCACTGATTGCTACATGGGAGAACATGTGCTTTGCTGGAACGAGGAATACTGCACTCAGTCCTTATTCAAATGGAGAAACAGTGGGAAGTCTGCTAATTCTAGTGTCCCAGCAAGTTATTCCACCTGGCCTCTGATTTTTAGAGGTTCTAAAGTCCAACAAGGTGGAAAGCCTAAGAAGACTGAAATGCTGCCCTAATGATCTATGCAGCATCTTATTTTTAATATCCAGTTCATGTGCTTACAAATGAATGGTTCATTTGTATATATGGTTCATTTAGGGATGCTGAAGGAATGTCAGTGATCTGAACTATGAGACAAGCACATCTGATCTACGCCTTGCAAACAAAATCATGGGTCAGAGGAGTTCTGCCTCTGAATCTGGACCACCCAATAAAGCCCTACAAGGTGGTCTGAGTGGGACGGAATTTTTTTATATGTATAAAACCCTCTAAGAGCTGCTTGGAGCAGCAAATAATCACGCCAGTTGCCATGCAAGTTGAAAATATGGCTACAAATGGCCCCAGGATTGATGAGATGTGGGTGTGCGTCAGTTGCTTCCAGAGACACTGTGTGAGCAGGAATGGGACAGGTGGTTCCTAGGTTCCTAGGCTGATTCCTAGACTAAAGTAACCTGTCAAAGTTCTTTTTCTGTTCATTTGAACGAATGAAAAGAAAAAGGTGACAACTGCATTTATCAAGGTCCAAAAGTATCTCCCATTTGGTAGCATTGAGCTATACACTATATGGGCTTTATACTCAAGAAAGCATTTAAAAATATGTATTTATGTACAGCATTCCCAACTAGAAGGATTGGTTTCTCAGCTTTAATAATCACATTGATAACTTTTTTAACCAACCCAGTGTGTATGCCTACTATATCCAAGTTCAGCTCACTTCACTCAACTTACCTGTTTTGTTCTTCAAGCTTTGCCAATAGCTCCAACTCATCTGGGCTCAGATTCTCGGAATCGGACGTGGGGGAGCATGCAGGCATGGAGTTGACGGAGGAGAGTCCTTCATGGGAAGAAGAGTCTGGGCTGATGGCCGGACTTGCCATCTCAGGCAGTTTGAGGGTAGCGGGGATGTCCATTAAAAAAGTATTCAGAAACAGTTTCAGGAAGGTCAAAGTATCACCTGAAAGGAAGGGGAAAAACCACATTTTTCAGAGCAACAGTCCTTTTTTGCTTATATAGATCGATGTCAATATAAAGAACGACCTTTATAGGTCTAGTTCTACACTGTTCAGAAGCATTTGGTTGGATGTGGCTAAGGCTCTATCAGGCCATCGTATTCAAAACCGGGCACTTCAGGAAGAGTACAGAGATTATTAATTTCCGGCTCTATGAGAAGATGACGATTGAATTTTTAACTTTAGGTGGTAGTTCAAGAGAGGAACTTTTAAAAGATGTAGGACTACTGTTATCTGTGAACTAGGTTAATGTTTTATCAATTTGGCCATTTTGTATTCTGTGATCTCTTTTAGGCTGCTAAAACACGACAGACATCTCTATCAACAGCAGGCAACACTTTACTTCTAAGCTCACAAATAATTCAGATGTAAGGTTAAGTCTCTGCTGAGAAAAAGCTTCCAAATATTTTTTGAAATGAAAAAAGGTCACACTACCTTTCTTTAGTGCTGTGGTACAGAGCTTACAGGCCTTCACTAAATTGCTTTTTCTGCTGAATTTAAAATTCTTTAAAGGTAATTCCCAAATAAATTTACTCATTCAACTATTCGTATTCTTACTAATCTGCTTGAAAATCCTGGCTGGTATTTTTTAATGATATTTCTAATCATGTCACGAAAAAGTGAAACACTGACATCAGAAGGACTCAGAAGTCAACTCACTACGTTCCCCCATGATATTACCAAGTCTCATGACTAACCATGTCTACTTGAAGTAGGTCCTACTGAATTCAATGGGGCTTATTCTCAGGTAAATGAGGTTAGGACTGCAGCCAAAGACACTGCTTTTTTCAACAGGCTACATTAACGGTGCAATCCTAAAGTGGAGTTAGGCCACCTGAGGGGCCTCAGAATTTGGCAGAAGTCCTCCTGCCCTCACAGAATGCCAGCTAACACCATAAAATCCCATCACACAAACTGGTGGGTGCCACGAGGAAGCCAACTGGGTCCTGAAGGTGGAATGATTATGGTATTTGGTGTCTCAGAGGCTTTCCTGCAGGGCAGTCAGGTATCTCTCTTAAGGAGCCATGTCTTGCCACTTGTACCACTGGGGATCAAATGAATGATGGGCTGCTATGCCACAGCTGTGTGTGTTGCAATGTATTCTGGCTCACTCCACTTCTGGGCAGTGATGTGGTGCTGCCTCAATCCTATCCCAAGATTTGTAGGCAGCAGCTGTGTTGCCCAGGATAATGGAGCTGCCCTTTTTGGCAGTGTTTTTAGATGCCTGTTCATCCTGTTCTCCTGCCCCCCCCCCCAATTCTGGGCTGAGAAAGTACTGGACACAGCAAATGTTCGCCTGACATTGTGGCAACATTATCTGTGGCCCAAGCATAATTGCAGTTTGTGATTGTTCAGCCTGGGTCTTTATCAGACCAATGTCTGATCTACCAGAGAAATCGAAATAATCCTGTTTCCAGGCTTTGACACATAATTTATTTCCCTGTCATGTCATCTATTCACTTTCTATTTAGATCTCATGCCCCAAAGCCCAATGAATGTGAAGGAGAATGGGTTTGCAAGGCTGCAGTGGACCAAGCACTATCAAAAACATGCGCTCTCTCATTGTAAATTTGCCAGATGTCCCTGTAATTTCTTTTGCACCTACAGTGCTACCTCGGTTTTCGAACATAATCCATTCTGGAAGTCCGTTTGAGTTCTGAAACATTCAAAAACTGAAATCGGAAGCCTCAAAAGGCAAGCCTCAATATGGAAAACTCAAAACGGAAGCCGCGTTTCCTGTTCGACTTCCAAGGCACGTTCGAAAACTGAGACACTTACTTCTAGGTTTTTGATGTTCAAGTTCCAAAATGTTCAACTATGGAGGTGTTCGAAAACTGAGGTACCACTGTACATAGATTTCTAGATGTGTTCTGTTTAGCTGCTCTCTAAACTGGGTGGACAAGCAACAAAAATCACAAATGAAGTGTAAATGAGTTTCAATATAAGTGAGTGTGAGCGATACAGATACAAAGTGGTAAAAAATAAGCTCCAATCTCACATACGTTGATGAGGTAGTTGTACCGAAGCAGAGCAACAGCTAGGATATATTGTGCAACTTACTATTGGGATCATGGTGGAGAGTATAATGAAATCAATACAGCATCCTATGTGAAAAACAAAATCCATGCTAGGGAGATTATTAAGGAAAGAGATTGAAAATGCTCTTCTCGGTACTCTAATGCCTTTATACAAATCTATGGCGCAGCCTTGTTTGGAATGCAGAGTACAGTTCTGGTGATTCCATCTCAAGAAAGATACTGCAGAGCTGGAAAAAGAACAGAAAAGGGCACCTAAAATGGTCAGAGAATGCTGAAATTTGTGGGAAAGGAGCAGGATGGGGCACAGCTAAAGAGGAAGTGATTGAGGCTTGAATTGGGCCATAGTTGAAGCCCTATGTTAAGGGTAAGACACATGTACAGCATTTATACATTATAACCTGATATCCAGGGATGGAGAAGTAGGTGCTGCAGCTTAGAGAATAGCTTAATAGATAAAGAAGAAACTTAGCAGTGTAGCAAAGGTAGATTTGAGGATGGTCCATACCAATTTTTGTAGGAGTCTCAAGGTTGACAAGTAATTTAAGTAGGTATTGCCAGTTCTTCCCCTCCTAGTGTCCGCTGTTGTTGGACTTGATTTCTCCATCTGTACTGAATCTTTTGGGAAATCTTTTATTATTATTAAGTCAAGGGACAAGTATATTATCTACTGTGCCCTAGCAGTAGTGCACCATACATCTAGAGTTTTAGGTTTAATCAGTTTTGCTGCTTATTTTAACCTGTGAGTGGTGCCAAGGTATGTCATGGCAAATGCTCAGTCGAAACCTGTGATACCTGTCAACAGTTCCAGCAACAGAAGCTGTGTGTTTGCGAGGGTCTCTGGGAGGAGGGTGGGGGGAAGACAGGCCTGGTTAGAACAGGGATGAGGACTCAGACTCTTGTGGCTCTCCAGACTCTGACTCCCAGCAGGCCCAGCCAACATGCCCAGCAGTGAGGGATGGTGGAAGTTGCAGTCCAGCTACATCTGGAATGCCACAGGTCCTCCATCTCTGGGCTAGTGGTGCTAATAACACTAAAGGCCACAGGTTCATTCCCCATACATGCCAAATGTTCTGCACCTCTTTTTCATCCTACTCATTTCTCTCCATTTCAAAAGTATAGTCACATAAAATGGACAATAATTTTGCAAACACCTGCGATAAATGCACAATCAACTGAGCCATTAGAAGAGGGGAATTCAGGGAACTGCAGAGCCCATTAATTCTAATACAACTTGACCCCCCCCCCAAAAAAATATCCCCTGCAAGTTCTGTTCTGTCAGATCTCTCCTTTCAACCAACTCAAAGACACTCCCAGCCTAAGACAAGGCCTCAGTTAAGCCCCACAGACCTCAAGCGTTTACAGGCTGAATATGTTAGGCCAAGAGGCTCAAGGCCTCCAAACCAATATACACAGTATTACCTATGTCCTCAAAACCTTATTTTGTACATTAATAAATGAACTCCTTATTATAATGAACATCTGTGCAGTTTTTGAGCAGCCATTTTGTGAAGAGCCTTGGTTGAGCTGTAATATACCATTAACAGTAAATATAAATAGAAGGTCTAAATAATTATAACTGGGAGGTTGGGGTGGGACTCAGCTACTGTGACGCTTCCTGAGGGGAAGAGAGTCTCAGTATTCAGCTATAGGTTAGGGAAGGAAGATTATCTCAATCCCAAATAAAAAGAGCGGGGAAGCATCCCCACACCTCCCCATTTTTAATGCATCTCCTTCTTTCTTGCTCAGCCTGTATCTTTTTCCATCTCTCTCTCTCATTTTCCTAACCTTCCCATATCTTTCTTTTCTTCTTTATTATTTCTCATTCCAGTATCTTTCCTAATTCATTCTAATTTCCCACTCCGACTTTCCTTTACACTTTTCTTTTGCTTATGAAAGGAGAGTGAATGGTGTGCTACTTCCTTCTATGATGGGGCAGGAAGAACTTAGAATAAACCCCAAGCTTTTTTCCTTTTTTACAGTGGACAGTTGCTAATTTGGTGTGGGTTTACTCTGTCAGTTAACACAGCCTTCCCCAACCTGGTGTCCTCCAAATGTGTTGGACTACAATTCCCATCAGCCCCAGCTAGCACAGCAGTTATGTCAAGAGTTAATGAAAGTTGCCATCCAAAACATTTGGAGACCCCTAAGCTGGAAAAGTTTGAATTAAAAGTATGTAGATAATACTTGCCTACCCTACAGAGCTGCTTTAACATTTACAAGAGTGGTATTTGTAAATTTTCATGGCTCATGTTTCCTAACACACATACTGTGTTTTACTGACTTAGTTCCTGTAACCTTAGACAATAAATATTATGTAAAAGTACAGGTAAATACATTCAGCGATGCAGGCATTCAAAATCAGCAGAAGACATTTGGGACTTTCAGATAAGCTATGGACTCCTTTTGACATCTTCATCAGATTTTTTTAAAAACCATTTTTCACTTATCAAGTGGCAAGCGTATTGGGTTTTAAGATACGCTGCATGTGTATTCTTACCCTTTTTAATGGTGTGTGTTTTCTTATTTTATTCCTTCCTTTCTCTATTTAATTTCTCATTTCCAAGTTTGTCTGCTAAGATAGTTGTAGGCACAGACTTCTCAAAAATGTAATCAAATATAATAAACAACAACAACAACAACCCACTTTTGATTTAAAGCAGGGGTGGGTAAACACCAACCCATGGCACAGATTTGGTCCTGCCTGGCCTCCCCATTTAGCCTGTGACCAAAACACACACCTCTGCCCCTCACCGAACACCATATGTGACATCAGGTGTGGGGCAGGCAGAGCTCTGCCTGGAAAGGCATGGCTGATCCCTGCTGAAAGCAGGATTGAATTCTAATGCATGAGGAATTAAACCCTGCTTGGTCACTATCTACTTCCACTCCCATGCGTCAATTCCTTTCAGACCTTCACATATTTAGCGCAAAGATCTGAAAGTGGCTAAGTGTGTTCTGCTGATTGCAGTAAGAAAACTCTGTGCAATTAGAGCCCTGATAATAAGGCAGGGTTTTCAACTGCACACAGAGGCTTCCAAGCCCAAAGAATATAGAAACCCCCTTTAGACCTTTGCACTCCACATTCAAAGGTCTGAGAACCACCCCTGAACGGACCCTGGGGCACAGCTTGAGTGAATTCCCCTCCTCCTACACAGTTTTAACCCTTTTGTGTTCAAGCTATTGCCTAGAGAAATGCATAAAACTCACTGCAATCCTAATGACTTCCTATCACTGACACTTTCATCCTCAAATTAATTTAGGTTCCTTTCATATCCTGCTTGTATGACTGCAGAAGAGAGCTAATTCCAGCATTCAGTATTACGTTTTCTAAGCCAGCAAAGGCTGTTTACAACCTCCTCCACACAAATCCTGATACGGGGGGAGGGGGGTATCTAATAATATATAAAAATGTAACAGCAGCATTCAACTAAGAATTCCCCACTGATCAGGTCAGAAGATTATGAAGCAGCACTAGAACAGAGTATCTTATCAATATCCTGGGCCTCCCTGCAAGAGCTCTAAGTAATCAATGCAAAGTTGCTTCAAGTTAGGTCTGAAATTGAAAGCTTCCGTAGTAATACTTTCCAAACCTTCTAATGGTTCAGTTGATTTAAATAAACTCTTGGCCATGAGAAGAAAGGAATTCAGGGCATGTTCAGAGAGCCCACAAATTAAGGCATTTTTGCTTTTTTGTCAACCTTTGGGAGCAAGGAAGCTACCGTATCTTGAGCTACATATCAAATGCTTACTGCTGAGGTTGTGAACCAAAATCCCCATCACTGAACCCTCAGTCAAGTTCAATTATAGTAGATCCTGTTTACAAATACCTTTTCATTTAGGGGAGAAAAGTAACTTTAGGCAAAAGTACCAGCTATTGATCCTGAATTAAGTTATTGGCCGCTTCAACTTTTTCCTAATAGCAGTATCTAAGATACACTCCCTCCAATCTGAGACTACAGGCCAGCCATTTGTACATGAAAGAGGAGTGCACACAGATGTTGCCACCAACACTGCAGGCTATACTATTCACAAGAAACTGCATGACATTCCTACATTTCCAAATGGATGACTGTACATGGAAGTACCCTCTGGGGAGATAAGGCATCAGGGGTTGGTTTGTGGCCATACGTAAACACTGAGCCTGGTAGGGGAAAATTGTTTCGTGAGAAGGCTTGAAAAGGCAGCAGCTGTCATTCATCACATCACCCTTTGTGGCTCAGATGCTTCAGCTAGCCTCCAGATAAAAATACTCAATGCATATTTATGTATTAGACATAAGGCAGCATCTTTAGTTTGAGTTTTCTTGCTTCCATTTATGCAACATGTTAAAAGTGGTAGCTTTTTGGTAAAGTGCTACTTCAAGGCTACTCCAGTTAACTTAGATGGGAATAAGTGTCTCTGGATTCTTGTCAGTACACACACAAAGGACTAGGCACTGCACTTGTGTTGCCAGCAATAGATGGCTTGCAGTGCACTTGCTATGTATGACAGAGAGGGCTACACATACCAAAATGTGTAGACTTCAGAGTATAATGAAACTCCTGCCCCCGCCCTGGCAAAGCAATATTTGCAAAGTTGTTTCCCATTAGGCCCGAAATTAAAAGCTTCAGTAGTAATACTTTCTGAAGCTTTAACTTGAAATTAAATGCTACCTCATTTATAAAATATGGAACACAACGAAGTCCAAGTTATTCTTGCTATTGTTTATGGTTTCAAAACGCAGTAGTGGCTACAATGTGAAAGATTTATCATAAAAGGATGCATCACAAAATAACTGAAGCTATTCTTACAGCAGGCTTGTAAATAGCTACTTGCCTGGTTACCCAAGTATAAGAAGTGCCTCCAAGCAACCAGGAAAAGGAAGCTTTTACTAGAACAGCAGGAGTAGTCAAGCATCTATTTCCAGTTAGGTGCTATACGAAAGACAAAGTTAAGACAGGTTCAGCCTAGGACCATGACCCAACACAGAGGTTTACATACCTGTGAGTTATTCACTTTTGTGATCTTATTTAAATAGCAGTCCTGTTCAGGGAAGTTTTTCATGTTTAATGCTGTATTGTGTTTCTAATATTTGATTGGGAACCATCCAGAGTGGCTGGGGAAACCCAGCCAGATGGGCGGGGTATACATATTAATTATTATTGCGGATGTGTTCCCGAAGCGCCGGGCGCTCTGCTTTCAGGGCGCCCGGCGCTCCGGGAAGCAGCCTGCTATCCGCAGCCTAGACATCCCTGCGGGACCTCCCGCAGGGCTGCCTAGGCTGCAGATGTGTTCCCGAAGCGCCGGGCGCTCTGCTTTCAGCGCGCCCAGTGCTCCGGGAAGCAGGCTGCTGATGTCTTCCTGAAGCCTAGAGAGCGAGAGGGGTCAGTGCGCACCGACCCCTCTCACTCTCCAAGCTTCAGCGAAAGCCTGCATTCGCCCCATAGGACGCACCCAGATTTCCCCTTCATTTTTGGAGGGGGAAAAGTGCGTCCTATAGGGCAAAAAATACGGTAATTACCTTAAAAACTTGGAACAAACGTATATTGATCTGTCTCTACAGATGTGCTTAAAAAAACCTAAGGCCCTGCAGATATTGCTGGACTACAACTCCCATCATCTCCAACTGCTAGGCATGCTGTCTAAAGCAGAAGGGAGTCCACACAGATCTGCAGGGCCACAGGTTTCACACCCTTGCACTAGAAATATATTAGGGGTTCTTAGTTTCCTCTACTATGCAAGAAACTCAATACACAGAGCACCTAATCCATAGTTTCAACATCACCCATTGTATGCACCTCTCCCAGGTATGTGGACTCTGGCCAACAAAAACGTATGTCTTTAAGGTGACCTGCTATTGCACAAACTAACATGACTATCTCTCTAGATCTTCTCCCCAAAGCCTTTGGATACAGATTTTGCCAGCGGACCAAGTACTCATTACACACCAGTGACATTGCTTCACACTGTAACAGGTTTATGGCTAGACACAACTCTAGCTTCCTGAGGCGAATAATCAGCAGCAGCCTGCAGCCAACCATGCAGGGAAGATTTACAGAAGTGGGGCTCTTCACTTTTGTCTTTCTTGGCATATATGGAAAAGTATGTGTGGGTAGCTGGGCTTGTAAGCATTTGTGAGCTTGTTAAATTCATAGAATCATAGAGTTGGAAGAGACCACAAGGGCCATCGAGTCCAACCCCCTGCCAAGCAGGAAACACCATCAGAGCACTCCTGACATATGGTTGTCAAGCCTCTGCTTAAAGACCTCCAAAGAAGGAGACTCCACCACACTCCCTGGCAGCAAATTCCACTGTCGAACAGCTCTTACTGTCAGGAAAGTAATTCGGCAGACTTATTACCAATGCTACAGATTTCATCGAAGGAACAAATAGGGGATGCAAGGAAAGTATTGCCACCAATACTTGATCAATGTTTTTTTCTGTTTCTTGCCACAAGGTTGATGGACATTCCAAACATATGTATCTAATGTGACTGAATTGCATGGTCTGATCTTGCTATTTTATATCATCATCGATCTTTATTACGGGCCAGAGACCCAACAAAACATTACAAATCAATACACAGTTCATACAGCCTTAAACAGAGGCTCACTATGTCAGGTTCCTACTGGAAGGCCGGACAAAAGGTAGAATGTTGGCAGTGGCAAAGTTTTTATCGGTGTTTGAAAGAACAAATGAGCCCTATATTCTAAACAAAATGCTATTTTATATTGTATTGATTCTTTTTTGTACTTTTATTGTGTGTGTGTGTGTGTGTGTGTGTGTGTGTGTGAAGAAATATTGCTTTTATTTGTTTCTGTTTACTACAATGCGTTATACATGGGGCTTCTTCTGAAGATGCTTTGGAAACTTCAGCTGATGCAGAATTCAGCAGCTAGGTTGCACACTGGGGCAAGAGGGTTTGAGCATATTACACTAATCCTGGCCTGACTGCACTGGCTGCTGGTTTTGAACTATTAAGCCTTAAATGGCTCAGGACCACAATAATTCAAGGGCTGCTTCTCCCCTTATAAACCGACCCGGACTCTGCATTCATCATCTGAGTCCCTTCTTCGTGTGCCTTCTCCAAGAGAGGTCTGGAGGGTGGCAACACAAGCAAGAACGGGCCTTTTCTGTAGTAGCCCCCCATGTGTGGAAAACTTTCCCCAGGGAGGCTCACCTGGTGCCTTCATTAGACATCTGTAGGTGCCAGGCAGAAAGGTTCCTCTTCAACCATGCCTTGGGCTGATTAAAATTCTATGTCCTTTTAAATGGGTTTGTGGGAGGGGAGGTTAGCTGTTTACTTTTTGTTTGTTTATTCTTGTATGTATTATGTATTTTGTGTATTTTATTGTGTATTTTTATGCTGTGAACTGTGCTGAGATCTTCAGATGAAGGGCAGTATACAAATTCGATAAATAAAATAAATATTAAATATTATTGTTTTGAACTGCTTTGGGCTCAATTTGGTTATTGTAAAAGTGGCATGCAAATATTAAATCAAATGGAGGGAAAAAATAAATTGAACTTCCATTCCTTTTTCTTCTTCACCATCCCCTCCTTATGTATGCACACTTCTGTGAAGCCACAATGCCCAAAGTTATGGAGGAGATGCTGGAATGAGCATTGTGTCTTAATGCAGCCAGCCCGAAGAGGCTACCAAAGGCTTGCAGCCTCCCAGTGACACAGTGAAGTCACAATTTGGAGCTGGACAAGAAGTTTGACAGTGGGCAGGGGAGAAGGGAAGAAAAGAGAGAAATGGATTTTAACATCAACCCTTTTCTGATCTAATGATGACATGGTAAAAGTCATCCTAAGCTGCCTTATTTGCCATGGTAACCACTCTTTGAGTTCTCCAATATACAATGAGACTGCAGCTCACAAACTCATAGCACAAGCCACATTTTGAAAGTCATCCATGTGGTGGTGAGCTATGCTCAATACAAATTACTCATTAGTCTTAAGGTCCAGTCACTGTAACCAGAAAGAGGCCAAGTATGTGGGGATTCTCCACATTGTAAAAAATGGCAAGCTGATCTGATGTAATGTACCAAGAAGAAACGCTTGTGGCTCAGGGGCAAAGCACATGCTTTGCTTGCAGAAGGTTCCAAGTTCATTCCCCAGCATGGACTGGGTATGTCCACTGTCAGTAACCCTTGAGAGTCGCTGCCAGTCAGTGTTAACAATACTGAGCTACATGGACCAATGGTCTGAGTCAGAATAAGGCATAAGTTCCTAATATCACAGGAACACCATCATTAAAAAAAAAGTTTAATGCTCGTGCACATGTCTGTGAAGGTTTGTGCCAGCAAGAGAAAAGGACTGAAACAAAGGCATGCTTTTCATCAGCATGCAGTCGCACCCTCTTACAGCCAAGTCTTCAGATGACAGTAGTGAAGGATATTGTGCATGGCTCACTATATCATACAGCAGCAGAAACCTACAAGGAAGTGCCCATGTTATAATGCTAGCTCTCCACTTGAAAAGAGAATATGGGAGCTTTAAAACGCCTATCTGGACAACGATCCACTGTGAACATTAAACAGTAGTTTAATATTATTTATTCCATGACACATAATCTTTTAATATAAACTGTGACACCAGGTTGTGTCTTTAGTTGTACAGAGTGAAAAATGTTTTTGACAATGTTTCACTATCGTACCAGATATTCTCCTAAACAAATAAAGTTAATGAAAAATCAAATCTTACCCTCTTGATCATTTCTAAAAGTTTCAAGTACATTACTTTTTCATTTCAAGCTGCTTTTTGAATGGCAATATGTTATAACCCAGGATGGAAGCAATTTCTTCACCAGTAGACGTTTTTAGACCATTGAGACTTCAAACAGTTGTGATGCAAAGTACAAAACACAAGGCATAGCATATGGGCAAGAAAAATAAAGTATTGTTGCCCAAACATGATTAGAAAGAAAATGAACTATATCAACAAAGCAACAGATTTCCTCGCTGAGGGACAATAGGCTGGATCCAGAAAGTCATTGGGTTCAAGTAGACCCACTGATATTTATGGGACTAAGTCTGGACCCAACCCAATGACCTCATGTGCACATAACACTACACTAAAACCATGACCTTGTGTGAATGAGCAAATTTGTAGATTCTCAAGGAGAAGAATTGTGATTGCTTTGCTCATCCTGCTGTTCTGATAGTGCAATGCAGCTGTGAGCACAACCATGGGTTGGCTTAGTGTTAAATCATGAGCCTTGGGTTGGATGTATGTGATAAACCAAAGAACAAACATTGGCTACAGCCTGTGGTTTGTCTCAAGTGAGATAAACCATGAGTCCAGGTTTGGACATATTAAACTAAACCATGGCTTGGCTCCAGGTAGCGCAGCAGGAAGAAGAAGAAGAAGAAGAAGAAGAAGAAGAAGAAGGGAAAAGGAGCAGCAATATGACCATGATGTTGTCTCCAGGAATCCACACGTTTGCTCAGTCATACCAAGCCATGGTTTGACTACGCAAAATGTGCGAACTGGGTTTGTGTCTAAAAGCATGAACTCCTGTAAAGTAACATTTCAGGCTGGGAACTATTATTTTTCCAGAGTTTTGTGGAACTGCTACCGCAACAGTGAACTGCTACCTACCCCAACTTTCTGGAAATCTGTTACTTCGTCGCCATGCCAATTCAATATACCTGTAAGTGCTAACAAACAGGACAAATATGCTTTGAATAAGTAGACTGATAATCATTGTAACCAACGATAAGGTGGGAAGGTTAGCAACCCACTTTCTTTCTAGAACCAAATACCCTGCGGATGTCAAAATGATATGTGAACCAGCTCTTAGTTTCTAAAAGGCTCTTATATCCCAAGTACATTGTATTTTAGAGAGAAATCACTCTTTTCTGTTTCAGCTGTGAAAACGCCAAATTGCTGACATCGCGACTGAAGAGGTTAAATATTAAATCTTAAGGGCACCCGAGGGCTGAAATTCCAAACACCCATTCACTCTTAAGCTTAGCAAGCAACATCTACTTACCCCCACATGTTAAAACTCTAACTCAGACAAGACATTCTTATCATTTCTATTTTCCTTGGCTAAGAGATTCTATACCAAAGAAGCAATTCATGAGCCAGTATCAGCAAGGAAAACAACTCTTTAAACACCATATTAGTATCCAAGAGGTTCTCACTGATAGAGCTTCTGAAGAGCCATAGCTAACAGGTACCAGTACTTAATGATTGGGAATTTGGACCTCTTCCTCTCAGTACAGAGTTAAACCTGCCCCCCAAGGCAAGCCACAGCAGCAGTTTGCACCCATGCATACATTCATTCTTGCTTCATTTGAGACACACTGTTTGGAAACAGTTCCCCCATTGTTTAAGCTGTAACACTGGACTTCCAACTACAGCTAAAAACAAACGCCTAATACTATTAAGAAAGCTTCCCACTGGTACTTGATGGTATGCGGTCAAGTAGAACAGCAGTACTTTCTTTAGGATCCGATTAATGTAAAGACAGCGAGGCCCTGGAAACCAAAAGTACAATTTCAAATATCTACTGCCCTGATGTTCAGCTTAGTTATTTGCTTTCCCAAACTCAAAACAATACAGCTACAGCAAAGAGCAAAAACAAAAGCTTTTATTCACAATGCTTGCCATTTTGGACAAATAAATTACACTGACTATTAAATAAATAACAGGCATTAACACCAAAGCCAAACATATGTGGTAATCTTCCAACGAAAAGCAGTTGGCAGCAAATCATAGAAAAACTGTATCAAGATGGACAAAGTGCCCTTGGTTGATTTCTATCCTGTAAAAGCTGCCCACTGTTAACAACTGGGCAATGACAGCCCACATCCTGGGTGAATTTAATTAAGACCTTGAAAATGTCAAAGTCACCAGAAACCAACCTACAAATCAGCATTCATACAGAGATAGAATTTGATGGAAATGGCGGAAAGAGTAAAGGTGGCACATTACTGGGAATCGTAAGCAGCTAATGCCATTCTAAAACGGGCAACACAAAGTCCTTATCCAGCAGAGAAAAAGAGTCACTGGGGTTGCCAGACTAGATTGCTGTTTTCTTTAACCTTTAAGCTGGTTGCAGTTTCTAAAAAGATACACTCTCCCTTAAGGAAGCCTGCCAATCAACATTTTTATCACTAAGAACTTTGTAGGACAGAAGATGGAAGCATCTTTAGTTCTTGGGCAGGGAAGGTACTGTCTCTTTTCACTGACCACAAAGGTTGGCAGAAAAGCAAGCAAGCAATGGGGGCTGCACACAGAGCATCCATGTCCCTGAGCCTTTCATTTCTCTTGGGAGGTGACAAGACCTGGTTGGGCCAGAAAACAATCAACAAAACAAAGGAGATCTATCTTGTCCACAGACCTTGGTTCAAGCCACTGATCAGCTGCAAACATACTAGGTACCTTACTTAGCAAGTTCAGCCTCAGTGCCTGTCTAAAAAGGCCAGCAGCAATGAGTTCATTGTGGAAATAGGAAGCGTTGCACAACACTTTGTGCATTCAAAGTGAGTGATAAATGGCAATTGTTGATGTGCCTAAGGGAAAGGAAGAGCAAACCACTCCTTAGTTGGCAGTCCACAGAGAAGGATAAGTCACTACTTCAGGGTGTAGGCACAGTGGAGGACACACCTTCAGGGTTTGGAAAGTAAATATATTCTCTCCCCAACCACAGCCTCTGGGAAAACCCTCTTCTTCCCCCTTGGCAACAGGGGGCAAGGAGACAGCATTCTCATTTCATGACCTGCCCAGAGCCTGTAGACAGAAGGCTGTCACTGCAACCCGAGAAAATTCAAGTGTCCCAAGACATTTAGGCCAAGTGCTCCAACACAGCTAAGGCAGATGGACTCAGGCCCTGCCTATAGGGCGCACGGAGGGGAGGGAGAACAGAAGAGCGAGACCCCTTTCCTGCACGAGAAAGCCCTCGAATAAGGAGGGAGGAGACTTCTCCCGCATTACATGGGAGGAAGGAGGCAGAAAACAAACTACCGGGTCAGCGGCGGAAGAGGGAGGGGGCGGGAATGAGGAGAGGGGGGGCGCCGAGCCCCCGCCCGTCCCCCCCATAGACGGTGCTTTGCGCTCTCGGGCGAGAAGATGCCCAGGCCTCCGAGCAGGAGAAGGGGGTCTCCCGAGGGGCTGCCAGGGAAGCGCCCCGGCCCTCCTACCTGCGGGGCCGGCATTGCCAGGGCCATTGCGGCTCCTTCTCCTCCTGCTCAGGGAGGCGGGGGTCCTGAGCCTCCAGGCCCGGCCTCGACGGCCGCCGCCTCCCCGTCTAGCGGCACATGCAGCAGCGCAGAGGAAGAGGCAACCACGCCGGGAGCCGCAGCGGCCATGGAGGAGCTGCTGCGGGTGGCGGCGGCGGCGGCGGCGAGGGAGGAGCCAGCGGAGCGGTCGCCACGGCCGCCTCCCGCCTCCTCCTCCTCCCGCGGCAGCCCAGATCCAGGGAAGGATGGACGGACGGGCAGACTGACTGGCAAGGCGACTCCACCCCCTTTCCCCTATGGCTGGCCAATTCTGCACCGGGCGCCCCGCGCTCGGCACCCGCCTACCCGGGCGCGTCGTCCAATGGAAAGCCGGGTTTCGCCGGGGAAGCGGATCCTGCGGTCGCTGCTCTCTCGCTCGCTCGCTCGCCTGCCCGCCCCTCTTCAGCAGCTGCTGCTCATAGAGCGATCAGGGATCGGGCTGCGGCCGTAGCAGCGGCGAGAGAGGAAGGAAGCCCTGGAAGGGGCGGGGAGGCTGGATGGACTATATATCTCTATCTATATATGTGGACGGCGATGAACCTGCATCGCTCTCTGACGGCCAATAGCAGGACCGTGTGAATTAAGAGGTGGTTAGGAGCGCTGGCGGGGGATCTACCTGAGTGACAAAACCAGCAGCCAATGAGGTTTAACAAGGGCAGCTCCGCGTTATCCCTTCGCACGGTCGACGTCTAGAATGATGGAGGGATGGATGCAACAAGAACCTTGGCTTAGTCTCCTTCGCCGCCGCCGCCCCCCCCTCGCCCCCATAATCCAGCCCCCCAGCCACGAGCCTCCTTTTCTAAACATTACCAGTTGATGATTGCAGCAGCACGACAAGTAACGGCACGCCCAAATTTCTCATTCAGATGAGTTAGGATGAAGCTTTTTTCAGGTTTCCCTAGGCGATACTGATTAAATAGGTCCCTTTGGGGGACAAAAACGGCGATTTGCACCCAGTGATGGGCAGGGAGAGAGTGGGAATATAAGGAAACCGCCTTACCTCGATTGGTCCATATAGCTCAGCAATTGGCTACTCCTACCTCGAAATGTCAGGAATTGCACCTGGGACCTTTTGTATGCAAACCAGCCAGGTGCTCTACTCGTTTGTGGGTAGCAACATGGTGCCTTCCAGATGTTTTGGACTGCAACTCCCATCAGCTCCAAGCCATAATGGTCACTGTCTACAATATAGTGTTATGAGGTTGGGCGGGCGTGAGGAAGAGTTGTAACCCTTCTAACCCCTACACCCAGCAAGGGTTAAAATATAAGACAGGCTAGCTTTCTGAACCCCTGGATCCAGCAAATGTTAAGATAACCCAGGCTAGCTTCCTGTGTTGAGATGATTGCCTGGGTGATGAGCCATTCAGAGAACGAAGGGAAAGGGGCTCTGTGCTAGACAGCCCACCCTCAACTCAGAGATAGTTGGAAAGACAAAAGAGTTTGAAGTAGAGTTTCTTGGGCTGTGATGTGAACCAGAGGAAAAGCAAGAAGCTAGAGAGTGAGAGTGAGATGAATGTGCTGCCAAGGATGTTATTTTTGTTCCAAACATTGCAAATTTTGGATAAGATGGATTGTTTCAAGAAGTGGCAGAAGGATATTTCTAGATTTGTCTGGCAGGGCAAGAAGCCTCGAATAAAATTTAAGATATTAACGGATGCTAAAGAAAGAGGTGGATTTGCCCTGCCAGACCTTAAACTTTATTATGAATCAACTGCCTTTTGTTAGCTGAGAGAATGGCTGCTTCTTGAAAATACCGAAGTGTTGGATTTAGAAGGCTTTAACAATGTATTCAGATGGCATGCATATTTGTGGTATGATAAGGTAAAAGCACACAAAGCATTTAAAAATCATATTGTTAGAAAAGCATTGTTTAATGTGTGGATAAGATATAAGGATTTGTTAGGGGGGGGGGACCCAAGATGGTTGTCTCCAATGGCAGCGAAGGCACAGAAAAAACTCAATATGGAGGCCAAATGGCTGAAATATTGGGAAATTCTGGAACAAGATGGAGAGAGAATAAAATTGCAGAGCTTTGAAAAATTGAAAAACAAAGTGCGAGATTGGCTCCATTACTATCAAATAATGGAGGCATACAAATTGGACAAAAAAGTTGGTTTCCAGGTGGAAAAATCAAAATTGGAAACAGAATTGTTAGATCCAAAAACTAAGAATTTGTCAAGAATGTATAACTTGCTGTTGAAATGGAACACTCAGGATGAAACTGTGAAATCAGCTATGATTAAATGGGCACAAGATGTTGGATATAACATAATAATGGCTGACTGGGAACGGTTATGGACCACAAGTATGAAATTTACGGCATGTAATGCCTTAAGAGAAAACTTAATGAAAATGATTTATAGGTGGTACATGACACCAGTTAAGCTTCAAAAAATCTACCATTTGCCCGATAATAAATGTTGGAAATGTAATGAGACTGAAGGTACATTCTTTCACCTTTGGTGGACATGCCCAAGGATTAAGGCATTCTGGGAGATGATTTATAATGAAATGAAAAAGGTATTTAAATATACCTTCCTTAAGAAACCAGAGGCCTTTCTCCTGGGCATGGTCGGCCAATTGATGCCAAAGAAGGATAGAACTTTCTTTATGTATGCAACAACAGCAGCAAGAATTCTCATCGCGAAATATTGGAAGACACAAGATTTACCCACCAGGGAAGAATGGCAGATGAAGTTGATGGACTACATGGAATTGGCGGAAATGACTGGCAGAATCTAAGACCAGGGAGAAGAGTCGGTGGAAGAAGACTGGAAAAAGTTTAAAGACTATTTACAGAAATACTGTAAAATTAATGAATGTTAGAAATATGTTTGAATGAAGTTATATGGCTTTAGTAGAAATGTTATAAGGAATTAAGTATAAATAGATTATTAGAGCATTAAAGGGAAAAATAAGGTTAGAATGTGCTAAGACAATTATAGGATAGAAAACAGAAGAAGATGGAAAGGAATTGCTGAAACAATTAATAGAAGTGGAATACAAAAAGGGAGGTGTGAGGAGGTCGTGGAAATTAGTGAAAGAAAGATAAGATATTGAAAATGGACTGTGTTTTAAATGGTTTTTGTTTTGTTTTGTTAGTTGTATGTTAGTGTTTAGCAGTTTTCTTTTTTTTCTTTTTTTGTATTGTATTGAATTGTATTGTATTATTGTATGTTTTTTCTTTTTTGGTTTTTTGTAGTGTTGTGTTCAATTTGCCGGAAAACTAATAAATATTATTTTTAAAAAAAGAGAGAGTGAGAGTCAGAGCACGATGTTTGATTTCTCTGTGTTGCAAGAGTTGTCAAGTCTATTGATCAAAGAGGGGGATAGTTTTATTTATAGTTTTATTTTTCCAATGAATCAATATCAGTCTTTTGTCAGAAGTGATGGGGTCAGTCTATATTGACCTGTTGACAAGCCCCATATAGTTGGTATATAGCTTAAATAATGTTATGTTTGGTGCAAATATGCAATATTGCCATGGATGCTTGGGGTTGTGTGACAGTGCTGTCTCTTACTGGAACCGCTATCATTTTCTGGGAGCACATAGAACCCTGACTAATCTACATCATTATCTCATTGACTCTAATGGGCCGCCAGTAATGGGCTGCAAGGAGAATATACAGGATACAAAACTCAGAAGATTTGTGAGCGGATGTGATTAAGTTTCAAAATGATAATAACAACGGACTGTTAGGGATGTAGTAAATTACAACAAGAAGAATAAAGCTAACAAAGATTAAAAGAAAGCAGCAAAGCACTACAGTTATAGTAA
The DNA here is from genome assembly GCF_965112155.1 of Podarcis liolepis. NCBI lineage: Eukaryota > Metazoa > Chordata > Lepidosauria > Squamata > Lacertidae > Podarcis > Podarcis liolepis. The sequence continues at coordinate 43,848,259 of NC_139555.1, forward strand.
ATTGCAATGTGAATATGAGTCAGCAGTGAGAGGCTGTCACAAAAAAGAAGAAGACAAATGCCATCTGGGGTGGTATGAAGAGAACCATATGCAAGGCAATGAAGGAAACAGTCCTCTGCTGCTCTGTACTGGTTAAGTACCAGCTGTAATACTATGTCCCTATTTGGTCATCATTTTTAAGAAGGATACAAAATCGAGGAAAACCATAAAGATGGTTAAGAACAGAAGGGACAATAGATTAGCAAGTATAGATTACAGAAAAGAAGACTGAAAAGACATGATATAACCACAGTTTTTGAATCTCTAAAAAGTTGACGTGGAGAAGAAGAAAAAGAACAACTTGCTTCTGCTTGCAGCGTCCATGGGCATTTGGTTGACCACTGTGAGAACAGGACGCTGGATTAGATAGGCCTTTGGCCTGGTCCAGCAGGGATCTTCTTATGTACTTATGATCGGCAATGGCTCTTCAATGCCTTAAGCAGATTCTCTAGGGTATCAAGCCTCACCTGCTACCCAATTATTTTAACTGGGGATGAAACCTGGGGTCTTCTGCATCAAATCATGTGCAGTGCCTCTAAGCTATGACCCCTATTCTTGCTGCTGTAAACCTAGGGTGGATCTACACACGGGGGGAAATGCTATAAATAAGTCATACATCAAATCATTACAGTGGTACCTCTGGTTATGTACCTAATTCGTTCCGGAGGTCCATTCTTAACCTGAAACTGTTCTTAACCTGAAGCACCACTTTAGCTAATGGGGCCTCCTGCTGCCGCCACGCTGCCAGAGCACAATTTCTGTTCTCATCCTGAAGCAAAGTTCTTAACCCGAGGTACTATTTCTGGGTTAGCAGAGTCTGTAACCTGAAGCATATGTAACCTGAAGCGTATGTAACCCGAAGTACCACGGTATATCAAAAGGAAAAACCCTATGTAAAACTGCATAGAAAAGTTTTGTGCTCTACAGCACCATCTGGTGTTGCATGTTTAGAATGCATTTAAAACACTGGGTGGGTGGGTGTTTTACTAATGTAGCTGAGTCCCTACTGCCAAATTTTTATTTCAAAGATTCTGATATGTGGGTGAGTCTGGGGCAGAGTTAATAGTAAAAGCTTTATTTTAGCTGATGGCTGGTGCTAGCTGACCCCAACCTTAAGATTCTAGTGCTTGATGAAGGAATTGCACAAGGAATTGGGGATAAGAAAAGTTTCCATAGCTGCTGCTGCCGCCGCCACCAAAGTGATGCATTGTTTTGCTGCTACCCACCCTGCCTCCCTAGGCTCAACAGAAACATTGGGGATGTCCATGGAAGGAAGCACAGGCACACACCCTGCTGTGTCTTCTGCGGCAGTGTATGAAATGGTCAGGAGCTGGGACTGAGCTCAACAAACTTGGCTCTTTAGTGCAAATGCGTGGGCTACAGCATTCAAGCATGCACACTATGTGAAAATGAAGGTGCTGATTTATGCTCAAATATTCTGGCACCCGGCCCCAAATTCTGACTTGTGCATTCTGAAAAATATTTGGCAACTGGCTCAGAAGTAAGCGGGGGAGGGAGGAGGATGGCATGGCTGGCTTGGCTTCGTTTCTCACTCCACCCCAATCAGTCTCTTCCGCTCAGTGTCTTTCTCAGCACTCCCAAGTCAGCGTGACTCTTTTTGTGAACTCGTTGAACAAGGTGAAACTTCGAGAATGACAGGCATGGCCAAAAGGGGGGCTCATAGTTCTCGACTGATAAATATGAAACATCCCCATATATGCAAAACCATGTGAGCAGGTGAAGGGAGCTATACTGCTAGTATTAATTCCCAAAAGACAATTCAAATCAGCACCAAGAAAATTCAGTATTTCTGATTAAATTTTCTGATTCCAAAACCAATTTGGACATTTGTTATGTTTGCTAAGAGTGTGGAATGCTACAAGTATTGCTGCATTTTATGGGATGCAAATATCATAATATTTTATAGTAGATACCGGCATCAGCTGTAGCTACTGTGGTGCCTTTCAGGACATAAGGTCCTGTACCAAGAGAATATTGCTTGGAGACATAAATATCTCCATCCCTGAAGATTTGATGCGAGTTAGTCTCGCTCCCTTGCAGCAGGAAGATAGTCAATTAAAATAAAATTATAGAGGACAGTATACCAGCACTCAGCAGAAGTAAAATCTATTTTCACACAATTAAATCTACCATGTGCCTCCAGACTGCTAGTATTCTTCAAGAGGCAGGGTTGCAGGTGGCGCTGTAGTCTAAACCACTGAGCCTCTTGCGTTTGCTGATTGGAAGGTTGGTGGTTCAAATCTGCACGACGGGGTGAGCTCCCATTGCTCTGTCCCAGCTTCTGCCCACCTAGCAGGTCAAAAGCATGCCAGTGCAAGTAGATAAATAGGTACCACTGTGATGGGAAGGTAAATGGCATTTCAATGCGCCATGATGTTCTGTTGCACCACAAGTGGTTTAGTCCCACTGGCCACATGACCTGGAAAGCTGTCTGTGGACAAACAGCAGCTCCCTCGGCCTGAAAGCGAGATGAGTGCTGCACCCCATAGTCACCTTTTAATGGACTTAACCGTCCAGGGCTCCTTTACCTTTTTACACTTTTTCTTCTTCAGGAATAAAGTGCTTTTTAGGGGAAACCTAGGTTTTTGCAATTAAAATGGATTAAAATTGCTCTGACTCTTTAGCACAAGTATGGGGAAACTTCAGCCCTCCAGATGTTGCTGAACTATAATTCCCATCACCCCTTGCCAAGGGCCAAGCTTGCTGGTGCTGATGGGCATTTTAATTCAGTGACATCTAGAGCAGTGTTTCCCAACCACTGTTCTGGGGCACACTAGTGTGCCGCGAGATGTTGCCTGGTGTGCCGCGGGAAAAATTAAAAAATTCGAAAGATTTTTTTTTTAAGTCAAATTTTCGATTGGGGCGCCGTCACTACATGACCCCTGGGGTTCCCTCCCTCCCTCCCGCTCTGTGCCTCCCTCCTCCTCCTCCTCCTCCTCCTCCTCCTCCGGGGAGGCCCTTCCTGGCTCTCGGCCAAGGCTTGGCGGCTGCCACTCACTCACTCGCTCGCCCACCTGTCCCTCCATCCCTGCACCTGGCCTCTCCCCCTCCGTCCCTGGTGCGGGGGCTGCCGGGATCCGTAGTCCCCTCGCCCTTGGGCTCCGCGCCCGTGCGGGGTGCGCGAACTACGTTTCCCAGCGTGGCCTGGCGGGCCGGGCGTTTTGTTTGAAGCGCTCTTCTGCCGGCCATGGAATGAGCGCAGCGGCGGCGGCCGGGCGGGCAGGGGCTCTTCCGCGCAGACCCCGCGCAGCCTGCGGAGATCGGGCGGAGATCGGGCGGCAGGATGGAGCCCGGGGATCCCCGCGGAGGCGGAGGCTGCCCCCCAGGTAGGGCTGCGTCGGGGGGGGTATTTTTGCAATGCTGCATCCGCGCCGGAGGGGACGCATCGGACCGCAGGGAGACCCCTTGGCGGGCGTGCAAGGCAATGCATGCGTGCGGGCGTTGCATGGAGTGCAGTGCAATGCAATGGCAACGCGGCGCCCTGCATGCATGCATGCAACTTCCACCGGCGCTCCGGACTTGGCAGGTGAGGGGGGTCCCCAGTGGGCGGCAGAGAGAGCCGGGAGGGCGAAGGGGAGCCGGGGGGGAGCAGGGCTGCTCCCCGAGCCGAGCCCGGGGGGAAACTTCGGCGTCGTTGCGCTGGGTGTTGGAAGCGGAGGCTGGCGGGGGCCCCTCACCTGCAAAACCTGGTCGCCTCTCATATATTTCATGCATTGCATTCATCGCCCGCTTTCTCCTCCAAGGAGCTCCCGGGGGCGCGCGTGGTTCTCCCTGTGTTATCCTCGCAACAACAGCCCTGCGAGGTGGGTCAGGCGAGTGGCCCAAGGGAGCACCCAGGGATTGTCCTGGCCAGGTGGGGTGATTTGAACCCTGCTCTCTGCCCGGTCTTCGTCCTCATTTAGCCCCCACATGTGCATGACTGTGCATGACTGAGGTTTTCCCCCCTCGTCTTGGCTATGGTGTGAGTCTGTGCTGTTAATTAATGGGGTTCTGCCTTCGGAGAAGATGAGCCAGCCCTCAAGGAGGTGATTATGTAATTTGCTAGCAATTCATGTCCCTCCCGGCGTGACGCTGCGCGCTGACGTCACGGGGCTGTAATGGTGGTGTGCCTCGAGATTTTTTTCATGAAACAAGTGTGCCTTTGCCCAAAAAAGGTTGGGAAACACTGATCTAGAGGGCTGAAGTTTCCTCAAACCTGCCCTAGCACAACAAAGCCCCTTTTAAAATGAAGCATACTTTTTGCTGTTAGGGAATGGAACACACTGAAAAGTGTGGAATGAGCAAATTAACAGGAAGACTTGTAAACACCTCAGAATGCAGTTCAGGATGAATGCTCAGTAAATAGGCCGTCTGGAGGAGCATATAGTATATGGTAAAGTCAAGTAGATGCAGAAGCTTTTAGTTATGTAGCACCAACCAATGACAATGTCTCTGCTGGCCACTGGAGTCACGCCTGCAGAAGTACAGTAGTACAGTCATCGGGAACAGCAGTGTGCTTTGTCAGGATTGCCACCCAGAGTAATTGGTCATGGAATTGGGGAGGGGCTATGATCGCTAGTGCAAATGAAAAACAGAGACACAGGCATATCACAGAAACAGCTATCATTGTTAGCCTGTAGATGGTGCACTTTCTTTCCCAGCAACTTCTAGCTATAACTGTGGAACTGTGACAAACGATGAGTGACATGTTGTTAGCCAGAATCATAAAAATAACTTTCCTAACTACTTTTAATTGTGTTTTTACCAAATTATAATATTCTTTATTTGAGAAGATTTCCCTCAGTTATCACATTGGCTCTCTGATAACTCCTAGACATTTCTAAATCAACTCTCTTCAAATCGTAACATACTGTACAGTGCAAGCCTAACCATGTCTCCTCAGAAGCAAATCCTATTGAATTTAGTGGGGCTTATTCCCATGTAAGTGTGTTAGGATTGCATCTTCAGCAGGACTTGTGGACCTTGAACATATGTTCAGGAAGACATAAGGCTTAGCCTTTTTACAAAAACCACCACATATGGAAAAGGTGCCTTCTTTTTCTTTACACTTCCAGCAATTATTGGATTCTGATTTATACATTTTTGCTAGTTTACTAGGTGTTAGGTACCATCTATAAATCATTTTCATAAAATTCTCTTCTATCCCATAACACGCCTTAAACTGTAAATCTACATTCCACAATCATTCCCATGCTGCCATTTCAATTTTATGTCCTATATCCATTGCCCAGTGTATCATGGATGATTTGATTTGTTCATCTTTTGTCTGCCATCCTAGTAGCATCGTATTCATTTTTGACATCACTTCAACATTATCGCCCAGTAGGTCTCTTTCTGACTGAGAGCTTTGGCTCATAAAACCCAACCTTTGTCGAACTTAAATAATTCATTAAGTTGATAGTATTGTAACCAACTCATCAAGCTTTCTGCCACATCTTCAAATTTAATCTCATTGCCTTCTTCTGTTAAGAGCAGGGGTCAGTACACTTTTTCAGCAGGGGGCCGGTCCACTGTCCCTCAGACCTTGTGGGGGGGGGGCAGACTATATTTTGAAAAATAAAAATAAAAATGAACAAATTCCTATGCCCCACAAATAACCCAGAGATGCATTTTAAATAAAAGGACACATTCTACTCATGTAAAAACGCGCTGATTCCCAGACCGTCTGTGGGCCGGATTGAGAAGGCGATTGGGCCGGATCTGGCCCCCGGGCCTTTGTTTGCCTACCCATGGTTAAGAGGTTTCTATACTGTATGTTACCCTATTGAACTGTTTTTGTTCGCGTCTCTTCCTTGTATTCAGTCACTTTTCTACCAGTTAGTTGAAAGGCTCCAAACAACATGATCAATGCCAATGATTGGCAGTATTGTATTATTTTCTTGCACCAACCACTTTTATCAGTTTAAATAAGAGATATGCACAATTTGTATCACCTTGCAATGCCGAATAGATGTATTCAGTGTGAGCTCAGCCTGGGAGGGGAAACACCTACAATTAGAAAACCCAAGGAAAATGGCAAACACACTTAAACTCTACCAGTACCCACCAATTAGAGATTGTGCCAGTGATGCTGCCCACATACTGCCGACATGGGATAGCCAATGAACTCAGAATGATGGGGAGACACCTCCAGCACAACCCTGCGTCACTGCAAACCCACAACATGCGAGACAAAGCGACAGTGTCCCAACTCCATCAGCACCAAGGTGGCACAGCCAGCAGAGACACCACTACTGTCAATTCCCAAGCATCCCTCCAGGCAGGAGTTCAAATGCTCCTCACAACCACTAGTTTGTGTGTGTTATGAGCAAAACATGCAAAGGAACAAAAAAGAATACACTATGCAGCAGCCACATAGCTCCCTAAGCAAAGGAGCACACATAAGCCTCTTGGGGGGAAAAGGTTCAACACTTATCAAAATCATATACTGCTGGAGATACAGTGAGACTGAGGGTACCTTCTATCATATGTGGTGGGCCTGTAAAAGAGTATTGGGAAATAATTCATAATGAATTGAAAAAAAAAATGTTTAAAAGTACTTTTCAAAATAAAACAGAGCCCTTTTTGTTGGGGATAATTCAGACGGAAATTCCCAGGTGTCAGAAAAGGTTATTTCTGTATGCCACTACTGCAGCCCTTGTTTTGTTAGCCCCCCAAATGGAAAATGAGCAAAGTCCCAACTAAAGAAGAATGGCAACTTAAACTGATGGAATATGCGCAGCTTGTGGACCTAACATAGAATAAGAGAACAAGAAGAACAAACATATGTTTAAAGAAGATTGGGAAATGTTTATTGAATATGTGGAGCAAAATTGTGTACCCCTGAAAATGTTGGCAGCATTAAGATAAATTCAAGTGTAAATAAGTTTTGAATGATGTAATAATGGAATACTGAATGGTTTAGTTTATGTAAAATATGCAGGGATTTATGTTATGCAAAATGAACCATGGAAAGAGAAGGAGGGAAGTCACTGATATTTTAAGGTTGTTTATATGAGTATTCTAAATTGTAAGACAGAAAATTTAATAAATATATAGATATAAAGAGAGTCTGTGCTTGATTGCTTGAGAGTCTTTCATAGGCATCTTGTTGTGGGAAGCAGAATGTTGGACATGGGTGGGTCTTTGGTCAAGTAGAAGCGATTGCCACAACTATCCATCAGTCAAATATATTCTGTTCCTCTTGCAGTGCACTCTTGACATATACTGCTGCTAAGGTCAAGGGATGCATCAGCAAGTTTTGTGCCATTGGGACTGCAGGCATCAGCAGAAAATTCCATATAAGTTCCTAATACCCCATAATGACCCAACAAAAGCGGAAGCTACATTTGTCCCAAAAGACTGTATTAGTTTCTGTTTCTCACTGAGCAGCTGCTTGCAGTCACAGGACTGTTTACATTCTAGAGGGTCCAAATACTGTTAGATTCTCACAGGAAAGGGAGACGGGATGCAACGTTACTGGTTTCCTGTTTCCTTTGTTCTTTGGTTTTCTTTGTTCAGTTGCTCTCTGCTTCTCATAGAGAGAACATGCATATTTCTTTGCTCTCTGCATAGCTTAGGAATAAAGCACAGCAATGTAGCCCATACCTGCCTCATCCTTCTGTTGTGGAGTTTGTTGTTTTAATGCTCTGCTGGGCTCAAAGGAAGATGAGCCATATCAGCTCGGACGACCGGAGCTGAAATTTCAATATGAGCCAGGGCGAAGGCCTGGCCTGGCCAGGGCGGTCGTCCTCTTATATACCGGCTGGGATTGACAAGGCATCTGACCCTCACCTGAATCTCATAACTCTCCTGGCAGGTGATTTGGTCTGCAGCCACAGTGTGAAAATAAAGGATGAGATTGCCCACCAGATACCAGGCACTCTACTATTCAAATTAGGCTCCAGTGTTTTTGTTACAATCCCCTTTTCAATTAAGTAATCAATTTTAATCTAGAATTTAAATTCTCAAAACTTTCTTACTTGTTAATTCAAGCAAGTAAACTATTGCTTTCACTTCATTGCAGACAGTATTTCTACCTGCAACGCACTTGAGCAAACCTGCTCCTCTTCCTTTCACAGATATTTTGTTGCCATTTGCAACTGTAGCTGCCTCTGATTTGTTGTTGTTTAGTTGTTTAGTCGTGTCCGACTCTTCGTGACCCCATGGACCAGAGCACACCAGGCACTCCTGTCTTCCACTGCCTCCCACAGTTTGGCCAGACTCATGTTTGTAGCTTCGAGAACACCGTCCAACCATCTCGTCCTCTGTCGTCCCCTTCTCCTTCTGCCCTCAATCTTTCCCAACATCAGGGTCTTTTCCAGGGAGTCTTCTCTTCTCATGAGGTGGCCAAAGTATTGGAGTCTCAGCTTCAGGATCTGTCCTTCCAGTGAGCACTCAGGGCTGATTTCCTTAAGAATGGATACGTTTGATCTTCTTGCAGTCCATGGGACTCTCAAGAGTCTCCTCCAGCACCATAATTCAAAAGCATCAATTCTTCGGCGATCAGCCTTCTTTATGGTCCAGCTCTCACTTCCATACATCACTCCTGGGAAAACCATAGCTTTACCTATATGGACCTTTGTTGGCAATGTGATGTCTCTGCTTTTTAAGATACTGTCTAGGTTTGCCATCGCCTTTCTCACAAGGAGCAGGTGTCTTTTAATTTCGTGACTGCTGTCACCATCTGCAGTGATCATGGAGCCCGAGAAAGTAAAATCTCTTACTGCCTCCATTTCTTCCCCTTCTATTTGCCAGGAGGTGATGGGCCCAGTGGCCATGATCTTCGTTTTTTTGATGTTGAGCTTCAGACCATATTTTGCGCTCTCCTCTTTCACCCTCATTAAAAGGTTCTTTAATTCCTCCTCACTTTCTGCCATCAAGGTTGTGTCATCTGCATATCTGAGGTTGTTGATATTTCTTCCGGCAATCTTAATTCCAGTTTGGGATTCATCCAGCCCAGCCTTTCACATGATGAATTCTGCATATAAGTTAAATAAGCAGGGAGACAATATACAGCCTTGCCATACTCCTTTCCCAATTTTGAACCAATCAGTTGTTCCATATCCAGTTCTAACTGTAGCTTCTTGTCCCACATAGAGATTTCTCAGGAGACAGATGAGGTGATCAGGCACTCCCATTTCTTTAAGAACTTGCCATAGTTTGCTGTGGTCGACACAGTCAAAGGCTTTTGCATAGTCAATGAAGCAGAAGTAGATGTCTTTCTGGAACTCTCTAGCTTTCTCCATAATCCAGCGTGTGTTTGCAATTTGGTCTCTGGTTCCTCTGCCCCTTCGAAATCCAGCTTGCACATTTAATTCTTTGGGGAAGTAATTAGCATCACACATCACGTGCATGGAAGTTGCCAAACCAATTAACCAACTAGAAGGATTACTGTTAATAGTAGCAGTTTTCCTATAACTTGATATTGCTGGATAGTTTTGATGAACTGCAAAAGCATTTTTAGTTTGCTTTCTGTTGCCACCCTGGAACTTTTCTTTATTAGTGCTGCTTTGTTTTGTACGATTCCTTGCAAATGAAGGAAAACAACTTTTCTGCTTGTATATGTTGATAATATAATTTTAGTTACTGAGAACAAACAATATTCTACAAAAACAAATTGGGCGCAGGCCTGGCCCAAGACATAGGTGTCCTGACTGTCACAAAGGTGATCTGTGTGCTTGCTTGCTTGGGACTTCACTCGTTTTCCATTTTTGGGCTAACAAAAGACAGGCCGTGGTAGTGGCATTCATAAATATCCTTTTTTTGACATCTGGGAATTTCCATCTGAATTATCCCCAACAAAAAGGACTCTGGTTGTTGTTGTTTTGGAAAAGTGCTTTTAAACATTTTTTTTTCCAGTTCATTATAAATTTATTTCCCAATACTCTTTCACCCTTTTACAGGTCCACTACACATGAAAAAAACCACACCCGCAACCTCATTGCAACTCCAGCACTTATTCAGTCTTATACATCTTAGCAAGCCTACTCAGAGCACAGACTCTCATAGCCCAAACTCCTAGCCTTACAAAATTGAATATGGGAAGTGGGATTAAATCCTGAGTCAGTCACATGTGCATTGAAACACCAACAGTTCCTCCGTATAAAAGACATCTGATGCAGCGTCTCTAGTACATGGAAGGTCATGCCACAACAAATCTATTACTCTTTTAAGGTGCCACAGAAATCTTTTTTCCTCCCATGTGTTTGCTGTAATTAAGACTACAGTGGCTGTCCCAGGGGAATTGGTATATAGGATATTGACAAAGGTTCCTGCGCAGTTGAAGAGATGAGAGCATCATCTAACAAATGGGAGCCTTCAAGGCAAGAGGAATTGTCAATGGAGGAGCAGAACTATTTCCCTGGGAAGAGAGGTATGACAGATAAGCTGGGTGTGGAAGAAATGTTAAGGAGGTTGGCACTAAAATAATTAATTATGAAATAATAAATAATTGTTAAAATAATTAATTTAATTAATCAGTCATATAAAGGATTGATTCACATTGATGTCATAGAGAAGGAAAAACATACACTGGTAACATTTTCCTGAGGGAAAAGCTAGATGTGCATTTAAATACATAACAGGCAGCCATACATCTGGCTTTTCCTTAACTAATTACAGGGGTAGAGCAGCCCAATTCTCACTGTGAAGACACCATGTGGGAACCTTTCAGAATGGAGATTCCACCACCCACATCCCAGTCAGCCAGCTAACAGTGTTAGGAGGGGAAATCCCCATTGATGTCAATGGAGATCTTTCTCCTAGGGGTTCTAGCTCTACCAGGGAGAGCAGGGAATGATCTCCATTCTGCTCTCACTGGGGAAGTGAAGAGATTTGCCTGTCTTTCCCATGCGCTGCCTTCACCATGAGACTTGGGCCCCTCTCTCAATGCAATTAGTTAAGGAAAAACAAGGTACATAGTTGCCTGCTATGTATTTAGTTTTGCCCTCATTTACTCTGCATTTGGCTTTGGTGGCATAACAAAAGCAGCTTGGCCTGGGATACCAGTCCAGATCCACTAGTCAAGCACTCCAGGTCGCCCTCAAGCAACAAATTGCAATTTTGCTTCAAAGCCCAGGGTCCCTTCAGTGTTACTTTTGTCAGAATTTGGACATATCTCTTATTGCAGCTTGCCAGATACCTTTTGGGCATCCACATGATTTTACATTTGCTTTCTTTTCTCATTCTTCAAATGTAACATTTTCCATTCAGGATAGGGGTGAGGGCGATTCTTACGGATTTGAGATTTACGGTATGTTTTGGATTGTCACATCCTCCAGTTTTTGACAACAGTGTGCTAACTTTAAGGGGAGGAAGGACACTCTCTTCTTATTTGGACAACTGTGGGTTTAGTTACATCATATAAATAACTTTGACTACTAGAGGTTATGCAGTTATATGAACTCTATAGCAGTCAGTCAAAGTTAACTTTGGTTCTTCTGCCTAAACCAAGCATTTTCAACTGAGTAAGGTTCCCTTACTGGGGCATCCACACTGCACTGGTAAACTGCAGTGGTGACATTGCCAACTTTGAAAGATGCTGATGTCTATTAAGCTACAATCCAAAACTGTCCTTTCTGCCTGCCCGCCTGCCTGCTTCCCTCAGCTTCCACTTCTTCTCCATTGCTGATTCTTATTTGTTTCCCTTATCTTTCACAGGTTTCCATAGCCCCCAGTTCATCCGAAGGAATCCTGTTATCATCTGCTGTGCCATATTGGGCATTGGCCTTGTGTGTTGCATAGCTCTTCTCTCTCGGAGCCTCAGAAATGGTAAGTCTTTCTGAAAGAAGAAATGCCATTCCTAAGAGAGGACACTAGCCTCCTCCTACCTTGTTTTTCTAATAGAAGAAGTGTCGATGTTTTAACGATGCTGAATGTGAAGGTGGATTTTGATGATGGGTTATGGCACGAACACCTTTATTATTGCATAGGTTTTATGGACTCCTGTCCCCTTCACCAGATGCGAGGTGCCACGCAAATCTTTTTGCTGTTGTTGTAATTGTGGCTTTTGCTGCGCAGACTAGCACTTCTGGAAATGAATCATGATTGTGACTATGGATCTATAGCGTGGGAGCAATTTCCATAGAATTAATCCAGAGTAAAATGTGTGATTGTGTGTCCCTTTCCCTTAACACTACCTTCATAGAGATGAACCCATGAGGTCAGCTAAATTATTCTCCCGCACATCACTGCTGTTTATCAAGCGGGAGAGGGGTGATGTGCAGAGAGCTCACTGTGGTGCAGTGCAGTGGTGGAATGCCACCATGTGCTCAGCTTCCCACACTTCACCCTTCCAGTAAGCAGCAGAGATACATGGTGTTTTGATGAAACTGGGACAGCAACTCAGCTCAGCCCAAGCTGTCCTGCCAGCCACTACTGCCTGATGTCATTGTAGTATCAGGTGACTGACAGGTGGGTGGGTGAGATAATGATCTGGCCCACTGGCCAGAGGCAATTCCCCATGCCTGTTCTAATGAGAGGGTATGATTTTATCAGGGATCTCTAATCACATTGCTTCAAATGTTGTTGTAATATATCACCTTGTTTTCATCTGCTCTGTGCTCTTTGCTAGTTCTGCTAGTGCTGCTTGCTTGGGAAGTGCTGGACACTTAAGACCTTTTGTTTCTGTGCCACATGCTTATATTTCCAGTCCTTTCAAGTCAGATTTGTGCTTAATTTTCGTGAGTTTTGGTGCTGGTTGAACAGAACACAAGCCTAAAGGCGTTCTCTTCATATAGCTCCCTGTTTTGATATTTTGCAGGCTCCTTTCCTAGAGGCATCTCTACAATGTATTCTATTTTCATAATAAAGTTATTGCCCACAAATCCCCTTTCCCTCCCAAACCAACTTTAAAGATGCCTAGCACAAAAGCCCCTTGACCTATTTGTCTGAACTTTGGCTGGTTTCTTACCTAGGGGTACATCTCTTTTCCCCCACACAAAAGCACTGAAGCAGACCAGAACCAGATTTGTAGTCAGTGCCCATACCTACTGTGTAATTAAAGTAGTATAACAAAACAACATATCTTTGTTGCCCTGGAAGAAATGTTTTGAACACCATGGAGATTATTATATGATTACTTTATAGCTGAATTTGAGTTCCTTACAGAATGTGTGTGTGCTCACAGGACAAAATATGTGACCAAACTGAAATATTATTCTTGTGTTTAGACTCAGCTATGTTCGAAGATAACAGCAGGAGGAACACTCAATGGTCACAGATGTTCACTTCTAGTAAGTTCTTCTGCTATTGTATCTTTTACACCCTAGTAAAGACGGAAATCCTTGGAATGAGTTCTAGTCCCCTTTTTATAGAACTCGTGAGGTGGCTTGCATTGTTAGATTTTATGGTTGATAACACACATCTTGGTAATACTGAAAAATCAGAGGTGAGTATGGCACTGCGGGGAATTTTGTGGGAGGCTTCAAATATATGGGTCTTTTATTTGCATATGACTGTTTTTACAAAGGCAGATTTCAGCTGCAGAATAGCACGATCATGCTGATTCAAACTAGATTGGGGAAGTTTATACCAAAATAATCAGATTAAAGAGGCTTTATTCTGAATCATAAAACAGAATTTCCTGTGCTATCACAAAAGGCTATGGACAAAGTGCACTGAATTTCTCCTGGACAAGCCTCTTTAAAATAAATGTGCAATGTGCAACAGCACAACTACTGGTTTCATGTGGTGGCTAAGAGACTGAGCTACAAATCAGGAAGTCTCCAGTTTGAATGTTGCCTCTGTCATGAACTCACTAGGACTGCATACACACCATACATTTAAAACACCCCCCCCCCCCGAATACACTTGGGAACTGTAATACCTCCCCCAAGCTTCAATTATTTGGGGGAAATAAGGTGCTTTCAATGTATGGTCCATACGCAGCCTAGGAGGCCTTAGGGAAGCCAGTCTCTCTCAGCCTCAGACTCCTTATCTGCAACATTGGGGATAATAATATTGACTCCCTGTTATGTACTAAGCTTGGATCCAAGAAGAATAGGCAAGTAGGATCCTAGAACGCAACAACTGATTGGCCTGCAGGAAAAGACCAATCAGGCTCCAGGGGGGAAGCAGAATCAGCCAATCAGATGGGACTCATTGTGTAAATAATGTTTATAAAAGCCTGAGGTATTGGGGGGGGGGTAATTCAATCACTGTTTTACAAGCTGCAATAAACAGGACTCTGAGTATATTTCATTCCCCTTGCAGGATTGTTACAAGGGATGACAACTAGATGCACTTGAAGTACTTTGAACAGACGAACATGTTATACATGTGTTAATTGTAACCAGTACTACTATACATTTGTGCTGCTCTCATTCTTTTCATTGGGGACGGACAGGAGAACTGGCCTGTGGAACGTGCCCTGTTTCATTCTAAATAACACCTCGTTTGTTACCTGCAGTGTCAAAGGAAGTGTTTGGAATCAATACAAATATTATGTTGCTCCAAGAAGAGTCCAAGAAATCTGCAGGTAAGAGGCAGTCCAGTGCCTCCAGGTGGTGCCTGGCTAAAAACAAACCAGGAGATATTCCAAAAAGAGATGCTGGGGTGATGGTGAGAACTTGGTGCCCTCAGAGGGACTATTGTTAACTGTAGTTGCAGTACTTGGAATAATCACACCCCTCTTTGTAAAAATGAGGAACAGCAGCTGGTGGACCAGGATGCTTCAGGAATTATGCTGTTGGCCCAAGAAGACCTCAGCATGACTGTTGCCACTGCCCACCTGAACACTCAACATTCCAGTCTTATACATGTCTGTTCAGTTGTCGACCCTGTTGAGTTCAGTGGGTCTTATCCCCAAGTAAGCAAAATATAGGATTGTGAGCCTTAGTGCAGCCGCTTCCAAACCTCTAGCCCTGAGTTAATTGTAAGATTTATTTACTTATTTCTCACATTTGTTAGTTGCTTTATCTTGCACAAGGCAACCCAAAGCAACTCCCAACAAACAAACAAACAAACAAACAAACAAACAAACAAACAAACAAACAATGCAACTCCCCTCCCACATAGATACATTAAAACCAAGAGGAACAAGAAATAAATCAAAAACATCCCAACTTCTTCTAAAAGGCCACAGATAGTTAAAGGCCAAAGGCCTGGTTATAGAGGAAAGTTTTTGACTGGCACCCAAAGATATATAATGATGGGGAGAGCATTCCACAAATGGCGAGAATAACATAAACTTGTTCATTGCATCATGGTATGAGATTGCATATACAGTAGTACCTCGGGTTAATTTATGCTTCAGGTTACATACGCTTCAGGTTACAGACTCCGCTAACCCAAAAATAGTGCTTCAGGTTAAGAACTTTGCTTCAGGATGAGAACAGAAATTGTGCTCCGGCACGGCAGCAGCGGGAGGCCCCATTAGCTAAAGTGGTGCTTCAGGTTAAGAATAGTTTCAGGTTAAGAACGGACCTCTGGAATGAATTAAGTACTTAACCTGAGGTACCACTGTATTGTCATTCCTGTCCTAGGATGAAGCTGGAGTATTTGACCTCGAAATGGCCTTGGGTAAACCAGTCATATGATAAAGCCTGTTGTCTTGCCCTTGTATCTGTATAAGTAAGCACACAGAACAGAGGATCATTTGGAATGTAGAAGACTAATATGTAGTAATTGTATGAAGAAAGAGAATCTGTAGTAGTATAGGGCTCCACTTCATTTGCTTGAACTAACTAAAAAAAATTGAGGTTAGTGTAGGGTATGGGGTATCCAGTTCTATAAAACAGGGATAGCCCATGTGGTACCTTTGAGATGTTGTTGGACTACAGCTCCCATCACCCTGGCAAATGGCTGTTGAAGTTGGTAATCCAACATGGAGGGCACTATGTACAAGCCTTAAATATGAGCAAAGGGGTCAGCATGCATGAAGGAAAGAGGGCAATATGTCAGGCCAGCTGCTGGGAAGGATATCCTGAGGTGTCACTATGAAATTCAGCTGCTAATTCTTTTAGCATTTTCTGTTCCTTAGTTGCTGTATTGGAAAGCAGGAATTCAGTGCCCTCTGTGCTAGAAGAACTGGCTGAGCTGAAAAATAAGACTGGACGAATTGCCCAAGATGTAGCACAAGTGATGGGAGAGTTATACAACGTTACAGGTGAGGAGCATCATGCAATGATACTGTTAATGGTCTTGTGCTATTGTTAGGCACTCCTACTTCCCCAAATAGTGAGAAGCCCCAGGGCAACTCTATCTCGGATTGTCTTGCTTTTTGAGGACAGATAATTTTAAACTTTTGCCATTTTGGGGGTAGAATTATGGGTTTATTTACAAATATACAAGCAGAGCATAGGTGGAGACTAGGGTGGAATCTACACACATATGAAAAACGCTGTGAAGATGCTTAAAAAAAGGTTTTGAAAAAAATATATTGAATTTGCCATGGCTCACCATCACCATCTAGTGTCACATTTGTATATTGCAATTTACATAACACTTAAAACATTTTATTTGCAGCTGTATAGCCGAGTTCAAAGTCACATATGTAGCACTCCTAAGCAGGGCAGGAGACCTGCTGTCTCCACATCAAATCCTCAGAGAAAGAAACTGACACTAATTTGTTCGGCATTTTCTGTTCCTTAGCTGCTGTAATGGGAAACCAGAATTCCGTGCCCTCTGTGCTAGAAGAGCTGGTTGAGTTGGAAAGGGAAAATGGCAGAATTGCCAAAGATGTAGCACAAGGAATAGGTAAGTTGCACACTTGCACATGTGAGAGGCATAATACACCGATATTGTTCAAGTGCATATGATATGATCAGAAGATACATAGCCAGCAAATGTTGTAGGAGACTATAGGTATAGGGTGCTTAGGTGAAAATGTGGAAAGGGCTCCTACACATTTAATAGTAGTGTAGAAGACGTCCAGAGGGTGGCAACACGAGAACGGGCCTTTTTTTCAGTGGGTCCCCGTTTGTGGTATGCTCTCCCCAGAAAGGTTCGCCTGGTGCCTTCATTGTATACCTTTAGGTGCCAGGCAAAAATCATTCCTCTTTAATCAGGCCTTTGGTTGATTGTCATCCAATGCCCTTTTAAAATGTGGGTTTTTTTGGGGGGGAGGGGGTTATTCGGTTGTTTCTGGTTTTATTTTGATTATGTATTCTGTGTTTTTATATTGTGATTTTATCCTATGAACCACCCTGAGACCTGCAGGGGTAGGGCGGTATATAAATTGAATAAATAGAAATAAAAATAAATAAAATTTCAGTAAGGGGTACCTTGTCAGCTTCCTTCTTATACAACTATCAAAGATGCATGAGACCTGTCCTCTTTCTCTCCTGGCCATCTTATATGGGCATTATGTGATCTTGTAGACCTCATCATCTTGCTCAGTATTTCTCCAGGAGGAGGAAGGAATATAATGTAAGTCCTAATAATAGTATTTATGGTTTTCTGTAAGCTCCTTAGAACACTGAGTGATGGAAAGCTGGGATAAAAATGCCAACAACATTACTACCGTGCTTGGAAATAAGCTGCCTTTAGCACAGTGAGACTAACACCTGAGTAAAGATGTACCAGATAGTCATTCTATACCCACTTCCCTTGGCTGAGTCTTGCTGAACTCAGTAGACTTCCTTCTTATAAGACATTGGATTTCACCATAAAGTACTCTGTAGAAGTCATCAAATGTTAGCACACCATTATCTGTTTTTTTATTTCTCTATTTATCTGTGGTTTGGCTGTTCTTCAATGGTTCCTTTAGTATTTTTCCTTTGTGTTTTATTCCTTTATTGTTGTTTTCGTTGCACTATAAGTCATTATTGGGAGAATCGTGGAAGGATGAGATATAAATTCCAAAAACGATCAGGTAAAAGATGTATGAGGTAAAAACGTCAGCTTGTGACTGTTGTGGAGTGTGTACGAATTTGTTAATGGTGTATGTTTCTTATGCTTATGTTTCTAAATGTGTTGGAAGTCACTTGAAGACTAACAAGTTCAGTTATAACAATAATTGCAGGACTGCGAGACTCGTGTTGACGTGCCTGAACAAATGGAAAAAAAATATAGTGCATATAGTGTAAATATAGGCATAGGGGTAACCAGTATTGAATTATAATGTATATACGTGCCCTAAATATGAAAAATATCAATGAAGGAAGGGAGGCACCTGTCTGTTAGCTTCTTGGAAGGATATCCTGAGAGACCCCAGTGAAATGCACCTGCTGATTCTGTTATCTTTTTTTGTTCCTTAGCTGAGTTGAAAGCAGAAGGAAAATTGACTCCCGCTGTGCTGGACGAAGTGACTGAGTTGAAAAGGGTGACTGGCAGAATGGCCAAAGATGTGATACAGTTGCTGGAAGAGTATCGTAGCTTCACAGGTGAGACCATTCAAATACCTATGATAGGATCAGAAAATCTAGTAGCTTCTCGGTAGAACAGCAGAGGAAGGAGACAGCAGTGGCCAGCTAGCCAGATAATCTGCTGCCACTGCTGCCACCATTTGTGGTTGAAGAGCAGACCCAGGTAAGGTGGCGGGGGCCACAGATTCCCTGACTGCCATTTCTCGCATCCTTGCCATGGTGCTCCCCCACTGGGCTGTTTATTGTTTATTTTACTAGCATGTCGCGACACACTGTTTGGAAAGCTCTGGTCTAAGGCAATAGTTGGAGGGAATTTTTTGGGGGTGACATTTAGGGCCTGAGGTGAGTTGGTAAGGAGGCGTGGGGTATTGGTGAGGGGATAGACACAGTTGGTGAGCAAAGGAGTTAGTGTGGGGAGGTGGGTTTGGTGAGGGCTTTTTATATGCAAAGTCTAGGCGTGGGAAGTTTGGGGAGATGGTAGGTGGGGCTGGTGAGTGAAGCAAGTGAGGGGCACAGACTCTAAAAAGTCTTAAAATGCTAAAGCAAAGATGATTTTCTTGGTGATTTGATTGGATTATGTTTCTCCTCTCTCTCTCTCTCTCTCTCTCTCTCTCCCCCTCTCCCCCCTGTCTTTATATGATAGCTATTAAAGTTTCAAAGAAAAGATTGCATAAATAAAAAGAGAAAAAGAAAATAAATAAATAAAAAAATACAAAATACAGAAAAAAGATAATAAACATTTAAAAAACACATCAATCTTTCCGTACCTTACATTTCATTTCCTTGCTTCCCTGACCTCCTCACACCTCCCTTTTTTTGTATTCCAGTTCTATTAATTAATTCAGCAATTCCTTTCCCTCTTTGTTTTTATCTTAATCCTTTAACTTAATAAATTATGACTTTGGATTTTCACCTGTTAACAATCCATTTTTACATACACCTTAATAACATTGCTGCTAAAACCACTTAACTTCATTCAGACATCATTCTAACATTCATTAATTTTGCAATATTTCTGTAAATAGTCTTTAAATTTCTTCCAATCTTCTTCCACCGACTCTATGTTTCTCCTCTCTCGCAGTCACTTCATTGGCTGCCTGTTAACTCTAGAATATTTGATAAGCTTCTCGTTTTTACTTTTAAAGCTCTTTGTGGTCAACCTCTTTCCCATCTCTTGGCCTCAGTGCTCCTCTATGGACCCAGTTGCATTGGGGGAGGAAGGGGATGCGGTGGGTGCAGTCTGCCCTGGGTGTCATCCCTGTGGGGGGGGGTGACATCGCTAGCCCCGCTCCTGGGTGCACAGCACGTGTGCCATAGCTGCAAACGTTTACCTTTTTTTAAGGGAAATTCTGAATAGGATTTCCCTTTAAAAAAAGGGAAAAGTTGACAGCTATGATGTGCGCCACTCCAGGTGCTGGAGCAGCTAGCTCCGCCTTTGCCTAGTTGATCACTTCATTCTTTTGATTCCATGCTTCTTACTCATCCAAGGGTTCCTTGCTCTTTGTTGAGTCTTTGTCCTTTTTCTCTTGCTGCTTGGAAAAATCTTTTGGAACATTTGCGGGCTGCCCTCTCAGTTTGTATGTTTAAATCTCTTTTAAAATCTTTTTTTTTCCTGACGCCTTTGGGTTTGGCTAGTTAGTTTTATTATACCCAATGTGATGGCTTGTGAATTATGCATTTTAATCCATTGATTTTTTTTATTGTACTGTATTGTTTATTTGTTGTTTTGGATTGTGCACCCTTTGGGGTAGAATTTTTTATTTTAAATCTGTACAGAGCCATGTATGTTGATGGCACTATATGAATCAATAACAACAGCAAGATGAAGGTGAAGAAAGGAAAATCAACTCGCTTCCAATGATTCTCTATTGTGTGAGTGATCCAGCACTGTTTCTTACTTGAATACTTTTACTCTTCCAGAGGAGTTGTGCACTGGCTGCCCAGAGAACTGGGTGCAATTTGAAAAACACTGCTACTTCTTTTCAACATCAAAAAGACCGTGGTTGGCTGCCAAGCAATCTTGTGTGAAAGAAGGAGCTCACTTGGTGGTTATTAACATCCAGGCGGAACAGGTAAGTGTTCTGCTTTCCTTGTCTTCTTTTACTGAGACAAGTGGGAACCATGGTTCATGTATTCGCTAGCTCAGTCAGGGGCAGCCTGAGACATTTTGCTGCTGTAGACAAAATGCCTCCCTCACCCCCTTGCAGATCTAGGCCTCCTCCCTGCTCACACTTCCATGCTGGTGCTGCTGCCAGCCTTCCCTGCCGTCATGATGTAGCAGTGAGGGTGAGGGCACTGTGGTGGCAGTGGTGATGGTGTGGGCCAGGCTTCCTCAACCTCAGCCCTCCAGATGTTTTTGGCCTACAACTCCTATGATCCCTAGCTAGCAGCACCAGTGGTCAGGGATGATGGGAATTGTAGTCTCAAAACATCTGGAGGGCCGAGTTTGAGGAAGCTTGGTGTGGGCAAAGCTGTGCCAGTGATAGCAGCAGAAGAAGAAGAGTTTGGATTTGATATCCTGCTTTATCACTACCCGAAGGAGTCTCAAAGCAGCTAACATTCTCCTTTCCCTTCCTCCCCCACAACAAACACTCTGTGAGGTGACTGGGGCTGAGAGACTTCAGAGAAGTGTGACTGGCCCAAGATCACCCAGCAGCTGCATGTGGAGGAGCGGGGATGCGAACCCGGTTCCCCAGATTATGAGTCCACCGCTCTTAACCACTACACTCACACTCCCTCACACTAGCAGCGATGCAGTGGGGCTGGCAGTGGCGCACTAGTGGAGGCGGGGCTGGGTTGGAGGTCAGATCAGCCACCTGAAGCAAATTGCTTTACTCTGCTTCATGCAAGCACCAGCCTTGAGCCCAGTCATTCTACATGGACCTGCAGTTTAACATAAGTGCTTTGGTCTTTGTACTGCAAATTGTCTCTTCCATCTCATAGATTTGGTTTTGTTTAGTTGTGGCCTTCCATAGTTTGTTAGGACTCCAGCTCCCATCATCCACTGAGCTAGCGGGAGTTGGAGTTCAACCACATCTGAAGGGCTGCAGGTTCCCCACTTGTGCTCTAATATGTCACTGTGCTGCATGATGGGAATTACTATTCCAGCCTTATTCTCTGCAAGCTTTTCCCCTTGGTTCCTTATGTAGCCCACCCATAAATCAAAGTAGCACATGCCTGAAGACAAGGAAAACAGCATGAGCAGGATTCAGCTAATGCATTCTGCCAGTGAGAGCGTTGTGCAAGGACTTCCACATGCGCAACAGCACTGTCCCCCCTCTCCTCCCCTTGTGCCTCCCAAAATTGGTTCAGGAGGGTCAGGGGAATCCTTGGAACAGCACACAGTGGCAGAGATCATTCCATTGGACAAGTAAAAATGCTTACCCTAAATTACAACTTTGAATTCCTCTCCATATGTTTTCATATTTGTGACCGAGACATAAACAACTGGACATAATCTTCTCTATTTCCCCATGTAGAGTTTTCTGGTAAAACAACTTGCTAGTCAGCAGGTGTTTTGGATTGGCCTGAGTGATACCGTAAAGGAAGGGGAGTGGCGCTGGGTGGATGGCACTCCCTTGTCTATCTCGTAAGTAATTCCCCATTAAGTTCTGTAATGGTTCTAGGGGTTGCTTGTGTGTAAATCAGCGCCACTCTTGGCTGGTTGCCTGAATGAACCCTTTCTGTCTGGACAGCCACGCGCCCGTGGCTGCCTCAATCGCTGGCAGAATCCGTTAGTGGGCGTTTCTTGAACTTCTTCCAGCAAAGAAGCTCTTTGACGCTTAGTCTCCTCCTAGCCTCCCTGCGCGGAAGCCTTCTGCGCAGGGAGGGTGTGGGCATCGGAGGACCCATGCTCTCCCCACTGGTTCCCAGCGAAGAGTCTTGGAGCCACCTCGCCGATTCCCCCATCTGCCCCCCTTCTCCACTGGTGTTACACCGATTTCCTTCCCCAGAAGATGTGCTGCTTCTCTCCCTCCCGGGACGCTCTCCGGAATCCCTCTGGAGCCCTCCCTCTCCCTCTGGCTCCGATGGCAGTTCCCTGACAAGTTCTTTTTAACAGAAATGGGAGTCAGGGCCCATTTATATTGGGAGAGTTTGCACTGAAGAACTGCAGAGATTTTCAGAATATCTTGGGAGAATGAAGGTTCCTTGATCTCGGGGCTGAAGCAATTTCCTCATGCATCTAGTAAGGTGTCACAGTTACAAAAGTCCATGCCATAACAAAGCCATCATGGCTTCTCAAGATAATGTGGGCTGGAGGGGCCAAATCAATTGAACAAGAGGACCAACTTTACCACCTCTCTGTTGCCCATGGCTGCTCACTGAGAGTACATCTGAATTCAGTGCCAACCCATCAATTCTATCTCAGTTACATATTTAAAAACAGAAAGAAGTTAGAACATGTAATAACAGATCTGTAAAATTACCACTTCAAAATATTTATTGAATTAAAACTAAAAGGCATGGCATATATAATTTATTATATTTATTAAATGTATACCCCACCCTTCCTCCCAGAGGAGCCCAGGGCAGCAAACAACAAGTGTCACAGCAGCTTAAAAAATATGTAAAAAAAACCCTGCAGATGCAGACTGGGAAAGATCTGAAAGGATTGCTGAAAAAAGGAGGTCTTCAGTAGGTCCCAGAAAGACAATAGAAATGGCACCTGTCTAATATTTAAGGGGAGGGAATTTGCTTTGCATTGACTTACGGAATCAGGTGCTCTCCACTTCCTCTTAAGTAGGGTTCAGCATTCACCCATGGATGCTACTTTGGCATATAGCAGGACATAATTCTTAGTAGCTGCGGATAGTCATTAGCCCGTTTGCCCCACAAAACATATCAACCTCCCAGCCCCAAGGCTGAGCCAGCAATTTGTGTGGAATGTGGTAAGGGATGCTGTGGGCGAAGTGGGGAACCCATAAAATTGGGAACCCTATGTAGCTTCTAAGGGACGCGGGTGGTGCTGTGGTCTAAAACACTGAGCCTAGGGCTTGCCGATTGGAAGGTTGGTGGTTCGAATCCCCGCAATGGGGTGAGCTCCCGTTGTTCAGTTCCAGCTCTTGCCAACCTAGCAGTTCGAAAGCACATCAAAGTGCAAGTAGATAAATAGGTACTGCTCCGGCGGGAAGGTAAACGGCGTTTCCGTGTGCTGCTTTGGTTTCGCCAGAAGCGGCTTAGTCATGCTGGCCACATGACCCGGAAAAACTGTCTGCGGACAAACGTTGACTCCCTCGGCCAGTAAAGCGTGATGAGCGCTGCAACCCCAGAGTCGTTCGCGACTGGACTTAACTGTCAGGGGTCCTTTACCTTTATGTAGCTTCTAAGCCTTTTGTGCAACATTCCTAATCTAGACTGAAGTTACAAAAGGCAAATATTGGGATGTAGGTCATACTTCAGTGTTATATTTTTTATTAGGGCTCAGCAGATCTGAGAATGGGTGCACCACAAAAAAAGTTTCCGTCTTTGTCAGCTCTTGCATCTCTTTGCTAAATGGGCTGCTTAATGTAGAAACTACTTCTGAGGAAGAATGATAGCTCAAAATCTGTGAGGCATTACCCTTTTTTACTTTATGCCAGGGAAGTGCAGCCATTCAGCTTCTCCCTAGAGCGCTTGGGACTTTCTCCAAGCCACACTCTGCTCCTTGGCCACACACCCTCTCCCCAGGCCAAATCCCTCAACAGTCCTTTTTGTACACAAACACCCCACTTGAGGTTTTTTTGTTTGGCTGGAACGTGTCCTTGGACTTCGATCATGCTTTCTTCTTGCCTTCATGGGGGATAGAGAATAGGGTGTGTGAGAGGTGTAAAACTAGCTTATACAGTGGTACCTCTGGTTAAGAACTTAATTCGTTCCGGAGGTCCGTTCTTAACCTGAAACTGCTCTTAACCTGAGGTACCACTTTAGCTAATGGGGCCTCCAGCTGCTGCCATGCCGCCGGAGCACAATTTCTGTTCTCATCCTGAAGCAAAGTTCTTAACCTGAGGTACTATTTCTGGGTTAGCGGAGTGTGTAACCTGAAGCATCTGTAACCTGAGGTACCACTGTATACAAAGATAAAATTTACATTTGTTGCTCTGCCCACTTTTATTTATTTATTGCATTTACTGTATATCCCACCTCTTTCTCCAATGAGCTCAAGGTGATCTACATGGTTCCCCCCTTCCTCATGTACTCCCCACAACAATCCTGTGAGGTAGGTTAGGTTGAGAGGCAGTGGCTGGCCCAAGGTCACTTAGTGAGCTTCATGGCTGAGTGGGGATTTGAACTCAAGTCTCCTGGGTCCAGCACTCTAACCACTACACACTAGCTCTCCCTTTTGCTTCTGTGCCCCTCCCTGGCAAATGGCCCCTGGAAGGGAAGGTGGCCTAGAAGGGAATATGGCCCTCGGCCTGAAAGAGGTTCACCACCCCTTCCATATTTTGTTTATTGAATTTATATCCTGCCTTTCCACTCCAAGGAGCCCAGAGCAGCAAACAGATATATAATTTAAGAACAAAAAGAAGCAGCAAAAACAATTAAAATTTTCTTTTAAAAATGTATGCAAAAAGGCAATTGCTACATTGGCTGGAAGTGTACTACTAAGCAGAGACTAAAGGTAATTTATGATAGGGAAGTGAGCTGTTGCCTAGGGATTTCTGAAGCCTACCACTAGGGCAACAGGAGCTCAAACACAACAAGCAACAGACCCTCATGATAGTAAATTATGTTGTTGATTATGTATGTAAGCTTGAATGCTTTTTAATAGCACATAAAGAGCACATTCAATAAAAGAGAAACTGGGAAGCATTAAAAAGCTTCTAAACTCAGCTGCCATATAGCGCTTTATAGAAGAAGGCGATATCTATATTTAAGGGCTTCATTAAGTGAGAGGTTCTCACCCATAGCTTGTAAAAGTTCACCCCTCCCCATAGAGTACAACAAGTTATGAAAGGCCTCCCTTTTACTGCACTGCTAAGAGCTTTCCCCACTGAGTAGGTAATAAAAGCTACTGGTCCCAACCCACTAGTTGAAAACCAGTGATTTAGAAGACAAGTGTTTGCCATTACCTGGTTGACAGAAAGACCTGCACCAGATAATATACTGAAGGCAGTGCATTGTAGGGATGGGGATGAAATTTGATTCAGGTCTCATCTGAAGCCAAATCTATTAAATTTGCACTTTCTGAAACAGTAAGTGAGCCAGAACACATCTATCCTTCAAAATTCACACTTAGCCAGATTTTGATATGCAGTTTGCCAACCAATCTTTCCCAAAAGGTATATATTAGGGGACTATGTGCATAAAAATGAACATTGTGGTGAAAATAACACACAACAGTGCAGTATATTAGAGGAAGCTGCTTGCAAAAATATGTATAAAACTGGATATAAAATATGTTTATTAGGAGAAATATGCACTAATATGTTGATGAATTTTCATGAGGATTTCAAATTGCTGCAAAATGTGGAGAGCTGAATTTATGGTCAGAAAAAAATGAGAAACTGAGAGAACAGGGATAGCTCAGTCAGTAAGAGCATGAGATTTCCATAGCGCTCCAACAAATTATTTCAAAACTCTGTGAATCTCTTCCAGTCTTTCTGAACCCTCTGGAGTACAAATTGGACAAAAAGTATAAAATATAATGTTTCCTTACCCCAAACCCTAAAAAAGACCTGCAGGGAATTTTGCAAAGACTTTGGTTGGGGATTATTGTCTACAAAAATGCAGAGATGACATATTTCCTGGGGTGTTATCACAAAATTTTCTAAGTACTTCCCTCTTGCCTCCCTTTCACTTTGCTTGGGAAATAACCAATCTTTTATTAAGAAAGAACTGTCTTTTGTTTAACTTCCCTTCTCTGCTGCCTTTTACATTTCCTTCCCTGGGTTCTTGGAGTCTAAATTAAATAAACATGTCCATATAGCTGAATCAGACCCAAGGGATACGTTCCATGACTGCCCTGTCTTTTTGAGAACTTTGGGCTCAGGAGCTGACATTTTGCAATTATCCTTTTGAAAGGACATGTCATCTATACCTGAAAACTGCAACTTGTGGAAATTCTATGGAGAGCCAGAACACTTTTTCTTCCCTTTCTGGTGCAATTAAAATGTTGGCCCCCTCCCCTTGTGACTTATAACGTGGCCTGCAGAATGACGATAGCAGATTACATTATCAGGAGCAACAGTTTTCTTGTTTTCCTTCTAAAAGCCTGAAATATCTTTACTTCCCTCCTTCCTTAGACAACGTCCTGTGCCTCCAAATGCACAGACAAAGATGAGAAGCAAGGCTAGGCAGGGCTGTGGACCCTGTGGCCCAGCAGATGTTGGACTACAACTCCCACTATCATTGACCATTAGCCATGCTGGTTGGGGCTGATGGGAGTTGGGTCCAGCAATACATGGAGGGCCATAGGTAGGGTAGGTTCCTTTACAGAGGACAGTCCCCTTTTTGAATAGCTGTCTGGTCTGTGTTAAGAGACTTAAGAAGGGAGAGCAAAGGAGGGCCATCAACAAAGTGGCCCATCAATAGTTAGCTCCTGGACGACAAACTCAGCACACACACAGGTCGCTTGGCTATAGCCTTTCCTGCTAAGGTGAACTTGATTGTAAAGGTAAAGGGACCCCTGACCATGAGGTCCAGTCGTGGATGACTCTGGGGTTGCGGCGTTCATCTCGCTTTACTGGCCGAGGGAGCCGGCATACAGCTTCCGGGTCATGTGGCCAGCATGACTAAGCCGCTTCTGGCGAACTAGAGCAGCACACGGAAACACCATTTACCTTCCCACTTAGTGCTTTTGAACTGCTAGGTTGGCATTAGTAGGCACCAAGCAATGGGAGCTCACCCCGTTGCAGGGATTCGAACCACTGACCTTCTGATCGGCAAGCCCTAGGCTCTGTGGTTTAACCCACAGCGCCACCCGCGTCCCTCGAACTTGATTGTACTTCTGCTTAAATTATAGCACTTTTCCTAAATTTGTATGTGTATGTATGAATTAGAAATTTTTATTTCGTCCTATTTTTTGGTAATGCATTTCCAATGTGGGGGACACATGGTGATGTGCAAGTGGTCATCCTATCCCCAAGGGTCTGCATTTCTGGACTAAACCCAGGGCTTTTTTTTCAGCTGTAACTCTCTGGAACTCAGTTCCAGCACTTATCAGGTGGGTGCCATTGCTATTATATGTGAACACGGCAGGCATTCATTGTGAGTTCTGACACCTCTTTTTCCAGAAAAACAGCACTGAAATTATTTGAGGATTCGGAGAGTAGAAGAAAGAGAACTGTGGGCGGGGTCATGAATAAGTTTATATGATCATGAATGGTGTGGAGAAAATAGACAAGGGCATTCCCCCCCCTTCCTCCGAAGACTAGAAATCTGTGACACCTAATGACATTGATGGGCAGCAGACTCATGGCATACAAGAGAGAGCAATTCTTCCCACAATGCACAATTAACTTCTGGGACTTGTTTTCACAGGTTTTCACATGTGTGCTGCTAGAATATGTACATATGTGCTCACTGTGTGTGTTTTCTTAATGGTCTCAAGTATCAGGAAACATCGGTTTGGCACCAACTTTGAGGTTTCAGATTCCAAGTTTCATTTCACATAATTTAATGCTAAGGATCCAAACGTCCACCAAAATCAGCCTTTGGTCTCCAACAATGGCCCATCAGATGCTTCTCAAAGCTCACAAGCAGAGCATTCTGGTGATAGCCATTTAACTAGTTTGTTTCCAGCATCTGGAAGGCAGGGTTACATGGAGGTTTTATTCTTAGCTATTATGAGAGTCTTTCTCCTTTAAAAATATATTTTTTAAAGCCACCTGAAAATTAGGTTCTTAATTTGCCACAGTGGGTGAAAAGGTGGTGACCAAACAACTCAAGAGGCTAATATCCATTGGAAAGATCTACAACATTATGAATACCTCGGGTTACATACGCTTCAGGTTACATACGCTTCAGGTTACAGACTCCGATAACCCAGAAATATTACCTCAGGTTAAGAACTTTGCTTCAGGATAAGAACAGAAATCGTGCGGCGGTGGCGCAGTGGCAGCAGGAGGCCCCATTAGCTAAAGTGGTGCTTCAGGTTAAGAACAGTTTCAGGTTAAGAACAGACCTCTGGAACAAATTAAGTACTTAACCCGAGGTACCACTGTACATCGACAGAAGTCCAGTGAATGCATTTCCGTATATGAAAGTGATGAACATAATACCAACAAGACAATAAATACTGTGCATACAATAATTTTGGGGAAGAGGGAAATAAGGAAGATCCCTGTTGCTGGCTGTGATGCGACTTGATGACATTCCGTTGCTCTCACATGGGATTCCATGGGGAAATACGGCTGCCCCTAGTGTTTATGGCATATAGGATATTTATTAATCTGTGGGGGTTTTTTTAATCCCCTTCTCTTGCTCTTTAACTTCACCTATTCACTGCCACCACCAGCTTCTGGGGGCCTGGAGAACCCAATAATGCGTTGCAGGGTGAGGACTGCGCTACCCTCCTCTTCAACGGGAAATGGAACGATGCTGCATGCCATGGAAATGAATACTGGATCTGTGAACAGAAATGCTAGTCAAGCTCCTCCTCTCTACACTGCAACGCTACTCAAGCCTGGGAAAACTTTGACCTTTAAAATATCCTGGGTCCCTTTGCAGTCATCTCATCGCAGGCATGCACACATCGCTTCCGAAAGAGGCTTATTTTAGCCGAGCACCACTGAGCAGACCTCCTCATCTGTTTCCACCCTCTGATTTTAGGGACCCTCCTCTTGAATGCTTGACTGCAACTTTTGCTTCTTGCTCAGGGTTAACAAACATCCCGTTTCTCTTTGAATCATGTTGAACCAACCTTATGCAAATTGACTCATTGTGTCTTCTGAAGCATGGAAGCCCAAAGGCTCCTGTTTCCACTTTGCTTTAGTTGCATCTGTTGCTAAAGTTGCTGCTGTGTGTTGACAGAATGGGTGTGTTATGTACTTGCTCAGATCCGCATGCCTATTTGGGTGCACATGCTACTTAATGTGAATCTTCCAGTGTATGTGGCTGAGTGAATCTGTGTCTGTGTGTGAGCATCGGCTCCTAATTCGATACTGTGCATAAGCACATGTGCTGATAAGGAAGGATTACCAGCTTAATAATGCATACATGTGAGACACATGGGGCCTCCTTTTCATCCTTTGCCACAAATATAAGGGAGAAAACAATACTTCCGGCTGCAAAACCACAGAAAGACCTTAAGAGCAGCGGAAAGTGCTTCTGCAGCACAAGTCTGCACAGGTTATGTGGCAGTCAATACACTTTAGTAGCAACCTCATTCACCAAAGGACTATTATTGACCATTGCTTACCCACAACATTTGCAAATTAAATACTGTGGCCCCAGCATGGGCATGGCCCGCACCTGTTACCAACAGCCAAGCTCAAGAAGAGTAGTAAAAGTGTTTTTCTGTGCTGAATCATTGTTTGCTATGTTAGCAAAATAGGTGTGTGTGTTGGTAAAAAGCAACTAACTGAGAGTTAGGGAATCACTCCAAGAATGAACCATCACAGGCTTATCGGTAGAAAATTAACATTGCATCAAATTGTGACTGTTTAGTTAACAGTACTGTCTGGTGGAAGTTATATTATTGGTGTATGAACCCATGGCTTCCCCAAAAATATTTTAAATTCCTAAGCATAAGTGCTTTTCTGTTACAATTGCTTTGCGGTACTTTCTATTACTGCCTGCCAGCAATGATTCTAATAAAAAAATCTACCAATCCATATGAGCCTTATTCATGCAAGAAGGGTCTCAAGCCAATATCAGATTTGGTTCACCGCTTAGAGATTTTAAAAAATATATTAAGCAGTATAGAAATTAAACAATCAATCACTTTATAATCATTCAAATATAAGGTCTGTGAACCACTGAAATTTATCCAGGGTAGCATGGATCAGACCAATGCCTTGAAGCATCAAGTGCAAGGTGAAATCAAAAGCATCTGCAAGGCCATGGTTGTAACAAGGGAATTCAATGCAGCACTATGGCAATTGTTCTGCCAGTGTAAGCTGCTCATCTTGCCAGATGGAAGAGTCTCCTCTCTCCTCCCCTGTGGGCTGTTCTGTGTTTCCTGCTCCACAGTCTATTTGGGGGGATGTAGAGGGAGGAGACATCCTTGCATAGGCTTCCACTAGCAGGACTAGGAAGTTGATCCCACCCAAGATAATGAGGCACAGGGAATTTGTGAGCTCTCTGGTGACAAAGAAGAGCATGGATTGCATCTAACAAAGTCATTGCTACTCCTCCCTCTCCTACCCCTGTACACCCTGCTCTCTCCCTCCTCAAGCAGATTTGGGGTGGGGAAGGGAAGGGGAAGTTCCCATTGTATAATTAGGAGGCATTCTGCTCATACAGTGGCTGTTGGATTAAATCCCATGTTCCAATCCCACAGAGTTATGGAGGGAGATGTTGAAAACCAAGAGGTAGTGTGTGCTGAAGCATGGGATCTCATATATTTGTCCACAAGCAACTTCTGATGCCATGGTAGAGCTCTTTTCCCTTGCCCAGTACAAATCAGAGAGTAGAGATAGATTTGCCTGACTTACATGGAAGAAGAGTAGAGACTACTTTTTGGGAAGCACTCAAGGTGGCTTCCAACAGATCAGATAAATCGTTTTTTCAAAACCAGAATCTGTATAAGGTACAAACCAAACAACATATGAAAAAGGCAATCAAATCAAACTCCCACTGTTGAACAGAAGACGGAGGGAAACCGTAATGGGGTAGCATTTATTGCCTTTGCTCTGGAACAGCCGCACACTTCCAGTTAGAAAGCAATGTGAGTTTTCTGGCAGGGTTTTGGGACTGGGGCTTCATTTTAATATCCTATCTTTCCTCAAAGGCACTCAAGCATGGGCGTAGCCACAATTTTTGTGGGGGGGGCAGGACTGACTTGATTGGTCAGTAAGTTAAGTATTTCTATTGTTTTATTTGATCTGGGGTGGCAGCTGCCCCCCCTTGGCTACACCCATGCACCCAAGGTTCTCTCCACTACCCCCTATTTTATCCTCACGGCAACCTCCATCTAGGCAAGCAAGATGTATTATCACTGTTCAAGGCACATTCCAGCCAGCTAAAATAATTGAGGATGATGGTGGGGGAGCCATGACCTGACTAGAGTCCCATAGGCTGGATAAGGAGATTTGGAGGGTTATATTCAGCATCTGGGCCTGAGGTTCCTCAACCCTAAATTAGACTGCTTACACACTATACCTTTGAAGAACATTCAAAGCACCTTTCCCCCTCAAAGAATTCTGGGCACTGTAGTTGATCCCCCACAGAGTTACAGATCCCAGTAACCCTTAAGGAACAGGAGTGCCCAGAATTATTTGAGTTGGGAAATCTTCTTTGAATGTGTTTTAAAGGCATAGCACGTACACTGCCGTAGATAAACTACATCCGGCGTCATCACTAGGCCGAACAAAATTCAGCTCCAGTGACCTTTGTGACTACAATCATTCCCTTCATGTCTCTTGTACCTGCTGCTGGACTTTCACGTACAAAGCCATGGTCTTCTGAGTAACTCAGTGACTATTTGCATAGTGGCTCTCAGGGCACCTCCTCTAAAAGGGAGAAGTGAAACTAGAGGTAGAAGCCAAAGAACCTAGTAGTGGGACGCTTAGTGAGTGGAATTTGACGGGTTGACCACATTCTTCCTCCTCAAAACCCTTAAAGCCACAAGGCATGGCCGAGGAGAGGCAATATGGAAACTGGTTGCCAAATTCCAAACTGTCAAATTCCAAAGGAACCATGGCAAAGCCAGGTAAGGTCATAACGGTCTGTGGGGTTGGGGAAGGAGGGGCGAGAACACAGATGAGGAAGCCTCTGTGTGGTGGGTTTGTTCCTGCATGTGCGGCATCTGGTCTACTCACCCTAAAAGGAATATCGTATTTTTTGCACCATAACACTCACTTTTTTCCTCCTAGAAAGTAAGGGGAAATGTCTGTGCATGTTATGGAGGGAATGCCTACGGGTGGCATGCCTACGGATTTTCCTCCTCTAAAAACTACGTGCGTGTTATGGTCGGGTGCGTGTTATAGAGCGAAAAATACGGTAAATTCCAGAAGAATAGCCCTTTTAGTCCGTTAAGGAAAATGTGGCAAGTGCCTGTGGGACTTTAAAAACAAACACACAAGCCTTTCATGAGACAGACAATTTCATTGGATAGATTTTTTCAGCCCTTGTTCTCCCAGTCTTAGAGAGTCTGATTGGGTCAGGAGGAGAGAAGAGAGGAGCCTGGAGAGTTGGGATTTGAGGACCTAGGGGTGGGGCCCTGGGGGATTGGGTGTTTGTCACCCAATCAGAAACAGAGGTAAAGGCTAGTGGGCTAGGAACCAAGGAGTTGGATCTAGGAGAGGAGCCAAGTGTGTCAGCAGATATACCCCTAGCCAGCACCCTCTGGCCAATCCACCCCCAGCACCTCCAGCAGTCAACAACTTGCCACCCAGGAAGGAGCCGCTAGACAACAAAGCAGAGTCCATGCAGTCACTGACTCCTCCTCCATATCCTAGGAGATGCCAGCACTGGCGTGATTAGACTGCTCAGGCCCAACCCACACAATGGACTGCCTTTTTGCTTAACCTAATCGCAAGACTCTTTTCCATGCTAAAACTGTGGCCACCCTGCTTCTCAAATAGCAAGGGGCACGTTGCTCAGTGGATCAACCTCTTAGCTTGTGAATAGGCATGGTGTCCATCTGTTGAGCCTTTTAGCCTTTGCATTGGCTATGTACTACACTGACTTATTCATTAAAGAGTTTGGCAGAAACATAAATTCAAGTTCAAGGTCTAGCCCCATAAAAGGCCAGGGCAGGTCTGTCAGTTGGGGAAGGAGCCTGCTGCTATGCTGCTGTCCCCACCCCAATGTCCATTCATTTTGCTATTCTGTAATGTCTGAAAAGAGCTCCTGAGCACCATATTGGAAGTTGTGCAGGAATTTTGCATATCTTAATTTGGCTGGTAATTCTGATGGGTTTGTGCCTTCACCTCTGGGAAACCTCTAGACTGTGGGCCTATTTAGGCTCGTAGTTCTCCCTATTGGGGTGTTTTTGCTAACCCACACCCACCTTCCTTACACCTGAGGTCAGGTATGGGCCAAAGTGGGCTACAATCAACTGGTTCTTGACACTTACAAAGGTGGTTTTCAGCAAGCTCTGTTGAAGGCATGCTGTCAGAAGCTTGGCAAGGCACAGTCTTTGCCTGACAGCACACACTCAGTCTTTGCAAGCAGGATTTGGAGTCATAGAATCATAGAATCATAGAGTTGGAAGAGACCACAAGGGCCATCGAGTCCAACCCCCTGCCAAGCAGGAAACACCATCAGAGCACTCCTGACATATGGTTGTCAAGCCTCTGCTTCAAGACCTCCAAAGAAGGAGACTCCACCACACTCCTTGGCAGCAAATTCCACTGTCGAACAGCTCTTACTGTCAGGAAGTTCTTCCTAATGTCTTACTGTCAGGAAGTTCTTCCTACTGTCAGGAAGTTCTTCCTAATGTCAACCCTCACCTGCAAAGGGAGAGGGGAAATGTCTGCAGATGGAGAAGAAAAATGAATCTAAACCATACCTGAAAACTGACTGGTGCTGACAGAGGGTACTAAACCGTCCTATCATCATCACAAGTATTTAGCTTGTGCAATGGGACTTTCCCCCCTCCTCCCTCCCCACGATGCTCCAGAGGGTTGGGGGAACTCCTAGAATAGAATTGGAGGAGTGAGGACAGAGCGGATAATGTTTTGTGCTGATGGAATTGTTGCCTTAGTGCTACATTGGATTCCAGCCAGAGCACCTTCACAGGGGCTCGCAGCCAATCGGCCATGAGAGCGAGCCCATTTGATTGACAGGTGGGGCTACAGCATAAGCCTATTCATATCAGAGATAATCCCTAGAGAGGCCCGTGGGGCGTGCTCCCAAGTAAATGTGTCTGGAACTGCAGCCTTAAGCAATCTTTTTGGTTGGTCAGCCAAATGCTCTGCAGACGTGGGCCAGCGAAAGAGTTGTTTGTGCTTTGAATAGCATGCTCTGAGTTTATTGGACTCTGGAGCCTTCCTTAAGTCTGCCTTCTGATGAGCACAGCCTGGACTTGTTGCCTCCTCCTATTTCTCTTTAACTTTTACGGCTTGAATCAAGCATTCCCATAAACGGAACTCTGCTCACAGGGTGTGTCTGCTGAAGGAAGAGAGGGGAAGCCGTCCCCCCCCCCCCTGCCTCTGTAGCCCTTTGGAAAGTTGTGCTGGATAACTGAGGACATAGAGAGGTGACACTGATGGGGTGTGTGTTCAGGGGACACAAAAGGAACACCTTGGATCCAATCCTCTATGTGTGGGGTTATGGCACCACTATTCTCCAGAACTGCCTCAATTGCAAGAAACTGTCTTTGTGAAGTTGTCCTAAACCTACAGTCGCCATGTGCCCTACTTCACAGAGGATAGTTCTTTATTTGGAGGGCTGTCTGGTCCAAGATAAATAGCTTGAAGCAGGTAAAGCAGGGAGGGCCCTTGCAGTTGCTCACTGGACAGCAGGCACACAGGCCACTTGCTCCCAGTCTTTCTCACAATGCCTAGATTATTGTATTTCTATTTAAATTATAGCAATTCTTTCTAAATGTATGAATTGGCACATGTACATTTTATGCAAATCTCTTCTCTTTATTTCATTCTCTTTATTGGGTGTTGATGCACTTCCTCTTTTTGGGTGATGCGTAAGTGGCTACCTTGCCTGAACTTTGCACTGCTCAGGAAAGTGGGGGGGACGGGGACGGACAAAACAATATAGAAATAAAAGCACACATTAAGCAACAAAAATTAAGAACTGAACTGAGCAGTTTTCACAGCTGGAAGAATAGAAGACTTAGAAAGAAGCAATCAAATGCAAGCCACATCAAAGCTTTATAAGACGAGATGTGCATAGAAAATGCAAAAGGAAATACTATTTATATCATTACAAAACTAAGAAGCTTACCCAGGAACACGTAATGATGGAATAATTAGGGTTTCTTTGAAGGAAAAAAATACTTTCCCATGTTGTAAAATTAACATGGAAAACTCACAGCTAATCCTACAGTTGGTTAATTAATATTAAAACAGATTTCTATACCTTGCTCTGCTACTTCCCACCATTGGCATGATCAAGCTTCCATCTGCTCTCCTCTGGTCTTCCAGACTCTGGTCCCTGCACTACTGCTTTTGAGTGGCAACTAAGAACGTCTCAGGATTTTACTAGCTTTTTCTCTATTCTTATAATTCTCTATTCTTATAATTCTCTATTCTTATATATTATTATTATAATTCTAATTCTAATAATAATAATAATAATAATAATAATAATAATAATAATTTATTATTTATACCCCGCCCATCTGGCTGGGTTAAACCGGCCACTCTGGGCGGCTTCCAAAAGAATATTAAAATACTGTGATACATCAAACATTAAAAGCTTCCCTAAACAGGGCTGCCTTCAGATGTCTTCTAAAAGTCTGGTAGTAGATAGGTAGCCGTGTTGGTCTGCCATAGTCAAAATAAAAAATTCCTTCCAGTAGCACCTTAAAGACCAACTAAGTTAGTTCTTGGTATGAGCTTTCGTGTGCATGAATTTCGTGTGTATCTGAAGAAGTGTGCATGCACACGAAAGCTCATACCAAGAACTAACTTAGTTGGTCTTTAAGGTGCTACTGGAAGGAATTTTTTATTTCTAAAAGTCTGGTAGTTGTTGTTCTCTTTGACATCTGGTGTCACATTCTTACAGGAGACCTAAGACGAAAGTACTGCAGCCTCCATAAATCAGTGCCCGCCACAACTCCATGACCCCATACAATAGCAATGCAAACCATCATGTCCAATTATCATACTTAAAGGAAGTTTGTTTTTTGTTTTAAATCAAGATAGGGAAGGATAAGGGGAATGCCCAGCAAAGTTGCAGAACTAAATAAAATGCCAGTGTAACAGTGTAAAATGCCAGTCTGCACTCGCATGTGTGGTAGTTACTTACATTCTATCCTCACCCAAGGAAAGTCCTTTTTTCGGAGTAAGGCATCCATTGAAGCATCTGTATCCCAGGTGAGTCCTTGCTTTTATCTCTGAAATTAATGATGCTTTCCATTGGGCCAGTGCAAGCTAAAGGGCTCTCCCTATGTGCATTTGAAGCAAGGCATCTGCACTCCTAAGCTAGACTCCGATGGATTTGTCCTCAGATCTAAAATTTTAGGATGTTATAGTTTTAACTCTGATTTTATCCTTTTCAACTCATTTTTAGTCTTATTTTAATAAGATATCTTGTACACCACTTAGAGGCGACTGTGTTTAAGCTGTCTACAAATTGTTAAAATAAACGAAGTACATCTTCAAATGTGTATATTCTCTGTGCACAGTTTTTTTTTTGGGGGGGGGTGATAAGAATTTGGTGGATGTAGAAACAGGTACAGTGGTACCTCGGGTTACATACGCTTTAGGTTACATACGCTTCAGGTTACGGACTCCGCTAACCCAGAAATAGTGCTTCAGGTTAAGAACTTTGCTTCAGGATGAGAACAGAAATTGGGCTTCGGTGGCGCGGCAGCAGCAGGAGGCCCCATTAGCTAAAGTGGTGCTTCAGGTTAAGAACAGTTTCAGGTTAAGTACAGACCTCCAGAACGAATTAAGTACTTAACCCGAGGTACCCCTGTACTTACCGTAAATATTATTATGTGCTTCTCAGTTCCCCGAGTAATGAGCGGTTCCAGGGGCAGTGCTTACCTGAGTTTGCTTTCCTTTGGAAAGCGAGATTTGGATTTATTTACAAGTGAGTTGAGCCTGGGTGACAAATCGCCTGAAATAATTGCTGAAATAATACCCCTTTGAAATAAAGGTTAATGGTAATGTAAATTCCTGAACAAAATAGTGCTAACTCTCTCATTCACAACCTGAAAATTCTGTTCCTTTGTACTGCACATAAAAAAAATAGAAATAAAGCTTGGTCGCTTGCTTTCAGAATACTGTGGGATTTTTGCTTCAAAGTACACCTACACTCCTCTGTTGGCT
The DNA here is from genome assembly GCF_965112155.1 of Podarcis liolepis. Lineage (NCBI taxonomy): Eukaryota > Metazoa > Chordata > Lepidosauria > Squamata > Lacertidae > Podarcis > Podarcis liolepis. The sequence goes on from NC_139555.1 coordinate 43,885,649, forward strand.
GCTTCCACCTAATAGGTACAGAAATAAACTTAATAGGGGAAAACAAGTTTCTGTATCTTTTTAAACCTCTCCTAAACTTATTGCACTGTGCCTTGGGTCTAGGCAACTAAGTAAAATTTTAATGGTCGCTTATAATGCACAAATAACTTCACTGAGAGAGAATTCAGTATTCTTTCCCCCTTTTCAAAAAATAGCAACATTGATTTATTTTTCTCTTTGGCAAGGGCAACTGAAAGTTGTAATCTCCTGCTCTGTGTTCTCTGAGTCCTTCATTTACTCTGCTCTTAAACTATCACCAATTAGGGTTACCCTGTTTCAAGAGCTTTTTTTGCAGAATCACCCCAAAAGTTGATGATCTTTTTTTGTGCAAACGCACAAAAGGTTGTCGAGCTTTTTGCAGAAAATCATTCTATAGATAGCCCTCCCCCCCGTCTATTACCGCCAAGCTGGAGTCGCCCGTGCACATTTTTTTTAAAAACACCACCACCAAAATCTTGGAGATTTGCTTTAAAATGTAAAATTCCCCCAGGATGGACTTGTAGGCCCACCGAAAGAGGACATGTCCAGGAATTCCCGGACGTATGGCAACCCTATTTCAACCCTATTTCACATGGACTGAGGATGGCTTGGCTGAGGCTAGCTAGTAAGACAATGGCAGAGACAATATTTGAATTGGGGGCATCTTGGTTCACTTAGCTCAGTTTCTTAACCACTTTGCTGTACCAGCTCTCTATCATGATGTGTTCTGGACACTTAAGGCTATAAATCTTGTGAATGGGCTTCAGTGTAAGATCATCTATTTAAGCCTTCCAGTACGAAGAGGTGCAGCTCAGTGAATCAGCACATATGGAATAATGAAGTTGATGCAAATTACTTTGGATCGATTCATAGCACAAAGGTGTATGTCCCTATGAACATAAGCAGTTTATGTGGAATCTATTCCAGACATGCATGCTTAAGAACCACCCACAAAGACTGATCAGTCGGTTTGATTCCCACATTGGGCAAAAAGGTTCCTGCATTGCAGGGGTTTGGACACAGACTTGCACCAATTTTGCATATGCTAAATACAGTACAGTGGTACCTCGGGTTACATACGCTTCAGGTTACAGACTCCACTAACCCAGAACTAGTACCTCAGGTTAAGAACTTTGCTTCAGGATGAGAACAGAAATTATGCAGCGTAGGCGCAGCGGCAGCAGGTGGCCTCATTAGCTAAAGTGGTGCTTCAGGTTCAGAACAGTTTCAGGTTAAGAACGGACCTTCGGAACGAATTAAGTACTTAACCTGAGGTACCACTGTACAGTATGTGCATTGAGTGATCTGTAGCAATGATTACTACAATTTAGATAGTATACAATACTTCTCACCATTGTTGGGAAGACTGTGACTGGCCTGTGTGGCAGCTCAGCCAGTAGTCCAGGTGCCAATTGCTGAATGTCACCTTCAAGGCCCCTCCTGCTCTTATTTTATCTTTAAACCGGGCTTGGACTTGAGAGCCCTTCAAGCAGAGGACGCCTTCAAATTGAGGCCTGTCCTCTGTCAAGTAAGGCACACCACCCAACTTTCTGGCCCTGTGTACAAATATTTATCTCTCAGCAGGGGTCAGCAAACTTTTTCAGCAGGGGGCCAGTCCACTGTCCCTCAGACCTTGTGGGGGGCCAGACTGTATTTCTTTGGGGGGGAAATGAATGAATTCCCATGCCCCACAAATAACCCAGAGATGCATTTTAAATAAAAGGACACATTCTACTCATGTAAAAACACGCTGATTCCCAGACTGTCCGCGGGCCGGATTTAGAAGGCGATTGGGCCGGATCTGGCCCCTGGGCCTTAGTTTGCCTTCCCATGTCTGAGAGTAATTCTTAAGAAATTTCTGCTTTGAATTCTCCCCCACCCCAAGTCACTTCACACATCCCTTGCATCTTTCCTGTGTCTAAGACCGAAGAGGTGCTTTCTACAATAGCTTCCAGATAAAATGAGACTTGAGGTGCTCATTGCTGTGCCTTGCCCAAACAGGAGCATCTTAGAGGCCCTTCAGTTTCACTTCCCTTTGACTCAAAAGTTCTGAGCTCTCTTGCCTCGGCACCAGGCACTGCTACTGCAGCGAGTCTCAGGGAAAGGGCATGAATGGATCGCTCTCCTGTATTTGGGGGGCCTCCTGCTCCTCGCTCTGCTGAGCGGGTCCCAAGACTTCCCCCCACAGGTTCTGGCATGACAACATCCCAGGGTGAGTGGGCCTTTGTTTTCTGCTTTGAATTTTGGGAAGTTGCAGTGCTTGCTCCCTGTTTCTTTGGGAAAGTTTACCTACTAGTGTGTCATCCTAAAGGCTAACAAATAAACTGTAAGAACTTATGCTTGAGCTTGCACGTCCCTCTTCCCTCCCATTCCTTTTTCCTTATGTGTCATATCTTTTTCGATTGTGAGCCCGATGGCATTTTAGAACTGATTTTTGTAAGTCATGTTGAGAGCCCTTTAGGCTAAAGGGCAGGGTATAAGCTTTTGTTGACTACCGTCCCATCTCCTCAGATGCATGAAATATTATCCCGAATTAGAGGCATATGCTGTATATATATGCACCATGGTTGCAAGGGGGATTTTAAACAGTGAGATCAGAAGGAAATGAAATGCAGGAAAGTACAGGTGGTGATTATTATGTTAATGCAATTATTACAGTCTCTACTTTTCTGCATTTCATTTCCTTCTGATCTCGTTGTTGAGAGTTCACACGCATACAGCCCTGTGTATATATTATCCAGGGGTTACTTGTGGGGGTGGATAGTGGCAGTGGAGCAGAGTGAGACAGCAATGAGGATAGGGAGCTCTGGGTCGGCCACAACAGCTGAGTGTGATTGTACCCAGAAGGGATAAGGCCAGTGCTGGATTAAACCCTGTGAAAGCCCCTAGGCAGTCAAAATTTTGGGGCCCCCACTCTAGTGGGATACCACTGAACTAAGAAAGCTTGATTGTAATTTTATTTCAAGATCAAATCAATATTATTTCGATCTGTTGTCTCAGGGCCCTAAAAGGCCTATAGACCAGTGCCTACTCTGCCTATTTGGAAATCCAGCAGTGGATGAGGTCATGGCTAGATTTATAATGGTGCAAATAGAGGGTTTTGAAGAGCAAAAAAAGAGGACACATTTGCCGACTTTTCACTATTCACTTTTCACTTTTCACTATGACAACTCTACCCATGAAAAAGAGGACATGTCCTGGAAAAAGAGGACATATGGCAACCTTAGAAATAGTGTAGTTCTACCACAGCCCATGCTTTGAGCTTTCTTTGGGGGAAAAGTAAGCTTCTACATCTAGTAGAAGGAAAGTTATAAAGCAAAATGTGCATAACCCTTCTGAGTGATCTCCATGAACAGCATGGCTGCTTCCTCCTTTCAGTATTTTAAGGCAGTGCTTTTTTCGGGGGGGGGGGTACCCCTGAACTTTTTGTGAATCTTTGCCCTTTTGTCCATTTAATGTATTTTCCCCGATTTAAACTATAAAATGGTGATTTTCTTGAGTGAAAATGAGAGTATTCCTAAACATTTTTTTTAAAAAAGCAATGCCTCTTTCCTTTGATGATTTTCTCTGTTATAATGTGCTCTCTACAAGTTATTTTCTCCAAATCAACTGCACAATAAGTTGCCTGGTCATTAAGAATTCACTGTACAGTTAACTTACTATGCAATGGTCTACCCGTCAACTCAGAAGTAAGTCTCTTAATGTTTAATGGGGTTAATTTATAAAGAGTGACAGTTAGGATGAAAGCTTATGTAATAATAAAATTGTTAAGATACCTATAAGATGTGTTTTCTTTACTCCAGGCATTTTCTGTGGGGGTGGGGCTTTATTTGGGGAACTGTATCAGGGACCCCAGCTGCCTTAATCTGGCCTTGATCCTAGGGGTCATAAGAGGGGCATCACAGTACTTCCTTTGGCAGATCCAGGTTCCGTTGCTTTCTTGCTGCCCTTCAGATTCCAGTGTCATTCCTTTAATAATAATAATAATAATACATTTTATTTATACCCCGCCCTCAGCCGGGCTCAGGGTGGCTAACACCAGTAAAATCACAATAAAAACAATGGGGGGGACACAATTTAAAATACAGGTTAAAATGCAATTTAAAATGCAGCCTCATTTTAAAAGTAGCCCATGGACCAAAACCGCAAGGGGAGGGAAAACATAAGGGTAAGACTGAGTCCAAACCAAAGGCCAGGTGGAACAGCTCTGTCTTGCAGGCCCTGCGGAAAGACTTTGTCAAGTCCCTCAGGGCCCTAGTCTCTTGTGACAAAGCGTTCCACCAAGTCGGGGCCAGTACTGAAAAGGCCCTGGCCCTAGTTGAGACCAATCTAACCACCTTGCGACTTGGGACCTCCAAAGTGTTGTCATTTGTGGACCTTAAGGTCCTCTGTGTGGCATACCAAGAGAGGCGGTCCTGTACGTACGTGGGTCCTAGGCAATGGAGATGTCATCTTCCAGAAATATCAGTTCCCTGAATGCTTTCTATCCCCCCCCTTTTTTTCCCTACAGGGATTTACACACTTGCTAAGCCAGCAAAACCTCCCCTGCCTCCCAAACCAGGTGAGTCAGTATGTTTCCTTTCTTCTCTTCTTCAGCCTCAGTCGTGCTTCTGCACTTGACAGGCTCGTGACGGTGTTCTCAGTATGCCAAGAAGATGAGACACAGGCTTCTTCCTAGCAGTGCCTTACAGATCTACAAGAGTTCTTTGCTCTTTCATAGCATTATATATGTTAACTATTTTTATTATTTTGGTCTATCAATTTTATTTATTTTATCGCATTTCTCCAAGGAGTTCCAGTTGATGTATGCCATTACTCTGCATCCCCGTTTTGTCCCCATAACAACAGTAGCAGCTGGCAGAGTGGCACAGGTGGGTCTACATTGCTGGCTTGCTTCCCCAATGCACTGCATCACTGCACGTTGCCAAGAAGGGGAGGGGAGGGGCAAGGCAGTGGGGAGCTCATCTTGGTGCCAGTACAGTATGGGGAGCATTGGATTGGCTCTGCCACTGCGCCTACTGCATCCTGAGCTCCCTGCTACCTTGCCCCTCTGCCCTCTCAGTGAACAGCAGCCACATGCAGTGTTGGGAAGCCAGGCCAGCAACGCAGACCCACCAGATGCTATTTCATTACAGTCCTATGAAGTTAGATGGAGAGGCAATGACTGGTTCCAGGCCACCCACTGAGCTTCATCTCTGAGTGCAGGCCCGTGCAGAGGGTTGGGGAGCAGCCAGGGACGTTCGCCCTCAGCCTCAGGGGGCTACGCTGGCAGGGGGGCCCTGCCAGGGGCCTGCTGGTCTTATGCTGTCATGCCAAGAAGGCCCGTACCTCCCAGCTGACCAGGGACTCACATCGCAGGCCTCAGACAAGCTCTGCCCAGGGCTGGCTAGGTGTAGATTTGAACCTTGGCCTCGCCACCTTTGGACTGACCCTGTGATCACTGCCCCATGCAGCCTTTCAGTTAAAGAGTGCAAGTCTTCCAATATGGAGGCTTTCATCGTGAGCCCCCAGACTAATGGATCAGTCTGGTACCCTTTTAGCTTATACATGTTTGGAAGGGTAGAGAGCAAGTGGCACAAGTCTCACTCTGAAGACAACTGAACACTGGTTAGCGCACGTAAATGTGCCTACCATGTGGCAGTGTGTGCTGCAAAGATGGCTCATTTTGCAGCTTGTATTATGTCCACTAGTGGCAGAGTTATTTTGGATGGTCCAGACTTTACTGGCTTCCATTCTAGCTGAGTGCTCTGGAGAATTCAAAGATCCAACTGATCACACCCTTTGACGATAAAGTCGCTTGACTTAGGAGTGATCTTGCCTCTGCACTTGCTGCAGCTCCTCTTGGAAGTACCCAATGACAGAATCGAGGATGTGTGTGTGGGATCAGTTTCAGCTGACACAACCAGCTGATGTGGACACGGTGCTGGTGGCCGTGTCCCTAGGCACTGGTCTTCTTGACCCCTGCCCCTCCTGGCTTATGAAATCTGTCAGAGGGGTTCTGACTGGTTGGGTCCAGTGTGGGGTTAATGCTTTGTTGCTTGAGGAGATGGTCCCTGCTGCCTTGAAAGAGGAAGGGGTGCAGCTGCTCTAAAGAAACAAGTTTGGACCACTTAGATGGGATCAACTATCAACCAGTTGCAAATACCCCCTTTTGGGAGAAGGTGATGTAGAGCAAGCAAGGCCAGACTTGGCCCTCCAGCTGTTTTGGGACTACAACTCCCATCATCCCTAGCTAACAGGACCAGTGGTCAGGGATGATGGGAACAGTAGTCCTAAAACAGCTGGAGGGCCAAGTTTGGCCATGCCTGATGTAGAGGCTAGTTGTGAGGCAGCTGTAAGCACTCTTAGATTCTGCAGATTATTTGGATCCATTCCAGCCTGGATTCAGTCCTGGCCACAGGCCTGAGATGGCCTTGGTTGCCCTGTTGCAGGGAGTAGGACAACCTTGTTCCTGCCTCTTCATCTATTGACCATGATATCCTTCTGAACAGGCTCTGGGAATCATATTTGTGTTGCAATGGGACACAGCCTGTAGAGTACCATTGGGAGTGTGCTTTTTGGCCCCCTGGAGGCAATGTCATGGGGTGCAACAGGGCACTATCCTATCTCCAGTGCTATTTAATATCTATATGAAGCTATTGAGAGCAGCGGTCATTAGGAGTTTTGGGGCAAGGTGGCATCAGTATTCTGATGACACACTGCTCTGTTTCTCCATAATTTCTCCAGTAGAGAGAGGCCACGCAGTCCCTGGACCTGTGTCTGGATGCAGTGGTGAGATTGATGAGGAAAATCAAATTGAGCTTGAATCCTGGAAAGATGGAAGCACTGTGGGTGAGCATACCCTCCAACATTTCTCCGATGAAAATAGAGACATTCCATTCCATAATGATAATTTTAATATTTATACCCCACACATCTTACTGGTTGCCTCAGTCACTCTGGGCAGCTTCCAATATACTGTATATAAAAACATAATAAAACATTACACATTAAAAAACTTCCCTATACAGGATTTCCTTCAGACAGCTCGGGGGTTGGATAACTCCACACCCTCCAACATTTCTCCAGTGAAAATAGGGGCGTCCTAAGGAAAAGTGGGGCATTCCGGGATCAAATCAGAAACCGGGACGGCTTCTCTAAATCAGGGATGTCCCTAGAAAATAGGGACATTTGGAGGGTTGGTTAATAGCCTACCCTGGACAGGGTTGCCCTCCCCCTTGTTTTGCATTTTTGCAGTTTAGGATGCTTCTGGATCCAGCTTTGTCACTGGAGCCCCAGGTAGCCTCAGTGGCTAGAGGTGCCTTTTACCAGCTGCAATTGGCACAACAGCTACAGCTGTTCCTGGTCCGGGAAAGTCTGACCGCAGTAGTTGGTGCTTTGATTGCTTCAATATTGGATTACAGCAGTGCACTCTGTGTGGAGCTTCCCTTGCTCTTGATTCTGAAGCTGTGCTAGCGCCAAGTGCTGCAGCACAACTGCTGACAGGAGTGAGACTGTCAGTATATAACACCCCTGCTCAGAAACCTGCAATGGCTGCTGGGACAAGTTCAAACTGTGTTACTATTAGCATATAAAGCTTGGGGCCAGTTTATCTGCATGATCACTTTATATATGCTCACTTGACCACTTAGATTTGTGGAACTTGCCCTTTTAGAGGTGCCATATCATATTCATCCTGCATTTCTCCGAATTCGATCTTTATGTGTGGCAACATCCACACTTTGGATCTTCCTTGTCTATGGACGTCAGGCAGGTGCCTTCACTGTACGCTCTTTGGTGCCTGCTAAAAGCGTGTTGTTGTTTTTTAAAGCAAACCTGCCCAAATATGTAGGATGCTGACAAATGTTTTTCCCCCTGCTTTTAGTTTAGTTTTGCTTTTAAATAATGTTTGAATGTTTTAAATAGTTGTTTTAAACTTTTGCCTTTACTTATTATTCCATTGTGTTATCCTTTTTGCAAGCTAGCTGCTTTGAGTTTGCAAAAGTTTGTTTGCTTTTAAATCAAGTGCTATGTAAATTCCATTAAACAATAAAATAAAATAAAAGAAAGAAAGAAAGTTGACCCACCTGAACAATTTGTTGCATGTGACTACCACTGAAGTTATTTAATACAAATGTTTTCATTTTAGGTGAACTCAGCAATTAGACTCCACTCAGGGGCAGTCTTAAAATAACCTTATTGTGTTTCTTCAGAACTGGACTTCGTTTCTATAAACATTCTAATCCCAAGTTAATGATCTTTTTACTTCTGGTTAGTTGCTGCTGCTGATGTCAGCAGCCATCACCTTCCTGAGCTAGTTGTAGTTTGCTTTGTCAGAGAAACACTTTGCTGATCAAATGCCCGTAACTTGAAGCAATGAAGCGAGCCTTGGGCACTGTGTCCCTTAGGCTGAAGAAAAGAATTGACGGTGCACTTTGTAAGTGACCACAATATGACTGACTTTCTGCCAGATGAACTTCCAATATAATCTGCTTATCTTGTGCTTTATTGCTGCTTTGGTCCTGCATTTGGTTATATGTTATGTGCTTTGCAAAAAAAATTCCCCCCCAAACCTGGATTCCCAGTGCCCAAAAGAAAAATTGAAGTGATCCAGTGCTTTGTACTTTAAGCAGATAATTCCTTTTCTATATTGCATTTCTCCATGTATGGCAATAAGATATAACCCCTTTTGCTTCTGTATATTCTAACGCTGCTTTGATACTTTATTTTAGAAATTAGTGCAGGTTGTACTTCAGGGTAAGGGCGAAGTTTGGTTTGGTTTGCTTTTAATGTGAACTAGGACAGTGTTCTGCTAACAAGTCCCATCGCCATGAGGATTTCTGCTTGGGCAACGGGATTCCCCCCCTCCCCCTGCGTGCACCCCATGCCCTCCCCAAATCTGCCTCAGAGGTTTGTGGGAACTCCTCAACTGATTTAAGGGGCACAAAGGGGGAGGAGAGGGAGAGAATGTTCTGTTGCGCAACCAGAAGTCCTCACCCTGATAGAATGTTCACCTTAGCGCTGCATTGAGTTACACCCATAATTTGCACTTCAAGAAACAGTATGTGAACTGAAAAACACAGCTGTCCCTCAGCATTCACACTTCTCTTTTTGGATGCAGCTAACCAGGCAAAAACCTTTCCAAAAATATATAATAATAATGACATTTATTTATTTATTTATTTATTTATTTATACATACCCCACCCATCTGGCTGGGTTTCTCCAGCCGCTCTATATAGAAGTGAAAATAACATACGAAAAAATGCATTACAGCAGGGGAAATTGCAGGCAAAAGTGTGTATATTGGGGAAAATTCCATACATAAATGTGTATACTTTGAGAAATGTGCACTAAAACTCTGATGAATTTTCATGAGGACTTGTTTTTTTGTGTTTTTTTAAATCCACACAGATAGGCTGATGTGGAAATGTGGTGAACTCAATTGATTGGGAAAATGAGAAACTGAGATAAATCCAAACTGACAAATTCACCCACCCTGTTTTCCACTTCAGTTTCTTATGTATTGGAGTGTAATGTTTGTATTTATCTAATCACTTGGGAAGTGTGTTAGTTAGCAGAAGGGGATCCAATAAGAGGCCTGCTGAATCAGACCAAAGACATGCTGACTGATCAGGTGCCCATAGGAAGCCAATAAGCAGGATTTTCTCTACTGGTTATTGACTGAAATAGATGCAGGATTTCACTTTTTCCTTCTGGCCTAAGCCACATAAAGGGGCGTGGAATGTCTTTGCTAAAGAAAAAACATTCTTAACAGCAACAATCTAATTTGGTACCCCCATTGCTGTGGAAAGGCCCAACTGTACAAGCAAGGCAGCCATTTGTTTGAGGCACCAGTGAAGCACAACACCATGTGAAAGTGCCGTCATGGTGAAGCCTCTGATAGCATGCACCTGAATTTGACGTTGCAAGGGTTCCTGGGACAAAGCTCTTTCATCCTCTGTGGGAGTCACTTGGGGCAGCAAAGAGCCTTGAGCTGGTCCTGGTCCAGCGGTTCTCAAAGGGAGAAATGGCAAGTGTGGCAGGAAGATTCAAGGACAATCAAACATTTCTGTGTAATATAGTATAGTATTTCATTTTTCAAAATATGGATAGATATTATATTATGTAAATCAAGCACTGCTAGGAGTTGCTTACTTTTTGGTTTCCAATGTATTTCTAATCAATAAAAAGATTGGTGTGGCATGAGCAAATTTTCTCTCTGAAAGTGTGGCCCAGAGAAAAACATTTGAGAGCCACTGAACTGGTCAGACTGTGCATAGCAAGAAAGCAGAATGCTGGAATTGTGCTACTGTATTCAAGGGCAAGCCTTGAGAAATTCAAAGCTCAGCTTTTCAGACCCACCCAATGGATTTTCTAATTTGACTCAAATAGGCTGTAAATAATTCACACAAAAAAACCCTGAGTCTGAGTGGCTTGTTTCCATTTTCAGAGTTAACCGTTCTTCTGTTTTTAGATTCACCCAACAGTTTTGACGATGATGACGATTATGATGATGGGGGTTTTGTGACTGAAATGACTCCTGCAAGTCAGACAACACCTTTGGCAGACAGAAGAGGCATGGATGCTAAGAAAGGTGCGGAAAATACCTCAGTCTTCTAGTCTTCTTTAGCATGCATGGTTATTAGTGAGACATTCATTTCAGCTTGTGATATTTATGAACTACACAGTTAGAAAGGCTGGAGAGATCCTGTCTCAGCAAATGAGTCATAGAGCAAGGACAGAGAGCCAGAAGTTGGTAGACTCTATTCCCAATAGTGAAAATCTGGACAAAGTTGTTGAGCTCCCCCTTCCCCCCCTTTTTATTGTCATTTTGGGACTTTTCCTGAATTGTCCAGGCTTTCCCGGACATTTTGCTGATTCAATAAAAATCCACCCAGATGCCATTTTTCTGAGCGATTCCCAGATGTGTCTGGGGAAACCCAGGCGCATGGCAGCCCTAGTAGACACCATCTGCCACCATCCCTGTCCGCAGGCACACTGGCTTAGTACTGATGAGTGTTGGAGTCCAAGCACTTCAGGAGGGACACAGGAGGTTCTCCATCCCTGCCATAGAGGTTCCATGGTAACCCCCAACAGAACACAAATGAGCCCCAAATGAGCATCCTTACTTCTTGTGGCAATGAATTCCATACATTTATTCAGCATTGTCTGAAGAAGTACTTCTGTTCTTTCTCTCAGCCTTTCCTTTTACAAATCCTGGACGATTTTAAGCAAACAAAATCAAAACAGTTATTCAGAGCCTTTGTCTGATTGTGCGACCATTGTGTCATGCTGCTTCACCCCCCCCCACCGAAGGAAGAGTCTCTAAGTTTAGCTATTCTTTTTCTCCTCATTTCTGTCTTCTATATTAAAGATCTCTGTTCCCTCACACACAATTATAATGGCAGGAGGAGAGGAACCAGACTATAGTCAATTCTAAATGTGTCTGGAGTCTAAATTCTAAATGTAGCTTATTTCACTCAACAGAAGCTGCTGTTTGTCAAGCAGCTAGTGTGAAACATGAGCTCCTGGACAAATGGGACAAAGGCTGCCCCATTAAACTGATGCCCTCTTCTTACAGTGCAGGAGTACCCTTAAACTTCACCAGCTCTCCCCCACTGAGCTGCCTTCAAGAACTGAGCTATGCCCAATATGGTGTGTAGAGGGAGCTCCACCTGCTCACACAGTTTGAAACTTCAGTGAAACTTCTTAGGGTCCAAATTAGAATGTGGTCAAAGCATTACATTAACCGCAAGCTCTTACAGACTCATTTTAAAATTGTTGACTATTCAGCTTGAAACTGACACATTTCACAAGAGAGGAATGCCTGGCTATGTCCCTCTACTAACTTGTCGAATAGTTGGTGGATTTCATCATGGTGGAGTGAGGAAAAGGGGAGTGATTCTGCATATTTCATGCACATTAGCAGTTTTATCGACTTTGTATGTTTGTGGCGTGCTCTCTGTTTCTAATCCCAAACTCCTGAATTTGTACTGTGTAGTCGTTGATCCTGGATACAGCCCAAGCTATTCAAGTATCAATGCCCTTCCTTCTGATGAAGCGACAAGCAGTTCAAATCGTGGTATGTATTCCAAATGGCATCTAGATGATGTGTGCACTCAACCCTATCTTACTGCTGGGCTAAATATAATTTCTTTTAACATAAAGGGCTTAGCCTTAGGGGAAACTTGCAAGTATCAGCAGGTACCTTGGGAAAGAGCTGGCATGGCTGCTCTTCAGGAGACCCACCTCCAAGCTCCTGAGATGGATTGGTTGTGAAAAGACTGGTGGGAGTGAGCATTGGGCACAGGGGGCTCCGCCAAATCTAGGGCAGTAGCAATCCTCTTGCCAGAAGTAACTCACAGATGTGAATCAGAGACCCTTCATGGAGGTCCCAGTATCTACATGGATGAGAATAATTATCTCTTAATTAATGGTTATACTCAAAAGACTGAGGGTCCCTTGGGTTTGACACCATTCATGCAAAGGTCGCACAATTACAGAACACCACTATCATTTATGGGGAAGACTTCAATTAAATCCTTAATTTTATTGAGCAAGATCATATACAAAGAGGGGACTTTCCAAGCAAAGGAGGCACCATGTGTTTCCACAGATAAGTACAGCCTTAGAATGTGTGATGACTCAGCTAAATTGTGCTTCAAGGTTTTATGTATACACAGCTGGGTCAAAGCAAGGCTTTCCCCCCTTACATCTGTGTTGGTTAGCTTTTGTGTAACCAAATGCACAATAGATCCCATATTAATCTCAAATCATAGCTCACATTTAACACACCCATCCTCAACACCCTGGTTGTGCCTCACATTGGAAAGTTAGCTCCACACCATGTAGGAAGGTGGTCTATATCTTATGGTTGGAGGTTGCAGTAAAATAATTCTTGGAGCACAATAATAAACAGGCAGTAAAACTCCTCTGGGACAGGGGTGGCAAATCTTTGCCCGCCTCCCCCACAGTGTTGTTGGACTCCAGCTCTCATGAGCCCCAGCCAACATGGTCAGTGGTCAGGGATAATGGGAACTGGAATCCAACAACATCTGGAGGGCCATGGATTAGCAGAACCGATGCAAGAGATTGCGCCACAAGACCCATTCCTCCTCCCCCCCATTTTTGCTTTGTGAGAGCATCACTGGAGGTCTCTTGGCCACCACATCGTCCCACCTCACTGAGGAAGGGCCAAAGGAGTCCTTCCTCAGAGTGATGTATTCTGGGATAGATGGGCAGGAGAACACTGCTGCTGCAGTAGCTGGAAATGTCTACATTTAGTAAAACGTTTAAACAGTATTTCCAGCTGCTGCAGCAGCAGCAAAACACATCACTGGTCAGAGGCCCCAATTTCTTTGGGGGGCCTCCCCCCAAGTCCAAAGACCTCCTGAGGAGGCCAAGCACGGAGCTGAGCATGGCCACGGAGGAGAAAGAGGCTGGAAGCAGCTCCTGAATAATATATGAGGTGCTGGAATCTGGGGGGGGGGGGGATGGGGATGGAAGTGTGGGGATTGGGTTATCAGATGATCTAGATGCAACTTGGACTACCCTGATTGTGTTCCACCTGCAAATCAGAAGTGTTATGTGTGACACATGCTTTTTATCCATAGATAAATACATTTTTGCTTTGGCTTTCCTTTCCTTTTTCCTTTCGGTCCTCTACCCCCCTTTACACACACACACACACACACACGTAAGAGAGAAATGGGGAGGAGGGAAGGGCCTAATAGGGACTGCCAATAGATTAACAATAAAATGCAAATAATATTTTTTTAAAACCCCACATTCATTTCCTCACAAGCCTGCTTATGTTTAGTTTGTTACTGGGAAAAGCTGTTTCACGAAAACGTAAGAAGAGTCCTAGCGGATCAGACTAAATATCTCTTTAGTTTAGCATCCTGACTCCCACAACGGCTAAGCAGGTGGCTCTGGGAAGGTCACAAGCAGGTAATGAGTGCAACATCTCTCTCCTGTTCATGGTCCTCAGCAACCGGTATTCAAAGGCATCGCCTCCATTTTCCTCTAGCGTCAGTGGACACAGAATTGGGAATTTTGATATTATTGTAGTATCTCATCTTTGCTGATCTACGGCATAAATCCGATCTCATTAATTTAGCCACTTAACGTTAAAATATGAGCATATTCTTAAGCAGCTGCTTTGGATATCCTACATCACTTCTTCCAATATTTATACAGTGTAAATTCTCACAGGTGTTTCATTGTTTACATAACTCTATTAAATCTGCAATTAGGTTCACAAGAAGGAGTCACCAGACAAACCCACACAAGGAGCAAAAAGGAGTCACCAGACAAACCCACACAAAACCAGACCATAATTCTGTCTCATTTACGCTGGTATAAAGAGCAATAATCTTTATAGCATTGTATAATTTTACACTGCCATGGGGTTCAGGCTTCAGTTCAGTAGAACAACTCATATTTTGTACGTGGATGGCCCCCAGTTTCAGTCAGTGGTACTTCCAGTTACCATTTCCTGATATGTCCAGTTAGAACCACTGCCTGGTTGAGACTCTGGAGAGCTGCTGTCAGTCAGAGTAGACAGTACTGGATGAGATAGATGGTGTAACTTGATAACAGGCAGCTTCCTAAGTCCCACACAGCACAGACTTTCTCCTTTGCAAGATCACTTAGATCCCCATGATCATAATAGGAAGGAAAAGATTCAGGATCCTCCCACCCAGTTTCATGACCATTACCTTTCTTAGTTTTGATTGTTGGGGAGCAATTACTTCTTTGTGGGCTCTAAATTATTTCTATATGACTTATAAAATTCCCCACTTCCTCCCACCAAACTCTTATTTCCTCTGCTTCTGATTCCCACCCATCCCTTTTTACAGTCTACATGTTCTTTCTCATACCCCTTAGTTTTCTGACACTATTACGTACTTCAGTTTTCTAATGGATTGGGACTCATACACATAACTCTCCCAGTAGGTGGCAACCCTCTCCCAACAAGTGAATTGGATTTGCTACGTGGAATTGCGGGGTGGAGGTGGGGGAGAAGTTGCAGAAATCAGAGAATCAGAGAACACTGTGTACCATAATCAGCTGTAGGGCTTATGGTTACTATGCAATACCAGGTTATAGCCAGTCAAGTCATCCAGGAGGCTAATCACATTGGCCAGACGTAGTAGTATTTCTAGATAGCATCTTTTGACTCTTGAAGCTTACAATGACAAATACAGTTCCTCTCATATTCATTTGCCTTGGTTGTATAAAATGTATGTACATTCCTTTTAGATTGGTCCAACTGTCCTCAACAGCAGCATTAACCAAGCATAAAGCAAAATGTTTTAGATGGTTTAGTACTGATTTACCCTCACCTTCAGCATTACTTTTTCAACATGAAAAGATCTAATATTTTGAGCCTTTTCTTACATAACAGGTAAAAATAAAAAATAAAATTTAAATAAAGGAGCATTGTCCAGACTCATTTATGTTGTTTCCCAATTTATGTGGTTCCTTTTTCAGTTGAGGTGGCCCAACCTAGGCACAGAGACAGCTTGTCTCCCCCTGGAATTCAGAATAGAATTTGGCAACCTTGCTGTGATTGTGCACAAACACATGCACACTCACTATTTCACTCACACGTTACATGACTTTGACCCCCTTTGTTATTCATTTGAAAAGGGGAGGTCACCATTTGTTCCTTCTGTTTATTTATTTTTTTAAATGTTGCAAATAAAACGCTCCCACTAATCTTCACTTCTACAGCTCCTGCCAATGCTGAGTCTCCACAAAGGAAAAACAGCAGAAGAATTCATGTCTCCATCCTTTATGTCTTGGTAGCCATCTGCTTTGTGATGTTGTCAGCGCTACTCGTCTTGGTCCTGGTGAAGTGTAAGTGATGCACTTTGGATGAAAGGAAGTCTGTATAAATCAGAAATGCGGATTGTGTTGAATCCCAACTCCCATCAGCCCCAGCCAGCATGACCAATGGCCAGGGATGGTGGAGTCCAACGATATCTGGAGGACTGTAGATTGATTCCCCATCTCTGGTGAAAATGGAAAATTGGAATTGTCAGAAACTGCAGGGGTTAGAAATGGGGACCCACAAATCCAGGCATACTGCCCTGTATGGAAAACTATCCATGAGGGATAGCTCAGACGGTAGAGCATGAGATTCTTAATCTCGAGGTTGTGGGTTCAAGTCCCACTTTGGACAGAGATTCCTGGATTGCAGGGGTGCCTTCCAACTCTACAATTCTATGATTCTATCATGGCTATAATTGGTTCCTGGGGTTGCATGAGTGATAACAGTCTGTTCTAACCTTTCTCCCATTGGCTTTGTTCCTAGTACTGTTCCTCTCACCTGGCTCCCACTTGTGAGTGGCTCAGCTTTGAAAGCGATTTCTAAAACACTTTTTTTAAAAATCAGATTTTTGAAAATGCTTATGTTTTTTAATGAATAAAATCTGATACTATGTTTCTTTATGTAGCAACATTTATATTCCGCATATCATATCTATACCGAAGTGGTTTATAGCTCTCAAAGGCAACCCACTTAAGAAAATGTGATACTAATAAAAACACATTGCAATTAATGCACATTTAAATACTGCCACCTGTTAAGTAACCAGAACAGTTCTCAAATCCAGGTATCAGATTACTGCTCTCCAATGCACTCTCCCTTCCAAGCCACCCTGAACTGGAAGAAGCCAGTGATAAATGCATCCCAGTGACCTAGCATCTGCCGCCTTTGCCTAAATCTGCTGCTACTGCCACTGGAAAGGTCTAAAGAACAAATCCCTTGGCCCAATTGAAGCATATTCATCATATGGATGAGGGCCATCAGATTATATGCAAGGATATGGTTCAAAGCAAGGTTTATTTTGACAGCACAACAAAAAGTAGAAAAACTACAAAAAAAATCTAATTTTCTTTCTTCAGACTCTGGACTATCAGAGGAGATACAAGCTCTGCACTTGAACCAATCAGAGATGCTGCTGAGAGGTAGGTAGTATGGCTCTTTAATATGTAAAGTGGAGGCTGAGATGTCCCACAATGGCTGTGCAGGGCAGGGTAATGGCCCCCAGCACAGGCCCCAGTCATGCTGGACTGCAGTCGCCACTCAGCGGCAGCTGATAACCGGTACTTGTGGCATCACCACTGACAGTCTGAACTCTTAATGCACTACTAGATCAATAGCAAAGCAGGAATGGCAGCCTATGGCCCTAACACACTGATTTTTTGGGTGGACATTTTGATTTGTCTTTCAGTGAAGAAGGACCTGGATGATGTGCAGGCGGCACAAAAGATTATGGAAAGAACCATAAGCAACAACTTCAGTGAACTGCAGGATGTCACAGGTGAGACATCCTTGGAAACGTTATTTATCTTGATTATTTTCCTTCTGGCCTGGTCATCCTGGGGGTCTAAAAACATAGAAGTCCCAGGCAGTGCCATCATTAGGAAGGTAGGAGAGAAGGGAGAATTCCTATTGAACCGTGTAGTAGCAAAAGGGAAGGAGAAATCCAGTTCTGCCCACATTATGATCTGAGCAGTTGCAATTCACCAGGCAATCCACGTTGGGCTTCCTCTGCCTAATCCAGAATAGGGGGAAGCAGTGGCACAATATGTGTTGGCAGCTCCCAGGGCATGTCAAAGTTGGTGCCCCCTAACCTAATTGTGGGCGTCATGTGGGCCACGGGTGGACTTGGCTGTGCCCCTGCTGCAGCCGCTCATCATGGAGGTCCCCTGCCAGCCACTGCATTCCCCTCTCAGCTCAGCGAACTCCCGGTGGAAGAAGCGACTGGCACTCCTTGGCAGGCTTGGCAGCACCCCAGCAGCACCGGAGCCACAGCTGCTGCAGGCCTAGGAGAAGGGTAGTGGAGAACAGGCCAAAGCGCCAAGTGTAGCCCTTCCGCAGCCATTTCTCTTTGGCCGCACAGCGCAAGGGCGGGCACTGGCAGGTCTCAGGTGAGTGGGTGGCTCTCTTCCCT
Organism: Podarcis liolepis; assembly: GCF_965112155.1. Classification (NCBI taxonomy): domain Eukaryota; kingdom Metazoa; phylum Chordata; class Lepidosauria; order Squamata; family Lacertidae; genus Podarcis; species Podarcis liolepis. The sequence goes on from NC_139555.1 coordinate 43,903,614, forward strand.
GCTGGGGAAGGACTGGTGTGGGCTGGGGAAAGTTCAGGTTCCAGCTGGTGGGAGTTCCACCCAGGTGCAGGCATCCCTTTGCCGGCTGTGAGAAGGAGGTGTCGCCGCAGCCCTGAAGGCCCAGTCCGGGTGCAGCTTTTCTCCCCATGACTTCGGAACATGGCAGCCCATCGACAGGCTTAATTGCCGGCTGCTGCTGCTGCTGCTGCTGCTGTATATTCTGAAGTCCCCAAGTAGGGTACAGTGTTAATAGAGTGTTGCACTACATTTACTTTGTAGAATTCATCTGTAGCAGCAGAAATTACTCTCATCCATGCCCAAAGGACTGGAAGACTAAAGAGAAGAACTGCTATTACATTTCAGAAGAGGCGAAAAACTGGACCGATGCTCTGTGGCAGTGCATTTATAATAGGGCTTATTTGGTCAGCATTTGGTCTGATGATGAACAGGTTAGTCTTCCTACATCATCATGATTCAGAATGGACAGACATGCCCATTTTTGTTCCTGACAGTTTCTCATTTTCCCCAGTCTTTTAAGTTTAATTCTGCACATTTTCACATCAGTTTATGATTTCTTTTTTAATCTCCATGAAAATTTATCAGAACTACAGATTTTTGGGTGCAATCTTCCATAATATACACATTTTAGCAAACATTTTCTTCTAATACAATGCAATTTTATATGGTCATTTTAATCAATAGATGCATTTTATGCACAAATAGGATGCATTTTTATACACAATATTTCATTGTAGAACTGCAACACAAAATTCAGAGAAGTGCAAATTCTGAAATATAGCTATGTTTTGGTTCACCTTTTGTTTCAGGAAGTGTGAATTAAGTATGTTCACATTACAATGCAAACTGAACCCAATTTCTTGCCCATTCCTATTGATCAGGTGGAGCACCATTCCTTGTGAGGTATTTTCCATTAGCATGGTGTTCCCTGGGTACTATTAAGAAAGCAAGCTTTTTTGGGGGGGGGGAGCCACAACAGCTTTTCCTAGTAAGCTAGTTCCCTTCAAAAATGATTCTATTTTCGCCCTCCAAAAATTTTATTGCCAAAATTTATTTCCTTAGCTTTCACTGCCTCCAGACACACCTTGAGGGCATTTTGGTACAACACTTCCCCTGCATAGTCTGACTCTACAGGGGTACCTCTAGTTACAAACTTCATTCCAGAGGTCCGTTCTTAACCTGAAACTGTTCTTAACCAGAGGCGTGCTTTCGCTAATGGGGCCTCTTGCTGCCGCAGCGCCGCCAACACACGATTTCCGTTCTCATTCTGGGGCAAAGTTCTCAACTCGAGGTAACTCTTCCAGGTTAGCAGAGTTGTAACCTGGAGCGTTTGTAACCCGAGGTACCACTGTACCATTCAAAAGAAGTATTCCAATATTATAGATTAGTGGCAAGAAATATGCCCTTCCTTTCCTTAACCATCTTTCATTGTAAATGTGTCCCTCTGATTTCAGTGGCATTTTGCCTTCTACTTGCTCATTAGTGAGGAGAGGGGGGTGGCCTGAGGAGACCTCTGTAGGCTGGATTCAGATGCCTTGAGGTCTGGACCTGGGTGATGGTCAGAAGCTCCACCACCCTTGTTCAAATTGTTAAGTCGTGGGTTGACATAGCAGCCGGCACAGCGATTTCTTCAAGTAGCTCTTTATTATGGTAAGCTGGAATAGAACTGACAGCGAACAGCTCAGCCGGCCTGTATTTATAGGCAGCCAGCTGTCAACATTGTAACCACAACAGCCCAGAGTTCCCGCCTAAAATAACTGCCGCGGACCTGAGTGAAAACTATCTACAGACCTGAGTGAAAACTATATACAGTATCCCCCTGTTGGCCCAGGGTGAAACTACACTACATAACACCCCTCCCCACCGAGATAAGGCGTTAGTTACAATCGTAATGGTTTCCTTATATACAGCACTACGCGTAATGGTTCCATTAAGCACAAAAGCATATCGGTTACATTTCCCATACTTAGACCAACAGTGATACCTGTCCAACAACATAGTCCTTTAAATAAGTTGGGCGCTTGGAAACTCTGCCAGACCGCCGGGGACTGGTAGCCAAGTCCGGAGGGTGACACAGTTCTCGCTGAGGCTGTGGTGCGACCCTAGGTGGCGTTGGAACCAACTCCCCTGGATCCGCTGCTGTGGGTGGAGCCTCCGCAAGTGGAGTGGTCTGAGTCTGTTCTGAAACGGCTTGGTTCGGCTCCACGCTGGCAGTTTGCGAGGGAGGTGTAGGTGGGGCCTCGCCATCTGTACGTGTCTCTTCTGGAGCCGCAAGCGCAGTTGGGGGCACCTCGGTAGTGTCCAAGTCCCCAACCCTGCGCCTAAGCTGGTCTATGTGCCGTCGCCACAAGCGTCCGTCTTCGAGTGCCACCTGGTACGAGCGAGGTCCAGTGACTCCCACTACTGTGGCTGGCACCCAAGGGATGTCCCCCACATAGTTCCGGGCAAAGACCTGGTTTCCTGGGACAAATGACCGTGGTGCGTTGGCACAGCCTGGGGGTTCAGCCACGGCAAAGTCTGGGTGTAGCCGGTCGAGCGGTGACCTGAGGCGGCGGCCCATAAGCAGTTCAGCAGGACTCCTCCCTGTGGCCGCATGAGGGGTGATGTGTTGCACGAACAAGTATTCGGCGACCCGCTCATGCCAGTCTCCCCGGTCCAGGCGCGCCAGTGCCTCTTTTGTCGAGCGCACCATTCTTTCCGCTTGCCCGTTGCTGGATGGATGAAAGGGTGCCGTTAGGGCATGGCGGATGCCCAGTCCCAAAAGATACCGCTCAAACGTGCCTGACGTGAACTGCGGTCCGTTGTCAGAGACAAGGACATCAGGACACCCATGCGTTGCAAACAGGCCTCGCAGCACCCGGATGACAGCTTCGGTAGTGGTGGAGGGCATCAGGGCGACCTCCAGCCATTTGGAATAGGCGTCCACCACTACCATAAAGGTCCGGCCGTGAAAGGGGCCAGCCAGATCGATGTGCACCCTCGACCAGGGTGTCTTTGGCGTCTCCCAGGTGTGTCCCTTAGCTGCCGGTGGTGCAGGCCTCGACTCCTGGCACGCTTGACAGGCGGACACCCAGGCAGTGATGGCATCGTCCATATTAGGCCACCAGACGTAACACTGAGCCAACGCCTTCATTTTGACAATTCCCGGGTGGCCAACGTGCAGAGCCTCCAGGACGCGCTGACGGAGTCCCTGGGGAATCACGACGCGGTCTCCCCACAGCAGGCAGCCACGATGAGCTGAGAGTTCATGTTGTCTGGTTGCGAAGGGCTGGAACTCCGATGCAAAAGGCCCTTGTGGCCACCCCCTCCACACCCAGTTGAGCACCCGGCTGATGGTGCGATCCTGGGCAGATGCGGAGGCCACAGTGGCAGCCGATACAGGCGCTGCAGGAAGATCCTCAATCAGAAGGAGCGATGAAGCTGGAGCCGGGTCTTCCACAAATGCTGGAAGAGGGCAACGGCTGAGGGCGTCGGCATGGCCCATCGATTTCCCCGGGCGATGGATGAGCCGGTAGTGGTAGGCAGCCAGGAAAACAGTCCATCGCAGCATGCGTGGTGAGAGGACCGGTGGAGTTGGACGATCACTGGCGAGGAGGCCCAGGAGTGGCTTGTGGTCAGTGATGAGGTCAAAAGTCCTGCCATAGAGGTATTCATGGAACCTCTTCACTCCAGCCACAAGTGCCAATGCCTCCTTGTCGAGCTGGCTGTAATTCCGTTCCGTCGGAGATAGTGTCCTGGAAAAGTAGGCGAGCGGTGCTTCTCTACCATCTGGAAAACGGTGACTAAGGACAGCACCGATGCCAAAAGGTGAGGCGTCGCAGGCAAGGACCAGCGGCCTGGATTCACTGTACTGTACCAGCACACTGTCTGAAGAAAGGAGAGCCTTGACCGCGTTGAAGGCCGCCGTCTCCCGATGACCCCAGGCCCAAGGTGTCTTAGTGCTAAGGAGTCGGTGAAGTGGCTCAGCCACTGTGGCTTTGTGGGGCAGGAACATGTTATAAAAGTTCAGCAGCCCCAGGAATGCCTGCAACTCCGTTTTGTTCTTTGGGGTGGGGGCCTGCTGGATAGCGCGGATCTTGGATGTGGTTGGATGAAGACCGGAGGCATCGATAAGATAGCCCAGGAACTCTACCTGTGGAACGGCGATCTGGCACTTCTCCCTCTTTACCTTGAGCCCGGCCTCCTGGAACCTGGTCAGCACGGCACGGAGGCGCTCGAACAGCTGCTGGTGTGAGTCTGCAGACACCAAGACGTCATCAAAATATGGTACCACGCCCGGAAGCCCTTGCAGGAGACGCTCCATAAGGCTTTGGAAGATGCCAGGAGCCACACTCACCCCGAACTGCAACCGGCAGCAACGGAATGCCCCCCGGTGGGTGACGATCGTCTGGGCTTCAGCAGTGGCATCATCGACTGGCAGTTGTTGATAGGCTTGGGCAAGGTCCAGCTTAGCGAAAACCTTACCCTCACCCAGGGAATGCAGCAGGTGTTGGACAACAGGAACCGGATAAGCGTGCTGCTGAAGTGCCTTGTTGATCGTGCACTTGTAGTCAGCGCAGATTCTCACCGACCCATCTGGCTTGACAGGCGTGACGATGGGGGTTTCCCACTTTGCGTGGTCAACCGGCTCCAAAACTCCTTGGGCGATCAGTTTGTCCAGTTGTTCGTCCACCTTAGCCTTGAGAGCAAAGGGAACCCGGCGTGGCTTTAGCTTGATGGGGGCGACTTGTGGATCAAGGCTAAAGGAGATGGGCGTACCTGTATATTGGCCCAAGGTGCCGTCAAAAACCTCGGCAAAGTCTTTGACCAGACCCTCAGTCTCTGCGTTAGAGATGCAGTTGATGCCGGTGACTTCCAGGCCGAGGGCATCAAACCAGTCTAGCCCTAGGAGGCTTGGCCGCTGACCTTCGACCACCACCAACCGGAGCAGGCCCGAAAAATCCTTGAAGGCGATCCGGAACCGGCCAACGCCTACCACGGGAATGTCGTTTCCCTGGTAGTCTCTCAGGTGTACGTGGTGAGAGTCGAGTTGCCTTTTGGACACTCTGGGTACCAGTCTTTTGATGGTGCTCCATGACACGATGGACAGGGCAGACCCGGTGTCGATCTCCATGTCACATGGAGCTCCTTCAATGAGCACCGTGACGTTCAGCTTGCGTCGCGTAGGCGAGTCGGTTTGGCCAATCGTGGTTCCAGACGGGCAGCGGCAGTTGGTGAGAGCGAAACAACTTTCCTTGGCAGACTGGAGTGAAGACTTGGACTTGCGAGTCGATGAAGGGGGGGTGTCAGACGGAGCCGATCGGCAGACCTTAGTGATGTGGCCCCTTCTGGAACACTTCCTACAGATGGCGTCTCTGAATCGACACTTGGCACGGGAATGGTTGCCTCCGCAGCCAGCACATTCCGGTTGGCCCTTGGACTTCTGTTGGAACTTCCTGCGCTCCCGCTTTGTCTGGTGCACGTCATCGTCTTCACTGGAGGATGCCTCATCACTGCTGGCCTCTTCATGATGCACCGGAACTGGCTCCCTAGCAAGACGCGGGCTGCTGGACTTGCGGATCTCCTGGGCGGAGCGTTCAGCAGCTTCTGAGGCCACAGCCTCCTCAATGGCTTTCTGTAGCGTGAGGTCTGGCTTGGCTAGGAGGCGCCGTTGCAGATGGATGTCCCGGACCCCGCAGACGATTCGATCCATCAGGGCATCGTCTAAGTCTCGGAACTCACAGTGCATTGCAGCCTGTCGCAGGGCGGTGGTGTAGTTGTTGATTGACTCCCCCTCTGCCTGGTTCCGGTGGTAGAACGCATGGCGGGCAGCAATCTTGGACGGCTTTGGTGCGTAGTGGTTGCGGAGCTTCTCTTGGATCGTGTCCCATGGTGTTGCCTGGACTGCTTCAGGCGCAACCAACACTCGGGCCGTCTCAAACACTTCAGGCCCACAGAGGCTGAGGAATAGGCCCCGCTTCCGATCCTTTGATACTGCTGTCAGCTCGTTGGCTTGGAGGTAGCAGTCGAACCGAGCGAGGTAGGAGTCCCATGATTCAGAGGCTGGCGCAAACGGCGGTAGAGGCACAAGTGAAGCCATGATTCCGATGCCGGCGTGAAGGGCGATGGATGGAACACAGTGCTCTAGCCAGAACAGTCAGCTCTGAATTGGTTCTGCCCAGTGATTTCGCTCAGTGATTTCGCTCTGTGATTCAGCTCAGTGATTCAGCTCAGTTCAGAGGCTGGCCGCATCTGGCTGTGCTCTGATGTCCATCCATCCCACCTTCGTCGCCAGTGTTAAGTCGTGGGTTGACATAGCAGCCGGCACAGCGATTTCTTCAAGTAGCTCTTTATTATGGTAAGCTGGAATAGAACTGACAGCGAACAGCTCAGCCGGCCTGTATTTATAGGCAGCCGGCTGTCAACATTGTAACCACAACAGCCCAGAGTTCCCGCCTAAAATAACTGCCGCGGACCTGAGTGAAAACTATCTACAGACCTGAGTGAAAACTATATACAGTATCCCCCTGTTGGCCCAGGGTGAAACTACACTACATAACACAAATGTAATCTAGATTATTTCTCATCCCAGGGTTTCCTGAGAGATAACATCCACAGTGCAGGTACATACTGGCTGGGTGCAGCTTACAACGAAAAGGAGGGAAAGTGGAGGTGGAAAGAAGGCGATTTGCTTATATCTACAGCGTGAGTACATTGTAAAGTATTTACATGTTAAAAACGGACTGTTTCATGATGCACATTCCCATAGGCTTCAAACCATGTGTGCTGAAGAAATGCAAGGGGTGGAGGTAACCTTTAAGACATGACAAGGGACATCAGTGTTCAGTATAATGAAATAACCAGATTCTAGACTTGTGATGTAGCCAGTCTTTTAGATTTTAATATCAAGATTTTAGCCAGACTTCGGGAGCTTTGTGGTGGTGTTGGCGGTTCTATGCTGATAACAATTATTCCACAATCCCTCTCCCTCTCTTTCTTTTCTAGTTTTTGGGATATAGGACAGCCACAGATGGGTGCTGAAAAGGAATGTGGTGTCATGCATCCCAACGGAACGTGGGCTTCCGCTGTGTGTTCCCTTCCCTATCGATGGATTTGCAAAAGGAGACTGTTCTGCTGAGACACCTGGTGGGACAGGATTGTATACAAGTTGTGTTGCTTCCCTTCCCCTACTCCCACCCCTCCTCATCCTGGAATGCATTGCAGCTACCAAGCAGACCGATGGAAGATGATAGCTTTTTACCATTGCATGATCCTAAGCTTCCTAAAGCATTTTCATGCGTGACACATAGTCTTGCTTTCGCTTATTGCGCAACAAGTGAAAGGATTGTCTCTCATATGGAATCTGAGTGATTGTGCCGCACAGTGCTGCCCACGTTCCCAGAAGGCCTCACAATCATTCCTGTCAAACATGGGAGGAGGGGAGAAATCAGCCACCCTGAGACTGCGGGAATCAGAAATGGCGCTTAAGTGTGCTTGGCTCTCCCAACTAAGCAGGTAGCAAACACACCTTTGCAACCTGTTCACATCTCAGGCACCTTATTAACTTTCCCCAGCCACAGGATGAAGAGGAAGCAATAGTGGGGTGAGAAGGGAGGCGGTCTAGTGAGCAGGGAGGTGTGAGAATGATGAGCTTGCAGAAGCATTCAACCTTCCTGAATGCTAGGCACTGTATTAAGACAGAAGGCAAGGAGGCTGTGCTGTGTTAGGTGCTATAGGTTCACTATTATTTCAAATGGCAACATACAAGAAGGATATATTCATTTAGAGCAGGGGTGGGGAACCATTTTTAGCTGGAGGGCCAGGTCACATTGCAGCCAACCCCCCCTCCCCCATTTGACACAAGGGCTGGGCTGATAATCTGTCATTCACCTGATGTCACATGGCATCAAGTGGATCTGAGCCAGGCTGAAAGCAGCATGGCTTGCATTTGGCAGCGAATGTAAAGCATGCCAAATGCAAGCCACCCTTGTAAAGGGAACTACAGGGAGCCTTGCTTGGAATGCAATCATGGCTGTTCGTTTGCAAGTGTGGCTTCCACATGGTATTGTTTAAATATGGCACCAAATATGGCATCATGTATTCTAAGGCTCCTGATTGTTCCTTTGCAGCCTTTACCTGTCCTGTGCCTGACATCATATGACTTCAGACAAGTGGGCATGGCCCAGAGAAAGCTCAGAGGTCGGGTGGCTAGCTTGATTCATGGGATGGAGGGTTCCTATCTGTACGTTAGAGGAACTACAAATAGAAGCAAAGTGTGTGTGACATTTTGTTGAGTTAAGCACACGTATCAATCTTGCCTCTGCACAGCCACGTGATATAGCCACTGCTGGTATTTTTAGGAGAGAAAAGGCAAGTTTTTACTTTTGCAAACCACTTAACTCTTTGCATAGTCCTCAATGGCAAATCTGCAGTACAATACTGTGATTGCCTTACAATCAGGCTTTGCTCAGTTTTATTTCATTTATTTTTGTGCGTGCATTTTTCTGCAACTACATTCTTCTAAACAGCATAATTCAATAGTTTGCTTTTTACAGTTTTGTACTGAACCTTTCGTTTTTCACTGAATAAAAATTCTCACTGTAATCATCAATGACTTGTTTTGAGGAATGCTCTTAATTTTCTCGATCTAATTAAAGATAACCATGTGCTATCCAATCCAGAGCTCAAGGCAGCAACTCTGTACCTACTCAGCTGGGAGTGAGCCCCAGTGAATTCCATGAAGGAGTAAGCCCCAGTGTATAGGATTGCACCGTTGGGCCACAAAGAGGACAACGCCTTTGGCTTACCACTGTGACTGAGGGACATGAGCACTGTCCTCAGATTTCTATTCTAAAACCCTGTGGAACATAGTGCAATGGTGGGAACTGCAACACTACCCTCAGTGCCTCATTTTTGAACGTGTTTCAACTAATTGTGTTGGATTTTTTAAAAACCCAATGAGGCAAAAAGACAGGCATGCATATGTTTGTCAATTGTATCCTTGATCCCTGGATTGTAAAACCTATTGAATTCCTCCCTTCCTCTTCCTGGTATGCCCCACAGAGGAACTTTCCGTCTTCAAATAAAAACATCTTGAAGGTCCCAGGCCTCAGAGAGGTTAGGCTGGCCTCAACTAGAGCCAGGGCTTTTTCGGCTGCGGCTCCAACCTGGTGGAACGCTCTGTCACAAGAGACAAGGGCCCTCCAGGACTTGACATCTTTCCGCAGGGCCTGCAAGACAGAGCTGTTCCACCAGGCCTTTGGTGAGGGCGCAGCCTGACTCCCTCCTTTGGCAATCTTTACAATACTTTAGTTTATGGTTGCCTTCAATTTTGATTTTAATTAATTCTTATGATGTTTTTATAATGTTGCACTATTTTAGTGTTGTTAGCCGCCCTGAGCCCGGCTTCGGCTGGGGAGGGCGGGATATAAATAAAATTTATTATTATTATTTCTTTGGATGCTGTCTATTACCCTTTGTAGCACTGAGTGGAGGTGAATTTGTTTAAAGGCAAACAGCCCTGGTCTCTTCCTCACTATGCAGGCGCAGGGTTGTTACTTGGGACGGCTAACAGTGGTGAAGCACCACGTTACTACCACGACTTCAGTTTAGAGTAATCCTATTTTGCAAGCATAAACATTAGAATAGTGGCCGCACACCCAAGGTGGCCCATGGATAATGTTTGGGTCTTGGGGCAGTTTAGGCACAATGTTTTATAACAATGAAACATGTTGAAAACAATGAAGCTGCGCTGCTGTCAGAAGATGTAGTAATGCTGCCATCTAGCTGCTATTTTGTTGGGGTTTTTTTGGTCTTTTAAAATCAAAGATTCACACTCCAGGTACTGTATTACTTAATTTGTTTTTTGTTTGTTTGTTTGTTTTTACACTTAAATAGTGGGGGCTATCCACAAATAGTAGTGGTTTGCCAACATGCAGAAACCACTCTCGGTTATGGTGATATTCCAAATGGTTATGATAGAACTAGCTGGATAATGTCAATATTGCTTTTTTCCTCCACCCCACCCCCTCAAAGAGGGCTTCTGTTCTCACTGACATTTGGGTACCAGACCAGAATCTGAACAGAACTTAGGCCTGAAAGAAAATCCAGCTCAGGACATATCTAGCCTGCCTTCTTTTCAAGTGAGGGCATTATGCTCAACCCCCTAGCGATATGAACCCAGACCAGAACTTGCCATGAGAGTTGGATTGAGCACATCTGTCACCCTCATCTGTTGCCAACTCCCCTTCTTGATAAAAATCACCTAGGATTGCAAACCAGAGATCTAGTCTATATCTTTAGATTCACCATTGTAATGGAAGACAAGGCCATCCCAATTTATTCCGCTCGTTCCTTCTCAGGTCCTGTCATCTCTACCATACCTCATAGGGAAGCTGTCTCATACCATCTTGGTAGTGTCCATCTTGGTAGTATCTTCTCTCAATGGGCAGCAGCTCTCCAGGGCCTAAGGCAAAGGTTATTTCCCATCCTCTGCAACCTGATCTTGGCTCCATCTACTACAATATTGCCTACTCTGGCTGGCAGCAGTTCTTCTTGGGACGTTCATTTCACATCCCCTGCCACCCCACCCTTTTTCACGTGGAGATGTGAGGTCTTCTGTATGTCAAGCATGCCCTCTGCCATTGACCTATAGTCCTTCCCCCTGCATTGGGGAATTGAAAAGAAGAGACTGGGTTGCAGCCTAGCAACAATATTGCCATCATTATGTGCCTTTTACTAGTTGCTGCCTATGCTTGGGAATTATCCCCTTCAGCCTTCATTAAGCTACTTTGCTCTGCTTCGAGTTATTCTTCCAGTCCCTCTTTATATACAAAGCCTATTCTGCATCATCCTATCATCATCCTAAATTACCTGCTCCTCCACTAACATTTTACTTCCTACAACTATGCATTGTAAAGTCCTGGGCTCCCCTCACCCCACCACTTCCTTTCCTTGTGCATCTACTGTAGATGGAAGAGCAGGTCTGTGCAGAGACAGTCTGCTGCTTCTGTGTACTGCTTAGCATCCAGCTCCCTGCTGGCGATCTATAAAATGTTTAGCAGTGGTAGTGCTAATGATACAGTGGGTAATTTTACTGTCAGTGTAGTTGTGCATAGTGAGGGGTAGTAGGCACTACCTTGAGAAGTGGGTGGGAAGAAAAACCAGAGGGATAATCTGAATCTGAGAACAGGAGGGGAGAGGGGAAAAGAGAGGGAAGAGGGAGGGAAGATGGAAGAGACAGGCATGCACGTGATGCATGGCACTGGCAACGGGAGTCTACGGAGCATGCCTGGATGGGGTGGTCTTTTTTACGACTTCATGGAAAGCAATTTTTGCTCCAATATCTGTAATGTTTATTTAGACAAGGTGCATTTCCATGAAAGAAAGAAAGAAAGAAAGGTTCTGAAGGAGACTGGTTTAGATTCAGCTTTTATTTTTTGCCCCAGTTGGTGCATTGAGCAGTAAGCAGAATTGGTGCATTGAGCAGTGGGCAATTGCAAAACAGGTGCATTTCTTTCTGACTAATGTTACTTTCTGCTGCAGCTGAAGATTCTACTGCTTCCTCAGGGGATGGGTTAACCTGACCCAAACATGTTTCTTTAAAATGAGAGCATGGGTTTATATCTCGGCAAAGGGGACAGATACAGCTCCATTTCACGGTACTTGTGAAGGGTGCTCATTGAGCCTTATTCAGTGTTGCTGCTTACCCAGCAGGGCTGCTTGGCAGACAGAACCTTGTTCCAGGCGGCAAAACAGGCCTATCTGCATACCAGGATGATTGGGGGCACTTTGTTTGCTTCATGGCCCAACTCACAAGATGAGCAGTAACAAGCTATTGACTGACTTTACATTGCCTCATAAAGCTCCTTAGTGAGGGTGAACTATGTTTTTAAACCAAATTGAGAGAATACATACAGCAGTGGTTGCTTAAAGGTGGCATTTGAGCTCACCCCAAGCATCTACAGTTGGTGTGTGTGTATTGGGGAAAGAGCGTAACAATTTTCCTAATCTGTCCTCGTTGTTTTGCTCCATCCCCTGCTGCGCATAGAGAAGCAGAGGGAAGCCAAGTGGAATTGGAGTGGGGAAGGTAAAGGAAATGGTTACTTACTTCAACACACACACACACATCAGAGAGAGAAGGCAATTAATAACTCCGCCTCCCAACTCAGTTGGCAACGGCATAGCAAAGGGCATGATTACCTGTCCTCTACTGGAATGACCACCTGGAATTTCCAGCTGCTCCCTCACACAAAGGGTCAGGGTACAATCCAGACTGCATCACCAAGAAGAGACTCGCAACTGACTTTGGGTCCCAACTGGCCACTCAGCACCAGTTCAGTGAGTTTCAGTGGGATCCTCCTATTTACCCAGCTAAGGCTGCTTCAGGAGCAGAATGTGTGCCGCCCACTGTTCCTTCCTCCCTTTCCCCATCCTCTTGGGATCACGAGGCAAGGCTTTGCCAGTTCTCTGGAAGCTGTGGAAATAAGTTCCTGTTCAGTCTCTCTGCCATCTGCCTATGAATATATGGCATTGGCAACAGTTAGTTAAAGAAAGAGAGGAAAAAGAAGAAGCTAAGGCAGACCAGGGTTGCCCAATCCCGTCACGGACAGAATTGATTTCCATTTCTGTTGCCCTTCTTCCCAAGGATCAGGGCCAAAGTTATTCTGAGATAGCAAAGATGACTAATGTCATGATGTATATGTATACTGCAGTGTGGCTCACTCCCAGGTAAGTGGGTACAGAATTGCAGCTTTACTTATCCTGTAAATAAACCAAGTCCCTAAACAAGAAGGGCGAGTCTTCAGTTGTGTTAGGTCAGTCAGTCAGTCAGTCAGTCAATCAATTGCAGCACACCTTTGAGTTATTCTCTGTCTTCCTTTTTGTACTCATGAACTCCTTTCTTTCATTCACCAGCTACAGCTTTAACTGAACAGTCACTATACAGAGTTCTTCTTTTTAGAAACACAGCTTAGGAAAGCTCTCTGATACATATTACCCCCATTGGTTATTGTTTTGTTGTCCCCATGCAAACTAATGGGGCCAAGCAGTCCCATTAGCCTGCATTGGGACAGGAGGCAAGGAAACAGGGTAGCCCCCCCCGCAAGCATTTGGATTTGGGGCACTTGGGAAAGAAAACTCAGGGGTCGGATAACCTGAGTCTGGTTTTAACTAAGGTCTTTCAAACCCCTGGATTAAAATGCGAGGCAGGCTGAAATGAGCTCTCATGCCACCCCTACAACAGATTGAAGAAAACAATACCCATCACAACAGTTTCAGATAAGAGTCTCCAGAATATGGAGATTACTTAGACCAGAGCTGCTGAGAGGGGGGGGGGGGCTAAAAAGAAAGAAAAACGTAAAACAAAAATACAGCTGAAGAGATATTCAAAAATAAGGAGCTGGAAAAGAACAAGGGTTATCAATCTGAAATTAATTCAGCCAGTAATGACAGTGCAGACATTACTTCTCATGTGATGGATCCTCCCAGCTACTTGGGCTGTAGCAACTGGCCGTAACAGAAGTGACAGATGGTGGAGACAATTTCCTTGCCTAGCAAAGGGAACAGTATCCGTTACATTTAACATGCTCTTTATTTTTAACAGAACTATTGCAAAAGTGGTTCTATGACTTTGGGGTGGGGAGACAAATGGGAATCTTGTGGTACCACAGGAATGAGAAGATGAGACTGTACCATATAACAAACTAAGTTATAACCATTTTCTTTTCTACTAAAGCAGACTGGCTTGGTGATAATTTAAGGCAGTGATTCTGGACAGCTTGGAGATGTGTGGTTTTTTTTCATTGGAATACTGCGAATAAGCTATGCATTATACACAGTCCTGATTCTGATATTGTTTTCCCCATTTGCTTCAACACAATGGCTTCAGGTTGGAGCAGAGAACCAGCAAGGGAGAAAGGAGCGGCTTAACCATTCATTTTGCTAGCTATCTGCTCAAAATTCTTCCAAAGCAGCACGGGGGATGAAAATCGGCAAAAGTAATAGCAGTAGTTTGGCCCTTAAATATGGGTGCAGAACCTGGATCCATATCCTAGCACAGCCATACATCCACTTACACACTCACTACATTTGTTACGAAGTCTCTTTCGCCGTCCCTCCCCTCTCTCAAAATGGGAACAATTGTGGTCTGCCTTGCAGCAGTCTTGTTGTGAGGACAAACAAGACAATGGCTGTAAAAAGGCACAGCATGTGGGTTAAAATAACCAAGAGTCTTGTGGCATCTTAAAAACTTAATAAATGTATTATGGCATAATCTTTTGTGGGCTAGAGTCCGCTTCATCAAATGAATTAAGTGTTTCCTTATGTTGGCAGGTATATAGACCCATGATTGTTGCAGGTGGGTGGGGGACCATGGTAATGCCTGCCTGCTGGGTAGGGCAAAGCCTGGAAATGCTTTTATGAGCTTTTAAAACCATCAGTGTCTGAAAGGAAATGAGACATGGCATTTGGAATAAAATGCTATGTGCAAAGAGCAAAAGCAGTAGCAGGGCAGGATTTTGAAAATGAGCCTGTCTCACCTATGTTGAAGGTAGTTGAGTAGCGGGGGATAAAGATGAAGCTAAGGAGCTCACAGTTAAGAAAACAGACTGAAAACTTGGTGAGATTTTACTCTGGGAGGTGTTGCAGGGGGAAGAGGCTCAGAGCCACTGAGGTACATTACAAAGTAGAGCTCTGTCCATGGTGCTCAACTGTTTAGGACTGGAGAAACCACTGGACCAGGCAGCTAATTCTGAACATGGTTGGTACTGAATGTTGCCGGGCTAAGACCAAGAAGTTCGTCTCCACAAAATAACAGACATTGAGAGATCTCCAAGCTAAAATTGTAAATTTCTTCTGTTCACTTTTCATGAATTTACACTGCAAAAGTCATGTGGATATTCCTTTTTCTTTGTGATGTTATTTTCCTGCATCTATTCCTTAACATGCACTCCCCTGAGGATTAAAAAACGTTACGTTGAAATTGGTGTGCAACAGCTAGAGGGCCAACAGTTTTATTCTAGTCTGTAGTGCACCCAATATGATGAAGTTGTATTGCAATGAATATCCCAATTGATTAGACTGCTAATTTACCCATATTTAATACACACATACAACTACTAAAGCATTCAGAAGCACCATTTATGGAAGAGGAAGGGTTCTCCTCATATCTGGTGCTTTGGAGTATACACGATTACAAGAGCATCCATATTAAAAAGCATATTAAATATTCAATAAACAGGACTGGGTTTCAGTTTGTGGAGGCCCTAGTCACTTCATAAATTGAGGCCCTCGTTTTAAACTCAAGACACACATTCATTGCCCTAATTTGATTAAAAATATGACCAAGTTTGTGGGGGTTGAGGGTTTTTTTTTAATTTCCAGGGGTCAGACTTAAGTTGGTCAGGGTACCATATCTGGCCCCCTTCTTAATTTACTCGAATCCTGCTCTGAAGCTGGGGACTGAAAACAGCAGCCATTAAAAAATGCTTCTCTCATACTGAATTATATAATGGAAATTGCTTGGGCTGATATTTTTTGCCCAAGGCCCGTTTCCTTTTTTTCAGAGCTAGTGAATGTCCTAAAAAACTGAGTCCCTAGGCATGTGGCAGTCCTGACTACGAATGCTCTCAAAATACTCTCACTCTTGGGGGGGAGTTAATTTTGAA
Source organism: Podarcis liolepis (assembly GCF_965112155.1). Taxonomy (NCBI): domain Eukaryota; kingdom Metazoa; phylum Chordata; class Lepidosauria; order Squamata; family Lacertidae; genus Podarcis; species Podarcis liolepis. The sequence continues at coordinate 43,919,276 of NC_139555.1, forward strand.
TGTATCCAGACCCTTGTTATGAATCATCTTTCTTTCCTAGCCACACCAAAAACAAAGTAAAATGTCCCCCTGAAAAGGAACAAGCTTCAAACTACCACCTGATCACTGCCCTTGCGCGCGACGGCTCCCCAGTTTCCAATGCAAGGAGTTCCGCGGGCTAGCCTCGCTTCCGCAGCGCAACAAGTCGCTCCTCCCTCACCCTCTCATCTCAGTGGCGGGAGGGTCACAGGTGGATCCACCGGAAGCGTCATATCGCTATTTCGATCTACACACACACACACACGCACTTCTGACGACCCCCGCCCCGCGGCCACCCTTCCATAAACGAAAAAAATAATCACCTCCCCGTTCCCTCTTACGGCAGACGGCACCTGCGTGTCACAGAGGAGCCCGGGGACTCCGCAGAAAAACCCAGCTCCCGCCACGCAGCACAGTGGGTTTTAGGGTGGGTAATTTATTAACATATTTATTGTAACTTTGCCCGTCCCTCTCTGGGCGTGCAGAGAGACAGCCAGGCACCGAGAGGGTTGGTTGGTTGGTTGCCTGCCTGCCTGCCTGGCCTCCCCAGCTGCTGAGGGTGCCGCTTCCCCTCTCCCCTCCCTCGGTGGGTCCAGCCCCGCCTGGGGCCCCGCCAGCTGCAGCGAGTGTAATTACCGTTTTGGGTTTGTTGTCGGCATAAATAATTGAAGGCGGGCTCCTCCTGTCAGGGTTCTTTTTTCCCAAATAATTATTTCGTGAAGAGCCACGTGCGAGGAGGAGGAGGAGGAGGGGTGCGCGCGAGGGGAGCGGGAGGCGAAACGGCGGGAAAGCCGGGCGGGGGAGGATCCGCCACGCAGCCTTCGGGGAGGGCGAGCTGGGCTAGCCCCCTGAACCCTTTCCCGCCTCGACAAGCCTGAGGCGAGCTGACTGGGCGGCTGCTGAGCGGTGGTCGCCATGTGGGATCCGTAATTGCAGCAGGCGCCCTCCTCCCTCCCTCGCGGGTCTGCCCAGAAAAGGGAGTGGGCAGCGGGTGTCCCTCCACCCCATCCCCGCCTCCTCCCACTTCGGAGCCCTCCTGGGAGCTGCTCGGTGCCTCCTCCCTCCCTCCCTCCGTCCCTCCCTCCTCCTCCTCTTGCTCTCTGTCTCTCCCTCCCTCCCTCCCTCCCTCCTCCTCCATGCTGGTTCAATGCCAGAGCGGCGTCTAGGGGACCACCATGCCCTGAGGCTGGCTCCCGGCTGCGCCCCCACCAGCCACCCTTCCTCCTTCCCACCCCCCTTACCTGGCCCCCCCTCCTGGCCCCTCCGGGCAGCGGCGGACTGGGATGTGCCGTCGAGGTGCCTGGGCAGGATACTTGGCAGCCAGCGATGCCAGGCACAGCTGGCAGCGTTAACTCTTCGCTAGCTGCCAGCAGGGATCTCTGAGGAGATACAGGTGAGTGTGTGGCTGGCAAACCCCGCTGCCTCGGCGCGGGGCTGGCGAAGGATTCCCCGCGGCAGAATCCGTTTGCCATTCTCGGCTTCTAGGGCTCGAAGGCGGACGGGCACCCCGGCAACCCCCCCCCCGCCCCGCCATCCCATCCTCTGCATTGAACACGGTGAGGGGCAGGCGCCCCATCGCTGTATATGTGGGGACAGCGTCTGGTGTGCCGGGAAGAGTTCTGGGCTGGAGACTCTTAATTTAAGATGCTTGCAAACGGGCTGGGAGAAAGAAGAGCAGCGAGGTGCAATGATTTCCTCATCTTGCTGGGTCTCATTCATTCATCCCAAGGCAGCCTTGGATCAATCCTCTCTACCCTCATTGCTCTCCAGTATCTGTTTTTAATATGTTGCTCTCCCCTCTGCTAGGTATATTTCCATCTTGCATTGCAAGCAGTAACTCCTGTTCTCCCCTAGGTGGGCATCTTGCTTAGCACTGGGAGGGCTGCATCTGCTCAGACTAGGCTAGGATGGAGGTATAAAAACATGGGGAGCCCCCCACCCCACTCAGCTTTCTAAGCTCTGGTAGCCTCCCAACCCTGTGATATTGTTCCCCACCCCACTCTCTGTGTGTATGTGGTGCATGTGTGCAGCATTCAGCATGAAACAGGGAAGCGGGCGGAAATGCCAGGCTCCTGGGGTGTCTCCTAAATCTGTATTCCCTTTCTCCCTAAAGTTAGAAAGTAAGTCAGGTCACCTTCTCTTTATTGCTTGGCTCCTGCTAACTTGGTGGCTGCCTGACTTTCAAGGAACCCTATGCAGGCGGACGGAGATGGTGAGGTTGTGGATTATTTTAGTCTCACCGTCTGCTACAAGGAACAGATGCTTCCAGCAGGGATGGTGCATGCCGTTTCCAACTGCCCCTTAGGTCCATGGCTTCTGCTTTAACAAGAACAGCCAGAGCTCAGGGCCAGGGAACTGCCAGCTCCAGAGTCTGCGGCTTGGTAGATTGCTTTGACCCTTGACCCTGGGTGATGGACTGATGTCTATAAAGGCAGCAGCTAGAGGCATCTTGATATAGATCAGGGTCAGATATGGCCTGGGGAGTAAGAAGAATCCTGTGAGAGAGAGAATGGGCAGGATGTCTTCCGCACTATTGTTTTTCTCTTCTATGCAGTGCTTTTCTTGTACGTGGGATCTAGAATTACAAATCATCTACCCGTCCCCCAAGAGCTGTCTCTTCCTAACACAGGACATTGCCTTTATAACAAATCAGACCATTGGCCCATCTAGCCAAGGATTGTTAACACTTACTAGCATCTATCCAGGGTTTCAGGCAGAGTCTTTCCTAGTGCTATCTGGTGATGCTGTGGATTGAACCTGTTCTTTGACATCCACCCCATCCCAGTGCTCTTAAGACAGCCCAGTATTGGTAAACAACCTGGTGAAGTTACCTAAGCTGGAAGTGTCCATAACAGATTCACAACCTAGCATTTCGAAAGCACGCCAGTGCAAGTAGATAAATAAGTACCACTGTGGCGGGAAGGTAAACAGCATTTCCGTGTGCTCTGGTTTCCATCATGGTATTGCGTTGCGCCAGAAGCGGTTTAGTCATGCTGGCCACATGACCCAGAAAGCTGTCTGTGGACAAATGCTGGCTCCCTCGGCCTGAAAGCGAGATGAGAGCTGCAACCCTATAGTCGCCTTTGACTGGACTTAACCATCCAGGGGTCCTTTACCTTTACCTTTTACCTATAACAGATTCACAATAGGTTGTTGTGATATATTGGTGTGAACAGCAGTACACGGGCTGGAACTGGTCTTCATCTTCTTCAGCCTTTTGATTGGAGTTCTAGCTAGGTCCTGAGGGCAGTGGACTGAATTCAACTCTTGACTATCATCAACACCTGTAGTGAATCACTTGGGGTGTGTGACGTAGGTTCTTTGAATGTACCATGGGGAAAATATTCCATCTCACTAGATACTATAAAGAGCAGCATTGTAAATATAAGGCAGCCTGAAAGATATGAGACACCAGAGCTTAACCATGCTACTGTGATAAGCCATTTGCTTATTTCACTGTCTTGCCTCCTCTTAGCTGTATAGAGAATGTTTGAGGTTCTTACTTCAGGATAAAATACAGGCTGCTATAAGGAATAAAGATTTTTCATACAGAGACTGGCTGAGATGGCAATCATGTGCACTCTTATTAGGTAGTAAGTCTTACCAAATGCTTTGGGACCTACTTCTTAGGGAAAAAATTCATCGAATTGATTTGTATGAATGTGGGCTGTGAAGTTCCCAGTTCAAATATTGCCTCAGCCACAAACTTGGGAATTGGCATTAGGCAAGTCACTAGTCTGCATTTGACAAGGCTTGGTAGCCAGCTGTGACTAGTTTGCAAGACACGTTGGCTCACATTTATTCCTGTTTAGATTCCATATCAACAGTCAGATGCTGTACCTTCTGCTGCTGCTCATCCAGTGATTGTTAATTCTTTTTAGCTTGTGCAACCTGAGGATGCAGACATTATTTTTGGATCAGTGAGGTTGTCTTAATGTGTGTTTAAGCCATACCCATTATTGGCTTATAAACACTGTCAGAGAGGGGTTGGCTAATTGGGTCTTTATGAGAGGGCTCTATTCCATCCTAGCAATAGTTTGTCCTCTGTTTATATATATATGCAGACACACACACACACACACACACACACACACACACACACATGCAATCTTAGCTGTTCAGAGCAGTGGAATCAACTTGATTCAATCCAACTGTCAGAGCTAGAGTTGAACACTCCTATTTTGTGTAAAGGACCCGAGTAATAAAATTCCTGCATTAAAATGATTATCTGGATCCATTTCAGGCCTGGTTTTGGTTCAGAAACAGCATTGGCTGTCCTAAGTAGATGATCTTCACATGGAGGTAGACATTCATGGATGTCTGCAGGAATTTTTTTTTTTTGGGGGGGGGGTAAAATTTGATTTCTCCTGGAACTTTCAGCAGCTTTTAGTCCCCTTGACCATGGTATCCTCCTGGGCTTCCTTGCTAGGGTGAGGCTGCAGTTCTTCCTTGCAAGAAAGTGGTGCTGGGGAACTCACGCTCATCCTTTTGATCTATGGGGTCCTGCAGGGTTCAGTTATCTCTCCTGTGCTCTTAAATATATACAGGAAATGTCTGAGAGAGATAATCTGGGATTGAGTGGCTTTTCATAAGGCTATCAATGGCTACTACTAAGCTCTGCCTCCACAGTCAAAAGCAGTGTGGTTCTGAATACCAGTTGCTGGAAACCCCAGGAGAGGAGAGTGCTCTTGTGCTCAGATCCTGCTTGTAGGTTTCCCAGAGGCTTCTGGTGGACTGCTGTGAGAACAGGATGCTGGACTAGATGAGACATTGGCCTGATCCAGCACACTGTTCTTGAGTGCATCAGTGGACTGATGATATGCAGCTCTTTATCTCCTTGCCATCTGATTCTAGGGAGGCCAATGAGATTCTGCTATTTGTCAGGAGGCTAGGATTGCCTCCTGGATGCAGTTGCTCTCCTCTTGAAAGAACTTGGTAGCACTCTTGGGCCCAGCCTTGGTATTAGATGCTCAAGTGTCAGCTGTGACCAGGATGACTGTTCAGGGGGAGGTTATAGAGCCATCTGCCCAGTAGAGACTGTGTTCTCTGTGTGAGTTTTTGTTTTTCTGTGTCGAAAGGTGAGAGGAAATTGGTCCACAACTTACTTTGAATACTATCAAGGCTTATAATTGTTAACTAACATCTTGTTCTGGTGAAAGGCCTTTGTTCATTTGGAGGTGTGTGCTTTTTGCCTAGTTTATTCCCTATCGTTTAGTCAGGGGTAGTGATTACTAGGAATGATACCCAGTGCATGCAGTAGATAGACTGTTGGGCCTGAATACTGGAAGCCCATGTTCATATCCATATTTGACCATGCGGTAGTATTGATTCAAGTCATTCTCTCTCTCAGCTGAACTGTTATGTAGGTAAACCTCCACTCTGAGGTCCCTGAAGCAACTAAAAAAATGTAGCTAACAACTTCTAATTACAATAAAAAAATTCCTTCCAGTAGCACCTTAAAGACCAACTAAGTTAGTTCTTGGTATGAGCTTTCGTGTGCATGCACACTTCTTCAGATACACACTTCTTCAGATACACATGAAGTGTATCTGAAGAACTAACTTAGTTGGTCTTTAAGGTGCTACTGGAAGGAATTTTTTTATTTTGACTATGGCAGACCAACACGGCTACCTATCTGTAACTTCTAATTACCTCACCTTTAGAATTCAGTGTAGTCTGGAGAGTGTAGGACTTGGGATCTAGAACGGCTTCAGAAAGGTGGAAAGGATAAGGAATATTATTCATGTATGATTTCCTGAATATGCCTTTCAGAAAGGAAGAGATTCAGAAACTTTGAGATGTTTTGAGGGGAAGCTAGAGAACAGGGTTCTGAAGTTCTGTCCTTAAGTGTAGAATGAAGAATGGTGTGTGATGCAGTCCTAACCCCACCAACCTGGGAGTAAGCTCCATTGAATTCAGTGGAACTTCTGAGTAACCAAGGTTAAGAATGCAGCCTAAGTGGTATGGGAGCAGCTCTGAAACGGATAAAAAAGCTTTACAGAGAACAATTAAAATTGCCCAGAATGTTATTGGGCTCCGACTACCAACCCTGGATGAGATCTTCACGTCTCGCATCTTGAAGAAGTCACATAATATTCTGAGAGATCCCACCCACCCTGCTCACAACTTCTTTGAACTATTGCCTTCGGGCAGAAGATATAGGACAATGAAAACACGAACCACACGCCTTCTGAATAGTTTCTATCCAAGAGCTCTGATTGCACTAAATAATGATCTCAGGGCCAGTTGCAAGGTTTAGTAAGCAGGGAGTAGGAAGGAATGAGATAGGTTTTAGGTTATGTTATGCCTTTAATAGGTCATGCTATATTCTGGATTATGTTATGTTTTATAGATTATGTCTAAATAGGATGAGAGTGTCGGAGATACGTGCAAATGTATATGTGAACCCGGTCTTTGGGTGGGTGTTTGATTTTCGTTGTTGTGTATACTGTGTATATACGGACAATGTCAATAAATTTATCTAAATCTAAATCTAAATCTAAATCATGCTGGTTGATGCATAAGGTAGTGTCAGATGTGTGCCAGGTTCTACACACAGCACAATTAGTTCCTAAAAGACATGGCCAAGGAACAGCAGAGAGCTTGTTAAAGGTGCGGTAAGGATGCAATAGGGGAGATATGTCTAATACAGCATGCAGAAAAGTGAACCTGGAGGAAAAGTTTTAATGAGGAAGTAGTGGGTTTGGTGGAAGAGAGAAATATGTTTTGTTGGTCAGAGAGGAAAGAAACAGAAGCTAATAAAATGCAGCACGTCAGACCTTGTTTCCCCCTTTGCTTTGTATTCCCTTGAAGACTGATTTGTACCTCAGCCAGTTCCTCACTTTCCCTTGAGAGGGAAGGGGTATTGTGTACAAAGGGCTGTCAGTTTATGGCTGTGGACTCACAGGCCATCATTACTTTCTATAGAGAATATTGACTGTGAAGCAAGATAACAGGGTTCTGGGGAAACCCCAGCAGGAAATGTTTTGGCACAGCTGCCAGAAGGATCCAGGTGTTAATGGGATGATAGGCAGGATAGAAATTCAAATCATTTGCTTCCTCTGGCAGCTCTTCTGGGACTTCAAGAAGTGTGGGGACAACTAGCTGCCCCATAATGATTAAAGCACAGGGTGCTCTTCTACAGCTTTACTGTCTCTGAATTCTTGCAACAGGAAGGGTCTGGAGTCTACAGTAGGAAGGGGACATTTCTGGTTTTTCCATTGGGGTGGCGAGTTCCCACCCCCCACCAGGATAAATAAAGACACGAGACACCATAATATAAGGTTAATTGGGCGAATTAGGCCACAACTTTATTGAATTCAGGAATGAGAGGCATTGGCTTAGGCATTGGTCCTAACGACTATCTGGCTCCAGCCCATTTGCACCTGGAATGATGATCTGCCCTTGCAACATCTGTCTCATTTCCATCCTAGTTATTGGAAGACACATGTGTGTTGGCCAAACTGAAGCTAAAGCAGCTGGATGCTGCTGCACCTTTTGTTTAGATGAGTTGATACTAGTCCCACTGAGTGTCTATCAGCGTGGCCTTCCTCCCATTTAAGCTCTCTTAGATTAGGGAACACCTAAAATGCGGCATGCATATATTTCTATATTAACAGAACTGTACGCCAGTTCTATGTGTTGCAGCTGCTGCTTCTGCTATAGAGGTTTAAATCCAGTGTATGAGCGACATCAATAAGGCTGGTAGTCTGAGGAAGCAGCACTTTGCAAAGGGGAGGGACAGGACTTTTCATGCGCCAGCAAGTGGAAGGAACTTTCCATCCAAAGCAGAAACTTAGTGCATGTGTGTTAGGACAAGGTACCATAATAGAAATACACTTTCATTGGCACATCTGTTCGAAATGCTAAAAGGTACCCAGGCTCACTTTAAAAGACAGCTTGACAGGACTACATGTGCTATAGCAGAACCACAGCAGGATGACAACCTTATAAAGATGTAGCTTGCTGAATCTCAATAACTTTCTGAAAAATGAAAATTGGAGGCAAGACTGGAATGTTAAGTGATGGGTTTGTTACTTCTAGGATATTACATAGTACTCAGGAACAAGCGTGGGAGAAGAATCATTGGAGTCTATTGTATACTGTCACAGCCTGCAGCAGACCTGTTCTTTGTTACCAGGTATTCTGAAAGCTACAGGCATATTTCATAACAGCCTATTTCTTTTAGGGAGCCCTTGAACAGACTATATGTGCACATGGACACACATGGAAGAAAAGACAGGCAGACAAAACACATTAGCAGAATAGTTAAAAAGGGTCTCTTGAAATCACAGAGCCACGAACTCAGGTGTGGCCAGTGCCCAGGAATGCTTTTGTGCAGCTAAGACTAGTGTGCCAGCTGCACTTTTACAGATACTGGATCTACCCACAGTGACATATTATTGTTTGGATACCGTAATGTGCTCCTTGAGAGGTGTTTGGAAACTTTTGCTGGTTAAGAATTTTGCAGCCAGTCTGTTGGCTGCCTGTCCCATCTTCTTGACAGAATTCAAAGTGTTGGTTTTGACTTGGAAAGCCCTACATGGATTGGGACCAGATTATCTGAAAAGACACTGTTCTCCTATATGGACCCTCCTAGGTTTTAAAGCTCTTTGGGAGAGATCCTTCTTTTTGTCCTGTCAACATCTAAGGTGCTTTTTGTGATACTTGAGAGAGGACCTTCTCAGTGACTTCCCCCAAGCCCTGGAACTCCTGGCCAAGGGAGGCTAACTATCCAGTTCTAGAATTACCTTTTTCTAACAGACAGAGGTGTATTTGGCCTCATTAACTTACTTCTTATGGCTGAATGTAAATACTGCAAAATGTTCAGTTAGCTGTTTTTTCATCGGCTTTACTGATGTTTTACCTACCTGCTTTTAATATTTTAATTGCTATTTTGTATTTTACTATCATTAACTGCTTTGATCAGCATCAGATGGGAAGGCAGGATACAAATTTAGCAAACAAATAAAGAATAAATATTATGCATCTTCAACAACATAGTTATCTTTTAATCTTAATCCACCTGTCACATGTATATTTCAAGGTAGAATTTGAGTTTTAGGTGTGGCAACTTAAGGGATGCCTTTTCTCCCATCTTCCTCCCTGGTAAGCTGGACATATAGCAAATTTCCTAATATCCCTCCCATATGAAGCCCACCTTACTCCCACCTTTGGAATCTTTGTACCTTAGGAGAATTCTGAGACATGTCCCACCCATCTCTGTTCTGACGTAGCAGAGATGTACTGACAACCTTATGTTGAAGAAAGATATGGCCATCTTAGTCGTACTGGAGCATACAGCAATATTTTACAGAGTTGATCATGGATTCTTGCTATAGCATCTCAGAGACTGCTGGTGTGATGAGAGCTGCCAATCAGTGGTTTGAGTCATACAAGATTGGAGTTAATTGGTGATGATGGATGGTTATGCGTCACTCCCAAGAGACTTGAAATGCAATGTCCCTCATGTTGTTCAACATATAAATACAGCTGCTCAGGGATTTCAAGGCTAAGCATAGGGTTGAGTATCATCAGTATGCTGATGACAACACAACTGTGTATTTGCTGCCCCATGAGCAATGTAAGCTCTGTCAGCTCTGTCTCTTCCCTAGAGGGATGCTTGAATGAACTATCCAGATGAATGCATTACAGCGTTATCTTGTACTCGGTCTGGGGAGGAATGGGGTGATATTGGTGAGGAAGGACTGCTGATAAAAGGATGCCCTTCTGCTGTGCCAAGGACTTGCATATTGAGAGGATCCAGTGGAAACAGCAAGCCAAGCAATGAAACAGTGGGATTTTTGTCAAGCGCAACAAAATGTAGGGTGGAGTGCTCCTGTTCAAGATGCCTGCCAGCCAGCCATGCTCTTTTCCAGGATATTCCACTCCATTCCACCTCTCTCCCCTGCCCTCAGTTTTCTACCCCACCCCCAACAAGAAACTAATCCTTTTGCAACCACTGAGCAATACTGTCTTCATTAAGCGAGCTGGTGGGTTTTTTTGCCCAGGTTTTTCCTTGTACTCCTGCAAGCCTTCAGATTCCTGTTAGAACGCTTCTTGTTTTTCACGGGCTCCATTTTGACTACAGTCTTGTCGGCACTTGACATTCACCTGCTGAGTTTGCTATTAGAATGAGAGTGCATTTTTAAAAGCTGCACGATTCATATAGTTACATTTCTGGGTTGGTTTTTTTCCAGACTGAACTCGCCGGGTGATGAATAGTCTTGTATGTGTTTTTTTTGTAATTATTCTTATATGTGCAGGTAGCAGTGCTTCTCCACAGCCTGCACTTTATTCATAGCGAGACAAGTGCATCCTGTGCTGGTTTAGGCAGTTATGTACAGGTCTAGGCAATCCCTGTCCGAAACGCTTATACTGTATTAGTTGCTTGCAGAGAAGTATCAAAATTAAGAGGGCACACCACGCAACCATACAAAATAGTACTTTCTGCTTTAGATTTCATTATGCTAAGGATCACAAGGTCTTTGTCCAGGGTAGCCATATGCTCGACTTTACAGAGGACAGCCTCCTGTTTGAAGGTGTCCATGCATGGTCCAAGGATAAGGAACCACAACAGGCGAGAGCAGGAGCCTTGAATTTGCTCATCAGAAGTTAGCAGCATCTACAGAGCAGACTGAGCAGGCTTATAAGGGACCTGGTGTCATCCCTGCTATGGTGAGATGTATTTTGTTTTTATTTAAATTAAAGCCATTGGTTCTAAATTTGCATCTATACATAAAATTTCCACATTAACATTTTATGCAAATTGATGTCCTTTTTCGGTTTGTCTTGTGGTGATGCAAATTCTTGTTTTTGACAATGCATAACTGGCCACCTTAGCTGAGTCTTCATATGGAAAATCTGTCTTGGGACTTGGAGGCGATTTTCCTACGGTGTGGGTGTTTTAATTTTTTTTGGTAGTCCTGGAATTTTTTGGCTTTGCATGGTTCCTGATGGGCTTTTATTGTTTCTTGTAGTGTTTCTGGGACAATGTTTTATATTGCTGCTTTTGTTTCTTGGTTATTATTATCTGATGTTTTTATTGTGTGAATCTGTTAGGTACCTTGAGCTTTTGAGGACTGGAAGGGTAAACATATTTTCACACAAATAAACAAATAATGCCCTTCAGGTACAAGTCATGTGGGATAGGAACCTTGCTTATTTGCATATTTGGAGGGAACCAGAAAGAGTGAAATATATCCACATCTCCCCTGCTGAGTGTGTCTGGGACTCATTCCTGGAATAAGGGGTGTTCAATGGGTACTAAGTACCTGTAGTTTGAATTAGCAGTTATACTATCACCGTCAATTATTTAGGAAGCATTTACCTGTGGATTTTTCATGCTAAAATAGTATGCAACTTTACTGACAGTTGTATGTCCAGTTACTCCTCTTTAGTTTTTCTTTAAAGACAAGGAGAGACACTAGTAAGCCAGAATTTACTAAAATTACTGACTGACATGTTTTCATTTGCAAGGACTAATAGATAAACTATCTTTTAGAATTCCCAAACTTGTACAATTGAACTCTCTCTGTCCTCATTTGTGATTCCAAGCATTCAAAGTATTCAAAGGCATGTTGCCTCCAGCACAAAATGAAGTACATAGGCTTAATGAGTAGTATGCTTCTCCTCCATGAATTTATCTAAATTGTAAAGCTGTCCAAAAGGGTGGCCATCACTGTATCTAGTGAGTTCAAATGCCATAGTTTTAACTAAGTGCTCTTTGAATAAATACTTTCTTTTGTCTGTCTCATATCTTCCCATTTTCAGCTTCACTGGATGGACCTGACTTCTAGCATTAAAAGAGAGGAAGAAAAACCTTTTTCCACACCTCATAATCTTATGCTGCTCCTATGTCCCCACCATCATTCCATTTCTACTCTTCCCTTATTACTATTTTCAGTCTCTTTCCTACTCTTTGTCTCCCTCCACCAGAATTTAGGGTATATGCTCTTCTGATGAGCAATCTGTCATTTTTTGTTTATATTAGGAGGCAAAATGCATGCTAGTGTTTATCACACATTTTTAAAATTGTGCTTAGCACTGGCTTTGTTTTGTTTTTATATCAGGAAAATGGTGTGCAGGAAGTGGGGGGGGGTAATGCTTTCCTGGCTTGACTCTTTTACTGCCAATAACCCCCCCTCCTCAATTTCTATTTGCTCCTGAATAAGCTATTTGCAGTAAACAGCACCTTCTGGGGAATTAGCTTGGGAGGACATTTGCAAAAGACAGTGGCCCTGATCTGGAATGAGACCCCACTTTTTGTGGAGTTGGGCTGTTTGGACTTTAGTCTGTAAAGTACATTGTGCACAACAAATTAAGGTATAAAATGCTGGGAACGAGCTTTTGAATGAGGAGATGATGAAAAGGGAAGAACTGATGATGTGTATTGATTTACTTGCCTCTTTCTTCTATAGAATATCTAAGTAAGTGTTCTCTAAAGGCTTTTATCTAACATTTAAACCTTAATTGACCACAATAAAGGTATTGTCTCACTTGTTCAGTGCAAAAAATAAATAAAAATAAATTGCTGGTTTTCTTCCCCCATCTGTTTTTCTGATAAGGCTGCTTCTAACTACTTCAGTTCCCCTATCAAATCCCTTTCCCGTGAGTTAACTTTTCTGTGCCTCTTGGTGAGGTAAATAGTGCTTTGCTCCTCCTCTCTTTTAGAGCTGTTTACGGACCATTACACACATGGCATAGAAGCTGTTGAGGGTTTGTTTTGAGTATGTGCCAGGTACTTACACCTTTCGCTGCAGCTGGAACTCCAGATAACACCGTTTGCTTAGGCCTTATTAATGCTCATTCTATTGCTGTGACCTCAGATCTGTTTCCTGGGCCAAGGCAGCTGTTCCACTGCTGTTGTTGTACATGTCTTCCTTATCCCCTCCTAAACATAGGCATAATTTGCAAAGGGAAAAGAGAGGGTTTAGCCAGGTGATGGGCAACTCTGGGGAGTAAGGAATGGGATTCAAGACCTGAAAGTCATTCACCTGGTACTGAGGAGTGTTTTTATTTTAAATAAAAAGACAAGCTATTAATTAATTATTTTTATTTTTTTTAAATTAATTTATGATTAACCTTTTAATTTAATGATAAATCACATCTGCCAGAAAAAGGGGGGAAATGCCATTTCAAAAGGTTGTACAAACACGTTATAACATGTTATAACATTGTAAAATATATTTGTGGGTTTGGGATTATTTTAAGGGCTGCTGTTGTTACCTTATTGCAAAAGGCATCCAGTGGTTGATAGACTTGCTGCCAACACAAAATTAGCTAATTTTGACACACAAGGTAAATCGCGTGCATTTTCAAATGTTTTTTTTTTTGAAACTTGGAATTTTAATTTCCCTCCAGTTTTTGACATAATGAGTTTTGGTAACAGTAATGGTGTTTAGTAAAAGTAGCAGAGGATCTAACTGAATTGAACTTGGGTATAGCTTTTATGGGTTATCACGACCCAGATGATAGGTCACAGATTTTTGTCCTCAATATGGTCGTCTCTGAACTTGCAAAAATCTGTAAGATCTTTCGAAAGCAACTGTTTCCATGTGCCATGGAATTTCATAAATAAAAGAATATATTTTGAGACTAGACTTCAGTCAATACAAATCCACCTCTATAACAGAGGAATTGGCTGGCTTGTGTCTGTATTTGGTATACCTTCTCATTGTAAAGTGAACACTATCCTGTATCCAGTCACAAAAGGTTAGGAATGGTCTGGTTCATGAATGCTTAAAGGGGTGGATAGCAACAGAGATAAAACAGCATCTCTCCCCATCCCTCCCTGTCAAAGATTTGTGCTTTTATCCATGGTAGGTGGGGGTGTCACAGGAAGATGAGATGCATTCTTGGGGCCCATTCATATATTGGCTTAATGTGGATTGTGAACCCTAGTGCTTCCTTTCCTAGGGCAAACCCCAAAATGGCACCAGAGAAGAAGGGTTGAGAGGAGCTCTATAACATGAACAACTGGAGGGGGGCAGTGAGAAAGATCAACATCTGGATCTGCTGTCCTGGTGACTACATTGTCCCATTGCTGCCTGGCCATGGTTAGGGTTGCTCTGTTACTAAAAAGCAAGTCCCATTCAACTTGTAGGACTTGCTTGTGTGTAACACATTAAAGTGTTCATAAGTGACACAGAAAACTTGTATGTCCCCCGATTGTACTTAAAAGAAACCCATGGTTGTGTATCTAATGTATAAACAACAATTTTAAAAATTTGAATGACAAGTCTCTAACTATATGGCTGTTTAATTTATGTGAGCTGGCAGGTGCATGTTTTCTGCTTGGGTCTTACATAGGCATATTAGTGCAATTACAGAACATCAAACCATCCAGGATCTCTTCTTTGACATGTAACCAAGGCTAGCCGTGTTATGAAGTATAGTGGGACTGTTGTGTCAGGTGGAAAATTTAAGGCTTAGGAAAGTCATAACTGTCACAGGTTTGACTTTATTCAAGGGCACAATCTGGTGAAGGATAAATCTCTTCCACTGAAATCCATGGTCTTAAAGTGGCTATACAGTGGTGCCTCGCAAGACGAAAATAATCCGTTCTGCGAGTCTCTTCGTCTAGCGGTTTTTTCGTCTTGCGAAGTAACCCTATTAGCGGCTTAGCAGATTAGCGCTATTAGCGGTTTAGCGGCTATTAAAGGCTTAGCGGCTTAGCGGCTAAAAGGCTATTAGCGGCTTAGTGGCTTAGAAAAGGGGGGGGGAGCGAAAAAAATCGCAAGACTCGCAAGACGTTTTCATCTTGCCAAGCAAGTCCATAGGGAAATTCGTCTTGCGAAGCGCATCGAAAAACTGAAAACCCTTTCGTCTAGCGGGTTTTTCGTCTTGCGGGGCACCACTGTATTGTGCTTGTATACATATATGTTTATTTTACTGAGGGAGCCCATCTGCATTTGTTATCACAGGCACCAAAAGACATCTTGGTGCCTCATTTGTGGGGTGTAAGTGGTGTAAATGATCTTTTCTGAACATGCCTAACATGGATTGCTGTAATGTCGTTAGGGAAGCATACAGCATTGCCATAGGCGCCGACTCCATGGGGCCTGAGGGGGCCCGAGCCCCCTCAAAAATTCGTTTTGGGGGGCTCTGCCCCCCCAATAATCTCGGGCGCCCCTCCAGCAGAGCACCGCCCCCGCCCCTGCCTCCTCCCCACCTGCTCCCTCGCCAGCCAGCCAGCCGCGCGCCCTAGCCGGAGAGCCCCGGCCGTCCCCGTCGCGCAATCGGCTGGATCTCCCTTCAGCAGGCCGTGCTCACAACTCGGCCCAGGGACCCCCAGCAGCGGATCTCCGGCCCAGCTGAAGAATCCGGCAACAAGCCCCCTCCTCCCCAATCGCTCCGGCTCCGCCGAAATACGCTCCAAAACCCCCCAGATAGGCCGGCGGCCGCCAAGTCTCGTGGCGCCCTGAGCGAGGGTCTCTCCCCAACACCGCCACCTCGAACTGCGTTCTCCCGGCTACCCGAGCGAACCAGACTAAGAGAGAAAGAGACATCAGAGTGAGTAAAATGGCAGAGCTAGAACCTTGGATTGAAAGGGAAAGGGATTATAAGGAAGGATTCTTGATAATAGTTGTGATACAGTAAGTGCATAAAGCAGACTGAACAGTTGTAAACGACAAGCAGAAAAAAGAACTTCATAATAATGCATGGTAGCATCCATGCTGAACCCTGTGATTCACACAAGTATACAAGTTTATTACATTCTCACAGATAGTTGTTACTGCTGCCACCACTAGAATTATTATTCGAGTGTAAATATGTACAGTGGTACCTCGGGTTACATATGCTTCAGGTTACCTACGCTTCAGTTTACAGACTCCGTTAACCCAGAAATAGTACCTCAGGTTAAGAACTTTGCTTCAGAATGAGAACAGAAATCATGCAGTGGCAGCAGGAGGCCCCATTAGCTAAAGTGGTGCTTCAGGTTAAGAACAGTTTCAGGTTAAGAACAGACCTCCGGAACGAATTAAGTACTTAACCCGAGGTAACACTGTATATGTATATTTACTGAAGAAGCAAAGCAGCATTTTGAAGTACATCCAGGAATATTATTTAAATTATACTGTTATCAACCAACAGTATATCGCTTCCTTTGGATTAATTTAGGGTACAAAATCCTAACTGGATTTTCGGTCATCGGTTCCAAGAATATTTCCACCTGTGCTTCTTGCTCTCTGACTGTTTATCCCCACCCCCAACCACCAGTATCTCAGCAACATTATGTCTCTCAGCCCCAACAATGGGCACTTTCAACCATCCAGATAAAAAAAAAATCAAAGCCAATGTTGTGTTTTCCTCTCTTTGAAGATAAAGGACTAGTGGGGACAAACGCTCATCTCCGAGCTTCCTTTTAATTAACATGAAGATAAAATATCAGCTTCCCTTGCGCAGGTGGTGACATGCACCAACAAACGGCCTCCCTCCCCGGACATTCTGTCTGGTATCTTAGGACCACGTACAGTGGATTGGGAAAGCAGAGGGAGGGGGGAAACGCAAGCCAGAGTTGGGGTAGTTGAGGTGGAAATGGAACAGCAAGCCTTGATAATATTGCTGTCGGCCTGGAGCAGCCATTCTGTCAACAGGAGAGATGGGAAGGGAATCAGAGCACACTCCTCCCTCAGCTCTGCTGTGGAAGGCCAGCTCCATCGGGCCTTCTCTCCCACAAGTGTCACCTGTGGGCAGCCCTTCCGCCAGACTGCCTCAGCGGGAGAGCTAGGAAGCAGGGCCGGAAGCCCAGCTCCTTCCATCAGGCACCTCCTATTCTTGAACTGTGCCAGCTGGCCATTAGAAGAACAATTGTTTGAGAATTGGTGCCTGAGTTTGATTTCTCCCCCTCCCTTATGGGTTGTGTTTTCTTAAATGGTAAGCCACGTGTGGGCAGGGCCTGTCTTGTTTTAATTAATTGCACGTAAGCCACTCAGGGGAGCCATTTTGGCTGAAGAGTGGGGTATTAATGCTCTGTATAAATAAAATGAAATAAAATAAATACTTTGGAAAGGGAAGAGCAGGGTTTGTCGGCTGACTGGATTTAAAGGAGAGGGAGAAATCAAGGGGATGCTTTAATGACGTTATTGATAAGAGGTTGTGGGTGAGACAGAAGATTTATATTTTAGGCATGGGTGAATTTATGCATAGATTCTGATACGTCTCTGGACTTCCCCACCCAGCAATAGGGGTGTAGACATAGAGGACTAAGAAGAAAGCTTTATAGATCTGAGAGAGAGGATGGTAGAAGCTTTTGAAACCTCTGCTAAACACTATGGATTGGGGAGATGTGCTATATTCAGATCACCCCCCTCTCAGCTATATGAGAGAGGTGCTGAGTAAACTATTCTGAAGGCAGGAAACTATTCTGAAGACAGTCACGGTTGGGTGGGTGGAGAAGTGGCAAGAGAGAGAAAATTACTGCTGAGTAGCCACAATTTTGGGAGAACAGGGATGTGAAATCTGGGTGGCCACATGGCAAAGAGGACATTACTCCCACAACTATAATTGTTGTGCTGTGGCTACTGAAATTCTCTCTTCTACACGGAGATTTGGGGCGAGGTGTCATCAGTACAGTAGTGATGCCCAGCTCTATTTCTCTGTAACATCTGGATCAGGAGAGGCTATGCAATCCCTGGTATGGTGCCTGAATTTGCTGGTGGGCAGGATGAGGGCCAGCAAACTGACTCGTGAATCCTGGCAAGATGGAGGTGCTGTGAGTGATCGGTCCCCAGGTCAAGATAAGCAGTCAATTGCCTGTTTTGGTTGGGATTGTATTGTCAAGGATTCCTTAGCTGTAATTCCTGCATTTCAGAGGGTTGGGCTAGATGATCCTTTAGGACCCTTCCAACTCTGCAGTTCTGTGTGGCTGTTCCTCTATCCGTCTCTGTCACTAGAAGCCCAGGTGATCTCACTGGAGTGTTTTTTGCCAGCTTCAGCTGGTAAGAGACTATCACTATTTCTGGACCATGGTAGCCTGGCCACTGTTGTCCATGTGATGGTAACCATGGGTAGGCAAACTAAGGCCCGGGGGCTGGATCTGGCCCAAACGCCTTCTAAATCTGGCCTGCAATCTGTCCAGGAATCAGCATGTTTTTACATGAGTAGAATGTGTGCTTTTATTTAAAATGCATCTCTGGGTTATTAGTGGAGCATAGGAATTCATTCATTTTTTCCCCTTCAAAATATGGTCCGGCCCCCAACAAGGTCTGAGGGACAGTGGACTGGCCCCTGCTGAAAAAGTTTGCTGACCCCGGCTCTAGACTCAATGATTGCAATGCACCCTATGTGGGGCTGCCCTTGAGACTGACCCAGAAACTGCAGCAAGTGCAAAGTGTGACAGCTTAACTGCTTACTGAGGCAGACGACCACCATTATACTATGCTGCTGCTGCAAAATAAAAATCACTGGTTGCAGGTTAGCTACTGGGCTGTCTGCTGCACAACAGCACTTCCTCTCCTTGTGTACTGCCCCCATTTTGTTCCCCTTCCCCTAACTCTCCAGAGTATATTTGGGGTGGGGGAGAGCAGAGGGAGAGGAAGTCCCGTTGCACAGGAGGAAACCCTTGTACTAATGGGGCAGCTTCGTTGGATGCAGCCCTCAGTGCCCTTCTTGGAGGGAATAGCCTGCTGGAACACTGAGCAGGTCCCACTTGTCTTCAAATGACATTTCAGATCACTGGCTTGTGTTGTCGTGGGACTCAGGGAAACTAATGAGGAAAAGAGAACAATGTAAAGTATCAGGAGAGACTGAAATGAATTTTGAGGGCAGAGTTGTAAGTGGAACAGCTTGTCAAATTTTCCATCTGACGGTGGGATAGTCAAAGGTACTAAGCTAAGGCACTGCAGGTAGTGCCTTCAACAAAAGAAGAGTGGCAGATGAAGATGATGGACTTGCAGAACTGGCGAAGCTGACAGGAAAAATCCGAAACCAGCATGATCAAGTATTCCAAAAGGACTGGAGTAAATTTATACGATACAGTGGATGCTCGGGTTGCGAACGTGATCCGTGTGGGATGCACGTCCTCAACCTGCAGTGGCGCGTCTGCGATTTAGCGCTTCTGCGCATGCGCAACCGCCAAAACCTGGAAGTAACCTGTTCCAGTACTTCCAGGTTTCGGCAGTCTGTAACCTAAAAAAACACAACCTGAAGCATCTGTAACCCGAGGTATGACTGTATTTGAAAGATTACTGTAAGCAATTAACATCACTAGCAGGGTTATCTGAAGACTTGTAATGATAAATTTCCTATCTTTCTATATTTATTTAAATTTTGAGCCATTTTGTAATGAGTGTAATTAGAACTGGAAAACGTACAAAATGCAGTGATATAAAGGTTAATTTTGAAAGCCATGAGGTTGTGGGGAAGGAAGTTGATAGGCTCTAAAGAGGTAAAGTGGATAATGACGATGGAGAATGGTGCTGTATTGGGTAGGATTTGGAGCTAGCAGGGATGACCAAGTAATTTATTGCTAAGCTGGCTTTCTTCTTGAAAAAGTTGATTCCTTTTGCTGTGTTTTATTATTTCTCGGTGGTGAGAGTGCCCTCTTGTGGCCAATATTTATCTAGACAGCTATGGCAGGTGCTGCAATGCCTGGGTGAGATGGCAGTTACGTGGTTTGGGGCTGGGTGGTTGTTTTTTCATAGCAAGCTAAGAGACAGTCTAGGGCCTGATGTTGGGTTTGTACTGGCAATAGAAATTCCCTCGGGGCCTAATTATCTTTTGTTTATTTTTAGTTGCTGTACAAAATCTCCCAAGGGCTACAAACAAACCAAAAAAAGAACCAAAAGCCCAATTGCCATCCAGCTCTGAAGACAAAACCCAGAATCCTCTCTGTCTTCTCATTCTGACCTCCCCACTCTTTCCAACTTCCCTCCTGTCAGCCGTACAAGGCTAACACGGACAAGCACCTGGGATTGGGAGAATTCCTTAACGTTATTCCACATATAAACCAAACTCTGCCCTCTGAGAAGAAACAGCTTTGTTCATTCACAACTCCCTAATTTATTACCTTAGATTACTTACAGGCCTGTGTAGGTAGAAGTGGATGGATAGCTTCTCCTATCAAATTAAGGGAGTGTTCTGAAGCAGCCAGGGACTTGGGTGGAATTGCTTTGAGTGAGGCAGTTTGAAAAAAGAGAGCCTATATTTCTATGCTGCCACTATATCTAGCCAATCTGTTTCACTTTTTCTTTTCTCTCCTTGTGTTCTGTGTCCACAGCTACCCCTTGGGCGGGCAGCCAGCCAGGCAGAAACCTCTGGGGTCTCCACCCAAGTCCCATGGATGGCGAGGCGTGCTGTGGTCCGAGCATCCCTTCTGTCCCCTCCCAGCTACTATGAAGCCGTGCACGATGGGCGTGGGCCTACCAGCCCCGAGTACCCTTTCCTTGGCAGCTGGTACCACTACATGGGCCAGGAGCCCCTCTCGTACAAACGGCGTGGAGGCGTGGTGGATCACCGTGACATCATCATGGCTCATCAGGCCCACAAGATCCACAACACACCCCAGGCACAGCGGAAGGAGTGGGAGTGAGTATGCTCAGATTCTGTTGTTGAGCTGTAGCTGTTCCTGAGTTTCTCTCAAGTAGGCCTGAAGCCATGCCACTTACTGCCTGCCTCCTCCCTCCCCTCGCTGGAGAGCTCCCCAGGTCTGTCCTTTCCATACTCCACTGCTAGGCACACACTCCCAGCCCCTGCCAGGCCTCTTAACTTTCCCTCCTCTTCATGATCTTCCACCTATTTGTGACTCCTTCATTGTTCTGCTGATTCCTGTCATTCTGTACCAACAGCCCTTGTCCAGACAGCAAGAAGACCTGTTCTTCTTTCTCTCCTTTGTTGCTGATGTTCTGATGCTTCCCAGGATTTCTGCTGGATGAATCCGGCTCTGGTACCGTACTGGGGACTAAACCCTATAACTCTGTTATGTTTGTTCCTTTTGAAATAGGATCTTGACATTCTGCACTTCTGGTGGCTTGTGCTGTTGATTTTAAGAGTGGTGCCAGCAGGGGTATGAAACACTTGCATATGAGCTCTGAAGTAAGCCCCATTCCCATTTAGTTCAGTAGGGCTCCCCAAGAATGCCACGTACAAGATTGCAGCCTAAGTTATACACAGTATTGCAAGACACACCGTTTCTGCATAGTTCAAGGACACATTAAAACATGCATGTAATAGATAAGACAATGAAGCTACACAGCCAGACATCTGGGCTTTCAAAGAGTTCCAGTGTTTAATAAGCAAAAAGAGGCTCCTGTAAGTTTCTGATGAAGTTGGCTCTGCAATAGTATTTGCCACAATTAACCTGTTGGTTTTGGGGAGGGGGTCCCAGAGATATGCATACCCCTAAACATTTTGTGAATCTAGGTTTGGCCTCATTGAGGGGCAGTATTTCAATATGAGTAGGAAAATGAGAGTACCCCTAAACATTTTTAAAGAAAAAAAGCACTGCATTTAAGTTTACATTACGAACTGACTGCAGACATCACCTATTGGTTTTTGAATCACATGGAAAGACACTAATACTCCGTTTACATACAGACTAGTTAATTTCCCCAGGGAACTATTAGGGTTGCATTAAAAGAATTTCCCTGTGCCTACGGCTGCTCTCTTCACTGGCCGGTAGTCTAGATGGACCAGAGATCCCTCTTTAGTCCAGGCAGGATTCTTAAGTATCATTTATTAGGATGGCAGGAATAATGCTAGTACAACCTACTTTAGGTCAGTGAAAGCCAGTTCTGAATCCTGAATCTGATCCACCAGTTGAAGACAAGTGGGCTGGCCATCTTGAGATAATCTGAGGGAGGCAGATATTTTTCCTGTTGCAGGTCCTGTAACACATGTGACCAGAAAAAATGGCCAAAGCAAGGGGGAACATGGCTATACCTGCACTCCTTCGAACATATTTGCACAGGGCTCACGTGTTCATACACTGCACCTGTCCATTGCAGGTTTCACTTCATCCTAGTCTTCTATTGTCCATGTGGCTGATAGAAGAGTTTGGGGACCAGAGTAGACATGGCAGAATTCCCACTGTCAATGCAGGTGTCTTAATTGGAAGGCACACTTTCCCCCTACAGAACATCACCCATATTTCTGATTTTTGTACAGCTGTACAATTCAAGCTGGCCATGTGACCCGGAAGTGTCTGCGGACAGCACTGGCTCCCGGCCTCTAGAGTGAGATGAGCGCACAACCCTACAGTCTGTCAAGACTGGCCCGTACGGGCAGGGGTATCTTTACCTTTACCTTTACAATTCAAGCAGCCCAAGCAGCTTCTGTGGCTTTAGAGATTAATTGACCTTCAGGGTAATTATAAGGATGCTATAGGTAAAAGGTAAAGGACCCCTGGAGGATTAACTCCAGTCCAGGCTTATTCAACCTCGGCCCTCCAGATGTTTTTGGCCTACAACTCCCATGATCTCTAGCTAGCAGGACCAGTGGTCAGGGATGATGGGAATTGTATTCTCAAAACATCTGGAGGGCCGAGGTTGAGGCAGCCTGCTCCAGTCAAAGGTGACTATGGGGTATGGCGCTCATCTCGCTTCAGGCCGAGGGAGTCGGCGTTTGTCCACAAACAGCTTTCCGGGTCATGTGGCCATTATGACTAAACCGCTTCTGGCACAACGGGACACCGTGACGGAAGCCGGAGTGCAAGGAAATGCCGTTTACTTTCCTGCCACAGCAGTACCTATTTATCTACTTCTACTGGTGTGCTATTTGAACTGCTAAATTGGCAGAAGCTGGGACACAGCAACAGTAGTTCACCCCGTCGCACGGATTTGAACTGTTGACCTTCTGATCGGCAAACCCAAGAGGCTCAGTGGTTTAGACCACAGCGCCACCCACGTCCGTATAAAGGATGCTATAGATAAGTACATGAGACAGAAGACTTGATAGGCTTGTTGGTTAAAATCTGGGTGTTAGGGAGGTGACTTATCATTGCTGCAAAGTCCAAGGAGGTAGGCCAGTGGGGTCACATTACTTTGCTGTTTAGAAAAGCATTGCTGTGAAGATTTATCCTTACTGCCCAAGCTCTGTTTGGTTACCAGTGGTCAGGAAACACAAAGGGTCTTTTCACTCCGAGTTCCTTTTGGCTAGGGAGACGTGGTGCCAAGCTATGTGTGAGGTTAGTCATGTGTTTATACAATCATGCTTAACCTAGATGATTTGAAGAAAAAGTTGCAGTGGGCCCCCCAGTCTGGAATGTGACTCTGAGGCTTTATGCCTCCTCCCCTTGCTGAAAACCACTCCCTGCTGGCTGCTTTTTTCCTCCCCAAGTGCTGTTTACTGCAAACAGCACCAGTCAGGAAGTGAAGAATTTCCAGCATCAAAAAGGCAAGGACCACCCAGTTGAGATCAAGATTGTGTTCCAGATCAGGGTCTCATGCCTGCTCATCTCCAATCAGCCAGGTTAAACATGCTGGCTTAAACATGAGAACAACACAGAGCACACATAGTTCGGCTCTCACTTACAGGGCTACCCTTCCCCTGATAAAAAGGGAACTTAGTCCAATCTGATTGTTGCACAGAGGGCCAAATCCTGGGAAACTAAGGGCCCGCATTGCTTCTTGGGAGCCCATTGCGGAGGAATCCCCCATCTGAGCCAGAAGCCCCAAGTTAATATTGACACTGGCGCTCCCCAACACCCCCACACTCCCTCATTTTCTTTCCAAGCCATTTCCTTTTTTGCTGCCTCCAAGAAAATCCCATCTTGTTGCCTTGGAAACGCTGATATCTCTAGCAGAGGACTATAGTTTTACTGAGGGCTCAGCCGGCTTGCCTGGGGGTGGGGAGGATCAAAATTGAGGGAAAGGGACACCCCCTTGCTGGGGAGTGAGACAAAACAACAACAACACCCTGCTGTAATGTGGGACTCAGCTGGCACTGGAGAAAGCTGCAGTGACAACCATTGTGAGGCTGCGATGCAGTTGGTACTCCATAGCCACGTACAGGGATTTCTTGCATAATGTGTGGGTGGGGATAGACCGAGAGCATGGATGTCAACTGAGCAGAGAATGCTTCCGTCTCTCTGCCTCGGCATAGTGCTTTAGCACAGGGATTCCCTGAACACCATCCCACCCAGATCTGAAATGGATAGTGCCTTTCAGATTTGCACTTTAAAAACAGCTTGTGGGACATATGAAATGTTTGCACAACTGAAGTCAGAATGGCTTGGTGATTTGCTTGTGTAACAGTAGAGGCTTTTCTGCTCCCTGCCATGAATGCTATACCAAAAGCATTTTGCATCCTTACCACCAGCATTTCCCCCCACTGGCAGCAAGTAAAAGAACTCCCCCCTATTTGGATTGTGCATGTTTGGCACATCCGAAAGGTAATAAATATGCTTGATGACAATTTTGGATAAGTGACACTGCAGCCAGGAAGGGGTATCTATCTCTGCACTATAGTGAGGACCTTCCCTTATGCTGTGGATTCTTACAGTAGACGCACTCTATATTTGACACTCTGTATATTTGGCACACTCTATATTTTGATAGGAACAGTTATGTGATGAAATGGACCCAGTTACTTTAAGCATGGTAACTATTGTAATTATCATTGGTACAGCTAATGGCCAGGCTTTATTTGCAATGCTGTCTTCTGTGAGCAGAAAACATGTGTTTTTTTAAAAAAATCTGTGTGATGGGCTCAAAGTATGGCTGTTGGAGAAGGTGCTTTTTAATTTCACTCAGCAGTTAGTTGATTGCAAACCACAGTCTTTTTGAAAACATTGATAAATTTCAACTGACTTGGAATTATTTCCTTAGGTGACAAGTCATAATTCATGAACTTATTATTAGAAACTTGAGCTGCAGTGTGTATAGTTTACACTGGGACTTAAATATCAAAGTAACAAATTGCAAAATGTCGATTGATGAATTAAGCAAAATATGAAATGGCAAGAGGATTTGAAATGCCCCTTGGGAAGTTTCCAAGTGAACTGTGAATTTCCATTTGAATGTAAACCTTGACACACACACACACACACACACACACACACACACAACTGTGGTGGAGTGGGGGATTGAATCTAGCACTGCTATAGAAATGCATCCTTGGTCTTTTTTCAAATAGATTGAGAGGTAGTGTGTGTGTGTGTGTGTTTACAGGGTCATGGGAAGGAATGGACAAATCCATTGGATCTGATCTTAAAATAGTCTAGGATCACCAGATAATTCAGGCTTGACAAGGTGTGGCTGTCACTACCTTTGCTAATGGAGGCTAGTGAGGCCCATCATAGGGTGGGCCATTTCTGGTTTGCGTCTGGGGTATGGTAAGCCTCCCTAGAGATCAAGCACAATCATCTGATGAAATAAAAATGTTTCCTCCCCCACCTGCCAAACATGCATATGTGTGCTCACACACTGCCAAGATCCAGACATAATTCTAGCATTGTTCTCTCTGGGGGCTTTTTGCCCCAAAGATGTATTGAAAGAGACATCCATAGAAACATATGGGTACTAAGGATTCTTCCCTTGCTACTATAGTGCTGGGGCCACAATGTGGTGTCCATGAATGCCATGCTGCCCTCAGACACCAGTCTTGGTGCCTGTCAAGGCCCCCTGACCCTCCCAATTTATATTTGTTCTTTTTGGCAGGGGGAGGGAGAGCTCTTTGGTTTTGTTTTTCCATGGGTGATGTTGGGCTGGGAGGCAAGCAAAATGCAAGTATTCAAACAGCCAACCCTCTTTACCTCCTTTTCTCCAGAATGCCTCTGGTCCCCAGGTGAGGGTGCTTTGCTTGCTTATTTTTTGTTGGTTTGCTGTGCATTTTGTCTGTTTTTCTTCTTCTTTGAGAATGTTGTCTGCCTAGTTTGCTTGTTTGGGCTGCTTGTTGGAGGGGTGTTTTGCCTGCTTTGTCTTTTTGTTAAACTGGGGTTATTTCTTATAGGCTATGTATAGGGGTTTCACTTGGGGCGGGGGCGGGGTAGGAGCACTGCCAGTTTTGACTTCTGTGAAATGGGCTTTTGTGGTGTCCATGGTAGTTTCTTAGATTTTCAAATGTGCTCCGGGCCCAAAAAAGGCAGGGCAGCTCTGATCTAGAGATTCACATTGCTGGATTTAGATAGGCAACTTTGTACTGTTATTTCTTTGTACTTTGCTAAGCCATAGATTAAAATAAAAAAAAATTCTTCCAGTAGCACCTTAAAGACCAACTAAGTTAGTTCTTGGTATGAGCTTTCGTGTGCATGCACACTTCTTCAGATAACTTCAGATAGATTAAAGTAAACCATGGTTTAATGTGTTTGAGTGCTTTGCTGCTACTGTGCACTTGCTTGCTTTTCAGGGGACGAATCAGGCTTGTTGCATATCCAAATCCAGGCTTGTGGCTTGTTTCTCTTTGCTTTTGGCTTACCATTCGTTTGTTGTTGTTGTGGGGGTGGTTGTTTTGAGGAAACAACCGATAAGCCTGGGTTCACATGTCACAGCGAGCTAGACTCTGTCTTCTTTCCTTCCCTGTGTGGCAGTCGGGAGTGGGGGAGGAACAAAGTGCTCATGCACATTAAATCATAATTTATTGTAAAAGAAATGGTCTAATGTTGCGTGCAAACCAGGCCAACGTCCTTCTACACATCTCCCCCCTGGCCTTTATTTTCTATGCATGTGCTTTTTCTTATCAACTTCTAAGATTGTTGAGCTATGATGTTCTGAAATCCATGCCTTTTGTCCGGCTGTCCTTATTCCTCCCTTGTTGAGCAGTTTTGTGATTGCTTTTCCCTGGCTGTCTGCAGTCATTGTGTTCTCAGACAATTCCTCCTTGTTTGTCATCATCAGTTGTAAAATAGGTAATCCTCAGGTAGCTTGTCGGACCTTCTGTCGCATGCATATGTTGGCAACTTTCTAGATTTTTCTGTTGCCTGTTAAGTGTGTGTATGTCCACCCTCCACTCTGGCAGATTTAGGATTTGCAGAGTTTTGATGCAAGGGGTTGAGAGAGACAGCAGAGCAACTATAGCTGTTTGCCTCCTCTTAACCTGTCAGCTGGGAGGGGGAAGACAGTGAGGAGCATACCAGGCAGAAAGGCTGCAAATGGAGGCTTTGCCTAATTGCTGAATTCTCTTTTAAAGCCATCCAAGCTGGTGACTGTCACTGCCTCTGGAGGGAGCAAAATGCATGGTTTAATGGTGTGTTGCATAAATAAGTACTTTCTTTTGCCTGTCCTGAATCTTGAAACATTCAGCTTCATGGGATGACCATGTATTATGAGAGAGGGAGAAACACTTTTCTCTATCCACTTTCTCCATGTCATGCATAATTTTATAAATTTCTGTCATGTCACCTCTTATTAGCCTTTTCCCTAAACTAAAAAGTCCCAAATTGTGTAACCTTTCTTCATAGGGGAGTCACTTCATCCCATTGAACATTCCGGTTGCCCTTTTCTGAACTTTTCCCAACTCTAAAATACCCGTTTTGAATTGAGGTGATTAGAATTGTACACACAGTATTTCAAATGTGGGTGCGCCATAGATTTGTATCGGCATTGTGATATTGGTAGCTTTTATTTTCAATTCCAAATGATCCATAGCATGGAATTTGCCTTTTCCCACAACTGCTGCACACTGGGTTGACATTCTTTGAGTTCTCCACTACAACCCTGGCCAGACCCCATGAGCATATATGTGAAATTAGGGGGGTTTGCCCCTCCATGCATACCCTCCAACATTTCTCCAATGAAAATAGGGACATCCTAAGGAAAAGTGGGACATTCCGGGATCAAATCAGAAACCAGGACGCCTTCTTTAAATAAGGGACATCCCTGGAAAATAGGGACACTTGGAGGGTCTGTCCGTGCATCAATATAAACATTTGTTTATGTTGAACTGCCTTTGCTAGTTTACAGCCCATTCACCCAGTTTGGAGAAGTCCTTCCCCATCCCTTTTCATATTAACCACCCTTTAGTATCAGCAACAAACTTGGCCACCTCACTGCTCACCTCTAACTCTAAATCGTTTATGAATTAGTTAAAAAGCACAGGTCCCAATGCCAATCCTTGAAGGACTCCACTTGCTGTCCATCAAGAGAACTGCCCATTTATTCCTACTCTCCACTTTCTGTTACTTAACCAGTTGCTGATCCATAGGTCCCCAAAGTTGGGGGGCCCTTGCTTCCTGTTATAGCTGCTGACACTGTCACTGTTTTTACACGATGGACCTTCAAAAACACTTCTCTGCATATTAACACTGCAATAAAATGCTTTCCTATGTCCAGCACATGGGGTAATGTCTAAGTACTGTTGTGACAATTGTTTTTTGCCAGCTTCTCCTATGACCGATGCCACCCAGGTTTTGTTTACTCCCTTTAAAAGCTACCTCCTAGTCATGTACTTCGCCCCAACCATTATGCTAAAATGTTTCCCCTGCAGTTTAATGCCTTTAATAGCACAGGGCATGAAGGCTGTGATGTGAAGCAAGTTACAATGAGAATATCCTGGTTGTGTGAATGTGCGTAGACCTTGCGTTTGAGATAACCACCCCACCCCACCCCACAAATAAACTTCTTGCTCCTTGACAATTTCCTGCAAACCCACTGGGTGGCACTCATGTTCTCCCACAAACTGATCCAGTAATCTGTGCAGAGGTATTTCTTGAGCTGATACAGGGAGGCCATTAAGCAATCCATACAGTTTTCTGGTCATTCCAGAGACTAGAATAACAGATTGCTCATGGTCCGTTGGTGGGGTCACAGACTCCTGGGATCCTCTCTCTGGCTGTTGATAACTGTGCATCTCAACTAGCAAGCTTTGGTCATACACAATTTAATGGTATATACCGTACTCTAAATTGATAGAGTGATATATTTTACATACTAGCTTACTTGTGTTGGTGAAAGAGCATCTAATTTGCTCTTTTGGATAAACATGAGATTGAAGCCCACTGATTTCAATGGGTGTATTCTTGTGTATGACTTTGTCAAATCCAACCCATTGTATCAATTTGTATTTAAACCATACATCCCCCGACTCACCCTGAATTCAAACTCATTCAGTGTTTATTGGAATTTCAAGTACCTCTGCATCCATCACACTACATATTCGGGTGACAGGATTAAAAAACAAAACACTTTTCTCATGTGAAATCTTTCCAATACCTTCATGGTACTGCCTCTTTAAAAAAACACAAAAATAAAACAATGAGGCAGTAAATACAAAGCAAACCACTAGCTTGTGGTTTGCGTGAGAAGTTGAGTTGATCTTGTGGATTTTGCAACAGCTAGCCAATGGTAAGAAATTCAACTTGATATAGACGTTGCAGTGCCAGTTTCCTATCTTTACTGATTTTCTTACATTTGTTTCCTGTCTTCCTTTTGCTATGGAACCCAAGGGTGGGATTCAACTAATGAGTGGAAGCCCTGTGCAAGGGCTGATGCTTGTGCAATGCGACTTCCCCCCCTCCTTTCCCCCACCCAAAAGCATACAGCGGGAAGAGAGAGGGGATCATTCTGTCTGGCAAGTCAAAATGCTTGGCTCTGATGGAGCAATTACCTTAGCGCAGCACTGAATTCCTTCCCAAGGTGGCAGTTACCCATCCAGGTTCAGACCTGCTTTGCTTCAGTAATGTGGTGGCCTTATTTGTTACTTTCCTTTTTCCATCCAATGCTATATGTTATAACTAAATCTATTCTCATTAGTAGCCTTTGAAATTTGATTAAGCTGGAAAAGTAGGAGCCTAGGTAACTGATAACAACAACCAACTCTCAATAGGTGGGAAATATGGACCTATTGGCTATGAGCATGACTGGGGATTGCCAGCCCTTAAAACCCAGACATTCTAGTACCTAGGAGAGATTTGGGTGGCACTCTGTATTTTTATGGGTGAAAGCAGAAGGCATAGCTTGGTGACTTTTTTGGTAGATCTCACTGGTCTCCATGGGATGGAATCAAGCACATAAGGCTGGAGTTGCTAATGCAGTGCCCCTAGGCACCATTGGCACCCACCAGTTATCTCCTGCCCTCCCACCCCCACCAACCTCAGTTGGAAGTTACTGTCTTCCCAGTGCTGCTCCTCTGGCCACTTGTAGCTCATTGGGAGGCCTTTGCTGCATATGGCCACTTCTGCTATGAATGGATGTCAGCAGGCCTTTGGGTTGGTTCAAGAGGAGAGAGAAGGACTGATAGTGACTGAGTTATGCCACTTGTGTGCATGAACTGGAGGAAAGTTAGGACACATGAAGGTGATGGGGAGGCCAGGCAATGAGATGGGTGGATGGGGCCTTAAGGGGCTCAAAAAGAAAGCATGCAGGAGAGAGGGGAAGCAGAGCTATGAGAGGGGCAGAAAGTGGGTCCTCTCTGTAACTGGCATGAGGGCTAATGTTGAAGACTGAGCAGGCTGAGGCAGCTTGACTTTTCATTTCAGCAACTGACATCTCCCAGTTAGGGTAGACTGTACCAGTTCACTGATTTATGCTGATGTGTTCCAGCATCCCCCTAGAGAACACCCAAAAACAAACCCAGAAGCCCATTTTATTATGATACATGTCTTCTGCACCCATTTCAGCTGCCTGTCTGCTGAATTCCCGGTGGCTGACAGGAAGCTTGCTCCATCCCTTTCAGCAGCGTAGACATCATACTACTGCGAGTCTGGCAGCCGTCAGTCTGAGGCATAGGGCACTCCAAAAGAGGTCAGGTGACCCTGGAGTGGCCTGTAAGTGGTACAGAGAAATCTGTTTATGGAGGGATTTTGCCCAGGGACAAAGCTTCACAGAGATGCTTGTCATGCTAACCAGATAAGGTCTATTAATCAGGAAAGTATTTACGGGGAAGTCAGGCAGATGTTTGTGGGTCCCCAGTCCAAATCCAATTCTTCACCTACTATATAGCACCTGAATTCTTTTGCTTTAAAAAAGAATATTTTCCAAGCATGCTCGTTATTTTTCAGGGGGCATTCAAGTTCATACTGGAACTTTAGGTTTGCACAATTAAAGTAGATTAAAGCTCTCTGTTACCCTAGCACAACAAATCAACTTAAAAAATAATGAACTTTTTGTGGTTTGGAAAGTGATGGGGAATTGCATTAAAAAGTGTGGGATGAAAAAATGATTAACGGGAAGACGTATAAACAAACAAATCAGGGTGGATGCAGGATGAAAGCACATTGTTTCATAATCCACAAACAAATCAGAATGGTCAGTAAGGAACAGCTACATTCTAACCTCTGATTAAGCTTTGTGCAACCAAATCAGGACAAATGCTCAATAAATAGATTGTCTGGAGAAGCCCCAACAGATTCTGTAGCTAAACCCATAAATGACAGGTTTGAATTCCTTGGTTTAAAACTAGATTGAGTCTGTTTTGCTTCATGAACATGCTTCAGTAGAGCATGTTTCTGGTCTTATTGTTTGTGGAATTTCAGTTGTAAATGCACTAGAGTTATCTAGTGTGTAGACATTTACACATTGGCAAATAAAGAAGTTAAGATTCACCTTCTGTTGTGTGGGCAGGGCGGTCCTACCCCCTACCTGGCCGATCCGCTGGCAAAGCCTCCCCAGGTGAGATTGGGCGATTGGCTGAGGTAGGCGGAGACCTCCAGGTATCCAGTCTGGTGAGTGTGACGTACTACTGGGAGCTGCACTGGGATCCGGGGGGCTGCGCACAACCACGCAAAAGGTGCCTCCCATTTGATGTGGGGAGCTGTCATTCTGCTGTTTCTGCTGTTGGAGCCTAGCTGTGAAAAAGGCCAGAAACATGCTCTACTGAAGCATGGGCAACAGACTGCAGGGAATTAAGCAGGAGAAGAGTGGAGGGTTTAACCAAGGTAGCCAATGTAGGCCAGCATCTAGAGAGCAGCGCAACTCCCATCATCCCTGATCACTGGCAGTTCTGTCTGTGGCTGATGGAAATTGTAATCCAACAGTGCCTACAGGGCACTTCTGGAGCACCTCTCATGTCCCCTTTGCCTTAAGAATTTGGGGTTGTGTGTGTGCGCACCCGCGCGCACCTGCACAGGGAAACAACTGAAGTAATAAAAACAGATATAAGGATTATATAAGGATATAATGGGCCAATAACTACACGAGATGTGCTTATTCTAGGTTGGATTAGCCCATGTGATTCCCTCCAAATGTTGTTGAACTACAACTCCAGTCATCTCTGGCAAGCAAAGCCAGCAGACAGGGATGCTACAATACCTGGAGGGCACCGCATTGTCCTGCTCTAGACAGTGTGAACTAACACTGCATGAAATAGAAACATGTATTTAGACAGCATGTGTTCGTTCCCAGCTCTATCCCACTGGTTAGATTCCCTTCCCATTGGTATTCCGTGCTCTTTCAATTTATCTAAGGCTGGTACTCCTGTGGTCCCTTGAAAACTTGTATTGAGCTCTTTAATGAGAAGGCAAGGATGAGCATGCTTCCCTGAAGTCAAGCTTATCTTCCATTACTGATAATTCCCCCCCATCGTGCAGCCATAGGAGAATATGAGTGGCATCCTTGTATGAGCCAAGCATACCTTAGTCAAATATGTACCAGCAGCCCCTGGAATGTTCTGTGGTAGACATGTCAAGGTTTCTCAGAAGACTGGTCACTGTGGAAAAGGTTCCCTGAAGGTGGAAAGCTTGAAAACCGCTGCTCTAAAGGATCTGTTTAAGCTGCGGTTATTTGGGCCACCTCCCAGCATAACAAGGCTCCTGGGCACATCCGTCCTACAGACTATAACACAGAGTTGGAATGACAGTAGCAGAATAACTGAAAATGCAAACTCGGTACAATCCAGGAGTCAAAAGGTGAATCTGTTGTCTTAAGTTCTTATGAAAACGTTGGGAGGGCCGAAAAGCTTAAGAAAAGCCTGCTGGATCAGGCCAAAGGCCCAACTAGTGCAGCCTCTTGTTTTTACAGTGGCCAACCAGATGCTGATGGGAAGCCCACAAGCAGAACATGAGCACAACATCACTTGGGCCCCTGATCCATTGGCGCTTCCTGCCTCTGAAAGAGGAAGAAGTGCAACAACCAGCATGGCTAGCAGTCATTGGTAGCCTTGTTCTTCATGAATTTGTCACCCTCCCCCCTTTTTAGAGCTATCCAAACTGGTGGTTGTTACATTTTATGGAAGTGAATCTCATAGTTAACCATGTGCAGTGTGAAGAACTTCCTTTTACCTGAATCTTCCAACATTCACCTTCAAGGTGATCCCATGTTCTGATATTATATGACAAATGGAAAATAACTTCTTTCTATCCAGTTTCCCCACAACCATACGTCATTTAATGCATTATGGCATCATGATATTGCCAATTTTATTTCTAATCCATTTCCTAGTTATCCCTAACATGTAATTCATCCTTTTTTTTATCTTTTTTGGAGCTGTCACACACTCGATTGATGTTTTCATTGAGTTATCCACCACAACCCTAAGGTCGTCTCCTGGTCATTCAAATCTCTTTGGCATATATGTGAAGCTAGGATTTTTATTTTTATTTTTTGGCCCTCTGTGCATTAATTTATACTTGCTTATATTGAATCACCTTTACTATTCTAATGCCAACTACTTGAGGAAGGAATGGAGGCAGCAGAGAATGACTTCTTGGTGCCTCCATCTCTACTTGATAGGTGTGATGAGAAGTACTCAGTCAGCTTTGGATTGAGTTTTATACCACTTACACTGGGTTTCATCTGACTTGGTGGTGGCTCTTGAGGGTTTCAGACAGAAGGCCTCCAAGCCTTATGTGGAGATACTGTGGACTGAGTTTGGGATCTTTAGTGACACGTACCTAATCCTGTACACTTGTAGAAAGTGTGGTCCTCAACAAGTCTGTAGATTTTAGCAGAAAATTCTCCTTAGGAGATGGAAGAAACCAGTAGGTAAAGGTGGAGATAGTCTCTGTGCCATAGGGAGACTACCTGCTGTTTCTGAGGGTGCAATACAATGGGAGGAAACAGCCCCAGAGTTCTAATGCCCTCTGCAGTGCTTTCCCCTGCACAGTGGCAGGAGAGTTAGATGTCAACATGACAGAGCTGCCCCCAAGGCAGTGGTATGAAAAATCAACACGACAAGCCCGTCACATCTCGCTTATCACTTATGGAAGTGCGGCCGTTCTTGTCTAGTTCTCTCCCCACCCCCCACCCTTTGCAACTCATGGCTCAGCAGGCGTGAAACCTTATATTCTAGGAAACAAAAATAAAACAGAAGATTTGGTAGAGACTTCCATCTCCTTGAAGGAATGGGAGCAGGTTGGTCTTTAGAGCAGCACCAAATATTTGCTCTTGAAAATTTTCAAAGGGAGGGGGGGGGCTTTCAGAAGGCATGAAAATCTCCCCCCATGCAGAACCCTGTTTACCACTCCTTACAGCAATTCTTAGCTTCTGTTTCCCTCCTCCCCTGACCCCTACAGCTGCTCTCCACCATTATTTTATTTAATTTTGGAGCAGGCATTCTCCTTACCTGGCAATGTTATTGTGGCACCACATTGCCACTGAAGGCAACAATCCCCATCTCCATTCTGATGCAATTAGTCGGGCATACTTGCATGCAGCTAGAACTGGATCAGGGTTAGCAAATGTTGGCCCTGTTTCCTCAGCTACACAGATGTATTTCTTTCCTCAATAAACATTTTAGCACCGTTTAAAGTCCCATTTTAAAAAAACCCCACACACATCAGAGGTTGCAAAAATGTTCATGACATTCCTCACCCCCACCCTTGCTTTCAAATCAACTGGTCTCTTTGTCTGCCCCAGAATATAGGCAGAATGCCTGCAGGTGTACCAACAATGCCACCAGGAAATGTGCCAGACACGGCCGTGTGCAGTTCAGATCCCTCTGCAGTCAGACTTAGCATGATGTCTATAATATGCTTGGATACCAAACACTTTCCTGTCCCTGGGTCAGCATTGGTTTTCCCCAGGTCTTCCCCTACTCGGCAAGAGTGTTTCCTTATTGCAAGAAGGGTTCACAGGCCTATCTGACTTCTGCTAATGCTGTAACTCATAGCCATTCACCAAATTTCAGGGCTACAGAGTGTGAGTTCCGCCAGTTCTAACAAGAGTTGCCCAAGTAACAGTCATCACAGAGATCCTCCATCTTTCCTTGCACCCTCCAGATGTTGCAGCTGCAAGTGCTGTCCACTAATTGCCCAAACTATGCACACCTGCCCATCAGCTGACGTCACTGGTGATGTCAGCTGATGGATGGGAAAAGAGAGATTAATCTTTCAGGGAACAGGATTGCACAGCAAATGCAGCAGGATTTAATCCCTGCAGAAGCAATGATTTGAAGCATCTCTGTGCTTCTCCTTTAACTGGGGTGGGGGAAGAAAAGAACCTCTCCCCTATCCCACTTGCTAAAGTGCTATTTGTCTCCAGAGGTTCAAATGGTAGTGGGGTAGGTTTTTTAAAGCCCTTTGCAGGCAGCAAAAGGGCTTTGAAGCCACCATGGGTGCTTTGAAATGCTGCCCAAGAAATTTTGAGAGGTGGTTGGGGGTGCCCAGTTGTCAACCATGTGTTGTTACAATGACATTATGTTAATTACAGGTAGGTAACACCAAATTTGGCCCACGAGGCCAATCCTTATATAGCCTGTGGAGCCAAAAAGGTTTCTTACCTCTGTCTTAAACCATAGCTAAATTGTGAACGTGGCTCTTCACATCGCTACTTCCATGCACACAAATGCAGTGCCCGTGTGGCTCAAGCAAGCAATACTATGTCTCTCCGTGTCATCCTTCCTTTGTTTATTTTGAGCAAAGCACAAGCTGTAAGGCAGAAATAAACCAGGGTTTGTTCCTGGTTTATTTATGCCTTATTGCTCATGCTTGGTTTGAAACAAACCGTGGTCCAGGTTTGGATGACAGGACAAGCTGTAGCATGGCTTATTTGAGCTATATGACACTATATGTGTGGAGCAGGGAGGAGCCATATGGGAGGCATGTTCACAATTGAACTATGATTTAAGACAAGCTGTCTCGTTTTGTGATGTTCCAATGAGACCAGTGTAATTTGCCAGTAGACATGCATAGGAATGCACTGTAAGTAGTAGAATGCAAATAATATATTGTAAGATGCATCAGCTTGTACAAAAATATTGGTCTGAACGTATCCCACCTCTATCATTCCAGTGCTGGAAAAGACAGTGCCTCGATCAACTAACGCTGGCCCACAGCTTCTTAGAAAGGGATAATAAATCCTTATAATGCTTTGTTCATTTTTGACTGAGAAGTCTCAATCTGATAACACAGAGACTTCTGCCAGTGAGATCTTAAATGGGACCAAAACTCAGTTAATTCATTCCTTGACAGCCCACACAGGGCAATAAGATAATCCTGACCAAGATGGCTGTTTACTGACCTGGTTTGATATAGGTCTGGAAGACTGCAAAGCCTGGCAGCTTGCAGTTTACAGCAGCTGAGCTCAGCAATCTGGCAGCGAGTCTGGAGGCCTCAGCAGGCATGCCGTAAGAAAAGCAGAAGCCAGTTTTGTTGTGGCCAATCTAGTGGCTCCTTGTTCAGTCATGAGCTGTGAAGCAAGTCTTTTTGTTAAAGTAAACATTTTCAGTGCTGCTTCAGCATGCAGTGAGGTTGAAGAGAGGGGCAGCCTTTTGTAAGAGTGCTCACAGCTGGCTCCTCACCTTAGAGTGAACCTGGCTTTGCAGTTTGTGTTATAGCAAGTCAGATTGCTGAACTGGTTTGTTGTTAGCCACTCCAAAGAACTGCGTCAACCCCAAGTCAGATCCCATTCCTCATGCATCCGGCAGGCTATCAATCTGTATTTTTTGAAAGGCATGTGTGTGTTTATTATTTACCTAATAATAAATAATAATTTTTAAAGTAGTTGCAAAGTCTGGAGATTGGGGGGCAGTCATTCTGGCCATGCCAAAAACTTAAGTACCATATTTTTTGCTCTATAAGACTCACTTTTTCCCTCCTAAAAAGTAAGGGGAAATGTGTGTGCGTCTTATGGAGCGAATGCAGGTTGCGCAGCTATCCCAGAAGCCAGAACAGCAAGAGGGATTGCTGCTTTCACTGTGCAGCGATCCCTCTTGCTGTTCTGGCTTCTGAGATTCAGAATATTTTTTTTCTTGTTTTCCTCCTCCAAAAACTAGGTGCACCTTGTGGTCTGATGCGCCTTATAGAGCGAAAAATACAGTAAATAGGTGCCAGTCATAGTTGGCTTTTTCCTGGTGCAAAAGGAACTATACCAAATCCCTGCAGAATGGTTCCCTGCAGAATGTTGTTCCTAATTACGAAAGTACCGTCCAGTTCCACCTTTAGATTTTTAGCCTAAGATGCAAATCTTGTCCTAGGGGTCCTCTTTTATTCAAGAGAACCAAAACGCTGTTTTGAGACTCTGTCTGAAGCATTAACACACACAAAAAGTGACAATTGGTAGCATTTGATCTTGTCTTAGACTGCAGGCAAGGAGGCCGGATGAAAAGGCAAAGAAAAGGTACACACAGTACAAGGCATGCATATGGACCCCCAGAAAAGGAATCAATAAACCTCTGATTAGGAAAGCGGGAGACGGTGCTGTGACTCACAGGGGATGTCAGTCAACGGGGCTGGGAGGCGCTTGGGTACTCTGGTAGTTGGGAGTGATCACTTTTGCCAAGTGACCTGAGATAAATGTGTTGCTCAGCTTGAGAGAGAGAGAGAGAGAGAGAGAGAGAGAGAGAGGAAGACACGGTGCAATCAACAGAATTGCAACCCAACTGTTTCATGGAGGGCTTATGCCTCTTCCTGCAAATGCTTACACCCCAACAGGGAAATCTACATCATGTTGAGAATTATGGATCTACAGGGAGGATTCTCACCATCTGCACCTCCTAGTACACACTCTGAAATACTGGATCAATCATGACTTTTCAAAACTATAATTTCCCTGTTCTCGGAACATGTTTTTATAATAAACTGTTAATTATCAGTGATACCATTGTTGAGAAGGATTACAAGGGTAAAGAAACAGGCATATTGCAGAGTTCTATTAAAACAGGGAGAAATCACACACACAACCAGTCCCAAACCCTTGGTGCTTTTTTCTGTAGTTTAGCAGGCTGTAGCTTAGCAGGAAGAAGT
Organism: Podarcis liolepis; assembly: GCF_965112155.1. Lineage (NCBI taxonomy): Eukaryota > Metazoa > Chordata > Lepidosauria > Squamata > Lacertidae > Podarcis > Podarcis liolepis. The sequence continues at coordinate 43,957,287 of NC_139555.1, forward strand.
GTCCTGCATTTCAGGTGCCTGGAATATCAGTTCCCCACCAGGGCCCATTATATGAGCCCCATTAACTAAAAGGCTTACATGAGCCTAGGGGAAAAGCCATATCTCTGGTTTGCATTGTTGTAGCTATATATTATAATGCAAACATTTCCTCCCCCACCCCAAGGGATTGACCTCTGCCCATGAATGAGGTTGTAACATTTGAAGATGTCCAAAGTGTTTCTGAATAGGAACCAACAAACTGAAAGCCACGGGCAATGACTATGCTCCTCTATTTATTTGTATTGTGGCATTTCCCATAATGGGCTGCTTGGTAACTGACAAGCTGATTCACGTGACCACTCTTCCCATGGTCAGCCTCTGTTCAAATGTGTTTGTTTAATGGCTCCTCTGTGCTCTTTGCTCTAAACAGAACTCATAGTCATGCATGCCAGGGGGAAGACCCATCCCCCCAAAGTGTGTTGAATGCTGATGGCAAATTATTCAGATGACTTGTAATCAATAAGCATGGTTTGGTCTGAGCAGGTGGATAAAGCTCCTAACCATAAGCAAGGTGGTTGTGTAAATGGGGCCAACACACTGCACAGGCTGCTTGTTTCTGAAATTCAGCTTTTAACTGGAGAGGACAAGTGTTGTTCAGTGATTGCACCAGCAACTATCAATTTTGCTTCTTTTTTTGGCTCTGGGAGGGACAAGTATAGACAACAAAAAGACACCTGAGGTGAGCTTTCCAAAGCATTTTCAATTAAAGCCTTGCCATGGTGGGTGTGGATGAACATTTAATCCTCTGAGAAAGTTGATTAATTCCACAGGTGAGTGGGGGATAAGAGTTGAGTCGCTCATAATGAAATCTGCATCTAGGAGCTAAAATGCTAGGGTTCACCTCCCTGTTTAGTAATGTGAGTAGGTTCTAGCAGGTGACTGCAAAGTGGCAGGAAGCCAAGTTTTAGGGATTAGTGGGGTGGACTGAAGGAAAGCGGCATTCTTGGATTTTATTCTAGTCCTACAAAGACAGTTTGAAGAGACTGGAGGTCTGTTGTTATAATGGCAACATCACTCGTCCTGAGACAGCTTGGATTCTAAGACCATATTTTATGAGTGATTAATTTAGTAAATCATTAGATTGCACACCACAAATATAGTGAGAATTGAAACATTATTAGGAAGGAAAGCCCATAGCTCCTTTCTAGCAGAGGAGATGATAGAAGAGCATAATGCCCTCTGAGGGCTACTTCACCTCCAATACTAAAAGCAGTGCGCAGCCATTATTGCTAGTATCCATTGGTAGATTTATACTCCATAAATTTATCTAAAACTGTTTCAAAGCCATCTAAGTTGCTGGCCATTGCTACATCCTGTGGTTGTGATTTCTATAGTTTAACTACGTGTTGTGTGATGAAGTACTTCCTTTTGCCTGTTCTGAATCTTCCAACGTTCAGTTTCATTGTATGACCCTAAGTTCTAGCATTTTGAAAGAGGGAAGAGCTTTCTCCACTACAAATGTAAATTTTTTATGCCCCCTGCCATGCCTGTGACATGTTTCCCCCCCTTACTTACCTTTTTTCTAAACAAAAAAGGTCCTTTCCTGAACTCTTCCAGTTCTGCAATACTCTCTTTGAGGTGTAGCCACCAGAACTGTAAACAGTATTCCAAGTGTGACCACATCATACATTCGTAGAACAACATTGATGATATTGGCAGTTATATGTTCAAACCCTTCCAAATGATCCCTAATATCATTTGTCTTTTTCACAGCTACTGTGCACTGGGTCTTTTCTTTGAGGTATCCACCATGACCCCAAGATCTATTTGCATACACTGAATTGCATTTGCTATTTTGATGCTCATTCACCCCCTTTGGAGGAATCATTCTGGAGTTCCTTACACTCTTTGTTCTTTCTCTGAGAAATTTGGTATTAACAGAAAACTTGGCCCCATCTTTGTTCATCCCTCAGTCCAGGTCATCTATGAACAAGTTTAAAAGCATAGGTCCTGGTCCTTGGGGGACACCATTCACTTCTCCTTCATCAAAATTATCCATTTCCTTCCCAGTCTCTGCTTCCTGTTTTTTAACCAACTGCTGAGCCATAAGATCCCCTGTCCTTTTATCCCATGATTGCTAAGTTTACTCAAGAGTCCTTGGTGAGGAATTTTATCTAACACTTTGGAATGGATTGGCTCCCTGTCATTAGCACACATGGTGGCAAAGATACTTTGATTGCCAAGTAAGGTGTGAAGAGGTCCACACTTAATGCAATCCTTGACATGTTTAGTCAGAAGTAAGTATCTCTGTGTTCAGTGAGGCTCTTCCCAAATAAGTGTGCACAGAACTGCAGTCTTAAGACTGGTTTTCCTTTCCACAGAGACCACTGGGAAAGCAAGAAGTGGCTTTATCCTAACATAATCATTATTTCAAGTCACTGCATTTTGAGAGTGCATCCAGGTGGCAGCCAGCCATGCTCTTGGATCAGTGCTTGTTCAGTAAACTGGAAGTGCAGGAAGAGGGGGAGAAAATAGGTATCTTGAAAAAGCAAGTATGCTTTATGGTTTCAAAGCACAATTCTTGCCACATAGCCTCTACTGGTTCCACAATAGATACTGCCGGTGCTGTGAACAAGCATGGACTGGCATGAAATTATGCCTTAGGTGCACACTTGCTGTAGCTATACATTAAATACACATCTGTGAGAGGTCCAGAGGGCAGCAACATGAGAACAGGCCTTTTCTGGAGTGGCTTCCCACTTGTGGGATGCTCCCCCCAGGGAGGCTCACCTGGCACCTTCACTACATATCTTTAGGCACCAGGCATAAATATTCCTCTTCTCCCAAGCCTTTGGCTAATTAAAAAATCAGTGGGTTTTTAAACCGTGTGTTTGTGTGGGAGGGGTGTTATTGTTACTGTTTGTTACTATTGTATGTATTGTGGGATGGCACTCCAATCTCCGAGAGGTGTGAGATTCTAGGGGTTCCAGGCACTTACTCAGGGTTCAGTTTTTGGAATCAGGCACATACATCTTTATGATATATGGTTTATTTACGCATAGATACAACCTGGGCCTACGATGGAGGGGTTCACAGCAGAAACACCCCAAGAGGGTCTTGCTTCTCCCATAGTCACAGACTTGGATTCCAGCAGAAATGAGACATAGCTTTGTCTCTCAGCTATGGCAGCTTCTAGCTTCTAGACCACATAACTCAACTCTCGACTCTGGCCTTTGTCTTCCTAACTGTCAGACACTTGAGGGGAGGCAGCCATTTGCCCTCTGGCACAGAACCACTTCTTTTTTTATATGGTTTGGGGTGGGAGTGGGGGTGGGGGTGGCTCTGACTGACTGATTGATTTATTGGCCCTGGCTACAAAAGCTGAGGCTGCTAAACAGAGATTATTATTGTTGTTGATGTTGTTTGTTATTATTAAATTAATTAAATTTGTATACCACCCTTCATCCGTAGTTTAGGACTTTCAGTCAAGGTTGGATTCTGCTATAATTACAGAACTTCACCCTGAAAACTCAGCTGGTTAGAGCATTGGTGCTGATAACGCCAAGGTCACAGGTTTGATCCCCATATGCGTCCATATGCTTGCATTGCAGGGGGTTGGATTAGATGACCCACAGGGTCACTTCCAACTCTATGATTCTAAGTGCTGAGTTAGGATGGCTATGTTGGCCAAAAGTTCTACTGAAAAACAGACAGAAGGTATCAGCATGGTCAATCACTGAGCATGCTCGGGGCTATTTTGTGAATGTCTGTTGTAGGGATAGAAAACTTGTAGGGGAGGAATTGAATATCCCGAAAGAAAGCTTGACTGACATGCTGGAGCACTGAACAGCAACACTGAATGCTGCAATAATTTGTTGCTGGTCTCTTTTCCTATTGTTCAGTTCTAAACAAGCCCACAGCTAAATGTCTTTTTACTTCAAAGGTATGTTCTTGGGACAGGCCACTTTATGTTTCTTCCATCTCTGATTTGTTCTCTAAAAAAAAACTTCATAGCACAAAATAATCGCCGAAATTAATTAGTGGGCTTTTGGATTAGTGTATATCCTATACAAGCTATTTCCAGAGTTAAGTCCACATAGAAACAAGGCAAACAATATGTGAAAGACCAAAAAGGCCAATAACATTATATTGCTCTTTAAAATGCATTAGCTAATTAGTGCTCATTAAAAAGGAAGAGCAAGAAATATTGGGAACAGAGAGTTTGATTAGGGGAAAGGATTATAGCTTCGCAAAAAAACATTTATTTGGTTTCCAAGCTTGGTTACATTATGAGTAAGCTTATTGTGTTGAGATGAATATTCAGATACAAATATGTTACAAATGAATTTTTCAGGTTTTAAAACATAAACTTTCGCCCTAATTCTGCATAAGCAGATTTGGATAGGCAATGGTTTGGCCCTGGGCACTTGCTTAGTCAATCACTCCATTTTCCCCTCCTGCACTTTTATTTGATGTTCTTTATGAAGCCCTATGAGTCACTGATTAATTTGTGGCATGTGGTGAAGAAGAGTTGATGATCAGCCAGTATATACGCATCTGAACAGCTATTTAAAGAAAATGTTAAAACTTGTTATACACTGTCAAAGTTGCCAGTGTGAGTTTTTCTGTTTGTGGATAAATACATACTTGAACCCATCTACCTGATAATTCTTTTCAGATATGGCTAATAAAGTAATTTAGGCGTGGTTCTCACTGTCACCAAGTTGGGGGTCGGTCACATGTCTAGCCTGGCTGAAAGAAATAAAATCATTTCACTTACCTGCAAATGGGGGGAGTGGAAGAGGAGGAAACTGTAAACAAGGCAGGTTTAGTGTTTATTCTGCACTAGCAGAGATCACCAGGAGGAGAGGCTGCTGCCTCGATGTTTTCTATGACATGCATGGATAGAAGTGCCATTTTCCACCTAGTTGTAGGGAAAAGAACTTGAGCTTTGCTGGTTCAGCAGATCATTTCCCTTTCATCTGGCAACAGATGCAGCCCAGTCTTCTGCCTGTTCACAACTGGCTTTTTCGGGAGGTAGCCCTTAGTGTAGTCAGTTATCTCAGAGTGAGTGGATAATTTATTTATACTGAACCTTTGTTATGCCTTTCATTTGATTTTGTATTCCAAATTACAGTCCATTGCCTGTAAAATATTCACAGGGACAGCAAAGAAATTTATTTACCAAGATCAACCACTGTTAATAGCACAGTCTTAATAATAAGTGTGTTTCCCCCTTTCTTTATTAGTTTTATTTTAATGAAACAGCATTAGCAAACAGTAGTGGTTTTTTTAAAACTGCTTTAGCATATCTGTATACACAAGACTAACTCTGAGGAAGCCTAAAGACATTATGCATAATATTTCATATCAAAAAGCTATAGCATTACAAGTTCTGTTCTTGCAAATCACAGCCCTGAAAGTTGTTTCGCTCTTGTCTGATATAAAAAGAATATTTCTGAGCATTTAATAAAAAACAGAGGTCCAAGCTCTAGTTTATTTGGGATCAACACCCACTGATTTGTAAGTTCAGAAACTCTCATAGTTCTGGGATGGGGATGTGTGGCCCCCAGGCTAATTTCATGAGGCTCTCAGCATCATCCATCTGTCTGGATGCTGAGGGTCCAGCACTTGCTCACCTGGGAATCTTTCCACTTCCACTTTGTGTGTTTGTGTGCATGTGTTTGAGAGAGAAAGAGGGAGGTGGAGAAGGGATAGAGCACCCACACAGAAAAAAGGAATGTAGTGCTGCAAATTCTAATAACATAAGAAAAGCTCTACTGAATCAGACCAAAGCCTCATCTAGTCCTGCAATGTGTTCTTACAGTGGACAACTAAATGCTGCTGAGAAGCCTGAAAGCAGAACCTAAACAAAACAGTATTCTCTCCACTGGTGATTCCAGAAAACTGGTTTATAGACACACAATGCCTCTGACAGTGGAGTTAGAGCACTGAGACCCAGTATGGTGCAGTGTTGGACTTCGACCTTGGGATACCAGGGGGTTGTAGCTAAAATAGCACTCCTTGAGCAAGCAGAACAACTTTTGCTTTTGCAGTGGGGCTTTCTCTCTCCTCTGTTCTGGTGGTTCCCTCAACCCTCCAAAGCAGATCTGACAATGTGTGCAGGGGGAAGAGGGAGGGAGTTCTGTTGTTCTATTATTTAGTTGAATACTGTCCATAAATAAATCAACCGCCTTATCCTCCATGAATTTGTCTAATACTCTTTTAAAGCCATCCAAGTTGGTAGCCCTCTCTATCTCTTTTGGGAGCTAATTATATAGTTTAACTACCGTATTTTTCGCCCTATAGGACGTACCGGCCCATAGGACGCACCTAGGTTTTTTTGGGGGGGAATAAAGAAAAAAAAATTATCCCCCCCCCCAGCCGTGGCTTCAGCGTGCCCCGCGCTCCGGGCAGCAGGCTGCTATCTGCAGCCTAGGGAGCCCTGCGGGAACACCCGCAGGGCTCCTTAGGCTGCGGATGTCTGCCCGAAGCGCAGGGCGCTCTGCTGCAACGCGCCCCGTGCTCCAGGCAGCAGGCTGCTATCTGCAGCCTAGGGAGCCCTGCGGGAACTCCCGCGGTCTCCCCAGGCTTGCTGATAGCTTCCTGAAGCCTGGAGAGCGAGAGGGGTCGGTGCACACCGACCCCTCTCGCTCTCCGAGCTTCAGCGAAAGCCTGCATTCGCCCCATAGGACGCACACAGATTTCCCCTTCATTTTTGGAGGGGAAAAAGTGCGTCCTATAAGGTGAAAAATACGGTATGTGCAATGAGGGACGCGGGTGGCGCTGTGGGTTAAACCACAGAGCCTAGGACTTGCCGATCAGAAGGTCGGTGGTTTGAATCCCTGCGACGGGGTGAGCTCCCGTTGCTCGGTCCCTGCTCCTACCAACTTAGCAGTTCGAAAGTACGTCAAAGTGCAAGTAGATAAATAGGTACTGCTCCAGTGGGAAGGTAAATGGCGTTTCTATGCGCTGCTCTGGTTCGCCATAAGCAGCTTAGTCATTCTGGCCACATGACCCGGAAGCTGTACGCCGGCTCCCTCGGCCAATAAAGCGAGATGAGCACCGCAACCCCAGAGTCGGCCACGACTGGACCTAATGGTCAGGGGTCCCTTTACCTTTATATGCCATGAGAAGAGCTCACTCCCACTGCTCTGTCCCAGCTTCTGCCAACCTAGCAGTTTGAAAGCACGCCAGTGCAAGTAGATAAATAGGTACTGCTGTGGCAGGAAGGTGAACAGTGTTTCTGTGCGCTCTGGTTTCTGTCACGGTGTTCCGTTGCGCTAGAAGCAGTTTAGTCATGCTGGCCACATGACTCAGAAAGCTGCCTGTGGACAAACACAGGCTCCCTCAGCCTGAAAGCAAGATGAGCGCCGCAACCCCATAGTCGCCTTTGACTGGACTTAACCATCCAAGGGTCCTTTACCTTTACCATGAGAAGAAGAATTTCTTTTTATTTGCTCCGAATCTTCCAACATTCTGCTTCCTTGGATGACCCCAATGGTTGTACCTGCCATCAGCTTACTCTTCCCGTGAGTCAATAACCTTTCACAGGAAAGCAGCTCAATGAATTATGCTGTAAGAGATACGTAATCAGGATCTCCCAGGGTAGACCTAAAATAGAATTGAAATAGACTACCACGGTTATTGGAGAAGGGGCACTGGACAATGGAGCATTTAACCCTTTTCTTCCTTGCTGTTTTCTTGACGGTAGCTCCTGTGGGTTATAGAAGTTGACCTTAAAGGAGGTCTGTACAAATTGCTTGAAGGTATTCTATCAGTGGCTATTGGCCATGACAGCTCAGGGGAAATTCCTTGTTCAGAGGCAGCTGCTGGGGAAGAGCTCTTGCCTTTATGTTCTCCATCTGGGCATCTGATTTATTGATATGAGAAACAGGATACTGAACTAGATGGGTCTTTGGCCTTATCCAACTGGGTTGCCCCTGCATACTTACTGAAGTATGCAACCCAAGATAAACCTCTTAACCCTGGCCAATGATATCTGAGATGTTTGTTTTCAAGACCCACTCTATTCCTGTAACTGTAATTTGTTTTAATTGCTTTTAATACTGAATTTTAAATTGTTGCAACCCACCCCAGGATCTGCTGGTGAAGGGTGGGTGGTAAGAATGTACAGTGCTTCCAGAGGAAGTGACTAACATTCATTTTAAATTGCTTGTGAAACACCTTGAACTCAGGAAGAAGTGGGGTAAAAACATTTTAAATAAATAAAACTATCCATCTAGTAATAAATAAAAATTACAAATCATTCAGTGCCTTGACAGTGGGCAGGATCAGAAACTTCAGAAATGGATATTTAATCTCTGGGCCAATTCTGCAAACACTTGATCTCTCTGGTCCGCTTTTCCCAAGTACAAGGATTAATAGGATAGATTGCTACAGAGAAACACTTGCATGTTAATTTTTGAAACTGGGTCAGAGCATATAAAATTAATTGTAGGCACAAAAAGGAAACTGCCAGGCTGCATTTGGTCTAAAATTTGGAATAGGGCTGCAATATTCAGCATACTTACTTAGAGGCAAACCCCATATAAAGCAGTGGGGTGTCCAAATAAACATATTTTGGATTAGAATGTCAGCTTCAAATCCCATAACAGCTGGGGTCTAAAGGGCTGAGTGGGGAACTCTATATGTGCAAGTGGGAAATTAAGAGCACCCACTTTGAAAGTGGCCCCTTGCAACTTGACAAATCACTCCCCAAATCTGAGGAACTTTGAGAGAGACCTCTGAAGTAGTACACACAAGAAACTGCAGTAGAAGAGAGAGATGGTAGAAATAGAATTAGATTTTTATTATTACCGTATTTTTCGCCCCATAAGACGCACCGGCCCATAAGACGCACCTAGATTTTAGGGGGGGAAATAAAGGAAAAAAAATTTATTTCCCCCCCAGGTGCGCTGCGCTAATCCAGAAGCTTGGGGCAAGCTGAGGTCAGCGCGCCCCAAGCTTCTGCGTGCCGGCAAGCAGTCCGCTGCCGCCCCAAGCCTCCCGCACCCGGCAGGAGGTCCCGCCGGGTGCGCAAGGCTTGGGGCGGCAGCGGACTGCTTGCGTGCACCTAGAAGCTTGGGGCCAGCTGAGCTCAGCCCGCCCCAAGCTTCTAGGTGCGCGCAAGCAGTCCGCTGCCGCCCCAAGCCTCGCGCACCTGGCAGGAGGTCCCGCCGGGTGCGGGAGGCTTGGGGCGGCAGCGGACTGCTTGCGCGCACCGAGAAGCTTGGGGCCAGCTGAGCTCAGCTGGCCCCAAGCTTCTAGGTGCGCGCAAGCAGTCCGCTGCCGCCCCAAGCCTCGGTGGGACCTCCTGCCGGGTGCGCGAGGCTTGCAGACACTCGCCCGAACCAGGGGGAGCCCTCCAGAGGGCTCCCCGTGCTTCGGGCGACAGGCTGCCGCCCCAAGCCTCGCGCACCCGGTGGGACCTCCTGCCGGGCGCGCGAGGCTTGCAGGCATTCGCCCCATAAGACGCACCCCGATTTCCCCTTCATTTTTGGAGGGGAAAAAGTGCGTCTTATGGGGCGAAAAATACGGTAGGTTTTTAGATATGCTGCAAGCCACCCAGAGTGGCTGGGGAAACCCAGCCAGATGGACGGGGTATGATGATGATGATGATGATGATGATGATTAATAATAGACAGACAGACAGAAAGAAAGGAAGAAGGGATTATGTATGGAAGAGCCTGTATGTGCCTCAGGGACTACCTGGGTACTGGCCATGGTCTCAGTGAATTCCTGCCCCCTAAATAAATACAGGCCACGCTGCTTAAACTGCTTATTAGTTTTTGCAGATAATGAGACCCCTCCCCCCCCTTGCAATTACATTTATTAGAAATACCAGAAACTACTGCTGCTTTTTTTTTCTTTCAAAGTGCTGCCTTTCAGGGCAGTGAGACATTTCGCAACTGAGGGAAATGAGACTGTCTTTCTTTTTTAAGGGATCACTATCCCTCTGGAGGAAAGGCCTGTCTCCTGTACAGCTGCTTTCTTTAAAAGACTTTTCAGAAGATAAACACACAAGACAGTTGCATTGCACAGAAAGACTTCTTCATTTTGTGATGTTTTCCTTGACAGCTGACTTAGCAAACTCTTGGCTGCGTGAGAGATTTTTGTCCCACGGAGCTTGGTAGCTACCATTCTTCCTGCTTCTTTCCACTTTGCCAATATAACCTCTCCTTCCCTCAAGTAACTAAACAAAGTGGGCACTGCTGTTTTCCAATGTATTATGGCAGTTTAGCATGGGCAGAGCTCTCCTCTCCATAGAGGGCTTCTGTTGGCTGGAATCTGTAGAGGGTCCATGGCAATACTAAGGAAGTTCTTCAGATGTTCTTCCAGAGAGCAAAAAAAAGTGGGGGGTGAGGTCTTAAGGGAGAAACAGAGGCATGTCTAACAGGTAGATTGTGATCTACCGGTAGATCACTGGACGTCTGCGGTAGATCACTGGCTCCCCTTAAAGAAGCTGAACAACTGTGGCTCCCCTAAAGAAAAGCTCAACATTTTAATGGGCCTTCTTCCTAAAAAAAAGCTTAACAACTTTGACCTGAACCCCCCAAAAGGGGGTAGATCACTGCCAGTTTTTAACTCTGTGAGTAGATTGCAGTCTCTTGGGAGTTGGCCACCCCTGCTATAAGTGATTCTCATTTGAGCAAACTACTTGGCAAAGGAGTGAAAGAGGGCAGAGTGAAAGGCTATTTGCATTATTGAGCCTGCAGTCCTGTACCCATTTGTCTGAAAGTTAGCTTCCTTGAACTAAATGAGATTTATTTTTGAGTACAGAAGATTGCACTATGAACAACAGGAGATGCTGTTTAATATTCTACCTCTAAAGCAACAAGCTGACTATATTGCAATGGCAAAAAGGCTCTGAGTCTGTGCAACTGTTCTGCAATCTGTATATGCATGCGAGATGCTATTTGAAACCTCACTGCATGGTGCCAAAGATGAAGGGGTTTAATTTCACAGAGATGTGTACATTGACCTTGGAATTCAGATTTGAAGTTTTCCGGTGACCTTTCTCAACAAGCACTCAGTTATGTGGGCCAAAGTTTGCCCAGTGTGGCATTAGAGCAGTTAAGCTAATGGTGGCCAGAGGATCAATGACTACCCTGTCAATGTAAGCATGTTGGAGCAGATCATGGTATCAGGGAAAGCAAAGGAGGCACAATCAGCAGGCAGAAGATGGAATGTGGTCCATACCTGTTGCTTACATATCATGTAATTTCACAAAGCCAGAGTGATTAAATTTCCTAAGTCTAATGCTGCAGTTTCTATCTCTTCTTTAAGGGGGGGAGTCTATGTCTTATCCTTACAGTCAGCTTAATCTGACTATATGATGCTTCTGAACTGCCTATAACCTACAATCTTTTTTAAAAAAAAAACTGTCTAGGAAGGTTAATCTGAAATCCTCAGATGTTCAAAGTATTTTAAAATTGAATTAAATTATTTTAAAAAGCTCTTTCAATACCTTCTGTTGGAACGACTATATTGAGGGCTCCTAAAGAAACAGGTATCTTCTCTACATTGGAAAGTGCCCCATCCATACGTGTTATTAGAAGGAACCCAGGAGCCTCAATATGTAGCCCATATCTGCATTGCTGGCTCTGTCATGGGAGGAGGGAATGGGTGCGTCTTAGTATGTTCCCATGTGGCCCCTCTCCATAATGCTTTTATTGTACAGAAACCATGCCTGATCAGCATCCTATCCTGTCTGCTGTGTAGGTGGATAGGAGCTAGGTGCAGACCATTCAACATGCATGCAAGTCAGGGCTATTGAAGGTAAATCTGTGTTGGCTCCCGCTAACCTAGGCCAGAAGGACCATGGCCTTGTTCCAGTGCAGAGCAGAGGGGAATCTGCCTATTCTGCTTGCTCAAAGTCCAACTGTACTCCCAGGGTGCTGCAGAAAGAATATGTCCCATCATGCCTCCCCTGTTGGGTGCTGTGGCCAGCATAAAACAGCTTCCCCAATAAATAAATAATGGACTATGGCATGCATTTATATTTTGCTTTCCTTTGTAGCTTTGTTATCTTCCCTGGCCCACTGCAAGGAAAGGGCCAAGGGCAATGATCTCAGAAATCACCGAGAGTGCTGCTTATTTCCTCACTTCTGGAGTCTTTCAGCTAGGTACTTTAGACCGGTTCTTAAGACGCTGGTGCCTTAAGGACTATATTTAGGCAGCCTCAGATCTGCTGGCATGGGACAAAAGCATTACCCTCAAACAAAGGAACCTGGTGACGTCAAGGCTGGTGGGAATGAAAAGGGAGAATAGAAAATAGGTTAGGGACTCAAACAAGACAGCCCATTATGCCTTGTGTGCAGAGCGCTGGCTCTCTCAGCTGCAGCAGTCCTAGATATTTAGGATTTTTATAGGGTATTTAAATGACTAGACAGCAGCCTCCATCCTTTCAATACAAGTTTGGGCCTTGTTTTATCCTCAGACCCACATGCACACAGGAACTGCCAGAACAGGGAACACCAAGGAACCCATCCAGTCCAGTGTCCTGCTTTTGACAATGTCCAGAAATAAATAAAGACAGATTAAGAGTATAAGACAGAGGTGTGTGTGTGTGTGTGTGTGTGTGTGTGTGTGTGTGTGTATGGCTGTGGAGTGCTCCACCCTTTTCATAGACTCACAGCTTGCTGCAGGCCATGCATTTAGAATCCTCAGACTGTTGTGATATGTATACCTTGAAAAGTGATTTCATCAAATCATGGAATTGTAGAGTTGGAAGGGACCACGAGGATCATCTAGCCCAACCCCTTGCAATGCAGGAATCTTTCACCCAGTGAGGGACTTGTGATGCTTTACCCTCATTTTTAAAGGTGTGTGTGCTTTCCAAAGCCTAAATCCCAGAGCCCCAGGCTTTGGTCAGAAGGAGCATGAGGCTGCCACCCTGCTGAAGTTAAGCAAGGCTAGGAGTTGGTCAGTGTTTGGATGCATGCTGCTTTGGGATCCACAATTGGGGGGGAGAGACACAATATAAGTGTAAATAAATCCAAAACATTGCAATTATATAAACTTAGCTTCTTTTTCTCTAATTCCCCAAGTTAAGAACTATTTATTCTTCTTCTTAAGGGCTCAATAGTTGTTGAGTTACAGGAATATAGGAATATTATGTACTGCAGGAGTGTTATTAAATGATGCCCGGGGGTGTGGCTGGGTTTTATGCACTAGACCCTGGATCTCCTGCTGCTCTCCCCTACCTGCCATCTTAATTTGCAACCAGCTACCTGCCATCTTAATTTGCAAACAGCCCAATCCCCATAGTAAGCTCTCATAGAAGGAGCCAGAGTTTGTTTTTCTCCTTGTCTGAAAGTCAGCCCATATTTGCATCTATACATATAAATCAGCATTAGGAAATGTTATGCAAATTTGTGTCATGGGCCTGTGTCACGAGTCCTTTAAATATCTAGCAATGCCCCTGATATTATCTTCTGTGTTGCTGCCAATCTTTTACCTACAATTGCAAGCTGGTCCTTGCGCTCTTGATTTAAACAACTGTGGGAGGCTGAGCCACAACTAACCATCCTGCACATTCATGCATGCATACCTCAGAAACTTGAGCACTTTCCAATGAAAAAATAATGCTAGAAATGTGCCTATGGGTGGCATTCAGTGAAGCTTTACTTAGAGTAGACTGACTGAAATTAATGAACACGATTATGCTAGATTCATTAATTTCCGTAGATCTACTCTTACCAGGGGCGGGCTTTGGTAATATGGGGCTCTGAGTGAGGACAAAATTTGGCTCCCCCTCCCAAATATTTCTTACTTTGATGTCCTCTTCCCTCTCACCTTCCTTTCTGCACTTCCTCAGCTCTGCACCCTGTGCAGGGGAACTGCCCACAACACCCTAAATCTGGCATTAATGCTAACTAAAACTTAGTTGGATACCACCGGATGTGTCTTCCTTTACAGACTGTCTGGGAACTCCATCTTCCCTGTTACTGATTGCCCCAGCTAACAGCTTGTGTCTGAGCACTATTCAGCAATGCAGGTGATTCCCTGAAATATCATACACATCCATGCGTGTCTCAAAGAGTACCACTCCTGATTTCTCCCTTCTTTGAACTTTCTTGGGTGTTAAGATCCTCAAAGAAAAAAACCCTCCTCTGCAGCATCTGCCCATGAGGTGGGCCTACAAGACCAGAGTAAACATTCATTTGTTTCCGCATCCAGCTTCCCATCGTGGCCAGTCAATAGGAAGCCCAGTAGCAGGGCATGAAATAGCCTTTCTGAGAGAGGTCCATCAGAGCACCACATTCTTTAAAGACAAGTTAAAACCCTTCTGTTCAAGAGGGTCATTAGATGTGTCTGCGGGAAGATGCCGTTATCTATCTCTATCATCTATATCTATCTGTCTATCTATCTATCTATCTATCTATCTATCTATCATACAGTTTGTATGTACAGTGATGCCCCGCAAGACGAATGCCTCGCAAGACGAAAAATTCGCTAGACGAAAGGGTTTTCCGTTTTTGCGTTGCTTCGCTAGACGAATTTCCCTATGGGCTTGCTTCGCAAGACGAAAACGTCTTGCGCTTTTTTTAAAAAGCCGCTTGAAGAGGCGCAGTTGCGACGGACCGTGCTTCGCAAGACAAAAAACATCGCAAGACGAAAAGACTCGCGGAACGAATTATTTTCGTCTTGCGAGGCACCACTGTATTTTATATGCATGTTAGCTAATACTCTTAGCATCCTAACTGCTGCTATGTTTTTCCTACTGGATAAAGCAAAGCCAGATAGAAGTTATACAGTTGGTCAGGGATGGAGAACCTCCAATCTGCTCAGTGGGGGTCATACGTGGCATCAGGTGTGAGGCAGGTAAAGATACAGCTGCAAAGGAAAATCAGGAGCCTTTAAGTGTGCTCCCAATTGTTCCTTGGCAAGCAAGGCTTGCTGTCAGTGCTGATCAGCAAGCTCTGCTGGAAACTGCTGCACTATAGAATTCCCAGTTGACAGCAGATCCCTGCCCAGTCAGATCACCTGTGCTTACAGCTGGACAAGATGGGCTTTTGGTGGGTTCCAGCAAGGCTCTTTTTATATTCTCAGAAAATGGCTAAGAGCACCATCACTGTTGCATACCTAGTTGAGCATACCTAGTGATCAAAAAAGGACGGTAGGATGGCACATTAAATTGTGGAACACCTCTATCCCTCATGACTTTTGAACACATTTTTCTCCCCTCCCCCCAAATAATTAAAAAAGGTCTTTGATTAAAAGTTGATAGGTGCACTGCTACACAAGCCCCGTCTGTTCCAAGGGGCATTAATTGGCTATGTGTGCTCCAAGGACTCAAGTTACTTCCAAATGATTTTTTTTTAAATCCCAAATTAATTTTGTCTTTAGTACTACATGTTGCTACTGATCCAGTGCCACTGGTGCAGTATCCCCATCACTAGGTGATACTTGAGAAGTTGGCCACCACCATTCTAGTCATATACCATATTTTTTGCTCTATAGGACACACTTTTTCCCCTCCAAAAATTAAGGGGAAATGTGTGTGAGTCCTATGGAGCGAATGCAGGCTCCTTGGCTTCAGCGATAGCAACGTGAAGCCTCCGAAGCGCAGAGGGAGCGCTCCCTCCATGCTCCGGAGGCTTCACGTTGCTTTTGCTGAAGCCTGGAGAGCGAGAGGGACCGGTGTGCACCAACCCCTCTCGCTCTCCAGGCTTCAGGGATAACCGCCTGAAGCCTTCGGAGCGCAGCGCGAGTTCCCGCTGCACTCCGCAGGCTTCAGGTTTCTTTCGCTGAAGCCAGGAGAGCAAGACTCTCCTGGCTTCAGCAGAGAGGGAGAGCTGCGCAGCGCCCCTTCAGCCAAGCGGGAGGAGAAATGGAAGGGGCTCCATTTCTCCTGCCGCTTTGCTGAAGGGGCGCTGAGCAGAGAGGGGGAGATTTTTTTTTTCTTGTTCTCCCCCTCTAAAATAAGGTGCGTCCTATGGTTGGGTGCGTCCTATAGAAAAATACGGTAATTACTGTGCTGGGCAAGCTGCACACAACAAACCAACACACAAAAGGAAGCTTTAGCAGCATTTGGAAAAAAGAAAAGAAAAGCAGCCTTGAGAGGGTTCGTGTGCATCCAGAAAATTACAGGAATGAAATGTAGCAAGTGCGGGGGATGTGGAACAGAAAGATGCCTGGTCGTGAAAATGTTAACTATGTGCACACACCATTTGCTTCTATACTTACATACCCCTCCAATGTGGCTTTTCATTAAAAATGTGTGTGTGTGCATACACATACACCATTGGGACTTTCTGACATGTTGGCACGAAGTCTGCTGTTACATTACATGCCAACTTGTGGGCCTGCCTTTGAAGACCATTTGGAAGCTCCAGCTGGTGCAGAAAGTTGCTGCTTAGTTCTTGATAGAGCCTGGGAACAGAGAGTATATTAAATCAGCATTTGCTGATCAGCACTGACTTCTGATTAGCTTTATGCTGTGAACCGCCTTGAGATCTACAGATGAAGGGCAGTATATAATCCTCCTCCTCCTCCTCCTCCTCCTCCTCCTCCTCCTCCTCCTCCTCCTCCTGATTCAAGATGCAGGTGATCACCTATAAAGTCTAAATAGTCTGGGTGCAATGTCCTTAGAGTTTAACCTCCCATACAAAGCTACCTGCACATGAAGATCTACAAATGATGCTTTTATTGTATACTGTAGTAGTAGTAGTAGTAGTAGTAATAATAATAATAATAATAATAATAATAAAAAATAATTTTATACTTTTTATAATAATACCCAGTCCATCTGGTTGGGTTTCCCCAGTCACTCTGGGTGGTTTCCTTCTATTTGAAATGAAATATCCTCTCAGATCCAGAGCAGGACCTTTTCACTGGTGATGCTACAGCTAAGGAGTGGCCTCCTCAGGAATGCTCACTGGGCCATATTTTGATTCACTTTCTCATAGCCATTAAAAACTTGTTTATTTAATTAAGCATTTAATTAGCTGTGTTACCTTCTGATTTTATGGCCTCTGATTTTATGTCTCCTTCACTATTGCAAAATAAAGCTATCAAAATTAGTACAATAACATCAAAATATTTGAGCTGCCATGGTGGTTTTTGCAGCCATTAAGAAATACAAACAGGGCTGGCTTTACATTACATAGGAGGGTATAACCATCAAGGTTTTTAAAAACTAGAGCATGAGACTCTTAATCTTAGGGTTGTGGGTTTGAGCCCCATGTTGGGCAAAAATATTCCTGCATTGCGGGGGGGGGGTGACTAGATGATCCTTGGGGTCCCTTCTCACTCTTATTTTATGAATCTATTATTCTACCTGGAATGCAGAAGAGGAAGCAGTTCAGATGAGTGGGTGGCAGTCCAGTCATGCTTGTCTCTCTGAACTTTTTTAAAACTAGTGCTGTATATGTGTGCTCCTGCATTGCACCAGGAGAGTGCAGATGTTTCATTTAAAATTTATATTTATTCCCATTTATTATTTTGTGAAATATCATTGTTGCTTTTAAAGTCACTCCTCTGTTGCTCAGTATTTTATTTTATTTATTTTATTTTAGGGAAGTGCATATGAGACACTTAAGTGGCTAAGGGTAGGGGCAGGGTGATTTTTCTTTGTGGAATTCTGGGATTCTGTCACAGTGTGGGGAAAGGAAATAGCCTTATTTCACCATCAGTTATGTTTGCCACCCAAATCAAGAGAACAAAACCAGTCATTAGTCTGGATAATGTTTGTATCCTTCTTCCTCCTCCTCCTCCTCGAATAAAAATCCCCAGGTTGGAAGGAGCTGAAGAGTACTCCTTGTTCGGGATAAAGAATGAGAGTGGGAGGAAAAGCAGCCGTGGCTTGGGTGAAGCGAAGGGAGAAATGTATGATGGGAGGGAGCCTTCCAGGCAGCCTAATTTGATGGAGATAAAAGGGGGGCTTGGCTCAGCAGGCCACTCCATCCCCCAAGAGAGGGAAGAGCCATAGCTCAGATGCCTTTCTGCATCTGGGATACGCCAGGACTCAGTTCCAGCACCTCTTAGGTGGGTGCCATTGCCATGATAAGAGAACAGGGAAGGCATTCTAGAAAAACAGCACTTATTGTAGTGTATATGCTGTGCATGTAGAATGTCAAATCCTTGGCACTGGCCTTCATATGGTAGGATGTGACATGTTGGTTTGCCAAAATGATGGCTTTCCCGCTTTGCTTCAAGGAAGGAGCAGAAGGTGCAAAGGGGTGGGGGGATGATATACAGTGGCAGACCACCCGATAGAGCTTACACACTCACAAACTGTATGTATAGGCTCTGTACACACAACTGCAGGTCTTGCCTAGTCACATATGTATTTGCAGCATGCGTTTTGTTCCTCCTCGGAGCAGTGCTCGTTCCTGCTTCCTTACATGCTAGTCCCTCTTTCTCAAATTGCTACCCTTTCTTCACCCACCCTTTATAGAGAACTCAGATAATGTTGTGACATTTTTTAGTCCAGTGTTTCAGACCTGATGTGTGGCCAAAAAAAGAAACTACTATAAAATACAGTTGCAGCAGCACTAGCTTGTCCAAAGTGAGCAGGCAAAGTGGTTTGAGGCTTGTGGGGGCGGGAGCTCCTTTGCCTTTTATCATCATCATCATCATCATCATCATCATCATCATCATCATTCTGTTTAGAGGTCCTGCCCAGTTTTTGTTTTTCCTGTTGATCCATGCAGAGGGGAGGGGAAATGAATATTTACACCTGGATTTTTCCAGCTAGGCCTTTCACAAATCACAGACTTGATCTGAAGCAATTAGGCGACATACAATACTTTTCTCCTTGCTGTTAAAAGCTGTAGATATAGCAGCATAGCAGCATAGGCTGGTTAAGGAAGTTGGCAATCTTCCACACAGTAGGCAGAACTGAGCTATCAGCAGTTTGCAATAGCGAAAGGGAAGGGCTGACCAAGTGAACCCTTGTGAGAGAATGGGAATGCTAAAAGTACACAAGAGCACTGTATTTTTTTATCCTTTGGTGCATATGCCACTGAGGTTCAATTCTGGCTAGCAGTGTTCAATGCAACAGTTTTTTTATTTTATTAAGATGACCTGAAATATTCCTTGGTGCCACTTAGCTTTGAAAGCTTTCAATCCCACCTCCAGTTGCAACCCTTGACAAGCAAAGGGCTAGCTAGATGGGGGGTGGGGGAGGTGAGGGAGGGAGAGAGAGAGAAAGTATGAAGTGTATATTACTGGATTGTGCAGCTGAGGCTATTGCTGCTAACAGCATGGCTGAGGCTGAAGCAGGGTCTCTGCCCTCCAGCGCAGACACCAAGACAGAAATACCATTGTGACAGGCAGCTCTATCCACCCCTTTGCAGAATGCTGTTATTTTACAGTGATCTGTAAGAAACAGAGCAAAATAATGGCATCACTGAGTCTATCACACACACCACATCATCTTCCTACTCTGCTGCCTTTATCTTATCTTTCAAGAAGGAGCTAGGGTACACAGTAGGGTTTCCCCTATAGCAGGACTGCTGTAGGATACTGCCCTCAAATATTCCAATATAAGCTGCCGTTGTGCACAGTTTCTTTATTTTTGTCCTCCATTATTAGAAGCAAAACACAGCAGTGTAGTCCCAGGTATAGTTACTCAGAAGTAACTCACAGTTAATTCAGGGGAATTTACTCGTGGTAAACCATGCTTAGGATTGCAGCCAAAATTGAACTGTTTGTCTCTAGGGTAATACTATAACATGCACTATATGGGGCTGCCACAGAAGGCTGTTCCTCAGCTGTATAGGGTTCAGAATGTGGCAGCCAGAGTGATCTCTGGAGGTAATTGCAGGGTATGTATAACATATGTTCAGTCTTCAATGGTTACCTCTTTGCTTCCAACCTAGATTCAAAGTGCTGGTGTTTATCTTTAGAGACCTATACAGTTTGGAGCCAGATTTTTGCCCCATAGGTGTCTTCTCCCATATATAACTCCCAGTTTTTAAAGCACTTGTTCAGGTGCTAACAGCTCCACCCTCTATTCAGCTGGCGGCTGGGGTGGGCCATCTTGTTTTGCCACCCACTCACCCCGCTGGGGTACATGTTGCTTCCATCATGTGGCTACCACTGGAAGCATGCTGTGTGTGGTATCTTTTCTACGCTCTTTTCTTAACCATAGTCGGCATCATGCTGTGCTACCACTATAGAAATGTGCCATATGATGAAGAGAAATTACATAGTGAGATGTGTTGATGTTACAGCGGTGGAGAAGACAGACACCAAACAGAGTCTGTTTTCAAAGGGAGCAGTATGATAAAGGCAATGTGACAGAATTATCCACCGCATGGATGCAACTAAACAATGCAGTTTTATACATACCTGTTCAGAAGTTCCATTGTTTTCAGTGGATAAAGCATGGCTAGGACCATCAGGCCTAGGAGCCAAATGCAGCCCTCCAGGCCTCTTCCTCTTGGGACTCTCTCCAGGCCACACACACTCCCCTGCCACAATCCTCGCTGGCCCTGCCTCACATCCTCCTTGGGTGTTTTTGCTTGGCTGGAATGTGCCCTTGAACTCATTTGATGCCTCTTGCTTTCCTGGATGGAGAGCAGATAGATGTTTGTGTGTGTAAGTTTTACATAAATTGCTCCTTCTACTTTTGCCTCTGGCCCCGCCCCACCACTGGCATATGGCCCCCGAGAAGGTTTCCCAGAAGGGAATGTGGCCATTGAATTGAAGGTTCCCTACCTCTGGGAAACAGGATTGCTGGCTAAATTGCTCCCCCTGAAATCTTGAGTGTCACGCTGCTTGGATTAAAATGGCTTATTGGCTGGGAACGTTTCCCACACAATCACACACCTACAAAATAAATGTTTGCGGCAGCGTAGAAGAGATCCCCAGCAATCAAAGAAAGATGCTGCTCACGAATACCGGTTTGTCACATGGAGGCAGTTTCTGCAAGATTAATTCAATGTTGTATCCTTTATTGGGCGTACATTTCATGGGAAGTAGCCGTAAGTCTTGTAATTCTCAAATCAGTGGAACAGGTCCAGATTTATACCAGGGTAGATAAACCCAGAACCTAGAGCAACAGTGAAAAGGTTTATTTATGCTCTAAAAACTTAATGTAATGGTCCTACTGGATCAGGTAGAAGACCCGTCTAGTCCAGCATCCTGTTTTCACAGTGGCCAATACAATCCTTGTGAGAAATCTGCAAGCAGGACATGAGTGCAGTAGCATTCTCCCCACTTGTGATTCCCAGGACTTGGCATTCAGAAACATGCTGCCTCTGAAGGTGGACATAGCCATAGATAGGACATATATGTGTCCTAACAGCCATAGATAGCCTTATCCTTGCCTAATCCTCTTTTAAAGTCATCCAAGTTATGTATTGTAGGAGCTTATTCTAAAGGTTAACTATGCACTGTGTGAAGAAGTAATTTATTTTGTCTATCATTCATCTTCTAACATGTTCAGTGCTATTGGAGAGGGAGAAAAACTACCAAATTTCTCTACACCATGTGTAATTTTATAAATTTCAATCACATACCCTGCAGTGTTTCTCCAGTGAAAATAGGGACTTCATATTCCATCCCCTCCAATATTTTCCAACGAAAATAGGGACATCCTGTTCCACTTTCTTGCTTTTCTAAACTAAAACTCCCCAAATGTTTTAAGCTTTCCTCAAATGAGGGTTGCTCCACCCCCTTAAACATTTTCATTTTGGTTGCCCTTCTCTGAAACATTTCCAACTCTACAATATTCCTTTTTAGGTGAAGCAACTGGAACCACACACAATATTTCAAGTGTGGCTGCAGCATAGATTTTAAAAATGGCATTATAATATTGGCATTAAAAAAAATTCTCAAACCCTTTCGTAATGATCCCTGACATGGAATTTGCCACACACTGGGTCAGCATTTCCACTGAGCCTATCCACTATAACCCCAAGGTCAGTCACCAGCAGCTCAGACTGTATTAGCATAATCATTAAATTACATATTTTTTGTCCAATGTATATCACTTTATACTGGCTAACATTTAGTTGCATTTGCCATTTTACTGCCTAGTCACCAAGATTGGAGAGATCTTTTTGGAGCCCTTCACAATCCCTTTTGTTTTAACCAATTTTTTTTCTCTTCTAAAAAAATGTTCAAGGGTACTCTCATTTTGACTCAAGATAATCATCATTTTATAGTTCAAATCGGGGGAAATAAATACAGTAAATGGACAAAAGTACAAAGATTCACAAAATGTTTAGGGGTATGCGTACCCCTGCGTACCCCCAGAAAAAAGCACTGGCTTTAACCACCTTGAACAATTTTGTATCATCAGCAAAAGATATGAGCACACTGCTGACCCCCAACTCCAGATTGTTTATGAACAAGTTAAAAAGCACAGGTCCGCTTTCTACATGCCTTCTTTGGAAGAACTGTCCATTTATTCCTACTCCTTACTTCCTATTCCTTAACCAGTTGCTGACCCATAAGAGCAGTGCTATTTTTCTAGGAAAAGAGGTGCTGGAACTCACCATGAACGCCTTCCTTGTTCTCCTGTAATGGCAATGGTGCCAACCTGAGAGGTGCCAGTTTCGGTGAGTTCCAGCTGGAAAAAAAGCTCTGCATAAGAGGATTCCTCTTAACCCATAACTGCTTGGGCAAGGGACTTTTTCAAAAAGCATTTTGAAAATCTTAAATACACAAGGTTGACTGGATTACCTCTATATGCTTGCTGAAACTCCCATTAGCTAAACTGAGCTCACAGTCCAACCCACTGGAATTCACTCCTATTTGTATATTGGTGTAGCAAAGACAACACTGGAGCTACTAGAACTATTTTAACAAGTGGGGTGTCAGTTTGGCTGACTTGCTCAGATATCTCAGCTTTATGTCCATGACACATGCACTTTACAGTTCTGTGTCACACACATGCAACCATCTGCACATTTCGACTTTGCAGATGGCACACTGACTTGTGTATGCACATTTACACTTGCATGCCTTACTAACACTCACTCCAGCAGTATCACATTTCTTACATTGAACGGTGGTTCTAACATTGCCCCCACTTCCACCCCAGGACTTGGTAGTTGCCAACTGCTTTCACTATAAAATGTGTAAAGTAAGGGAAGCCCATTCTGACCTGATTTTTATACCAAATGAGGGCATGAAGGCGGGGTAGAGATATTCATGTTCCTGCTTTCCAGTAGAAAGATCTAAGTCTACATCAGAGAATTGACATCAGTCTAATCTGCCAGGGTGTGGGCTGCTGAGAGATGCCATTTGTATGCAGGTTTTTCCTACCCCATCAAGCTGTGTGTGTGTGTGTGTGTGTGTGTGTGTGTGTGTGTGTCCTTCTCTCCCTGTAGAAACCCAACTGGGTTTGGTTGGGCTGAAGCCCCTGCTATTGGTTCTAGGCCATCATGTGCCAAGCCTGACCGAGGCTTTGGGATGCTCTGTGCTTGCATTAAATCGATCCACTGCTGCACATTAGAGCTCAACCTGCCAGTGAATCAGACCTTTTCTTTCTTTTTTTTCCATTTTCTCTCCCTGCCTGCCTGCCTGCCTGCCTGCCTCCCTCCCTCCCTAACACCAGTCTTATTTTAGCTTACCCAAGAGGAGGAGGAGGCGGTGGAGGAGAGGAGGAGGAATACAGGGCAGGAAAAAATACTAGACATTGCAGCAACCAGGGAACCCTTATGAGTAGATGGTGGATGGCAACTACTTCTCTTGTCTCTCTCATTTTTGGATTTTACAGGATGTCATTGCTGCATTCAACTCCAAGCTGAGGCAAAACCGACACACACGCTCTCTTTTTCTGTGTCTCTCACACGCACACACACTCATACACGCAATCACACGGGAAAAAGGCAGGAAGAGAGACCGCTGGATAGCAAGAAGGGGGGGGAGCTCAGCCTTCATCAGCTTCAGAAGCTTAAAGAGAGCGCAAACCGTTTCGCCTTCAGATCTTGGACAGTGCTGAAGATAACAGGATGAAGCTCCTGTGAAAAGAAACCTTTGGAGGGGGGATTTTCTTTTGATTTTAGGGTGTCTTTGGGGTTTTTTTTGCGTGTGGGGGGTATTTTTCTGCTTTTTAAAAAAGAAATATCTTTTTTTTCCCCATCACCAATGCAGTACTTTATTTCTCTATCAGTGAGATGGGAGGGCATGTACTGATTTCATAAATCTTACAGAAATATATATATATGTGTTTTTTTTCCTTTGCGAGTGCAAACATTTGCCAAGCTGTCCGGCACAGAGGAAGCCTGCATTTCTCCCATCAAATTGCATTGCAAATACCTAGACAGTGAGCCTAATTTTGATGGCATCTTTTTTATTTTTATTTCAATTTCCTTTCCCTCTGGGCTTGAGAAGAGAGGCAGGAGCAAGGAACTGGTGCATTTGATTTCTTTAATTGCATTTTTTCCCTCCCTCAGTGGGGAGGAGGTGCTGCTGTCGCTACATTTAATTGTCATTTCCCCCTCCTCTCCCTCCCAGTGGCAATGCATTTTTTTATTCTTTAAATTGAAATATTTTTAACTGATGGTGCATTGATTCTTTTTCTTTTTCATTGTAATTAATTTTAGGGGCATTTTGGTGCATTGGTCTTCTTGCCCCCCCCCCACCAATTGCAACCCACAATTTTGGGGTGATTTTCCCCCCTTTCTTTTTCTGGGGTGTGGCTCCCACCCCGACAATTGCAACCTTTTGGGCAGAGGGTGGGGAATTTGTACATCGCTTCCCTCCCCCCCTGCAACGGGAGGCGAGAGTGACAATGTCCAGGATCTCTGCTGCTTTTCCCGACCGCTCTCCAGCTTGAGTGCCCCTCCCTCTGCTGCAAGCTTCCCTAGCAGCATCCTACAGCAGCCGATGGGATGTGATGAGCTTCTTCTTTTCTCCGGCAGCATCCTCAGCGGCGTAACCCCCGGCCCTTTGCTCTTTACAGGATGGCTCGGTTTGGAGACGAGGTGCCAGCCCGCTATGGGGCAGGAGGTGCAGGGGGAGCTGGCTCCGGAACGGCAGGCGGCGGAGGTGGCCGGGGTGCCGGGGGCGTCCGGCAAGGTGGTCCCCCGGGGGCCCAGAGGATATACAAACAGTCAATGGCCCAGCGAGCCCGCACCATGGCACTCTACAACCCCATCCCTGTCCGGCAGAGCTGCCTGACTGTCAACCGCTCCCTCTTCCTCTTCAGTGAGGACAACGTGGTGAGGAAATACGCCAAAAAGATCACCGAATGGCCATATCCTTTCTGTGGGGGGGCTTCCAGCAACCTAGGCCGCAGACTTAAGGGGGAAAGAGCAATGGCAAAGCCTGTGTCCCCCTTTGGCTCCTGCCTGCATGCCTGGCCCACCCTGTCTCTATGCATGAAGCCCACCTGCACATCCCCCAACCCAGCGACTGCATACCCATCCCATTCATGCACCACATCTGTATCATTCCTGCATGTGCTACCCCACCTAGTCAGCATGTCTCTACCAAGGGACCTTTATCTTCCACCCTGATTTCTCAAAGCACGATTCAGTTGCATGTATGCAACCCTCGAGGCTGACAGCTCTGTCACTGAATGCATCCCTGCTCTGATCCATCTAGTTGAAATGCTTAATTGATGTATTGCTTCCCCCCCCCCCAATGTATCTCTGCTGATTTTAAGTTGTATATTGCCTCGTGGATTTCTCTCTCTCTCTCTCTCTCTCTCTCTCTCTCTCTCTCCCTCCCTCCCTCCCTCCCTCCCTACATGCAAGCCTCCCTTGTGCAGGGGCCAGTTGCCTCTCACCAAGCCAAGCATCTCCTGCTTTCTTTATTCCTCCCTTCTCTCCCCCATCCCACTTTACCTCTAATACCTGTTATTGAGCTGCTCTTTCAAGCCAGCTGTCTTTCATCCATGCAAAGGCGGGTGGGGGGGAGAGGATGGAGAGGAAGGAGAGGACGAGGAGGACCGATAGCATCAGTTTTCATTTCCTCTGGCTCAGGGTTTTGGAGACTGCATTTGTTAGTCATGCCTTCATTTCCCCTTCTTCAGGCAGAGGGGCATATGGGGCCAGGCTTTTCATGTGCCTTCTGGAAAGTCAGCAATCAACTTGGTTCCCAGAGGTGTGCTGTGGAGAGTGGGGCTTCAAAGCACTGTGTCTAGCTAGTTGCGCAGAAAATAAAGGCCCTTATTAACGGGGGAATTGTCAGGTAGTGTTGAGACAGGAGGAGCCAACCTCAGCCTAGCCTCTAGAAAAGGCACATGGTGGGCAAAGAGCAACCTAACAGAGGCCCCCTGAGCCAAGTGTAGCCCCCATACTAGGTATAGAAATCAAGAGAAAGGGATGTGAAACTGAACCATCAATACGTTCCACTGAGCACATTTCTTCCCCTCCTCCACCCTCCCAGTTTTGAGGACCAGCATGAGATTTCAGTGCCCCTCTTCATTGATTCATAGGTCTGCTATCCATTATCTACTATCCAAGCCCTAGATATGTTCAGAGGGCCCAGGGCAGTATTTTGGGAGTGGCATACGGTGGTGAGAGATATAGGAGGCATGTTGGGTTTATCTGCCTCTGCTGGGCCTTGCAGGGGGAGAGGGGGCTTCTCAGGTCTTCTGGTTTCCTCTGATGGTGGAGAAAAATGCAAGATCCGCAGCCGCTGCCTCCCTCACATCAATTCGGTATGTAAAAGATCTTGCTTTCTGTTATAATAGTTTGTATAGTACTTTGTATCTTGTATGGGTCTTTGGGTTTCATAGACTCTAAACCTATGCCTACTTTGCTTAGAAAAGTTCAGTGTCTGCTACAAGTCAGAATATGGTTTAGGGACAACATATATTATGCCTGGAGAGGTAATTGTTATTTTGGAATGTGCTAAAAATCCTGACACACTCAAGTGCAAGGGGCTAAAATATGAGGCAGATTGCAGGGAGATGCTGTATTCTAGAGCAGGTGTGCTGTGTGTGTGTGGAGAAAGTCTTTTTAAAGTGTAGTTGTGTTGTACACAGCGTGTGTGTGTGTGTGTGTGTGTGTGCGCGCGCGCAATTTTGTCATCTGTGTGTGAGAGGGAATATACATTTTGTTTACAGGAAAGTGAAGGCAGAGCAAGACTCTTGAAACCAATGAGTTAATGCAGGTGTAACAAGTCAATCGGGTTACATTGCTGGTTCCTTTCTTATCATACAGTAGATACTTGCAAATGTGATTTTCTTAAAATACATACATTGAAAATGATTGAGCTCACTATTGAAATACGGATTACCAAGCATGAGCACTGCAGATATTTGATGTTAGTAAAAGTGGGTACTGAAGAAAACTGTAGGGTGGATGGGTGGAGACAGATGTGTGATGGATAGATGAAAAGCGAATCAGCCAAACTCCTCTCTGTTTACTGTAATTGTTTATAGATCCTGAGAATCTATTGAAGTATCATGTTGTTTGTGCTTTATTTATTGTTTCATGTGAGTTTGCAATGCTCCTTTTGTTTTTAGGGAGAGGAATGTGATAAAATGTGGGAGTTTGGTGATGATGAGAGCAGTTTAATCCTATAGATGAAGTGCTGGCTTCCCTCCCCCCTTCCTGACAATCCATATTGTAATCTTAGATCAACCACAATCTTATGGGATTACGTTAGGCAAGTTATCCTAGTAATCCTTTTAGACTTAATTTATATCTGTAAAATAAGAATAAACAAACCGTGGCTCATAGGGTGAGTTTGTTGGAAGGATAAATGAGACAAGGATTGCAGTACCCTTTGCACAATAAAAAAAAAGTATTATAGACAATGGCCACAATGTCTGAGCCCTGTCAGGGGCCCATTGTCAGTTATAGCAGATAGAGCTGTGTAGCCACACATAACTTTTCTACCTCACTACCATAGCCTTCAATGTGGGAGTCCTGTTTCAATGCACAGGGCTACCTCATTTTCATTATTAATGGAAATCATAGCTATCACCTGTCTAAAAAAACACCAGTTCATCTCCAACAATTTCTCCTTTTGTTACACTTTCCCCAGTGTCCCATCATATTCTTCTAACATTCCATCACTCTGTAGATCAGGGGCTAACAATGCTTAGGCAAACCTGCCCCTCCAAAGGGTGGTGTCTTCTTCTCCTCCATTGCCAGCCAAGAGAAGTTGCTTTTGCGGCACTTGGATGTGGTATTTGGGGCAATGCAGATTGTTGCCTTGGCTTGCTGTGCTCCCCATCCCTCCATCCCATCTCAAAGTGATCATCCAGCAAAACTAAAGGTGGACAGCCAGGCTCTAGCATGACTAAGAAATGGATGAAAGGGTGGAATCCTATGGATAATGGCTGGATCAATTCTGAATGAATTCTATTAAGTGATTGGGACAAAACGATTACAATGTAGGGCTAAGGTGAGAAGGAGCCCATTTCTTTCTACAGGTGCTGGAATCATTAGAGTCAGGTTTAACCCTCTGCACTAATGGCTGCTGTTCATTCCTGTAGGGAAAAGTAAAGCGCTTATCCTTTGTGCTTTCAGTGAAGGCAGACTTGCCTATTGGGAGACTGTGTGGCTCCTTGAGGAGTAGAACAAGGTTCCATCTTCCCCTGCTGAAAGCAGATGTAGGGTGAAAGAAGGAAGGAATATTTTTTGTACTCCCCACCCTGCAAAATCAGGCCCTGAGTTCAGAATGGAGAAATGTGGAGCATTTTATTAGTTGGTTAATATAATTTATATTCCATTTTTCAAAATAATACATAATACTTAATAGTTGCACAAAAATAAAATGTAATAGTGAAAATGCATTTTAAAATTTCAAATGTAAAGCACATCAGGATCAAAACCTTAAAAAAACCCTCCAACAACCACAGTAGGAATTAATTATAAATTGCCCTCCAGAATAAGATGGTTCACAATACCTGTCTAAAAGCAGGAAGTGGAGACTTGCTAGATCTCTCCTGGCTTCTGTCCCTCCCCTCCCCCTTTCTGAATGCTCCCTCTGGATTGGGTGGCAGGGGAAATGTATGTTACCAAGGCCCTGAGCCCCACCTGTGATAATGGCCCCAGTGATGGACAGTGGAGTGTGGATGGAGAAGTATAGGAGGGGGGAGAGGGCTAGAACCCTCTGTTCTTTTCCACCTTGCAATTGTTGGGATGTTTGCTAATTACTAATAATGGGCATGTGGATTCACACAGGTTTTTATTTTTATTTTTAAGGAATATAAACACTGGTGCAGGAGTAGGGAATACTGATTGGTGCCAAAAGATTGTTATGTTTGTATCCAGGCAAGGTTGTCGTATTTGTATGTAAGAGCTAGCACTGGATTTAATATATCTGGCATGGTGTATTTGAACTTGGGTTCTCTCTGAGAACATTCCTAAATCTAGAAAACACACACTTGAATCTCCAGGTGGGTAGGAAAGCAAGTTTCTTTCTGGCAGAGAATTGAAGGTACTCTCACCATCCAGGAGGCCACACACTGCTCCATGTCTAAGGCTGCGTTAGCCAGGGTGGAGCTCTCATTCCCTCACCAACCACCTATGTCTTTTGTGGAAGTGGAAGTCCTACTCATTGTGCAAAATGGATGATCCAGCCATTTCTCAGAGCAAGCTTAAGCAAAAAAAAGCCACAGAGGACCAGAGCTATTCTAAGCCTTGAGAAGTTTCTCTTGGACCTTGACTAGAGCTGGCAAATGATGAAGAGTTCTAGCCTGTTCTAACCACAGGGACAACATTGAATATTCTTAAGAAAGAAGCTGTGGAAGGGGAAGTGTGAGTGACTCATGTTTTTTCTCTCCAGTTTCCAAAAAAAGTGATGTCTATATTTCCCATAGGAAGATACACATTACTTCCGCACCAGGATGGGGGAAGAGCACATCTCTATGTAGGGGATACATGCATGCCACCCTGCTTTGTTCAGAATTTAAGGACAGTGAGGAAGATAAAGAATAAGTCACCCACACTTCCTCTAATATTGTGTATCTAGGGGGTTGGTGTTCAATGTACTAGGACTTAAATGGGTTTACTGGAGGCAGGGTCATTTTCAGCCGGAACTCACCGGAACTCAGTTCTGGCGCCTCTCAGGTGAGCGCCATTGCCATTATAAGAGAACAAGGGAGGTGTTCATGGTGAGTTCCAGCATCTCTTTTTCTAGAAAAATAGCACTGACATGGGGTATGTTCAACCAAAACAAAGCAGGTTTGGGGGTACAATATACTAGGATGCACCCCTGCTCTAGCCTCAGTGAAATGAATGAATCTTCATTCTTGTGCAGGTCTCATTTAATTCACAGGGGCTTGCACAAAATAACTTCCAGGCAGATTGTGCCCTATGGCTGGGGGAAATTGTGCTAGTCCTTTATGCTGCTGTTAGCACTTAATTTTTCCAAGAATGCATCTTATGTAACAGCGTTAGTTAGAACGAGGATGTGAGTGTACTATTGAGTTGGCATTAAAAACACGGATGCAGTGGTTATATGCTGTGTGTATACTCTACAGACAGATGGACACAAATAAAAACTGGCAGCGAACTGCTTAATTAGTGCAACTGGCCCATTATTGTTTGCATGCTATTGTTATAAAAACAATACCTGTTGTGGCATGAGGTTAGATGGCGTTTGACAATATTGGTGTGCTTTCTGCACTGTGGCCCATGTATCCAATGCAATGGAAGAATTTCCCAAGCCAAATCTCATAAAAACCAATGCAGTTCAGATAATAACCTGTGTGTGATCATAAAGGATAGAAGAACTGATTGTCTTAAAACTGCAGGCAGAGAACTTCAACACTTCCCTTGCAGCTGCAGAAAAGATAGTGCAGAAACAGACCACAGTTTTGTCAGTTTCAGAGCAATGATACTGAAGGTTGTTATGTCTCTGCCTACCTGGTGGTTCTTTGGAAGCTCTCAGCAGTGAGACACGGTTTTCTTCTCTGGCATCAGTTAATATCATGTACTTCTTTGGGGGTTAATGGTTGGCTTGTTAATTGTTTCTCTTTATTCTTACGGAACATAGAACTTTACAGCTCCTAGGTATTGGGTGTTCATGCCACTACCTTTGCTTGTTTGATATAAAAGAGGGGTGCTGAACAGTTTGTTGACAGGCACTTTCTTTTGCTTCTGCAGCCCCTCCTGATCTCTTCTGCTGCAAATGCCTTGGTTAATTTTCAGCACTTAATCCCGCCCCACTGCTGTCAAGTCTGGCTACCTATAAGGAGGAGAAATATATGTTTTCCTTCCAATTAAAGCAGCAAGTGGGGGCTCAAGAAAACATAGGCTCCCTTGTAGCGACACTGCTGACGCCTTTGAGAAAGTTGGCCTTTTCTGTGCCTTAGTCCTCCTCCCATCTTGGTACAGTTAGCTGTGACAGCCCTCTGTATCTGCCTTGACTCATTTAGAAATTTCCAGGCATAATCTGTCACTTCCTGTGAGTCTTGTGGGGTCATTATTGGCTGGACCTCTTCATGGTGCTGTAGTCCATATAATTAAACGTTTGAATGACCACAGATGAGAATCTGAAAGAGTGTGCATTAGGCAGTTCTAGCCTTTTAAGCTACTGCAGATGAAGAATAGAGTGGGATTGCTGTGGGGTAGCTCAGCCAGCAGACCATTAAGTGTGCCTAGAACCTGCTTCTCTAGCTTGAACCTAGCCTCTCTGGTTTGCACTTAGTTGCTAGAGGATGTTAGTATAGTCCAGGGAAAGGGTTTCCACAAACAACCGTGGCTGTTTGATTCCAACAGCTTTCTGGAACAGAAGATATTGCGGTTGATGGCTGTTATAAAAGGGAGTCTAGATTGGGGTTGAGGTTGTGTGACAATTTCATGCCAGAATCACAGCCAATATGGCAACATGCATAGCTTGCTGTGTGCATTAGCTTTCTGTGAGCATTTAAGCTACAGATCTGCATATCCTACATCTTACAGAAAAGCCAGTAAGAATTTAGGAAGATGGAGATGGTTCCATTGTCCCTGCCTTTTCTCCTGCCACTAGTCTATCTTTGCCAGCAAAGATACACAGGGGGGGTTGAGGGGAGATAGAGAACTGATAGACTGCAATGGATATGCATTTATTGCAACAAGTTGCTTATTTTGCAGGGAGGCTAAGGGGCTGGGGGTTATGGGTAGAGGCCCATGAGAATGCCATTTCCCAGAGCTCAGTCTTTCTCTCAGGGTACGTTCAGAGCTAAATTTCCCTACTGGGAGCTGCTTTGGATGTTGTCAAAGAAAAGCAGCGAGTCAAAAGCACAGTCACTTTCTCATTTGGCTGGTGGCACTTTAGGAGCTTATGTATTTGACCACAGGGTGAGATGCGAAAGTTCTCCTTTGAATGTTACTAGAAATACAAATGTTACAAGAAGCCAAATGGCAGAAGTATATTCTAATATTTGGCTGACGGCACTTCTGCAGTAATGTCTGAACCCCTCTAAATCAGGCCTACTCAAAATTCTGCAAAAAACCAAATCACCTCACAGTCTTAGAAGAACAGAAATAGTTGAAGCTGAGCTTCCAGCTGTCATTACTGGGGTTGGATCTTCCCAGTAGTTAGTTGCAGTGGTTTGTTGTTGGGAAAATGTAGTTCTTTTCTCAGCTAGTTGTACCTGTTGCACTTGAAATGTTTTACTGCAGATATATAGGTGTTGTGGGCATCTATAACAATGCTAGGGATTTATTTGATGACAGTGCATCATTCTCCTCTGATGTTGTATTGAAACAAAGGTGTTTTTTTAAAAAACACTTTCACATGTCACTTCCATCTTTCAAAGGAATCCTTTTTTTGAGGGTGCATCCTCTGATCATCTTGGTTCTGTGTCCCTTTGAGGATTTCTCTATAAAATGGCAGATTTTGAATTCAGTTGTCTATTTTTGGTCATACAGCATTTCATTGCAGTCACCCAATTTATTGTCTAGTCGGTGGGCCATTAAACAGATGAACTAAACTCTCTCTCTCTCTCTCTCTCTCTCTCTCTCTCTCTCTCTCTCTCTCTCTCTGTGTGTGTGTGTGTGTGTGTGTAAATTGGATTCCCCCACCTATCCAAGTCTGCATATGTTTATTGGCACTTGAAGACACTGGCTGTCATCTGTCATTTTATCCGTATATTGTGAGATCTTCTTATAGTTTTGAATCTATGTATATATGACCAACAGGCTTCTGGAGGGCACCAGGGTGTGGAATGTTGAACTAGAATATCCTTTCCCTTGTGTTGAAGAGCTGAAGAGCTCCAATTATTTTTGCAGAAACTGTGCTAATGGTTCTTCAAATTACCATATTTTTAGTGAGTCTAAAAATTCTCTTGATTCCCACATTATTTAATATTATGCTTATTGGATATCAATGTTCAAGATTATTTTTACTGCCCAAAAGAAAAGTATTTATGTTAGTTCTTTTCAAGCCAGTTTTCTTTTCAGGAGCCAGTTTTTGTGGTGTTTACATATGTGGATTAGTTAAGCTATTTTGTATAAGATCTTTCCCAACTCTTGGATGATTATTATATTGTACCCCAATATGTTTATCAATTTAAACTTCTCAGACAACAGTTTGAACCTTTTTATCTCTTGAAAATTGTTGTTCTTATCCATGTCATATCCATGATATATTTCATCTGCAATTAAATTTCCTTCAATTTGATACAGTGTTAATTTGACAAGTGAGATGACATTAATCTGGTAATCAGCTCCTTCAAATCAAAATTGGAAAGTAGGCTATACCTTGGAATGCTTGGCTATTATTTCAAGTTTCTATCCCCGTTAAAATCCTATCCCCCACTCCCATTGAAAATTGGGAAACTGAACCCAATTTAGCCCTTCTGTTTATTGTATTTACTGGTTGGAAGCTGGGGAATATTGATCAAGAGAAAGGAAAAGGAACTCCTGGTTCCTGGCAAGATTTGCAGTTGCACCTGTTTCATTTGTATTATGCATGTTTTCTTAATCATGCAAGGTGAATGTGAATTACACACTATAAACACCACAATGTATGTGCAGCAATTTCAATAAACATGTAGTTCCACCATATTCTAAGCAAGTATCAATCTACTCATAGATTTCATTTAGCTTCCCTTTCATGGCCTTGATGTCATTGATTGCTCCTCTTACACCTTTATGGTCTAATGGCTCCATCACCCAATTCCCAGCTGACTTCCTCCTCCTGGTGTAGTTAAATAAAAACACGAAATCCTTATTGTTAGCATTTCTGTCTTCAGCTCCTCAAATTTCTTCTGGAGTGTCATATTGCAATCTTACATTTAACTTGCAGAAGTGATGCTCATAAACTATTCAGGGATTCAGATTGCACAATCTCATTAGCCACTTTAGTATCACCATATTCTTGCAAATTACTCCTTTAGGTTGCAACCCCTATACATGTTTGCCTGGGAGCAAGTCCTACTGAACACTATTGAGGTTACTTCTCTGAGTATAGGATTTGACAAGTTTGACAAATCCTTGGGTATGCTCTTATGAACAAAAGGGGGAAATACTGGAACTTTAGCTTTGGTTATTGACAGGAGCGAGCCAGCAGAAAATCACACTGAGCAGGCTAAAGTTATATTTTTATTAGCAAAGCAGGAGTGTCAGGCCTAATGAGCACAGCAACTCCGGTCATGTCCCCCTGAAGCAGTTGCTGAGACTATAGGTTCCTTCTTTCCCACAGCCAGCTATGTCTCTTCCTTGGGTTTCCCCCCCAAGCAATCGGAGACTGTGCCGATGTTCTTGCCTTTTCTCCTCCCGCTACATGCTTCTCATAGTTCTAGGAGGGCAGGGAGAAGGTGAGCTTATCACAGCAAGAGAGGGAGACACCCATGATTCTGCACCAGCTTGACTCAAATCTGCCTCTTGGCCTCCTGCATCCCACTCTCCTGCTTCAGCTTCTGACTGATTCTGGACTTCTCTCTGGTACAGACTCTCTCAGCTGACTAAGCCCTGTTACCTCTTCAGCTTCTGATACCTCCTCCTCCTCCTAGTCTTCTCGATCCTCCTCTGACCACTCATCATAAAACCACCAATCCTTGGGCTCTGAGTCTTCTTCCCTTGGGGCTCCCCAGTTGGTTCCTCCCATCATTCCTCTGTGCCCAACCAGTCCATGACAGTTATCCAGGAACAAGCATTTTATTTATGTGTTCTGTGCATGCAAGAGTAAATGCTTCCTCTCGTGAAAAGTGGGGGGGTTGTGTGAGCACGCTGTGGTGATTTACTAGAGAGTTTCCCTTTAAGTCTCCTTTTAGAGAGACTTGAAGAGCTGAGGAGATTTAGCCCATAAAAAGAGATGGGAAGTAACAATGGGAAATCGCTAGGCCTAGGCATACTTGGTTAGTCTGGCTGTGCTTGCTACTTTTAACCGTAGAATAATGTCCTTGTCATTATTTTTGCCTTGATTCTTGAACAGAACACATACACACATGAGTCTATGTGTGCTAAAAAAAAAAAGCTCACCATCATTACCATTGTGGCAGCCAGCCCATGATGTAAATCAGTGGTCCCACTTCAATAATGTTATACATGCCATTGTTTGGAAATGCAAGAAAGAGACATATGCCAGTACTTTGACCTTCTATCACTGTTTCCATTGCCAACGATTCACATCAGTCCCACTCTTAAATGTTACTTCACCTGGACAATTTTGAAAATGACTGCTGTGTGCAAATATGCATGATCGCTCTTGGTCACCTCTGTGTTCATTAAGGTATGGCAGATTTTTTTTAATTACAGCAATATATTTTTTAATTAAAAAAATAGGACTGGAGAATATATGGGACAAAAACAACAGCGACAGGCTCAGGGGTGACGAAAGTGAGCACAACCGGGATGGCCTTCAAAATTGTTAAAATTGTTAGGCAATGTAATTGATACCCCTGTAATGTTCTCATAAGCAAAATTATTCAGGAGTAGGTTTGGGTGTAAACTGAAATGTTTTAAGATTTGTGAAGAAGAAACAGTCAGTCATGTACAGGCAACACCCCATTTCTGCAGGGGTTGCATTCTGGGTCAAAGCATGCATAAGCCTGTTCACCTCCACCCCGTTCTGCCCCCATTCCTCCCTCTTCTGGGGAGGACCAGTGTGTTGGCAGTCATCTATTGAATGCTCCTAAAATGGTTGCCACCTATAATCACTCATGTAACTCCACTTTGGTCTTCAAAGGGGCTCAGTTCATACATTACCATCATGTGTCATCACTTCTTGTGATTCAGTCCCAATTGCTTGAGTAACGTCTGAAAAGGGGAATAACGAAGTTGAGTGAATGACGTGGGTATCTGTACCAGCGTCACCGTCAAGGTGTTGTTGTTTTTAGAAATAGATACACTGTGAGACTAGACCATATGGAACAGGTTCCTATGCTGCAGTACTGACACATGAATTGGGCCTGAAAGGAGAGTGTAAGAGGTTCACGAGAACATTGCCAAGAAAAGGCTCCCTTCCTCACTTCTGAGTGTGTCGCCATGACTCATAGTGTGGAAGATTATGACTTCCTCTCTGAGAAGCTGTTCCATCATGTGAACTATGCGTAGTCCGTTTATGCGTTCAATGTAAATTCTGGGGAAACTAGCAAAGGAGGACTCTAGATGCTCCCGTGAGAGAACGTGAATCTATAGGTGAATATGACCTAGTTTGTCCCCCACCCCCAACAATATACATAATGAATAGTACAGAAGGAAAGTACATATATCAAGTAGCATCTACAGAGGGACATAATGAGGTCATTGGTTTTGAGGGATATTACAGTTTTTCAGAAACATACCAACCATTTTGTCAATTTCCCCATGAGAACATTTTAGTAAAAGTTGGCAAAGAGGAGGTAATACTTTTAAGAGCTGCCAAATAGAAAAGAAAAAGATCTAACAAAAATTCATAGAAATTGATCTCAGCATAGAAGCACAATGCTAATTATGCATTGCATGTATAGAGTTGCTGCCTGGCTATTTCCGCCCCCTTTCAACTCAGTTTTAAATTCATATACAATGAAATATGCACCAGCCCTCTTTTTTCCTCTTCTTCAGAGAGACATTGCAGCCCTGGGTATATTTCCATATTGGTGTCACTGAGTCAAATCAGAAGACAGCCTGATCTGTTGCCAACCAGGTGACCATTCTTAGTCCAGAGAGACACTGTCATTGATCCCTCCAGAGAAAGAATCTTCTACATTGAGAATACTGGCCCTACTCCACTCTCTAATTGTATACATATTAAATTCATTGGGCAAATTCCAAATTCTCTCCTGAGCTTGTATTTTTGCCTCTAGGTCACACCCAGAACTTACTTAGACAGTTAGTTGAAAATGTGCCTCTCTCACATCTTGGCCTCTGTGAGAATCCCTGCAATGCTAAAACAACAGTGCAAAATTGAGCTGATGCATAATGAATGGAGAGGTAGCTTTGCAATCAGGAACATAGCCTTGTTACAGAGTTAGCTATGCTGCTGTCTCCTATCCTTCATTTCTTTTTTGGGACACACACACACACACACACACACACACACACACACACACAGCAGATAGCAAAGCAAGAGATGCAAAAAGGGGGTGTGCATGGAGACTGATGCTGATTAATCCCAATGAAAATCTCTTGCTAGAGTAACCTGGGCTCTGGGTTATGCTGTGGTCTCAAGTCAGAGTCCCAAAATTGTCAAAGGAATTCTCCCACACTTGGCTTGCTTTGACTCTCATGTGGGCCCCTTCTTTACAAGCTCAGCACTGGTGTAATATGATACGGGCAGGGCTGTTGTCTCTCTCATTTTCAGTGATGTCACAGGGACTATCCAAAAGGAACCTGAAACACTTGTGCTACCACAATGAAGAGAGCAGTTGCTGTCTCCATATACTGCTAGAGAATGGGGAGAAACTGGATTCAGTGTGCACTCTGAGGCTAATCTATCTACTGGTAATTTGCACTTTCTGAAACAATTTGAGAAACCTGCAAAATTTGCACGTATCTAGATTTTGTGAGGGACGCGGGTGGCGCTGTGGGTAAAACCTCAGCGCCTAGGACTTGCCGATCGTATGGTTGGCGGTTCGAATCCCCGCGGTGGGGTGAGCTCCCATCGTTTGGTCCCAGCTCCTGCCCACCTAGCAATTCGAAAGCACCCTTAAGTGCAAGTAGATAAATAGGTACCGCTTTATAGCGGGAAGGTAAACGGCGTTTCCGTGTGCTGCGCTGGTGCAGGCTCGCCAGAGCAGTTTCTTCACGCTGGCCACGTGACCCGGAAGTGTCCTCGGACAGCGCTGGCCCCCGGCCTCTTAAGCGAGATGGGCGCGCAACCCCAGAGTCAGTCACGACTGGCCCGTACGGGCAGGGGTACCTTTACCTTTACCTTTACTAGATTTTGTGATGCAGTTGTCCAACCAACATTCATTATTTGCAAAAGTGCATATACTGGGGGAAGTTGATTGCAATGATGTAAACATTAGTTAAAACTGCATACCAAAATGTCTTGATTGTGAAAAATTTGCACTGAAATGCTGATTCATTTTCCAGACATTAAAAACAACAACCCTCAAGTTGCTTCAGAAATGTAGGGAACTGAATATAAGATTGGAAAAATGAGAAACTGAGAGAACTGAAATTGACAGACCCTTCCATCCTTTTTGCATATATATGATATAACACATTGTAAATCGCAATAACCTGCAGGCTTAGGAAAGCAGTATCCCCCCAGCAATATCATAGGAGGAATTCAGTCTTGCACTAAGGCAATAATTCCAACAGCACAAGCATTTTGGTTTGCCAGACAGAACAATTCTCCCTCCCTCCAGGGAGTGGGGGGGGGCGAGGGGGAGGAGAGAGGGGAAAGCCTCATTGTGCAAGCCAAAGTCCTTGCTTGGGACTTCTGTTGATGGGACTCGTTTGTTGGATCCTGCCCATTGTGATTCAAAGGCTGGGAAATTGTGTTGCTCATAAAGCAGAAGCACCTGCTTTGGGGAAGATGTCTGAATCGCATCCAGTGTATGAGAACATCTATATAAAGTGTAGTCATCCTAAGTGAGACCTGCAACAAAATGGATAGGATTCCAGTCATTCCATTCCATTGCATTCCATTCCTCCCCCCTCCATTCAGTCAGCAAACCAGGCCCACTAAGCATACCCAGTACTCAATTGACTTTTGTGGGGGGCTCCCCCCAATTTTGCTTTACTATTTATCTCATCAGTCTCAAGTCAATCTGTGGTGACTTCTGCAAGTGCGTTCAGCTAAGGTGTGGTGCTTTCTGGATCTCCTGCCATCCCACTGAGCTATCAAAATATAAGGTTCAGTCCTTTAAAACACTTCTGCCACAATTGTACTTCCCTCCACCCTTTCTCAGTAGTATTTCTGTCACTGGGGGTGCTTTTGTATACTTCAGTATAAAATCCTAAGAGCCTGACTGGATGAGACCAAAGGTCCACCTAGTTTAGCATCCTATTCTAAGAGCAGCTAACCAGATGCCTCTGAGAAGTCTGCAAGCAGGCAATAGCAGTCTCCCTTCTTGTGAGGCCCAACAATTGGTGTACAGAGGCATACAGATGCATGCCACTTCTGAGAGTGGATATAGAACGTGGTGTAGGGAAGTTTTTAAAGAGGCTTGTGGCTTCAGGAATTCGATCAAATTTCAAGTTACCACTTTTCATTGGTGCTTATATATTGACACATTTCCTTGAATCACTTGGAGCAGTTTCCTCTGCAGGTGCCCTTTCTGAACATCACTTGCTCTCTTCTGGTAGCATACAACTTTACGTTGCATGCATTGATCAGGAGAGGAGGAGGCGGAGGAGGAGAGAACTAATAGGTAGATGCTACTAACACTATACTGTGGGTTGCATTAGATGACTGTGTGGATTGTTCAATCCTGGAGGCTCATCCCTTGCGTAAGTAAGTTTAAGCATGTGCTGATATTGTTCAAGATTTGGCTCTGTGCAGATAGTTAAACACCTGGAGCCTGACTTGGATCCTCTGCACATAAGTATCAAAAATAAGAGGCAGGATAGAAAATCGCTTCCAACTAATACCATTGCAAAGGTCATGTGTGCCCAATGGCACTGGGAGGTTTGGGATAGCTCGATGGAGAAGCTTCTTCTTCTCCTTCTCCTTGTTTGCTAAGGCCAGTAAGGCATAGAATTACCTGTGTTTGAAGCTGCAAGCCAATCTGAGTGGATTTATCAGGGGAAGGTCACAGGGGTAAGCATCACCTGGAGTCTAATATTACAGCCTGGATGTGTGGGCCCTGCTTTTGCTATCCCAGCAGGTTGGAGCAAAATGACAGAAATATCTTTTCCATCTGATTTGGTTGTTGTGGGCATTCTTCTTTTCCTTCATCAACCTTTCCTTGGAGAATAGCTTTATCCAGGAAGAGGCTGGGATAATTAATGGATTTTTACTGGTCCACTTCACTGATCACATTGAACCATACTTTTAAACAAACTGTGGTTTAATATGAATGTGTTGCATGCTGATGCGCAAGGGTCAACAGTTCTTGCAGTGTGCCTCCCTTGCTACACCTGCTGCCACACAGTGGATGAAACAAACCAAAGTCTGGTTTGTTATGTTGTCCAAACTTGCGCAAGTGGTTTTCTTCCCCCCAGATAATCCACAAGTGGTAAGCCAAGAATAAACTTTGGTTGCCAGTCATTATTTGGGGATAAACTAACCAAAAGCCTGGGATCAGATGAAGTAGCTTGCTTTTTCTGGGGCACAGCAGCACCAGCAGGAGGAGTGAGGAGCACTGTGAGAACTTTTGAGCTTGCTTACATTAAACCATAGTTTGTTTGAAATTATGGTTTTATGTAGCATGTGGCCCAGGCTCATACGTTTTCTGCATGCTTTGTGTGTGTCCCCCCCCCCCTCAAAATGGGCATTGCAAGTTGTACCACAAAATGCAGGGTTGGCTTTGTAGAATTGATGCGGTGCTCTTACACATTTCTTCTCTATCCTTGTGCAGTCTGTGATTCTTAGAGGAGCCTCAGAGAGAACACTGTTGTGGAGAGAAAAGGAAGTGCACTTGTATCCACTTCCTGTTCCTCTGCACTCCTGACTCATTAGGCAGCTGAAGCATATTCTGGGTAGGGGAGATGTAAAAGTTCTAGAATCTTAGAATCAAAGCAGTGTAGAGTTGGAAGGGACCCATAGGGTTATCTAGTCCAACCCCTTGCAATGCAGAAATATCAATTAAAGCTTCCACGACAGATGGCCATCCAACCTCTGCTTAAAAACCTCCAATGAAGGAGAGTCCACAACCTCCAGAGGGAGACTGTTGTTATAATAATAATAATATTATAATAATTTATTATTTATACCCCGCCCATCTGGCTGAGTTTCCCCAGCCACTCTGGGCGGCTCCCAATCGAGCGTTAAAAAAATACAGCATTAAATATTAAAAACTTCCCTAAACAGGGCTGCCTTTAGATGTATTTTAAAAATAGGATAGCTGCTTATTTCCTTGGCATCTGGTGGGAGGGCGCTCCACAGGGCGGGCGCCACTACCAAGAAGGCCCTCTGTCTGGTTCCCTGTAACCTCACTTCTCGCATTGAGGGAACCGCCAGAAGGCCCTCGGCGCTGGATCTCAGTGTCCAGGCTGAACAATGGGGTTGGAGACGCTCCTTCAGGTATACAGGACGGAGGCTGTTTAGGGCTT
Source organism: Podarcis liolepis (assembly GCF_965112155.1). NCBI lineage: Eukaryota > Metazoa > Chordata > Lepidosauria > Squamata > Lacertidae > Podarcis > Podarcis liolepis. The sequence goes on from NC_139555.1 coordinate 43,998,713, forward strand.
TAAAGGTCAGCACCAACACTTTGAATTGTGCTCAGAAACATACTGGGAGCCAATGCAGATCTCTCAGGACCGGTGTTATATAGTCCCGGCGGCCACTCCCAGTCACCAGTCTAGCTGCTGCATTCTGGATTAGTTGTAGTTTCCAGGTCTGCCACTGGCGCTCTAGCCATCTCAACGATTGTTTCATCACCCTCATATTATCCATATTATCCATTCCAACAATATAGAGATGCATAGGATGGAATAGTGTCACTATAGTGTCACTACTTAAGCTGTTCTCGTTTGTGCTGCCTTGTGGGCAAGAAGACACTGAATGAGCAATTCTATCCATCACCCATTTTGATCCCCATGTAGCTGGTCCCTTAGTAAAAATTCCGCCTGTGCCCACAGACTCTCTCCTGTTAGGGTTTTGTTGAATCCCATGTGAGCAAACCATTCAAAACAACATCCCTTTGGTATCTCTTTTCTGGTTGGAGGAAAGGTAGTTTTTTGAGGGGTGTGTGTGTTTCTTTTAAGTTCTGTAAGGAGTAAAAAGAACAGTTATGTACATTATTAAGATTAAATGAACTCAGTAGCTAGACTTCTGCTTTTGCACTTCCCACTTTAAGCCTGAGATACAAATAAGAAGGCTGTGTATTAGGATACTGACTACTCATGCCCTGTGGGTTTGTGTCATTTGTGAAATTGTGGGAGTCAGCTAGTTCTTTCTTTTTGCTCTCTTCACTGTATGGCTGAAGTCTAGTTCTTTCCTCCATTGGGTGCTTCAATATTCCATCAATAAAAGCTCTTCTGAGAGTCACCACATCATCTACGACAGTTTGCCCAGTGTCCCCTCAAAACTAATGACAAATGCAGGTGCTGGGAAGAGACAATATTGTTAACAATGCATGAGTCATTCCTGGGCATAGGTGCAATGAGGTGGATCCCAGGCCCAGGGTTCCCTGAAGTGAGGTCTGTGAAGCTGCTGCTTTGCCAATAACTGGTGCGTGCCAAAAGTGGCTGCAGGATGGACAGGAAATAACGAGAACCAGTCACAGTAATTTCTTCTAAATCAGCTAACATTGTGCCTTGGGCCTTTTTACCTGGGGACATTAACAAATAATGAGGAATCCCTAGATTTACATCTCATATTTTGTGTGTAGGTAAGGGAAGGATTTTTCCACTGTAAATGAGAGCCAGCACTCCCTGACCCTGCTGCTTCTCAGATGAGCAGTTGCCACATTCTTCGTCCTCCCCTCTTCACTTCTTGCAAGTAACAAGCTGGCTCCATCTCATGTAATCCTCTGGTTGCTGTCCGTCTCCTGCCACAGATCTTAGCATTCACCTGCACACAATATGTGTGTGTTTGTATGTTTGCTAGAGAAAACAAACAAACAGTTCCTTCAGACAAGTCCACTCAACCTTTTCGGTGGGCGGTGTTGTGGTCAGCCATCTGGGCCCCTTCAGTGATCCGGTGTGGGGGCAGGGAGTTGACATCCCCCTCATGCCGTCTCAGCCGTGTCATCAGTGCTGGGCAGAGCCATGCCCAGTGTGGCCCTGCTGGTAGGGGGCATAGCCACGGGAAATTTAACCACGGCATGGCTGGGGGGGGGGCTTCTTTCTCGCCTTTTTGCCAGATCTCCCAACCCACCCGCCCTCTTTTCATGCTTTGCTCTGACACAACCTTGCTATGGACAAATGTCAGCTGCCAGATGGTTGGGGCCGAGTAGGAATTTTTTCCGCTTGGCAGTTTGGCACCAGCCATTTGGTTTTCGCCTACCTTGTTGCAATCGTCACAACTTTGTGAGGTGAGGCATTGGGTAAGCCTTTGTTTGGATGGAAGGGAGGTTGTAGCCCCCGCCTGCCCCTCCTCATTAAGGGTATCCTGTTAAAGGGATCTAGGGTTGTGGATCCTGTCCAATGCCCGGACGTGGGCTAGGGCCATGCCATGACCCCAACGGGGACCCCTCGAGGTGCCCCTATTTGATGTAAGTCATAGGGCTCCCCTATGGGTTTACCCTTAGATGGACTCCCTGCAGACACTCCCTGCAGATGGGTCGGCTTCACCCAATTCCTAAGCAAAACCGCTCACATCTGTATCCAATAAAGTTGTGGCCTATTTGAACCCATAAACCTAAATACTTGTGTCCGTGTGTTTATTAGCCACTAGGGAACTGCGGGTCATGGGGCCTTAGCACACAAGCCCAGTGTTTGTAAGCACAATGACTGCTGGAACTGCTGTACAATCCAGTTCCTGCAGCAAGCTATCTATTTTATCTGGGAGGGCCATGATTATTTCCCCTATTATTTCTACTGCTTTCCCCAGAACAAGCCCTTAACTGGTAGGCTCAGGGAGGGTTCTGCTTTTCAGAGGGGGAGAATCATTTGGAAGTGGCTCCCCCCCCCCACAGTGGCTAAAGGCATAATAAGCCTATGTCTGAATACCTATCATCCTGCGAAAGAATAATAGATTCATAGAAATGTAGAATTAGAAGGGACCATGAGGATCATCTAGACCAACCCCTTGTAAGAAGAGAGGTGGAAGTAGATAAAAGGGGAAAGGGGACTGGGGAACTAATAGCTCTGTTGCAAGAACAGAATGAAGCGTTTAGCTTTTAAGTTGGAACCAGAACATGCAGTTTATGTTCTTGTCAGATTTTGTAGATGAGAAGGCCTGGCTAGAAAAAGTAAGCTAAGAGAGGATCCTTTTAAATCTGGTTTTGAAACTGGAGGCATGCGCTAGAGCAAATGAGAATTGGGATTCTTGAAGTCAGTGCTGGCCAGCTCTGGGATGAGAGCAAGATCTAGGAGTAGAGAGTGGGGAATGTGGTGGCTTGGAATCCAGGTTTCCTGAGATTTGCTCCTCACAGGGGTCTTTTCTTTGACCTTGCCTTTGCTGCATGGGAGCCAGTCATTTCAGTGGTGTCCCTGCTGTGCTATTCTAGTCACGTTGGAAGATCTAGATCAGTGATGGCCAAACTTGGCCCTCCAGCTGTTTTGGGACTACAATTCCCATCATCCCTGATGACTGGTCCTGCTAGCTAGGGATGATGGGAGTTGTAGTCCTGGAACAGCTGGAGGGCCAAGTTTGGCCATCACTGATCTAGATTAAACATGAGTCCTTCCCACACCAGTGTTGCTTTTCTTTGCTTATGGGCTTCTTCCCTGTGGCCATGCTTTCACTGTTACCAAATTAGCTTATAAAAGGAGAACACAATGGAGTGGCTCCCATCCTGCTACAGTAACCTCAGAAAGACAGGAATATGACAAACTCACCACTAAAATTCATTTGTAAAAAATAAAGGCAACCAGAATCTGATCGTTCGTCCTGGTTTTTGCTGTTGATTTTCAGCATCCATTAGTAACAGTTGCTTATCCAACTTTGCAGGCTTTTATAAACCACAGTCGGCTGGGTTTGTTTTGGATTTTAAAATACTGTTTAGGAATAAATAATCTTGTTACGTTACCTGGATTGTGTGAGCCAGATGATCTCTAGGGAATCTTTGTGTCCTGATGGTTCCAAGTATTATGTGCATTCTCTGAGCGCTGCAGATGAGACCTGCTCCCTGCTGAGTGGTCTTGGTACCTAGGTGAGGAAAGAAAGGCAGCTGGGCTGTGTGGGGGAAGGTGTGGGCTACTGGGAGGCAGGCAATTCCATGGAACTCTTTGGCTTTTGGTAGGCCAGGAAGATAGAGGTTTTGAGAAAAGATTTGTTTTGCCTGCTGGAGAGGCGATTTGCTTGATGAATAGCAGTGAAGCATCTGTGCCAAGCTTAGGAAGCAGTGCTCTAGTGGCATAAAAAGATGGCTGTGAAAAAAGAACACAAAGAGAACTAAAGCAGATGAGCTTGTTGCACAGAGCAGAGAGAGCAAAAGGAGGATGAAGTGGCAAGAAGGAAGAAATATGGTCTGGGCCAGGGTGATGGAGAGCTTTAAAACTGGCCTCCTTACACAGAGCCAAAGGAAGTTCAGAAGGAGATGGCAGAAAATATTCCTCAGAAACTATGGGATGTAACAGCCTTTCATAGCATTCAATTTATCACCCTGGCCACCCTGTCATTCAGTGCAAAGAATTTGTTTTTGCCCTATTCTAACTAGGAAAGGATCTTGCAACAAACATTCCATTGAATGTCGCCAGGGATGAAAAATAGATAGCAGCATGTGCACACACATAAGCCTAAATGTTTCTGCATTGGCTGTTTTTCCTAAATGGAGAAGATTTGGTGGCTGGATTGGGGGTGGGGAGCTGGTCATTGATTAGGAAAACATGAATGCAGGAAGTGGCATCTGATCCCCTGGCGCCACATGCCAGCTGCTTAGGAGAAAAACGAATAGTTAATTAATTAACACTTGGGAAATCAGATCAATGCCACCCCAATATTTCTGCAGATTCAAATGGATTTTTTAAATCATTACCTTACATAATATAAATTAATTTTGACTCAGTTTTCAGTGGTCAAGAAGGGATGGGGTGTCCCCCCCAATTTTCAGAAACTGGGATACACCACTTTTTCAAGAGTTATTGGGCAATCATTGAGGGATTTGCTAGAAAAAGAGTTCTGTTCCATGTGAATTTTAGAATAAGGGGCATCAGGTACATTTTACACAATTGTACAATAAAAGACACCCCCCCTTTAAAAGCTCTATTAAAAATGTAGAGCAGAACCAAGATGGCATTAATAGGGCATTAAAAGCAAGTAATTTGAAACAAGGAAAATGTAGTAATTAGTTGGTCATTTCTAAGACCTATAGAGGAAATGGAAACTTCCTATCAAGAGGAGAAACCTAGAAGAGATCTTGGGGATTTTTTAAAAATCATGTTACCCCTGCCCCTCCACTAGCTCTTGGTGGATGGGCAACTGTTCTGTTGTTACAATTTGCAGCACCAACCAGTTTAACATACAGTTACGAAACAGAATTCTCCTGGTCAGTGATAGCTGACCAAGATGAAGGCTTAAGTAGGGCAGTCTGCAGCATTGCAGTTGTGTGCTGATCAACAAGTTGTTCATATTGTTAAGTCAGGCTGGAGGCAGCAGTCATATAAACTCAGATGGGACTCCCCATGGCTTCTCAAGTCACCTGGTGCTGCTGGGTCCTAATGCTACAGCACAGCCTCTGGCCATCTGCAGTAGTGGTGCTTCAAAAGTTTAGGCCAGCAGATTGCTCTGCCAAATGGTACTAGTAGTACAGGATGTGAGGTTCGTGGGCTTTGACTTCAAGATCCCCAGGGATTTATGTTTCTGTGTGCACTGGAGGAGGTTGTACCCAGCTAACTCAAAGGAATTGGAACTAGGTGGCCTACCTTAAAAGGTTATCCTTCTGTATACATGAACCCTGTTGTCCACAGTGGTTTAAACCAGGCTTCTGTTCTTCAATGAAAGAGACTTCTGTACATCTAGGCTTAAGGGTTATGTAAGAATATTTAAGAGACCACTGGGTCACAGGTTGCTCAGCTACCAGATTGGTTGTGGGGAAACTTAGAAGCTTATCTGGGTATAACCTCTGTGCCAGTCTGTTTTTATTTCTTGTCTTTTACTTCTGAGCTTCTTGTACCTATCCACATTCTTCTTCAGCCTCCTGGACTCAACAACCCTCCTTCCTCCATGAGTTGGCCTTAGCTCTTTCTGTCCCTACCTGAATAGTGCCTTTTGACATCTTACCAGAGCTCTGCTTCCATCCCCCTTATCACAACCCTGGTCCTTGTGAACAGTGAGACTGAGGAAAATGAGGCCTAATGCTTCTCTTCCCCCACCCCAATCTTTTAGTGGCAGAGCACAGTGGGTTTCTTGTCACAACACTGCAGCAGTGCATGGCCTTTGGTTAATCCCAGCGGCAGTGACTGTGTAGCTCTCCCCAGGGTCATGCTGTAAACGAGGAGCTTTGATCTCAGTTGGACTCCTCTGAGCTGAATATTTCATCATGGAGGAATCTAGGCTGCAGCTCATGTGATGGTGAAATTAATGAGAGGAGGAGAGACTTGTAGGTGGCACGCGTGAACAGCAGGAGCTGCTTCCTCAGCTAAGCTTCCCTTCTCTTTGTGGTTTCCTCTGCCATCTTTCACCCATTTTCTCTTCGTAGATCAGTTCTTATTTCCCTTTTTTCTCCTCCTCCTCCTCTTCTATTCCCCCACATTTGTCTTCTTTTCCATTCCCATCTCCTCCTCTGGGGAAATGAGCCATTTTACTACATGAGCCAGCTGTTACCTCTCTGTCCTCATGGGCCCATGTCCTCTACAGGCTGTGAGATGTAGTGTCAATCCTCTCAAAGTATTTCCTGGATAGAGAGAGAGACAAACAGAGCGAGAGAGAAAAGAGAGAAAGAGAAATGTCCTCTACCTTGGGTTCCTTCTGTGCCTCTTGGGACCCAGCGCAACCTGTGGTTCAGTCATGTTCAGGGCTATTTTCTGTTGAGAATCTTTCACATTTCTCAAGAAAGGACAACCTATATTACTGCTCTGCATATCTCTCTTTGTTGCACATGAAATGGGATCAGACCTGCTTGCAGGTTTCAAAGATGACATGCAAGATGATAGCAGGTAATGGCTAAGGGTGTTGGGATGAAAAACCCAAGCTTTACAGTCCCAGAATAGCACAATGCAACATGAAGCTTTCTTCCCTCTGGACACAAGAACTGATGCCCTGACCCCAGTGTTTTCTCTTGCACTCAGGGTGCCTTGGTTGTTTTCAAAAGTGTAGTTTAACTTGACTTTTGCATTTCCTGCATCTGAGCTTTTAACGTAAAACTTAACATGGGACAAGCCTTTTAAATGTTTCTCTTCCACTTTCAACTCAACATTCAAAATGGTCACAGGTGGCACCACTTGTGACCAAAAATCGTTCTTCAGCATCCCTTAAGGATATGCTGGATTTTAACAGCAATGTGGCATAAGAAAGTAGCTGCTGTCCTTTCTTATCCTGAGAGGGGCAGCTAGAGAATATGGAAGAAGAGGGCCACGAGACAGAAAAACCAAGGTGTAACATGAAGGTGGTTGTTTAGAGCACCCCATGCTTAATCTGGGAAGCAGGGACTCCAGGGCGCTCGGAGAGTATCATTCCGCTTTCTTCTGACAAGTGCTCTGCTGTTTGGAGCTGCGCTGCTGTAATCATTGCTGAGCCAGCCTTCTGCCCGGAGCCATACAATTGCAGTAATGCCTTGGCTGGAACAGCCTGTCTGCCATGTTCCCAATCCTGCTTGCTCATGTGCTGAATAATGTGTGTGGAGAGCTGGCTGCCCCTCTGGTTTTGCTTGGCCAGAAAGGCTCAAAACTGCAGGATCAGAGTGAAGCAAGAAATTACTTTTTGGGTGCTTCTCTTCGCATGTGTGTGCAAAAATGTCCCAGTTGTGAACAGGCTTGTGATAAACAGTCCCAGGGAAGGTATGCTGTGCCACAGTAGAGCCACGCCTCACATATAGGGATTAAGAAAAGGGTTTTAGAGGCATTACTGTTAAGTTGTGGGCATTACTGCCAGCATCTCAATCTCAAGTGACCTGCTCACCACCTGAGCTTTGGGAGCCACCGCATGCTAAGAGACTGAGCATGTGCTGGGTTGCAGGGGTTGAGCAATTTGTTTCCCAATTGCTTTACCCATACCCACTCACCCCATCTTTCCCACTGCCAAACTTCCTAGCTTCAGAGTGAGTAGGGCGTCCATTGCTGTGGAAGGTTATGATGGGTGGAGGAAACCAGAAGTGCTGCTTTCTTTTTACTCAGTATCTGCCTAAAAGCCTGTGGCAAAGCCTAGTCACTTTGCAGAACTGGTGTTTTCCATTTTGTAAGGGTAGCCTCATAAGCAACTAAGCCATATTCTGCCTCAAGTAAGGACTGCTGAGATCTGCCTCTGATGTTGAGAAGTAAAGGGAGGGAGTGTGGACTGAATAGATGGGGAAAGCAGCAGCCCTGGGGGTTTGTTTTTGTTTGGGGGGAAATCAGAGGCATGTGGTGTGGTGAAACTCCTAGGCTGTGTTGGTATTTGAGCTTTTATTGATTTTATGGCTGGGCCCTGTATATAATTTTATCTGATGCTGTTTTTACTGCATGTTATTTATTCTAATGTTGCATTGCTTTTAGTATTTTTATTGCAAGCCATCTTCTGAGGGCTTGCCCTCAAATGATGGGGTGGAAATGACTAAATAGAGGGTGTGTGGTCTGGTCTGGATAAGATGGTGCTAAGCCCCATTGCTTGAAAAGCAAGGTTGGCATGGACAGTGCTATAGCCAGGTTGTCTGGCTTCCATGTGATCAAGATGTGGATTCTTTCTTTTCTAAAAGTCAGTAGGGCTGCTCTGCCCTTTTAGGAAGGTTGACATACACATGTGTAGGGTTTATGGAAACAGATAGCCCCTAAAAAGTGCTCCTGTTTCTGAAGCCTCTAGTGCAGATCACAGAACCACCACATTCTTGGCTGCTGTCCCTCCCTGAAAGCGGTTCTTGTGCAGGAAACTGAACCCCTGCCCAATTGCTGTCAGGGGGCCTAAAACTTCCATTTCAGCAGGATCTGTGCAGAGAGAGGAAAAGGGAAGATGTGGCGCTAGCACTGCACATTTGAGCTCTCTGCTTTCCTCTGTGAATGGTGGGAGGGGGAAAGAGGGCAGACAGTAGCGAAGAACTATCAGTTGAGGCTTCAGATGGGAAACAGGCTTGTGGTTAGTGTGAAGGTCCATGTTTTGAAACTCACTTGCTTTAGTCAGACTTATACCCCAACATTGCTCCAGAGCGGGACAAATAATCATTGGTCTACCAGCAGTAATAACAATACATTCTACAGAGGAAGTCTATTATGAAACCGCAGTAATGGAATATCCCATTGTCTGTGGTTTCTTTTCCAGCTTCCAGCAACCTTGGGCTTTAAAGGCAGTCTGAACTGAATGATGCTTCCTCTGAATTACTTCTCCAACAGCTACTGGTATTCCTACTCCCCATACTTTTGTGTAGAGCAGGTGACAAAAATGTTTTGGGTCCTGTGAGCACTTTTGCTAACCAGATAAACTTTTGTGGGTAGCACACACACTCCACAACCAAGTCCACTTTGGAACCTATTATGTTGGCTGCAACAGAATGCTTCTTTAAAGCCTCATTTCAGTGGGGTAGAAATATACACGTATGAATTAAGCTGCGTCCTAGGAGCCTGCTGCCCATTTCAGTGGTAGCTGATTTAATCCTCATTTTATGTTTTACGTGGAGTCTGCGGCCCAAGCATGCCAGTGATAAATAATGTATTCCCATTTCTGGCTTCTTGTTCCCCATTTTTTGAAACTCATCCAAATCCCACAGAGGATGAGATGTGCCTGAGTTTTGAACTGGCTGTCTATGTGCTTCCAGGCTCGGTTCAAGGTTTTGATGTTGATGTGTAAGCCCTAACAAAAGAGAAAGATTGAATTCCAGTGGCTTGAAGGATCACCTCTCAGTGTATCATCTTTTGTCCTGGGCTTTGAGATCTGCAGAGGAGACGCTGCTCATGGTCCCACCTATGTCTCAGGACAGGGCACCACACCTCAGGAGTCCCCCTGACCCTTGAGCTCCTCTTGGCACTTTTCATTCTGAGCTCCCATCAGCAGTTAAAAATGTGTCTCTTTACGTTGGAACATACTGGTATGCATTGTTTTTGTGGTATTTTATGCTTTTTGCAAATTTTGTTATACACCGTCCTGATATTTTATATGTGGAGCAGTCTATAATTTATTTATTTTTTTGTAACTGAATATGTTGGTCTGCACCTTAGACTGTGCCCTAAATGCAGCTGCGTTGTGATTTTTGAACCAAATCATGCTTTGCCGTTAATATGGTTGTAGTTTACTGATGCATTGAGGTTGTGTTTCATGTTTTAATGTTATGTGTATTGTAAACTGCCCTGGTTTTTAATGAAGGGTGCTCTAAAAATAAAGAAATAATAATAGTGTAGGAGTTGACTTGCTGGATCAAACTTAAGGCTCATGTCATAAGTAACCCAGCATTCTGTTTCCATCACTGCCCAAACAAGCATTGTGTCCCACCCATTGCCCGACAGCATGTAGTGTTTGCAGATCTGCTGCCTCTGAATGTGGAGGCTCTTTTTAGACATCATGGCTAATAGCCACTGATAGACATATCTCCATGAATTTGTCAGATTCGCCTTCAGCATCTCCTTCTTGTGGTGGAGTCTCCTTCTTTGGAGGTCTTTAAGCAGAGGCTTGACAACCATATGCCAGGAGTGCTCTGATGGTGTTTCCTGCTTGGCAGGGGGTTGGACTCGATGGCCCTTGTGGTCTATTCCAACTCTATGATTCCATGATCTTCCTTGTGCCACTTGGTTTGTGCCAACTGGGATTCAGAGCCTATTTGCTCATGTAACAATGTGACCCTCTTCTCCACAGTCTTTTAAAGACATGGGCTCAGACTGAGCAGCATTTCAGAGCGAGGGGAGGGGGGAGAAGGAGAGAAGGAGAGGGAGCTGTTTTGCAGCGAGATGCTGTAGGGTCTTGCTATATTGATTAAGCTCCTGGGACCGCTGCCAGTTGCCTCTAGGATTAAATCGATACAGTTTGCAAAAGGAAAAGCTTCTCCTTGCTGGAGACATAAAATATTGGAGTTTATTTTTTAAATGATAAAACTTACAGGCGGGGTGAATGTTCCCACTACTCTGCCAGGGATGAAGGATAATTGGGGCTTTGAGAAAGGGGAATGGGGTGCCTCGGCAAAGTGACTATAATGTTAAGTGCCTCAAAGGGTTAAATAGCCAGGTTGCAGAGCTACAGGGCACACACAGGAAAAGAGTCTAATTTCAGTCTGAATAATAGCTATATTGGCATGCCAAGAATGATATACAAGTGTTGCCCATTATATGGGAAGGGCAGATTTCTAAGGTATCTTGTCAGACTGGTGATAATAAAATTATTCTGTGCCAGCATCTGCAACAGTACAACTTGCTGCTAACTTCGATCTCTTCCTCCCAGTGAACTGAATATTGTTGAATTAGCTTTTGTTCCTGCTGCTTGAGCATCTTTTTGGAATTTGTTTTGCTTTACTGGTCTTAGGGGAACTTAACTTAGGTAATGATGATGTATATGCATGGAATCTGTTGCAACTCAAACTGTGGGCCAGTTTACATGGTACTTTGCCACTGACGATTTGCAGAAGCAGAAGTCTTGGGGGCGGGGATGTGAAGTGTTAACACATAGATCATCATGTGTATTCTACAGTACATTGATACACTCCTGGGTGGGATTTCTCCGGCATTTTGCAGGGTTTCCCTTTCTTTTTCTGAATATGCAAAGCCATGAGTTGATTTCAAATCTAGAACAAAGGGATATGTGAATTAGCTCTAATATTGTGATCTTGTGCTTTGCAATCGCGTGAGAGCCTCACAGAAAGAGTGTGTGATCTTCTGTCTAATGTAACAACAGAAATGTGCAGGTTCTTTGCTCAGTGGTGCCATTTGCATTTGTTGCTATGTATCTAGGGAATTCACAGCTGCAGAAATTCCATTACAGTTCCAGCTGGGAAGTATGGGGTAATGGTACCTTCGCATATAGTACACATGTGTATTAGAATGACATGCTGGCATTCTTAAGCTTGTTCTTTAAAAGTGTATCCAGGGTTCTACCCTCTTTGACTTTCCTAGTTGTGCACACACCACTGAATGCCATTGGATTGCTGTAATTATATAAGTTATATAATTGCTGTAATTATATAATTAACATTTATTTATCCATTGAGTGGGCTCAGAGTTCACATGCAGTATTTTAGTACTCCTTACAACAACTCAGTAAGGTAGGCCAATGTTATTATGTATGCTGGAGGAGGCATTGAAAAATAGCCTCTTGCCTGCAGCCCCTTTGTGAATTTATGGCTGCAGTGAGATTTGAGCTAAGAACTTCATAGTTGACAGCTCATACTCTTAGCACTCCATCCATCAGCACAGAGATGCAGTCAGCCTGACCTAGTAAATTGTTTTTTTTAAAAAAAACTTGTACATGGGAGGTATGGATTCAAATCACAGATCAATATGGCTTGATTTGTGTTTAAATGTTATCATACTACTTCCGTCCAGCATTTGTAAAATGAGAATAGCAGTAGCCAGCTTCACAGGGTTGTTGCGGAGATGAATCAGATAAGAACAAAGCATTGTTTGCTAAAAGAGCTATATAAATGATTAATAATAACTTCCCAATGGTTTTAAATTAAATCAAAATATTTGCCATTTGTGTGCTGCAATAGTTTGTTGCAAATTGCAACATGCAAACAAGACAGGGACCTATTTGCAGACTTTTAACCCATAGTGGGGGGGGGGGTTCATTGTGAGGAGGGGTCCTTATATATCTGCTCACCAACATGGGTCCTCGGATCTGTCTTCTGCCCAGCCATTTTTTCTCTAGCTGTAACTGAGGCTCTTTTTCTGCGGTGTAGCTCCCAGCCCAGAGTCAAGTGTCATCCTGTTGGTTTGGCCTACAAACGCTCCCATGCAAAGCTAAGAGAGACCATGCAAACTCTTTCTTGCAAGGTCGCAGTTTGAGCGGAGGTGACTGCCTTGGTGAGGAGCTGGCCAGCGTGCTGAAAATAGGTTCGGCACCAAGCAACTGCCCTTGCTACACAGCCATTTCTCGACTCTGCTGCCTGTGGGAACAGAGACTAGGCTGCTGCTATTGCTTCCTTTCCTTTCTTTTCTTGCTTGGCCAGGAATGGTTTTTTTCCTCCACAAGTAGAAAGAGAAAGAAGCAGGTTTTTTTATGAATTGGTCCCACCCTGCTCTAATGAACAGCCTTGCTGCCTTCTGGACCTGGGCACAAAAACTCCCTGTTGTAATCCAGTTAGGGCAGGCCTGCTCTACAGTTTCTTGCACATCCAATTTAGTAGTTTAGTGTTGAAACATAAATGTGCGGGGGGGGGGGGAAAGAATTGCTAAAAAGCAAGTCTGCCATGGCATGGTAAAATCCTGTGCCGGCGTCAATTAATAGGCCACAGAGATGGCACTACCTATGCTGATGGTTTCTAGATAATGTCCTCTACCAAAGCTAGTTTATCTGTGTCCATAGATTGGATGGTTGATTCAGAGGCTATCTTTTACTCCTAGGGCACTTTTACACACAAAAGACAAAAACTGGTTTGCCTCAACAGCATGCAGTTGTGGCTCCGTGGCAAGTGTGCCACTGTTATATTCATATTTGCAAGCACAAGTTTGCTGCATTAAAGATTTCCATATTAGACATATACCTAGAAACATGATGTGTAAAGGATTCAGGCCTAGAGGTATGGTGTTCCTCCAAGATGGACGTCCTGGTTATTTCTCTGTCATAATTCAAATAAAATTAATCCCTTTGTGTCAAAAGGTTAGGTACAGATAGTTTACTTCATGTGTTTATGTGTAGGTGTGGGTGTTTCAGATGATAATCATTGTATAAAGATGGCTGGTTGAAGTGACTGAGGAAGCTAAGGGTGGTGGTTGTTTTTGCAAAATGCAGGATTGTTTATACACAGAGTTTCAGAGCTTGAAGGAAAAGGCTCCGGAGTTCTGTACCGAGTTTGGCAAGGGAGCGGGAAGTAATCATTTATTGGCATCAGATCCTGGGGAAGGGAAGAGTGGCAATGGCCCATTGCCTTCTCACTTTTGGAGAACCCTTTCTAAATCACACACTTAGAAACAAAAGATGCTTTTGTCAGTGTCCTGACCTGCTAGTTTTCCATGGGGAAGACACAGTTCTGTGTGGTGAAACATTCAGTTGTGTGAGCCTCCCCCCCCCCCCGAGACTCTGAAGTGAACAGCCCAGGCATAGTTTCTGTTCACATTAGTGGCTTGAAATGCAGCAAGATCTTCCCCCACCCCAGCTGCAGTTCAGGCTGCATTTGCACAGTGCTGGTCATATCTGAGAGGGGTTGTGGATGTTGCCACCTGATGTGCATGGCATTTTGGGTTTCCTTGCCCCTGCAAAACGCACAAACCTAGAACTTATTCCTTATGCCAGTGTGTGCCGTGGCACCCCGGGGTGCCTTGAATGATGGTCAGGGGTGCCGTGGGCAACACTGGCCTCCATCCCTCTTTCCTTCCATCTCTCCTCTGCCTCCCAAAGGCTTGCACAGCTGTTTGTTGCAGCAGCCCTGGCTACAAGCTACCCAGGCAAATGGTACCTCTAGGGCTGGCCAGGGGGTGCTGGTTGCCAGGAGCTGAGGTGGCTCAGAGACCAGGGGTGGCTGTGACAATGCCTGGAGGACTCCCAAGGAGAGGGGAGAGAAGAGGAGGCTGAGGGAACCCTCCACAAGGGAGGGGTGAGGGGCTGCCAGCTCTGCTGGCAAGGGGTGACATATCTGGGCTCCTGAGTCCCACAGGGGTGCCACAGAAAGAATGTAGTTGGTCAAGGGAACCTTGGACTCAAAAAGGTTGAAAACCTCTGTTTTTATGCTATCACTTGTGCATTTGCAACAGCTGTTAGATTGTGTTCACACTTCCATTTACTCCTCATCTACTGCTCTATTCAGATTGAAGCAGGTTTAAGGGGAGGGGACAGCAATATATTGTCAAGAAACTACAGGGTTGAGATGGAGTGTGGCTCACATCTTATGAATGTGGCTTCAAAAATGAGCACTGGGCATGCACTGGATGCAGAGTAAGCAGTAATGTGAACATCCTCAGACTTACCATATTTGAGAACTAGAAATATGTGTGATAAGCAGAGGAGGATGCCTGGAATTTCAAGAGGGAACTGAAGAAAAAAGAGTGGGGACATAAAAGCGAAATTTATTGTTGAGCATAATATGTGAATTAGTTCAGGGTTGGATTTTGGTAATATGGCACCCTGAGCTAGGGACAAAATTTGGCACCCCCACCTAAATATTTATTATTTTCACAATAATTCCTTTTGGTATAGTTGCTTTTTTAAAAATAGATCTTCTCAGTAGGCACCTGTATCAATATACAGTGGTACCTCGGGTTTAGAACTTAATTCGTTCTGGAGGTCCGTTCTTAACCTGAAACTGTTCTTAACCTGAGGTACCACTTTAGCTAATGGGGCCTCCCGCTGCCACTGCACGATTTCTGTTCTCATCCTGAAGCAAAGTTCTTAACCCAAGGTACTACTTCCGGGTCAGCAGAGTCTGTAACCTGAAGCGTCTGTAACTCGAAGTACCACTGTAGTAGTAGTTGTTGTTTGCAATCACTTGGCTTTACATAAATCCAGGGCAGATTAGTTACCACCTAGCACACTTGAATGATCATGCCCAAATGTAGGAAAGGATGGATTCCTCCCTCCCTTTTATTTCAGTGTACAGTAGTACCTCGGGTTACATACGCTTCAGGTTACATACGTTTCAGGTTACAGACTCTGCTAACCCAGAAATATTACTTCGGGTTAAGAACTTTGCCTCAGGATGAGAACAGAAATTGTGCAGTGGCGGCGCAGCGGCAGCAGGAGGCCCCATTAGCTAAAGTGGTGCTTCAGGTTAAGAACAGTTTCAGGTTAAGAACGGACCTCCGGAACGAATTAAGTACTTAACCCGAGGTACCACTGTATAGCCAAGTGTGTCATCAACATCAGTACAAAACTGGGTGGGATTTATTCCTTAATTTTAAAAGAGGGGGCGGTGGTGGTGGTCTTATAAATGCAGACCTGGAACATATGGTCGTTGGATGTCCATAGGAAGGAAACTGCATCTTGTGTATTTGGGCAAGAACCCAAGCTATCCACCCCCTCCCCCCTCGCCCCTTTTTGAGCCTGGCTCTGGATCACGGAGTCGCCCTCGGGACTCAGAAACCACGGAGCCTGGCTTGGCGCGCCTGCGAGCTCGTGGAGCTGAGCTGCCTTTTTCGAGAGGCCTCCTCCTTGCCCTCTTTTTCCGCTCAAGGAGCTGGCTGGTGTTCTCGCCTCGCCTTCCCCTCGCGTCCCCGGCTCACTCTCCCTCCTCCCCCCGCATCTCTCTCCTCCACCGGATCCGCTGATTCAGGCATCTTTCCGCGCAAGCCAATCAATGGGCAGGAAGGGCCTGCAGCGGGCTCCGTGGCTCAGCAGCTGACGGTGCTGTGCTGCTGCGAGGCAGGCGGCGCGCACTGCAGTCTCAGATCCTCCTGCCCACCTACCCACCCCAAGAACTGGGCCGGTCCCAGCGGCACGTTTCAGCGCCTGCCTCCGCTGCTCCACTTTTTAAAGCAAGCTCGTTCGCTGGCTGCTGCGAGCTGCGAGCTCTTTTCCTTTTGACCCTTTCAGCGCCGAGTCGTAGTGATCCAGCGGGGGAGGGGGGAGGCGCATTGGTTTGCAGGAGCAAAGCAATGAGCATGGTGGGGGGCAGAGAGCAGGGGCTTGAACTCCGAGTGGAGAACGAGGAGGGAGGCAGCCTCTGTCCGGAGCATCAGCAGAGGTTTCAGTTCTTGGCTCAAGTACGGGGATATGTTCAAGAAAGGGCTCAGATGCATGCAGATCTGTTTGCATTCCAGCCCCTTGCTATGGAAGCTGTTCCTTGTATGTGTAGCAGCTGGTTCTGGTGTCTCTTGAAAGTTGGGATCTCTATACAAAGGGTGCTTCCGGATGACCTGTTTGTTGAGAATTCATCCTGATTTGCTCATTTGCAGGGAGATTAGGCAGCACTGGGTATTTAATAAACATTCTTTCTGATTTGTTTCTGGGGAGGTTAGATGATGTTGTATCACATCAAGGGGTAGCCCACACATTCCTTTATATTTTCCTGTTTCTTTTTAAAACAACTGTAATTAGGCAGCCTGAATTTGCCAGTATGTGGTCGAATTGCATAAAAAATAGGGATGGTCTAGATGATCCTATAATCAGAGGCACTCTTCTCCAAGCAGTGTGTGTGTGTGTAAGCTACACCTAGATCTGGCAGGCTGAAGTCCTAGAGCCTAACACCAATTTCTAGAATAGATATAGTTACAGGTAGGTAGCCGTGTTGGTCTGCCGTAGTCGAAACAAAATTTAAAAATTCCTTCCAGTAGCACCTTAGAGACCAACTAAGTTTGTTATTGGTATGAGCTTTCGTGTGCATGCACACTTCTTCAGATACACTGAAACAGAAGTCACCAGACCCTTATATATAGTGGGGAGGGGTATTACTCAGAAGGGTGGTGGGAATGGGTGATTGGCTGATAGGGGTGGTAAAGCTGTTGACGACTGTTAATGACTACTGCTGGTCTTACAGTTTTGGTTTTTCCTCCACTTCCTCCAATAATTCAAACTTTCGTTTCTTTTGGAATTCATGATAATTTGGTCACTTGATGCAGATTAATCAGCATCTTGGAAAACCTTTCAAAAACACCTTTGGCAAAAAATTAAGAGAGGATTGTCCGAAATTCCAAGATCTGGTATTTTAAATCCTAGAAGGGAATGAACTGTGTTAAATTCCAAACTGTTTAGTGTTAAGTTGGCCAATGTCAGTTTAAGAATGTGTGAGACCATCCATTTAAGCATTTCTAAGTCTGTCAGTAAGATACTACCCTGTCAAAGACTAAATAAGACCCATAACTAGAACCACACCTTTGTGCTCTTGTGCCCAAAGTCAGCATTTTTTTCAGTAGCTGCTGATTACAAACAATAAGCTGTGCGTGTGTTTACAGATTTGGGAAAGATTTCTTTGGGTGAGGCATTTATTAAGAGCTTTTATTGTGCTTCCTGTTTATATTCCATAATGACCAGAGATTTAGTTGCTCATGCTCCTGAAGAATAATCACTTGTGGTCTGAAACACAAGTGGAACAATTGACTCTCCTGCTTTCCCTAATAGATGCTTTTGGCGCAGTGCTGGTAGTGATCAGTTAGCACTTAGTGCAGCTACCTTTCCCATCATTACACCTCCACAAAGGCTCAAGTGGTTCATGCAACACCTCCTATATGACTTGGCTTGTATGTCAGGTCCTGAGCATCAGGTCTCCATGGAGAAAGATGAGCAGATGCTTCCTGGCAGGTGTGTTTCCAGATTTCCTATAGATTCCCTGCCCTGAAGCTCCCACACGGAGCCTCACCTCAGCAGGTGGAACAGTGGGTGCAAGAATCAACCACTTCACACAGGTAAGCCAATGAGGAGCCTATTGTTGGAGAATGAGAGATGGTATAGGCCGCATAATTGTACCTGCTTCCCATCCAGCAAATCTCCACTACCATGGACATGAACAGGGAAACCCATGCACACAACAAAAACAAATTCCAGGTAATATATTGCCACAAGCATGGGGAAGAAATGAAAATGGCCACAAGAAAAGGGCATGAAGTGCTCCAGCTGCAGGCCAGCCACTCACATAGGAACATAGGAATCCACCTTATACCAAGACAAACCATTATTCTGTTTAGCTCAGTACTCAGCAATGCCTCTTTAGGGTTTCAAACAGGGCTCTCCCAACCCTGCATGAAGATGCCAGTGTACTTGGTAGACATGTTTGCTGTGTGTTCACCAGTGTGTCCTGGCTAAGACTATAAAGTCTGTCTTACTATTAAGTAGAGTGAAGCAGCCACGTTGGGAGCTGGAGAACAACTACAAGGCATTGGAGGACAGAGCTATGTGTCCTGCAACCTGCCCTGTTTCTCCTAAGTTACCCTGCTGTCCTCAGGTGTGGTGTGAAGGATGCTGTCTCTCTGCAAGTGCTGAAGGAACCTGTTGAAAGGGTGGGCATCTTGTCCCTCACCTCAGTCAGAAAAATATCTTGGGCCAGCCCTGTGAACTAGAGATGCATGCCCAGTGGGCAGTGCACAATAGAGCTGTGAATTCATCCAAGGATGAATGGATGCTTCTCATTCCATTTTGTTTGTTATTGAGTTCAAAATGCACAGATTAAACATCTGCACACAGCTGGCTCTAAAGAAAATCCTGATCTGTATCTGCAAAAGCTAAGACAGGAGCTCTTTACTCACAGCAAAAGCAGGAGTCTGGAAGTCCTGTTTCCAGCTCTCTCGCTGCAGAGCTCTTGAATGGCACAGGGCCAATGGCTTGGCTCCTCTGTGAAACAGTGACAGCGTCACTGACCCTCCTAATATTCCTCTAAACGATGTTTAAAGAGGGTTCAAGTCAAGTATGAATAATCTAGACTCACAACTGCAAAATTCACACTCCATGTAACTGTGAGGATAGCCAACTGCAAGTCACTGAAGCCCTCTTATCTTCATGGCTTTTAATTGGGAGCTCTTACTTTTGAGATATCTATGCATTTCTTTAATAGATGCTCATAAACACACAGAGCGAGGAGATGGAGCATCAAGGAAATTGTACAGCCAGGCACTCCTGTTCCTATTTAAGTGAATTAGATCCAAACGTAACACCATTACACTTGTACACATGGTTGCTTGACTCATGGAGTAAATTACTGCAGATAATGTGCTTTTTATCATTCAGAATTCAATATATCCCTATCAACTCTCAATATTGGTATAAATTAATGTTCTGAACACAAAAGAAAGGAGGAGTTTAAAAGGTTACTGCGAGATAAAGTATTATATGAAGAAGCTTGTGTGTAATGGGTAAATGATAAAACAGGGCATAGTAAGGAACAGACTTGTAGGGCTGCTTTCTTTTTCTAGCCTCTGTTTCTGGCCTCTGTTCTGTTAATGTGAATACGCAATGTTAATCTCTGCACGGCCTGCAACTGGCATTCACTGAAAAACCTTGGTGGATTTTGGAGTAGATGTCAGAATTTTCAGAAAGGACAGCATTGATTGTATTTTGGTGAAGGTGAAGAATTGTCACTGTGCTCTACCCAGGAAGTTGAGGTGCTCTAGAAATTATCTCTATTGGCATTAATCAAATGATGATGTTGATTTGTAGCTGCACTCAGGAAAATTGCACTGGTGACTAGTCGATATTTGTCCTTTGTTGTATCCAATGATTTCAAACCACATTATTATTTGTTTATATCCCACTTTCCCCCCTGACAGGGGCTCAAGGAAGTATATTTTTGACCTTAGTGCTTAAATTTGTGTTTTCATTTGAAACATAGAAAGTACAAAGAATGGCATTGACTGGAACACAGATTTTATTCCACTTCGAAGCCATTCTCTTCTGCACATTGCAGGCTAAAGAACATTCTAAACATCCTTCATATGTATCTGATCCAAGGTGGGTAGACCGCTTTTACTTGAGGAGTGGGGCTCTTTGTTTTGACTGAACCTAGAAGATCCTACCATATGCAAGACTTTCCTTAACTGTTCCTCACTCCTTTTGAATACATGATTTTAGCAACCATCATAGCAAACTGCATTGTTCTTGCTCTGGAGCAGCATCTGCCTGATGGAGACAAGACGCCAATGTCAGAACGACTGGTGAGTAGCAGCCTCTCCCTTTTAAACATTGTTATGGCAGAGTTAACGGAGCATTATAATAATGTCAAAAATTAGAGTCCTGTGTCAAGTTCCTTCTCCCTTTCCGTAAGGCACAATAAACTTAACCTGTGCCTTGACAGTGTTACGTTTTGCATTTCCCTGCAAGCATTACCAAGTGATGTGGAGCTAAGGTTGCCAACTCAGAAATTCTGGTGCATGGTTGGAATGTAGAAGTGGAGCCAGGGCCTAGGAGGAGTTTCTGCCTCATCTAGTGGGTCCAGGTGTTTGGTGCTGCCTATTTACCTAACACATCCAGCTATTTATGTAAACCTGTCAGGGGGGTGCCCTTGCCCCTTGCTTATCTGGTATCATTCAAGAGAGTAAGAAAACCAAGCAGACACCCCCCTCCCCCACAACCGGTTGGCAATTCTATGTGGAATGCTAGTGGGGAAACATACATTATAGGGTCAGGTCACAGGGGGCACAGAGGGAGAGATGGAAGCGCCACACTCAATTTCTGTTTTCAGTAGCAGGCTCGTGCTCCCTTTAACATTACTTCTGCCCCTAGAATAGTGCCCCCATACATTTTCTTCACTTGATCTTAGCCAAAAGGCCGAGAAGCGATCATACATTTTCTTTCTTTTCCTGTTTACCGCAGCAGCTGACATGGGAACTGGAGATATTTCTCTGGGTTGAGAGTCCTCTTTCTCAGTATTGCTCACACCGTCCAAATCTAACAGATTGACCCAAACACAGCTTTCACTGGACTTGTTTTCATAAAATATTGTTCACTCATGTGACTGAATGAAAAATGGGAGTGGTGGCTCACTAGCAGCCTCCATAATTTGGATTTAAAGTTTGTGTCATACCTAATCAAATGCATTGATAAGTTCTTAGTAGCCTGGCTCATATTGGATACCCTGATAAAAGGCAGCAAATGATTTTTGTATTCTAATAATAATTGGTATTAATAGATATGTTGGGAAAGAGAAAAATGTTCCTAGAATATATACCTTAAATTAAGATCCAAGAGACCAAAGTTCCCTCCTCACTACGTAACACCTTCAGAACTTGTCATTTTATCTTTGAACCTAATCCTGCCTCACATTATTGTGGTGATGATAAAATGGGGAAGAGGACCATATTGGTTTCCCTGAGCTAATTGGAGGAAGGGTGGAATAAAAAGTTAACATATAAAAAATTTCCCTTGTGAATCTCTCCTTAGGATGACACAGAACCATACTTCATTGGAATATTTTGTTTTGAGGCTGGAATTAAAATTATTGCCTTAGGATTTGCTTTCCATAAAGGCTCCTACCTAAGGAACGGCTGGAATGTGATGGACTTTGTGGTGGTTCTCACAGGGTAAGTAGCTGGTTTTTAAAATGTTATCAGTTCTTGTTTACAGTGGTGCCCCGCAAGACGAATGCCTCGCAAGACGGAAAACCCGCTAGACAAAAGGGTTTTCCGTTTTTGAGCTGCTTCGCAAGATGAATTTCCCTATGGGCTTGCTTCGCAAGACGAAAACGTCTTGTGAGTGTTCCGATTTCCCCCCGCTTTCCCCCCCTTTTCCTAAGCCGCTAATAGCCTTTTAGCCGCTAAGCTTTTAATAGCTGCTAATCCGCTAATAGCGCTAATCCGCTAAGCCGCTAATAGGGTTGCTTCGCAAGACGAAAAAACCGCTAGACGAAGAGACTTGCAGAATGGATTATTTTCATCTTGCGAGGCACCACTGTAATTTCAGTCTGGTAGAGGCACTTCTGTCTAGCGGACATTGGGCAGTGTCAAGAGTCAAGAAGGGAGTTTGAATTCTCAGATTCTGTTCTCTGACAAGCAAGGAGAGGGAAGTCTAGTTAGAACAGGGGAAGGCTTGGCATAAGGTCTTCTGGCTTGGATTCCAGTTTTGAGATGCAAGTTGAATGCTGATTTAGCCATCAGTCCTGTCTCTCTAAATCATGCTACAGCCAAGTTATGCATCTTAAAGAATCTAAGCCTCATAGATATGCTTGTAGTGATATACAATCATTCTTCTTCTTTTTTATAAAAAATGCAGACATTTCATATTGAAAACAATTATTGTAGAGATGGAAGGAATGTGTTGGTAATATCATGAATTCTAGCCAATAGGCGCCTTCTGAAGGTGGCTTTTATTTCCTTTGTTTATTATTTGTTGGTTCTACACATTTATAACCCCTGCCTTTCCACTATTCAATGCAATTTCCTGCCAATTCATACTCTGCCGTGCTGAAAATTTGCAGAATATTTTTTTTAAAAAAATAATAAAAATATTTTGACTTATCATCAAAAATGGTATATCTGTCCTGCATGCTGTGGGGTGCTTTCAAACTTCCCACCACCACTGCTCTTCAAATGTTGCATATACCTTCACCATTAGAATTCCAAATGAAAGGTTTGGGCTGTTGCTCATCTTTGCTGCTAACTTCTGCTGGTTCTCCCTTGTTAGCAGACGTGTAGGCTAATAGAGATACACAATTTTTGGACACCGTCATGTTTTTGGTCACCACAGCTTTAAGGCTGGCCCATGAGCATGAATTTCTGGATCTTTTGTGTAGCAGGTACATCCTGCCTGCGATGCTGTGTCCTCTCATACTTTTCTAGTTTGCAGTGCTTGTTCCCTGCTGCTTCCCAACCTGCTCACAATTCCTCTGATGGGAACAAAAGCTTTTTCCTCCCGAAACAAAGATGTTTATTGGTGGTGGAGTGTTCACAACACCCACAGAGGCTCTCATTTGTTGTGCATTCTTGGATATGAGAAGAGCATCTAGTCAGCAGAGAGAAGTCCATGGAGAGAGTGCTGGGCTATTTGCAGGTTTGCTCCGCCATGCCTTGCAGCTTCTCCCCCCTTCTCTGATGCTTCAGTGTATGCAAGCTGATGTGCTTTACTCCTGCAGTTTCAACAGGTGTCTTGTTACGGTGGTTTATATTTCTTTGAGACTGATTGAAGGGGGATTGTAGCGCTGATAAAATCCGATTATTTGCCCGCTTTGGTGGCTTCTGTCATCTTTGAACAAAGCATGAAAACTTTTCCTCTCTTTGTCTGATGCCTCTGTTTCAAGGCAGCTTTGAATTTGACTAAGAGAAGCCCGGGTTCAAATCCCGTCTCATCTATGAAGCTGAGCCACTAACTCACAACCTTGCCTAATTCACAAAGTTGTTGAGAGGATATATATATATATGAATGAGAGAGAGAGGTCACTTTTTACAATGAAAAGCGCTCTAACAAAGAGAAATGAGAATGCCACAAACCCCTGAGAGCGAACATTCAAGTGAAGCTCCCATTACATGGAATTGCTGTCCTGAGATTGCTTTCTCTCCTTCCTTCTTCGTATTTCCCTAGGAACAGTAATTCATAGAGTACTTGGAAGCAAGGTTTTCAGAAGCCATTTTAGTTTAGAGAGTATATCTCTAAGAAAAATCTGAAGAAGTCAGTGCTCCTACTTGGACAATGCCACTGCTGTTCTGGTTTACTTGTCTTTTTAGGCACTTTGATCACTACATGCACTGTTTCTGTTGGCATACCCATGGGTTCTAGACAGGGCCGGATTTAGGTTTGATGAGACCCTAAGCTACTGAAGGTAATAGGGCCCTTTATATAGCAGGCGGGGCCCATTACATACATCAAAGGAGCCTACACAACACAAAACACTTGCTGTATGTAGGTTTTATTTTATTTGTTTTTTATCTTATATTTTGGAAATATACATCCAGGTTTTTTCCTTTAAATTTTTTTGGGGCTCCCAAGAGAGTGGGGCCCTAAGCTATAGCTCGTTTAGCTTATACGTAAATCCGGCACTGGGTCTAGAATTGCAGTGGTTTAAATGGTTTGAAATAAGTGCTGATTCATGTGCACCTTTTGGACACCTAAGTATTTCTAGCTTTCTGTGGATTGCACCCACTGAGCCTGACAAAGAAAAATTGTCCCTGCATCGTTCCTATGGATTACTCTCTGGTCTGCTTCACACAGGACCTTCTGTCCACAAGGAACACCCTGAACAGTTCCTGGGGATACATATGAGCAGAGGAACATCACATCGCAGCAAATAATATAGTAGCAGTTCCTGGGATTGGGGCAGGGGGAGTGCTGTTGTGATTCCAGTAACTCATGTTTAGCCGTGCAGTTTGGTTTACAGTGTTGTTTCTCCACAGGGATCGTGCCTGTCAGGGACTGGCAGGACACGGGCAAGCGTGCATCAGGGGAAGGGGGGCTGGAGTCTGACTTGTGGGAGAGGGGGCAGTGGTCTCTGGGGACCTGTACCAGCCAGGAGGCAACAATCAGAGGCAGGGGAAGCTTCAGAGATGGAGGAAGAGGCAGGTGCAGCAAAGTGCTTTCCCCACCCTCCCCTGCACCACCGTCTCCCAGAACCAGAAGAGAATTGAAGCGGCAAAAACAGAAGCACTTCCACGCAGGCGTAGTCTCCATCTCCGTGTGTACAGCCCTTTGGGGGAAGGTACATAAACTGGGGGGGGAGTGGTCCCCAGTTGCTGCAACTGCTCCATAGAGTGCAGACCTGGGAATAGCTGCCTAGTTGTCAGATTGGTGTGTGTAGGATTCCAGAGCGGTTGAAGTGACTGTGTTATCTGACAACAAAGAGTTATCTCTCTGCTATGTGCATTCTTTGGTTTGAAAGCGCCTTTGACAGTGACTTTGTAGTTTGGACTGTTCACACATAGGTGTGAAGCCATGTCAGACCTCGTCATGTTAGTACTTGGGTTCTTGAGGACACAGTCATCAACCAGAGGGTTTAGGTTTGTTAAGTTCCCTGGGGGTGGCTCTGCTTCCCATATTTCCAAAGCCAGTGTGGCTTCTTCCTGCAGAGGAGATCAGTTACATTTCCTGTTTGTCAGGAGTGAGGAAGGTGCTGTTGGACTCCAACTCTCATCAGCTCCAGTCTGCACAGCCAGTAGGCGTAGATGATGGGAGCACCTGAAGGGCCACTGCTTCTCCCACCCCTGCTCTGTGTTTTTTGGAGAGTGGTGGGTGGCTGTTTGATGCCCTCATTGTGTCTCCATTCAGTGCTGCTGAGGATTCTCAAGCTAAGATGGAAGGGAGCTGTGACTGGTGCAACATGCTAAAGAGGAGTGCCTGGAGGTGAAAAACAATGCAGTATATTTAATCTTGCTGCGTTCTTTGAGCGGAATGAGAAGGTTAAGGGCCAAGCTAGATGTTGCACAAGGGATGTGTGGCGGCTGCCAAGAGCATCAGCTATCCTCTATTTCCTCTATGTATTTCCCTGGTAGCTAGTAATAGAAAACATGGGTCATCATCTCAGCACTTGGTGCTTCCCCGCATCTCTTTAAATAGGCTCTCAGCTTGTATACAGGTTGGTGGATGTGTTTTAAGGCTGTGACAAAAGAGACCGCACAGAGGCTGATTCACAGAACCCAAAAGACCAATTGCTGAGTGTTTTGTAGCACAAGCATTCTAGATTTATTCATTGGGCTTCGAAGAGAAAAATGGAAGGCTGTTTCTGATGAGTAGGAGGTAGCAGCGCAAATTAATGTCCTGCTTCACGTGTTCCTAGGGCTGACCTCTGGCACCAAGGTGCTGATTTGCATGTTCTGGAAATCTGCACAGTACTGCTCTCGCAGGACTATATCAGTTCAGAATGCAGGTGGGGGGGTGATATACCTGAATGCCCCACACTCCGTGAGGCTTCCTTCACACATTCATCCAGAATGGCTAGGAAATTGCTGCCACTCTTTGCCCACTGCATCCGTAGCAGTACGCAATTCATTAGTATGCCAGGCGGCATTTGCTTCTTGATTAGGGAGTCCTCCCAGCACTATTACTTAAAGGAGCTTTCCAGACGTGCCCTGAATGCTAAACGAGTCTCAGCCTGCATGCACAGCCAGAATGGTGAAAAGGCAGGGAGGGAGCAGGGATGCTGAAGGAGGTTCCCTGACACTTTGGCAGGCAAGCAGCCCGGCAAGCAGATCTTCTGGTCTCAGATTCAGATGATGCACTATAGGACTTTGGTAGAAGCGATTCATTTGTGGCTAGATCTCAATGGGCATTTGCACTTTTATGCATCCACATGTACAGCATGCTCTGCTTATTAATCTTTCTGTCTTTGTGCACATCAGTAGGCATGTTTGACCAGTGCACAAATGATATATTCATGGGGGGTATACCTCATGTAAATATAGTTTGTTTTTATATCAGTGCCTCTGAGAGCAACCACCACAGGAGTACGTGTGTGTATGCCCAGTAGTATATATATGTGGAGGGGGGGTGTCTAATATTCTTCCACCTCACCTTTTTATGTGGACACATGATCATGTGCCTCTGGGTCCAGACAAAGAGCACTGATTAACACTCTGTACTGAAGGCAGCAGTCCAGTATAGCTCACTGTACATAGATGTCTAGATTAGATTACTGTAATGCATTCTAGGTGGGGCTCTCCTTGAATACGCAATATGTGTCTTCCATGATGTTTACTCATACAGTTGCTCTAACCCATATAACACCACTTCTGAAGAGTTGATGTTGGCTGCTTGTATGCCACCAAGCCCAGTTCAAGACTTTATTGCGGTTTCCTGAACAAGTTAGGACCCAGTTAGCTGAAGGAGCAGCTCTCTTGGTCTTGTCTTGCCTTGCCTGAGTTTTACAATGGGAGGCATTCCTTCTTGTTCCATCACCTATTGAAGCTTTAGCTTGAGATAGGGTCTTCTCAGTGGGGATACCCTAGCTGTTGAAAACTTTTCCCCACCAAGGTGTGGCTGGGATTAACAGCTGAGCTCTTCCTTGGCCTTTGGTGGAGATCAGGGTTATTGAGCTGCTTGGTATTCAGAAGCAACATTTGTGGTGGAGTAGAGCTGCCATCAATGCTGATATTGCTGCTTCTTAAATGGGTGGTTGTGGAATCTGGGCTGCATGAATGCACCGGGGCAAGTGCTGCTGCCAGTTCAGCACTCCCAGTTGATGCACCCAAGGGGCCCTGGCTCATTGCATCTCCAGCCCAGCCATGCCCAGGTAAGCAGCTGTGTTGCAGGTGTTGGGAGGCGGTTCTGTGGTTCTGCCCCACCACATGCTACTGTGGTGCCACTTTTGGTATTGTTATAGGAAGCAGATTAAGCCATTGAGATTTTATATAGTTTTGCTGTTTTATTGAATGAGTTTATTGTATGCTTTTCTTTTTCCTTCCTTTGAATGTGAGCTGCTTGTGATGAAGGGAAGGATATATACCTTATAAATAAATGCCTTTTATTTTAAATATGGTGATATACATGACATTTTTTAGAATACAAGATCACTAGAAACCTTTCCAGATGCATGTTGTGGGTCTGTGCTCTGGGGACACCAAGGCCTGAAGCTCTCAAAAGTCTGGGGAAATTACCATCTCAGATCCCATATGAGGAGGTGGCCAAAGCACTCCCTAGTCCTTCAAAGGATGTTCTGTGTTTTGCTTGTCCAGTATACCCAGTATGTCCATGTTGTGAACAGCCCTAAGATATATGGATGAAGGTCGGTAAACAAATTTAATAAATAAATAAATAAATAAATAAATAAAAAGCCTGGGGTGGACTAACCTACAATTATTCAGGCTGCTCTGAAACCTGACTAAGCCCAAAGAATGATCCACCAGCCATACTACGACCTGGGGCTCACCATTTTTGGATGTCCTTGGAGGCTAGGTCAAAACCTGTGGTTGTCAAGATGCTGTCCCTCTCCTAGGCCCTAAACCCTGACTTGAGGTCGGGGCTCTCCTCTGCCTTCATCCCCAGTTCCATGTTCAGAGCTAGAAAGGGACTTCCTGGTTTGGCCCTTTGCTGTCTTCAGTAATGCAGTGGACAAAGAAGCTCCCTCTCGCCACCCCCTCTATCTCCCCAAAAAACATTATTATTATTATTATTATTATTATTATTATTATTATTATTAATCCTTTAGCTAGGATCACTGTGCAACAGTGGGGACAATAGCCACCCCTCTCTGCTGCTCCAGGGTTGAGAGGATGGTTGGGGCTCACCACATTTGCCAAAGGGTTGTGGAACCATCACTGTGGCAAGCAAAAAGAAAAGGGGGGAAAATGCTGAATCTGATCATAACCTCAAAAATAATCATAGACATTACGGTAACGAATAAACAAAAGGAAGTCATCTCATATTTGTTGGCAGCAGTGAAATTATAATATTCCAGTAAGTGGAGAATGCAAACGATCCCAACAACAAATGAATGGATTGAAAAATGCGGGGATTTTACTTTAATGGCAAAATTGACTCTTTATAAAGACAAAAGAGAAAATATAGCTTTGAGAAAAATTGATCATTTTAGGGTAGATTTGGTTACTCCCACAATCTGAAAATGGTTTTATGTTGTTTTGAATTATGCCTGCAGGCTGCCGCCCCAAGCCTTGCGCGCCCAGTGGGACCTCCCGGCGGGCACGCAAGGCTTGCGGACACCCGCGCAAAGCACGGGGCATCCTCCGGAGGACGCCCCGTTCTTCGGGCTGCAGGCTGCTGCCCGCAAGCCTTGTGAGCCCGCAGGAACTCCCGCCGGGCTTGCGGATAGCTTCCTGAAGCCTGGAGAGCGAGAGGGGTCGGTGCGCACTGATGCCTCTCGCTCTCCAGGCTTCAGCGAAAGCCTGCATTCACCCCATAGGACGCACACACATTTCCCCTTCATTTTTGGAGGAAGAAGAAGAAGAAGAAGAGTTTGGATTTGATATCCCGCCTTTCACTCCCTTTAAGGAGTCTCAAAGCGGCTAACATTCTCCTTTCCCTTCCTCCCCCACAACAAACACTCTGTGAGGTGAGTGGGGCTGAGAGACTTCAAAGAAGTGTGACTGGCCCAAGGTCACCCAGCAGCTGCATGTGGAGGAGCGGAGACGCGAACCCGGTTCCCCAGATTATGAGACTACCGCTCTTAACCACTACACCACACTCGCTCTCGGAGGGGAAAAAGTGCGTCCTATGGGGCGAAAAATACGGTATTAGGTTTTCAAGAAACGTTCCTAATACTAATTCTGTTCCAGATTGTTCTACTGTTGTTCATGGTTAGCACTGAACATCTGTACTACTCTGTGGGCAGAAGATTCCTTCACCATTTCTAGCAGAGACACTTAGTAGAAGTTGATTCTATTGCAATTTTTTAAATGGTTCAAACTAGTGAGGTCTGTTTTTGGGGACAGTGCACCTAAAGTTTGACATATATGAACTGGAGGGGGGTGGGAATGCCTGCAGAGAAGCCTGTCAACTTTCCCTCATCCTCTATCCAACTATTGGGACTCTCTCTAATTGCCACAAAGGCTGTTATCCCAGGATTCAGTTCCCTTTCCAACTGTGCTGTGCATTCACACAGTTTCATAT
Source organism: Podarcis liolepis (assembly GCF_965112155.1). Classification (NCBI taxonomy): domain Eukaryota; kingdom Metazoa; phylum Chordata; class Lepidosauria; order Squamata; family Lacertidae; genus Podarcis; species Podarcis liolepis. The sequence goes on from NC_139555.1 coordinate 44,028,231, forward strand.
AGCTCCTTCTAGACTCAGCTGAACTGAGGAGGATTTTCCAGAGCTATTTTAGTGTCAGGTTTAAAAGGAAAGGAATGGTGCTAAGTTAAATTCTGAGGAGTGGGTGATCTTCCCACTTCCTTAATGTCACCACCACCGTTGTAAGTAGTTTTCCACAACTCTGATCTTTACATGTCCCCTTCATGCTAAGCTAGCCTTCCTTGCTGCTGTTAACATAGTTGGTAGGTATTGATGTTGTTCCCTAATAGTAACCTCGTCAGGAAAAAAGAGTCTTACAATCATAGAGTTGGGACCACAAGAGTCATCTAGTTCAAACACCTGCACTGCAGGAATCTCTTTTGCCCAACATGGGACTCAAACCCACAGCCCTGAGATTAAGAGTCTCATGCTCTTACCAACTGAGCTATCCCACTGTCCTCTTGGACAACTGTTCACTATTCCTATAAAAATGCCCCACTATGGACATGTGAGTCATGATTCACAGCTAGATCACACCCTGACTGAAGGTGAGTTGCTATTACTGCTACCACTGTTGCTTGTGTGGAATAGGATAAGAAAAAAAGAAGGGATGCAGACAGAGAAAAATAGTGAAGGAATTGATGTGATAAAAATAAATAAATGTGGAAATTAATGGTGGGCCTGAAGGTCATTGCCTTAGACATTTGCTCTCCTCCTGTTCCGGCTATTCAGAGGATACTGAGGAGTGGAATAAAATATTACGAATTCCTAAACACAATAAGCTCTTTGTTTTAACAATCTACACCAATGTTTTAGGTCAGGGGTGTCAAACTCAAATTCATCGGGGGCCGCGGCGCCGCTAGAGGGCAGACGTTCTCTGGCTTGTAGGCTGCTGCGCATGCGCTGAAGAGGCGGCTTTCTTGTGTCCCCCCCAAAAAAGTGAGAATAAAAGGTGAAGGCTGGCGGCGGCTACACGGGCCACATGACAAGGTCTGGCGGGCTGGATTCAGCCCTTGTGTTTGACACCCGTGTTTTAGGTGATGCTCCTGCATGGGACTGAATAAATATTTCAAATTCTAAAGGACAGGTTTCCTGGGATTATTCTAGCCCTGTGTAAGGGGAAGACGTGTGTTAATATGAAGTGCGTTTAGGAGACTGCCCCTTTCTCACTGCCTCAAGAAAGTTAGAGAGGATTACTCTGGATTCATAACATGCTGAATTTTGAGTGATTAATCATTTTTTAGGATTGGTAGCAGTGTTGTTGTGTAGGGATAACATATCATCCATAGCATAGGGTAGATAATGTAACAATTGGCCTCATTTTGCAAATGAAGGACGTTCAGGGAGAAGGACACAATTTTAATGGAGCTGTTGGAGGACCGTTCTTGCTATGTGAAATACTTTAAAATGCCATCTCATTTCCTATTCAAACAAAAGTCTTTGTAGCTTACACTGTCTGCTCCACTTGTCATCCTCAGAGCTGGATCATGGAGGCAACTTGTCACAGCTGCTTGTAGCTTCATTACAGTATCCAGTGACAGTGGTTTGGAAAGTTAGTACCATCATCAAATGGAGAATGGAATCATAATAGGATTCTATTTGAACACAGCAATTCACCATTTGCCAAATATGGATGGATGGATAGAATAAGTGGGTAAAATGCACTTTATTATTATTATTTTTTAAGAATGAGATGAAGAAAAGAGCCCTGCATTCACATATTCATTCATGAAGACAAATATGGATTTTTATACATCCGTAGAGTCTGGTGAGGGAGATGTAGAATATGACTACAAAGATGACACTGCCTCTTATTTGTTAAAAACATTTATATCTGCCTCTCCAAAGCTTGAGTCAGCTTACAATAAAGATGACAACAGTAAAATCACAAAACAAAAAATATAAATAAATACAGCACGCATACCCTCAGCAAAGCTGTATAAAATTCATACCAGCAACATGATATTATTAAAACTCAGTGGCGGAAAGCTGATTGAAACAGGTGAGCTTTACTCCCCCTTTTGAAGATGAAGAGAGAAGGAAAAACCCTGAACCTTATCAGGAATGCTATTCCGTAGTCTCGGGGCAATCAAATTAAAGATCAAGCTCCTTTCTGCAGATGTCCTCACTTCATCCCACATAGACACACAGAGAAGGGGTTGACCTGCATAATGCAAAACGCAGTGGGGTTCATCTGAGGATATACACATATTGCATGTGCAGCCATTGGAAATCAATAATTTAAGAATGTGCTTTCTTTTGCTAGTGTGCCTTCGGTACCTGGGCCAGTCATGAATAGACCAGTTCAGATGTGGTCATCATATCTGAGCCTTTAGCTCACATACTGCCTTCTCATGCTCTGATTCCATCATTCATTTCCTGTGTAAGGAAACCCATTTGTTCAAACAATGTAAAACTGATTTTCGATTCTAGTTTGGAAGCAAACTACAGTTTGTGCAAACCATTGCTTGTCCAATTTGGAGGTAACGGCAAAATATGGTTTGCTCAAAACAAGAGAGGAGGGAGTTGGAGTGTGCAAGAGTGGTGGAGGGAGTTCAGGAGTTGAAAGCTTTGAGCCAACAGCCAAACCACGATTTGCCCTCAGAGTGTGTCAACAGTCGTGCTCACTGCAAAACACATGCAAACATAGGTGGCAGATTATATCAATGAGATGACTCCCGTTGCCATGGTAACCAACATGAATGAGCATAAGAAGGTAACTGTGAAGAATGTGAATGGGAAATGTCCAGTTGCTATGGTGATCCAGTAAATGGAAAGAGCCCCTCTGGTGTGACAGAAGCAGGCTCATCTGCAGGCAGAAGCTCTTCTCACACTTCACCTGATGGACAAGTAATAATAGAGTGAGTGTTTCGCTCAGGGTAAAGGGATTGGGACCAAATAGGTATACATATATTCATAGGAAAGTCCCTTAGGTATTTACAGCACCCAACCAATAACCCAAGTGTGGATATGAGAACCTATGACTGCAAGCCCTATTTATTGCAATGGTATGTTTATGGGAAACTGGGTAGAGTAATTAATACAATTGGCAAGATAAGTGACTTGGAAGTCATAGGTCAGACTCACCTATATAATTATACCAGCAGTGTACAAAAAAGGGGGCTATAAATGGAGGGTTGATTCTGGAAGTATGTGAAGCAAAGCGTGCCAAGTATGAATGGGAAAATTTCTCTATATCTGGTTCATATCACTTTCACGTGTTTTTACCCATTATTCCATTCCATTTATGCATTAATTTGTGATTTCTAAATAAAACATTTCAATATATATTTAAATGTGTGTTTTCTTTAAATGCATATTTTCATATGTTCAGACAGCCTAGAACTGGGTCACAATATCTTGAGAACTGTGAAATCTGGTGGATGGCTGTGTTCTGGTATTACGAATTAGTCTCAGATGTGCTGATTATTTAAAACATCCATTCCAGGCTGGATTACGTCAGGATAGTAGTCATGCATCTGTCTGGTCAGGGTCACAGGGTATGTTGCTCTGGCAACATAGTGGAGAAGGAGATACATTCTTCTGGCATTCAGCCATTGGTTACTGTGAGTCACTAGACTTTTCACCTTTCAGTTCTCTAAACCAACTAGTGCAACCTGTGAGAGGTGTGACAACTGTAATTCCCTCCTCTGGAATTACAGGGAAACTATGGAGCATAGGAGACGCTGATGGCACTGTGGGTTAAACCAGTGTTCACCAACTTTGGGCCTCCAGCTGTTTTTGGACTACAACTCCCATAGTCCCTAGCTAGCAAGACCAGTGGTCAGGGATGATGGGAACTGTAGTCCAAAAACAGCTGGAGGCCCAAGGTTGGGGGAACACTGGGTTAAACCACTGAGCATAGGACTTGCCGATCAGAAGGTCAGCGGTTCGAATCCCCGCGATGGGGTGAGCTCCCGTTGCTCGGTCCCAGCTTCTGCCAACCTAGCAGTTCGGAAGCACGTCAAAGTGCAAGTAGATAAATAGGTACCACTCTGGCGGGAAGGTAAATGGCGTTTCTGTGCACTGTTCTGGCTCGCCAGAAGCAGCTTAGTCATGCTGGCCACATGACCCAGAAGTTGTACGCCGGCTCCCTCGGCCAATAAAGCAAGATGAGCGCCGCAACCCCAGAGTGGGTCACAACTAGACCTAATGGTCACGGGTCCCTTTACCTTTACCTTTATGGAGCATAGATTCTTTTCTCTAACCAGTTCTAGAGCACAAGGCAAGAGAGGTATGGGTGCTAGAGACCAGTTTCTTCCAGTCATGGAGGACAGGTATGGTATACCCACGTAACTAGTCTAGTGTAGTGGTTAAGGTGTCAGACTAGGACCATTTGTTCTCAAATACCCATTACTAGATGAAGATTACTAGATGACCCTACGAGTCCTTTAGGACCTCTATAGTTGTGTATTTATGAACTGTTTTGAGATGGGTCAGCAGCTACCCAGAAACAGCAGTAAGTCATGAAGGTTCTTTGACCAACCAACACACACACTTCTGGTGATGTTCTCTGGCTCCACTGCAATGAAGTCTGCTGCCCATCTTATTAGGATGCCTATGAGTTCCCACTGGTTCCCATTGGAATCATTTGCTGCCCACACTGGTCCCAAACTGTGTATATGGACTTTCCGCACACTCTTTCCACACGCAAAGCTAATTATAAAGCTCGTGAGCTGGTTGCAGATGCGGCCATCCTGCCAAGTGCTCCTGTTCCTCCTCTCTCTATGGGTTGTATACAGTGTTAGGTCCATTAATTCCAATGGGTCTACTCTGAGTAAAGCTTAGTTGGCTACAACCCTATGCAGTATTTCTAAATCAATATATGACTACAAATTGTTTGGTTGTGTGCATATTTATCTTCTGTGTATTTTTTCCAGATCGTAGAGAGTATTTTTGTTACATTTGGGCAACTGTGGAAATTAAGCAGGGGGACTAAACTGCTGTTGCACAATAAGCAATCATGCTTGCTTCTTCTGTATTTTGTAATTGTTGATCAAAATGACTATTGGGGATGAATTTGGGCATTTGTACAGCTTCTGCTCCAAAATGGAAAAAGAAAAAGCCCCCTCCCAGCACAACTCTTTTGTTTTGAACCGGGGGTGGGGGAGGATATATTTGATTCACACAATTGCCATGCAAATATCCTTCCTGTAATTAGAGTAATGGCATGATCAGCCCACAGCAATGTAATTCTGGACCACATCATGCCCACATTGCTTCCTCTTAGAGTTTCAATGTGAATGACCCTAAGCAAATGCAGGGCACATGCACAAAACAGTGCAGTTGTAGGTAGCAGATCAGGTGTGCGTCACAGATATCTTAAAATGGCACTAACCTGTGGTGCCAGTTTCCAAGTAAGGCAAATAGGCCCTAAGGTATATCGTTCACTTATCTCTTACATTTCTGATATTCAAAACCCATGATATCCAGCACGGTTCCATAATGTATTCAACTTCAGCTGCCCAGTTCCTGCACATTCCTTGATTACTGGACCCCTATCCAAGACAGTTTAAGGCTTTACGCTGCGTATTTCTGGGAATCCAGAGCTCAGCTTTTAGTATTGCAGCATAGCTGATGAGTCAAAAGATCCTCAGCGAAATGACTTTTCCTTTCCTGTGCTCCAGCTGAACTCCTGCTTTGCACCAATTTGCAGCTTCAGTTCCTAGATTTTGCAGACTTCGGTAACCACTCTTGCAGTGTGGATTAGAGTGGATTGCAGTACAGTGGTACCTTGGGTTACATACGCTTCAGGTTACATACACTTCAGGTTACAGACTCCGCTAACCCAGAAATAGTGCTTCAGGTTAAGAACTTTGCTTCAGGATGAGAACAGAAATCGTGCTCTGGCGGCGCGGCGGCAGCAGGAGGCCCCATTAGCTAAAGTGGTGCTTCAGGTTAAGAACGGACCTCCGGAACGAATTAAGTACTTAATCCGAGGTACCACTGTAGTGGAAACCCAGAAGTTGCAGTGAGCCACAGCATAGAAAAGTCGAAACCTGCCAGAAATTGTATATGTGTAGGCGTCCGTTTGTGTGTGTGTGTGAGAGAGAGAGAGAGAGAGCGAGAGAGCGCACGCACCTGGCAGGGTGCAGCAGTGGAAGATAAAGGAAGACTTGGGAAAGCACCAGCAGGTGCATAGGAAGCATTTCATGTGGCTCGCACTGTAGCCTGAGAGCTCAAGAGTGTCTTGCCAGACAACTCCTTGGGTTGGCCCAGTGGAAAGCATGCTGCTCATCACCTTTCCTGCCAACACAGTTTCTCCTGTTTGACTAGCACTTCCACACTGCCCTTTGCTGCTAGGGGATATTTCCCTAGCACAGTCCTTGCCCCTCGTGTGTTTTCTTAGAGCTTGGGGAGAAGAATGGGATTGTTCTGTCCGATCACCAGGTTTTGTTTCTGTTCTTGTTTTTGCAAGAGGGAAGTGTTTCTAGCATGGATAGAGACTCTCCTCCCTCCTGTGCCCTCTTGGATTCCTTCATGTGGATGCTGCTGCTGCTGCTGCTGCTGCTGCTATTTCCACCCCGCACCTTTTAAGACTCACCCTCACAATGCAGCTTATATTAAAAACAACCAGCAAGACAAATAGCAGCATAATATGTACCTTAATATAACCCAGTGCTCATAGGTTGTTAAATGCATATTACTTTGTTGTTGTACTATTATTGCTGTTGTTTTTAGGCACAGCTGGAGTTACCTTTCTGTCTCCCGGTAACCACCTGCTGGGGGTGCACAATACAAAACTGAATTTCAGACAAGGAGAGTTTTGAACATCTCCATATTACCCGGCAGCTGAACTGTAATCTCTGCACCACATGGTGGAATGGGAAAGAGCCGTTCAGCCTTGGGCTTTTTAAGCAGAATATTGTAAAGGAGAGGAAAGGGACCAGGGTGGCAGTTTCCATGAATTAAAAGCCTCAGTCTCAGATTTAGAATCCCTAGGTTCCAGATCTCAGCTTTTCTCAGAACTGCTTGGGCAGCCTGAGCAGGTCAGTATCTCTCTGGAGCCTCAGTCTCCTATCTGTAAAAGGGGGAGTATATCAGAGAAGGATTCTGTATATGAAATGCATGCAGAACACAAATGATATCAGCCTCATTAATTTCATTGGGGTTTGGGGTGGGATTCAGTGCTATAAGCCATTCTGACACTTCCATGTAGGAAGGGAAGGATGGGATATAAGGATTTTTAATAGCATAAAAATGCTTTGAAACTTGGGTTAATTTCCTCCTGTTTCTTAATTATTATTATTATAATTATTAACATTTCTATTTTGCTCCCCCGTTGTATACTGTTGGGTTTCTTTCCCATACCAGAAATTTCTGTACTGTAATGCATTTAGTTACATATGGCTTCATCAGCTGCAGTGCAGCTGCTAACTTTTCTGGGTGATACTTGCAACCCAATTATGCCCCTTAGTGGGAAGGATGTGTATAAACTGCTCTACCAGACTAAATTCTTACTCCATGCTTCAACCAGCAAAGTTTGGGATATAGGAATCATGTCAAACTCCTATAAAGTGGTGGCCTGGGAATGAGGCAATTCAAAGTACAAGATGGGTGGTAGGATTGCCAGTGTTCCCCCCCTCCCCAGGTCTCCTATGCCTTGAAAAATTGCATAGCAAATTTAAGAAGTGCATCTTTCCCCATTGCTTCATATGCATGGGGGGGGGGGGTTACCTCCTGCATTTTACTTGCCATGCAACTTTTCAAGGCACAGGAACTCTGCCAGGAATTTAAAAAATGGCAACTCTAGGTTGCCTGACTCATTTTGCACATGAACTAGTCTGCAGTGGCAGGCAAAACCGAGAGATGGTGAGCTATGACTCAGATGATGCACTCTCATAGATAGCGAGACCTCTGCCATTGGCCAAAGGAAGGAGCAGATTCGTGGAGCGTGGCAGTGGGCCTGATTCTGGCTTGTCCTAAATGTTCTAGTGCTATAGAGAGCATGACCCACTAGGATTATTTTTTGATCCTCCAAACCTCCATGTGAGAATGGGAACCTTGGTGAGTGGTGAAGATTAACCTTTTCCCTCTGTCATGATCCTGAAGCTTCTGTTTGCATCAGGTGGGGACTTCCAAATGGCACTAAGGCTATGCATATACTATACATTGAAAGAACACGATTTCCCCTAAAGAATTCTGGGAATTGTAGTTTGTTAGCACAGGGATGGAATTTGGTAATATGGAGCCCTGAGTGAAGACAGATTTTGCCCCACCCAAATATTTATTATTTTCACAATAATTCCTTTTGGTTCTTTGAGTAGGTACCCATATAAATATAGGTGGCACCTTGGTAGTCGAACGGCTTGGCTCCTGAACAAATCGGTTCCCAAACGCCACAAACCCAGAAGTGAGTGTTCTGGTTTGCAATCTTTTTTGGAAGCCGAACATCCAACACGGCTTCCGCAGGTTCCGATTGAGTGCAGGAAGCTCCTGCAGCCAATTGGAAGCCACGCCTTGGTTTTCGAACTGTTTCGTGAGTCGAACCGACTCCTGGAATGGATTAAATTTGAGAACCAAAGTACCACTGTATTATTATGTTCCCCCTCAGTTGTTGCCCTGTGCAGGGGAACCACCCACACCACCCTAAATTCAATGCTGTTAAGGGTGCTGGGACTTGAAATTATGTGAGGGGTAAATTACACTTCTCAATATTCTTTGAAGGAAGTAATGTGGTTTAACACACTACAGCAATATAGTGTGTTTATCATGAGTAACAGTGGGACTTCCTGATTTCAGTGGGGCTTTCTTTACAGTGTTCTAGTATCACAGACTTGAATTGAAAACTATTCAAGATGTTGAAATTCTCATCTGCCTGTCCTAAGAGGGTCTGCATTTTGGTGCTGACATAGAGCTGCTGCTGTTTTCTAAATATCCTTTATATAGACCTGTAATGGGGATGGATTTAGATATAGGTATTTCACTTTGCCCAATACTGAGCCATGGTGGTTTTGTGATCTTTTGGAGATGATACACTATGTAAATTAGTGATGGCTTGGGATACATGTGAAATTACACTGCAGGAGCCATTTTTGCCACTTTCCCCCTCCCCTTACTGAAGGGAAGGTGACAATAACTTCACCCAAAGCTTTTTCAGGGCAGGCTGTTTAACACCCAGCCTGCTATAAATATTCTCCTGATGATCATATTTTAAAAGCATCTATAGCTTTGGTGCCCTTGATAATTCTGTAATTAAAAATAGAAAAATGCAAGACTACTGAGTACCAGCTGGTGGCTTGTAAACCAAACCTATACATGCTTGCTGCTGGCTTCAACAAGATCTGTACCTCTTTGGCACAACACTGTTTTGGGTTAAATGGCTTTGGTGCAATTTGTTTATCAGTTGATTTTAACAGTACATTACTGACATTATTGACTCTGAAAATAGTGCAAGCCTTTGCAGAATGGTACTTGGGTATATGATTTTTTATGTCTATTTTCCTCCCAGTTTCCTCTTTTTTTATAAATCCCTGGGCAATTCATGCTGAAGTTTAACCCAATGCTGACTCTGCTTACTCTCCCTCTAATCTGACTTTGAGTGTGTCTGAGCAAGACAGATTGTTATATAAACCCAGATCCAGGCCTGTGCATTAGAGTGCAGGGCAAAAGAATGCATATAAAATCAAGAACTCAACAGCAGGACAATCATACAGGTTTTGCATCTCTTTAAACACCTCAGAGACTAGGCATGTGGCATGCCAGTTCCAGTGGTGTGCTCTGAAACACAGACGTGGTAAACCTCATGGAGGAGCAATTTCAGAATGACTTCGTTCTCCACACTGCACACTAATGGCACACACTAACAGCTCCCTCTGACACTGAGCTGCAGCTTTTACAATGAGTGAATGCTCTGATAAAAAGTGCATGCCAACAGAATCCAATTTTGCCTGGGTTTGTAGTGCGTCCATCCTGGCTGCAATTCTGCACATAGTTCTTCCCTCCCAGTGACATATCTGACCCACGAAGTTCTGGAGCAGCGAGATTGATGGGAATACAACCCATCACTACTTCTTGTCCGTAGTGAGCTCTATCCATGCAAATGCCGGGGAGAATTTTTTCCTAGTGGATCTCTGTGGGGCTAAACATTGCCAGAGGAAGGAATGGCAATCAGGAGAGTCTAGAAATGTAGGGTAGTGGGCAATAGAGTCATTGTGACTTCAGAATATCTCTAACCTAAGTAGTACACAAGAAGAGTCTGGTTGGCTTTGAGCAAAGGCTTTCCACTGTGGCTAATCAGATGCTTTTGGGAAAGATCACAAGTGGTACTTTGCTTCAGTCTCCCCAGCAACTGAAACTCATAGGACTACTGTCTCTAAACATGGAAATGCCATACAACCATCATGGTCAATCGCTGATGCATCGTTCATGAATTTGTCTAGTCTCCTTTTAAAACCACAAAACCTGAGATCTTCACCACATAACCTGGAAGTGAATTTAATAAATTTATTATGTACTGTGTGAAGAAGGTGCTGTCTTTTGTGCTTCAGCAGCTGGAAATGCAGAAGAGGGGCAAAAATCAACAGCCTAAGGCAAACTGAAAGATGGAAAAGTTAACTATTTACTCTGACTAACTTCAGGGTAGTAATGTCGTTACTATGGTCTGATATTTAGATGTGTCCGATGAAAACAGGTACACATTCAAGAGGTGGTCAGGTATTAAAAGCAAAGGGGGGGACGGAATTTTCACCATCCAAGATTGAACCAATTTGTATGTGCCAAGATGGTTCAGAGTAAAATTTGGATATTGTAGCAAATATTTTCTAATGAAAACTTATATTTATGATACCTTACCCCATACCAGCTGCTAAAAAGTTGCACGCTCCCCGCTGTGTTGATGGAATTTAGGCACATTTGGTAGGTTTGTAAAAAATAAAAAAGAGAAATTTTGGGTTGCTGTTACAAAGAAAAAATGATAAGATCATAGGACATAAATTAATCATGGATCCCACAATTATATTATCAGAAAAACTGAATGAGGCATTACCAAAAAAAATTAAAGGAAAATGGTGGGGAATATGTTGGCAGCAGCACAGATATTGATAGCTAAATGTTGAAAGAAACAGCAAAAGTCATCTGTAGGGAAATGTGGAAAATGTATTTGGCATACAATATTAATGCACAAAGTATTTTATAATAAACTTTAATAATGAGAAAGGTACTTTGTAAGTGTGAATTTATTTCATAATGGACTCTTAAAACTTGATATAAAAATATTGGGAAATCAGTTTTGAAAGTTATATAAGATTGAAAATCATGCTCATTTGTAAAAGAAAGAACTTTACTGGTGTTGTTTAATCACAAAGCAATTCTGTTCAATATTAATCCATTATTATGTAATTAGAGAAGTGTATAAATATATGATTAATAGATTTTAATAAATCATTGTTTAACATAATGATATAGTGTTGTACTATATCACACAATGATAATTAACTGGAATGCTTATGTGATTTTTTAATGAAATAAGAGTTTATTATTAATAATAAATATTCAGTACAGCAATACATAGGATGGAGGGAGAGTGGAGGTTGAAACATTACACTTCATAATAGCAAGGTAAGGATGTTCTGCTGTAATGTGTGAACATTACATATTTCACATATGGCGCTTTCCCATCCTGGTTCTGTTGGCCACAGATGGTGTGTGAAGCTCATTAATTTCATAAGTTAAATCAGGGGTGGGGAACCACTTTCAGTCCATGGTCCAGACTGAAACCTGGCCAACCCTCTGGGCTCCTCATTCCAGTAGTGGGTGTGGCAAAAGCCACGGGGTTACTATCAAATGTACTTTACATTTTATTCTCCCTTTGTTTTAGGGCAGTTGGACATAAATCATGTAAAACATATGCAAAATACTTAAAAATTTCAAGTCTAATCCAAGGAACATCACAGAAAGTGGTGAGGCAGATCAAAATAATTGTCAGTTGGCACCATCATAATGTCATATGATTGGCAGAGGTTGCTAAAAACGGACCATTTATGGGCCATTTGGAGGGGCTCAGTGGGCTAAATCAGGCTTGCAGGATCCACAAGTTTCATACTGCAGACTGCAGCAGAAATGTGGAAAGAAGCTCAGTACATGTCCTGCGTCGTGTTTTCCCGCTTCTGTGTCCTGTATGAGCTACCTGCAGTTCAGGGTCTCTAGGCAGAAAATCTCCCCCCACCTCAGCTTGGGGTATGAGAACTGCACATAAACTTCAGGAAAAAATGCTACCTTGTAATGTAGGTGCCATATATTTTTCAAAGCAGATTATGCCAGCTTAGAGTTAGTGAGTTCTTTATCTTTCTTCCCATTTGTCTGAGACTGTGGCATACACCTTGCTTCCCCCCCCCCCCCCGCAACTGCTGAGTCACATGGCCAGAGTAGATAAGTGGTTCCTAATCAGAGTTGCTCATTGAGCCCATCTGACTCAGCTTTTTAATTACCATAAGAAAAAGATAGGAACACAGCAAGAATAACTTCTAATTCCAGAGCCCAGAGATCTCATTACAACGCAATTACTATCCTCTAAAATGTAACCACTTTTAAGTTAGGAAAGGCAGAAAAAAAGGGTGGGGGGGAGGGCTGCTTAACTAAAAACCAGGGAAAGGATGCTAAGATGCTTGCCACATATTTATGCCGTGTATGGTGTGTTTACCTCTTGCCCGTGTTACGATGATCCTGAATGTAATTGCAGTAAAATGAAGAGATTATGATAACAACCATCATCATATTATTTCATAGCACTAAACCAATTGCAGGCAAAGTTCTTGGGATCCTTCCCAGCTGTTGGGAAGGAGTAGTGGATTAAATTAGCTGAAGGCAGTTACAGAGAATGATGATTACTAGCTGGAAAAGAAATGAAGGTCAGCAAAAGAGATATATAAAGTGTTGTTTAAACAGGAAGGTTGGGTCGCTTTCTATGCCCATGGCAACAAAATATCCCCCCCCCCATATTTTTTTTTAAAAAAAATTTATATCCTGCCTTTGAGGCAGTTAACAGCTAATAAAATCATTTTTTAAAGCATTTTTTAAAAAGCAAGCAATTATTGGTTCATTAGAAACCACCTTGTTAAATGAACCTATTTAGTCTGTTTGTTGTCTGTTACCTAAAAGCACAGAGAGGAAGTAACCTGAATCTTTGAGTGGACACAAGCTAAGGGCTTCTTTGCACTGACCAACTCCTACCTCTAAGCAGTTGTTGGCCCACTTCAGCCATGCATATAGCCGTAGCCAGGATTTATTGGGGGACTGACGGACAGAATTTACTGGGGGAGTAGAACCAAGTTGTCTGCGATGCAATTGGTCACTTAAAAAGTGAAGGTAAAGGACCCCTGACTGTTAAGTCCAGTCGCAGACAACTCTGGGGTTGCGGTGCTCATCTTGCTTTACAGGCCAAGGGAGCCGGCGTTTGTCCGCAGACAGTTTTTCCGGGTCATGTGGCCAGCATGACTAAACCACTTCTGGTGCAACAGAACACCGAAACCAGAGTAGCACACAGAAACACCATTTACCTTCCCACCAGAGTGGTACCTATTTAACTATTTGCACTTTTTGGCGTGCTTTCAAACTGCTAGGTTGGCAGGAGCTGGGACCGAGCAACGGGAGCTCACCCCGTTGCGGGGATTCGAGCCACCAACCTTCTGATCGGCAAGCCCAAGAGGCTCAGTGGTTTAGACCACAGCTCCACCCGTGTCCCTCTACTGGTCACTTAGTTAAGCATTTTTGTTTATTTACTTGATTTAAAATGTTAGCATGGGCCAAGATGTACATCCCTGGAGAGCAACCTGTTTTCCTGGAGGGCCACTTTGGGACGTGAGTGGGTGATTTTGGCTAATTCTTGAACTCCAGTCCATAAGTTTCTTTGCCAGCAAATTGGGTTGCCACTGACAACTTTGGTTTCTGACCCCCAGTGTACATTGGATGCAGCAACATCCATTCTTATGATTGCTGCAGATAGAGGGTGGGGGTGGGGTGGGGTGTAAGGCTGCTGTGACTGCGGTATTCACTGACAACTTTATCCATGTGTAGATCAGTTCACAGTAATACTTTCTTGCCTGATTGTGGGTACATGTGATTTTTGTCTTTGCATACAGTCTAGGTTTCAGATGTAATTTTTAAGATTTCATACAGATAAAATAAAAAAGGATGTGCATAGTCCCAAGGGGTTCCCCTCCCTTGTGGGAGTAGCCAACAAATACCTATTTCCAACTCAACAGTCCCTGGATACAATCTATTCTTTCATATAAACGATACATGGGCCAGATAGAAATTTGGGGACTATGGTTTTCCTTGATAAAATAGTGATTAGGAAAAGGGTTAATCCCACTTCCTAGGTGCTATACTCCTCATCTGAATTGATTGTCCTTTAATGGAAGCCTGACATTCAACAGGAGAAACTTCCCGGCATGTAAATTGGTGAGGAAAGCTTCCTAATGTCTGTTCATGAAACTATTGTTAATGACACACCTAACATTTGCAGTATTTTTGTACTCTTTTAGTACAATTAATGTGTATTAGTGGAATGGTGGAGCTAACCTCTATTAGTTATTGTGGATTCAGAATAAAGGAACGATTGCTATTAATCCTCAGAAAATGAGTACGGTATATCGTGCAGACATCCTTAGAATTAACTTCCAGAAGAAGGAAAACCTCCACATGCTTTTGGAGAAGTCCAGATTCCTTCCAAACAGTAGCAGGCTGGATTTCCACTGCGTTATTGGGGAAATCTACTTTTCTTCCTACTCTGCACTGTTGAAATAGACCAAGTTCTCGGCACCAACACTTCCTCTTTATTTCTCTTACAGCATTTTGGCAACAGTCGGCACCGAGTTTGACCTGCGGACTCTGCGGGCTGTTCGTGTGCTCCGGCCACTAAAGCTAGTGTCGGGAATCCCAAGTGAGTTAAGTGCACTCTTCATGTCCTGCAGCTCACCTGTAACTTATTTGAAGCACCCACCTTAGCATCTTCCTACAAGATATAACGACTGACCCAGGCAGGGGTTCTCGTCTTCCTGTGGCCCCAGTATCAACCTCTGCCCACCACCTGCTGGGAACCTACAACTTTTCTTACAGCCTTCCCATGCAACCCATATGAACCAGCTTGAACCCTGTGATCATCATCAGAGGCCCTTCTTTGTGTGCCTCTTCCTAAAGAGGCAACATGAGAACAGGCCTTTTCTGTGGTTGCTCCCCATTTGTGGAATGTTCTCCCTAGGGATGCTTGCCTGGTGCCTTCATTGCATTTCCTTAGGCACCAGGCAAAAAAGTTTCTTTGTAGCCAGGCTGATTAACATTCTATGGTTTTTTAAATGTGTTTGAGGGAGGAGGGTTGTTGGGTTTTTTATGTACCTTACATTCTCATATATTATTTTTATGTTATGAACCACCCTGTGATTTTCAAATGAAAGGTAATTTACAAAATAAGTAAATAAATAAATAAATAAATAAATAAATAAATAACCCAATGCCTAATCAAAGAATCTGTCCTCTCCCTGTAAAACCCAGACCCTAATCCTAGGGACACCTTCCCAGAAGTAAACACCACGGATCACAGCAGGACTTACTTTTTTAGTAAACATACATAGCATTGCACTGCCGCCCCTTATTATCCTCTAGGCTCTACATGTAGGAACTAGAGCGTCAGCCAGGAGTATGGCATCATTGGATATTATTCCAAAGTTCTTGAATGCTAAGAGCGATGTCTAGAACTTGTGGAGTTTCCTATTTGTTTCCATGGGAGATATTTGGAAATAATTTGCATGAATGAAGGCTATTCCAATGCAAGATGGTTATCAAAAGGGACTTGGGAATATCCACATAAATTCCATATTTGGGAAGATCTTGTGACCTTCCAAAATGGCTCTTGCTTAATATCAGCCAGTTCAGGCTTCTTTCTTATTAGGATCTCTTTCCTCTAGGCTTATGGCCTCTTCTGAAAATATCATGTAGCAGAAAAAGAAATGGTCATAGATTATAGCCACATGCTGTACAGAATGAGGAATTTGTTTTCTCTCATTCTTCTGTCTCCACTACTTATGAATGCAATAAACAGGGAGTGAATTCTAGGTTAGGGGGAATTTGCACAAAGCAGGGAGCAGTGGTCAAGTCCCTCCCTGCTCCTGTTGAAATTTAAGTACAGTATGCATACTTATGGATCTGCCTTGTGATAATCCTGCTCTGCGCTCTGTCTTTTTCTTCTAGGTTTACAAGTCGTCCTCAAGTCCATCATGAAGGCCATGATACCTCTGCTGCAAATTGGCCTCCTCCTATTTTTTGCAATCCTTATTTTTGCAATCATAGGGTTAGAATTTTATATGGGGAAATTTCACACTGCCTGCAAGGATATTATTACAGGTAGGTAAACAGCATCTGTTTCTCTGTGTCTGCTCCTCATCCTCATCATCCCAAGCTCAGACATAGAAGGCAGTGAGGTTGTTTTGACCCTGGATAATAGGTATCAGGCAAACTTTTTTTCTGCTAGGATTAAGTGAGCCAGGCTGAATATACTGAATGAGCAAGTTTAGGGCAGGGGTAAGGAACCACTTTGGGCTGGAGGGATGGATCCAAAAAGGGTCAACACTCCTAGGATTACTTTGGTAGGTGGACGGGAACTCCCACTTGCCAATCACCTGATTTCACCTGATCTCCTGTGACATCAGACATTTCCTCTGCCATGTCTCCAAAGGAGGATATGAGAGTGTACTTAAGAGTTCATGTTAAGTTGTGGGTAGACATAGCAGACGACACAGCAATTCTTCCAAAGCAGCTCTTTATTTGTAAGCTGGAACAGAACTGGCTGAGGAGCTCAGTCAGCCTGCTTATATAGAGCTCCAGAACAATGTAACTGTTGCCATTTTCTAAAACTATCCAATCACTGAACGTCACTTTCGATCCTTCATTTGCATAACTATCTACAGTATCCTCCTGCTGGCCCAGGGTGAGAACTTCAGTACGTAACAGTTCATTTCTCATAATTTATTTGTGGCTGCTGTTTGAACCTTTCCCATATCCAATGCCCGGTGATTTAAGGTGGGTGAGGCACACCCAAAACAGCCTCTTGAGCCAAACCTGTGACTGGTGGGCCTAATTAGTTCCTTGTTACAGGGTTTCTTCTCCCCCCTCCAACTTGTGTAGGAGAAGAAATGTAGACTGGGTAGAAATGCACATGTTAGGTGGTGAGCCTCCTTACAAGATTGACCTCAGGCCAAAACAGCTCTACCTGTTTCTACAGAAGCCAAGTACAGAGAATGCTAATTGACTGATCCCTGTGATATCACCACCTCTCCCCCTTTTCATATAACGTTTTTGTTTGTTTAAAAGAGTTGCGTTTTGATGGGGCTCTTTTTTAATGAATAGGGTGCTGAACAAATGTTCAAGCAACTGAACACTCCATAATGTTCTTTATTACCTACTCCTGATTACCTGCCTGGCACAGTTGCAGTATAACCAGAGAGTCTCTTTTTCCTCCCTCCACAGATGAAATCAAGGAGGAAGCTCCATGTGGAACGGAACCGTCATCACGCCTCTGCCCTAATGGGACCAAGTGTGAAGAATACTGGCAAGGACCCAACTATGGGATCACGCAGTTCGATAACATCCTGTTTGCCGTGCTGACTGTCTTCCAGTGTATCACCATGGAAGGGTGGACTGACCTCCTATACGATGTGAGTATTATTGTTATTTATTTATACCCAGCCTTCTTCTCTCAGAGGGACTCAAGGCAGCTTACAAAGAAATATATTAAATGGTAGAACTGGCTGTATTATGGTTCTGTCTGCAGAATGTACCGCAGCAAGAAAAGCAGAAAAACAAGGACTTAAGTACAGTCATACCTTGGAAGCCGAACAGAATCTGTTCCGGAAGTCCATTCGACTTCCAAAACATTTGGCTTCCAAGGTGCGGCTTCTGACTGGCTGCAGGAGCTTCCTGCAGCCAATCGGAAGCCCCACCAGATGTTCGGCTTCCAAACATTCGCAAACACTCACTTCCAGGTTTGCGGTGTTCGGGAGCCAAAACATTTGACTGCTAACGTGTTCTTCAACCAAGGTACGACTGTAATTTGAAAAGATAGTATCTCTGGTATGTTATGAATGGCAGGCATTGGCCTAATGCTGGTAGAAGAACATTGTGGCTTTTTCTATGGTATAAAGGAGTGGTGAGTATAATATGAACCTAGGCGTGAGAATTAGGACCTGTTCGCCACATTCCTGCCTTGTTTGTTCATTTGTTGGCTGCAAACATGCATATATCCCTTTTTCGCCAACATGCTTCAGCTTCATCTGTAGTAAATACTGTTTTCCTGCAAATTAATTTTTGCGTCTGTCCCATAGCCAAGCATTCAGAGATCAGTTTCTAGAATGAAACTGTGAAGCATTCCATCTAAACCAGGGGTGGGGGATCTCAGGTCCAGGGGCCCAGTATAGCCCTTCAGGCCCTTGGACCTCTCCCTAGGCCACCCCTTTCACTGGCGCTGCCTCATACCCTCCATGATAGTTTTTGCTTAGCTGTAAGATGGCCTTGAATTCTGATAAGTAGAAACTAGCCTACTGTTTAATGGTAAAACTTGTATTTGTTGTTCCACCCATTTTTGCCTCTGGCCCCACACATCACTGGTCTGTGGCCCTTGGAAGGTTGTCCATTAAGGAATATGGCCCTTGGGCTTAAAAACATTCCCCAGCCCTGATCTAGACTGAATCTGGCACCTTAGTCACAGTCTCAGATGCACAGAAACCTCATTGAGCTATAACAATTCTATCCCATTAGGAAATACCGTAATTATGCTGATCAGAACTGGGAGATTTTAATTGAGAAAACAGATCTTCCCACTGGCTGCCCTCTGACCATTCAAACTACGTTTCATAACATAGTTAATGAAACATGGGACAGTGGTGGTGGAGATTTCTTAGTATCTGTTGTGGAGATTTAAGAGGTCACACAGGCAAAACGGTGCAATTACTGAGGATAGTTCGATTGCATTAGGTGCAGCACAGTCTCTCTCACACACCCAAATTATATTCCAGACCTTGAATTGAGGTCAGTAAATGCCAGTCCCAGTCCCTTACTTTTTCCTCTTTAGCGTTGAGTACAGCTGGTGGCTGGTTGTGTGGATAAGGCACAAGTGTCACAGCTGAACCAACATGGGGAAGAGGAATTAATCCTAAAGCCACAGGGATTCCTGAATCCCTGGAGCAATTTAGGAGGCCTCCTGTTAGGATTGGTCTGCCTGTCATTAGGAAATAAGATCATTTGGAATTCAAAACATAAAAGCACTCTACACCAAAGAGGCAACATACATTTTTTGCTGGAGGTACAGTTCTAAGTCTTCCAAAGCCAGGCTGCAGAGCACAGGAGACTGCTAACTTCCGTGAGTCACAACAAGCACACCTGATTCCAGAATAGCAACAGGTACCTTTATCCCATAGCAGCAGACTCTGTAATAAGAAGCAAAAGAATCTGAATTGAATTGAAATGAAATGAGATGAGATGCACCCATTTTGGGAGAGTTTACTTCTGCAGGGGAGCCTTATAGGAACATGGGGCAGCCATGGTGGCATGTCATAATGTACTGCCGCTTACCTAAAACATTTAGATGAGCACAGCAAGGACTGCCTGTCCTAGATAGCTCCAAACAGCTAGAAAAAAAATGAGGGAAAGAGCCTGAAAGCACTCAGACCACCTTGTAAAAAAGAAAAAACAGCAGAAAATACATGAGTAGGAACAGACCATGCTCAGAAAGAATTGTAGACATGCAAATTAATCTGCATATCTACATTCTGATCTGATCATGATCTGTTGGATGCAGACTTGGAAAGGTGGCTCCAAATTGTGGAACATACGGAAATCCTCCTCCATCCCTGTTCAGGTGGCTCCACAGGCTCCTAACCACTAGCTTCAGTGTCCAGAACCCATTCTAGCATCCCAGCTGGTGGTACAGCAACCCTGTAAAAAGCCAGCCCATCCTTCTTTGACTCTGAGCTCAGGGCTGAGATTATTAACAACAGTTCTGGGCTCTGTGCAGGGATTAGACAAAGGATGAAAATGTAAGAGGGGGTGTTTTGCATGCTGCTCAGCTGAGCATCTGAAAAAGAGAATTCTCAGCTGTAAGGTGAAAAAGTTTGATGGCCTCTTACACTTTAATGGTAGCCACCAGTGAAGATTTGTCATTTTCCCTGCAATGTCACTTGAAATGACTCTACATCATGATGTAGTGTAATTCTGGGGCATCACAGGAAAATAAAAACGGCAGCTGCTAGCCTGAGGAGCACCAGTGAATTTCATAATTTGTCCCCCTTGTTTCATGGCCTCTGAGTGGGAACATAGAAGGAGGAGGCAGTTTTGCTTCAGTCTAGTTTTGCAGTCCAAGCAACAGCAGAGGGTTTTGCGTAAGAAATGGCATTGCTGATTCCCCCAGTTGATAAAATTTGCCCTTTTAAAATGAGATGCTAGTGGTGTCAACCTGTCTAATATAATCCTGGTTTTGTACAGCTACTGTAGATGTCTGTCCCAAGAAGCAGAAGGCTACTCTGGTATATGAGAGGATGCAGAAGCCAGGTGATCTAGGGTTGTGCACTGGTAGACCTTGGGAGCAGATAGAGGTTTAGGAGAAACAAAGAATATTAGCAGAAGAGAAGCAATGCCTGGTTGCAGTGTTGGTTGTAGAAGTCTTTTAAAAGGAAAGAGCAGAGTTGGCAGAAGGCAAAGGATGGGTGAGACATGGAGAGGGAGGGAGACTGGCTGGTAGCCAGGGAGGGTGGATCACTGTAATGGAGAGAGCATTGATCAGCCATGTAAATGGCAATTGATGAGACTGGGCATGTTGAGTTTGTGTTTCAAGAAGCGTGAGGAGTGGTGAGGTCAAGAAGCCAGGAAGATGAGCACAGATTTTAAAATCTCTGGAGAAAGGGAAGAGAGCCAGGAGTCAGACACAGTTCTTGTTTACTGAAGTTGATTATGGATAGTACCAAAGGACCAGCTGTGGGGGCACCATTATGATATGTTGATGGTACTCTCTCACATAATGTGTGGTTAAAACAAGTACATCCCAATTTTTACTGCAAAACTCATTGCCCCAGAACTGAATGTCACTTGTTAAATTCTGAGTAAGGCGTAATAGTTATTGTTGAATGTTTGTTATGATCACAAGATGCAATTCCTGAGGCTACAATAATACTGTTAATATTAGTCACTGGATCATGTATGTAAACACAGCACTTCTTTCTATCCCCCCCCCAAAGATTACACATCCCATTAGCAAACCATTTAAAAATGAGGAGGTGATGCAGGGACCAGGTAACTGATAGGTGACAGGAGAGCAGGAGTGGATATAAGACTCTTTCTACAGCAAAATAAAGTTGACTGAGAAATTAGATTTGAATCTAAATAGTTAAAGCTCTGTAAAACATCTGAAATTGACCCTCAAACTATATTGGGAGTAGGAGAAGCCAGTGTCACAGAGCGAGGAATTCCGGAAAAGGCAAAGTCATTGGTTGTTTTTTAGTATGATATGGTAGTTGGGAAAATAGCTCCTCATAAACCTATAGCTGTCTAGGTGTAGTCCTAAAAACATAAGAAGATCTCTGCAGGTTCAGAATTAAGATCCACCCAGTCCAGTATCCTGTTTTCAGGAGAAGTCAGCCAGGTGCCTCTGGCAAAACCACAAGCAGGTCATGAAAGTGACAGCCTTCCCTGTTGCTGCTCTCTCAGCAACTAGTAATCAGTAGCTCACTGCCTCAGAACCATTTTATCACATTGAACCAGACCTTGGGAGGGGTGTGCCAAAAGAAATTTAATTTCCATGTCCCACAAGAAGCACCGAAAGGTAAGTTTGGGGCATAAGATGCCCATTAGAGACAGGTCTCTCTTTGAGGCCTTCCTATATTGGAAACAAGACTTTATTGTAAATTAATATATCATCTACTACCATTTTAGTGTGTTGCTAACACTAAAAAGTTTGAACCCCATGAATCATCCCCTCCTACCTGCCCTCTTTTCAAAAGCACAGATGAGCAATATGTATGCTATTCTTTTCCTTTTTGCCTTGTGGGTCATCAAACTAGAAATCATAGGTATTTTTTTTTTTAGAGAGACACGTGTTCATTCAATTATACTCACAGTCCTCCCTTAGATCCTAATTCAGTTTGGATAATGCACTTGCAATAGCAGTGAACTATAGACTCTCTATCCCCTTTCCCACTTAGAATGCATGTGGATATTTCATTTTGCCTCTTACCTTTATATATATATATATATACTGCAAATATATGAGTGTTATTGCTGCCACACTACCGTGCTCTCCTGGAAGACGTAGTTTTGCTATGGAAGGTGAATGTGCATGAGATGCCTGCATCAGGGTTCAGTACTTTTAAGGTTGCATACAGGTGTACCTGCACATAAGAATGGGACAGTTTTTTCTATTGCGGGGTGAGCTCTGCTTCTCCCCTGCCTTCACTTCTCAAAGGAGGCGCATACAGTATCCAAACTGAAGCCGGTTGTTGTTACTCCTTTGCTCCTCTCCCCCACCAGCCTTCATTCAGGCATTCTACTTAAATCTCAAGCATGTGCATCCGGTGCTTGATTTGTTTGTTTTCAAGTTTTTACAGAAAAGGCTTTCACAGAGTGTATTCAGTCTTGTGCTGCTGCTCTGAGAAATGCGAGAGGTGGCTTTTTGATTGACATAAAGCTCCATCAGTCATTGCTGTGCTTCTGCAGCAAAAACTGGAAGAACAGTTTCCCCCTAAGCTCAGTCCTGGGAGAAGATGGTGTTTAGCTCTAAATGCAGTGAGTGCATCTCCACAGCAGGCTCCCTGTAAAAATGGCACGTGTTTGTTTTTATTAGCAGCCATTCTATCTGGCTGCATCAGAGGAGGAGTCAAAACAGCAAAGCCTAATACAACGGCTTCACTAGGACCAGCTGCCATGTAGCTCTTCCTCTCCCAGGGTTGTCATCTGTTAGTCGTCATTTCACTTGGCTGCCTCTGGAGAAGACAAAGTGGCCCCACTTCATTGGCTTAGCCAGGCCCAATTGCCATTTGGCTCCTCACTTCCCAGAACTATCTCTTCAGTAGCCATTCCACCTGGTCATTAGAACAACAATAATAGAATTGTATATAAGAATTGGTTCTCTCACATTTGCGCTCTCCTTCTTCTTTTTCTTCCCTGTCTCTTTTCCCCATTTTATATTGTGGCTGTTAGACTAAACCTGTGGGCAGGGTCTGTGGTATTTGTTGTGGGGGGAATGTTTTTTGTACAGCACCTTTGCTTGGCTAGAAATGGGAAAATATTAGCAATAATGTGTGTTTGCTAGTGTTGTTGATAATTCGGCATAGCCACAGAATTTGGGACGACAGACATTCACATGTTGTAATATGAAACAAGATGTGATGTCTGTGTCTATTTTTCCTATGAGACAGCAGGAGAGCAGTACCAGCCAGATATCTTGGCTAATTAAATCCACAGCAGTTTGTACTTGAAAGAACCAGAGGGGCTGTTAAAACCACAGGAAACTGCCTTAAACCAAGTCTGACCCATCTAGCCTTTAAGTGCAGGGTTTTGTTTTTCCACAAATTGGCAGGGCAGGTCCTCAGATACAGATCAGGAGTGTAGTATTGAGGGGGTAGACCACCCCAGTTATAAACCTGATTGGAATCAGACTCCCCACAGCTGCAGTTTTGCACTACAGTGGTACCTCGGGTTACATACGCTTCAGGTTACATGCGCTTCAGGTTACAGACTCCGCTAACCCAGAAATAGTGCTTCAGGTTAAGAACTTTGCTTCAGGATGAGAACAGAAATTGTGCTCTGGCAGCGCAACAGCAGCAGGAGGCCCCATTAGCTAAAGTGGTGCTTCAGGTTAAGAACAGTTTCAGGTTAAGAACGGAGCTCCGGAACGAATTAAGTACTTAACTCGCGGTACCACTGTACAAGAAAAGCCACCATGAACAAGAGGTGTGCCCCCACCCTCTGGTTGTAGGCCTAGAGGCCGCAGTCCAGATCTGGACCACAGCAAGAGGGTAAATAGTTAAAGCCCCCCTACTATGTTAGGATCCTAGTTGAAAGGCCTCATACTGGTAATTTGTGTAAAAAGCAAAACCCCTGAATAAGCATGCAATTAAATGTACAGATGCATAGCTAAATGCACAGCTTAGCCCTCAGTATTCTTCACTTACCTTGCTTTCAGGCAAGGGGTTTTCCAGCACGTAAAATGTTAATGTTTCAATAGTCACGTTCATTTTTCTAAACACCGGGCATTCGTGACTGCATAAAGTTTCTGCTGTGCTGTAACCTTTTCAGTTGTGCTAGGCAGCATCTGCAGCAGGTTGCCTGTGTTGTTTGTCTGATGGTATTTTAGCAGTGTACCCCTAAACCATCCCAATTTGAGCGGGACAACCCAGAAGCAATTGCAGCTTCTGATTGGATCTCAGACCAAAAGACCCTATTTTTTGGTCTCACTCTCACACAAATCAGTTGGCTCATGCCAAAGCTTTGGACCAAAAGACACCCGTTTTGGGGGGTCATGCGCAAGTCACCTGGCTTGCCCACTTTCTCAGAAGTAGCTGTATTAGGAAACTGCGGGTTGTAATAATAATAATAATAGTAATATTTATTTATTTATACATACATACATACATACATACATGCCCCGCCCATCTGGCTGGGTTTCCCCAGCCACTCTAATGCTAGACCTACTCAGAGTGTTAGCCCATTGAAATCAATGGACTGAAGTTAGTCAGTGGATCTACTTTGAGTAGGATTACCATCAGATGGATTTCTTTGTATCAGGTTTCCCAAACAGCTTGAGTCTGGGAAGTGTTCTACCCATGGAATTCACACTCTGTTCCATGAGCTAATCAAGCTAATGCAGACAGCAGAGCTCGCTGTCCCAGGATTGTCTCTCACTATATTCCCCACTGGCTTCCAATAGAATTTGTGGCAGCCAGCAATGCTCCGTGAGTCAGTGGCCATGAATCCCTCCAAGACAGCACTGGGGTGAGGAGACTGCACTTGCACCAGTATTCATGGAACTATTTATTGGAACCCTGGGAGTGAATTTCAGTGAACAAATTTGCTAAATGCCTCCATGTTAGTGTGTGCGCACTAAATGTTTGACAGACATGGGTGTGTGGCTCTAGTTAGAAATGGGAAAACTAAGCAGTGAGTGTTAACTCCTCAAAGGCAAGCAGCACACTATGGCTGTTATTGCTGCCTGCCCAGGAATGCAGATATGGAGTGAGGCTGTCAAGCAACTGGCAGGCCCCAGAACATGGCTGGTGGGCTGCCTTTGGTTTGGTGGGTCGCATGTTGTTCAGGCCTGCCCTAGAGGGTGGCAACTGCACCTTAAGCTTTGGTTACCAGGAAGAGGAGAAATTTGAAAAGTCGGTCCATTCTCCTTTCAGACCCTGATTTGATTTGCATAATTGCTCACTCTTAGAGCAACTATATACTACCATGAGTCTGTCACTTTTGTTAGAAAGAAGTGGAGTAAAAGCTTTATGTCCTGTTATCCCCCAAAATGGAGACCACCCTACTATTGGAGGAGGGGCACTGGGTGTGAGATGGGGAAAAGGCAGACTGATTGGGGTGAATTAAATCCAAACTGGCAGTCTCAGCCAGCAATAAAAAAATCACTTTAAGAATCAAAACAGCACAGTCTACAGGGGCCTGAAAGAGGAAGATGCATGTTAGGGAAATGAGATGCGAAAAAGAGAGAGCACTTTCAAATTATAGATTGGCATGACCTTTCCCAGCAGCTTTGATTTGATAGAGATCTCTGAAAAAGCCAAGCAGTGGAGAAAATCCACGATATGTGCTTAAGTCCGCTGGAGCTGTCCGCTCTGCGGGAATCTGTTGCTGCACTCACTTCTGCTTTCTCAAGAAGTCTTTTCACAATGAGCTGGATTACGCTGATTAATCATCTGTGCTTGTGTGGCATGTGGATCATTTGGCCTTGATGATTTCCTGGATCAGTCTATCCCCACAATTTAGTTCGAGTTTTATTATGTAGATTTTCACTTCGCTTTAGCCTAAAAATAAAATTAAAAAGGCAGAGAAGCAGGGTACAAAATTGTCCCTGTCCCATTCTTTACAAAAAAACACGATGGATATATTATACAATAAACTCTCAAAATATCAGTAAATAATAATTCAACAGAAATTAACTGTCAACCATTACGATAAATCATTCCTAAACTATAATCAATAAAAACAACAGCAAAGTCACAATGCATAAATTACCACAGTACATAAAAGGCCATGTAAAAAGAATGAACTGAGCACAAAGTGACATAAATTATAAAATCACAAAATGCCCTAACATAACTGGTGCAGTAGGTTTGGTGAGTTTCCAAGGGGATGAGGGAAGGATACCCCTCCACTCACAGTTCTTTCTCCAGCCTCTTCCCCCTTCTCCTCCAGCTGCATGTTTACCTGAGAGTAAGCCCCATTGAGCAGAGCTGGAGTTTTCAACAGAAGTGAGTTCCACAGTTATGCACCATCTAGTGGAATTCCTTCTCATCATACTGACCTGGTAGATCCTATGGCCCAGATTCAGCTAACCCAGTACATTAAGTGGAAGCCAACATCAGGGCTTTCTCCATCTCTTCCCAACACACACCTCTCCCAAATCCTTTCTGAAGAGTAAGGTGAACCCTCAGAACAGCACATAAGGGGAGGAGAGGAGGATTGTTTTGTCTGGCAAGCAGGAATGCTTGTGCTGATATAATAATCAGAAGAGCAAATAAATGATTTGGGGGGGGAGAGGGAGCTTCCGCTTTTTGTAGTCTCTGGGGTGGAGGTGGTGAGGCTCTGTTTAAATTGCATATTTAAAGAAGAAACATCCACTTTAATGGCTTTCTGCTATAGTACTTTCCCTCCATGTTCACAGATCACTTTCCTGTGTCCACCTTGTCCTCTTTTCTCTGTGTCCTGTGCGTTTTTGAAGGTGCCCTGGATAACTAACCAGCACATCTTTTCATTCCTAGCCTCTTGGGAAAGGAAACTAGTTTCTTTCTACCCAAATTGGTTTCATTACTCTCCTGTGCCTTCCCACCCCCAACCCCCATGTAGGTCTCTTATAAGCTTTTTGAAAGCGGTTGTGTTCCTTCTCCCTGTAGACTCTCTAAAAATGTAACATGGCTGGAGTTTATGCATATAACTGTTTCCAATAAAGAATAGGGCATCAGTGATTCTCTTTCTTTCCTAGTTCCATGAGGGTCATCTAGGCCAACCCCCTGCAATGCGGGAATCTTTTGCCCAACATGGGACTCAAACCCACAAGCCCGAAATTAAGAGTCTCATGGTCTGTGGACTAAGCTATTTACTTGATGAATGCAGCATCAGGTTATTTATTTAATTTTTTATTTGGTGTGTTTATTACCCGCCCTTCACAAAAAGTCCTAAGCTACCACAATAAAAGAGTAGAATACAGTATAGAGATAATCAACAGTTAAAACAGCAATCAACATATAATTGATTATGGCCCCTTTGATGACTTATTCCAAGAATGGGCAACCTGCAGCCCTCTAGATCGGAGCTTTCCAAGCTGTGTGTCGTAACATGTTAGTGTGTAGGTGTCTCATGCCAACGCTCCCCACGCTCCTCCCGGGGCTGGAAAGGGGTGAATTTAACCTCCAGTTTTCTAGTAAAACTGAATTACTGTGTCGAGAAATGATGCATGTCTAAAAAGAGTGTCACCAGCATGAAAAGTTTGGAAAGCACTGCTCTAGATGTTGATGAACTACAGCTTCTATAATTCTTGACCATTAACTATGCTGGCTGGGACTGATGGGAGTTGGGAATCGAACAACACCAGGACAGCTATGGCTCAGACCCCCTGACTTTCTCTGTCTCTTCCAAACCCATTGTCAGATGGAACCAATCTGTACATGGAGTCAGCTCATATACACATTGAGCAATCATGAGAAAGGAAAGCAATATTCTACTTCCAAAGGAGAACTCATTGGAACACTTGTATTATACTAGCAAACAGTATTTTAATTTTTTGGGAAGTGAAGTCAAGAGAAAATATAGTAGAGGGCATCTTCTCTCAGGGAGATAATTCATTGGGCCCCTGTGGCTATTGATGAGCTGGACTCCCTCAATCCATTTGGACTGTGCCAATGGACTATGTGCCTTTACAACAGACCTGTCTGCCTATTTGTGGCACCTTGGGGCATTCTACACACCCATTGTTTGCATCCCTTTCCCACATCTATATGGGAACATCTAACACTTGCTGAAGCCAATCAGAGGGTGAGATAATGCCTGCATCTTTACAACAGCATAATGGCACCAGCTTTTCTAGCCTGTAGCAGCCATTCATGCTACACGGGTCACCTATTCTGTCTGACATGCCCTCAGCGTATGAATTTCTGGGAGAGTGAATTATTTCTGTGCTTTTGCTACGGAACTCAGTGAACAGTAGATTGGGGGGGTGCAGGGACTGACGACAGGAACAGAGCAAAATTAGAGATGGAAGAAGGGCATAGGGAGAATTGAGAAATGAAAGTGCAGAGAGATCTGTGGAGAGGTAAACAGAAAAACATAGGGCGGGCAGACCAACCTGTGGTTGTGGAAAAAGAAGAGAGACCACTATTGGATGAAAAAGCAGGCTATCATGTTGTGTCGAGAGACCTATGGAGTGAGGAAAGGGGGATAGTGGTGAGGTGGAAGTGTGGAGTGGTTTGTGGGTAGGAAACTGAAAAAGAAGGGGTAACTGAGAGATGGAGTGCATGGGGTGCAAAAAGGAAGTGCTGTGGAGTGGAAAGAGAGAGAAAGAGATGCCCATAATAGTGTTAAAAGAGAAGATAATGTTGTGGGTTTCAGAGAAAAAGGGAGGTTTGACCTGAGAATAGAAAACCCTACATAAAATGTGTTTTTGTGGTTATTATAGTGAAACAGTTTGTAAGTAAAAGTTAGTAAAAAATACAACAATGGCCCTTAGGGTGATTTCACTTGTGTCCTGCTGAACAGCTGCATGCTGCTTATTCTGATGAAGGTGTTCTTGGGCAGTAGAAACACAATTTCCACTTTTGTGTTGAAGGCAATACTTCACGTTTGTCCCAAGCAGTACTTCTGTTGCTGGGATACTGTATTATTTTCCTGGTGTTTGGGGGATGTTAGATTTTTATTACCAGCAAGGGTTGTATCATTGCAAATTGGATCGCCTTTTAGAATGTGGCTTCATGAACATCAAAAGCATCCGTTGGAAACCTCAGTATTTTCCCCAAGGGGCAAATAGCACCTTTGAGGGGTAATTTAAATCAAGAAAACAGTACAGGGGAGAAAGAGTCATCATCATGCCCTGCACCTTCAGTCCTGATTAGATCCCCTTCCCAGCTGCTATGAACTTAAAAAACGAAGCACAGGCAACCCTGATCATGGAGTTCCTACAATATGCAGTTAGGGTACACATATCTTAATTGTCTGGATAAGTCTACAGAGTTCTTGCACAATGAATCAATAGTTATCACTGATGTAGAACCAAGTTGAACCCAATGAATTTGCCTTCTCCAGAAGCTCAAAATAAATGTGAATAATTGTCGCCTATGTGCTGTACGGGTTGCACAAAATAAATGTTAGGCAGATATAATGGTTTGTTGGTTTGTTTGTTGCATTT
Source organism: Podarcis liolepis (assembly GCF_965112155.1). Lineage (NCBI taxonomy): Eukaryota > Metazoa > Chordata > Lepidosauria > Squamata > Lacertidae > Podarcis > Podarcis liolepis. The sequence goes on from NC_139555.1 coordinate 44,057,785, forward strand.
ATCTACCACCTTTCTATGAAGGAGATTTACAATTTTAAAATAGTAAAACAAATAAATGATATAAAATGTAGAAGGAGGAATTCTACAGAGCTCTAAGGCAAGCATTTTGGTCCTGGGCTTCCTTAGACAAATTTCATGCATTTGTATTAATACATGAATCTGTGCAGAGGCCATTTTAGTGTGCTTTAGCGCCTCTACTAAATTTAGATCCTCTGGGAAGTACTTCACCCCAAACCAGAGGTTGATTATTAACAGAGGAGCTGTCTATAGAAATACCCCGATAGATAACCCCCTAAACCAGCTTTTCCCAACCTTGGGCTATTCAAATGTTTTAGATTATAACTCCTATCATACCTTTTAAATAGCTATGCTAGCTGGGGCTCCAAAACTCCAAAACTGCCCTAAACTTGCTCTGTAACCTGATACTATCATATGCATCAACAAGTTATTCTTTCATCCCAGGACAAGTTGTCATGTAAACAATAGCTGGGTGGATTATGGCAGATGTGAAGTTCACAGTTTCACTTTTAAAAAAAAAGAAAGCAGAGGCCTATGAATGATGCAAGATAATCAGCAACAAGAGGGTATGAATAACCTCAAAATAGCAACCTTTGAGATAACAACCTTTAGTTCTTGACCATGCAAATAAGCCCAGGATGTGAACTGAGTTTTCACTGTGCGCATGATCCACATGATTTCTTGACGTCTCAGTCCTACTCCTTACCCACCCACCCATTTGCAGTTATGAGGATAATACTGAGCTTTCTTTCACGTCCGCTCCCCCCATCCGCCCCAGATAACTAAGATAAGAAATATAGTGTGCTTGGGATTCTCAGAAGCCCTAAATAAATGCTAAATCTTACTATTTTTAACACCGTTCACCTCAGAGAGCTCCAGTATAAGTGATGAGGTAGAAACTGTGTGAGGTTTAGATTGTTCTTGCACCTGTCGTGAGTCAACAATTGTGTCAGATATTTGTGTGGGAAGAATATGGTTAGACATAGAAGCCTCTCAAGTGACTGTGGAGTCCTTTATGTGCTAAGTCACCTGGCTGTTCAGTGCGCTCTTGAAGGCTGGGGTTCACCAGCTGCCACAGTTGCACAATATCTTTTTGTTCCTCAACCTATAGTGAGAAGGGAGAAATGGGGACAAGGAGTTGTTAGTGGCTCACATATATGCAATCCATACAAAGCTCCTACTTCTAGTGCCCTACAGCCACTGCCGAGTAGCCAGGCTTCACAAAAGGGTCCGTTCCATTAGCACATTCCTTGGGGCAAACCTGTGACCCGTTGCTAATGTTGGCTTTCAAGGTACAGAGGAGAGGCAAGCTACTTTCTGTTGGAGAACTATCTGCATACAAGCAAAGCATGGTTAGAATTCTATTGCAGGAGGCATTTGATAGCAAGGCATGGAGCAAGGACCAAATACGGTAGTTTCTGTTGATGGTGTCAGTAAGACAGAGAAGGACCAAAGAAGACTCATTTCTGTACTTGCCTTAACAGATGAAAGAAGAATCCTGGTTCTGGAAGTTGTCTTGTTTAGGAACTAGGACAAAAAACCTCAGAAAGCCATGACTTCCAAGTTCTGGTTACTGTTGTTACAGGGAAGAACTTTCTAGCACAGACTTTAACTTAAAGTACATGTTTTATGGGCTACCAGTTCAGTTGAGATGTAAAAGTGGGTTGTTCACCTTTGCAAGAAGTTCACCAGTTTCCTGTTTCCATCATCTTTGCTGCTGCAGTCTTTTACATACTCATGAAATGTAACAACCCAATGGTCTAATGCAGAGCTTTCCCAAGTTGGGTCTCCAGCTGTTGTTAGACTACAACTCCCATCATCCCTGACCACTGGCCCTGGTAGCTAGGGAAATGGGAGCTGTAGATCCAACAGCTGCAGACCCAACTTTGGGAAACCCTGTTCTAATGGAAACCGAGCAATGGGCCTAGAAGCAATATCTCTTGACATACAAATTGTCTCATACAGAATCAGACCATTGGTCCAACTAGTCTCTACTGCCTACTCTGAAGGCCAGACTAGATGTGCATTTAACATATGGTAGACTGTAGCTTATTTTGTTTTCTTAAGTAAGGACAAGGGCAAGGGAGACCTAATTCTTACTGTAAAGGCAGTTCATGAGAAATGAAGTCTTATATCTGCACCCGACTACTGGGATTGGAATGGAGATCATTGCCTCTCCCTCCCCCAAATATATTGTATCTTAAAGGACTAGGGAAAAGTCCATTTGCACCAATGATTCCCCCTCCCCACACCCCTAAAGCTCCTAGTCCCACAATTAGTGGCAACAGTATGGCATGGAATCTTTATTTCAATCTTAGTGGGAAGTGGAGAGATAATCCCCTTCCAACATCAGTGCTGAGGTATGTGCTGTTTGTGTATGAGGGGCCAGCTTCAATCCTAGCATCTCTAAAGACCTCAACCTGAGACCATTGATTGCTGACAACTCTGCTGTAGGTCAACCACTGGACTACCTCATTTTAAGGCTGCTTCTTGTAACCTACGTCTTATACTCACATGTAAATCCAGGGGGAAGGGACGTAGCTCAATGGAAGAGCATCTGCCATGCATGCAGAAAGCCCCAGGTTAAATCGCCAGGTAAGCCTAGGAAGGACACCTGCATGAAACCCCCAAGAGCTTCTGCCAGTTAGTGCAGACAATACTGATGGATCAAAGGTCTGACTCAGTGGCCTGGTTCTCATGTTACACTATGTCAAACTCTGGTTTAATGTGTACATGTGAGTGCACAGGTACTCAGGGAGGAAAGTGGCCATTTAGCTCATCTGCAAAGATACAGGTTTATTGAATAACAACCTCACTATCAGTTGAGGTAGTTAGAGGTAGTATTGGTAGTTAGAGTGACAGTTGTAGTCGTTGTGAATGAGCCAGATTTCCTTGTGATCACATCTGAGGGATTCCTGTACCTAAGAATTCAGGAGGCATCAAGGTGGATTGTTCTTACACCACATACTTGGTTCAGCTTACCCATTCCTGTGTTGTTGGGCCAACTTATTATGAGGCTACCTTCCAAGCATTGATTTAGGAGCCTTGCTTTAAGGCCTATTCTGAATGGTTTCCATGCAAAATGTGTTCCTTTATGCTACCATCTTATAACTTCACCCTTTCTGTCTTCCTCCTGCAGAGTAACGATGCCTCAGGGAGCGCTTGGAACTGGCTATACTTCATCCCCCTCATCATCATTGGATCCTTTTTTATGCTCAACCTTGTGCTGGGGGTGCTTTCTGGGTAAGTATGTAGCACACCTGTCCTAGACAGAGCTTGGAATTGCCTTTCTCAGCCCTGCAAATGAAATGAAGTTTAGCAGCAACTGAACACCATGACAGGGTTCATTTCTACCTTTGATCTTCAAACACTCACTGTGTAGCTCTGTGTCTTGATTTTGTGTAGCTCTGTGTCTTGATTTTGTTTCTCTTCTGTGCCATTCTTTACAGAGAATAAGGCTATCAGTGGCTAGTAGTCATAATGACAGTGTACTACTTCCAGTAACAAAGGCAATATGTCTTTGAATACCAGTTGCTGAGGATCACAAACAAGAGAGTGCTGTTGCACAAACATCTTGCTTGTGGACTTCCCAGAGGCATTGTTGTTGTTATATTTGTACCCTGCCCATCTGACAGGGTTGCCCAAGTCACTCTGGTTGGCTTCCAACAGATATAAAACATAATAAAACACCAAACATTAAAAGCTTCCCTATACAGGACAGCCTTCAGATGTCTTCCAAAAATTGCATAGTTATTTATCTCCTTGACATCTGATGGGATGGCATTCCACAAGGTGGGTGCCACTACCGAGAAGGCCTTCTGCCTGGTTCCCTGTAACTTCACTTCTCGCAGTGAGGGAACCGCCAGAAGGCCCTTTGAGCTGGATCTCAGTGTCTGAGCTGTACAATGTGGAGTGGAGCTATTTCTTCAGGTATGCATCTGATTGGCCATTGTGGGAAAAGAAGTCTAGACTACATAGGCCTTTGGTCTGATCCAGAAGGGTTCTTCTTATCTCTTCTTATTCCTCTTGTGATTCAGCCAGAGTCATGGAGAACCTCTAGCAATCTGTCCCATTCTTACCTACAGGGAGTTTGCCAAAGAAAGGGAGCGGGTGGAGAACCGGCGAGCATTTCTGAAGCTAAGAAGACAGCAGCAGATTGAACGGGAGCTCAATGGCTATATGGAGTGGATCTCCAAAGCAGGCAAGTACCGCTCCATGCCTCTTAATCCCACATGCCCTCTTCTGCTATTTGCTGCACTTCCTGGCTTCTCTCTTGGAAGCCGACTTAAAGATTTTATCCTCTGGTTTGAGTGTGACAGCCAGGTTATTCTTCTTCTTCACATTGCTACCTTTATGACCAACAAAATCTACACTACAAGTTCAGCTCAAGTGCTTTGGAATTGCTGATTTCTCAGCTTTGCCTTATGGGAAACTCCCACAATCTTGCCTGTCTCTGTAGCAGAGACTGACTGGTGTGTTAAGCCAGGCTCTGAGCTGTGTACATGTGAACATGAAGTTTATCAAAAAGTGCTTCAGACCTACCATAAAAAACAAGTGGAGGAGAGATTTTGTGATAATAGTTGCTATTTACTTATTTCACTGAATGAGGCTTTCGTTAGATAAAATTGTAATTTTGTCCAATACATGAAAAGTTTCCAGCTTTTAAGAAACATCTCAGTTTTGTAGTTTTGCTTTTGGGATCTTAGAGGGTGAACTTGAAGAGTTGTTTGTTGAAGTTTTGTTCTGAGAAAAATATATTTGACTCTTTCAGCTGAATATTTCAATTTCAGTGAATTAATAAAATCAGTTTAACTTGCTGCTTGTTGCTTATAATGATTACTTATTGCTTATAATGATTACTTACTGCTTATAATATTATGTACTAGTTATAAGGGTAAAACAGAAATAAATTCAGTATAAATATTTTGACTTGGAAGTATCTGGTTCAGAAAGCCTCTGAAAACAGAAGCCAAATTTTATGTATCTTTTAATCACTGCTGTAATTGTGGATGAATCAGAGGACTTCATGAACCCTAATAAGGGCCAGACTATTTGTGATGTGATTGTCCATGATCTGGATCTTCTCTTTTTAATGTGTTTGTTTTTTACTTGTCTGGAGCTGCTAATTCAATCAGGGGGAAAGCACTTGAAGAAGGGAGTGTTTAACCCTTTCCTCCCACACCCTTCCCCAAACTAAATTCTTCCCCCAAGCTGTTCTTGGCTTCCAAAGTTCGGGGAGACATGCTTAGTATCTGTGCCTGTGTTTCTGTACACCTCTGTGTAGCTAATAGCTGCACTAGAGTTGAAGATGTTATTTAAAGAATGGAAATGGTGTGGGAGAAAAGGGTTGAAAACTACCTATACAACAGTACTTCGCCAATCACATTCATAGCCTCACATTGTTACCCTGATCACTGATCTCCTTATTTGTGTCTAGTGTGACCTGCATATAATGCACTGAGCTGAGCTTCTACTTTGTGAGTCTAGTGACAGAATCAGCAACCATGGTGCATGTCACACTAGGATGGGTGCTGATGGGCACTGAATGTGGACATCAAATGACATGCCTTCCTAGGATTTTGTTTGGGTCAGGGGTGCATAGTTATCCATATACAACTTGCAGCAGAATTCTTGTCTCTGAAATCTCAGGTTGTGTGCACTGTTCACAGCACAGCACAGATGGAGAAGTGATGTCAATGTACATAACCCCTTGCCATTTGCCTTGCACTGACCAGCGCAGCGTATGGGTGGTCACCCCTTAGTTTCATGAGTGGTATTAAAAATATATAACAATATGTGTATAATAGGGAGACATTTTGAGAATTCCTGTGATACATATTCGGGTGTATGTAAAAACATCCCCAAGGCCAAATAAGAAAGCTGCCCTTCCTTTCACAGGTTCCTGCCCAAGTTAGTTTGTTCACTTGGCTTCCCTTTTCATTGCATGAGAGGTGGGTTTCTTAGGGCAACTGTCTGCCCAAACATGTTCTGGAGCTACCCATCTCTTCTTTGATGCATTTGCCTCACTTGCCTCCTGCAAAGCTTAATGCCGCCCATAGTTTAATTTCGCACATTTGTCTTAGAAGAAGTGATCCTGGCTGAAGATGATATAGAAGGAGAGCCTCGTCACCCCTTTGATGGTAAGCCACCGTCTTCTACAGACTATTTTATGCGGGAGCAGGAGGGAAGCAGCAAGCTAGCAGTCACATTGGGATGTGGGATTGATCTACTTTGATTATGGACTGTATAAGGATTGTTACATTCAAGCAATGGAAATACAGCAACTGTGGTTAACTGGGCCATGAGCCTGAAAACAATAGCTGAAAATCATACAAAAATTATGGCTTATCCCAACAGGTGGTATCATTGTAGAAAGATCTTCTACCCTAGTAGAGGGACCTGTTTTTTCTGCTGGTGTGGTAAAGTGGATAGACTAAAGGGCTTGGAGACCTAGGTCCGTACCTTAGATCAGTCATGAAATTAGGGCCAAATGTTACTTGCAAGTGTGTGTTTGTAAATCTTTGTGACTGCTTTATTTATGGTAAAGCAGGTTCAAGAAGGAGCAATTACAGGTGGGAAGGTGTGGATAAATGTTAATTCTCTCCTTACTTGCTATTTTCCCACTCCAGATGCTTGTTTACCCTTGTATATCTTTAACCCTTCAGGATGTAAAGTTCCTTAAGGGTATAGTTGCGGGTGATTTGGAGGGGGAAATTGTGCGTAAAAATGGTTTAAACTTCCTCTCCTTGCTTTTACCTCTCTGAATTACTGCCTTTCAAATATGCTTTTCCACAAACAAAGGACTGTCAGGGTTTTTAAAAAGGATGTTAACACGCAGCATCTAGGTTGGTCCTCAGTAGGTGAGCAGGGAATCGAAAGTGGTTCGGTCTACTTTGCTTCCACTTGCTCCCAATTAGGTGAGTGGGGAAAGAGCATGAACTATGGGGTCACCAATGTGGTGCCTACAGGCCCTTGAAATTTTGCTGGTGTCCACAAAGCCTCTGAGATCTCACCTGCTCTCGCTCCATATGTCCTTCACCATGAGGTGGAGAGAGCGATTACCTTTCCCGTCCTTGAGAAGAACATATACCGGTAGCTGAAGGGGGGAGCAGGAAGGCTATTGTTCTTTCCCCCTTTCTTTTTCAGTTTGAAGTGCTTGTTCAAGGTTCAGTTCAGAGCCTGGTTGCTGAACAGAAAGCAGATTAAGCCAAAATGTAGAGGGAGAGGGCAGGAGGGAAAGGGGAACAAACTGGAAGACTGGGGAGAGGAAAATCGAGTTGCTAGACAGGGAGGGGAGAAGAGAGAGAGAGAAGGCATGTGTGCTCTCTTATGAGTGTGTGCACACACACACTGGATCCAATAAAACGGGTCTTCCTGGAACTGCATACTTTCCTGATAGGTTCCCCTCCTTAAAGCCACTATCAAGTCACAGATCAGGTCTGCTTCATTGGCTGAACCATAAAAATAATGGATACAGTTCTTTCCAGCTGTGTCATGGCACAAAGATACCTGATTCCAAAACATTAAATGTTATGGACAAGCATATTTTTAAATGTATGTATATATTTCATAAAATTTGTACATCACTTGATTGTAATTCCCTCAAAACTGCCATCAAATCATAGGCCACACCTGTGTCCCAAAATGTGTTCTGTGATTTGTTAGTAGTCTCGGTGTCATCCTATGTAAAAATCACGAGGGTCCATGAGGATCTGTGCCCTGGATCAGTGTTTCTGTGGTGCTGGTAAGCACCAGAAAAGTGATTTTTACTGTGCAGACCACCAATCTAAGCTTTAGTTTGATGATGGGTTATTTGGGGACCCCATGTAAAACCATACAATTTCAGGCAGGTCTGTTTTAATTCTAATGGATCTGACTTTTTTCCAGATCTCATGGAAAAGTAAAGTCTGCCTACATGCACACATCTGGGGATGGAGATTTACCAAGAGAGGGAGGTGGGAAAGAAATAACCAGAGGGGTTGGTCCCCACAGCACTCTGTCAAAACTCCAACTGTGTTAACAGGCCCAAAAATGTTGGTAGCCTGAGGTAGCCTGTGGTGATCTCTGTGCCCTTTTCACTGCTTAGATCAGGAGTGGGAAACATTTCTCAACCTGTTGGTTGCATTTCTTCACGGGCAGCCGTGTCAGCCAAATGCCAGGGGTAGGTGGCGCAATAAGTGAGCCTCTTCTTTTTTACAGTAGAGTTTATTCTAGCCACATGCAACAGCAGAGGTTTCTATACCTCCTCCCTATTTTTCCATCCTCCAAGCAAGCAAGAGCCATGAAGACATTTTCCAGGTAGGGAAAAGGGCTTGAGGAGGAGGCAAAGCAGGACTGGTGATTGGTGCAGCATGTGGAGATTCCCAAGAGTCAGATAGAGAGGGCTAGAGAGCCATAGGCAGCCTCTGGGCCTGAATATCACCACCCTGGCTTAGGTACTCTATATTAGGTGGTTTATAAATTCTTAAAACAAAGTAAGTAAAAATAAATAAATATCTTTTGATTCTGATGAGTCTAATCAAGGGACCTTGAGGATAATGTCTGTTTTTCTTGCGATGTTCCTATTGTTGGAGCTCTTCGGAGGGCCACAATCAAGAAAAGCAAGACAGATCTGCTGAACCCAGAGGAAGCAGATGACCCGCTGGCTGACATCTCCTCAGTGGGTAGGTCAAATAGGCATGGTGGGGTGGGGTGAGGTGCAAGAGTCACCTACCGTTTCAGACTCGGTGCCTACCATTCATCCAGACATACATTTGGGGACCTACTTACTCATTCGTTACCATCTATGTGTATGATGCTCATCTTTGTTGCTACTTACCCAAGATCAGGGCATGGCCCCGTAGCAAGTCTTGGTCCACTAGCAGAAGAACAGTGTGAGGGCCATTCCCTAGGAGGAGGCTTAAAATACATAACTAAGTAAATATAAATGTTAGCAGACTGCAACAAATGTGTGTTTGGGCACATGCAAGTGCTGCTGCTCGGTCAGAGACCTGATCACATTTCTAGCGCTGCTCCTTATAACAAGCAGCAGTTACTGTACCAATTGGCATTCTTAATTGCAAGTCTGCAACCACTAGCACCTTCTGTGGAATCTTGTCAGTCTTTCTATTGCATAGGACAGTGCTTGGAAGGCAGACAGTGAATGACAGGCCACCATATTGCTTCTTGTACACTGTTTACTTCAGAAGTGTGGCTGCTGTTGGCGGCAGCATACCAGGCCAGGGAGGCCTTTGCTGTCATGCTTAATAGAAGTTCTTTGGCTATGACCAGCATCAAATATCTTGTGAGCAGCAAAGAAGGCGCACCTGGTGATCCTCTTCAGGACAAATGTAGCTGATGAGGCCACGCTCTGTAAAGATGAGAAGACTTCTTCCTAATAGAGGGCTATAGTTGGTTATGCCTATTGAGGATCGAGATGAGACCTTACTGGCAATGAGATATATTCTACATCTACCTAGTGCAGGGCCAGAGACTTTCCTGTGGTACTTTATGTGCTGTCATTGTCACAGAAAGGATACTGGGTTGGATAGACCACAGGGTTGAGCCAGTTTGGGTAGGTTAAATGCCCTAAGACCTTTCTCTTTCTAATCTTTGTCTCTTCTTGCCAGGTTCACCCTTTGCTCGAGCCAGCATCAAAAGTGCCAAGCTGGAAAACGCTACTTTATTTCACAAAAAGGAGCGGAGGTTGCGTTTCTATATCCGTCGAATTGTCAAAACTCAGGCCTTTTACTGGACAGTCCTCAGTCTGGTAGCTCTCAACACTTTGTGTGTTGCTATAGTACACTACGACCAGCCAGAGTGGCTATCTGACTTCCTCTGTGAGTACTAGAGCCCCTGTACTTTCATTTTACATGGGGAGCCCTCCTGATCCTTGTCTAGTGGGAGTTAGGGAAGCTTGTTCAGTTTTTACTATAATAGGCCCATCCTCCTTTAGCCATGGACATTTATCAGAGGCATAGCCAGTTACAAGACAGTGATAATGGGTTCTGTATGAGGTCCGTGTGATTAAACTCTCTTTTAAAGTTAGCATCTGTATTAACTTCAACTCCTGGATATTGTTGTTTAGTTTTATTTAGTTTTATTTATACTCAAATATATTTTAATTCAGAAGGTATCCTTTGATCTTTGCTATGGGAAGGAAATTGCTGTATAATACATCACCATATTATGTTGAACCTCTCTTTTAAATCTGGTTCCACCTTTACCAACAGACTGAAGAAAAGCAATGCTCAGCAGCAATAAAGAGCATTAGTGCGGAAAGAACCCATTTTTAGTCTTCCGTTCACAGGATTTTACTTTATTTTAATTTTGGTATGGAGGAGCATTCAGTCATGTGACTCCCACCTGCAGTCTGAAGGAATACAGCCCAGTCCCAAATTTACCAACCTCAATGAGAACTAGGTCATGAAGATGTATGACTTCTGGATTATATTTTTTAATTCTGACAGGAAGATTGCTGTTTGATCACTATTTTAAGACCATTTATGCCTTCTAGGTTGTGTGTCACTACCCTGCCGCCCCAGGAGTCCTTTCCTGTGCTGGGCTGGAAGAGCATCATAATTCTGATGGGGGTCTATTTCTTTATCTCAGCACTTATTGCTACAGCAGATGATAATTGCTGATGTTTCTCAGTTCATGAGAAAGAAATCTAAGCTTGTTGTGATGCAAGGAAATTGTCAACAAACTCTCCTATGCTATGCATGCTTACTTGGGAGTACGTCTCATTGAGCTCAACAGGACTTACTTTTCAGTAAGCCTGTATAGGATTGTGCTGTAAGGGACCTTTCATGTTCTAGAGCAGGGGTGGTGAACCTTTTTCAGCCTGAAGGCTGCCCACTGCAATCTGGGCATCCTTCCAAGGACCACATGCCAGTGGTGGGCAGGGCCAGGAAGGAGGGAATAATAAATGTAATTTTTACCTTTCTACAGTAGGCTAGTTTCCATACACCCTCAAACACCTCTCTGTCTTCTCCATTCAGGTGAGCAAGGGGCATTATCAGAGTTCAAGGATGCATTCCATCCAAGCAAAAACCCCAAGGGCCAGAAAGAGAGGCCAGCTTTGGGCCCTGAGCTTGCAGTTTCCCACCCCTGGTCTATTGTGCTTAGGTTCTCCATAGGATCCTTCTAGGCCTCTAGTAGGTGTTAGCAGTTTTTCAAACAATAACTACTATGTATTTTGGCTTCTTTCATCTAGGGAACACCAAGAGAGGCTGCTTCTGTTTAATAAAGTGGGGGATCATTAAAGGTTGAGTGAGGGGTGGTTCGTGCTGTGGAAACAGATGGGGGGGTCATTTTGTCATATGGAAGAGCTTGGCTCTGACCCTGTACCTCTCCCTATTTCTCTGTTTGTTTCAGACTATGCAGAATTCATTTTCTTAGGGCTCTTTATGTCCGAAATGTTTATAAAAATGTATGGGCTCGGAACGCGGCCTTACTTTCACTCATCCTTCAACTGCTTCGACTGTGCTGTAAGTCTCTCTGACATGACAGGACTTCTCTTGTTGCCTGTTCTAGTATCAGACTACAACCACTCTCTTAGATCATGCTCTCAGCTACGTAGGTGAAGGCACACTAGCATGCAGATGAGCCAGCTCTCTCATGAACATCTTTGCTCCAGATGTTATTGGGAAGTATCCCATACCCACAAAACATAAACCTGTCCCTGTGGAATGGTCCCAGGTGTAGCCAAGTCCACCATGAAGTACTGTACTACTGACACCATTGTTGTGCTTTTGTTGCCAGTTGGAGTTTTAACATCAGGGTGAATTGTGCATTATGAACTCTACTTTTAATAGATATCAATCTTGAATTGCTTTTAGCAATGAAGAACAGTATAGAAGTGCAATAAATAAAAAAATTAGATAAAATAGATGATAGATTAGATAGATAGATAGATAGATAGATAGATAGATAGATAGATAGAGATAGATAGATAGATAGATAGATAGATAGATAGATAGATAGATAGATTCAGATGGTTCCTAACAAATCTAGGATTTACTGATCCTGCTGCTTGACCTACTTGGGTAGCAAAATCACCTTTTGCTTTGGTTATCTATATGACTGGAGGCTGCATCTTGCATCATGATATATTTACAAACTGGATGTGCTCTCACATTGAAGCCAGGTTTGTCCATTCTCAAAACTTGAGCTTGAACAGCTTGATTACTGTTTGAACCCTGCCAGCCAAGACACCAGGTGTTCAAGAAACAGTAACAAAAAGCAACTTCCTGCTCACAGCCAATATTATGATTAGGTATGTCTATTATGATTAGGTATGTCTGACATATGTTTTGAACTTTTATGCTTAGCGATCCTAAGTCTAATTGTGGAGTGAGCAGATGCAATGTCTTATTATTATATGACAGCTGCAGAAAGCTTTGTGTTTGCTGCATGTTTATGAGCCGGAGTTAGGATTACCAGATGTCTAGGATTTTAGCAAGATGATGCATTTTTAAATGCCACAGCTTCATGCTGTTCTTATTTTTCAAATCTTGATATTTGCCCATCTAGTCCAGTGCTGTCTCTTCTAACTGGCAGCAGCTCTCTAGGGTTTCAGGCATAGGTCTCATCCATCACCAGACAGCCAATCCTTTTGCCTGGAGGTGCCAGGGACTGAGCCTGTGGTCTTCTACACATAAGGCATGTGCTATAGGCACTCTCCCTATGCATATGGAGTATACAGGCTTAAGTAGATGGATAAGTAATCCTCTGTGTGTGTCTGTGTCCATGAATGCTGGCAAAAATTGTCTAAAGCATAGCCTATAATAGTGTGTTACTAAACTCATTGACTTGGTTTTTGGTAGGTTATCATTGGGAGCATCTTTGAGGTGATCTGGGCTGTGGTAAAGCCTGGCACCTCCTTTGGGATCAGCGTCTTACGAGCTCTCAGGTTACTGCGTATTTTCAAAGTCACAAAGTAAGTTGTTGTTGTTGTTTTATATCAGTGCCCTAAGTGTATGTGCATGAATTAATTGGCAGGAAGACTGAGTGTGCTGTTTGTTCATGTCCCAACATGTGCTTACTTGTGCAGTTGTATGTGTGTACACAGTGTTGCATACAAATACAGTGGTACCTCGGGTTACATACGCTTCAGGTTACATACGCTTCAGGTTACAGACTCCGCTAACCCAAAAATAGTACCTCGGGTTAAGAACTTTGCTTCAGGATGAGAACAGCAATCGTGCTCTGGTGGCGCAGCGGCAGCAGGAAGCCCCATTAGCTCAAGTGGTGCTTCAGGTTAAGAACAGTTTCAGGTTAAGAATGGACCTCCGGAACGAATTAAGTACTTAACCCGAGGTACCACTGTATGTATATGTTCTTACACACTGGAAATCTGCAATTGGTTCTGCAAGCATATATTTTACATTGTCAAAAACAAATAATTATTTAGAGCAATTGAAATATCTAAATTTAGCTTAAGAAGGTTTCTTCGTCCTGCTGCATCTATAAGAACAACTTTCTGCATATATTTACAATGAAACTGCGATCTGCAGAATGTTCCTTTCACTGCTGAAACTGCCACGTCCTCTGTGTCCAAAGGGAGAGGCATTTGGATGGAAGCGAAACATCAAACAAATAAAATAAACAATCCCTTTTTTTGATGGTTTGCTTCAGCCTATCTAAAAAGGAATCTTGAGCTAGCAGGCAGCAGAAGCTAAATACCGTTGGAGTGTACATCAGTTTAAGAAAAACCAGGAAGCATTAACGTGCTTGGTGGAAGCCATCTGTATATGGATCAGGAGATCGCTGCCTTTGTATATAGTCATTAATTTCTCTAACAGTAAAGATGACTTTACAAGATGACCACAGTTGCATTTCCCTGTAAAAACTGGCATATAAAAATTTGCTGTAAATATACTGTTGCTGGGTTACCCAAAGCATGGAGATGAAGCAAAGGATGTCACTATAAGTTAGGACTGGCAGAAGTCTTATTGAATGAAAAGAATTTAGGAAATAATATTGAATTTGAATTGTTTGCAATAGAAAAGGCAGAGAAAATGTTTCAGAGGAGCAGTGCTTAGAACATTGGACTGGCACCAGAGAAACTCAGGTTCAGATCCCCTCTCTGCCATGTAGTTCTCTGGATGTCTTTGAGTTAGTCTTTGTCTCCTCACCTGACCTACTTCGGAAGGTTTTTGTAAGGATAAAATGGAATTGAGAGAACCATATACGTTGCCCCAAGCTACTTGGAGGAAAGGTAAGGTAAAAATGTCATGAAATAAATAAAGCACTAGTCCACCTTTTAAAAAAATTAAAAATTGTCCAGTAGCACCTTAGAGACCAACTAAGTTTGTTCTGCATATAAGCTTTTGTGTGCATGCACACTTCTTCAGATATCTACAGATTCTTCTTCTTCAGATATCCCTACCTGAATCTAGTCCCCCTTTAGTTACTGCCAGTACCCAAAACAGGTCAGAACAAGTGGTTCAGTAGTAAAACAAAACAAGACAAAACCTCTATCTTATCAAGAGTTGCAGTTGCAGGTCGTCGACATATCCAAATTACCAACAATATGCAGAAAATGTTATTTTGTATTAATTATTGTGGATTACACATATATTGTTTGTAGCAGCTGAAGCTAGCTAAATTATGATCTTGCATCCTGACAGCCTTCACCAGGCCTGAGTGGAAATATCCTTTCTATCATGTGACCCCTGGAATGAATGTTTGCTTTATGATGTGTGGCCCTAGAAGACAGATTTCCCTGCTAGCTCACATGTGGATTCTCTTGACAGGTACTGGGCTTCCCTACGAAACCTAGTCGTATCTCTGCTGAACTCCATGAAGTCCATCATCAGCCTCCTTTTCCTCCTCTTCCTGTTCATAGTCGTCTTTGCCCTTTTGGGAATGCAACTCTTTGGGGGCCAGTGAGTAATGGGAAAAGCTGGGGGGGTTGACATTTCCTACAACATCCTTAGAGTGAATACTTGGGCCCTGTTCGGATGTCACAATAATGGCCTTTGAAACCATGGTTAAGGTTTGTACCTGCACATTCCCTCCTGCCCCTTGCCTCCCTGCTTTCTGTATCCTCTTTGATGTTAATATCCTGACTTGTTAAACTACCTTTTTTCATGATGTCACTCATGATATCAGATCCTGATTTCATAGCCTACTTTGTAGGCAGTGCTTAAACCACAGTTGACTGGTTCACATGTCACAAGAAACTGTGGTTTAACAAGCCAGGCTGTAAGCACTAATACCCAAGGGGGAATGGGGAAAGCACAGGCACAAAGCTTGCTACAGCTTGCATAAACTATGGTCTATCAGATGAGGATTGTGGTGTCTGAACCCATCCCAAGTCTTGGGCATTGTTCCACTTGGGCATCACACTAACTCATCACAACTCATTTTGGTAATAGGAAGAGCTGGAGTACGCAGATACTCATATCTGTAGTAATATAGAAGTATTCCACACATCCATGCATGCACATACACACATAGCCAGAATCTCTACGGTCTTTCTAGAAAGCTCCTGCTTTTGATCAGCTTTAGAATGGAGAAATCAAATAGGGAATCAATAAGCTAGGGTTCCTCTCCAGTTTCTTCTAGGGACCCTGATGCTAGATACTCATCTCTGCCCACAGCTACAATGTTTTTGCTAGACTTGGAGAGTCTGTGATGTCTCTCTCTCTCTTTCTCTCTCTCTACACACACACACACACACACACACACACACACACACACACACACTATCAAGATTCACACAACTTCCCACATTTCTGTGGTATCTGCAGTTCCTTTAGCAGATAAAGCCAGGATTTGGATGCGAGCTGACTAAGATGGAAAGAGCTGAAGTACCTTAGGATCTGTAACTAACATCTCTGTTTCTGTTGGATTGGTGTTTCTCTTGCTCAGGTTCAATTTTGACGATGGAACCCCTCCGACCAACTTTGACACTTTCCCAGCAGCAATAATGACAGTATTTCAGGTATGCAGGGGGAATGGGAAGGAGGCTGCATTCCCTGTCCTGTTTGTCTTTCTGTCCCTAGAATGAGTCTCATGTAGGGTGACCCCTGAGCTGGGATTATGTGTTGATATGTCCAAAAAGTCCACATAGCACCAGTTCTTCTCTTCTCTTAGTTGTCATAGATTATTATTCACATTAAATTGGATAGTGATGTAGCAACAAAAATGTCACAAAATCTGGCAGCCTGGAGTTGGGGTGATAGTTGAATTTTAGAAACTTGGGTTGTAGAACTGCTGAATCAGCCCCTTAGGATTGGGGTGCTCATACTTTCAGAAGTGTATTTATTGCCACTCTTTGTGTTCTTTTGTTTTTGTATGTGCATTGGAGTAATCAGGATTATTCATAGAAATATATCTTGGATAATTGTATGTAGGTTTGCATCATTAGAATATCTTTGTGTTAAACCTGAGAATTCTTGCCACTCTTTTACTTTTTTTTCTATAAACAAGAAGCAAGTGACCAATTGTTCCTTCCTGCATTCCTTTTAGTTTGTGCCGCTGAATTAATTTGAATATTGCATGTCTTGATTTATTTAATTGCCTTGAGTTCTGTTGAAAAACCATTCTAGAAGTGTGGTAGATAAAAACATTTCAAATAGAAGAAACTAGTGAAACAGAGCACTATTCAGCATCATAACACAGAATAAAACACTTACATTAGAAAGTAGTAGGTTACATTAAAAACCTCTTCAGAATCTTCTATTTAAGTTCTGACCCTGTTTGATCAATAATGAATTCCCTTTCCAATACTACCATTGACTCAGCTGAGGAATCTATCAATTTCATCTGGAATTTCTAGTTATATATTGCATATTTCAGATCTTGACTGGTGAAGACTGGAACGAAGTAATGTATGATGGTATCCAAGCTCAGGGCGGTGTCGATAAAGGAATGATGTTCTCATTCTATTTCATTGTACTGACTTTGTTTGGTAACTGTATCCTTTGTTGAGAAATATATAGTTCTCAAATGTTTATGGGACTAGATTATGAACTCTGAGGCAATAACTACTGGTTATAAAAGCAGGAGATGTCTGGGAACGAGGATTCTTTGGTGGTTCTTCCATCTTTACTGTTGAATGTGTTGCATGGTTGGGGAAATACATCCTCAGTTGAACTTGTTTCCTTCTGTTTAAAATAATGGAGAAATTCCAGTCTGTCAGTACTGGGACCGAGAAATGGTAAAGTCAGTACTTTACATGCTAAAATAAAAGGTCCCCTTTATAAATCTTGAAATTACACTCATTTGGGACACTCCTTCCGAAGGGAGTTGTGGAATAAGATGAACCTCTGGTGCTGAAATAGGCATTAGGTGTGGGTGACTAATTCTGTTAACTCTGCAGTCTGGGTAACCATTTTGGGGAAACCCTGCAAGGGAAACCAAGCATTTGACAACTCTTCAGGTAGTCAAGTGAAAATGAAACTAGAACTGCTTTTGGTTTTGCCTTGACTCTCAACATTCAGACACTTTGCTCAATGTATTCTTGGCTATCGCAGTGGATAATCTTGCCAACGCTCAGGAGCTCACCAAGGTGGGATCACTTCTCCACCACTGGGAAAACTGGGGCTATGGGGAGACATGCTTATTGAATGGGGTGATTACAGGGCTGGGTTTCCTGTATACTGAAAACAGGATTGTGTAGGTGAATGGCTTCCCTCTGCTTCATTTTCTGATTTCTGTCAGTCCAAGGGTTGGCACAGGTGATAGTCTAAACCAATGACTAATTGTGTTAAAACCTGGTGCTAGCTGATCCTTCTTCCTACAGATGTCTGGATGCATCCTAACTCTTGTGTAATTATGCCTAAAATTATATTTTGAACCTCTTTCTTTCATGAACAGGACACTGGCTCTGTCCTGTTACTGCCAGGGTAGCTAATCAGTGGCCCTCCAGATATTGTGGACTCAAATTCCCATTAGCCTCCCAGCCAGCACAGCCAATGGCTAGGCATGATGGGAGCAGTTAATTCAACAACACCTGGAGGGCCACAGGTTTGCCATCCTTGCTCTGTTGGAATCACATTTCTGTCATGAAAGAGGCAATTCAGCCCTTTCTGTGATTGGGAAAGGAATCACAGGACAGTTGTGAAAGCAGCTGTTACGGTTAGCTTAGTGGCACTGGCATTTCCTCATGAACATGTAAGTGCCCCCCTCCCCTGCTCAGACACATAGATATGGGCACTAAACCTCAGGGCAGTGGCAACTCAACTCTAATGTATGGGCTTCACAGGATGAGCAAGAAGAAGAAGAAGCTGCCAGCCAGAAACTTGCCCTCCAGAAGGCAAAGGAAGTAGCAGAAGTGAGCCCTCTGTCTGCAGCCAACATGTCAATAGCAGCGTAAGTGTTGTCTTGATTTACCTCAGCCCCAGGTTTCTTTCTCACAAATGCAAAGCAGGGCAGGCTTACATGTAGCTCCGGATCTCAGTAAAAGGTTCCCACTGGGGGGCGAGTAGGAACAGTTTGGGTCCTGTAAACTGTGAGGAACACTTGTTTATGGAAGGAGAAGTTGGCCCTCACCAGCCCTTAGCCTTCTATCAGAAAGTGCTGGCTTCTTGCATGTCCAAAGAGAACACTATAAAGAGAGATGAGGCAGGAATACAAACTGTGACCCAAATTACTCTAGTTTGTGCATCTTCTAATAGGGGTTTTTGCAAGTAAAAGTAGTAGGAGTAAAGTCTGTATGAATAATGAATAGCTGCCTAAGTCCAACCTGACCTTCCAACATTTCCTAGAGAGGAATCAATATGGCACCTGTGGTGGTGATAGAATAGCTAGGGAAGAGTAAATGGCCAAAGCAAGTGCTAGGAAAGATGTTCAGCCACAGTTGCTGTTCTGTTTTAACCTGTCGTTTGCTGAATCAGGAAGAAGAGCTTTAGTGTCAGCAGCTGGGCCAAGTCATGTCTGCACACATCTGGATTAATGTGCAACATTCATTCCTGTCCATGCCAGAAGCAGCATGTAAACCAAATTCTTCCTTTGGGCTTCCATGCTGCTTCCAGCATTGCCAACAGCACGTATAAGTGGAGAGTTTTACTCTAGGATCTTTTGCAACTTCACAGTTCTTTGGATTGCATTATGCTCTGCAGGCATAGCCTGACCACATCTGAAAGGAATGATTAATTGGCTGGATACAGATTGATTTAATAGGAACACCAGAAAGTCAGAACCAGAGCAGGAAAATTGGCGTCCTTGAGGATGTGGCGTGAGATGGTCTTGGTTTAGGCAGGAGTGCTGAAGCTAAGGGTGCATTTCAAGAAACTGTTTCTGTTTTGTCTTCAGGAAGGAGCAGCAAAAGAACCAGAAGGGCGCTAAATCAGTGTGGGAGCAACGGACAAGTGAGATGCGGAAGCAAAACTTGTTGGCAAGCCGGGAGGCACTATACAATGAACTGGACCCTGAGGATCGCTGGAAGGTCACATTTGCCCGCCAAATGCGACCAGATATGAAAACCCACCTAGACCGGCCACTAGTGGTAGATCCTCAGGAGAATCGAAATAACAACACCAACAAGACACGTCCCAGTGAGCCACCCTTGGACCCCCACTTTGGACAGCAGCGGCCTGAAGAGTTCCTGAGAAAGCCACCTCGCTACCATGAGCACCCCCGAGACCCCCACATATATGAGCGCCCTGACTCAGGGAGCATGGAGCCACGACGCCCACGGAGCAGCAGCAAGGAAATTGATTTCAACCAGGAAAGTGGATACCATGAGATTGACTATTCTAGCAAGGAGCACAATGCCATCCTTGAGCGTGGTTACCGTGGTGACTGTGACTCACAGCGAATCAAGGCCTTGGACCCCCACCGCCGGCACCGAGGCAGCAAAGAGAGCCGAAGTGGGTCACCGCGTACAGGCGATGGTGACCGGGAGCACCGGCGGCATCGGCCTCACCGCCGGGCACCAGATGAGGGAGGGGGGGAGGAGACAAGCAAAGCTGAGCGCAGGCCTCGGCATCGTGAAGGGAGCAGGCCTGCACGCGGTGATGTGGATGGGGAGCAGCCTGATGGAGAAAGGCGCCGACGGCACCGACATACTGCACAGTCCACCTATGAAGCTGATGGCAAGGAGCGACGGCACCGGCGCAGGAAGTAAGTAGGGATAGAAAGGAGACTCCTCAGAAGCAATGGAGCCTGGTTCCCTCATAGCACCCATTCCCCTCAGAACACCAATTTGCCTTTAAATATTACTAGGCTGTTTGAGAACAGTATACAGTTAGGAACCTCACATTCAGATGCTCATGTTGCTGAAGCAAGACCAGCTCAGAACCCACAAGGCTATCTAGTGAGGAAATTATTAGTGAGTAGGTCATCTGCCCCTCTGGAAAGAAAGTTTAGTTTAGTATATGTGTGGATATGGTCAAAATAAGCAAGGCTCTTTTGCTAAACCTGCCATCCTGCTGGCCTATTGCTGTATGGAGCCAATAGCCACCAGGGAACTTGGTTGAAGCTGGACTGAAGGCAGTTAAGCTGGGGTAAGATTAATAGCTGAAATGATAGACAATTTGACTAATACAGCTGCATTATGTGCACATAGGAAGATAGTCTGGCTCTGGTGGGTTAAGGCAATGTCATGTGGGTAATGATGATGCAGCTTTAGAAGTGGAGAGTGTAGGTAATGCTTGTGCTAGAATGAAGCAATTGTCACATGAGCAGGCAGTTTCAAACCCCACTTGCTATTGTGCTAGTTGCATTTCAGTGACCCATTGATATAAACGTTTCAACCTGTGATCAAACTTTTTCTTTTTAATTATACAGAGAGAACCAAGGCTCTGGCCTTCCACCTGGACCAAACCTATCCACCACACGGCCAATCCAACAGGATATGGGGCGTTTGGAGCCCCCAGTGGCTGAGGATATTGACAACATGAAGAACAATAAGCTGGCAACCAATGAGACCTCAAACCAACATCCCATCAGCCACCCTCAGAATCCTACCAAAGGAGGCAGCCACTCAAATTCCACACCAAGCCACCTGCCCCCAAACCCACCTGTTCCCTTGGACCAACCACTCCCCAACTCTCAGAACTCTACCAGTCGCCGGACTCCCAATAATCCTGGCAATCCATCCAGCCCTGGACCCCCTAAAAACCCAGAGAACAGCCTCATTGTCACTAATCCCACCACCCAGAACAATCCACCCAAAACTGCCAAGAAAACAGAGCACACTGTGGTGGAAATCCCACCCACCTTTCCACCACCAATCAACAACGCTATCATGCAAGGTGAGCACTGGGTGCACTGTGTCTGTAGGGCTAGAGCCAGACTACATGGATATGAGGCAGAAGAATTATAGGCACATGTTTGAGATGCAAGTTGGATGGAATTTCATGAGAGGAAAGGATAGAGAAGGCTTTGTTTTGCTTGTGTGGAAGGCAGGAGGAAGTAACCATCACAGGCAATAAAAGAGACAAAATGAATTTGTAGAACACTCACATAATGGTGTTTGTGGTTAGTTCTACCTATTTTCTTGTATTAGTGTAATGGCTGTGCCATCAGCTATGTTACTCCAGGTTATAGTAGTAGATAGGTAGCCGTGTTGGTCTGCCATAGTCAAAATAAAAAAAATTCCTTCCAGTAGCACCTCCAGGTTATGTTTGTGTCTAGCCCAATGGCTATGTAAGTGGACTGATGTTCTGAGTGTGAGTTGGCTCTGTTCCTGTCACAGTTGCACTGACATGCATCTGCATGTGCTGCTGAATTTCTGTGTGTCTGTATCTGTGTTGCCTTGGATATCCTGAAGATTTGTTGTCTCTTTTATGCTGACAGGGGCGCCGACTTATAAAAAATATTGGGGGGGCCCATACCGGGGTCCATACTGGCGGCAGGGTGGCAGTGGTGCTTTTGCATGCAAGAACCGGCCTGCCCTCCCCAGGCTTCGCGCCGGGAGGCGGCCACCCCCTCCTACCAACGTCACCTTAGCCGAACCCAGAAAAAAAGCCCCGCTCCGGCGGCGGGAACTCCCGTCCCCTCCATTCTCCCCTCACCCCGGTCCCTCGCCGGCGACGAATACGCCGTTCCTCGGCCCCGCGGCTCCATTCCTTTCTAAAGTCCCGCCACTGGGGGTCTTCCTCTGACTGACCGACCTGCCCGCCCCTTCTCAGGAGCTCCCGGTCACTTTGGGAGGCGCGCGCCGGAGTCCCCTGCGCGGTTTTTGGCAAGGTGCCTAATAATTTTCTTGAATTATTGGGGGGGCAGAGCCCCCCCAAACGAATTTTTGAGGGGGCTCGGGCCCCCTCAGGCCCCATGGAGTCGGCGCCTATGTATGCTGAGTGTATATAAACCTGTCAGAGGAAACTAAGACTACAGCAACTGTTACATGATAAGTATGACAAGCCACCATATTCTGAATTGCTGAGGACTTCATTGCACAGAGCAGAATGTACACACTTTACACCTGGGAAAGATTTTTTTTTTAATCTGTTGCATCTGTATATATCAAGGGCTTTTAGTTGTAAATTATCTTAAATATTTATGACATGGTAAATTGAGTAAATAAAAGAATAAAATATTGGGGATACTGCTGGCATGCTATACATATTGTCCAGGTCGGTGTGTGCTATGGTTCAAGAGGCTTTGTCTTTCTGACTGTGTTGGAGCATTTCCATACACAAGTTGTCATGCATCTGTCTGAGTCCTGCAAACCTTTGTGCAGATATTTTTGCATCCCAGAATTGGATGTCAATATCTACTTTGTACAC
Organism: Podarcis liolepis; assembly: GCF_965112155.1. Taxonomy (NCBI): domain Eukaryota; kingdom Metazoa; phylum Chordata; class Lepidosauria; order Squamata; family Lacertidae; genus Podarcis; species Podarcis liolepis. Next base: position 44,080,467 of record NC_139555.1, read on the forward strand.
TTCGTGTTTTCTGTAGGCATATGCAGTGCACCAGTAAAAAAACAAAACCAAAACCTGTTTCTATGTGTAGAGTATCCAACATCCTGGTCTCCATATTTGTCCTTAACTTGCTCCCCAACTCCCCCAAAAGACTACTCACCATAAGTTTCTGCATATGCAGAACTGACTGGATCCACTTTTGCTAAAACGGTACTGGGAGGACTGAGAGAGGGAACATATCAAGACTGATCACTTTTATTTTTCTCCACCTGTTCACCAGTCAATAAAAATGCCAACCCTGAACCTCTGCCCAAGAAGGAGGAAGAAAAAAAGGAGGAGGAAGAAGAAGATGATGGAGGGGAGGGACCCAAGCCTATGCCACCATACAGCTCTATGTTCATTCTCTCAACCACTAACCCGTAAGTATTGCTCCATTATGGACTGAAAGATAGCTGGGAACCTGATACCATAGTTCACAAATGGTTAGAGTGTGTGAAAATTGGATACTTGGCTGGATTATGCAGAGGATTCATTCAGAGGATGAAGGAGGACTGCTTATTTGCAGAGACTGAGTCTTTGGGGCTCTGATTTAGGTTGAATATGTCAATTTTTGTGAACACGGGCAGAGAATGAGAAGGATCATGCTGGCTGGATTCATGAGACTGATCCACAACTAGGCTCAGAGATATTAAGGTTGGCTTAATGCACCAGAACCTAATATATATTGGTGGCTTTGACTATTTTCAAAATATAAATAAATAAATAAATCAGAGCTGAAGACAAGTGCCCTCTCAAAAGTCTCCACTCCAGCTTGTGGAGAACTTGAGTGGCAGTGAAATGGGCATCACTATTTTTCACTGAATTTCTCTGGGGGAGAAAGTGGTCTTTTTCCAGCAATAAAAAATACAGTGGGAAATGTTCTAAAAAATATATACTCCGAGTAATTCTCACTCAGCTCCAAAATAAATATTTTATCTAATTCAGTAGGAGAAATGTAGCCATTTGCTCAGCACTTGTGACACCTTCCACAGAATATGTTTTTGCCCATTGGTACTAGGTTTCGGCGGCTCTGTCATTACATTGTCAACCTGCGCTACTTTGAAATCTGCATCCTGATGGTGATTGCCATGAGCAGCATTGCTTTGGCTGCTGAAGATCCTGTGCAGCCAAGTGCTCCCCGTAACAATGTAAGTCCTTCCTGCGTTCCTTTACTTTTATCTGTAAATCTCCATTGCAGCTCCTGCTCTCCTCTGACTTTGAAGATGAATCATAGGATACCAAAATAGATATGTGGCCAGCTCTTGAAGGCCCACTGTTTAGCTGGGGAAGACTATGTCTCTTAGTTAGCCTTGATGGGTACGACTATGGCCTGATCGAAATGTCTCAAGGCAGTGAGACATCTTGCTATAGAAACAAGTATTCTCCTTATCATTGGATGTTGTAGCCATGGTTTGCTACAAAATCGAGTTCATGAGCAGGGAATCTCAAGCTTGGGGCTGAATGTGGTCCTCCAGGCCTCTGTAGTTGGCCTTTGGGACCCTCCCTAGGCCATGCCCACTCTGTAGGCCTCCCCACTCACTGGCTACACTCCCTCCTCAAATGCTTTTGCCTGGCTGGTATGTGTGCTTGAACCGTGGTTCCTCTTTCTTGCCTGAATGGAAGTGTGTGTGATTCCTCACCGTGGTCTAGTTTGATGAGACTGGCCAGGAGCAAAGCTGGACAGTGACCCAGTAAGGGCATTTGGGAGGCTGCTGTACAGGAGTTCCATCAAAAAGTAAACCAGGGAGGTCTGCTGGAATAAAAGGAACTCCTGGTCAGTTAGCATAAGTACCTTCCACATCTCTGCTGGTCCAACCTGCAGCTCTGTCTCTCCTCCTTTAGTAATAGAAATACGAATTTTATTATTTGTACCCTGCTCATCTGACTGGGTTGCCTACCTACTGTTGCTCCCTTAATTCCACATTTTATATGGGAGTTCTTGGTATGTGTAGAGATGTCAGATGGTCCTCAGCTATATAGCACCTCATACCAGTGCCCTTGTAAGATCTATATTGTATTAGCCTGCTGCATGTTCTGTCTACATCTGGGATTGGTGACCACCTAGGAGCTGTACTAACTGTCCGAACCTATGATCCAATTAGTATGGTTTTCAGTAGAGCTACGTAGAACTCAGCATATGATTGCATGGCTTTGTGATCACTTTACCATACATTCCAAACTTTGACTGAATATGGATAGAGCTTGGAAGGAAGGAATGGGAACTAGAGCTCAAGATCGTACTGGAACTTAGGTGCATCTTGCTTATTTTCTGTCCTTCCTGCCGCTTTCTAACTGATTGAGATAATCTGATAGACAACCATACTAGGGTGACTTACCAGTGTCATGTCAGCTGTCAAATTCATAATTCACTGGCCCCAGTGAGTGAAATGTTGGCGATGGGCCTTTGAGAGAGAAACCTGTCAGGGGACTGCCATTGGAACAGGGGAGGGAGGCAGGGGGGCCGTTAGAATACAGAGAGCCTCCAAAACGCCTGAGGAGCAGTTCCTCTTCCAGCGGTGGGAAAAGCCACACCTCCAGTGGAGAGCTGGCCAGGAGGGACGCACGCCAGTTCCGTTGCCCAGATTGCGCAGAGGGGTGAAACGCAAGGAGGGGAGGAAGAGGCTTGGGGTGCCGAAGTTCTTATGTTGAGGGAGAAGCCGGAAGGGGCCACCTTTGCCTTATGTTTTCCAAGACCTTATGGACAGCTTCATACATTAATGATTTTTCTACATGGATATTGCTCTTTGTAGGCAAAATCTTGTATATCCTCATATCACACAAGGGTTCAGATGTCTATTTCAATGTGTGCATGCAGCCAAATAGACACATGTGAGTTGGTTGCACGTGATGGTGTACAGTTTTTTCTACACTGAGGTGATTTTCATATCGGGAAATTGCCATGCATATAGAAGCCTTATGTCTGGTATTAGCCAGTCCTTTGAGAATATTGTAAAAAAATTATATTTGGGGTGGGATTGTTATTAACACTACTGATCTTATAATATTATATGTGAAAAGCAAAAATCCCTCTTCCAGTATCTGACTTTCTGAGAAAAGCAGCTGGGATTTAAATAGGTTAGGAGGGAGGTGTAGTGGTATAAAGGGAGAGAAAGAGATAAATCACAGCCTGGCTCTGCTACCAGCTTACACTGCACTTTCTTTTTCAAGAGCTTCACTGGACAGGTCCCATGAGATATCCCTACGGAAAAATGAGTGAAATAATTAGAGCAGCATCTCCACTAGGGATGGGCAGGAGGGAGGGCCTCTACTGGGCTTCTCTGTTTCATGCAGTAATAAGAAACCTTTGTGCTGGGATGAGGATAAAATCAACAGAATACATCCCAATAACCAAAGGACACCCCCCCCCCCAGCTTTATGCTAGCTGAACATAAGAATAACCTGGCCCAGGGTGGGCATCCAGCACCAGTGTCATACATCTTTGGGTGCTAAAGGAGTTCAGTTTCTGTACATTCTGGTGCAAACTGACCTGATACATACCTGCAGGCCTAATGTGTGGACTGAAACAATTTCACACTTTTCCAAATAGTGCAATGTAGCTCTTGGCTCAATGATGCACCAAAATGCATTACAATGTTCATTTTAGAGTAAAGTACATATAAACGTGTAATTTTGACATAAAATAAGTTTTACTCAAAGTAGACCCATTAAAATAAAATAAGCATGACTGTTATGTCTATTAATTTCAGGGGGTCTACTCTTGAGTAAAACTTAGTTGAATACCATACCACTATGTATTTAAATACAACTTCTAGTGTGGATTCAAAGATCACTGATTAATGTGGAAACAGGTCAAAAGATGTGTCAACAGATATGGATGAAAACAAACAAAAATTGATATGGACCAGGAACAGACTGAACTATGTACATTTGGGACTATTAATACCCAGTAAGATAGCGTGTAACTGGCAGAAGTGAAGGCCAGCAAAGAGTAAAACCTGTTAAAGGGCATGTCAAGGGAGGTATTAACATGATTTGGACATATCTTAATGGTTGAATTTTGTTTTTATTCCCATTTCCTGTGTTTAATGAGCTGTGACCTCTGCAGTTTATTGACTACATGGCATCTCCATGCACCCTGGTGATTTCCCCCTTTTCTTTCAGACTGTCTAATGTGGATACCAAAACAATTTTGGCTTATTTTTGTTTGTGGCTCCTATTCTGAAAAGGAATTTTCCTGCACAAAATTGAAAAAAAAGCTTTACATATAGGCAAATATTCAGTGATTTAAAAAACCCCTGCTAGTTTAAGATCAGAGTTAAGATGTTGTCCTTGTCCTGTGTTGCCTTATGAAGCCTATGGCCCTTACTTAATGTATTGCTAGAGGACTCATGTCAGTTTGTGGCTTATATCATAGCTAGCAGGATGGATTAAAGAGTAGCAGAGTGGGGAATCCTCTGATGCACTAGGGGTGAGACTGGTACAGTACTGCTACCAATGACTTGGGGCATGGGGTGTGCAGACCTCTTTCCTAGCACCATTACAACGGAAGATTATACCAAAAACAGTAAAGCAAGTTTTGGAAATAATCCAGCTGTTTCATAGATTTTAAAGAGGCAACAAGAAAAGGAACGGGTTTCTTAATTATTTATATTTCAGTGCATATGTAGGCCAGTGCCTCTTCCCCTCTAAAAAAGCTCTCATGGGAACTTACAGAGAATATCGTTAGATAAGGGAGCTTACAAATTTTAGTCCACGCATATTTTCTGTTGCAAAGTGATATTCAGAGGGTGCAATCTGAAGCAAAGCAGTTGTGTTCTGGAAGAGGGAATTCAGTTGCTTCATAAGGCACCACAGGACAGCATGAGGCATCTTTGCTGTTCACAGGAATTCCAAACTCCCCATATGGATTTGGGCCTGAATGACCAAGGAAAAGTGTATGTGCATGGGGAATAAGTTGTAAGCAAGCGCAATTTGTACATCGCACAACATCATTCCTGATCATGAGGTTCATCTGTTAAGGCATCAGCCTTAGCTTCCAGTTTCCCAGCTTTGCAGAGCTTGAGTCAACACGAGCCAGCCCTAACTCTAATCTTAAACCAGCAGGTTTTATGATTTAATTTCACAGGTTTTTAAAAAGAAAATGTATTAAAATACTGGAGTCTGCTAAACATAAAAGTAGTTGTTTTGTAACTATTAATTGTTGGATATAATTGGCAATTCTCCATTATGCACTTTCATTCATACTCTGAACTTTACACCTCACTGCAGCCTGTTATGAAGACTGTACAGTACCGGTATTTAGCAAACTGAAATGCAACTCGCAGTGTTACAAAGCTTGGTCTAGAGCCTGACAATTTTAAACTGCTAACCACATGGCATCTTATTTTCAAAGTAAAAAAGAAAGAAAATGAAGACTTTAGGTACCATTATGTTCAGTAGGCTATCATAGAAAAATCTGACCTGGATCTGTCGAACTTACAAACCAATTGACAGGGGCATGCTGCCCTCAGGATAGTCTATGCTCCTACTCTTTCAGGATCTGTTAAACACACACACACTCTCTCTCTCCCACCCACACCCATATTTATCTTTAACTATGCAATGTGTGCAAATGGATATGTTATATACTGAAGTTCTCACCCTGGGCCAGCAGGGGGATACTGTAGATACCGTAGTTTTCACTCAGGTCCGCATATGCAAATAAGGAATTGAAAGTGACGTTCACTGATTAGATAGTTACAGAAAGTTGTTACTGTTGCTTTGTAGTTGAGCTCTCTATAAGCAGGTTGGCTGAACCCTTCAGGTTCAGTTCTGTTCTGGCCTGTGAATAAACAAGAGCTGTCTGAAGAATCACTGTGTCATCTGATATGTTCACCCACAACTTAACAGGATAGATGTGCCTCTTCTACGTTTAGAAAGATTTGCTGTTCTGAGTGATCTTGCACAGGCTTACAGTATACCTCATTGTTTTACTTCCCTACCTTCTGGCAAACTAACTCCCTAAGGCCTCAGAAATTACCTCCATATTGCTTCAGTTGTCACTTAACTGCCGCCCCTCCCCCACATGAGAACAGTGCTGGACATGCTTGACCTCTGTGGTAAACAGCTCCATATATATTTAAAAATATTTTTTACTATTGCTGGCTATTCACCAAAAAAAAATCCAATTCTCAGCAAAAACAACATTTTGGAGCCTGTATCAATAACAGCACAACATGGCTGCCATAGCTGAGCCTGCCTAGTCACAAAATGACCACCAAGAGACCCCTGTCCCCATTCCTCTCCAATAAATTCCTGTTCAATTGATTCCCGAGCCACATGTTTCCTCTCCATCAGAAAACTCATCCCCACGCTCTTTCTCTCCTATAGATAGCAACTGTGGCAGTGTAATCTCATACCCTCCAACATTTCTCCGATAAAAATAGGGACGTCCCATTCCATAATGATGATTTTACCATTTGTACCCCACACATCCTACTGGGTTGCCCCAGACACTCTGGGCAGCTTCCAACATATATAAAAATAATAATTAAACATTAAAAAAAAAAATACCTATACAGGATTGCCTTCAGATGGCTCGGGGGTTGGATAACTCCATACCCTCCAGTGAAAATAGGGATATCCTAAGGAAAAGTGGGACATTCCAGGAACAAATCAGAAACCGGGACAGCTTCTCTAAATCAGGGATGTCCCTGGAAAATAGGGATACTTGGAGGGTTTGTAATCTTGTGAAACACATGACGCTTGTTTAATCCAGTGGTCATCAAGTTCTTTGCATCTGGAGACATAGTTAGAATTTTGTGAAGGTGTTGAGGGCACCAGTCACAAAATGGCTGCTGCCAGGGTGGTGGCCTAATGCAAAATGGCTGCTCCCTCCTCAACAGCAGGATTGGAGTAAACGGCCAGGACAACTGCAGAGGAGGCAAATTTTTGCTCTGCTTTTGCTGCTGCTCCCTAAAAATGGAGGAGAGATACTGAACTATCACTGGAGGACACCTCCCCCACACATATTGATTTACATCAACTGGCCTTGCCACAAGGTTTCTGGGCAGAGTGGGGAGATTAAACAAAAACAAAATACAGCCTAGTTAATATGAATGATCTTTGGGCCATGGAGGGATGTGTTAGTGTTGAGTTTTTGTTTTTTTATCTGATGTTTAGGGGGTGGGAGAGTTGTTTTGTTTGTTGTTAGCGTTTATTGTTTTTGTTTTTCCAATATGTTGTATGGGATCAGTGTAAATGTGGCACTTTTGTAGAGCTCATCAGGTAAATCGTGTATGTCAAATTCCAAATCATTAGCCCACCAGTTGCTATTTTTATAAGCTATAAAACGTTTATGCATGTAATCACAGAACCTTGTTTTTGCTACTCTAACTATATGCCCCTATAAATCAGCCCTTTTCTAATAGCAACATCAGAAGCCAAAGGACAGCTTTAACTCCCATGGAGATAGGAAGTTACACATGCAGATGCTTTTTATGTTTCCGTTAGCATCTTCCACAGATAACAATGGTTACAATAGGAACTCCATAAGGTGGTAGTAGAGTAAAACACAATTCGAAATTCTGACCCTCATTACAGATCAGTAAGGCTGTAGTATCTCATAAAAGATGGAGAAGTGACCAGAATGCAGTATGGATTACTTTATTGATTCTAGATAATATAATAGTCTTTAATCTGTCATTTGTTGCTTTGAACCTTATCTCCTGCATGCTGCTGACTAGATTGTGTTTAGAGACAAAATGGAAGCCAAGGTCTGCCTTGGTCACGAGTTTGGTTAGGATTTATGACTTCAGAGATGTGGTGAGACCTGAACTATATTTTTAATTCCTTTATGTCATTTCTCCCTTTAGGTTCTCCGTTACTTTGACTATGTCTTCACAGGTGTCTTCACCTTTGAAATGGTTGTTAAGGTTAGTAATTGGGGAACTGGGCTTGAGCCTGTGATCTCATGACATTTTGGTAGTGTTTGGAACAGAGAACTTGAAGCTGCAGGGCAGAAGTAGAGCTGGGCTGAAGGTTTGTGAATCAGTATTTGGGGAGCATGAGAAACAAATGTCCCTTGGGGGAATCGCTCAAAAGAGCCTTTTCACACCTCCTTTCCCATTTAGTAGTCCAACAGGCACACATATCTTTCTTAGCTTGCCCAGGTCGAGTGAAAATTCCAGAAATAAGATATTCTCTTTCTTTCTTTCTTATAATGAATATACTGCTTAATATTTCAAAAATCTCTAAGCAGTTACGATTAACTACTCTGTCAAAATACAATATGGATTTGAATACTTCCAAACCATTCTTACCCTCAGAAAAAAACAACAACAGTTGTACATGGACACAGTTATGAACAAGTAAGGGTATGTGTGCCTCAAACCAGAGCTTTCAGAAACTAAACTCTGCCACTCTGCCTCCTGTACAGCCAGCACTCTAATTCTTCAGCAACCCTAGCAAATTAAGAGTTAAACTACATGCTATGATTATTGTGTGGTGTGCAGCTACATCTCTTTGTCTTAAATTAATTATAGCCCTAGGGGTGGATTGTTAATGTGATCGCACCATGCACAGAGAGGAAATCTATCCCTTTCCTCCATACCTACAACTCCCTCCCTGCAAAAAATGTCCCCACTACAGTTATAAAGCATAGTATAAAAGCATCGTAGCAGGGGAGGGGGGCAGTTTTCGGGAGAAGGTTGTGGCTAGGAAGGGAAAGGATAAACCTTCCCTTCCTGCATGCTGCAGTCACAATAACAATTGCCCCCATGACCAGAATTGTAAGAAAAACAAGAGACAGCCTAGAGCAGATCTCTGCTGGGGCTTGACTGAACACTTAAGACAGACGCACACAAGTTTAGATTCACTGGTGAGGAAATGTACAGACATGGTGACACTGACAGATATCTAGGGCCTAATTCATATACCTCGGGTTACAAACACCTCAGGTTACAAACACTTCGTGTTACAAACTCTGCTAACCCAGAAGTAGTACCTCGGGTTAAGAACTTTGCCCCAGGATGAGAACAGAAATCGCACGGCGGCAGCAGGAGGCCCCATTAGCTAAAGTGGTACCTCAGGTTAAGAATGGTTTCAGGTTAAGAACGGACCTCCTAAACTAATTAAGTTTGTAACCCGAATTACCACTGTATAATATGTTAGCCACTTGAAAGCAGAGCCAAACTGAAACCTTTTCACCCTGGAAGCCATTTGTGTGAAGTGTCCTCCTAGAAAGTTACAAAAATTTCAAATGTGCTAGCATATTTCCTTGAGGGCACTTAACTGCGCCTAAGAAAGCAAGGCATTATTCCCCAAATGTGGTTATTATAGTGAGGAATATTGTGTTTTCATGCTGCAGCTTTACAAGCTAAAGTGTGCCGTAGTTCACACTGCTGGCTTCTCTTGAGGCTACTGCGGATTGATTGTGTGACAGGCTTTTTTCACTTCACTTGGGAACTAAGATCTGCTCAGTTGAGTGCTAAGACAGAGCAAAATCTGGACTAAAAGCTGGTTTGTGCAAATAGGTAGCATGAGATACTATTAACTATTCCTAAAATGAGGTATTCCTAGAATCCACCCAGACCAGAGCACCTTCATTAATTAAATTTCCCCTCCCCTCTGTATTCTCATTTTTTATTTCTATATCTATTTGTTACACTCATCATTCTTAACTGCATTTTGTATGTACTTGTGTCAACCATTCTGTATGAAAAATGACAAAATAATTACAAAAAAGTATTTAATGTATCAGAACAATTAGTAAATTTATAAAGAATAAAAAATAAGTTTTTTTCTATCCTGACCAGGCATAATGGTTAAAATCCCTCTCTTTTAGAACTATCCTAGTATTATTACCTATACCTTCGTTTGTTTATTCGTTCGTTCATTCATTCCCTCTCTAACACTCACACACCTAATTCCCTCCCGCATTTTTACTCAACTCCTCACACTCTTTCAGCTGCCATTCACAACGGACACTGCTAGACCTGTCATTCATTCTGACTCTAGCTAGCATTCCATCACATCCCCCTGCTGTCAATTGTTCTCCCACTCACCTGTCTATTACAACTGTCTTTCATGTTTGCTGACATAATGGTTGCTCCATGCCCTTATCGTAACTCCCAGGTCTCTTACTGAGGGGAATATATTTCATTTGGTTGACAGCCCTAAGCATACTTTTCCCCCTTCTGGCTTCCCATTTCTGTATATTCCTTCTCAAGCCAGAGGATTTGCTTGTAGTTGTGACTGAGGACCACTAGATGACACCATAGCACCTTATAGGTTAACTTCCACCACAATTCATCCTCTTCCACTTGTCCCATGCCAATATAAAGCATGGGTCAGAGCGGTTTTCCACTCACCCCATGCTTTCTAGGCACAGGTCAGAGTGGTTTTGCCTTTGCCCTTCCACTTTCCCCTGGAAAACCCATGCTTTAGCGCTAAATCGAAACAAACAGCTATCCATGGAAAGCCTGATTTATGATTCAGTGCTAAATCACAAGTTTCCCTGGGAGAAAGCAGCAGGGCAATTGGAAGTGTGGATAAGCCCTAAGTCTCGCTGAAAATCAATGGGAATTATTTGAGTAAACATGGTTAGAATCATACAGGGGAAGGCTGTAGCTGAGAAAGGGCCATAGCTCATGCATTGCATGCTCCAAATCCAGTCCCTGGTGTTTCCAGACAGGACTGTGAGTTACTGAAACCTTGTTAGTCATTATCAATAACACTGAGCAAGATAGATCAATGGTCAGATCCAATATAAGGCAGATTCCTATGTTCCATTCGGCTGCAAGAGCTTTTCCAGGCATTAGTTGTTTTTCATTCAGCAGTTCTTTGTGAGCTGCTTAATGGGTTCAAGAAGGGAAAGGTCTCACTCTGCATTCACTTCTGAGGCTCCCAGGTGCATGCTTCCCACATGACTGCATATATTTTTTCTCTTTTAACATTACAGAAAATGTGTGGTTGGTACATAGTAAAAATGCTAGGCTATATGTCTTTTTACTGTAGCATTTGAAGTGGCTCTGAATTTAAAGCATGCTTTACAGAGTGGCATAGTGAAAGATTTGCCTACAAGCAGCAGTATGTGTGCTGCAGAATGTTTTCATACACTCTGGATTCTGTGATGTGGGGTTTGATAACTCCAGTATTGCATAGATCCCATCTCTGCCCAGTCAGGATTCCTGTGACAGCAGCACCATTAAACATGTGGGGAGAGATTATGTCATGGAGGAAATTGTGTGTACAACACATCCAGAAAAACAATCAGTGTTTCAGACTGTGTTGTGCCAGCACAGCTCTCAAGATTCATAAAAACCAGATTTAGTCTTTGAACTGGGCATGAAGTATCCTTTGTTTGCTATTTTCTGCATTGCCCATGAATACTAGAGCAGCACCTCTGGTCTGTTCTTAGCATCTTCATTTTCATGCAAGTCAGTTCCTTTTTTTTTTTTTTTTGCCTTGATCTCCTACTTTGTAAAATGAGCCCAGCAAGACTGACCTCCGTCATTAGAGTGGAATTATGGAAACAATAGTAATTGACACCAGGGGACTGGGGATCTCAAAATTATAGTAATCAAAGCCATGCATAGTGCCTCAAGAACCCTGTGTTTCTTTGCTTTGGTTAATTCTTCAGATGATTGACTTAGGACTGATCCTTCATCGAGGCGCTTATTTCCGGGACCTGTGGAACATCCTGGATTTCATTGTGGTCAGTGGAGCATTGGTGGCGTTTGCCTTCACGTAAGTTTCTTTAGGGAGCCATAGTGCTTTCTTTCTTTTACCTCTTTTTGCAGAAAGCACAGCTCATTCCCTTCTCCTGGAAAAGACTCTTGTTGAAGCTTGCTGCATGATTGGTCTGTTAACAGTTGTCAACACATAGGCAACTTGGCCCTCCTGCCCATTCCCTCATCACAATCCCTCTTCCAGTGCTGCCATAAGCCTTCCTAGAGCATGGACACTTCAAATCTGTGTGCTCTCCCCTTGGCTTGGGATGCTCCTTGCATGTGGAGTTTTCCCCAAGGGCCAACTATAGGAATGGCAGACTGCCCCTGTTTCTTTTCAGACTCCTTGTAAGTTTCAGGTTGTGGGAATCCGAGCCATAAATTCCGAAAAATGATCTCCTATGTTGCACTGAATGGATATATCAGGATGCAAAAAGGCCAAGAGGCTGGCATGGCTAAGATTTTTTTTCTCAGTGATAACAGAAGCATACATCATTTGTAGAGAGGCTCCACTATTTCCTGTTCAAGTTAAGAGACAGAGCTGATTAAATGTAAAACCAACCTACATTTACAATACCAAATTTAGGGTGTGTCAACATCAGTTCATAGTTCGTCATCAAAATATAGGGTGAGAAGCTCATGTGGTCTGCTCTTTCTGATTTGTCCCTTGTACATTTGCAATACAGATGCTGTGAGATGCATAGCACCAAAATGGGTTGGGTTTAAAAAGAAGAGTAAAATATGGTTCAGGCCCTGAGTTCTAAAGTGCCTTATGCTGTATTCACACACTTTAGAAAAGAAATGTGAACTCACACATTTTAGAAGACATCTGAAGGCAGCCCTGTTTAGGGAAGCTTTTAATGTTTAACAGACTATTGTATTTTAATATTTTGTTGGAAGCCACCCAGAGTGGCTGGGGAAACCCAGCCAGATGGACGGGGTATTAATAACAAATTATTGTTATTATTATTATTATTATTATTATTATTATTATTATTATTATCAAGTTTAATTTACTCTAAAACAAAGAAAATGAGGTTATGTTCTTAACAATATTTCTAATAATATCAGCAAAAACCTGAGTTGATAGTTTACTTTTGGCTCAAATTAGGGAGGGGATATATTTTGCTTTCCTTTTATTTTCAACTCCCCCCCCCCCCCCGCTACCAGTTTTGCAGGGTTGATATCAAATGATATACTTTTTATTTTAAAAAATATTTTTATTGATTTTCCAATATAATTCCAATAGCAGCCTCACTATAATAACAGCATTCTTCATATCGAACACATTCCTTTGTGGATAATGGAGGTTAGGGTGGATTTTGCTCTTCTCACCCCCTTCCCTCTCAGTTCCTTTCTCTCACACACACAGTTCCAATTTTGTTAAATTCCATTTATATTTCAATTTCTTCCATCCTCCCTTGTTCTGATATTTTTAAATAAAACTTGCATTCCAGGGAGGGTTGCGGTATCAACAATGAAGAGAAAAACTATAAATAAGCAAACCACCACGAATGCTATTTAGTCCGGAGAGGAAGAGGGAATCATTATATATTTTACTCCAAGCCTCAGCCTTTGTAGCAACTAAGGTTTACAGCCAGCTGTTATTGTAGGATTCCTGCCACTGTAGGTCACATCCAAGCAGCCAAGAGCTTTCCAGCTGATCTTCACATCCTTCAGTTTTCTTGGATGTATAGAGATGGTCCCAGTTCTCCAGAGATGGCGCTAACACTCCCTGCTCAGTTGAAAATTTTGTCAGGTAACCTGATGGTATCCCACACTCTTTAGAGATACTTAGATAAAAGTGGCTGCAGACATGATCTGGTGCTCTTGGGCAGTGGCAGGGAAACATCTGTTACAAATTCCAGCCTCCTGTCTCCTTCACCCACAGAACCTTATGCAAATTTTGAAACTTAATGCTTCTTACAGAGCCTTATGCATTAAATGGGTAATACACACCCTACATTTAGTTTGGACAAATACCACCGTCCTTGATCATTTCCCTTCCATCTTCAAATTATCAGAGTTTCCCTCATTTCTTTGAAAGAAAAAGAACCTGATTTTGCTCAAATTTATCCATTCACCATTTGCTACTTTCTTCTGCTTGTTACTTTGTTATGCATTTTTGTGGTATATATATATATTTGTAAATAATTTTTATTAATTTTCAATTAATAATATTCCAGTTGGTAACAAATCAAATCAAATCTTGCCACATCATACCATAATGTGAATTATACATCCAAAATAAAAAATAAAAAATTCAAGGGAGCTTCCCATATTCTGGATGTCTAGAGAAAGTCTCTTTCAGTTGTTCCTACGTTCGTCTCTCTTGTATTTCCCCCAGTTTCACCATTCCGATCTTAACATCTTCTTCCAATCACTGGTGTGATTCTATCGCGATTCATAAGTCTGTTCGAATGCGAAGCATTTCCCCTGTGTTGTTCTTCTTTAAATGATTTAAGCATAGTCATCCCAATTGACCCTTCCTTCATCCCAGTTTTATCTTTGTTTTCCAATGCTCTGAGCACTCTTCCAACTCTTCTTTAATTAGTAAGATTTATGGCACAGCGACCTTCCAGGTCTTTTAACCAGTTGTTGCTCGAAATACAAATTTTCCGTAGAAAAACAATGCCGCAGGCTGTATCTCACAGTTTCAGTAATTATTTGTTGATTGTTGTTCCTCTGGGATCCAAGCCAGCTCCCCCTGGGCCCTGGAGGGGAGCGAGCCACAAATCACAAATTCACCTTCACAAATTCATCCAAGTATAAAGATAGTCCATGCAGGCAAAATGCAGTTTTTGCGTGAGATATTCCCAGTCCATTGAATGTCTTTTGCTTCCCTAAGGGGAGTTCATTTATTTTCCTTCTGCATCACAACCACCACAGTCACTGCCATATTTCTCAACCTGAGCCTTCTTCTTATCAAATCTTTATTTTTGCCTTGGGGCTCTCCGCAGATGGCTACGCAGCCAAATATCAAATTGATTTAACACTTCCTCCCACATTTCTTTTGAGTAATTAATTCTTTCTTGGTGAGGTTCACCAAAGTAGCAAATGAGAAATAAAAGAGAAAGTCGCTCACCCCTCTTAAATCAAAGCGCAGTGATGAAAGTCCACACCTTGGCATCCAGTGATTGTTTTGTTTAGCAGGTCTTTTTTATCTCCTTTCCAGAACACGCCTGTCTTAGTCCGAATTTTAATGATTTTAGGAAACAGGGATCTCCCGCTCATGGCGATGACTTTGGAGAGTTGCCAACTCATGCAGTGCTTGCACCCAGCATCCCTGCCCCCGCATTCTGTAGCGAGCAGCAGTTATTGGACGAACTGCGGGTGACAGCCAGTCCCCCCCTACCCTTGGGGGGATCGGCAGGGCCAATTACCCCCATATTAACCCTGAAAACCTGAATGATTGGGGTCCAGTGTTCTGGGAAAGCAGCCAACGGCCATGACAGAAAACCGGAAGCTGGTTTGTGTTTTTATATTGTAAACCGCCCTGTGATCTTTGAATGAAGGGCAGTGTAGAAATAATAATAATAATAATAATAATAATAATAATAATAATAATAATAATAATAATAATGTATTTTGATGGAGAAGACAGACTGTTTCTGACCTTCCACAAGCCTGGGTACCTCATTACCTCACAGAGCTGCCTCAAGATTCTGTCGACAATTTCTTAGGATGCCAATAAAATTATAAGTGTGTTTGGGTGTAGGCTATAAAGCTATAATTGGACAAATCTAGCTTTTTTTCAAACTATGACAAAATATCCATTGAATACAATCTTGAGGGGTGAAAGAATTTTTTACAGGAATTCCACAGGAGCTTATTCTGGGATAATGAAGAACTTACTGGAATGAAAAAAGAGGGTGGGTTGATGCAGAGATATCTCATTCATCATACGAAAATAAAAGTAGGAATTTTCTGAATTCTCAGTTGCAACCTATACATCATGTCTGGAGTTCTGAACTGAGTCTCAAACTTTTATCAATAAATGAAGTTACAGTGATTTAGAATCAATAATTTTCTGTCCTATACTGGAAAAGAACTTTCCTGCTTAGCAGCCTCTGCAATTGGTCCATTTCATAAGGCAGAGAGGCCAGCCTGGTGCCGTCCAGATTTGTGGACCACTGTAACACCCACACCAGTTAAAGCACTGTTCACTTGAAGAGTCATGGCTCCCCCCCAAAAAAAAAACAACAACCCTGGGAACTGTCGTTTGTTAAGGAATTCTAACTCTTTGAGGGATGGCCTAACAACTCTAAGCACCCTTAACAAACCACAATTCCAAGGATTCTTTGGGGAAATCCATGATTGTTAAAGTGGTATAAGAGTGCTTTTAATGTGTGGTGTGAATGTAACCTACAGCACCCATCATCCCTGACCATTTGCTATGTTGGGACTGATGGGAATTTGAGTCATAAGCACCGAAATGTCACCAGGTTGGCTATCCCTATCATAGGGCTTGACTGAACTGGTCCCAGCTCCTGATTTCCTTTGCTCCCACATGGAACAAGAAAGTCAAAGGGAAGAAACAAGCAGAGACTCCTTAGTATTGGGGAACCTCACACCTGTGTCATGTGTCTGTGGTTCAGCTGAAAATTGGATGCGCACAGTGTGTAGTGCTGATTGATTCAGAGCACGCTGGACAGGATTTGAATGTCTTAATTTCTTCCAAGGGTAACTAGTTCTAAAGGTACAGATTTATATTCATTTTCCCTCCTAGAAATAATTTTTAGGAGCTTGGACCAAGGTGTAGTAGAAGAGGAAAGAACATTCTAATAGGTTGCAACTTCTGTTGTTTGTTCATGTTATAGCTCTATTAACACGCATGGCAATCTAAAGGCTTATCCACACTTCCTCTTGTCCTGCTGTTTTCTTCATGGGGAAACCGCTCTTTAGCAGATTTCCCCCAGATTGCCATTTGTTCTGTTTATTGCAAAAGAGCAGGTGTTCCCTTGGAAAGGAGTGGGTCAAGGGGAAACCACTCAGACTCATGCCTAGAAAGAGCAGGTCAAGCGGAAAACCACTCAGCCCTGTGCTTTCTAGGCAGAGCCGTAGCTACAGGGGAGCTAGCCAGGTTTTTGCACTGGGTAAAGGCTCCAGAAAGGGGCACTATTGAGGCTCCCAGGTGAAATAAAGCCTAGTTTCACCTTGTTTCTAGGCACAGGACAAGCAGAAGTGCAGATGAGCCCTAAACTGCAATCCAGTCCACTTGGCTGGAAGGGAGGTTGGATGAGGCAGAGGTGAGCCTCTGTCCAACCCTGCCAGCAGAGATGTTTCACCACTGTACCTCAATGTGCCTGCATAAATGGCAGTCAGGCAGAAGCTACCACCAGCAATATCACCACTGGATGTAGTCAGGGTAAACCCCATAACAGGGAAAGGTCACATCACATGTTGCCAATGGGCCCAATCTGGGCCTCTTCACTATGCCAGCTTGGGAGTTGGCATAGCAATAGGGCATTTTTTTGTTTCTCACTCCCTTTCTGCCCTGGCTGGAGTGAGTGGTGGGGCTGTGTGGATGTGGTGGTGGCCATGTCATTTGGTTAAGCCCTGCCACTGCAACCCATGAAGAAAAAACAATCCTTCAGCCCCAGTGAGCTTACCATTTAAATTGTGGTTAGAAAAACGGGAAGTTGGGGGGTGAAGTGGAGGCAAGTGTAACAAGGTTTTCTGAGTATGCGAGCAGGTGAAGTTCCATATGCATTTGCAGTGGGAGGAATGCAACATAGTACTAAGGAAATTGCTTCATCAGGGCAAGCATTGCTGCCTGATGGAACGTCCTCTCTCCTCCCCTCATGTGCTGTCCTGAGGGTTCTCTCAGTACCCACCCTCCAAGCCAATTTGGGGGTTATGTGGAAGGAGAAGAGGAGGAAAGCCCAGTAGCAGTTGGGGTTGTCCTTGTGCAGGCTTCTGCTAGTGAACAGTTAGTTGCCTAGTGTCTTTATCCCAAAATTCATCAAAGCCAGAAATCTTGAAGTTCATGGGCAGTTTTTATGAGGTGCTCTGCACTCCATCATTCAGCATCAGGCTCTTGTGATGCATGAGAAAAAAAATATTAATGCAACCTTATCTTATATTTTCTATCTACAAACCACAAGGATGGTAGGAGATTCCTCAGCAACCCAAAGGTTACCAGATTAGTGCAGTCAGCCTTTCTCCTGGAATAGCCACCTTATTTTCTCCCTACCTGCATGCCTTGCACCCATTTTCCAGCTCTTCCGTGCATCCGCAACTTTCTTCTATAGTTTTTGGCTCTCTGCATGAACCTAGGAACGTGCTGTGGCCTCCTCAAAAGTGCTTGCACTCATGCACTGTGGTCTCAGGGTTGCTGTCTGCAGTCATGCCCGGGTGAGATTTAATCTAGAGGTGTTTCAGCCTCTTTTCCCAGATCACACACCTTTAACAGCATGTTATTCTTACATTTTTTTTCCGTCCTGAGGCGATGGGCAAAGCAGCCTGAATACAGAGTGAACATTTGAAACCTTCAGTTCTCACCTGAGGCCGCAATGCTTCGCTTACGAACCCCTCCATATGTCCTTTTTATTCATGATTATTTGTTGTTATGATGGTACTGCGAGTTCCTCTGTAGCCGTCTCAGGTGAAGGTAGTCTTACAGTTCTAGCATATCTCTTAAGTAGCCAGACATAGAACAAGCTTGAGGAAGAACTGAGGCTGAAATCCTGGAATGGTGACTAAAGTTTCTAGTCAGGTGTCACATATGCAGCACGTGGCACTGAGCCAGTGCCATCACATGGAAAGGCAAGCTCCAGTAGTGTTGTGAACTTGTGACTAAGGCAAGCCTATGTCCCTGTAAGGCAAGCCTGTGTACCTGGGTTGTGTAGCAGGGTGAAAGTGTAATTGTCTCTAAGGCCTGCCGTAGTTCACTCTTCCAGATATCCCATTTTTTAAAATATCTTAACACAATGGAACTTGATCCTGTACCTGCAGGACTGAAGAATGGGAGCTGTGAATTCACCTTGCAATAGATTAGCATTTATTCTACTGATCCAACATGCACATGCTTATCTACTCAGCCTTGGAGATCTGACTAGGACAGTGCTTCTGCTTCAAAAACAATAAGGGCAGCAAGAGCTATGGAAGAGTATATGGGGTGCATTAGTAGAGATGATGGGTATCTGACAGATTTATCAGAGATTTGGGGCTCCTGGAGACTATGGGTCTCATTTTCTTTTATAATCTGACAATTGCCACCATAGAAGAGTGGTGGAATAGGATTAATGTCTGACATAGCTGGCATTTAAAAAGTCAGTGCAAACAACTTTGCAGCGACATTGTTGGTGGTTGTGTTTCCCAGTCATTTATTACTCTGATGGAACTTGCCACCCTCTACTGCACTTTTCCTTTCCTCTCTTTCTTATGCATTCTATATCACTGGTGATCTGGTTTGTTCTTCTCTCATCTCTCATCAGTTTCATTAAAATTTTCATCAGCATATAGAAAATGTTTTTGAGCCAATCATGCCAGCTTCAATTAAATGTACAAGGGTCTGGATTGTTTTTCAGCTGTGTTGCTGTCATCTGACTGTATAAACTGCTCTGTAGTCCACTACGTTATGTTTATTCATACTATTGCATCAGTAGCAGCCACACCAGTGTGTTAAGCAACTAGATTCTGGATTGTAAACTCATTTCATAGCCACTGTTCTAGACTGGAACTTTGGATCACCGGAGGAGTGTCGAGATAATTGCTATTACCCCACCTAGGTCCAAAAAAAATTGTGCTGATGAGAGCTTGGCCTCCCCCACCACTATTGCTATCTGTATTTGGACAAAAGAATGATCACCTTGATAGGGAAAGTTAGTAGAGCTTCATGAAACAATAGTTTTTATTTGTACTAGCTTAGAAGTAAGGACTGAACTGAGAATTGTTAAACAGTGTCCCAGACCTAAACAGCCTAATTAGCTTCCCATGTCATGTGGTGAGGCATGCAACCTGATCCCACATATGTTTATTTGGAACCAAGTCGTACTTAAAATCCTAACCATGCCTACTACAAAATATGTCCTATTGAATTTAGTGCTGCTTACTCTCAGTTAGGTGGGGTTAGGATTGCAGCCTTTGTCCCTACTAAGCGTGCTTAGGTATAAAGACTTGATATTTCAATCAAACTCCTCTTCATTTTCATTCCTTAGTCAGGATTTGTGTAACCATTGGAATTTGACGCCTTGATTTTTATGTCAGTGGAAATTAGTATATAAATCCAAGTAAGCACATCAAGAAATGGATGCTGAATGAAAGACCAAAAAGCTTTAAAGAATAAGGATATGTAAATTTAGGGTAAAGATTAAGCCTTGAATAAAAAACAAGTACAATCTGAATGTGAGTAAGCTCCACATAAGAGATGAATAAGATTTTTTGAAGCGCCTTTGGCTGCTGCCCTTTGCCCTCAGGTGGTTTTTTGTGTTTGTTGTTTGTTTTTGGATGAGCAAGGGCAGACAGGTTTGTTTTCTTTGTAAGAAATGCTTTCTCCAGTGATGCTGGAAACTTCCCAGGTTTCCAGCTGAGCTGGCATGAAGGATTTTCTCAACACCAAGGCTTTGATCTTGTTTAGCCTAAGATCTGTAGCTAAACAGTTGTAGCACATTACTACCCTGTGTTTCAAGGCAGCCGCCAAAGAAGGGTCAGGAAAAACCTATTTGGTTCAGAAACCTCCCTGAACAGAGCCAGCATGTGGTATTGGGTTCGTTTGGGGTTTATGTTGTGTGTTCTCTTTCTTAATGTTACTCACTTTCCTTGTCTCTTCCCTTTCACTGCCACTTCACAACAGGAGCAGCACACGGTAAAGTCTTTCTGTCTGTCTCTTTCTCTTTCTTTCTTTCTTTCTTTCTTTCTTTCTTTCTTTCTTTCTTTCTCACTCACTCTCTGGTACACATTCTATTTATCTATGTGATCTTGGTTATGCATCACTTTGGCTAATGTGGTTGGAAGGGAAGACATTTTAGAGCAGTGTTTCCCAACCTTTTTTGGGCAAAGGCACACTTGTTTGATGAAAAAAATCTCAAGGCACACCACCATTACAGCCCCGTGACGTCAGCGCGCAGCGTCACGCCGGGAGGGACGCACGAAAGTGTAAGTTTCAATTTTTTTCCCTGCCCCTTGCCTTCCTTCTGTGCCAACCGCCAAAAAGCCAAGAATCGCGGGACCGCCGGCGGAGGGGGGGAGGGCGAGCGGAGGCAGCGGCGAGCCCCGTTCCTCCCCATCCGCCCCATTCCGTGCAAGGAGCGCGAACAGGTGTGAGAAGGGGGTCAAACCTGCGGGTCGGCGCCGGGGAACCTCCAAGCTTTGGGGGTGGGGGGGGAGGAGACAGCAAAGCGAGGCAGGAAGGAGAGCGCGGCTTGGCTGGGTGAGCTTTGGCAGGGGCAGGGAATGAGAGCCGCAAGGCGGGCGCTGCGGACGGAGGCGCTGCCCGCCGAGCTCGCAGGCAGCCAGGCAGGCAGACGGCGAGAGCCCCGCGCTGGGCGGCCTCTCCTCGCCGCCGCCGCCGCCCCGCCTCTCGCTGCCCGACTCGCCCGCCTCCCTCCGGGGACGGCGCCCCAATCGAAAATTTGACTTTTTAAAAAAAAAATCTTTCGAAATTTTTAATTTTTCCCACGGCACACCAGGCAACATCTCGCAGCACACTAGTGTGCCACGGAACAGTGGTTGAAAAACACTGTTTTAGAGCTCCTTTCGTCTCTCCAAACATCAGTCATTCAGTTGGTACTGTTGTAGGTTGCATCACTGAGTTGGGATCATTGTATTTTACTGTCAGGATTTCACTCTCTGGGACTCTGCAATGGCCATGATGTGCACTGAACAGAACATTCTACTGCAACCTGCTTGAAATGTATTGAAATCCTACTTGTGCCAGGAACTCATGATATGCTAATGTTGTCAAGGATGAAGGACAAGGATGGTGATTAGAAATAACATCAGCTTTAAAAAGAAAGCCCCCACGTGCTAGAGACTTTGGGAACATCCAACTGCACTGAGCAGTCATAGGACAGGGTGCTACTTCCTAGAGGCCTGTTGTCATCTACACACAACAGCAACAAAAACTGCCCTGGGGCATATGCTTGGGAGTTGTTGGGTTTTTTTTTTTAAAAAAATCTAGCCTCCCTTGTACTTTTGTTCTGTCAAGGAGGGAGTTGGAGAGCATAGTTTGCTTGGCTGTAAAGCCTGGGGCTCACTGTTGTTCGAAGGAAAGTCTTCTGGTGAATAGAGATATAACGTAAATAAGCAGGGCATTCTCACAACTATGGAAATATGTTATGCCCAAACAGACAATCCTTCTGTCTCTTTGTTCTGCAGGCTAGCTGTTTTCAGTAATGTTAAACATTTATGCTGGAAAATGACAGTGTTTGGGAATGTCATGGCCAGAGAGTGCTAATAGGATCAAGCTGGAATATGTCACTACTAGGCATCCGTTTTGCATTTTCTGGCATCTAAAACTGTCATTTTATTAAAAGTGTCATGAGAGATTATCTAGCTGTCAGAACTCTTTCCCTTTGTGTCTGACTTTTGGAAGGATTATAATCGGGAGTTCTTCTCCAAGTGGCTTTGTTGGCTCTCCATTGAATATATGTTCACTCAAAAGTTTGAAAACCATCTCTCCAGCAGTGCATTTCTGAGAAAAGGTTTTGCCACTCTCTTTATAGTATGAGGCTATTCACATGTGTTGAACCAGAAGTGTAAAAGAAAGAGTGCTCCTCGCAGAAGTATATGTTAGATAGCAGGGCCTGTGAAGCAGCTGTAGTTATAATAGCTCTCCTGTAATACAGTCATGTTGCTTAAATGTTTCCTTAAATTATAACTATAATTTATTATATATATGCCTCAAATAAACCCGCTATTAGAAAAGCTGTGTTGTAGTGGACTTGCAGTGCTTTATTGTAGGCATATACAAGTTTCTCTTAACCACCCCAGCTGGTAAAAATACAACAACATTAATAAATCAAATAGCTAACAATTTGCTGCATATTCATGATTTCCAAAATCAGCTACCCTGCTCTGCCTAACAGTGGGGCTGGCTTTCAGTGGCTTCTTGTAGAAGATGAGAAGAGATTATATATTTCTCCAAACTAGGAATCGATTCCAGGAATATGTCCTTGTCGTCTTCTTTTTCACTTTTTCACCCAACAAGAAAAATTGACAAGGTGGAGCTAAATGGGACTGAAGAACTTTAGCATATTGCTACTCTCACCTTTGCATGTGTGTTGTGCACTGAAGGCAGAGATGGAATTCTATCTTACTGCTGGAGAGAAGGTTCTAGGTTATCTGGATGCAAACAGAATGTGAGCCAGTGGATAGGTTAAGGAAAAGCATATTGAACAGTCATCCAACGACGGGACTACTTCAGAAGAAACTTTTAATTCTCCCCATACCAAAAATTCTCTGGGATTGGAAAACTAATGTGTAATGGAGAAGGATAGGCTAGAACAATTCTCATAGATGTGCAAGCATTCTCACTGGGGTGCTGGCTTTCAACATACAAGAATTTTTGTCATGAAATATGCCATGCCACCCATCTGCATTCTGAAGTACAGTAGTACAGTCCCAGGAAGGCTTTACTACATGATATAATAACAGCTACAACTACTACTACTACAACAACAACCAAAGCACCCAGTATGTTTGAATATGTGTTTTTTTATGCCTCAGGGCTATAAAGATTCTGTTGGTGTACTTTGTATTCTTTCAATTTGTAGCAGGTCTGTAAGGGGCTTCCCACATTTCTGTGTTCTGTTGGTTCTGTATAAGTTATCTGCATAAAGCTAGTATATGTTTCTAACAGCATCAACATATTCTGCTTCGCTTCGGCATGGGTTCCTGAAGCAGCACAGTGAGAGCATTAATTCAGGCTGCAACTTCTTCCTTTGTTATTTTCCCCATTCTTAGGAGAATCCTGTTTTTAAATGCTTCATTTGATATGATGTACACACAGTGTGGGTGGCGCTGTGGGTTAAACCACAGAGACTAGGACTTGCCGATCAGAAGGTCAGCAGTTCGAATAACCGCGACGGGGTGAGCTCTCGTTGCTCGGTCCCTGCTCCTGCCCACCTAGCAGTTCGAAAGCATGTCAAAGTGCAAGTAGATAAGTGCAAGTAGACCTTCTCTGGCAGGAAGGTAAACGGTGTTTCCGTGCGCTGCTCTGGTTCACCAGAAGCGGCTTAGTCATGCTGGCCACATGATCTGGAATCTGTACGCTGGCTCCCTCGGCCAATAAAGCGAGATGAGCGCCACAACCCCAGAGTCGGTCACGACTGGACCTAATGGTCAGGGGTCCCTTTACCTTTTACCTTTACCTTACGCACAAATGCATAGCCAGTTATGATCTGAGAAATGTAAACCTTAGTAAGGCTGTAATGATTCTTGGCATTGTATGTGTGTGCACTTTACAAAACTGGGAGAAGACAACTTTAGTAGCACAGGAGATGAGGGGAAACTAATATAGGGTAGCATAAAAACAGGCAGGATAACTTGACTGGCAAGGTTTGAACTTTAAAGGAAATTGAAACTGAGTTGAGAACTGCTGTTGAATACTTTAGTGCTGTGTATCAGCTGGTATCAATGAGTGCCATTGCCTTGTAACACTCCAATACACCTCACAGCACCTTCTATGCTTTCTCAGTGAATCTGGTAACAACAGTTAAAGAATACATCCAGCAATACTTGAACCCCCTTTGAAAATGTTACTTCTAGACCAGGCTATTTTCTTTTTTGAGGAGCACATGCCTTGGGACGGAGCATTCCAACTTCTTAGCACCTTGAGGAATTCTTCACAAGGGATCTAAATCCTATGGTGCTGGTGAACAGAAAGGGTATGAGCTGAAAGGGTACCAATACAGATGAAGTGATGGGTGGAATCAAAAGCATATAAAAAAGGGTAAAGCAGCTTAAGGAATGGCAAGAATGGAGTGGTAACTGGAAAAGGTAGATGCGACTGTTACAACAGAACCTTAAAAGTAGTATGGATGACAAAAAGGTTAGCAGATAGCATGAGTATATATCTCCCTTTGGCAGTCCTCTGTCTAGAACATTGTAAAGATTCAAGCCTCATTGTTTTTCCTTGTTCTTCTGTCCTCACCCAACATCTCTCTACAGAGGCAGCAAAGGGAAAGACATCAACACCATCAAATCCTTGCGTGTCCTGCGTGTCCTCAGACCCCTCAAAACTATCAAGCGATTGCCAAAGCTCAAGGTGTGTTGGGGGTAGCAGCAAAAAAAGATGGAGATGTACATTGATGGAACTATATAATCATTGTTGTTTTGGGGGGATGTAAATCAACAGTTTAAGAAAGAAAATGTGGGTGTGGTTAGAGTGAGAAGAAGGTTGGACCAGCCTTCAGACGCTTTCATGTATGAGATCTAGTGAAACAAAGGGAGGGGTTTCTGTATTTTCTCTCCATAGGCATCTCTCAGTGTCATTTGAATTGGATCATAGTTAGGGATGGAGGAAGAATCCACCCTACCCTTACACAATCCAGACAGATCATGCATGACCTGGATCATCTTCAGAATCCACAGTCCAGTGAATTCCATTATGAGGGGATCTGCAGGCTCTGTGCTGCCTCCAACCCTTCTCTGAACTTCCCTCCCTTTAAAATGCATGTAAACATTGGGGCAGCCGTTTCCCCTCATACAGTTCTTTCTGGGAGTGACAGAATGATATCAAGTACTGTTGCTCTCAGGGAGTCTTGCTCTATGCATATTGAAAGCAAGGAGCCCCCCCCCCCCATGCTAGCTGCTTAGGCTCCGGGTGGTTGCATACACTATTCCTGAAGCTATAAATAGAAAAATGGGTGGGGTGGGGGGGACTGGAGAGAGTATGCAACCATCAGACTGCCTTATAAGTACTTTAACATGTGTGCTTCTAGGTGCATTTTAAATAATTTTCCATTTAAAATCTGCCTGAAAAGGGGATGGGATGAATTTAGTCCCATCACCTGTGAGAACTGGGATGGACCAGACTTTAATGGGTCCATCTATACCTAAGCATAGTTGTGCCTGTTTTCCAACCATAATTCTGCAAAATGAGGATAACATTTCATGCATCTGATTAAGTGGACTCTAATCCATGAAGATTTATGTAATAAAAAAGAGAGCTAGACTCCCTCTTGCTACAATAGACTAACACAGCTTTATCTATAAGTAGCAAAAAAGATGGAATCCTCTTTGTGGGGGCAAGTTATTGCTCTGTTCTGGAGGAACTTGAAATTATTTTTGGATGGGCTGAGGATTTTCAAGAAATAGGTACTTCTGTGGTTATGCAGACAGCTTGGGACTTGGCTTCCTCAGAAGTTGCCTGCTCCCACAGTGATTTCTCAGCCCTTGAGAGGCTCTGCTTTCATATAGGCAGCTGCAAGAGAGAGAGGTGGTGGAAGCAAGATAGTGGAGTATCCTCTGTGGGAATCCACTGGATTTCTATCTGTTTTTAAAGGGCTTTTGAATATTTCTACTTACTTATTTTAATAAATGTTTCACATCAGATTGAATTGCTGTGTTCTGCAATTTTATGGTCTGCAGCTCTTAAACTAGCTTTTATTAATTTGTTTAGTGCTGATATTTTAGTGCTGCGTACAATTGTTAATTTAGCTTGATTTTATATTTGGTGTTGTATGTCCATTTTTTTGCAAGCTGATTTGGAGTTTTCTTTAAGCCACTTCGGTTGGCTGGATATACATTCTAATAAGTTATCTAGCAAACCCTTACCTGAACCCTGTGTTCTTTCTAGGCCGTCTTTGACTGTGTGGTGAACTCACTCAAAAATGTCCTCAATATTCTCATTGTGTATATGCTCTTCATGTTCATCTTTGCTGTGGTGGCTGTCCAGCTCTTTAAAGGCAAGTTCTTCTACTGCACTGATGAGTCCAAGGAGTTTGCAAAAGATTGCAGGTATGTATGTTGCTTCCATCCATTTTGCCACCCTTCTGCTTCCTGGGCCTGGCACCATTCCCATTCTAACATTTTCTAAGAACTTTTATGTCTCTTCTCTAGAGTTATAGACTCAAAACCCAAATTAGATTGGAGCTTGCAGGTTGCATTTCTCATGTTGCGTTCCCTGCTACATCAGTGCAGGCAAATGAATTCTAATGCTGTAGTTCCTGGTTTATATTTTGCTGTGTACTTGTTAGTATTGTTTGTTATGCTGATTTTGTATCTCACCATTAAGTAAATATAATCAAGAATAATAATACAAATAACCCAGATCCATAGTGTAATCACAGCATAGCTCAGTTATTATCTTACTAATAACACAGCCAAATCTTAAACTGGTGTACATCAGTGTCAGTCAAGTTAATGAAGTAACTGTGGTTTATACAGATCAGACCTATTAAGAGCTATTGTGTTGGAGCTAAGTGAATCAGCTCAACTTAAGCACCCTGAAATGAGGCTGTTATACCAGCTAAAGTGTGATCATTAACTATCTGGATTAACTTTTGTGTGATAACATGAATAAAAGGTTCAGACACTCCTTATATTCACACAGAGACTGAAGCTCCAATCACTGGCAAAGCAACCATTTGCACCATAACATATCCTTGCCAAATTGCCCACTTCATTGTTGTAGCATGTCCCTGACTGTTTCTCTTGATCTCCATCAGGGGAGAGTACTTAGTCTATGAGAAGGATGACGTGAAGGCTGAGAAACGAGAATGGAAGAAATATGAGTTCCATTATGACAACGTGTTGTGGGCGCTTCTTACTCTTTTCACTGTATCTACAGGAGAAGGCTGGCCAGAGTAAGTGATTCAGGAAAATGAGTGTTGGTTACTATGCTAGGCTGCTGGGTATCTGTTTGGCCGATGCTGGAAACTAGAATGGTCCCTAGACATAACTAGTCTAGCCTTTTTGGATTAGCTTCATCACTAAGACACTTTTGTCACATAGAAGTCCAGGTTTATCAGCCATAGTTTGCCCTTGCCATATAAAAACACCATCCTGGGAAGAAGGATTTGTATGAAATGTTTCTTTATTTCTGCTGATGAAAAGCCACTGAAAGCACAGGAATGTAAAATGAGGCAAAATGTAATTAAGATTGGGGCTTGTGATTCATGAACTTTACCTTCTGGGAACCCAAGGTCCATTGTGGGCATGCACATAGCTATTTGTTTACCTGTGCATATGTCCCATTTTTATTTTAAAAAATGTTTTGTCTGTGGAATAGTGCAAGAGCGGTTGTACACAAAACAGCTGTTTTAGAAAATTAAACTAAAGTGGACATGCCTCCAGCAACAACTGGTAAAATTAGGCATGCTCCCTTTCCTTTGGACTGTTGAAATAAAATAGCTAGATTGTGGTCAGACAACAAGCAAATGGGAAGAGGGGATGTGGAAATAAATAGCACTGTGAAAAATAGCTTTACCCATGTTAAAACAACAACAAACCAGCCACACAATGCACTTCAGTGGGTTACATGCTATTTTATGCCAGATTTCCCACCTCCATTACTACATTATCAATAGATTGGGAAATGCAAATTAAATGGGAGGGGCTGCCATTGGGATGATGATGTGTAGATAAGATGAAAAACTTAAAAACATAGGTTGCATCAAATTCACTGTAAAATGCCCTGTACATAACCCCTTTGCCAGAGAAACAATTTCTCTTGTGACCTATAACTGTGATCAGCTTAACGTAGACCTCCAGTGCCCACACCCCACATTAATATAGCAGTGCCATTGGTACGAGATTTAGAGGCAGATGTCCAGGGCTCAATTCAGAAGAATGAGTAGAAGGGCCCCCAGATATTTTAAACCACATTTTAAAATCAGAGAAATAATACACGTTACCATCTAAAAGCCTTGCCCCTCCATAAGATAACGTCTAGAGTTTAAAATCACCTATATCCAGCATTGTGCAAATAGCAGGGGTTGCTTCTAGTGCCCTAGAAGAATTGTTACAAAGAACAAAATGTGGGCAAATGTATTAGTTACATCAAAGACAGGTCTTTCTTTAAAATGGAAAGATTCAGCAATCCCCAAGATTAAAAACTGGCTATTAACAAACTGGGGAACTTACTGCATATAACACTAATGTCTCACAACAAACGTAACTGATCTGTAGAATACAGAACCTGAAAAAAGAGACAATGAATGTACTTTTGTAAACTAAGAAAATATTTAATAAAAATTGTTTTTTAAAAACAATCTGGGGAACTGCTGTGATGGATGGTAGGGGTAATACAGTATGTTAAGATGAGAGAGCCCAAAGCATACATATACCAGCTATTTTCAAACAAAATGGAGTTCATGAATTTCTGAGGGATACATGCACAGACAAATGGTTTTGAAATTGCAGAAGAATGTTTGGAATGTAATGTTTTATGTTTCAGACTAATCTCTGATTCTGGAAAGTCTAACGTTTTGTTTTGTTGACTTACAGATTTGTAAATATAATTTTTGTTAATTAAAAAAACAGAATTGTTAGAAGGTGTCTCCATTTCAAAAGTACCAGTGCTTGCATTGACAACCACATGGGAAAGAGAACCAGAACAAATGACTGCATCTTCCTCTTCCTCTATGCACCCAAGAGGAAGAGGTAAGTGCTGCCTTCCCATCCATCTCTTTCCCATTTGCTATGAATTTTGCCAGCTGCCATCTGAGACCTTGAGCTTAGTAAGATTCATCTCACTGTATGATGAGAATCTCAAAAGCTACAAAAGACTTTACAGACACTTTGGTGTGATTACAGCTGATTTGGGATTTTAAATAAGTCCATGTCAGAAAAACCTTCATGGAGCAGACTATCTCAAATCTTCTTAAATTTTGAGTATTGGGAACCTATCTCAGAAATCATAGGGCTTTACTACTATTTTAGATGGATCAGCGAGCCTGATGGATCATTCACAGGGCTCTTCAATTCTTCCCACCACATCTCATTCGCTTTCCCCATCTCTCCTTGTTTTTTCTGCAGTGTCCTCAAGCACTCAGTGGATGCTACATATGAGAATCAAGGTCCCAGTCCTGGTTATCGCATGGAGATGTCCATCTTCTATGTGGTCTATTTTGTGGTCTTCCCTTTTTTTTTTGTCAACATTTTTGTGGCCTTAATCATTATCACCTTCCAGGAGCAAGGGGACAAGATGATGGAAGAGTACAGCCTGGAGAAGAATGAGGTAGGACTAGGCAAAGTGCTTTGGCAAAAAAAAAAAAAAAAGGACTGGTACTGGTAAACCCAGCCAGCTTCCTGAAGTTTCTATTCCATTCCTTTATGATAGTTTCAAAACTTTGATTTGTTAAAAGGGGGTGGGGGTGGGGGCAGTGGATAACTGAATCTGTGTTTAGTAGCAGTGAAACTTAAATGACAAAAAGTCAACAGATTTCAAAAACAGATTGGTTATAGAATACTCAAGAAGCTCATTCCCATTTTGAACTGCATCCATCTCCTCCTCTTGAGAAATTCTAAGAAGTTAACAATAACATCAAAATCCTTTTAAAAATACCCAACACAGAGATTTAAAAGCAACGCCACCACACACATACAAAAGTACACATAAGGGACAATGCACCATGTACTAGAAGTCTTTAGAGTTTTATTGATGTATCCTCTACTTCTGCCATCTATAAGGTTGGAGGAAACTGGAATTTGTGATAGTTTAAGGTTCATTTGATATCATTTGGTTTTTTCCTCCACTCCTTGCAACATGAACAAGATTCTGCTCCTAGTTTTGTGGTGCACAATCCTTTTTCTGTTTCCTTCTTCTACAAATAGTAATAGCCCACCTCAAGCAGCTGTCCTGGGGGGAATATTGATGTCCTCTGAAAGTAGGAGCGCCTATCTTCAGCCTGATTCAGTCACAATTTTCCATGACTAAGCATAATATTCCACATACCCCACCCCAAAAAAACCCAGAAACCTATGACGGATGCTCCACCATGCAACGGTAGAGCCCCAATGAAGTTGGGAGGGATTCTTTTATTTTTAAAGTAAGGCATGATCATTATTCCTCTGAGGATCCTGTAGAAAGCAGACTTCACTGAACTGGTTGGGTGAACTGAATAGTATTTAGCTCATTGAGGTTAGGATTTCCAAGTCATGCTGCTGGGATGGGACTAAAGCAGCCTTCACCAGCCGGGCCCACTCTAGATGTTTTGGATTGCAACTCCCATCAGCCCCAGCCAGCATGGGAAGGACCAAGTTGGTGACAGCCAGACGGAAGACTTCATAGGTGATAATTAGTTGTGCTTCATTTATTTTAGTGAAATAACCTTAGGGCCATTTACCACATTGCTTTTTGAAGGCATGAGTACATAGACTCATGTCTTAGATCAACTTCATGTAGGAAAGCAGACATTCATCTGCTTCCTAGGTGAGACTTGGGTTTAGAAGCACTTATTGGGTATTTGCATCTTCCTTGACATATAGATGTTTCAACCTTGCAACATTATGTTTTCTGGCATCTTAAGATACCGATGAGCACAACCTTGCTTTCAAAATTAATGTCATATACAGCAGGCATTTTGCTACTGGTGCTAAAGTAAGGCCACATTAAATGTCTTGAGTCAGTACAAGGAAGGACTAGAGGGAAGAGCAAACATTTTGGTCAAAGCAGACTCTAAAGTGATCCAGTCAGAAGGAAAGAATATAGCACCATAGGAATCTGCCTTATGCCAAGGCAGACTATTGATCCTTGTAGCTCAGTACTATTCATGCTGATTTGCAGCTGCATTCCAGGGTTTCAGGCAAGAATCTTTCCTAGCCCTGCCTGGAGAAACCAAGGATTGGGCCTGGGACCTTTTGCATGCAAAGCATGTGCTCTGTCCCTGATCTACGTACATTTCCTATGAATCCAAGCTTGTTTTTTCTCCTTGGCATCTTCTCTTGAAAAAGATTCTTCACCTTCTTCACTGCTACTCTTCTATTCTCTCTTCACAGCGAGCCTGCATTGACTTTGCCATCAGCGCCAAGCCACTCACCCGGCACATGCCTCAGAACAAGCAGAGCTTTCAGTACCGTATGTGGCAGTTTGTGGTTTCACCACCCTTTGAGTACACCGTTATGGCCATGATTGCCCTAAACACCATTGTCTTAATGATGAAAGTAAGTAGGCGGAGTCATGGGGTGTGCTTCATGTGGGGTTTGCCCTGACTAACATGGGGGTATGATGCATACTGTATAGCTAGCTGAGCTACAGAGGTCTGAGTACCATCGTAGTGGACATTGTCCAAACCCATTGTTATTCAGAGTCATTTGTGCTCCTATTGAGCTGATCTCATTGGTCTGTTATTACCCCTGTTGAATAGCTGTGACACTGAAGTAGCAACTAATCTGGATTTTTATAGTATTAACTGGGGAGGGTCTCACTTTTACCCTGGCCTAGTGCCGCATTGTTTCACCTCCCCCAGTTTCCCTATCCTAACCCTACATCCATCTTCATGACTGTGCTTTCTCTCTTTCTATATCTCTCTCTATCCCACCCCCTCAATAGTTCTACAATGCCACACCTGTATATGATTATCTACTAAGGATGTTCAACATTGTCTTCACTTCCCTGTTCTCACTGGAGTGCATTCTGAAAATCATCGCCTTTGGATTGTTGGTAAGTGTCACTCTTGCTAAACTTCATGAGAAATAATCATGAAGGCCTCCACTACAGAGTGGGAGGAATATGACCCCCTTCTTCATGAAACAGGAAGGCGTATATTGCACTTTGGTTAGTTGTTGTTTTTAAAGAAAATTTTAATTTATTTGATAGTAATATTATTTATACCCTGCCCATCTGTCCCTCTACATGACTTAACAGAGCTCACAGGGCCCTCAGAGATCACACTGCTTATGGAAGCATGGGAAGTAACAACATCTCACTCTTCCAGAAACAAACAATACTTCTGCTGGAGGCCATGGATATAAACTGACTCATTTACAAAGGAGTCTGAAAAAAACCATCAAATTTAGACTTTAGCTTCTCTTGCAACAGGGCTGCTCATGCTAGGACTCTTGGCTTCCTGTACAGGAAGCTATTTATTCTTCACATTCAACTCTAGTTAAACTCTGACTTTTGCTACGCCCATGATTTAGAGAAGAGTATTTTTGGGCAGTGTCCAGGCTTGAATGTTGTAGTCAGAGAAAGAAAGAGGGGGCCTCCTAGGAGAGTGAGAAAGCAATAAATCTATACAAAGGTCAGTTAGTTGTTAGCTTCTTCTGCAACATGAATGTTCCATTCCAAGGGGTCCAACTAAACATCTCACCTCTCATTTGAAAACTTTAATGTTCAGCAGCCAAACTTGAGAGCAGAAACTAAGTTGGTCTCTAAGTGCTCTTAAAAGGGAAACAGAAACACCATAGGTTCATGTGAATAAGTTTTATTGTTACAAGCAATATTGTGACAATAGCAGCCTTAGGAAATCTGATCACTGAAGGCTTTCTTCTAACATAGAAGCCAGCACCTGACAACACTTGGGCCAAATACAATCCGCTAAGCCATGCAATCTCTCTGCCTGCACCCCTGGTTCCTAAACTCAGAGGAAACACAAGAGTTTAAATGACCAGTGTCTATAGCAATGGAATGGTAGCAGATAGCAATGGGTAGCAGAACATTTTGAGGTGCTGGGCTTAGGGTCCATGGATAGCTGCCATTCCCAACTTCTCTACTCATCTTAAAGTGACCCTCCAAAAATAATAATCTTAATTTTAATTTAATTCAATTTTAGATTTACCCACCCTTTACCACAAGGTCCCAGGGCAAGTTACAACAATATAAAAATACAATATTAAAACAATTTAGACCAAATGGCTGGCAAGGACTCTTTCAAGAACTTACTCATTCCTGACCCTGAACCACACTATTTGATATTCACTGTGACTGATGAGCTGAATTAATTTGCTTAGTAATAGCTCTGCCATTACTTAGTTAGGCTTTGGAGACAACTGGCATTCTCTCCTTAGAGATGCCGAGCTGAAAAATGGAATAGTCCCCAGGTGTAGTCTTATTATTAGGCTTGTGTGTGTTGTATTTACTTTTATAGATGTTCTTGTGATTGTCCATGCAAATAATTGAGGAAGGGGAAAGATGTACAACTGCTTGCTCCTTGCTTGTGAGTGTCACAGCCCTTGGTCTTACTGGGCAGTTGCATTGCCTTAAGCATTCACAGGGAGCGTATTGAAAGAAAACAAGCCTTCCCTCTCATCCTACTCTCACTCACTGAGGTCTGTTTCTGGCCAATGGAAACAAATCCCATGGGCCTCTGAAAATTTGAGCTCAGCTGTTTTCCCTGACATAAGGCGACAAGACCTGCCACTTTACCCCCATTTCAGGAGGCAAAATGCATAAAGAAAAGCCCCCTAGCTAGTTTAGTTTTGCAATCCCCATCACAAGATCTGGAATGCACCCAAAAGGTAATCAGGACCTGACTGGGGCAGGAGGGTGGGGGAATAGAAAAGGTGGATATTTCTCTGTTCTCGTTGCTGTTGCTTCCGTCGTGATTGAATGTTGTCACCTGTTTGCTGCTGTGTGGCTGTTCCTTTTCGTCCTTTGTTTTGTTCTTTCTTTATAGAATTATTTCCGTGATGCCTGGAATATCTTTGATTTTGTCACAGTTCTGGGTAGCATCACAGACATCTTAGTGACAGAGTTTGGGGTAAGTTCAAAATGATGGTGGGGATGGCATTCTGGGGGTGGGAGGCATTCTGCAGGGAGTGGGAAGCAAGAACTGAAACATGAGGTTTTCATCCCATTGAACTGCATCCTTAACTAGGATAGGGGCTGGAGAATCCAAAGAATGGCAATACAAGGCCCAAGTAAACATTATTTATTGGCTGCCAATGAACATAGTGCAGTGTTCCCTTTCTTCTTCAAGAACAGATTCTCAAAAGTGCATAACAGCCGCTCCCACATTTTCAGTAACTCTTCAGTAAAATATGTATATTTGTAACAATCCTTGCTGTTGCTCAGCAAAAGGTGTAGGCTTCTTCTAAGGCCTTGACACTGGTATTTATTGGGAATTTCTCAAATTAGATAGTTACAGATTTAAGTTCCTGCCCACAACAGAGGAGGCTACCCACTTCAGCCCTCCATCCTTCATTACTCAGGTGTTCATAGAATCATAGATTTGGAAGGGATCCCAAGGGTTATCTAGTCCAACCCCCTGCAATACAGAAATCTCAGCTAGAGCATCCATGATAGATGGCCATCCAACCTCTGCTTAAAAACCTACAGAGAGAGAGAGTCCACAACCTCCTGAAGGTGACCGTTCCACTGTCAAACAGTGTTGCTTCTTTCCAAGCAGCTTCTGTTAAGAATCTATAATTCTACCACATCTCTCCATCTGGTGTGATTGGATTATTCAAGCACTCCTCAGTGCAGAGATGCAGCAGAAACACATGTCCTTGGTGGAAGCTGCATGTTACATCTCTGCACTTGTCACTGTTCTGGGAAGCTGTTCTCCTTCCAGTCAGGAAGCTTGGCCAAAACAGTGACTCTCAGAGAACACAGGGCGGGTTCCTTGGCAGGAAGGCAGGCAGGCAGTTTTTACGCTTACACATAATAAAATTCAACATATGAGGGGTGTATGAGTCAGTGTACTTCCCATTTTAACTCAGAAACGTGTACCTCCCCTTTAAAACATTTAGAAATACTGATATACTCACTTCTATTCCATAGCATGTTAGGTCATGTCTACACCTGTGTGTATATCATAGACATATGTGTCAGGGGAAGGAGAGGATAACCATGATCATCTGCAAAATGTTGGATTTCCTCAGTGTAACTGCAGTCGAAAATAAAACGCATTTTATCAGACTAAAAGTAGGTACACCATAAATCTTTAATGTGTACCTCCTTTTGCTGTAATGTGTGGAGTGGCCCCAAATGGGATATACATGGTCAAATCTAAAGCCACTTTACAGAAGTTTTTTATAGAGGCAACAACGAGAGTGAATCTTAATCCAAATAGATGCCATCACACAACAGAGCTTGTCCTCATGACTTCCAAAGAAGATTGTGTAAGGGCTGGCAGGCTGTGCTTGGCATGGCAGCAGCTGGGGTGCCCAACTCCCTGCAGAAATCCTCTGAATTAGTTTTTCTCATGCACATCCCTCTATAACAGAGTTCAAGCTGCAGAAGGGGCTTGCAATCAGCATTCCCTCATTTTTTCCTCTCACCCTTATCCAGCCTTCAGAATGTAACAGGTGGCTGGGAGAGGGACATACTAGGCATGCCTTGGGGCTAAACTGTGCATGACTTGGAAGCCCCATGACCAGATCTCCCAATATCTTCTCTCTTTTTTTCTTCAAAGCTGCATCTGAGAGTGGGGAGGGTTTTTAATTTGAGATGAGGGGGATTCCTATTTTACCTTTATGTAGTTATCAAAATGTATGTATTATTCACTTGGCAGAAAATCACTAAGCAGCTTACAAAAAAAATCATTTTAAAATGCCAATAAAAGCAAACAAGTTGACTTTTTAAATCAAAATATAGATAAAATCAACCATTTTAAAATCCTTAATAAAATTACATGCGAAAGCTGCATGTTAAAATTACAGGCTATTAGCAGGCAGAGTAAAAAAATACAACAAAGGTGCCTGCCTAATGTTCACGGGCAGAAAGTTGTTTATTTATTGCATTTCTATCCCACCTTTTTCTCCAAGGAGCTCAAATTGGCAGACATGATTTTCCCCTTCCTCATTTAATGCCCTTCAACAATCCTGTGAGGTAGACTAGGTTAAGAGGCAGCAACTGACCCAGGGTCACCCAGTGAAATTCATGGACGAGTGAAGATTTGAACCCTGTTCTCCCAGGTCCTGGTCCAACACTGACCCAGCTTTTCTCAACCTTGGGTTCCCAGATGTTCTTAAATTACAACTCCCACCATCCCTGACCCCTGACCATGCTGGCTAGGAATGATGGAAGTTGAAGCCCAACAACACCTGGGAACCCAAGGTTGAGAAAGGCTGCTCCAATCACTTCACTACACTGGCTCTCAGTGCTGCCATACTGAAGGATCAATTCCATGTGAGTCCTTCATACCACCGTGAAGTTTCCCCATTCAGACAAAGGTCTCTCCCTCTAAGCTACTGGGAAAAGCACATTGCCCATATTGTACTTGCATTTTTGCCTCAGCTGGGCTAAAACCTGCTGAGAGGTAATTTCACTCAAGGAAACAGCATGGAGAGAATTTCTCTCCTCCAATATTGCTTCCTTATGCTGGTTCCCTAGTCAAAATAAGAGTCCCTTTAAGTAGCTTTGAAGAAAAGTAAAAGAGCTTAGGGAGATTTGATCACAGATCTCCCATGTCATAAGTAGCTTAGCCCACAGTGAGATGTGGAGCAGGGGAAGATATCTGAATGAACATCCTGAAATGATACAGAGCCATGACAAATTCAGGGAATTGGCAGAACAACCCACCCATTCAAAGGCCAATGTGCTTCCAGCAGGAATAGACCAGGGAAACTGAGGCATTAACCTTGGAAAAGCTTCCATAAGTATTTATGGCACAACCAGGCATGGAGAGACTTGTTTCCAATTGCCTACAGTAACTGCAAAATCCTTCTGTCAATTTTGTCCAGAACGCTTTGATGGTGATAATTTTCTTTATACTTGGTCTTGGGAAGTACACAGCACAGCAAACTCTTTCTTACTAAAATTATTCTGTCATGGCCTTTGGCTAGAACAAGAAACATGTGAACTACTAAAATTATCAGGAAAGGTCTTTCCCAGAGAATATGCACGCATGGCACACTATTCCAAAATGCCCATGTGTGTGCAACTGTATGTGTACCAAGGGAGCATATATGCACATTTCCTCACAGGTGATGAGGGTGTTTAAAGAACACCCATTCTTCTAGATTTCTCAATATGGCATAGTGATTCATTTCTGTTTGACCTAAAGGGTTATTTAAATTTACTTTGACAAAGGAATGGCATTACACAGGAAACACTGAACAGTTTAGCTATGTACTGAGAACACTTCAAATGAGGATTGCAAAAGCTAGTGCTGGCCTTCAAAGTGTCTTGTCAAAGCAAAATGTTGCAATGTGGAGTGTTGCTGCTCAGGACGCTAACCACTTGGTTCCATAGCAGCCTTGGTTCCTACCCTCCAATAGTCTGTGGGTGGGGGGGTTGCATATGTGTTCTGCAACATGTCATTGATGCATTAATAGTGCATTAGTGGTGGATTTATATTGTACCAGCCGAACATCTTCTGTTTTTTTAAGTTATTCTACGATTCTTTCCCAGTGTTTTCTGGAGGGGCACTCTTGCACTATAACACAACAAAAATGGGACCAACACCCTACCCCCTGAACAGCTGTGGTATAAAAAGTTACAGGATTTTGGCAAGACACTACAGGACATGGATAGACTGGAAACGAAGCAATATGTCTGCCCCAAATTTTTTGTAAGTGTGAACAGTATCAAAAGCAGAGTAGCTGCCCCAGCATAATCATGAGTACAAATCATAAATGCACAATAAAAAGACATCTAGAGGTGCAGGAAATCTCCCACCACCATCCAAGGGCAGAACTTCAGTTAGGAGATAAAATCTGAGACCTTCCAGAGACAATGCAAAACTTCCAGTATAAATAGGTATGAACTCCTCATTGTGCTCCACATTCTGAATGGATCTCTTTCTTTAGTGCAAGTTGTACAACCACCAATATCATTTTGGATTATTATGCCTTTTTTCAGTCTTTTATCTTGGGGCCAAACTAGACCTGATGTAGGAGATTCATGATCAGGATCTTCCATGGTTTAGGATTCTGTTGTTGTTTTTTTATAATTAGATTAGCAGTCCCATATGGGAAAGGCCTGTATGGGAAGTGGGATTCCCAATCTAAATTCCCACCACCCAAAGGAGATTTAAAATGAACCCATACGTTCTGCTTAGAACACAGTAGGTATTTCAACCCTGTGGTTGCTAGGTTGTCTTTTTTACTACAGCTGTGGTGTACATTTGTTCTGCCACTTATTCGTATATGGGTGATCTTTTCCAAGTAGTTAGGCTTCCACACATTTCCAGTATGCTTGGATGGCCATTTGTATGGCTGCTCTAAGAGCAAGTGAAAGTTACCTACAAGTAGCTTGAATTACAAGGGGCCTTCCTGTAATTGTACCTGGCTTTGCTTTGAATGCCCAAACTCTTTGAACACTGCAACTTCGTATTATGCAACTTTGTTCATATAGCATTTCTTTGAGTACTTACCATGCTGAAAGATGGGGAAATTAGGTCACTCCAACAAGTTTCACATTTTAGAAGGTGGTAGTCTAAGGACACATAGTGCTCAGACTCAAAGAAGTGACCTCACAGATGGGTTTTGAAGAACTGTGTTGGTAAGTAACTTTCATTAATAGCACTGACTCATGGAAGTCCCTGTTCCAATATGTGCCTCAGTTTCCCTCTCTCACTTACTTCCCAGAATAATATGGGTGGGTCAACAAAAGTTTTGTTTATGCTGGAAGCCTGTAGGTAAAGCCAAACGTGTAGATATTTTGGTTAGGAAGATCAGAATGCTAAAGTCATGGATTCCCTAAATTCCAGAAAGACAGGTGAAAGGGGTGAGTGTGGGAGAAGGGTGGGCTAGGGGTCTCCTTCCCCAGGGCTATGTATGATATATAATGACTTTGTCTTTTGTCTTCTTTCCATGCTGTCTCTTTATATTGTTCTATTTTGGCGCAACACCCTCTGAAAATGTCATCCAATCAAAATGCACTATGAAAAATCCATCTGTCCATCCATGAACTGGTCTGTGTGTCCATGCTAATGAATATTTCTGAACTTCCCTGCCCTGATCCCTCTCCCATCACCAAAAATGAAATCACTGCCTTCTGCATTTCTCCGTTTGCTGGTTGGAACTCAACTTGCGGTATTAAAACACCCACCCTTCCCTGACCTTCTCTGATCCTCTCCATCTCAATGTTTGCATCTAGGATCCGGTTGGTTTGATTACTTTCTCAAGCCTAAGTGCCTTACATTAATCAAAAGCATCTTCTTGGCGCATTGCATGATCTTTTGAGCCAAAGATGCCTGCAGTTTACTGGGCAGCTTCCGCTTTTAGACCCCCCCCCCACTTACCCCATATTGTGTCACTTATTTTATTCAGATTCACATATGGCTTCCAGTAACCCCATAGCAGGGATGTGGTATATATGCTGGCTGTTTGCCATAATAAACATTGATTGATTGAGGGATATGGTATAGTAATACTGCAGCCTTGGTGATGCCAATCTCTAAAGAGGTGATTGCATTTAATCTAAGACTTGCATCAGTATGGATAGGCTTTCTAAAAGGATATGGTAGTAGACAGAAAGCTGTATCTGCAAGTCGCTGGGTTCTGACCCAGGGCCAGTGTCAGTTCCTGTCTGGGGGAAAACTTGGGATGGGAATTCAACATGCAAGTGCCTTCCTTGATGACATACAATACCTGATGACAGTTTGCATGGGTGGAGCATCCACCACAGTTGAAATACTGCAGATACTTTGCATATCATCTGGCATCACCTCCAAGCACATAGTTTTTGCAGTGTGTGCGCAGTCAAATAGAAGGCCTAAAAATCCCACTTGTCAATAGCTATCTGAAAAAGTACAGAAAAGCCCTGCACCCCCAGCTTCATTCTGCATACACAGGCATGCCCATTCACTCAAAACTTTTCACATTTAACCTTCCCTTAATGCATACAACTTTAGCTGGGTATCCACTTACCACCTAAACACAACACATGCAAACACATTTCCTCACACATGAACTGACCCTAAGGTCCTCTCAGCGATATTAAGATTCTCCATACACTTTCAGCAATGCACAGACAACCTCTGCTTTGGTCAGTTGAGGTAGAACAATCCCTTAAAAGAAGTAAAATATCATTATAACTATGGAAATTAGCCCAAGCCCATTTAGGAGTATTGAGAGGGATATTAACATCCCTTTTCCTGAGAGTCAGTTGTGGACGGTGAGTCAAAGAGAAATCCTCAATTTTATTTCTCTGGGCCACTTTCAGTCTTACTTTTCTAACACACACCGATACTCCTCTTAAGATTAGGGTAGACATTAATTTTGAAAGATTGCATGTGCGTCCGTTTCACATATTTAACAAAATCTCAAGAGGAATCTGTTGAGAAAACTTCTTCAAAATGAAACAGACATATATATAATAAATATAAATCAAATTGAAACAGACACACATCACAGACACAATGCATAGCTTGAAGCAGTGATGCCTCCTATACTGGTTGGCTGACTTGGTACAATGATCTAAATATTCAGTTGCTGAAAGGACATTGCTACTTAAAGTCCAGCTTTTCTGAGGGAGGGTAAATTGACAGTGGCCTGTAGTGAAGCTTAGTGATAAAGTGTTCAGAAGAAGGGAGGCAGAATGAATGGTACAGAGTAGGAAATGGACTGAAAGCAGGGAATCTGAAGGAAGGGTAGGTGAGCTAGGAAAAAGCAGCAACGGGAGTTGAGACAAAAAAGAAAAGGAGGAGGCGGCAGTGAAGAAATTCTACAATGTGTAGGATCAAGAGGCAGGTGTATGGTGTATGTTTGGGGCAGGAGAGTGCTAGGACTGTTAGCCAAAAGAGACAGGATGAATAAAAAGTGTGGGGCAAAGTAGAGTGGACTGAAAAAATGCAATAAAATTTGTAGGTGGAGACATGGAATGGAACTGAAGAAAGTAGGATACAAGAAGAAAGCTGAGCTAGGACTGTGGATTTTGTCTGAAAGGAAATGGGCAGGCAAAAGAGGTTTGGAGGACTAGAGACAGTGGAACTGGGGGGGGGGTGTTTCTAGATCTAGTCTGACACAGGTTTCCACCGGTTAAATAGTTTACTTTCACTGCATCATTGTGTCCTAGAATAAGATTCAAAAGGCAAGGGGCAGAGCTGAAATATATATATTGGTTTAAACAAAAGAGCTAAATGTTTTGGCTGAAAGATTGTCCACTTAAGATATTGACCTTAGAATAGGCTTAAAAAGTAATGTAGGAAGTGAACTTTGGAATACAGGTGGTTAATAGGAAAGAGAGAATGGTGTGTGGCACCATTCCTAATGGTCTGTGTGGGCATATATTTCCAACTGGAAATGGGTGTGGGTCCCCTGCCTGTCTCTCTTTCCCTCTGCATGAATATCATTCTTTGTTTGTCCTGCATGATCTGAGCATGGCAGTTTTAACAAACTGGTTTCACCCCATTGTATGTGTCACAGAGCCACCTCCACTACTGCCACCATGCATGTCCACTGAAATCCCAATTAGAGGAACAGCCTTTTTGGAGGGTT
Organism: Podarcis liolepis; assembly: GCF_965112155.1. Taxonomy (NCBI): domain Eukaryota; kingdom Metazoa; phylum Chordata; class Lepidosauria; order Squamata; family Lacertidae; genus Podarcis; species Podarcis liolepis. The sequence continues at coordinate 44,122,370 of NC_139555.1, forward strand.
GGAGAAGGATGGGCTTATAGCTTCTGGGAACACACATGCAAGCACATGCATACAAAGAGTGAAGATGCAGCAATTAGGTTCTTTTCAGAAGAGAAAATAAATCCTATTACAGTACATGGATATATTTGGCTGCAAGAACCACACTGTCCACTGTGTTATCACACACTTATAATGTCCACTGTGTAACTGCATGGCAATTCCTCAGTCTTTGTTTTATAATTATAGAGCAAGGCATGTAGCAAGCCGGTACATGTTGAGTGGTCACACCAATCTTTTGGCATGTGTATTGCCTGAGTCTTTTTTGTGCAGTTTTCTTTGGAGTTTGTGTATGAGGGGCGCTGTAGCACAGGTACTTTCATGAGTCTTGAGGGAGATGTTGGTGCAACTACATTCATTCCTGTGGTGTATGTTGCATAGATATCCCTACACACTCAATCCGCCAGATCACTTGCACTGTTTAGTGTACTATGGTGAAGCCACATGGTAATTCTCTTTGGAACCGTTAGAGCCAGCCAGGTTGTCCCTTTACAGTGTTCTCATTGCTTGAACATGCAATTCGGGTTCCAGTGAGATCAAAGTGTGGTTCCATTGAGTTCAATATCAAAACCCAGGAAGGGTCCATGGCGCATAGATTACTAAAGCACTTAACCATTCATACTGGGGCTAAAATACAGGTTCCTGTTCAAGGGCTTTTGCCCAGGGATAAAGCTCATGTGTTTCTTACATGAGTTAAATATAAGTTGGCATTTTGTATCTAAGTTTATCTTTTTCTGTGCTAGGCCTTTCTTCCAACCTTTACTGGAACTCTTTTTTAGAAAGTGTCTGAAGGTCTCAGTGGTAGTTACTAGAGATACACAAACACATACATCAATATTCTATTGTCCAAACTCAGGTGATATCCTAACCCTCAGAAACCTTGGGCATCTTTCGCTCTCAGGGGCTGTGGGTGTCTGGCCATAGAACACTTTGCAACTAAGCAGTACATTGTCACACTTCAATGTATTCGTTTTATCCCAGAAGCTTATATGCCATTTCCTCTGAAGGAGACAGATAAAAATGCATCTTGGTGAACCCAACAGGAGAATGTTTTTCCTATCTTGCCAGAATCACAAATCCTTCTTTTAGCTACAAATTTGTTGAACTAAGCTCTTCCTTCAGGGCTTGGGGTGTGGCCCAACACCTGTTGGGTGCACAGAACAGATGCATTTTCCATCGAGAATGATATGAGTGCAAGTCTCCAGACATTTCTCAGCTCTCTTCTTCCTCACTGGCACTTGTCTTGCTATCTCCTCTCTCCAGATTTGTGTGCACAGAACATGTGTGATGTGAGGCCACACAATAATGTTCTGCCTGCTTGTGTCAAAAAATATCAGTGCATTTGGTTGTGGGTATATTTTAAAAAAATGTAATCATGTGCTAATGAATTATCACTGATTTTCCAAATGGATGATTTTCCAAGTAGAGGGGTGGCCTTATTATCATGCTAATTTTCTTCATGTGTGTGATCCCTCTCCCTTTCTTTGCTATTCAGTGATCCTTACTAACCACTGCAGAGTTGGTTTGCATTTGTTTTCTTACCAACCCCCTGAGTCTGTGGTCACCACATCCCCACCCTGATCCAGCTAATGCCACTTTCCCTTCATCTCCCCAGAACAACTTCATCAACCTGAGTTTCCTTAGGCTGTTTCGAGCTGCCCGTCTCATTAAGCTGCTCCGACAAGGCTACACCATCCGCATCCTGCTCTGGACCTTTGTCCAGTCCTTTAAGGTAATAACAAAGGGCTTTAGGATTGAGCTACTAACTTGGATTCCTTGAGATTTGAAGTTGTGGGTGGTTGAGAGAGAAAGGGAGGGAAGTAGTAGGAGTGCAGAAAGTTTAGGAGATTATAGCTAGAGACATCCAACCTCATCCATCTACCTGTTTATTTCTCTGTTCATTCACCACCTCTTATCATGCACTTTGAATCATGAATACTTTCTTTCATGTTGTTGAAGTTGAATCATGTTTCATTAACTCACCCTTTTGCATGGGTAAGTAATCACTGCACGATTTCTGTAGTCACGATGTGGCAGGGATTAGAGGAAGGAGTGATAGAGTCTACAACAGCCTTCTTCAACATGGTCCCTCCAGTTGACTCCCATCCTCCTTCATTCCTGACCATTGACCATACTGACTGAGGCTGATGTAGTTGTAGGGCAGCAGGGTGGGGAAGACTGGCCTACAAGCAATCTCTTTCATTGATTCAGTGACAGCAATCAGTTTGTAAGAAGAAGGGAGCCATATTCCCAGTAAAACAAGTGTGGTACACACACACAAAATGTGAAACTTAAAAAAAGAATAATGTATGCTCATGTTTTTCCCTCACTAGGCCCTTCCGTATGTGTGTCTGCTGATTGCAATGCTCTTCTTCATTTATGCGATTATTGGAATGCAGGTAAGTGCCAGTAAGCTACTATCCCATGCTGGGTTTCACCATGAATGCTGCAATGCCTCTAGTGCTTAGCTTAGGTGGAGCCTTTGAACTTGTAAAGTGAGGACCAGCCTAGTTGGGAGCTGCCCCCAAACTGCAGAAGACTTAACTTATGGAGCGCTCTAGCACATTGTAGTGTCAACGTTAAGAACATCTACCTCACCCTTGCAACATGCCTGAGGTCTTCCTGCTTGTACAATAAACCCTAGTACAAGCTGAAGACAGACAGCTTGGTGCCTGTCATCCTCATTGTTATAACAGCATTCCAGGTTAGGATGAGTGTTGTCCCTGTAGTATTGCCTTACCTTGCCTTATAAAAGCTTAGTGTACAACTGCACTGTCCCACTCCTGCTATCAGAAGAGATTTGATGTCAGAGAATGAGGCACATCCCCTTTAAGTATTCATCCTGAAGCACCCACTTTGCTGCAGGACTATTTAAGGTGACTGGTACTGGAAGAATTCTGCAAGTTGTTTTTTGCTAGGATACCTTACATTCAGTCTGTCCTTGTAACCAGCCCCACAGTAAACTGCCTGGGGTTGGTTTCAACTGCTGGCAGCCTGTTCTGGCCTTTTGTTGTTTGTTGTTTGTTGTTGTTTGTGGCCTAGTCCATGTAGGCTGTGGTCAGGAACAGATTACCTTTTCATTTCCTCTCCAAACATGAAAATGAGCCCCACCTAGCCTCACTGATAGGTGACCTACATCCATTGCTACAAGCAATGGCTCTACCACCACTAGATAGCAATGTTTGGAAACCTACTCTTTCCTGAAGTTTTCTTTTTGGATCTTTTGTATTTCAAGGCTTTTTCTTCATTTTGTTTTTATTTAAAATAAAAAATTCCTTCCAGTAGCACCTTAAAGACCAACTAAGTTAGTTCTTGGTATGAGCTTTCGTGTGCATGCACACTTCTTGTTTTTATTTGTTTGTCTTCTCAGGTCTTTGGTAACATTAGCATTGAGTTTGATGAAGATATGTCCGATGATGAGAAACCTGCCATCACCGAGCACAACAATTTCCGCACATTCTTTCAAGCCCTAATGCTTCTCTTTAGGTGAGGCCCAGACCTTATTCATGCGCAGGAAGCCCACTTCATCTAGCCAAGGCCCTGCCCAATGCAAAAGATGTACAGTCACCTAGATGCAGGGCAGTAGCTGTACCTAAAACAAACTGAGTATATTTCATTAAAGGACCAGAGATTGCACTATACAATACTTCTTTTGCTTATCCAAAAAGTGACTGAATCAACAGACTAAATGAAAAATCCCTGTATTAACAAGCTTCTACATCACAGTCAAGGGATTTTTCTGTAACTACCACCCATGTGTTCTGGAGGTAGCTGCAGTTCTGTTGTGAGACCCCAAAAGCTTATGGACCTTTATTGGTTGTTATGGACCTTTATTGATATGGAGATGCTGCCATCCCAGCTGTGGTGGATCCCCAATGCTCACTGTCTTCTTTTTCTCTTCTCGCTTTCTTAGAAGTGCCACAGGTGAGGCTTGGCATGAGATCATGCTCTCCTGTCTGAGTGGAAAGCTCTGTGATGAGAAAGCAGACCTCAAAGGCAAAGAGTGTGGCAATGAATTTGCATACTTCTATTTTGTTTCCTTCATCTTCTTGTGCTCTTTCCTGGTGAGTCAAAATTCATAAAGGGGAGCGGGGGCGGGGGGGACATAGGACTGTGATACACAGTTTGATAGAACCAGGATGCCAGCAGACCACCTTTCTAAGGTGACAGTTTCATTATGCAGTAGTAAACACTTGTTGTGGGGATTAGGACATCTTTCCACAACATGATGCAGGAGTTACAGGGCTGTTTGTTTTTAGAGACAAAGTTTTTCATTATTATCAACTGTACAGTAACAGAATGAGCAAAGGGGATGAATGGGGAAGGTGGGTAAATAGGTATTGTGTGCTTTTAGTGTGTTAGATTGGCACGCACGTATTTTTAAGTGCCATAAGTGTCAATCAGAGCAGGCATTCCTAATAGCATTATAGACATTTGGGTGTTTTGCCAGAGGAAGATCGCTTTTTTCTAGCATTCAAATATTAATCACATGGAGAATGCAACTTTCCCTCCAGCGAGCACTTCTGTGGTTGTGCAACTATCATATACTTTTATTAGCTGGTACCTGTACTGATGAACAATACACTTCTCCCCACATAGTCTTGTACCATGTGAGAGTTTGATTTTTTTAATTATTAGTATTTTTATTGACATATCTTGTAAAAGTACAATCAGTTGAAAGCGTCATATATACATTGCCCTGTTATTTATAATTCTAGAACATAATGAACATTGCCCATTTTTCCATGATTTTGTTTGATTGGTTTACATGTGTTCTGTTAAAATAAGTTAAGTCATTGTTATGATAGATCATACCTTCTCTATCCACTCTAAAAAAGATGGTGTATTCCGCTTTTCCAATACTTGGCAATTGTTATTTTTGTGGCTGTTAATAAATTAACTACCACCTCCAAGTCATTTTATGAAATTAATTTTTTTAAAAATCCTAAAAATACAGTCCTAAGATAATGAGGCATAAGATAATCCATAGTAGTATTAAGGATTGTTTTCAAAACAGATTGAATAATAGGACACACACCAAAAATATGTATAAAGTCTGCTTTTCTTTCCCCACATCTCCAACAGTTTGTCCTCATCAGTATTCTATATCAAATTCAACTTATAAGGGGCACAGTCCCATTAATACTGATTTTTATAATAATTTTACTTTAAATCAGCTGATTACCTTTGAAGACTATGAGCTCATATTTATTTCCATTTATATGTATTTATTTCATACCCATATGCTTTCTAATTTTTTCCCATAAAATTACTGGTTGTTTGTTCTGTATCTTGAATCAGATCGTAAAATTTACTTATATTCCCCCTTCTCTCTTCATTTGTAAAAAGAGCTGTTTTTAATGGTTTTTAAGTGTGTGTTTTTACTGCTGTAGATACTGAGCAATTCCAGCAGGAACACTCAAGTATCTTTATCTGTCTCCCAGGAATATGGGCACTCTAGGCAGTTGCTTAGTTTGCCTTTATGGTTGGTCAGTCCTAACTGGTGAAGGAGGAGCTTGGGGAATGGCTCCAACATTGGTCAACATCTGTTCTCTCACCAATTAGTGTTACTAGTGGGAGAGGATACCTGAAGCTCTGAAGCAATAAAACCCAGTGTGGTATCTCCACTCGAATGAAGAGCTGCTGTATTTTGTAGCTAACAAGTAGTACCAGTAACAAGTAGTACTTGCAATATGGAGTCTTCCAGTTCAGGATTTTAGTTAGCTAGCCAAGAGCTCTTTGAGGATACCCCATTCAATTTCCCCTCCCCTCTGATTTTCTATGTTGTTTTTCCTCCCACCATCAGGCAACATTCCATGGCTACTGAGCAAGCTTAGTCCTCATTGAACTGTTGAGTCCTCTGCAACACACACTGACGGCTATGCTTGCTCAGGAATGCTAGCTGGTGGTTGTTGCAGGCCTGGGGGAGAACACAAAAATGGGAAATTATGGTTTTAAAAAAGAAGCTTTTTTGTCCTTCTGCAAACCTGGGGTTTTCTGTCACACCTGCTTGTGTGTGGATTATACCGTTTTGGCTTCATAAGCCAATATTCAGAGAATTCAGTTAGCTGTTAGTATATTATTTTCTGCCATTTGCACTCTAGAGTCAGGGAAGGACAGCTTTTGAGTGAATTGCAGCTTCATTTCTCAAATGAGGAACAGGCTGTTTGGTAGCTGCAAGAAGGACCTGCAGCTCCCAAGCATGATCATGATCTAGTGTGGCAGTGGTGGTTGCAACCACAGGAGGTGGCTTGAGGTAGGCAGCAGCCTTTGCTTTGTGGCAAATTGTATGTATGTGTAAGAGAGAATGTCAGCAGGTAAATGGTAAGTTGTATTGTTCTACTCACAGGTATGCTCATTCCAAGTTTTAAAATGTTACTTTTGTGCCTGCATATCTGCATATGTAAGTTTGTTCATGTTTCCGTTGCTAATATGCAATGGGGGGGGGGGAGAGGCGAAGGGGTGTGCCACCATTTGCCATGTTGGTCCCTCTCTCTAGTTACTTGAGGTCACATAGACTCTGGGCCTAAGCCTTGGTTTGCAGCAAGATGATAATTCTCAGCATTATTGAGCATTTCACCAGTTACTTAACATGTCTGTATCCATCTGTGTGCCTTCTTGATATTGCAGATGTTGAACCTTTTTGTGGCTGTTATCATGGACAACTTTGAGTATCTGACGCGTGATTCTTCCATTTTGGGGCCCCACCATCTGGACGAGTATGTGCGTGTGTGGGCTGAGTATGATCCTGCTGCCTGGTAAGGACATGCCTACCTGGCCGTTCCCAGTACTGTACTCACAGCCATTGCCCCACACCAAGCATAAGCTTGGGAAAGTGGATCAAATTGATCCATGCTTGGGGAAAACTCTCCTTAGTAAGGAAAACAGGGGCAGGGGATGGAGAAGAATTAGGCCTTAGAAGCTGGGCAGGGAGGCTACAGCTTAAGAGTCCTGGGTTCTGCTGATTCCAACCCTATTAGGAAAGAGATTTAGCAGTGTGAAAGCTAAGACACCTATGCTCTCTACATTACTTTCACACAAGAAGTGCATTGGCTGGTAGGAGCATCGACTCCTGCATTTTTGTTCATCTCAGGAAGGAAAACAATATTTAGGACTACAAAAGAAAAATAGTCTTATGCTTGTTCTACTCTAACAGAGCGAAGATATGATGTCACATTTGTAGATACAGTCCTTATCTGTAATGATGTGAGAGAAAGGCAGAAGCCTAATCTGAGGCAGAGACTGGAGCCACTGCCCCTGTTTGCATGCAGCTCCATTGTGAGTCACCCACCTTAGCTGAGTTCCAGTCAGTGTGGATCTGTGGCCACTGCCACTCTGCCATTCCCATTCCTGTTGGCTAATTTCTGTGGGTCTCACTAGGAACAAGAGATTGCAAGAAGCAGATATGGGGGGGTTTATCTCTGATTAACATTTCCTCTTTTAATTTTAGGTTTTTGCAGCTGGACTCTGTCAACTCCACACACACACACACACACACACACACACTTACATTAGCTCATATGTCCAAAAGGGCATGATGTATGGCCCCTTGTGCCCAGGGATACCTGTTGCCATTTCCCTATTCTACCTAGTGGGCTATGTAGCCCCTACTGTAGGAAAACTGAGTAACATCACTAGTGTCACTTGAGCCAGACATGTGTATCTGAAGAAGTGTGCATGCACATGAAAACTTATACTCAGAACCAACTTAGTTGGTCTGTAAGGTGCTATTGGACAATTTTAAAAAAATTTTATTTATTGAGCCAGACACTTATCTCAGTGAAGCCCCTGATGGTGGCAGCTATGCTTCCTGTTTTGTGTCATGTTAGTAGTATGTGAGCTAAAAAAGGGTTATTGTGGTACTGACTTGGAAGCCGTCACAGAACCTACCAGTGTTATGTATTGTTCAGCCATCAAAGAAATGTGCTCAATAGCTCTGTTAGTTATAAATGACACACTTCTCAAATGTTGGCCTGTAGAGAGGCGTTTGTTTGTTTGTTTGTTTGTTTGTGTGTGTGTGTATGTGAGACAGAGAGAGAGAGCATGTGTATGTGTGTGCCTATCATTCTGGTGTGTAACTATTCTTGTAATTTTTTTATGGTTTGCTGGGGAGGAGGCCAAGCACTCTGCTGCTGCAAGCAGGCACAGTGAGCAGAGTTGTGATAATTGGCACCTAACAGAAGGTCCACCCAGCGTTCTCTTGGTATCGTTTGTCACCCCTGTGCCCTGTTGAGAATGAATGCCCGTTGTGTCCAGGTTTAATGTGTTTGTTTACGCTGCCAGCCCTAACTGGCAAAACCTGCCAAGCCCAGCTGAGGGAGTGTTCATCAGGGAGCCTGTGCCATGCAGGGGCAGGAAAACCAGGTCTGCCCCCGCCTGAGCACTGGTTTCTATGCATTTAATAATAAGGAAGAAAAATGTTGGAATGGGAAGCCCAGGGCTCCTAGAGTCCATGGCACAATGACTGGTTTTAAAGCGTCCATTGTGAGTTACAGAAAGGCAGCAATGCCTAATGGAAGAAATACCCAAGTTGGGACCTCAGCTCACACTTGACACATGATCTTTGATAAATCTCACCATGCTGCGTAGTTGTGTGTCATTCCCCTATCTTCCTGTCACCCTATATATTAATGGAAATGGTACTGGCTCATCTTCTTTCCCAGTACTGATGGAGAACCCAATAGAGCTGCAGCAAAACCTGGGCTGCACAGCTCTGAGAAGCCCCTTTCCCCCTGCTGCCACCAATGGGAATGTACAGTTTCTCCATAAGCCCTGGGGGGGGGATGGTATGGCTGGACTGAAGGTCTCTAGCCAGCAGTCCTGCTATGTTCTGTGTGTTCATGACAGTGTATGTGTTTCTCTTGCCCTGTAGCGTCTGCACTAACCCCCGTGTATTCTTCTTGCAGTGGCCGAATTCATTATAAGGATATGTACAGTTTATTACGTGTAATATCTCCCCCCCTGGGCTTAGGCAAGAAATGCCCTCATAGGGTTGCTTGCAAGGTTTGACTTACACTAAAACCTGCTAGCATCAACGGAATGAATGTTGCTTATGATTTCTTTAATATATATATTTCATATATATATATCTATATATATCTGTACACATACCTATCTATATATATTGCACTTTCAAGAGTAATTTAATGTAATTAGCCAACAGAATGCGTGAAATGATGCTGCCACCCAGACCAGTAACGCATGGAGCATACCGGTTACCTTGAACCATCTCTGCTTGCTGTTAGCTGGAGCTAGGCCTGGAGGGTTCTATGAGTCTCTCTCTCTCTACTCACCTCCACCACTCTCTGCACATTAATACTTCATTTGGGGAGGACAGAGACTCCATTGACACCTCTGCCATTTCCCCCCCTCCCCTCCCCACTTCTTTCCACCCCCCTTTCCCTCCACCTTCTCTTCCTGCACTCTGCCCTCCTCCCACATTGGCAAAGAGGGGCTTTCTCATCTCAATCTGTCTTTCTCTTTCTCTCCTTCTTTCTGTGGATCATCATTACTAAGAGGACCTGACTCTGTACTCCTTGGCCCTATAAGCCCATGGAGGATTGTGGTCTGCATTTATAACCTGAGGCTGAGTAAACTAGATGGAGGCACATGCTTAAGTTAAACCTGTCCCATTTGCAATGGGAACGCTAGCTCTGTAAGTACGGAGCTTGCACTTAAGCATTTTGCTGGATCACAGCCAGTTTGAGGAGCCATCTTTCTACTCCCAGTCGTCCGTGAAGATCAAGCATATTTGAACTCTTGGCTGATAAGCAGCACAGTAATCTTTACATTTTTATCTTCCATTTTTTTCTTTTCCAATTGATTTCCAATATTTTTCTCTTCTTTGCATCTCTCTCTCTTTTCTATTTTTCTGTGTATTTTTTCCTTTTTAATTATTATTAATTTTTTTTGGTTGTTTTTATTTTTAATTTTTTGCTCCCAGGGGCCGGATGACTTTCATGGACATGTATGAGATGCTGAGACACATGTCTCCACCCCTGGGGCTAGGGAAGAAATGCCCTGCCCGTGTTGCTTATAAGGTAGAATAATTTTTAAGAAATAAACAAGGCATATTTCAAGTTAGCTTCATTTTTAATTATTTTTTTTCCAACAACAAAAATACAAAAGCTATAATTTTTGTACATTTCTTCCCCCTTCTCAATACAATTTCTTGAGCAGTAACAGTGTGTCCGTTCAGTACCGTTAGCGTTTCATGTTTCAGAGACTCCATTATGGCCAGTAAATGTTGGGTGGGTAAGAAACAACTCCAAGGTGCATGATCCTACTCAAAATCCTCCATCAAAGTGCCACCACCCTGTCCTCCTGCATCTAGCAGAAGAGACATTGCTTTTAAAATGTTTCACCTCCCATTCCCTTTGCCCCCGCCCCCAAACAATTTAAACAGTTGTAATTGCTCTGAAACTATCCAGCCAATACAGATACCCCAAATGAACTGGGAAGAACAAAGCCGGAAGGGGAAGAGAGACCAAAGATCCAAAACACATTTAATGGCGCTATGAGTACTTTTGATCAGGCCAGTGTGTCCGCTTCTAGTGCAGGGAGTCACAATGATATTAGTCACCATTACCTGCACTCTCCAGAAAGAACTGATGCCATTGGATTGAAATATTTTCTAAATAAGTAAAATGCAAGGCCTTGTGCATCTATTCATCAGTTTTCCTCTACCTGGGCAATCTTTCCCTTTGACCCATAACACTGTAGTAGAGCTCCTGAATCTCTGTTAAAATCCAGTTAACCACATTGCAGGGGTAGGTTGCAGCATAGTACATATGACTGTTGATGAGCTTTTTGGTGTCAATATAGGGAACACTGCAGAGAAAATTAATGTTATACCCATTAGTTGAAAGCATATGAAGCACTTGAACTGCCCATATATGCAGGTGAACAATGTAGCATATAACTAGAAGTTTGCCCACACTCATCCATTCCAGACAAAATCCCCCCAATGTGATGAAGTTTCTGTGGTTCCCAACTTTCTTGAAAGCACCTCACATGTTCAGCAATATCCGGGACCCAAAATCCCCTGGTGTCTTTCACAGCATGAACAGAGCTCTCCCAGGAATTCCTGATCAACCTCCTGTAAGTAATGTGAAATGTGGGGGTAGCACAGGTAGAACAAGGGCAGAAGCATGTTATTCAGACTGCATGAGGTAATTTGCAGGGATGAGTTAATTTCCTTGTATCTGGGTTTAGATTATCTGGATAAATTCCAGATAAATTTAACAATATTTCAAAACAGCAGGAAATTAAATGTAAACAATATAGTAAGAAAGTGCCCCCATCTAACCCCACCCCACTGCATCCTGGAGACATTGGATAGTGTTAAGGGACCAGAATGCATGTGTGGTTTCCTACACATGATGAGAGCCTATGCAATGATAAGACAAAGTCACCTTCAGTTTCAGTGAGGGAGATAAAGCCATGGGAAAGTGATAGGTCACCAAGGAAGGCGAGGACAATGCAATTTACCCCATGGTCCTCTTTGCCACCCCTCCCAAGGATATGGGTTCCTAGTTGCCCCTGAGTGTCCTCCCAGGCTTTGTGGAGCCTGTTCTGCACCTTGGTACACAAGTGGCCATTAGGAGATTTGGGGTAAGGTGGCATCAGTATGCTGATGCTACCCAGCTCTGCTCTGTAACATCAGGAGAGACTGTGCAAGCTATAGATTGGTACCTGGTCTAGGAGCTGGATAAGCTTCAACTGGTAAGACAGCTACAGCCATTTCTGGATCAGAATATCCTGACCTCCAGGCTGGATTACTTACTTCAGTGTACTTGCCTTTGGGGTTGGTCCAGAAGCTGCAGCTGTTGCAAAATCTGGTGCTTAGCTACCAGGCTGTTTGTGCTGCTGGTTTTGCTGTATAAAGACCTATACAGCATGGGACCAGGATACCCAAAAGATTGTCTTGCACCTTAGATACCTAGTTGATCATTGTGCTTTGCAGGTGAGGGCCTCCTCAGAAGGTCCATCCTGTACAATGTCAGAATTGGGCCCTACCATTTGGAATTCCCTTTCCTTAAATAGTAGATAGGTGCACCTAACGAAGATCTTCCTCTTTCATCAGGCCTTTTAAGATGAGATCTTTACCAGTCTGCACCTGTACTTGAATTGTTTTAAAGATGGTTTTATTATTTTATCCCTTGTGGTTCACTGCCTTGGGCTTCTTTGAAAGGAAGGGCAGGGTATAAATTTAATTAATAATTAATAAATAAAATAAATGACATCACATCTAGTTTGGTGCTGATAATGATTTATAAAGCTCGTTCTGAGCATTTGATTCAGTATTTAACAAGTAAGCAATTAGAGTGCTCACTTGCTATGCATTTTTTTCATAACTGAAGTTTTTCTGTTGTATGTATCCTGGAGATCACTTTTGATCTACACCACTTTCTGTAACCATGGCATAGGCATGGCCACTTGGTGCTGCATTCATATGGCAGCAGCTGATAATGCAATTTAGTACTGAAGCATAAATTTAGGAAACAATACTGAATAATGAAAAATAGGATTTTGAATGATGGTCCTTTTTCAGTACACTAGGGTATGCTACCCATGTTAAGCCTGCTCAGTCACCAACCTGCCATTTGAGCTTGTGGGAATCAATGTCCGGATTAGAACACATGGCACAGGACTTGCAGGTGTTAGTGTGCTTGGCACTTGAAAAACCATCTATCTGGAAATGAACTGAAACTGGTAGAATTGGGCTTGTATTATGATGGTCTTCACAGAGTTTTACTATGGTTTAAGCTCCAGTTTATTAGTTCAGACTTTTGTGCAAGACAGATAGTATTCACCTTCAGCTGCCACCTTCAAGAGCCTAGAAGTGCAGGACTATACTCATTACCTCTTACACATGTACAGGCTAGCAACAGAACACATGCCCAGGTAGAGCTCCTTCTGGGTAAAAGTTAGACTCAAGTCTTGGGCTCCATCCACCAACTTGCCTATGGGTTGCAGTTCATTCTGCAGTTGGGATTGCTCTCTCATGCCCTTCCGGCCGCCCATAAAAGAATAAGGGAGGTGGGGAAGTTCTTGTAGTTGTTCTAATGGCTCTTTTGATCTCTTTGCATAACTTAAAACAGACACCCATGCCTTTTCAGTGCTTCTGCCTCCATAACGGTGTAACTTCCTACAAAAGAACACAACCTAAGGGGAAGTAGTTCACTACTCTTAACCAGAGACGAATTAACAGCAACTAACCTTTTTCTCTGCCCCCTTCTCTCTGCTGCTCCATGCCTCCTTCTCTGTCAATGCAGTTCTAACCTATCAGAAGCTTTTCCCTTCTGCTCCTCCATAACTTCATATTCTAACCCTAAACCTTTTATGCATCTCAGCAGCTGATCATCAAGCTACATCTTCTTTCTCCTTTTCTTCCCTAAGTCTACCACTCATACCCAGAGCTTCCCCTCTCACATTTTCTGTGTTATGTGTGTGATCTCTCTTTCACCCTTCTGAACCATTGGGTTTCTATTGCTGGTTCATGGCACAGATATTGAAAAGCTCACTCTCACTTGAAAGGGTCCTTGGATTCTGCAAGTTTAATGTGGGGAGAAGGGGGAAGATATAAAACTCTGCCAGTTTTATCAGTGGGGATAGACTCTGTAGTAAAGGTTTCAGTGCAGTCTGATGCCACAGAAACTGTGTAGTGAACATGCCACTACAGGATGAGAAATGTAGGAAGATTTGGGGAGAGGGTACTCAAATCCACCCAAGCAAGAGCAGTAAGTAAAGATGAATGTTTGAAAGGGCCATGGTGAGTAGGAGGCAGTAACTGAAATAGGCTTTTCAGATGAAAGATTATACTACTGTATCCTAATGGCAGCCAGCAACTAATACTTCCTTCAGACTATAATATCAGGCCAGTCGTTGTACTGAAACATATGTGAAATGATCAGAGTGCTGGGAGAGACGAGGTCAGTTTGCTCACATTGCTCTGCCAATGGAAGAACCTTGTGGGAGGGGTGAATTGCACAGCTATGCAAGTGCCACCACACATTTCCGATCTCTGATGCTTGTGTGGTTCTTCACATGTAATTCTACCCCTCCCACATGGTTCCTGCGCTTTTAGGTTACCAAAGTGGAAGCCATAAGAGAAGTGTGATCAGTCTCCAACTGCATCTTGCTACTGAAGTAAACAGGACAGCTCTTTCAACCTCTTGGTAGGTCCTTTTTGTGATATGTTTTAATTTGGGTTTAGGAGCAGGGGAAGGGTGTTATTCTTCTTTTGGAATGGTCATAATCTTACTCAGTGAGAAAACATGGATTTCTCAGCCAGTTTGACTGTATCTTATGAGTTGAACATGCTTAATAGAAACAATATGTATAAATGAAAAATTACTATTAAAGCAGTAAGTCTGATGGAGAATATTGCATGCAGACTAAACTTGAAGAAGTAACAATAATCACTCTGATGTTTTGATACTACTGTGACTACTACAGTAGTCTTGAGGAGGATGTGATTTTTTTGAGAAGCAGAGAGAGGTGTAATGGGCAAGGGGAGAAAGAGAATTCCATTCATTGGAGGAAGCAAATGAGAAGAATCAAAGACAAGACATAGCCGAGGCTATCTGTGACTTAAAACAAAATAAGATAATTATCCAGAGCATTATGACATATAAAGAAGTTAAATAAGGATGGATAAGACTGTGAAGAGTGTTGCTGAGAAGTTAAAGCATCAACTGAGCGACAGGTGTAAATTTTGGTGAGGTTAAAATATAACACCTGCCTGAATTAGAAACAGGATATTTGAGAATGAAAGAGGACAGTAAAAAATAAAACTCGAGACAATGAAATTAGGAAGAATGACAAGTATATTATGTGTCAGATGAAGAAACAGAAGGTTTACAGGACAAGACAATAAATTCTGTATAGTGTTTTTTAAGTTGTCTCTGGGTGTTCCAACCAGAAAAAGCAAAAAGGCAGAAACAGAAAGATAAACTTGAATGTCGTTTGCATAAAGATGATCATTGAAATCAAACTGTTCTGTCAGAGATACAAAATTCTAAAGCCAGGTCTGCATATTGAACCAAATAAAAACTTTGTGAGCTGGACATTTCAACAAGGATCGTTCCATCCTGATGAATCAAGGAAGACAACAAAATCAATGTGATCTTCTCATTCTTCTCAGCCTCCTAGTAAGTAGAACCATCTAGATCAAGAAATGTTAACCAAAATTTTATTAGATTTTATAAGCTGTGTCAAAAGTTATGACAATTGCAAAGTCACAAAAAATTATAATTACATTTAAAAACAATACGATCAAATACAGAATCAAGGACTAAAAATTATTGAGTTCATCTTGCAATGAAGTGTTCACTTCAGCTATATATTCAGCTATGTTTCATGCACAAAAATCTGCCTGATCTTTGCAGGACAGGCAAAATCTGGATATGATGTCAGGCTCTCATCTGTCCAGTGACTTTAGGTTTGTCTTTAAAGTTCAGCTTTCTTAAAAGTGAGCCAAGCAGTTCATTCCTGCAGTTCATTCATCACATTATAATATAGCAGATAAAATAACTGTAAAGTTTCAGTGCAGTAGAGATGTGACCACACTGTCTGCCTACAGGAAGTTGTAGAAACACTCTTCACACAAACCATTTGTCATTCATCCATACACACTGCCCAGGCTTGCGCCCCAGGAACGTCACTTCAATGCTGCTAATGCAGAGTTTGACTTCGCCCCTGGATATGCGCTGCATTGACTTGCGAGACTGATGGATGCCAACATGGAGAATGCTCTCATCCTGCACAGATGCAGGGAGGATATGTTGTCTGTAAATACAAATATCTTCTTCCATAAGTTGGAGTGACTGCTGTGCCAATGACACATAGAATCCTGAACATCTTCGACATTATTAAAAAGCAAAAAATTGCTGAACATGATAAATATGCAGATCATAGATTTTAAGCTAATTAAGTTCATCCATTGTAACAGGAACAAAGATAATGCAAGTATGTACCTTTCACACTGATTTTTTCTGTCACTTTTCAAGTGGCAGAAGCCATTAGCATGTGATTTCCATGTAATTCAAGATTCACACCCACTTGTAGTATAAATTGTCTTGCTTTGTTAATTATGGGCGTGTGAATAGGCTCCATGAGAAGACCCTGATTTATAAACCAATGCCTCCAAAAGGATGCAAGTCTGCCAGCAACTCCATAAGGAATTGTATGTTGACTTTCGTTGAACCATGACTGTTTCTGCGATTTGGGCTAAAAGTGAATCTGAATTGCTGCAGGCATTGCTTTGTCACATTAATACTGGTTCTTAACAACTACCCCAGTTCTTAATGATTGGTTCAAAAACTGATGCTAATATTTTGACCCCGCACATGGAGGTTGCAAAAATACTTTCTAGTTTGATTTTGTCTTATGTTGATCTCAGCACATCTGCGATGTGGGTCAGACAATTAAATCTTCACATGAAAGCTCTTGGAAAATGTATTTGCCAGTCACTTGTCAATTAGCTGGCTTAAACAAGTGAAGAATCTGTTAGGATATTTCCGTTCCACCTTAAAGGGAGCAGGCTTTGTAAGCAACAGAGTCTGCGCATGTCCTGATCACAGGATGTTTTGGTTCAGATATTCCTTTCGTTTTTGTGCAGTCGGCTCAGACACGCTGACAGAATGGACGTGTTTTCTTTTGTTCTGTTAAACGCTAAATAAAGTCTGTAAATTATGCTCTTCTGCTCTTCTGTGATGCAAGCTTTCGGCTGCGTTTCTGCTGATAAAGAGGGTGCACCCAGCCTAGGAATGTGGCTAAGAATTTCCAAAGGCTTTGTGCCCCTAACTGTTGGATCTGCGTGAGTACGGGAGGCCGATGGACGTCCAGAACTCCGGCTTGGGGGCTCATGATGGACACTATCTCCCTGGCAGTTTCCCAACAACAAGGTTTCGGGCCCAGATTCACGGCACCTACAGGAGAGTAAAGCTGCAACAGACTGCGTAAGAGGTATGAAGGGGGGAAAAGCGAAAGGGACGGACGCTTTTTCTGTTATACCTCGGCAAAGAGCCTTTGAACTCCGGCAAGGCTTAATTGGCCTGGGAGCCGAGCCAAAGAGTTCGTGATTAATGGCTGCCAAGATAAGGAGTCTTTCAACTTAAAATAGACTCGCGGCTAAAGTAAAAGCTGGAATGGAGCTTTTTCAAGCTGATGGAGATGCCCAGTCCCTTAAGTTGCATGGGCAGAATTATGAACCCTGGGCAAAATGGTGTGAGAGTTTACTGCGTCAGTTTGGGGTGTGGCATGTCGTTTTTGAAGCCCCCCCAGTTCCTCTGACAGAGAGATGGAAAGGCCAGAATTCGAAAGCGATTGACATAATAGTCCTATCCGTATCTCTTGAGGAAATTAAGACGCTGGCTGGCAACACCACTGCACGTGCAATGTGGTCTGCTTTAAAAGAAGCTCACAAAGCAAAAATCCCAGCCCAGAGTTTGACTGCATCGGAGGTCCTAGCTGTTTCCCAGAATGCGTTTGAGTGCAGGGATGCTGAGGGCACCGGTTGCAAGCTGCAGGGGGAGCTGACCGTCACGTCATCCCAGGCAGCATTCCAGCCTCCAGGGGGAGCCAAGGAGTCGGCAGCTGAGAGCTCTGTTTCTCGTGAGAACCAAGGCCATCGCCTTTGCAGAGGCCGGAAAGGCAAAGGTAAACAGATGCCTACAGATGGCCAGGAGCAGAGGGAGGGTGAAGAGCCCGCGGCGCCAGGGAAAAACAAAGCGTTGTTTACTGGCACAGCTTCACCAAAGGCTAAAGGCACGTCTGCAGATGGCCAGAAGCAGGGGGGCAAGCTGCAAAAGCCCACGCCAGTGGAAAGCAAGGTTTTGCTTGCTGGCACAGCTTCACCAAAGGCTAAAGGCACGTCTGCTGGCCAGGAGCAGCGGGGGGGCAAGCTGCAAAAGCCCACGCCACTGCAAAACAAGGGTTTGCTTGCTGTAAAGACTGCTCCAACAGCCAAAGGCGACTTTGTTGTGGATTCAGGCTGCACGCGCCACATCTCCAAGGACAGGCATCTCTTTATCTCCTTCAAGCCTCAGGAAGGTGAGATCCACCTGGCTGATGGAAGGACGTTGCAGATTGCAGGAGAAGGGACTGTGAAACTTGCAAGTCTGCACACAACCATCAGCGGTGTACTTTATGTTCCAGGAGCGGCGAGCAACTTGTTGAGCGTCCCACAGCTTACTGGGCGTGGTTTTCAGATTTCCTTCAAGAGGAGCGTCTGTGTCATCAGTAAAGGCAAAGAGGACTATTTGCATGCAAAGTTTATGGATGGTTTGTTCCATATAACTTATGAGGACACTGCTGTTGAATCTAATGCTGATTCTTGTTGTGTTGCACAAACTAACAATGTTCTTCATGCAGGTTGCATTCACGATGCACATCGAAGATTTTGTCACCTCTCTTGGAAGGCACTGGCCAAGATGCCAGAGGTGGTTGAAGGTTTGAACATCAAACCTTGTAAATTTCACATGAAATGTGTATCTTGTGCAGAGAACAAGGTGAAGGTTGCTCCAAAAGGCAAGGAGTCTAGCAGGCAGGCTTCCAAGCCCTACCAGCTAGTGCATGCGGACCTGGTTGGTCCACTAGCGCCCTCTATAGGAGGAGCAAGGTACTTCATGATTCTGATTGATTCTTTTTCTAGGTACATTCATGTGTATTTGCTCGAACAGAAATCGCAAGCGTTTCCAAAGTTTAAGGAATTCTGTGCTTGGTTGGAGAATGTGCACGGTAAACGTATTTCTTGTTTTTTTACTGATCGGGGCGGGGAGTTTACTTCTCAGCAGTTTGAAGCTTTCCTGACTGAGAAGGGAATCCAGCATGACATGTCAACGCCCAGATCGCCATGGATGAATGGGCTTGCGGAGAGAGCAAATCAAACATTGCTGCAAGGAATCAAGACCTTGTTGCATGATGCCAATCTCCCTGATAAGTTTTGGGGGGAAGCTTTGGGGAATTTGGTTTACAGTTATAATCGCAGATTGTCATCACCCATTGGTTGTACCCCCTATGAGAAGATGTTTGGCAAGAAACCCAACACCAAACACATGAGAATCTTTGGTTCGGACATGTGGGTACGCACACAACAAACCAACAAGCTTGGGAAGCGTGGGGCACATGGTTTGTTTATGGGGTACGAAAAAGGTGCATACAGGGTGTGGATGACTGACTCTAAGTCCATAAAGTTCACAAGGAGTGTTGAGTACAATCCTAAGTGGGGGGAAAATGTGGGAATTTTCCAGAGTTACCCAGAGGAGGAAGAAGGTGATGTCAAGCAAACAGCTAAAGCTGAGGAAGCTGCTGATGAGGATGATGATGAGGATGATGATGATGATGATGATGATGATGATGATGATCAGAGTTCGGATTCCAGTTCAGTGGGCGGCGCTGCTGCTGATGTCAGTGAGAGTGATGACACAGCAGACTACCAGAGCGCAAAGGCCTCAGTCAGACCATCTGATGCGTCTGACAATGAACTGGAAGAACCACTGTTCACCATTGGTCACTTTTCTCCTAAGAAAGAGGAGATGAGTCCAGAAGACTTGCGTCTAGTACGCAGATCTGAAAGGGCGACCAAGGGCAGACCTCCAAAGAGGTATGCTGATGAGTTTGCTAAGACAGCAACTGCTGTTCTTAGTAGCTCAGAGAAGGTATGGGAACCTTCAAGCTTCAAAGAGGTTCAGGAGTTAACCTCTAAAGATGCTGAGCCTTGGCTTAATGCCATGAAGGCTGAAGTTGATTCCTTGAACAGGAACCAAACTTGGGAATTGGTACCGGTAGTCCCAGGAGTGAGACTGGTTGGCAGCAAATGGGTCTTCAAGGCCAAGACAGACCAGAATGGCAAGGTAGTCAGACACAAAGCCAGATTGGTTGCCAGAGGTTTTTCACAGGTACCAGGACAGGATTACCATGAGACCTACTCACCCACAGTCAAATATGAGAGCATTCGGCTGATGCTCAAGGTCGCTGCGGAGGAGAAACTGCATGTTTCCCACCACGACATAAATACAGCTTTTTTGTACGGGATTTTGAATGAACAGCTGTTCATGCTTCCACCTGATGGGATGGAGATACAGAAGGGTATGGTCTGTAAACTGCGGAAATCCTTATATGGTCTTAAGCAGAGTGCCAGGTGTTGGAACACAAAACTCACTGAGACATTGCTTTCTCTAGGTTTTCACCAGGGCAAAGCTGATCCATGTGTGTTTGTCAAGGAGGAGGGGCAAAACAAACTGTATTGTTTATGTTTTGTTGATGATCTTCTGATGTTTTGGAAGAATCAGGCTTTTTACCAAAGCACCCTAGCTCAACTGAAGGAGCACTTTGACATGAAAGATCTTGGTGAGGTATCCAACTATCTTTCTCTGCAGGTGGAGAGGGACCAAGCAGGTAATTTTCTGGTACACCAAACACAGAAAATTGCTGATGTATTAACCAGGTTGAATTTGGTTGATGCAAACCCAGCAGACACACCGATGGTGACAGGTTACCAGGTAGACAGTACTGCTGAAGCGTTTTCTGACACAACGCTGTACAGATGCATTCTAGGCAAACTGAATTTCATTGCCAGATGTTCAAGACCTGACATAGCTGTAAGCTGTAATCTGCTTAGCAGACATGCCAACAATCCTACGGTTCAGGATTGGAAAGCTCTGAAGCGCATAGCCCGCTATTTGAAAGGGACTATGCACTACAGGCTGAGGTTCACCAGTCAGAAGACTGGAGGTCTTGAAATCTTTGCAGATGCTAGTTTTGGAAGTGACACCACGGATGGTACAAGCACTTCTGGAGTATGCTACATGTACAACCACTGCCTGTTTGACTGGTTGTGCAAGAAGCAGACAACAGTGAGCCTAAGTTCCTGTGAAGCAGAACTCAATGCTCTGTCATTTTCACTCATGGATTGTGAATGGTTGATGCAACTGTTTAAGGACATCAGGGTGTCTGTGAAATGTCCTATACAAGTGTATCAAGACAATAGATCGTGTTTAGCTTTGCTGAACTCCGAGAGTTGCAAGCAGAGAACCAAGTACTTGCAGATTAAGTTACATCGTGCAAGAGAGTGTATCCAGAAAGGACTGATTCAGGTGTCCTACATGGCAGGAAATGAAATTCCTGCTGATCTGTTGTCTAAGGTTGTTAACAGAGAACAACTTAAGGTTTACACACAAAGGTTGCAATTGGGTGAACCACAGGTACAACAGGTTACACGGAAAGGGGGAGGATGTTAGGATATTTCCGTTCCACCTTAAAGGGAGCAGGCTTTGTAAGCAACAGAGTCTGCGCATGTCCTGATCACAGGATGTTTTGGTTCAGATATTCCTTTCGTTTTTGTGCAGTCGGCTCAGACACGCTGACAGAATGGACGTGTTTTCTTTTGTTCTGTTAAACGCTAAATAAAGTCTGTAAATTATGCTCTTCTGCTCTTCTGTGATGCAAGCTTTCGGCTGCGTTTCTGCTGATAAAGAGGGTGCACCCAGCCTAGGAATGTGGCTAAGAATTTCCAAAGGCTTTGTGCCCCTAACTGTTGGATCTGCGTGAGTACGGGAGGCCGATGGACGTCCAGAACTCCGGCTTGGGGGCTCATGATGGACACTATCTCCCTGGCAGTTTCCCAACAGAATCTCCATGGTAGTTGCTCCGCAGGAAAATAAATTATCCAGTCACTGCTTTGCACCACCAGACTACTTTGCCAGCCTATATTTGAATAGAAAATCAGGTTCTCAATCTTCCTACAGTTTGATTAAAAGGAAGAAGAGGCCAAATGGCCTGACAGGCTGCCTATTTCTCTTGGCACTGAGCGCAGGGTCAAGTGCCTCCATTGGGCAGTTGTTCCCATGCCCAGGGGAACACCTACAAGGCCCTGCCACCATTGGTCAATTTGGCAGCAGAGAACAATCCGGCCTGCCATATGCTGGTTCACAAGAGCCTATTGGGGCCTGCCTGCAAAGCCGCCCATGCCAGAAGGGCAAACGGACTTTCTCTTCAATGCAAATTTCCATTATTATTTTTTGCTGTACTAACTGCCATTGATTATTGCTTTAGATTTGAAGAAATTAGAACATACACACTTCTTTTTATTAAAACAAAAACAAAAAACCCTGCCAAAACATTTAAAGAAACTTTGCACCTAGAGGACCACTATAAGAAGGACTGCAACCTGATATTGTTACTGTTGAAATTCCAAATTCAGTTCCTCTATCATTGGTGGGAAACCAAGTGTTCTCTTTCTACTCATCTTTTTGTCACAGCTCTTGAGTTCTTGGGTAATGAAAGGCACTCTCAGTATTGCCTCTCATCTCCTTTCACTCAGTTCCTGCAGCCAAAGAGGCAGAAGAGTTCATAGGCTGATAACACTGCATAACAATTTTTGACAAAAGTCATGCCTCTGAGATAAAAGTAGCCATTTCTTATAGATTTTGAGGTGCTGAATACGAATATGACAATGAAAACGCAAAATCGGCTACAGTTTCTTAGAGATCTGCAATCATTTGTTATAATTTGAGTATGACTATATGCTACTAAAACAGTAGCTGTTTGAGAAACGTGAGTTATTTGGCTTGAATACTATCTAACTGAAGAAGCAATACATTGGATAGTGGATATGGAAGATATGGAAAGAGGGCAGGTGAAAGGTAAAAAAAATGTGCTTGGAAAAACCCAACCACCAGTTAACAACTAGAAGATTTGAAAGGCTACAAAGAAAATGTTGTCCTGCCCTGTCAGGCACATACACATTAATAGTCAGCCCAGTGTTGAATATATATCTATGAACAATCTGGATTTCATCTGCTTACCTGAAGCCCAGTATTGTTTGCTCACTTACTTTGATTGGAAGTGGCTTTTTGAGGTCTTAGGCAGAAGTTTCCCCCCCCCCCCATCATCTGCTTCCTCATCCTTTTAACTGCATATGCATGTGAATGAATTTGGGACATTCTATGTACAAAGCATATACTCCACCACTGACCTATATCCTGTCTCCTGGAACAGTTGAAAGCTAAAGCCTGTGAGTACCAACAAACTATACTGTATTGCCATACTTGCTAAGGTGCTGGTACAGATGGGAGGCCCTCCACACAAATTAAATATGCTGTGACAGTCATAGTAACTGCCGTTTGCTGCACACAAATGTAAAAAAGGAGCATTGCAGGGAGTTTAACTAGATTACCCTATGGGTCCCTTCCAACTCTACAATTCTGTAAGAATATGCAAAGTTGCAGTAAATCAAGTCTATCTAGCCTATCTATCTAATGCCTTTCCCAGCTTTTGTTTCCTGAGACCCTTCAACCAGAGATGCCAGAGATTGAATCCAAGACCTTCAAACAATTTGTTGTACTACTAAGCTAAGCCCTTTTTCCCACCTAGAGGGAAAGCCATCCTTGATATCTAACTACTTTCATACCTCAGTTAATTGTGACAACACCAGGATAAGAAAAACAACAACTCAACTAAGTACATGCTGGTCAGAGAAGAATAAAATTCCTTAGGAGGAATTTGAAGAGACTTGGTGGTATTGCAGTTAGGGTGCAGGCTGCATTCACAGAATACCTCTTGCATTTTGCTATTCTTCAGACAGGAGGCACAAGTGACCATGTTTTGAAAAAGCCACCACTATGCTAACTTCTCAATGAAATATTGAAATCTAGTCCTAAGTTGTGGAGAGTCACAGGAAGATATGGAACCATTGTGAGTCCACACTGCAGTCCATGCCTCCTGTCATCTGCAACGATCATGTTATGGCTGGAGAATAGCAGCACACTGATGAATCGTTCCTGAATGGGGGCAAAAATCGAATTAGCCTTGATGCCGATGGAATTGTTAAAAGTGGTTATTGGCAGTATTAGGCTCATCATGTAAGGCCAAGCAATTAGGTAGGGCAGGGTAAAAAAATCTAGTACCCTTCAGGTGTTTTTGGACTATGGTTCCCATCATCCCTGACTATTAGCAATGCTGCCTTGGGGAGTTGTAGCCCAAAAACATCTGGAGGGTACTACATTGACTAGCTTTGGTGTAGGAAAGCTTTGTTTGTACCTTGTTGACTTTTTACATAAGGGAATGCACATAGCTACCTGTGCCTTAGACCCTGGTAAGGCATCTGGTTTCAAAGGAGACTGTATGCAGGGGCTTGCATTGGGTGTCAGGAATCCCAGGTTAGCATAGACTTGGTGAAAGGAGGATGAAGAGATGGGAGAAGGAATGTGATGTGTGGAGCTCAAGGTAAATGAACTTTAGGCTAGAGGCCTTGATGTCAAGACTCATAGGCCTCATTCCTAGCTGTGCCATTTCCATATCTGTGCTTTACATCCCAGCTTTACAAAACCCTTTGAGTAAAAATATTGTTTTCAGTGCAATACACTATAATAATCTCTCTCCTCTGTAATGGCCCACTCCTCTGTAAATCTTCCATGTCCTTCCCATTCGCTACCATTGTCCATACATCCCTTGGTTCATTCAACCATGACATCAGCTGTCCAGAAAACCAGAGAGAGATAAATTTGTTCTGCAGTTCCCTTACATATTTGTGGGGAAGAGAATTGGGATTTCTGACTGCCCTATCTGCCCTGGTAAATAATTGCTGCCTGTATCCATCTACCCCCACCATTATCCCTTATTCACTGTTGCTGTCCCTAATCATACAGAGATCCCAGGGTTTATTCTGCATGAGACAGCAATCCAAGGGACCCAATTCTCCGACAGAATTGGCATTTTCATAATCATTAGCCTACATACACTATGGCTAACATGATTTGGCTCTTTCATCTCCCTTACTGTTGCAATCCATGCTTGCTCCAGTGCATGGAAAAGCTAGGGTGCTGTCCCCAAATAAGCGCACTGTGAATTCTGTATCATTGAAACACACACACATGCAGAAATTCAAATTCAGTAAGCAGAAACTACAAGCTATAAGTGATTTTTTTAATGAACAATACAAATCTGTATGAATATTTCTATAACATTATGTTTTCGTTTTGATTGGCATTGAGATATTTTGGGTCACTACAAGAAATGCTTCAGGGAATTGAATGCAGCAAAACAATAGGGGGAAAGTGGGTATAGAATGACTCTGGAAGAAGGGCATGTGGCATGGGAGTGGGGAGGAGGGAAGCCACAAGCAACTGCTACACTCAGGCCTAATATCACAGTTTGTGATATAATAATAGCTGCAGTGTGGTAACATTTGAAGGAAGACAATTCTGTGGGTGGAGGCAGCAAGGTAGTTTACAAACCCATAACAGTTCTGCAGGTCCTGGGACAGGTCACTGCTCCTATGGGAGGTAACTATGCTGCTGGCCCCAGCCACATGAATCCATTGTTACTAGAGGTCAGCCATGCTGTAGCAGTTCCTATGCCATTCATAAAAGCAAAGTAACACTCAGGGTTTACCCACAGTTATATTTCCTCTACTTCTTCCAGGCACAGTCTGCGCTTTAAAACACCACATTCAAGTGCTCTCTCTTTTTTTGCCCCATCGCATTCCTTGCAAAAACCCACTCTTTAAAGCTCAATCAGAGCAAACAGTAATCTGCTGGGAAACCCAAATTGATGCTTGCTCCAATTGGGTTCTGAAGAGCAGGTTTTCACAGGGAAAGCTTCAAGGGGGGCGGAGATCCAACAACTCTTGGACGTGGAGCTTTTGAGTGCAAACCTGTGTCTGGAAAGAGCAGGAGAAATGGTAGCTGTGGATAAGCCCCCAGTCTTGTAGCTGCCAGAATCCTGGGGTATCCACTGAGGGTTTGTCCACACTTTCTCTTGTCCTGCTGCTTTCCTCCAAGGAAAACTGCTCTTTAGGGCTCAAGTTGCCTCTTGCTTGGACTACTGCAATGCGCTACCTTTGAAGGTGGGGCTACCTTTGAAGGTGACCCAGAAACTACAACTAATCCAGAATGCGGCAGCTAGACTGGTGACCGGGAGTGGCCGCTGAGACTACATAACACCGGTCTTGAAAGACCTACATTGGCTCCCAGTACGTTTCCGAGCACAATTCAAAGTGTTGGTGCTGACCTTTAGAGCCCTAAACGGCCTCGGTCCAGTATACCTGAAGGAGCGTCTCCACCCCCATCGTTCTGCCCGGACACTGAGGTCCAGCACCGAGGGCCTTCTAGCGGTTCCCTCACTGCAAGAAGCCAAGTTACAGGGAACCAGACAGAGGGCCTTCTCGGTAGTGGCACCCGCCCTGTGGAATGTCCTTCCACCAGATGTCAAAGAGAAAAACAACTACCAAACTTTTAGAAGACATCTGAAGGCAGCCCTGTTTAGGGAAGCTTTTAATGTTTAATAGACTATTGTATTTTAATATTTTGTTGGAAGCTGCCCAGATGGGCAGGGTATAAATAATAAATTATTATGATTATATTATAACCAGAGGAAATAACAATTCAGGTTCCCCCCAAATTGCCATTTGTTCCAATCTATCACTAAAGAGCATGTTTTCCCTTGGAAAGGAACAGGGCAAGGGAAAACTTCTTGGACCCATGCTTTCTAGGCACGGCACAAGTGGAAAAGTCGACAAGCCCTGAGTGAGGCAATCACCAAGAGGTGTGTCTATTGAGTTCTGGTTGCAAAGCAAAAATATAATTTCTACAACTACTGTTAAACTTTTGGTCAACTGCCAAAAAGTCCAGAGAGTCCATCCCCCAGTCCTCTGTGAATTCTGAATGCAATGCAAATGGAAGGTCTAAGGGATGAGAAGGAAAATAAGGTTGCTTCATCTTGTTTTATGAGGTGCCTCACCTTTGGGATCCACAACAGATCCTGCATATGGCCCAAAAGAAAGGCTTGACTCTGCAAGATCTTCTGACAGGTTGAATTAAGTTATGTGACAGAAATGGATTTGATGCACAGGCCATGTGCCTTGTTCATGGACAGCTCAGGAACACAAGGTAATGTGAGGGCACAGGCAGCATTCTTACCAAATTGCCAAAGAGGAGGAAATTCTGAGTACCCAAGTACGAAGCACTGAGGAAGATCTGTTCAGTCTAATGCAGGCTGCTCTCCCAAGATTTACAGGTTTTCTGGACATCAGATTCCTGAGGGATCTTCCTACTTAATGTGTCATCATCATTATCATCACCATCATCTATATGTGTGTCTCCCTCTTTCTTTCTTTCTCCTCTTCCTTCAGAGTTTTTGATCTCATCTGTCATTCTGTGCACCTCTGTTCAGTGACATCCACTTAATGAACCCCAAGGACCCTGACCGTCTAACCCCCATTTCCATTGGTCCTATCTCAGCTAATGCACTAGCTGGTCAAGCCCCACCCTGAGCATCTTGTGTGATCTCCAGCCCACAGCCTTGGCTCAGGAATGGCACATGGCCCATAGTCTGTCAATTTCATTTCTTTCTTTTCTACCTTAAGGATGCACCCATTTTTTGCACCAAGAGCCCACAATCCGGATCTCTCCCTTAGAGCAATCTATACCAGAGCTATGAATGAGTCTCAACGTGTTCTCTGTGCATGCTTTTGCACTGTGCTGCATGCTGCATGCTCTTTTTGCATGCTCTAGTCTTGCGCATTTGATGAAACCTGTTCTGTTGACTGTTTGTGTGCATTCTCCTTGGACCCCGTCCCTTTACCACTGCTGTCTACTGCTGTCTTGGATAGTTGGGATTTTATTTGGGTTTTTCCTTTGTTTTACACTTTTTTACTTTTATATAGACAATGAGCTCTTTGGGGAGAACTCTGTGTAAGTTTGGAAGAGGACCTTAAAAGGGATACATTCTGGAGAGGAGAGATTACATCATGAGAGACTTAGTTGGATAGGACACATGGGACTCATCTACAGCTAGGGGATGAGAGTAGCTCTAGTGACCCAAGCTAGGAGTCTAGAATATTCCTATTTCTGAAAACTGATTGGGATACAGTGGGCTAGAACAGAAGCCAGGAAACTGCCTCCAAGTCTAATGCAGACAATAGAAGGGTCTCCTTGCAGAGGTCTTCAGACTACAGTCATCTCTGGCTAAAGTCATTGGCAAAAACCCAGTAGATAATCTTGCAGAATGTTTAAGGTAAATCTCAGTGGGATGAATTTCTAAGCAACACGTTTAGGAGTGCAACCAGGTCCATACAGTTATTATGTGGGGGGTTTTCCAGGCCCATCTTCTAGTAGCTGATGTGGAATCCACATACCAGTATCTGAAAGCAGTTGGGTGAAAGCAAAATAAGGTGTGGTAAGAGCCGAGTATCCAGATATTAAGATATTGCAACTGGGCTCTGGTCCTCATGATACTGGGTGGGAAGTGAGGTTAATCCATGAGTAGAAGGATTTGATGCAGGACAAAATTATTGAACTCAGAGTTCTCCCCAGAGCTCATATACTCCTCTGTGCATGATAACCTGGGTGGTAGGGAGTTGTGAGATGACACCTTTCTGCTTGGGTTTCTGCAGAGACTACTTCGCATGGACCTGCCTGTGGCAGACGACAATACAGTCCATTTCAATTCTACCCTCATGGCGTTGATCCGGACTGCACTTGACATCAAGATTGCCAAAGGCAAGTGACACCACCATAAACACAGCAAGAGAGAGCAGTTTCTTTCCTGACAGATTAGAGAATTCTGGGAAATTAAATTATATATTGGAAAGCAAAGCCTGGGAAAAGTTTTCAATTAGCAATAATTTTGCCTCAGATTAACCTCATTAGCTACACTACTATGGTAAAGGTAAAGGGACCCCTGACCATTAGGTCCAGTCGTGGCCAACTTTGGGGTTGCGGTGCTCATCTCGCTTTATTGGCTGAGGGGACCGTTTACCTTCCCGCCGGAGCAGTACCTATTTATCTACTTGCACTTTGACGTGCTTTCGAACTGCTATGTTGGCAGGAGTAGGGACTGAGCAACGGGAGCTCACCCTGTCGCGGGGATTCGAACCGCCCACCTTCTGATCGGCAAGTCCTAGGCTCTGTGGTTTAACCCACAGTGCCACCCGCGTCCCGTAGCTACACTACTACCACTGCACAATTATAGTACCTGCTAGTTCTTTTATATAGATGATACATTGCACAGAAATATGTATGCAAATGCCTATAGGAGAAACAAGGCTCCCTGGACCAGATATTCCCCAGGAAGGAGTAGTAAGGGGTAGGCATTCTGCCTCTTAAATTGGTCAAACATCCCAGTACCAGCCTATGCATGAAGAAAGAAGTTATGTTAAAGACCCATCAGAAGAGTGATGCTGCCTTTAAAACCAATGAACATTTCACTGTAGAGGTTTACACAGGATGAAATGTACTTGTCATTATTAAAAGCTCCAAGGCCCCTTTTCTGACTCTCTTGGGTTGGAGATCTTTCTGGTTATTTTGCCATAGTAGTTTGTCTGCTTGCCCCCCACAGGTGAGGTCAGGGAGCACAGAAACCTCCCATGGAGCAGAATGCCCCAGGGTGCATTCCCCATCTTTCAGGAAGACTTCTCCCAAAGTGTAGATAAGGGTTGCAGAACCTGTGGCCTTCCAGATGCTGCTGGACTCTGACTCAGCTTCAGCCAATATGGCCAATGGTCAGGGGTGATTGGAGTTGTAGTCCAGCAACATATGGAGGGCCACAGGTTCCCCATCTCTGATCTACATGCAAGGAGTCATCTTACTGAGTGGTATGGAAAGCACCCTGACCAAAAAAAATAATGATGATGATGTAGAATAGAACTTTAGAATGTTAAGGAGAAAACTGTTCTTGGAAATGTTGAGGGCAGTAATGGTCAAACACACCAACTAACACCTACAATGTGAAGTGTGACTCATTCAACTCTGATATAGAGTGGCTGTAACAGCAACGGGGCACATCCATACCGTACATTTAAAGCACATCCAATGCACATTTAAAGTACACGACTTCCCCCAGAGAATCCGGGGAACTGTAGTTTGTTAAGGCTGCCAGGAATCGTACCTCTGTAAGGGAAAACTACAGTTCCCAGGAATCCTTGAGGGAAGTCATATGCTTTAAATGTGCATTGAATATACTTTAAAGGTATGGCGTGGATCTGCCCTAATATTTCTTTTCAATTTTGATTTCAGTATTGACCAGAGAATTAACAGAATCCAAAAGAAACAGATTAAATATTCTAATACTTCTGGGTGAGAGGGTGGAGATCAGGTGCCCAGTTGTTTATTTGTTGTGTCTCATGCCTGGCTTACATCTTCTAGGGGGCGCTGACAAACAGCAAATGGATAATGAGCTGAGGAAGGAAATGATGGCAATCTGGCCCAACCTCTCCCAGAAAAATCTGGATCTCCTGGTCACCCCTCATAAATGTAAGAGTTGTCGTTATTGTCCCTGCCTGTGACATTCATTCTGTCCACACTGAGTTCATGCATATACTCACTTCTTTATGGAAATAACTTTATGGAAATTACTGTTGCAATGTCATCTTGGCAATGGAGAGAACTGTGTTATTTCCACATGGATAGTCTCACAGGGAACACAATGGTAAAGCAGCACTCAGCAGGACTGAACCATCCTCATCAGCTGTCACCCAGTGATGTCAACTGATAGACAGGTGGGCATGGTTTGGGGAAAACAGCCTCATGGATAAACTTAGATCCCATGGTGGGACAAGAGTTCCTCATGGTCCAGACGTTCCCCACCCCACCCCACTGTAAAAGATCAAGTGCATAGTCAGAAGTTACTCTGTAATGCCACCTTGTCACTGAAGGCTGAGGTAGTGGTTATTGGCAGCTATGGCTGATTCATCACATATGACCATGTCTGGACAGGGATAGCCTGGCCACACTAATTCACACCCTAGTAGCTTCCTGGTTTAACTACTGTAATGCACTTTACATAGGGCAACTCCTGAACACAGTTCAAAGATTGTCACTAGTTCAGAATGCTAGTTTTTTAAAGCATCTTCATTGGCGATATGCCACCAAGCCCAGTTCAGACAGTTGACTTTGACATATAAAGCTCTGAGTGGCTTGGGCCCAAATTAACTAAAAGAGCATCTCTCCCAATATTGTCCTGCCCATATGCTGAGATGTATCAGGGAGGCTGTGTTGGTAGTAGCACCATTAATGGATACCTGATTGACTGAAACTTGGAGATAGGTGCTCCACACCACAACTCTGGAGGACTTTTCTCGAGATCAGACAGGTATCAACGCAGAGCAGGTTCTGATGTCAGGTAAATACATTTCTCTTTAATTAGCCTTCAGACAGCAGATGTTTTCAGGTAAAGGAACTTGTATATTGTGATTTTTTATTAATTTTACTTTTTGAAAGTCTTAAATTGTTATTAATTATTATTGATTATTTGTTGTTTCATCTTTTTTGTAAACCACTTTGAGGTTTTTTACAATCAAGTGGTATATAAATTTTATAAAATAAAAAATAATATTGATTAATTATTTTATACACACACACACACACACACACACACACACACACACATATACACACATACCGTATTTTTCGCTCTATAGGACGCACTTTTTCCCCTCCAAAAATGTGTGCGTCCTATGGAGCGAATGCAGGCTCCTTGGCTTCGCGGCGACGCGCCTGTCCTGGAAGCTGGAGGAGGAACAGAAGGGTCTCCTGTTCCTTCTCCAGCTTCGCTGAAGGGCACTGTGCCTTCTCCCTCTCTGCGCAGCGCCTCTCCTGTGAAGGAGAGGCGCTGCGCAGAGAGAGAGAGAAGGCGCAGAGCCCCTTGAGCAACGCGCCTATCAAGCGAAGCCCGAGGAGGAACAGAAGGGTCTCCTCCTGTTCCTCCTCCCGCTTCGCAGCGACGCGCCTGTCCAGCGAAGCCCGAGGAGGAACAGAAGGGTCTCCTTCTGTTCCTTCTCCAGCTTCGCTGAAGGGTGCTGCGCCTTCTCCCTCTCTGCGCAGCACCTTTCCTGTGAAGGAGGGGCGCTGCGCAGAGAGAGAGAAGGCGTAGCGCCCCTTCAGCGATGCGCCTGTCATGCGAAGCCGGAGGAGGAACAGAAGGGACTCCTTCTGTTCCTTCTCCAGCTTCTCTGAAGGGTGCTGCGCCTTCTCCCTCTCTGCACAGCACCTTTCCTGTGAAGGAGGGGCGCTGCACAGAGAGAGAGAAGGCGCAGTGCCCCTTCAGCGACGCGTCTGTCCTGGCTTCTGCTTTAGCCCTGCGCAGCCTCTTTGGGCAGGGGGAGCCTTAATCCCGCTGCCCTGAAGAGGCTTGGCGGGGTTACCCCAGAAGCCAGAACAGCCACACGGTATCCCAGAAGCCAGATCCCTCTTGCTGTTCTGGCTTCTGGGGTTCAGAATAATTTTTTCTTGTTTTCCGCCTCCCAAAACTAGGTGCGCCCTATGGTCTGGTGCGCCCTATGCTGCGAAAAATACGGTACACTTATCTGCATTGTTGTTGTGTACTTTGATTTTATTGGAACCTGCCCTGAGGCCACATGGTAAAGGGTAGAATAAAAATTCCGCAAATAAATAAATAAATAAATAAATCCCTTTCCTATTATTTTATTACAGAGGAGAAAGACCTGTTCTAAAATATGCCTTCTTGAAAAGGCTCCTCCTTTCAGACTATTACCCTCCAACTTGTGGAGGGTGATCAGAATGATTGCAAGAGGGTAGAGCTAATGCACTTACCTATATGCCCCTTGTGTTTACTTTGCCAAAAGAGGTCTAATGAGGCCATGTTCAACTCTCCATGTGGTGTCTGAGACTAGCAATTTAAATTTGGGAACTTACCCTCAAATGTCTACCTGAGCTGCAACTGCAAAACCCATGAAGGAATTAACAATTTTACATGCAGACACACATAGACTTACAGTGATGGCACCCCACCAGCCAAGAAATCTCAGCCCAAACTGAAGGCAGAGTTCACCTTTAGAAAAACCTAAGGGAAAAATAAGCTGAAGCAATTTATCGTTTTCTTTCTGCTTTCTTCATCCTACAGCTACCGATCTGACAGTGGGCAAAATCTATGCAGCCATGATGATCATGGAATATTACCGCCAAAGTAAGGCCAAGAAGTTGCAGGCCATACAGGAGGAGCAGGTATGTGGCAACCATAAAACAGGGTTTGAGAAAAGATCCCTCAGTATCCAGCTTTCATTTTTTTGGCCAAATCTGGCCACGAATCCCTGAACTAATGTACAGTGGTATCTCGGGTTACATACGCTTCAGGTTACAGACACTTCAGGTTACAGATTCCGCTAACCCAGAAATAGTACCTCGGGTTAAGAACTTTGCTTCAGGATGAGAGCACAAATCGCACAGCAGTGGCACGGCAGCAGTGGGAGGCCCCATTAGCTAAAGTTTCTTCAGGTTAAAAACAGTTTCAGGTTAAGAACAGACCTCCGGAACGAATTAAGTACTTAACCCGAGGTACCACTGTATTTTAAGGGGGACGAGGGATGTATGATACTGTATTTGTGCAGTTGTGTGTGTGCAGTCATGCAGATGTACATGTGCCAAATAATTTTGATGCAATGTGCATCAAAGGCAGGGTTGGAGGAGAATCTTGAGATGCCTTCTTGGAATTGTGAAGGAACTGGAGCTAAGTAAAATCGGGGGGGGGGGGGACTCCCTGGCAAGGAGGAAATACTCAAACTTCAGTGCCAGTTCTTAAGTACAAGTTCTTATAATGCCCAATTCAAGGCAAGGAAGAGCCAATGGTTGCTAGACTCTCAGCTGCATCAGTGGAGTGGCCCTAGAACTCCTCTCTCCCCACCTTCCCTGCTACAGCCTGATGAAATGACTGCTGCCAATTGACAGTTGATAGAGGGAAGAGCCTGGCTTCTCAGTAAAGCCAATAGGCAATGTGTCAGTCTGTGAGCAAAGTTTCACTCACAGTTCAAAGAATGCAGGGACTGTCTTGTCACTGACAGCTTTTCAAATGGTCTGAACTTTTACTCGAGGAAAAGAAGCTATTTAATAGCTGCATGTATTTTCCAACAGATATCTAAATACCAACTTGTGCATCATTCTGTGCTTTCCTGTAGAATCGGACACCACTTATGTTCCAGCGCATGGATCTAGCATCCCCATCCCAGGAAGGTGGCCCAGGACAGAATGCTCTCCCTTCCTCACAACTGGATCAAGGGGATGGAACGTGAGTCTTAATCAATATAGCTTTTAGACCTGCTATATTCAAAAAGACATCTCAGAAACAGAATGTGCAGAATCAGGCACCTTGCAGAACATAGGTAGGCAAACTAAGGCCCGGGGGCCAGATCTGGCCCAATCGCCTTCTAAATCCGGCCCGCAGATGGTCTGGGAATCAGTGTGTTTTTACATGAATAGAATGTGTCCTTTTATTTAAAATGCATCTCTGGGTTATTTGTGGGGCCTGCCTGCTGTTTTTACATGAGTAGAATGTGTGCTTTTATTTAAAATGCATCTCTGGGTTATTTGTGGGCCATAGGAATTTGTTCACACACACCCCCAAAAAAATGGTCCAGCCCCCCCACAAGATCTGAGGGACAGTGGACCAGCCCCCTGTTGGAAAAAATTTGCTGACGCCTGTTGTAGAACCATCATCATAGATTACTAGAAACCCTCACAATGATTATCACATCAATAAATATAACAGGAGTCTTCAGCCCAGAAACACTACAGTGTATTTTTATAGATATTTTCTGCTTTAGATGTTTGCATACAAGCCTTTACTAAATATTCTCAAGGGAGTTTATGTCTCTGGTTTTCAGTATGTCAACTTGAGTGGGGGGTTTTCCTGATTTGGTTCTGTATATGATTGATCCCTGCTGTATGCTTTCCAGGTACTGTATAAGAGTTCCTGAAACTACCAGATTCTGGCTGTGTTTACTTAGCTGGGAAACTCTAGGGTTTTGAATAGCAGGGAACCTGACAAGGCAGCTATTGTAGCTATTTCCACAACGCTAATGATTCTGTGTCATCAGACTCTGTTTGTGACTGTGCAGCAACTTGTTATAGTCTGACTATTCTTTCTGCTCCAGGACCATGCAGGAAGGAGGAATGAAAGAAAGTGAATCCTGGGTCACACAACGAGCGCAAGAAATGTTCCAGAAGACAGGAACCTGGAGCCCAGAGCCAGGGCGCCCGGAAGAGATACCCAATAGCCGGACCAATTCCCAGGTGGTTTGTGTGCCAGCTAGGTGCTTGGACTGGCACTTGCCTATCTCTCAGTCTTTCTCTCTTCTCGGACCCAGTTTGTCCTCTTGAAATCTTTTTAAAGTCTGTTATAAGATGCAATCTTTAACTAGAATCAGACATCATGTTTTGAAAATTCCAGAATCATAGGAAAGTTGCTCAGGAAGGTCCAGTTCAGAGGAGCAAATAGTTGAGATGTGGGTCAGGCCAATATGGGTTGAGCTTCAACTGAAGGTGAAGGAATCGTGTGACACCTGGATCTCATGACAGTCCACATTTACAGCACCCTGAGCAACCTACTGTATGAAGTTTTGGTAGCATGACAAAAGGGAGATGAGTTGCAAATTGTACTTATGGTGAATCAGCTGCAAGATTTTTTTGCCATAAACTGAACTCAGCCTGTGCTTGCTCATATTGCCTTCTTGCCATGCTAATTTGATCATATGAATTCACCTTACCTTAAACAAAGGAGGAGGGGACTCCAAAGGTGAAGCAAAACCTCACGACCACCTAGATTGTAGGGGCTCCAAATGAGTTAAATGGAGAAGTGTGAATTTTGATGCTCAGTGTTCATATGGCTGTTCTCAAAATATTTGTCCTAAAGATAAAATTGCAGTTATGCTCTGTATCATGAACACAGTGTCATTTGAGAGGTAAATCCATCCTGGCACATTACATGTCGTTTTCAGTCACAATCTACTGATTTCTTTCCACAGTCATAAGTCTACTACCTTATTGGTACAGATGTTCCTCCGTAGTGTGCATTTGGCTCTCAACCTATGAACTGGGAGAATAGGAGTGATTTCTCCAAGAATACTAGCAACGCCCTCTTTCCTTCCTTGCATGATTTTATATCTGGCAGCCTTAGGAGAAAGCGCCTTAGGAGAATTCACCCCTGCCTCTTGATGTGTCCTGCAGGCTCCAAAGACTTTGCATAGCATATTTGAACCATTTGTATATCAATGGAGCTGCTCCATTAAGGCAAATGGGATGCTGCCCCACCAATGTCTATCTGCCCTCAGCCAGCCCCCATCTGCCTGCCTTCCTCCTTACAACCAGTCCAGAGAATGGCACTGGCTGTCAGCTTCTTCCTCTCAGTGTTGCCTTTGTAGTATTCACCAGGAAGGAGGTTGAGGAAAAAACCAGAATTAGTTTGTTCTGGGTCTAGTTGCATTTGGTTTCTCTGCTTTCTACCACACCAGTCCACGCCAGTCACCACTTGTATATGGGGTTCCGCAGGACACAGCAGCAGTACAACAGCCTGCAGATCCAGAATCTAAAATGCTCATTGCCTCTGTCTTGTATTCCTGGATTTGGGTAGGAAATATATTTATGAGAGCTAGAGAGTGAGAGGTCGAATCATGTTTAGCAGAAGAATACTTAATGACTAGAGGTTGCCAGCAGCATGAGGCCAGAATAAGTAGATTCTGTGTTTGAAGTCCATTGAGTCCTTTAATCTTTGGTCAGTTGTTCCACATCTGTACCTCTCAGCTCCCCCAGATCTGGCATCCCATGTGTCGTGACCCCATTGCTTCAGACATGGTATAAAAATGCATCTTTCTGCCCAGGCTTTCTCTGACCCATAAGATTGCCCCCTTTTTTTACTTACATGAATTCTTTGAATTCTTGTTTTTTCTTGGTACTGTTTTACTTGTTTTATGTTGTATTTCTATTTTAATTATGTTGTTTATTGTTTTTTTATGTTGTGCACTTCTTAGAGGCTTTTCAAATACTAAGAGGTTTATAAATGTTTTAAATAAATCAATAAATCCATCTGCTTTGCCTAATCCAGTCTGTAGAGATGCGGGAGATGCCAAGGGAGGGCTACTCAGACAGTGACCAGTACCTGCCCATGGAAGGTCATGGACGTGCTGCCTCCATGCCACGACTGCCTGCTGAAAACCAGGTGAGGGTTTTTTTATCCAGCCCATTTTGAACTTGAGGGCTGTGATGACCTCCCCTTCCTTGCACTCTCTTTTGCTCATAGGGGTAGCAGTGATCCTCATTGTCACCTGCACATCAAGGAGGTAGCAATGTTTGGCTTAGTGCTACTCGGTACTGGTGCAAACTGAAAGAATCCTTGAGTCTTCCTGTTACACATCTGTTTATTTAGGGTGTGTATATCACTCTAAGGAACAGCATGCTCTTTCCAGGAATCGTTTCAGCTTATTAACATGTGCTGAAGGCTTTGCTTTCACACAGGAAATGAAAGCCCTGGGCAAGAGGAAGGTTCCACAAAGGGGCACCTGAACAAATAATATTACGTATTCTGCAGGGGAGATGCAGGTCAATGGCATGTGTGCATCTCCCCATTATGTGTAGTTTAGGTCTAAATGGCATACTGAATCCCCCCCCCCCAAGAAAGGGCTAGACTTTATAATACTACCTTTCCTGCATTACCTCTTCATCCTGCAGATTCTCCCCACCCACTTCATGTTAAACCCTTTAAATTCACGGAAGATGCTCATGAGATGATACTTCCTAGCAATACATCACAGAATAATGTCTTAAATACAAGACAGCAGGTGCCTGTCATCACAATTTATTGGTCCAAATATTAGGGGAAAGCTATCAGGCTTTCTCATTAAAGTCAGCATTCTGTTGTAGAAGTCATCCCTTATATTTCCAATGCTACCACTGCCTTCTCCTGCAGTGATTCCAATGTAATGGGTCCACTCCAAGTCCCTTTAGGCAGCGAATACCCTCAATACTTTTACAACCTTCTGATCTTTAGCATCTAGTTAGTAGAATACCAAGTAATCCAGACAGCTCAGTTAAACAGCTGGGTAGCAGCAAGACTGAAGTGGATATTTTCTTCCAGCCTTGTGGCAGTCAGAATCACATGATGAAAAGAAAGTCAGAGCAGATGTGTGTAGGCTGTTTGGCCTCCTCGCTGCCACCAGTCCAACTAAGATCATGGAGTTATACCATGGTGCATTTATGCCCTGCGGGCATTGAGTGCCTGTTACACATTTCTTTCAATTTGCATCAGTAGCAGGTGCACAGCAGTAGCAGCATTTGCTGCAATTCACGTGTCAGCTCTCCATTAGCAGATCCAGCCCGCTGTGTCTAAGGATGGAGATGTTAAGGAGGAGAATGAGACATTTCCCTTAAGAAGCAATGAAATATTGGCATGTGACTGTAGTAAAGCAACAAATCCTTCCTGAGAAGAGAAATTGCACCTCTTTGTCAAGGAAGGTGGCAGGAGGGTCCTCTGAGTAAGTAACATATGCCACGAATCCCAGCCATGGGACAGAGCACCCTATCAGACAGGAATGTGGAACACTGGGCCTCTAGATGTTGTTAGATTTCAACTCCCATTAGCCCATTAGCCAGTGGTCAAGGATGATGGGAGTTGTAGTCCCAAGGCCTTCTGGAGAGCCGCAGCTTCCCTATTTCTGCTCTGAGACCTGGGATCTGGGAATCAGGTTTCTGATCTTGTCTTTTCACTTCTGCTTTCCCACTGGGTTTTCACTTAGGGCAATCACCTCTTGTTGTCTTAAGTGGTCTTGTTTTGAAGGCATAATTTCTGCTAACTTGTTGCTTTGACCAGGCTGGAATTTTATTTTACTTCCTTGGCCTCTGGAGGGCTGTTTTGGTATGCTAGCCTTGTGCTCACTCTTCACTTCTCTGATGGGGAGTGGAGGAAAAGGCTAAATTAAACTGTGGCCTGTCACAGCACAGCTGCTGTCAAAGCAAAGCCCGCGTCCTTCTGCAGCTACCGTCCAGCTAGTAATGTACGCTTCCTGATCTGGCATGAAGCATGCTTTATAGTAGCAAACTTTACAAGGTTGTGAGATGCTATTCCAGCAGCCAGTGTTGTGCAAGGCGGAAGGTGGGGATGGGATAATGGGCTGGGGGTGAGTGCTCTTTGCTAAGCATGTG
This sequence comes from Podarcis liolepis, assembly GCF_965112155.1. Taxonomy (NCBI): domain Eukaryota; kingdom Metazoa; phylum Chordata; class Lepidosauria; order Squamata; family Lacertidae; genus Podarcis; species Podarcis liolepis. The sequence goes on from NC_139555.1 coordinate 44,161,333, forward strand.
CCCAGCAGCAGTCGCTCTTAGCATGCTCCGCTGTGTAGCAGCATTTACTGCCGTACCAGCAGGCTAAGCATATTTGTGTCTCTGTGTATATGTGTGCAAGTGAGAGCTTGGGCATATTATGAGGTGAAGACCATGGACAAAATAAATACATTATCTGCTACAATTAGTTTATAACTGTGCCTCCCAATTCTACCGAGTAGGGTCTAAATTGTAACTCATAAGCATCTTAGCAGACACAACTTGTTAAAAACATCAGCTATGGCAACCTAGCTACCAAACACAGACCTTCCCTTTAAGTCAGAGGTACATAAATCATGGTTGTCTCGCACCAAAGCTCAGCATCTTGGACATCTCCCTGTGCAAGCTGTCCATCAACCTAGTAGGCCCACTGGTCTTGGAAAGGTCCCAGCAGCAGGCTGCTTGGCATCATCCACACTGCATTTTCAACAAAGGTTTCTCCCTTTGATTCAACAATAGGTTTTATTACTCTTAAGATAGTTGTTTTCAAACCTGTTCTGGAGACTCGGGTTCCTCAATGGGTTCCTCAGTAGAAGAATAGTAATGACAGATAGACCTTAAAGAAGACTTGCCAGCCACTAGCAATCTTCGTTTGCAGTACAGAGCCTGAGGGAAATTCTAAGGAGCACATTTTCCTCATATGTGGGCTTTGTGAAGCAACCCAGCTGGTCTGAGAAGTGCACTATGTGAACTAAATGTTCTCCCTAAAACTCTCAGCACAATTTTTTGCAATATATAGATGCTCCTTATCAGAAAGGTCAATGTGATCAGGGTTCTCTGAAGGCGAAGAACTTGAAACAATGGCTTTAAGGCATAGGTTGCCAACCTCTGACACAAGCATCGGAGTTTGTAGTACATGTCGATGGGAAATGGAGGACCTCTGGACCTAACAATGGCTTGGAATCACAGTGCTCCTACCTGGCTCTCTCATGCTGTGCTTTTGTCTACTCCAGTAGACAGAAGCAAAATAGTTCCAAGACACTAGAACATTTTATTATGTACTGCTGAGTGAGGCTGAGTAGCACTGTATTATTCTTTAGATTTGATTTGTGGTTGTACACTTGCCAAAAAAAAAAGTTGGCCACTTCTGCTTTAAAGCATCTTAGGCTTTTTATCACTGCCGGATGCTTGCCTGCTATGCCTGTCTGCTGGAGTTGGATTGATAAGACCTTCTGTGCAGTCTTGATCCAACATCAGCACAGCTCCTAGAAGACGATCCAGTATGTAATAGAAAGTGTTGCTTTCAGTACAGCTGTGATGATGAGTTACAGTGCAGAAAGGGGGCATCTGTTTGCAGGGAAGGAGGTGAATGGCGTTGGTTCTCCTTTACTTTTTTGCATGAGCTTTGCATCTGGTAATCAAACCTCAAAATGACAGAGGGAGTTATGGCGGGATGAAGCTGCTAAATGCTGCACATCTACTGCCCAAAATACGGACAGGCTAGAACTTCCTAAAACCAGAGTAGGGAACTTGTGGCCCTCCAGATGCTGTTGGACTACAACTCCCATCATACCTAACAGTTGGTTATACTGGCTGGTATTGGTAGGAGTTGAAGTCCCCGAAACATCTGGAGGACTGCAGGTTCTCTGTACCTGTCCTAGAGCCTTCCATCTCTGTACCTGGTTCCAGTTCTTCTGAGTGAGACTGTGTGTGGCCAATGGGAAGAGGTCAAAATGGAAGGCTCCCCACCCTGCCCTACTCCAATAAGCAATGCTGTCTCAGTTCACCAAGCCTATTGCAGCCGATCTGTATAAGTAGGAAACAAACCTCCCCCGCTGCCATTTGTAGGCCTATGACATATAGCCTTCTTTATCCCTACAGATTAGAAGAAGGCCATAACATTTTTAAACAAAGTAATGTAACACTGGGTGATAACTGCCACATTGCATGTAGTTTGCCTTCTCCAGTTTGGCAATTTCTGTCCCTGTCCTAGCACAGGCACTTACATACCTTTCTTGTCGCAGTGCTGTCATGATGCTGGTGTTCCTATAAACATTCTCCCAGCCCTTTTGTAGCACTGCCCTTTCCCTTGGTACTCTCACACATGCACCTTCCTACTGCCACTTTCCATTGCAAAACTTACTCTCAGCTTGTGTCCAGATGCCAGATTCCTGTGCTGTGGTCTTACTCTGTTGCTGTAGCACTCAACCATGAGTACAGGAAACCTTTTATAGGAGAAGCCATGTACCTTTTCCACCAGGTCATCCCTTTCCTGCACTTCCCTCCAGACTCCAGATGTGCATACTGCTGGGGTTGTCCTGGCCCTCCTCCTGTCACTTAGCTCTGGGTTTCGGGGAGAGGAGCAGATGACTGGAGCAGTCTTGGACTTGTCTTCCAATCTCCAAAGTTAGTTTTGTCTGGAGGCAGCCTATTCAGTGTGACTCCTCTCTCTCAGTAATACACTCTTATGGATGTCACACTGCAGAAAACATCCCCATGATAATCGTGTCCCTTGGCTGCCTAGGTGGGCTCAGTGCTGAACTCTGCAAGAGAATTATTGTTGTTTGGGTCTTTTTGAGGAGGACCCGTAACAGTTCCCAATACCCAATCAGAAAACTCCTGATTCTTCCTCAGAAATTTTGGCCTGTCGTGATGAGAAGTGGCAACAGCCTTTAGATCAGAAATATGTGTAGGTTGTGTGATTGCTGGGCAAGAATACTAAGCTGGGGTGATTTGGTGGAAACTGATGCCTTTCTTATCAGTTAAGGAGGACTGATTTTGGAGAACCAAAGGTCTAAAATAAGGCATAATGAAAAAGTCAGGTTAGTGGGAATGTTTTTAGAACCATAGCGCTGCAAGGGATGCAGCTACAGCATGTCTGCCAAAGGCCCAGCCAGCCTTTGATTAAATACCTCCAGTGAATCAGAGCCCATCACTTTCCAATGCACCCTGTTCCACTGTCAAACAGCTCTGTGACCACCTATGGTAAATTCCTCCCCTAATTCTCTCCCACATCCACACCCACATATACAAATATAGTTGCCTTTCTCTCCATCCAAGGTAAATGGTGATTCATAGCCTTTATACCAGTTTGAAACAATGCAAGAATCAAGACGCTGAATGTTTCCATTTCAGCAGTCACATGTCTGACCAGAAGCTACTCTGATCAAGAGAGAACACCCATGGCAGCAGCACCTACCAACATCATTTACCAAATAAAAAAGGCAGTACAGCCATTCATATTCTATTCATTAGTCCCTTTCAGCATTACACTTTTCTCATTAGGCTTCAGAGTTAGCATACAAAGAATCTCCCAAACTTTGCTTCCATCCAAAGAAATGGCAAGAAATTCATTTCTTGGAATTCCTAACATTGTAGGTATGTCCAAGGTTACAGACCTCTATTTCTCCACTTATCAAATCCTGCTCAGGGCTTCCTCTGCAGTTTCCCCTTGCCTTACTCTGCCTCCTTTGGGCTGGGTTGCGCTGGCAAGGCCAAAGTCGCGAAGACGAGGGGGCCCAGCCAATCAGTGAGAGCAGCTCTGTGTGTAGGGGTGACTGTCCCCATTTGGGCCGTGCACAATGTTGCAGCTTTTAACAGTGGCTGAGGCTTGTTGCCGCATGTTTTGGGTTGGGGGGGGAGTGTGTGGCCTTGCTGTTGTCTCCGCTGTGCTGCTCAACTCATCCCTACTGAGAACTGTCCGTCCCTTCGTGGCGTCTATCTTTGTTTATCTTGGTTGTCAAGAGCAACCAAATATCTGAGAATATGAGCTTCCAGCACTGGGCTGGGCTGGGCTGGCCTTGTGCATAAATGACCAACATTAACCTGACTGTTCTCTCCTTACACTCCTCCCTTCAATCCTTTACCATATTCTGGTTCCTCCACCCTCCCCTTTGGTCCTATATTTCCCTTTGCCTTTATATTTATTTCCTTCTCTCTCTCTCTTTCCCGTTTCTGTGTGCACCGTCTTGTATGGCTGCGACAGTGGAGGAAGGCGCGACCGCGAGGGAATAATCTCAGTGTATGTACTGCAGCCTGGGCTCCTGGCTCTGCGCGCTCGCTGCCTCCAGTTCCCTTCCCCTGGGCTCCTCAGACTAGCAAGCTGCCAACTCCTATGTGTTTATCTTCATGCACACCTCTTTCTCTCTCTTACTCTATTCCCAATTGCTTTTGCTGCATTCAAAACTATGCAGGCAAAAAACTTTCTCTCCAGCCCATTCTGTCCTCATCTTGTCTTCATTAGGCTTTCTCTTCCTTTCATTCACTGTCCCTTTCTGCATACCTTCTTCCTGCTTTCACTCTCTCTGCTTCAAGCCATAGACTTGATTTTCTGCTCCTGCCTCTGTTGTCTGCCATGTTAGTTTTAACGGGTGCTAAAATAATTCTTTAAGCACTCTAGCCCAGTAACAGGCTGGTTTTCTGTCATCACACCAATTGAAGCTTTTCATGTGGCCAAAACATCCTTTGGGCCAGATGAAGTTTTTGTTTTGTCTATTTACTGGGCCTGCTGGGGGAAAAGTTATATGCGTGTCCACAGCCCCACACTCATTCTAACCATAGTTCTGCTCCTTCCTCATTTCTGTTGCCTTTTTTCCTGGGCTATGAAAAACTTAGCTGGTAACCTACTGTACCTTCCAAGGGCATTTTAAAGATTTAATGGACCAAAACCCACTTTATTAGACATGGTAAGTGTTGCCTTCAATTGGTGTGTATACATACACATCTGATGAAGTGGGCTGTAGTCCAAGGAAGTGTAAGTTCAGTGGGGCTTCTGAGTAGGCATGAATAGAATTACACTATAAGTCTATAGCTCTCTAAGGTGCCACAAAATGCCTTGTTGCTTCTTCTGTCTGTCAGATGCCCAATTACTTATTTCCATTTTCCATCTGTTTTGTGGGGTGGATGGGAATTCTTTCTCAGTCTGGACCAGCTATCCATTCTCACACTCACGCCACCAAATCCTGGATTCTGTGTGTCCAACATGTTCCTCTCTTTCTTCTCTAATATGATCTGCCCATTTGCAGTGGTGAATCAATGTGCATTCAACCAGGCCTTCCAGAAACAACTGCTCAGCAGTGAGCCACCAGAGGAGGAATTGCCTTTTATTTCACTGCAAAAGCACTCATCTGCTGAGCTGAGAGTGTTAGGGCACATGGGAAGCTTTCCTTACTTTCTAGCACATGCTTTTGGTATAGAATTGTGTTGCCTGAGCAAAGTGATGGTGTGACATTGAGCTTTTTGTGTCCATTTATCTGCTTCCCATGTGTGGACTGTGCAGCCGAAGCACAGCCTACCATTTTCTGAATTTGCTGAATTGACAGATATGGTGTGACCAAGTCTTGATTGTACTTGAATGTGCATATTTGAGATCCACAATAATGTTGTGCAGAGAGCACCTAAGAGGGATAGTTTCTCCAACCAGTTCTATTCATTTTTACTTGATACAAAAGGAGGCATTCTATCAAGAAAACTTCCCATTTTAATTAGAAATGTCTGTGGTTTTCTTAGCAATCTCCCAGAGAAATTTCTGTGCCTCTTTCCTTCAATTCTGAAGCACATCTAGTTAGAGGAGGGGATCACAAGATGGAAAAACTTACAATCTGGATATGACTGGCTGTACTTCCTACAGCAGGATCCCTTAAGAGCTATGAATGGCTGTCTTTTTCAATGAATGTACTTGCTGAAACTGCCATGTTGTAGAAGATACCATTGTTCTTGTTTACTTTTTTCAAAATTGACCGAGCCTCTTTAAGAAATGGTTGCTAGCTTATATGTGATGCTATTTTAAATTATCTCTGTCCATTTCCGACCCTTTCCCAGATGTCTACCACAGCATGTTCCCTTCAGTCTCAGTCTCAGAATACCCACCCAAATAGATTCTGATGAAACTGTGAGGTAGGAGTCTTACATGTCTGAGGTGACTGGATTAGCTTAACTCCTTTTTGAGAGTTATCTCAACTTTGTGGTAACTTGTTTGATTTTAATTGTGGTTCACCATGCACAAACAGCCCCATGCTGAGATTACTCCAAGAATAATCTATTGGAGAGAGGTTTCTGGAAGGCCTGGTTGCATATGCATCTGCACCTATATATAGGTGGGAAAAGGGGAAGGACAACTGAAAGAGCATCAGTTACAAGTGAGTAATTTTTCTCTCTCTTGTCCTGTGAAACAGGAAGAGTCAGGTGGCTCCAGCAGGGAGGGGATTGTAAGCAAGAGTGTTATTTCTGGCTTTGTGTTAAATATGGGCGAGTTGACTACTAGGATTTCTGGGTTGCATACTGAGACGTGGGATTATTTGGTCAGAGCAGTATGACTGTGGGGTCGGGAGTCCTGGTTTCTTTCTTTAGCATTTCCTCTTTCTGAGTTAGTGTGATTTCAAGGGGAGGGAACAATGTCTTAGTATAATGGAGGAGTGTTAACCTGTCCAAGGCAGGGATAGTGTGTGGAACCTTGATCCCTGCTCTGCAATGGAATATACTGCTTTCAAGTGGTAAGAAACATGTTTGTTTGCACATGGCGATATTAATTTGTCTTTCCCTAAATTTACCTAAATTAAAATAAAATAAAACAATAATGAACCTTTGTTAGGCAGAATACAGTGATGTGTGTGTGACTGATCTTTTCCTGATACTCTAGAACTCCAATACTTTGGGGTATGCACAAAAAGGGTAGAAAATGTAATTTCGCTCCCAGAATGGATATAAGATAACGTTTTCTTTGTGAGCAACATTTACAGTTCACCTTATAAGACTCCAGCTAGGCATTTAGGAAGGCATTCAAGTTACATAGTAGCTACCGGAAACTGTATAGCCATTTCTGGACAAATTTCATGGCTGTTTAAAAAAATGTTTTTTAAAAGTATATGACTGGTGGTGCTTTAAATAAATATGGCTGATACTACACACGGCCAGTTCTGGCAGTGCTTGCTGTAAGGCATTGTGAGGGAAATGTGACCCTCAGGAAGTTATTGGACAACAACTCCCATCATCTCTGACCATTGGCCATGCTGACTGGGGCTCATGGTAGCTGGAGTCCAACAACATCTAGAGGGCCACAGGTTCCTCACTGCTGCTGGAAAGGACATGACTGAATGTTTCTCACAGTACCATTCCTACAGTTAATATATCAAGTCATATTTCACAACCATTTCTGAAGCTGTTCAGCCTGGAATGTGGTCCAGGGTGCATTAGATATGTTTTTGGAGACAAGGTAGTCTTCAGTGCAGTTATGGAGTGTTCTTCATGAGAAAACCACTACAGATGATATCATTTGAAAGTGACTACTGTCCATACATATGTAATTGAATTTATGACTTGTGTCCTATATTGTTTCTGAAAGGATGTGTTAAAACCACTAGCAGCATAATCTCCAAAAACATCCCTCATACTTTTCTGTTAATTTAGTCCCTTTTCATTTTCTCGATCCAGATGTCTCCAATATCTCTTGACCAAAAGTTTGGATGATATATACAGTGGTGCCTCGCAAGACGAAATTAATTCGTTCCGCAAGTTCTTTCTTCTTGCGAGTTTTTCGTCTTGCGAAGCACGGTTTCCCATAGGAATGCATTGAAAATCAATTAATGCGTTCCTAGGGAAACCGCTTGCCAGGCTGGCGGTGCGGAGAAGGGCTTCTCTCCGCACCGCAAGCCTTCAGGACAGGTACGGGAACAGAGGGGAAGGCGCGCAGCGCTTCTCCTCTGTTCCCGGGGCTTGCGTGGGAGGAGGGTTTTTCCTCCCCACCGCCAACATTCAGAACAGCATTCTGAATGTTGGCGGTGGGAAGGAAAACCCTCCTCCCACCCCAAGTCTTCAGGACAGCCATCCGATGCCGGGCTGCGGGAGGAGGCGTCCCCCCCCCCCGCCCGGCATTGGAGCTTCGTTCCGATGTCCGGCGGCGGGAGGAGACGTTCCCCCCCCGCGCCGGACATCGGAGCTTCGTTCCGATGTCCGGCGGCGGGAGGAGACGTTCCCCCCCGCCGGACATCGGAGCTTCGTTCCGATGTCCGTTGGAGGGAGGAGACGTTCCCCCCCCCCGCCGGACATCGGAGCTTCGTTCCGATGTCCCGTGGCGAGAGGAGACGTCCCCCCCCCCCCGCCGGACATCGGAGCTTCGTTCCGATGTCCCGCGGTGGGAGGAGACGTTCCCCCCCCGCCAGACATCGGAGCTTCGTTCCGATGTCCGTTGGAGGGAGGAGACGTCCCCCCCCCCGGACATCGGAGCTTCGTTCCGATGTCCGGTGGCGGGAGGAGACGTTCCCCCCCCCGGACATCGGAGCTTCGTTCCGATGTCCGGCGGCGGGAGGAGACGTTCCCCCCCCCCCCGCCGGACATCGGAGCTTCGTTCCCATGTCCGTTGGAGGGAGGAGACGTTCCCCCCCCCGCCGGACATCGGAGCTTCGTTCCGATGTCCGGCGGCGGGAGGAGACGTTCCCCCCCCCGCCGGACATCGGAGCTTCGTTCCGATGTCCGTTGGAGGGAGGAGACATTCCCCCCCCCCCCCGCCGGACATCGGAGCTTCGTTCCGATGTCCGTTGGAGGGAGGAGACGTTCCCCCCCCCCCGCGGGACATCGGAGCTTCGTTCCGATGTCCGTTGGAGGGAGGAGACGTTCCCCCCCCCCGCCGGACATCGGAGCTTCGTTCCGATGTCCGGCGGCGGGAGGAGACGTTCCCCCCCGCCGGACATCGGAGCTTCGTTCTGATGTCCGGCGGCGGGAGGAGACGTTCCCCCCCCGCCGGACATCGGAGCTTCGTTCCGATGTCCTGCGGCGGGAGGAGACGTTCCCCCACCCCCGCCGGACATCGGAGCTTCGTTCCGATGTCCCGCGGCGGGAGGAGACGTTCCCCCCCCGCCGGACATCGGAGCTTCGTTCCGATGTCCGGCGGCGGGAGGAGACGTTCCCCCCCCTGCCGGACATCGGAGCTTCGTTCCGATGTCCGGCAGCGGGAGGAGGTCCGAGGACAGTGGGGAAGACGCGCTGCGCTTCCCCGCTGTCCCGGAGATTTCCCTATGGGCTGTCGTCTTGCGAAGCAAGCCCATAGGGAAATTCGTTTTGCGAAGCGCCTCCAAAACGGAAAACCCTTTCTTTCGTCTAGCGGGTTTTCCGTCTTGCGAGGCGTTCGTCTTGCGGGGTACCACTGTATCAACATCCATCCCAAATGAGCTATGATTAAATCTCTGTGTCACAAAACATAATGATGTATAACTTTAAGTATGCATCCCAACTCAAGTGTGATTGCTACTTCAGACCCAAATTATATATTCAGGATGACACATCTATCAAATGAAATAATCTGTAACATACTATAAAGGACCATAGAACGGCCCTATAATGCAGGGAAGGGCCATAGCTCAGTAGCAGAGCATCAGCTTTGCATATAGAAAGTCCTGTGTTCAATTCCTAGCATTTCCAGGTAGAGGAGGAAGAGAAGCTTGTCTGAAATCCTGAAGATCTGCTGCCAATCAATATAGACAATACTTAGATTGCTGCTCTGACTCAGTACAGTGGTACCTCGAGTTACAGACACTTCAGGTTACAGACGCTTCAGGTTACAGACTCCGCTAACCTAGAAGTAGTACACCGGGTTAAGAACTTTGCTTCAGGATGAGAACAGAAATCACGTGGCGGCGGCGGCAGCAGCAGGAGGCCCCATTAGCGAACGTGGTACCTCAGGTTAAGAACAGTTTCAGGTTAAAAACGGACCTCCACAACGAATTAAGTTCTTAACCCGAGGTACCCCTGTATAGGGCAGTCCTATATTCCTACTGTCTGTTGCAGATTACTGCATGTGAATATCTTTTGGTCACATTTAAATTTACAAATCAGAACTCTGTGTACACAAGAATAATAAATACAGTTACATGTGTGTCTTTTCACCCATATTAAATCAAAGTTGACACAAATGTGTTTTATTTTACCTGTACAAGCAATGTGTAATTTGTGACTTCTAGGTTTTATTTCAACCTAGTGGTATTCTCATACAATAATAATGTAATTCAGAAGAAGTTGGATGAATTGTTAAAAGCTTTTTTATTCTGTAAGACTTTGTAGATGGCCTTTTGTTATTCTTGTTGTTCTGGCTTGTTATTGTGTAGTATTTTGAACCAGGGCTGTACAGATGTTGTTGGACTCAACTTCCATTAGCCCCAGTCAGCATGGCCATGGTCTTGGATGATGAGCAGTCCAACTACCTCTGGAGAACCACAGTTTAGCCATCTCTACAGTGGTGCCCCGCAAGACGAATGCCTCGCAAGACGGAAAACCCGCTAGACGAAAGGGTTTTCCGTTTTTGAGCTGCTTCACAAGACGATTTTCCCTATGGGCTTGCTTTGCAAGACGAAAACGTCTTGCAAGTGTTCTGATTTTTTTCGCTCCCCCCCCCCTTTTTCTAAGCCGCTAAGCCGCTAATAGCTTTTTAGCCACTAATCCTCTAATCCTTTAATAGTCGCTAAGCCTTTAATAGCCGCTAAACCGCTAATAGCGCTAATCCACTAAGCCGCTAATAGGGTTGCTTCGCAAGACGAAAAAACCGCTAGACGAAGAGACTCGCGGAACGGATTAATTTCGTCTTGCGAGGCACCACTGTACTTTAAACCAAGATCTTTCTGGCTGAGCAAATCTGAAATACCAAACCCAGATTCTTTGAAGTTGCTTTAATATATCATGGCGTCAGCCCAACCCAGTAGTTTTTGAAATTGATGTTGTGAGTAAGCACAAGGTAACATAGGGTAGGGGTGGGAGTCACAGGGCATTTGGCAGCATTCAGATTTTTCTATGGCCTCCTTTCTATTAAATCACTGCCTTCCATTTTTTGCTTTTATTGATCACAAGATGGCCTCCAAGAGCCTTTGCAGATTTTCTGGTTTCTGAGAGTACTGTACCTTGAAATGTCTTTATTCCTAGAGATAGCTGCCTATAAATGTAGATAATGAGCATGACCCCCAAAACCTAAGAAGGAAGAAGTAACGAGAGGTCTCAATTCAGCTCCAAGACCCAGTCGTCTTGTGTCCTATTCAAGAAGAGGGGTGCCAGACAATGATTTGCGCAAAGCTGAGGAAACCATATAAGAATATTGGGAGTTGTTACTGGCACCAATCTTAACATACAATGAGATGTATTGTTGTCCAGTACTATAATATCAGGTGTACCTTCACGTTCTGTAATAAAAGAACAATGAATGGCATTTGACAAATTACTTAACGAGGGAGATTTTTCCACTAATGCTAATTACTGGGCAGTGGGGACAGGTGGGGGGAGAAAACTTATGCCTCTTCTCCAAGCACACTACATTTCTGAGGACAATTCCATTCCCTACCCCCCACACCTGGCATTTAATTTAAAAAAAACAACAACACATCTATGTCATATGTCAGAGGTTTTCAACCTTATTGAGTCCACAGCTCCCTTGACCAACTACATTCTTTCTGCGGCATCCCTGTGAGGCTCAGGAGCCCAGTTATCTCACCCTTTTCCAAACACCCTCCCTTGTGGAGTGTTCCCTCAGCCTCCTCTCTCCCCTCTCCTTGGAAGTCCTCCAGGCAGCTGCTGCCGCCACCCCTGGTCTCTGAGCTTCCCCCCTGCCCCAAAGAGAGGTACCTCCTCATACTGTCCCACAGGAGCCTGGGAAGTACCCCTTGGCCAGCCCCAGAGGCACCATTTGCCTGCAGAGCTTGTAGCCAGGGCTGCTGCAACAAACAGCTGTGCAAGCCTTTGAGAGGCAGAGTTGCAGGAGGCCATCAGAGGAGGGAAGGAAGGAAAGAGGCACAGAGACCACCATTCAAGGCACCCCAGGGTGCCATGGCACCCTGGTTGAAAACCACTGTCATATGTAGTCCACATTAATCATGTTGATTGCTCTTAAATCCAGGATTTTTCTTTCTCAAATGGCCAGTGTGGGGAACCTAGTTTAGTTCAGTGCCCTGGTATAGAGGGCTGTGACCCACCCACCCCAATTGTAGTCTGATTCAGGGGACCTGCAGCACCTGCTCGTTGCATGTTTGGGAATGTTCCTATTAGTTGATCTGGATCAAGAACACATCAGTAGGCAAAGGATTAAAACCAAACCTACCCCATGCCAGGATCCCAGTCCCAACTGACAACCCTGCGCTAGCTATTTGTGAAAGAAAAATATTATATGTAACAGTCACATGATTAATGAAATCTGGGTTTGGCCCTTTTCTGTATCATCTGTGGGAGAAAGACAACATGGCAACTGTTCTGTATGCTAGCTAAACCCATGCATTCATTCTTCAGCAGATTGGGAAGGAAGATTTGGTGGTTTGCAAGCAAAATAAAAACCTCACACTCCATAACTCTTTAGACAACCATTCCTAGCACTTGTGGCAAATGGGTATATCTTGAGAGAGAGGTTCATATATGCATCATTAATTTAATAACTATGGGCACAGAAAGATGGCTTGGGTAGCAACTTGGACGGGAGGATGGATAGATGTGCCCATAGTTCTTTAGCTGAGCTATACATGACAGAGTAGTTGCCTAGAAAGAGGCATAGTATTCCATTGTCTATCAAATCCATGGGGGTTTGCCTTCTCATAAAGTGCCAGTTCAGTTATTGTGCTGGGTTTCTGTCCCTTTCCAGACAATCACAGATGCAAGCCCCATGAAACGCTCTGCCTCCATGTTGGGCCACTCACGCTCCAAAGGCATGCGCTTGGATGACTACTCTTTGGAAAGGGTAATCCCAGAGGAGAACCAACGGCATCACCGGCGGCGGGAACGAGGCCACCGGACATCAGAGCGCTCACTCAGCCGATATACTGATGTGGACACAGGTCAGATTGCAGGACCAGCAGGAGTAAACGCTAGAGACAGAGGCTTCAGTCCTTCAGTTACTTACTTCAGAATAGCTGTCACAATTCCAGAGAGTAAATTATATGGCAGCCTTAGAATTATGGTAGCTGGTCAAAGTATATATGTAAAGATCTAAGGCTTCTTGGCAAGCATCTTAAGGTGTGAGTCTCTCAATAACTGGTGAATATGTTTGATGTACACAGTATAATTGTACAGGTATATGCAGGTTTTCTTTTTGTTGCACTATAGTTCCAGAGTGCCCCTCCAGGTGGCAGTAATGTGGTAACACTGAGAAGAATCACATACAGTAATTAATAAAGAGGAAATGTGTAGTGAGTTCACTATAAATCTGCCGCAGATGCACTATTACTGTGTCAAAGACATGTTGCAGAAAACACCTACACAGACAAACAGAAAGTATGTAGGGGCCTTAGTCTTTAAAGTGTTACAAAACTGATTTTGTTGCAGCATGTGAAATGTGCAAATGCATACTTGTGCTCTTTTAGAGGCGTTGCATAATAGACCTTTATAATAGCACATAAGGTTTGTGAGAAATGTAAGATATGTCTCAGGTACTTTCATTCTTGCTTTCTTTGCAGATCAGTCCTTCCCCAAACTGTAGGTCAAAAGACTGTGTATGGGATCCAGAAGTACTTTTGGAGCATTTTGTCAGCTGAGAGCCTACTTTAAATTGAGGACTCACTGGAAACAAATTCTGATCCCTCTTTGAAGGGACTTCTGCAAGCCAAAATAATTATGATGTGGGGTGATTCCATGAACTGGATCTCCACAGTTTAAGTGTTAATAACAGCAATAGGCGGGTTGTTCATATTGCAACTGCAGCACTAGGAGTGTGTGTGTGTGTGTGTGTGTGTGTGTGTGTGTGTGTGTAGATTAAACCCTTTAGCATTGTTTTTTCTGATTAATATCAGCAAACTGAAATTTTGCTTGCCATGCAGTGCAAAGGCTTAATTAATCTTGCCCCCATGGGGCAAATAGCTTGGGGAGGACAATTTTAATTGGGGGAGTGGTGGCATGAGGGGGTTTTTAAAGCCTCCTTGGTGCTGCAGTTCTGTTACCCCCCCCCCTGCCCTCTGCTCTAAAGTTGCTGTTAACCTCCAAAGCTGATACTTGCACTGCAGGGCAAAACATGTACAGTGGTACCTCGGGTTACATACGCTTCAGGTTACATACGATTCAGGTTACAGACTCCGCTAACCCAGAAATAGTACCTCGGGTTAAGAACCTTGCTTCAGGATGAGAACAAAAATCGCGCGGCGGTGGCGCGGCAGCAGTGGGAGGCCCCATTAACTAAAGTGGTGCTTCAGGTTAAGAACAGTTTCAGGTTAAGAACGGACCTCCGGAACGAATTAAGTACGTAACCAGAGGTACCACTGTATATTCTGTTTTGCCCAGGAAGGCAAATAGCAGCTTTAAGAGTCCAATTTTCATCAAGAAAATGGCATCATAAGGTTTTAAACCACCACCACAACACCAGTACTATCGTACTCTCTTCCATGGCTGCTGTTAACATTTTAATCAGCTGTGGAAGATCCTGTTCACAGATCTCCCCCATCAGTCTTGATTTAGCCCTGAGTAGCTGCTTGAGCTTTTGAAAAGACTAGAAAAGCAATATACTTTGGTATCTGAGTCCTGGGCACATGTTCCTTCAGGTTCACAACATCAGCCATTCAAAACGTTGCCTTCTCCTTTGTTGCTTAGATGCCAGGGAAGGATGGGGACATATGTTGACATATACAGAATATTTCTAACTGAAACATTCAACCTTGAACTGCCTTCTTTCTTCTTACTGGCAGGGCTGGGCACGGACCTCAGCATGACCACACAGTCAGGTGACCTACCTCCCAAAGAAAGAGACCAAGAACGAGGCAGGCCAAAGGACCGGAAACACCATCACCATCACCACCACCATCATCACCACCACACATCTTCTGACAAAGAGCGGTACTCACAAGAGAGGCACGAATATAGCCGGCCTCGCTCCAGAGATCGACGTTGGTCTCGCTCACCCAGTGAGGGCCGAGACCACATGCCTCACAGGCAGGTGGGTGTGGCTTTCCATTCCATGCTGTGCCCCTAGGGATCGATCCAGGTGTGTCCAGTACGGAGAGAGTCTCTACTCTTAGGGAATCAAGCTCCAATTACCCACCCTGTTATTAGTTTCTGGATCTCTCTGATGGAACTTTATGATCCTGACTGGCCCAAGCAAGACCTGTAGGTTCTATACATACAGCAGCTGCACATGAATGAACATCCCATGTATTGCTAAGGGACCACCACATTACTAACATAGTGCAGTGAGAATGCTGGGTGAGCATGCCTGCACTGAAGTGGCTGCACCATTGTAAGCACACTTCTGAATTTAACCAACAGCAGAACTTGCAGAGTCTGACCAAGCGTGATCTAGCTCAGCATTTTGTCCAACAGCAGCCATCCAGATGTCTCTGAAAGTTCACGTGCAAAGTAGGAAGATGGTAGCCACCCTGTGTGATTTGTCTCCAGCATCTGGTACTCAGAGGTAAACTTCCTCTGAACATAGGGGTTCCATTTAACTATCATAGCTATTGACAAATCCCCCATGCATTTGTCTAAGCTTTGTCTTTCTTCACATCAGTTGTGATTTTGTGAACTTTGACAATTTCCACTACAGTATTTTTTTTTCTAAACTAAAAAGGCCCCAAAACTCATTTGCTTCCTCTTGTAAGGAATGCCAACTTGCCATTTTCTATCTGTTTTACATCTCTAGGATAATCTTTTGACATGGGAGACCCTAACTCTTCACAGAATTCAAAATATACCATAGATTTATATAATGGCATTTCAATATTTATTTTATTTTATTTTTATTCCTTTCCTTTCCTAATTATTCCTGGCACATTACCATGGCACATGGATGTTTTCTGTAAGCTTTCCACTATAGCTCCAAAATCTCTTTGCAAAGCAGTCACAGCCAATTCAACTCAATCAGCATACATATCAGCAGTCAGATTTTTCCCCTCCTGTGTTCACAATTTATGACTTATTTGTAATGAGTTTAATAAGCATTCTGTTGCCCATTCACCCATTTTGGAGAGACCTTTTTTGAACTCTTCACCATCTGGGTTTTGCTGTTCTAAAAACGAGAGAAGAAGAGACATTTAAACTAGTTTAAGACTTTGGTATAGATATGTTTATATAAGCAGAAGCTTCCATTGCTGAGATCCAGAAAAGATGGGTGTGGATAACGATCCCTTCTGGATCAACATTACAACTACATACAAGGGCTCATTTCCAGTAAATGGTACAGAGGAAAACTCCCTATTGCATTTTGCCCCAAGTGATATCCTCCTTTCCTCCCATTTCAGGAATTGCTTCCTCAAAAGATACCCTCTCGCTTCATACCTGTCCACCCTTCTTCACAGACACAGAAGGCATTTCACACAGAGTCTTGTCTGATTCTGATCACCTATTGAGTTACACACACACACACACACACACACACACAATCACAACGTGTGTGCACAGACAAGTATTGCAATATCTGTGAAACCCATTTACAATATCCCTGAGGTATCACAACAGGATACCACAAGTTCCTGTGGCTTGGACAAGGCTGCTTAGGCTATGTTCCTGCTAATTATACAGTGGTGCCCCGCAAGACGAATGCCTCGCAAGACGAAAAACTCGCTAGACGAAAGAGTTTTCCGTTTTGGAGGTGCTTCGCAAAACAAATTTCCTATGGGCTTGCTTCGCAAGACGAAAATGTCTTGCGAGTTCCTGCTGGTCCCCCCCCCTTTTTCTAAGCCGCTAAGCCGCTTATCAGCTGATCCGATCAGCAGGTAAGCCGCTAAAAGCCCCTAAAAGCCGCTAATAGCACTAATCCGCTAATCTGTCAATGGGCTTGCTTCACAAGACGAAAAAACCGCTAGACGAAGAGAATCACAGAACGGGTTCTTTTCGTCTTGCGAGGCACCACTGTACACATATCATGGACAGCATATTTCATGGCACTTATATAGAGAAAATGAGTGGAAAATTCTGTCACCTTTATTACTGGAGTACATCCTATGATCAAAATAAGACAATTGAATAGTATCAAAAAAAATTAGTGCATTCAAAGTTGAGTTCACACCTAAGGAAGTATGGGATTGCAGGGTTTGATTTTCACAGGGCTTAGTCTGGATTCATTCTACTGCAGTGTTTGTATGTCTACAGCTTTGGAATTGGAGCAATGCCAGGACTGCCAATTTAGTAGTGCAGTTGGCTCCCTCCATATATTAATGCAGCATGTTACCCCATCTCCATGCCAGATAGTATATCCTGTAATGGGCCAAGAAAACAAAGGCTATCAAACTCACACTGAAGCTCACAACTACATTCCTTATTTATCTTCATAGTGTGGTACAAAAGCCAAAGAAATAATAAAGCCTACCACTTTAATTATAGAGAAAATTGAACAACATAAGGGTAGAGCCTCAAGACAGCGGTTGTGCCCAGCTTTATGTGAACTGCATCAAAATTTTATTGGGTGAATGAGAATACAATTACTCGATGAGACTCTTCTTAAGGTCCTTTATTCCTTTGTTTTCCATTTATTCCCCCCACTGCTGCACGCCGCCCCTCCGTTATCACACACGAAGTCATTTTCTTTGTTCCTATTTGTTTCCTTTGGACAATTTGGACGCTTTACTCGGGGTCTCCTGGCCAATCTGCCTTTATTTACATGTTTATTTCTGTATCCGTTGTGCTTGGCTCTGCTGTCACGGCGAGGGGCGGGCGCAGGTAAGATGGTTGGTGAGCAGAGAACAAAAATTCAAACCAATCCAGCGGATGGCCCTGCCTAGCTCGCTGGCCTATTTCTCCAGTGTCTGTGGTGTGACCCCTTTATTGTTACGCTGGTGGCACTGAACTCTCTGGGGTTTGTGAATCTGGAAAGTTTGGAATGAAGCTGCACCTGAAGAGACAGGCACACATGTAAGCTGTGCATGTCACATCCAAGCAAAACAAGAAAAAAGCAGAAATACATGCATAAACTGTAGGCATGCATGCAATGAGCGTATATAGAACACAGGATATATGGCAGGCATGGGGAACATGTGGCCTTGCAGATGTCAGCTCCCATCTTCCCTGACCATGGGCCATGCTAGCGTAGGCTAATGGAAGTTGTTGTCTACCAATAGCTGGAAGGCTTCATATTTCTCATCCCTGGTATATGGGAGAGGGATGCCCAAGGGTGTGACAAGACTCTGAGGTACTGATAGATTTTCTCCAGCAGGGGATCAGTCAAATAGCAGTTTCAGGAGATATTTAAATTGGAATGGTGAAGTGTTGGATCCCCTCCTCTAGTGTAATGGGCCCAAGCTATGTCTCTACAACTGCTTATTTGTTTAAAGAAGCATCAGGATATACAGTCACAGATCTCCTGACCTAGTCCAGTTTAGCCCTAAAATTCTATCCTAGGAAATTTCAAATTATGCAGTAATATATTTTGAACATTAGGCATGTTCAAAATATGCCTTCTCATAAAATTGACTTGATTTTCAGTAATGTATTCAGACTGCAAATTCTGGTTCTTCTGCAAAATTTAGTAAGTTAAAAGGAAAAGAGGACACTAAAAGCATTATGTAGAATACGTATTATGGCGTTTGAACTGGGATAAGAAGCTATATTGGGAATGGAGATACAATCTATGATCAGTGGGACCCCCTTGAATTGTCAACAGAAAATTGCCCCTGTGTTTTAAAGTTCTTCCTGCAGCTCTGAGGGATTCCTCTTGTACATCCCCAAAATAAGAAGTTGAGAATCAAAGGATTCTTGCAGAATACCTATATTTGTTCTAGAGATCTAAGTTCTGTAGCATGCAGCTGTGGTCTCTTGTAGATGGTGGTTTTCAGCTACACATACCAAAATTAGATACAGACACATATGATACACACACACACACACACACACACACACACACACAAAGACACCCCATACAGATTTTGAGTCTTATGGCATACAAAAAGTTGTAAGTACAGCTAATACTGAGAGATGCAGGGCATGCATGTGTGTTTTTAATACAAAAGGATGCATATAAATTGTGTAAGTAAATATTCACAGCATACTAAAATACACAGTACAGGCAAGGCATAACAAATAATACGCAGGTTTGTATGGCATACATAGGCATTCATAGATGCATGTATGGTGCAACATGATACAGAAAGAGATATTTCATTGAAATACAGTGGTGCCCCGCAAGACGAATGCCTCGTAAGACGAAAAACTCGCTAGACGAAAGGGTTTTGCGGTTTTTGAGCTGCTTCGCAAGACGAATTTCCCTATGGGCTTGCTTCGCAAGATAAAAACGTCTTGTGTTTTTTGCAAGTTTGTTTCCTTTTTCTTAACACCGTTAATACAGTTGCGACTTGACTTCGAGGAGCAACTCATAGAACGCAGTGTAGTAGCCTTTTTTTAGGTTTTTGGTGATTTTTGAAGCTTTTCCAAAACTTTTCCGACACCGTGCTTCGCAAGACGAAAAATTCGCTAGACGAAAAAACTCGCAGAACGAATTAATTTCGTCTTGCGAGGCACCACTGTACGTATGTGTGAAATTCCCAGCAATGTGGTTATGTACATATACATGCACACACATGAGCACATTCAGAACATACAAAAACTTGCTTTGTAAACCTAGGATACCTTTCCTAATTATGATTCCTGTTTGGTTTGGTAGGCTTTTCCTTCCTGGTGCTACTTCAATTACTTTCTCTGTCTTGGTTTCTCTCTCTCCCCCTCTCTCCCCTGGTCTTCTTCTGACCATGAATCACTGATCATCAGCCCAAGAAAACTGTAGCATGGCAGCCACTTTCAAGTACCAAGCAGCATGGAGCTGCTTCAGTGGTTAGCAACACATTCTCCCTTAAAATATGTTTCCATATTAGATCGAGGTTAATTATAAATTTAAAAAAAAACACCAGCGGCAGTATTCTCTTCTATTTTAACTTGTCCTTCATATTTAACTCTCATGGGCTGGAGTTCTCTCAGACTTCTACAGTAAGGCCTTCTTCTTTTTTTTACTATGCCATGAACCATTATTGTCCTCCTGTCTGAACAGACCTCAAGACCACCTCCAGCTCCCCTTTGAGGTAAGTACTTCATTCTCTTCCTTTTTTAAAAAAGTATATATCCAGAGATAACTTTCAACAACAATGGACTTAACCTCTCAGCTCTTTGAGATGCAGTCTCCCCTTTCTTCTTCAGATTTATTCAATCTTCTTAGGTCTATAGGTTTCCAGTTCAGCCTAGATTCTTCCCAAAGACTATTCACCATGTGTGTGACACAACTGCTCACCTAAGCAGATTAGTTTATACATCTAATTGGACCTTCTTCATTTATCTCAGATTCTTGTCACCTTTTGCCAGGCTTATGTAAATTGCAATGCCTGCACATCTGGGTTTTGGTAATGTTCAGATCTCTCTTAAAGAAGTTTCCACAGTTCCTGCTTGGATATTGTGATATAGTCTTGTGACACTGTCCTGCTGCACTTGAAGAGCAGCTTTTTACCACGCTCCACCTTTTGAGGAGTGACTGCTGACTAGCTCACAGATTCACTTTATTCACAGCTATGGAGCTATTTCCTTTTCATTGCTGGCAAAGAGTGGCTGGTCACTTGAACGATGCCACAGAAACCTCTTCTCACAACTTTCTGTGGTGCAAGACCCAGGGCAACCACATTGCAGGTTTTTCAGGAGTCTCTCTCCAGCATTCTAGTTCTATAAGGCTGAACTCAAGCTAGATTTCCACTACTCTCAAACTACTCTTCTGAAGTTCTCTTGTCCCAATTGGCTGATCACAGATGCAAAATGATTCCATTTGAATGACCAACTTGGCTTCACCTTCTTGGGTGATTTACAGAGTCTATGTGTATACATCTATCACTTTTTATCATCAGCAGCTGGAGTTTAGGGGCCTTATTATCCTGTTGAGGGCCATCCAAGTAGGGTCTTTTATCACTAGAGAGGTGCCAACTCCCATGAAGGAAACAGCTGCCTCTGCATGTGTGGCTACATCATTGTCTTTTCACTTTTTGTTGGTTCAGCCAATACTAGACACTATCAGACGCTTCTCATAGCAATAACACCGAACCATTCAGCCATGTTATAGAACTTTTTTAAAAAATCACACAAAGTTTGCTTTCTGAGTGTGCTTTATCTGAAGAGACCCATCACAATGAGTTCAGCCTCTTTGAAGGAAACTGATAAAAATTTTGCTTACAGGGAAAGTGACAACAGGAAGAGTAGAAGCAACTTACCAATGGTTACCTAATGATAGCAGCAACAAAAAATTATTCTTTTAGTTTCAGATATGATCTGAAAGTTGTTAGTTCAGGATTCAGCTCTGCCAGGTGCTTCTTAGAAAGCTACCCCCAATTCTCTTTTTTTTTAGCCTTCCTCAACTTTGAACTTCATATTTCTTACCTATAGAGCCAAAGGCACCATATAAACTCTCAAGAAAGGGGCATTAGAAGCACCTGGAAATGTAGTGCAGCCTATCTTTGACCAAGATGCAAAGAGACATTGCTGCTGGCTTCAATGAACACTGCATTTTTTGCTGCTCAGTACTTTGCAGTTCAGATGTTAAAACATATTGTTTCCTGCCTTAAGAAACTGCTAATCAAATTTAACTTTAAAAGCACTACCTATTTAATATGAAATTATTTCTAATATGCCATAGAACC
Organism: Podarcis liolepis; assembly: GCF_965112155.1. NCBI lineage: Eukaryota > Metazoa > Chordata > Lepidosauria > Squamata > Lacertidae > Podarcis > Podarcis liolepis. The sequence continues at coordinate 44,182,824 of NC_139555.1, forward strand.
TTATAGCACTGCACAGCCAAGTGTGTGTGTGTTCCTGATGGAAAAATATCAGTGACTATCCTCTTTGTTCCTCATTTTAAACCATACTGGAACTTATTCTCTCATCCATATTCCTAGACAGAGGTAGTTGTGCTAGAGTCAGAAAATTTTCCTTGCCTGCTCCGTGTCATTTGCTTTACTGTTAGATTTAGTGACAATGTGATAATTGGAGGTCGTATCATATAGTACATATAGTACTACCCTGGTACCCAGCTTACCCATTTCCATTCTCTTGACAACGAGGGAAGTACAGTATCAGTATTTTCAACACACACCTCCTCATTCACTTGCCATGGAACAAAGCCCCTATCCAAGCCAGACAGATGAAAATCCCTCTCTTTCATTATCTTGCCCGTCTGTCTGATCTGCAGTCATTTTACTAAAAATGTGTACTTTTTGAAGTTCATTCAGTAGTTCTCTTTTTCTGGCTGCTATAGTCTGGCACAAGACTTAATGGGGGTGGGGGTTTACACACAAGTTTTACATCTGTTACTAAATCAATCTAATGTGACATATACAGTGCTCAGAATGCATATTTTATTTCTTCATATTAACAAGATTCATTTGTGGAACAAATAGTATGACATAACTCATAAAAACCCATTTGAGCCTAACAGTCCAAAGAATTGGTGAAGTAAGACAATTAGTAAGACATGAGCCCTTCAGCTTTACAACTGGAGTAAACTGCTCAGTACTGGCAATATAATAAAGGACGTTGCCCGGGATCTAGTGGTCTCGGTCTTGTGCATTTAGGGTTTTGTTTTGCTTTGTTACTGTCTTCCACATGTTATTCAAGTAGGGTTAAGGACTGGGTGGAGCTTTGGTCTGTTGTACTGCAATCCATCAGGCAATCTGGTCAAGGAGGCCACTTTAAATGTATGTGGGTGGAGGAGTTATCCTCCATAAATAATGTAGAGTTCAGTGTGCATGAAGTGGGAAACTGCCTCTGAGGTGAACTCTCATTTGGTCCAGGCTCCACCAGACTGGGGAGCCCACACTGTTGCCTACCTGCCTGAACTGAGAACATGCACGCACAGGCCTTACACCAAGAGCTTAAACATTTCACAGGTACACAACAGCCTCCCTCAAGAGTTCGGCTCTGTTCCAAACTTTTCCAGACCCAGTGCTCTCCCTCACCTTTCCTTGCTAGATTCCCACTTCCACCCTGTCACTCTGTCCCAACCTCCTCCTTCCTTTTTCAACTCCAGATATTTTTCTTTTCTTATTTTCCCTCCTAACCACTTTGATAACATGCAATATGACCCGTGCTTTGCAAAATCAATCCTGCCCCGCCTCTCTCCTTCAGTTTTTGTTTTCTTAAATAAATTGACATCACCCTTTTGTTTTGTTTCCTTCCCCTCCCCACCAAAAAAAAAAAACGTGCAAGTAATTTTTAAAGCTTTTTGCTGCTTTTTAAACCCTGGAACTTATAAAAACTCCATTTCTCATTTCTCTTTCTGCTTTTGTTTTGTGTTGGATCCTCCCCCTCCTATTATTATTATTATTATTATTATTATTATTATTATTATTATTATTATTATTATTATTATTACCCTTCTTCGTTGTCCCCCTTGCCCTCCTCTCCCTCCCCCCTGATGTGGCTGTCGCTTTAATTCTTATTTTCCCCGCCGAATTATTTTCGTTCCTTTGCCTCCATTCCCCCCCTCCTCTTGCCAACTTTGTCCATGTCTGTGTCACCTTCACTCCTGCCCCGCCACTTTTCCTCGTGTCTCTTCTTGGTTGATTTTCCTTGTATATTTTTTCTTTTTGATTTCCTTTGTTTCGATTTTCGTGTAGGGCAGTAGTTCCGTAAGTGGGAGTCCGGTCCTCTCAACGTCTGGCACCAGCACCCCGAGGCGAGGACGCCGCCAGCTCCCACAGACCCCTTCTACACCCCGGCCACATATCTCCTACTCCCCCGTGGTCCGTAAGGCCGTCAACACGGGGTCCCAGCAGCAGCAGCAGCCGCCGTCCGTGCACTCGGGCCGGATCTCCAGCCCAGCCCCGAGGCGCTACCCGTCGCTGCCCGCCGAGCACCACGTCTCCGAGCGTCGCAGCAGGTCTCCGGCTATGGAGCGGCACACGGTCCCGCCGCGGAACGACTCGCCGCGGGCCTACCGACACGCCAGCAGCCGCTGGTCGGCCCCGCACGTCTCCGAGCCGCACCCGGGGCCCCGGCACGGCAGCGGCTACTACCGGAGTCCGGACTACGCGGGCCCCGGCGGCGAGGAAGCCTTCCCCTATGAGACAATGCAGCAGCAGCGGGAGCAGCAGCAGCACGGGAGCAGCTCAGGACGTTCGCCCAGAACTTCCCGGGTGGGCAGCGGCTCGTCCTCTCTCTCCCCCTCCAGGCATGGGCGGCGGCTCCCCAATGGGTACTATCACTCGCATGGACCAGCCAAGTCGCGTGGGACAGGATCACGCAAAGGACTGCACGAACCTTATAGCGAAACCGATGAGGACGACTGCTGCTAACCGAGAAGTGGTTTCACCTTAAACACATGCGCGCCCGCGCGAAACACACGAAACACACACACGAGAGGGATGGCATTCCCGGTTGGGGGAGGGGGGAGGGGAGCTGTGAGGGGAGGGGGAGAGAGAGAGCGCGCGCTTGAGGAAAGAAGGAAGAATGGGTGGGTGGATGGATGGATGAATAGCCGCGAACTCAACTGATTTGGGGAAGGCATCCCGGAAGAGAACCCTGCAAACGTGGGCAAGGGAAAGAAACTTTTTATCTTTTGTTGGGGGGGCTTGGGGAGGGGGGTGGGGGGCAAGGGTTTGGGGGTTGGGTGGGGAGGCTAGGGAAGAGAGGGTCTGGGAGATCAGAGCATGTTTATCTTTTACAGATCAAGTCGTGTGTGGTGATTTGAGGGTGGGAGGGGGGGACGTTACTCAGAATTTACAAAAGAAAATGCACTCAGGTGTGGGGAAATTGTGCAGTCCAAGAGCCCCACGCTACAGCTAACTATGCCTCTGAGAAACGAGACCAGAAGCCACTATACCTAGGGACGGGTGGGAGCAACAGGAAGGAGTCTGTCAACCTCAGCAAAGACGTTTTGGAAAAGTTTAAGAAACAAAAACCTTTTAAAAAACGTAAAACGAAGCAAAAAGACAAAAAATATTTTTCTGGGCTTCTATTGATGAGTTTTATCATCTCAGTTTACCTGGTTAACTTAAAAAAAAAGTTTTAAAAAAGTTTGTGGCCTGACCTTTTAAGAGGGACACACGCACGCAAACACACACACACCCAACACACAAACACACACACACAAACAAAAGGAGTGCTTGCTGGTTATACCAAACCCTAATATTACTGCCTGCAGAGATAAAAAAAAGAAATAATAAAACTAAACAGAAAAAAACAAAAAAGGACAAAAACAATTGATAAAAATGAAGCATTTTCTTCTGACATTTTGGTCCTGCTTGAAAAATAAGAAAAAGAAATGACATCAAAAAATTACTAATTCCTCAGCTTCTTTATTTCTTTTTTCCTACTTTGTTTGAAAAAAAAAGTTGAAAAAAAACCTGTGGGATTGGGACTGTGAAATATTGCATGAAACAAAGTAAAAAGACAAATGATGAAAAATTTTAAAAATCCTTTAAAAAAAACAAAAATATTAAAAAAATGAATTTTTAATGGAAATGTGCTTTATTGTTAGTTTCCTCATACTTTGCTCTCTTCCTCCCTCCTTCCCTTTCATCTTTTTCATTTATAATGCTACATAAAGCAAAATGTACAGCTATGTATGGTTGATGAGAAGTATTGGTTGCTGCTGTCTGAGCTGCAAAGAACGAACAACAAATCAGAACATTAAGCAGAAGCTGTTCAACAAGAGACCTTGAATCGAATGTGGGTCTTTCTATAATCTGATCATTCCCAAGTACACCTATATGTCTGTGTTCAACCACAACGGGATCTCTTACCTAGCTCTTCACCCTGACAGACACCTAGTTGGTTGTCTGTATATTTTTATACCATACCTGAGGCCCCTGTAGTTAACATCTGGAGTGATATGCTGAAAGCACCAGAGAATGAAGCCCTTTGTCTTCTTCTCTCTTCATCACTGAACAAGCTGCTAGACACATCACCAGGATTGGTGGATGAAATTCACTACTGAATATATAATGAAAGTGTCATATGGTCTCCAAACCTATTTCCCCATTATAACACTGTCTGTCAATATTAGAGTAATGTCAGGGCCAAAAATGGAATTGGGTGTGTGTTCAGTTTACACATGTTACTTTCACACATGTGATAGTGAACAATGCATATTTGCCACTATGTGTATATGTGATGGAGTGACATGGCCATTCCTGGCTTCCTTGTCTGTACCCAATTGACAGAAAAGATTGCAAACAAATATTTTCCACGTACAAGCAATGCATGTTTACATGTACATTCATACAAGAGTGGTTCTCAGGGTCATCACATAGAAACATTCTTATGGACTGTATTTGAGGCTATTTCAGCAGTTACTCCCCAACTATAAATTGGCAAAAAAAATGATTATCACTAACAACTTCTTTGTAACAGAAGAGAAAGCTACTACACTGAAAGACCAGCTATGGTACAGCAGCTGTGACTGAAACACTCAAGAATAGCATTATTACTAGAGACAATTGTGGTCACAGGTCTAGCCCTGTATCTGAATTCAGGCAAATCCCATATAAGTGGGCCACATGCAGGTCAGCATCTTGGGCCCCTAACCTTTAATACCCCCAACTCTAGCAACAAAACTTTTGAAAAAAGAATCACAGGGGCCCATTGAGCACAATCCGAAGGCAAGATCCCTTGTAGGTAAAACATACATGCTAAAGATTCAACCAGTTAATCTCAAATATAATGCACCATAATGGAACATTTTTATCTATGCCAGAAAAGCCTATCCTATCAAGAGTTTATTTAAAAAATAATACTGTATAGCACTTCCTCAACACTGATGGACCCTTGAGTAATGTCTGCTAGTTCAGCAAAGTACAAATGGAGTTTGCAATAAAAGTTTGGCTCACCGTTCTGCAATGCAGCAGGGCTTAGTTGACACTGTTTATCAGCACTGTGTAAGGATCTGTCTTGGGACCAGCAGCTGCATGTTCTCTCCATTGCTTGTAAAAGTGGAAGGCTAGAACATGCAAGAGACTCTTCAGAAGATACTGCTCCTGTGTTGCTCAACGCATGAGCAACTAGTAACTAGTCTCTGTATGAGCAGCATGGCAGCCTACACCAATGGGGCATTCCAAATGCTTCCTCATGATCTGGAGCCCCAATCCCTATTAGCACCAGCTTGTGCTGCTCTTCTTTCTTGGCATTGCTGCCACCTCCTTGCTTGCCAGGTCAAAAGCCAGCAAGTTAGCAAGCAATCTATTGCTTTGCCTCACTACTGCTCTCATCTGTGTGAGAATGAGAAGTGGGCAAATAAGCAGGCTGCAGAGGTGAATAGGAGAAGAGGTGCAGGAGCCTGCCTGGGGGGTGGGCCCTTGGCAGATACTTGACCATGCTGACCACAGACACCAGTGTTAAGCAAAATGTGGGTGGTATCTTCTGAATAAAGTTAGAATGGCAGGAAGAACTAATGTGAGTATTCTCTGGGGACAGCACATTATTCTGCAGACGTTGATCTAAGGACTAGAAGGGAATTTTGCTACACCACCCAACTTCCTCATGGATGTTCAGGTTCTATAATGAAGTCTCCAAGGAGCTGTCAACCAGAGTGTTAAATTTAAAAAAGCAAGATGTATCACCAAGGTATGGCATCTCTCTCACACACATTCACTTATTTCCATTAAGAATGTGAATAAAATGTTTATCATTCCTTGATTTAAAATATAGGGATACTGGTCAGATTAATTTGCTTCAAGGACCAAATTTGGTGTGCAGGGGACCAAGTGGCAATCCCTGGATTCTAGCAGTGCTTTAAGATGCTGTCAGTTTGGCACCTGTAGGTGTGTTAATATGGGAGCAAGGAGAGATGGCCGTGGGCTCCTGATGTTCATGGAAGAAGCCAGTAACATCCCAAATAATGGCCACTAGTGGGGCTGCCTTTGATATACACTGGAACTAACAAAACCCCACTTAGAGTTGGCAATAAGGGCAGTGTGTCTACATTTCCTTTTATAGCACTTGCATACCTTTAATTTGAAAGGTTTTCCATGAAGGTAGTAAGCCCCACTGCCTGTATGATGGCTGCAGAAATCTAAACTTGCTTTACAAGGCCTTAATTGACCATACTTCAGCACTAATGGTTTACCTAAAGTTGGAGTGAAGCCATAAACTATGGCAACTGCGTAGCAACTACACACATTGTTCACTGCATATCCACCTCATCAGTCACCCCATTACTATTCAAGCACCTGGGGAAACTGTTCAGTCTGGGAGCCTGGACATATGTTTCTCCATTCACAAGTGCAGTTCTGTCATTGAAAAAGGTACGTATTTTTTGCTCTATAAGACGCACCAGACTACAAGACGCACCTAGTTTTGGGAGGAGGAAAACAATAAAAAAAATATTCTGAATCTCAGAAGCCAGAACAGCAAGAGGGATCACTGCACAGTGAAAGCAGCAATCCCTCTTGCTGTTCTGGCTTCTGGGATAGCTGCGCAGCCTGCATTCGCTCCATAAGACGCACACACATTTCCCCTTACTTTTTAGGAGGGAAAAAGTGAGTCTTATAGAGCAAAAAATACGGTAAGTTTCAGCATCATTTGCTGCATGGTGAGTCAACAGAGATCACTGCCCTCTCTACCAATGCAGCTTGTTGTTGGCCTCCATCTGTCTTGAGAGACAATGGAATGTGCCTCCAGGGGTGAAGTCTGCAGAGACTGGTAACTCGTAACTGCTGCCTCCCACGTTGTTTCTGCTGAGTGACCAGAACTGAAGTGACCTCTTTGGTGCAAGCCTGGGCTGTGCGTATGGAGGTCCTGGGCCAGCCAGACAACAAGACCTCATTCTCAGCATCACTGATGTGCTCTAAAAGAAACCAGAGAAAGACATTTGGGACGAGCTTGGCTGCAGGAGTTGCTGAAAGGAGACGTACAAGGCACCATCCAACCGTCTTAGGGACTCCATGGATTTGTGTAGGATTTACTCCTTAGCCATTTCTTCTCCCAAAGATGTCCCACAAGGCAGTGGGTATGGATTTTTCCTTGGGGTTTGCCCCTGAAGCCTTTATCATGAATGAGTATAGCCACAAGGTATCGGAGGTTTAGGATCAGCGTTTTCCTTCTCCTAGATGGGCTATCTTCACATGTACATGAGCCCCTCCCCCCTCATTTTCTTTTACAGCATGTGCAGTAACTGCCTTCTGGACTCTTGGACCCACTGTTGATCTCATCCGCTTGATCTGCCAGAGCCTGTCTTCGCATGCAGGGAAAGTCCCTAACTCACTGAAGGTTTGAAACCCATTGGCTTCCCTCACTTGGTTTAGCCAGTCAATCAAAGCCATTTCCCAGGATATGGCTGCTGTCACATGCTGACAGATTCTATGAAGCTACACAGAAAATAAAGACCAAGCTGGTAGCGGAGACAAAGTTCCGTTACTTGGTATCTCAGCAGAAAAGAAGATGCTAGCAGTCTGGATGTGCAAGTTCACACTTCCAAAGCGGTAAAGTGGTGTGCTGGCTGTCCCCATAATACTTGTTGTAAGCATCATCTGGTGTTTGGATGAAAAACAAAAAAGAAACTGTCAAGCCTAGCCAAAAAGACACCTCTTAAATCCTACAACCTACATCCATTGCCTCCTAAAAACAAGAGAGAGTGACGTCTTAGAACTGGTACAGATGCAAACACTGTGGCTGCAATCCTATGGAAATATATCTCATTAAACTCAGCATGACTTACTTCTGCATAGTCATGCATAGGATTGAGTTGTATGCGTTTGTGTCACTGTAAACAACCTGGATGGAACCTGTATCCTGTTAGCTGTACGTAGGTTGCCTGGGAAACTGAGGATACCAAAGTAAAAATATTAAAAATGTTTAACATGAACTTGGGCTCCCCCCTTTTTTTATAGGAAAGAGGATTTAAGTCTTTTAACATCTAGCAGCAAAAACCCATCCCCAAGAATATCCCTATTTCCTCTTGATGGGTGGGAAAGCAATTTATCATTCCCTTCCCATATAATCCACAAAAGAGCCTTCCAACCACATTCCATTTCCCCCCAAAACCCCACTATACTAAGAGACAGAATAACAACACTGGACTACACTGAAGGTTTGTCATACACTACTGTCTCACAACAACAACAGCAACAACAACAGCACACACCCAGCAATATTACTACAGCAGTAATGTACTGAGTTTCTCTTCAGGGCTAACGCAACCCACACTTTCTCAACCACAAAGCAATTCACTACAGTACAGATATACTAATAACATGGGGCAGGGCTTACATTTGTATTGGCAGGTTCAATTTAAAAGATGTATACTGTATATTGTTATGCGTTTGGGTGGAGGAGTAGGCTGCAGACGGAGACCCTTCTAATGCTTGAAGCCTCCTTCTAATTCTTGGAATAGCCAAGCCCTCTAAGGTCATTAAGGGACCAAAGGGGACCACTCTGTGCCAGAGGACAAATGGGTTGGCCTCTCTCCCTTGGCAATGATGAGACCTAGAGGAAAAGCAGCAAGCTTTGCAGTTTTACGTTTCCTACTTCCTGCACTCGACGAAACAGGCGCTCAATTAATAGTCACCGCCCACTCTTCCCAGCCAGCCAATTGCAAGGGCTCCGTCAGCATCGCGCAAAGTTAATTGAATGAGTTTCACAGCAGGGCCGCCCACCAATCGCTTTCGTTTTCCCCCCACCCACGGAAGGCGTGGCTTGCCCGGAACCCTGCTCTAGTTGTCATGTGAGTGGCTGGTCACATGACCGCCTCTCTGGCAACTGCTGCAGGAGCTTCAGCTATGGGGCTCCGCTCGGGTTTGGGGTTCTTGATGGGGGCAGCGCTGGTGGCGGCAGCTGCGGCGACATGCGGCTACCAGGTAAGGCGGTCTGCGTCTGCACGGGTGTTATGGGGAAAGCTAGGGTGTCCCACTAAATTCTGGGTTCTGGCGCCGAAGAATGGAGAAGGTTGTGCGGAAGGTTGAGAGGCGCGGCGGTCTAGGAGGTGCCTATATGGAGAGAGTGGGATTCGTGAGGTCTAAATGAAAAGGGAGGTCGTACGGTGGGAGGAAACGGAGAGGATCCTCCGTTTAGGCTGCTCAAGAAAAAGATCGTGAAGAATCACTAAAGAATTTTAAATGGTATTCTGCAGGAGTGCAGCAGTAGGGATTTATTTAAACCCAGGGTCCTTTTTGTAATCCATTGGGCAGGAAAACTGAGCAAAATTAGCAAGGTGACCTGCTATGAATACGGCTAGGCCATTACTTAACTGAAAAGAGGAAGCCTGGAGGATTCTGTAAAGAAAACCCTTCGAGAAAGGAAGCAAACTGATGGGGGACTCAAGACTATGTGTATAGCTTTGTCACTTTTCTTAATTCGTCTGAAATAACTGTTAACTACTGTATAACTATTTAGATCCTACAGCTGCACTCCCTATAAGGATGAGCTGAAAGGAGCAAGAGAGTGCCACTCTGTAAATTAGGCACGAGTGGATGGTAAGAGATAGTTGCTGAGGCCAGAATACTCTAAAGGAGGAACCTGAGAAAGGGGGTGGGTTGTAGTCATGATAAAATTGTCAGATGCACAAAGGAAATGGGGTGGGAGGTGTGGCCAAACTGGGAAGATTCAGCTACAGAAGAGACTGTTTTTGCATCTGGGACTGCCCACACAGTTCAGGTTTTAGTTTTGGTGCAGGGCTGAAGACTAAGAACACAAGATTTGCCCCACTTAGACCACACCAAGGTCTATCTGTTCCTGATATTAACCACCTATATACTTTGGATGGTCATTCCTGAATATCCAGTATTCTGATGCATCTGAGCATAATTTTATTGAGCTAATTTAGGTGTAGCTGACATTGTGCTTTGCAGATGCTGTTGGGCTACAGTTCCCACCATCACTGACCATTGGTCATGCTGACTGGCACTGATGGAAGTTGGGAGTTCAACACCTTCTGGAGGACACCATGTTTGCTGCCCCTTGATTTATTTTAAAGCTATGTAGGCTAGTGGCCACAATCATATTCAGTGTTGGTTAATTCCGTAGACAGTGTGACTGAGAACCACCTTCAGCTTTCCACTGCTGTCCCCAAGGTTGTTTGGATGGAATCTGCTAATCCATTCTGCCTTTCCACAACTGCAAATCTCCCAGAGAGCTGATGATTCGTATTCTGTAAACACTGATGTTTTTGAGATGGGTTGAGAGCGTGGGCGGATTAGGGATTCAAGGCTAAGCACTCTGGAAAGCTGATTCAGTGTTTGTTATTTCCCAATTAGCTATGTCCTTCATGTTTGATTTGCTACCTGACTTCCCTATCTACTTAATGTTGTTCCCTGGGCAACTCTCAGTCTGAATATTGAGCAAACTTAAGTCAAGGTAAAATCTCCTTCCTGTCCCTCAGGTTCTGGGAAATGGCTTCACTGAAGGTCAAATACTTATCTTTGCACTCCTGATTCTCCTCTGTTAGTAAATTCTGTGCCTATGCACATCTCCACACTGGCAGCACAAATGGTCAGCTTCACATAGGCAAGGCACAATAAACTGAGATCAAATGCCAGGGTCAGATTGCTCACGGGGAGCAAGGTCTACTCTTGGAGTAATGAAATCCAGGCAACCTGTGAGACCTATAACACCTGAAAGCGGTAAACTGTTTCTGTTTGCCAGTGCAGCACAGCAGAAACATTCTAACTGTTAATCTGAATGTCCTCACTTTGTGGTTTCTACCCTTGCTTTGAGCAGTATCTTTTGACCCTCCAACCAGAGCTCTGCATTTTACATGGAAGAGAGTTGTGTTAGTGCAAAGATTAGTGCTAGTGCAGTGGAGTTTCCCCAGATCTGCTCTGGAGAGTGGGAGAAACTGGGGCAGATTTATGGAGCGTGCAAGGCGAAAAACATTCCACCGCACAGGGAAAAATCTTAGCTCTGACAGAACATTATACTTAGCTCTACACTGGGGACAACCCTAAACATTTTAGGCATCAGGGTTGTCTCATCTCAAGCTTTCAATAGATAATATATATTTATTCTGCCTTTAATTTTCATGAATAACCTTTGATTTCTACTGTGTTACTTTAAGTGCTTCTATTGTGTTTTTTGGGAAGTGTTTCTCTTTTTTATCAACTGATTGTATATTTTATTGTTAGCTGCCTTCAAGCCTTGTGCTAAAATGTCAGTTAGATTTTTTTATATATATAAATAAAATCAGTGCTAGAACATTGTAGACCTCATTATCTGCTGTTCTGAAATCTTCTGAATTGTGCTTCTCTACAAGCAGCAAGGAATTCTGGATCCCAGCGATTGTAAGCAAAGGGTTTATATTTCAGTAGAAAAATTACTGTACCATTGATACTGTATGCAAAATGTTTAGTTACCAATAGTATTAGCCAGTAGCGCTTCCCTATCTTGTAGCTAGCAGGAATTGTTTCTGCCTCCTTCACAGTTATACTGAGTTATACTACCTGTTTAGATGACTGTGGCTTTCCTGTGGCAGATTTTGAGATGTTTCCTTGTGTATATATTGTCTCTCCTGGCTCAGAAATGCATTCTCTCTCTCTCTCTCCCTCTCCCTCTCCCTCTCCTTTTAGTCCTGCCCAGTGACAAAGCCCGACATGCTCAATGTTCACCTTATCCCCCACACACATGATGATGTGGGCTGGCTAAAGACTGTGGATCAGTATTTCTTTGGAGGTGAGTTGAAACTGTGAAGTAAGCTTGTAAGCGGTCTCACAGCAAGGCCTGGCAAAAGGCTGTAAGTTTCTAGGATCTGTACTTTAGGTTAAGCAAGAGCCCTTCTCTGAGTTTAGTGCTGAGTCTATGAAACGTGGCTCTAGGCATAGTAGACCAGTGTGGACATGTTTGGATTACTTTCCCTCCTTGAAACGGGGGATCAGTCCACAGGGCTGGGCTGCCTCGCCTTTTGACTGACTGGACCGTGTTGGGGGAATGATGCCCTAGTGGAGCAAAACCTTGTACCTCATTTGCAACAGACAATTGCAACAATCCTTAGTGTTTATATATGTCGTAAAAGGCAGTTTAGATATAGTTTCACAAGGTGTGAAAAATGCATTCAGAACTTGTTTAAAGCTCAGTAACCTTTGCAACAGTTCTCTAAGGTGCACACATATTATTCACTCCATGTTAGAAATGAGGGTTGAGGTAAAGAGATACAGCGGTACCTCAGTTTACTAACTTAATCCATTCCGAAAGTCCGTTCTTAAACTGAAACTGTTCTTAAACTGAGGCACGCTTTCCCTAATGAAGCCTCCCTCCGCCAGTGCCCTTCCACTGTTCGGATTCCGTTCTTAGACCGAGGTAAAGTTTGCAAACCAGGACACTACTTCCGGTTTTGTGGAGTTCGTAAACCGAATAGCTCATGAACAGGGCTGTTCTTAAACCAAGGTACCACTGTAGTACTTTCTCTTAACCATAATTCATAGCTGAGGTAATTTTTTTAATCGGGGGCTTCTTGGCCTACATGTCATGCACTTCATTTTGTGTTAGACCTGCTGGGTCTGAGCTGTAAATTGCTGTTCAAGTATGGAATTGTCCAGCTTCTCTTTCGAACAAGAAGTTCGAAAGAGTTGTTGTTTCCCACTGCTCCTGAGAAGAACCCACTGGGAGATAAGCCTTAGTGCTTTCTACGTCAACATCCTGTTCTGAAAGCTGCAGGTTGGTGGGTGGATTTTGCATGTTTCCTTTCAAGGCCAGAACAGTGCCACAATTGCAGATATTAGTTGTGACAGCTGTTTGACTGAGGAATGACAGGATATTTGTATGGTGCCACATAATGTGAAGTTCTCTGCAGGGACATACGGTACATAAATAAAATAAACAAACACAACCATTAAATGGGGAGTTACATAAATATAACAAAAAATAACATACCACAAACATAAAATTAAAACAAACAAAACAGAGGCCCGGATTATCTCCTAATTTATTTAAATATGAGATTCTGCTCTTGGTTGTCTTCTTCAGGGGGGGACTTTCTCCCATCTAGCCAGTACCTGGAGACTTTTTGGTCCAGGCATGAGCTATCTGATTCCTCCTCACCTTCTCCCCATCCCTTGTCCGTTGCCTTGCAGTCCGCAACGACATCCAGCATGCTGGGGTGCAGTACATCTTGGACTCCGTCATCCCGCAGCTACTGGCTGACCCCAGCAAGCGTTTCATCTACGTGGAAGTGGTCTTCTTTGCCCGCTGGTGGGGACTGCAGACTGAAGCCATGCGCCAGGCCGTGCGGCAGCTTGTTGCAGAGGGTAAGTATGACGGGCAGAGTGGGGCCCCTGTCTCCGTTTCCCACCTGGCTTCTCTGTGCACATAAGGAAGATGGGGAGCTCTTTGCCTCTGGGGGTGGGGGATCTTTCCTGAGGGAGAGTGGCGAGCAGGGAGCCAACTAGTTACTGTTTTATTTGTTCCATTTGTGAAACGTCTCAGAGAGATTAACAAGAAAAAAATACATAAATATATGGGTTGCCAAGGCAGCAGAGCCAGCTCAAAACTCTTGCTGCAACTGAGGAAATGAAGTGAGTGGCACTGCTTTCACTTGGCATAACCCAGAGAGCGCTCTCTCTCTGCCCCACATCTGTGCAAAAGCATGCAGATACGGCTTCTCCTGCTCTGCTGTTCCTCTCACTCCCTCTCCCATCTGCTGTGGGGCGAAAACAGTGCCCTGCTTTCTCCAGTTGGCTGAGGTGGGAGGGAGCAGGGTAGCAAAAGCCACGAGAGGGGAGCCTCCTTTGCTTATTGGGGGCAATAAAGAGGCAAGAGGATATTCTGGGCTGTGACCGGGCAACCTGACCTGTTGGACTACAATTCCCATCATGCCTGACCATTGACTAAGCTGCCTAGAGTGATGGGAGTTGTAGTCTGGGACCCAGGTTGTAAGAACACTACCCAGAGGCTGTTTGTGGCAGAGGCCGCCAGTTGCTTTTTCACACCTGCTGGGGCTGGCTGGCACATCTCCGCTTACCTCCCTAAACACCTCTTGCTCTTCTTCAGAGCAACAGTGGAAGGCAGCACAAGTCTTGTCCTGATGGTCTCTTTTTTTTCCTCCCCTCCTTGGTAGGGCGCCTGGAATTTGTGAACGGCGGGTGGTGCATGAACGATGAAGCAGCCGTACACTACAACCCAGTCATCGATCAGATGAGCCTCGGCCTCCATTTCCTGAAAGAAACTTTTGGCGAATGCGGCCGGCCCCGTGTGGCCTGGCACATTGATCCTTTTGGGCACAGTCGGGAGCAGGCCTCACTGTTTGCGCAGGTCAGCCTCTGTTCCCAGGATATTCCCATTGCACACAACAGCTACAGGATTGTACTCTGTGTCTCCTCTTCCAGTCGCTGAGGGCTCACCCACTCTCTCTTCTCCTTCCCTCAAGATGGGCTATGATGGTTTCTTTGTGGGTCGCATTGACTACCAGGACAAGGCCCAGCGCGAGGCCTTGCGGGAGATGGAGCAGCTGTGGCGCGGAAGCGGAAGCCTGCCTCCCCCTGCTGCTGATCTCTTCACTGGTGAGCAAGGCTGACTTGTCAGACATCTCTTATCCTGACCTGGTGGTCCCCAATGTGGTGCTCATGGGCACCATAGCACCCTAAAACACCACTCTTGGTGCCTGCCAAGCTCCCCTGCCCCTCCCAGGGTTTTTTTAATAACTGGGGCAGGGTTGGTTTGGTGGGAGATTGTTTGGGTGAATATAGCCTAGCTGTTTTGGGGGATTGTAACCTGGTTTCATTTTTTGGCTTTGTATTTTTTGGGGGGGTGTACAGGTACTTTAAAAGCTGGGGTTGAGGAGGCATTAGTATGAATACCCTCTATGAATTGGGTATTTTGTGGTGCTGACAGCAGTTTCATAGATTTCCAAAATATGCCATGAGCCCCAAAAAAGTTGGGGATCCCTGCAATGGCCAACCCACCAGCAAAGCAGCTTAGTGCCTCCTGGGCAGCAAAGTTGTTTCCCCAAGCAATGCAAATGTAAGACTAATCAAATAACCATAGAGACGGGAGTCTTCTTGAGGATCCTCTAATCCAGCCTCTCTCAGTAATATTGGTCTTGACTATGCCTCAACAATTGGTGCCATGTCTCTCTGTTTCTGTATTAACTGTCTCTTTCCACACTTAGATATTCCCAAATCTGATTCCTCAGTAAAGTGCATTTATCCCAGTACTGCTGGGATAATGCTCCCCTTTTCTATTCAGTCCTCTCTCTCTCTCTCTATCTATCTATCTATCTATCTATCTCTATCTCTCTCTGGGTGGTTCTTCCCCATGATGGCTCTCGGCTTCCTCTTTTGTTGAATGTGGCCTTGTAGGATTCACCCTGCCTTTCCCATTTACCAAGAACATTCTGGTCAGAAAGCTCCCATTTCTCCCAACTCTTTCTTGGCAGGTGTCCTGCCAAATGGCTACAACCCTCCCATGTCTCTTTGCTGGGATCAGATCTGCTCGGACAACCCCATTGTCGACGACGACAGCGATGAGAACAACGTGGAGAGTATCGTGGCATATTTCCTGGGGACGGCAGCGGCTCAGGTTAGAACAAAGGGGACCAGGGGTTTGCAGTTCTGTCCTCAGTCAGGGGAGGGGAAAGGGAATTAGTTTGCTAACAGCAAAGATCTAAGACAACAGGAGACAACCACAGGCCTGACTTGACCTATTAAGCCTTCCCAAATAGCCTGCCAGCCCCTGACTTAATTTTGTGGCAGTGCCACCATGAGGGTGGGGAGGGGAAGGGTTGGGAAGTGCACAAAGTGAGGATGGTGTAACTATTGCACATATACCGTATTTTTCGCTCTATAACACGCACCTGACCATAACACGCACATCGTTTTTAGAGGAGGAAAACAAGGGAAAAAATATTCTGAATGAAACAGTGGACGTATCATTTTTGTGCTTCATGCTGTGGCCACAGACATGTGATCTGATGGTGAATTTGGGGTGACCCAATGCAAAAATCCTGAGAATCCCTGTGGATCCATGCTTTGTAACCACGTTTTTGCACCATTGCAGCCCCAGGCAACAGTGGGTGCGTGATTTGGGGGGGGGGCAGGCTGTAGCCATGGACATGCTATGTGCTCTGATGGTGAATTTGGGGTGACCCAATGCAAAAATCCTGAGAATCCCTGTGGATCCATGCTTTGTAACCACGTTTTTGCACCATTGCAGCCCCAGGCAACAGTGGGTGCGTGATTTTTTTGGGGGGGACAGGCTGTAGCCATGGACATGCTATGTGCTCTGATGGTGAATTTTGGCTGACCCAATGCAAAGATCCTGAGGATCCCTGTGGATCCATGCTTTGTAACCACGTTTTTGCACCATTGCAGCCCCAGGCAACAGTGGGTGCGTGATTTTTTCGGGGGGGACACAGGCTGTAGCCATGGACATGCTATGTGCTCTGATGGTGAATTTTGGCTGACCCAATGCAAAGATCCTGAGGATCCATGTGGATCCATGCTTTGTAACCACGTTTTTGCACCATTGCAGCCCCAGGCAACAATGGGTGTGTGATTTTGGGGGGGCAGGCTGTAGCCATGGACATGCTGTGTGCTCTGATGGTGAATTTGGGGTGACCCAATGCAAAGATCCTGAGGATCCATGTGGATCCATGCTTTGTAACCACATTTTAAGTGGGGAGGGAAGGAAAAACACAGAAGGCTAAGAATGCAGGAGAGGGCTATAACGTGAGGAAAGGAATGCAAAAGTTTCCCCCCACCCACCCACACAAGCCAGCCACTGTTTAAGGATTTCATCCTTTTAAATGGAAGAAAGCATATTTGAATGCTGTGTGTCTCCAAAAACAAAAAGCAGGAAGTCAAATCAGAATTTTAAGCCAAACCTGTAATCTCTCTTCCCTTCACAAACATTGTTCCCTCCGGAGCAGGGAGAGGATAGAACAAAGGACGATCCTTTCCTTTCCTCTCTACTTGCCTGGAGGGGAGGGGCTTTCCCTGCTCTTTGTTCGGACGCTCTGCTTTCCTCTCTACTTGCCTGGAGGGGAGGGGCTTTCCCTGCTCTTTGTTCCGTTTGAGCAAACACAGCAACGAAACAGAGCAGGGTGGGCAGTAAGACCCTGAGGCAGAATGAAGGAAAGCAGCAGCTTCCTGTCTCATGGAGCTCCCTTCTCCCTGAAGCGCGGTTTGATTTTTGCCTTATTTTTCGGCTCCAGAGACCACACATTCGCTGCATAACACGCACAGACATTTCCCCTTCCTTTTTAGGAGAAAAAATCTGCGTGTTATAGAGCGAAAAATACGGTAATACAGGAAAATATGGTTCATAGGCTTTACTTACTGAACTTCACTCTAAACAACTTTTAAAAATGAAATTACATTCAGATAGTTGCATATTCCTTATTCTGTTCCTAGCCCTAAAGCATGATCTAAAATCGAAGCTCCTCTTCTCCTTTGCAGCCTCCATTAGCCTTGGACTATTTGCTGGAGACAAGAGATTCACACATCCATTCTCTTCAGTAGCTAAGGACAAAGAGGGCACTCCACCCAAGATGGATGCCTACAGATTAGCATATGCCATAGACCTGTAATACAACCCTTTTCTTACGACTGTGAGCTAAACATCTTGTGACTGAGCTACAAAGATACAGCCTCACTTAATGATTAACCTGTTAGGCAATTCTTCAGCTTCATGGAAATTCCCAGCCATGCTTCACAGTGCAGTACAGGCATATTATACATTTCCATGTAACTTCCATCTCCAGCGCAGTATTGGGTGGCTGGAGAAGTTTAATCCTCCCAGTCTATCCCAGTGTCATAAAGGGGATGCAGATATCCCATCCCTCAGCTGAGACTCTCTCTCTCTCTCTCTCTCTCTCTGTCTGTGTGTGTGTGTGTGTGTGTAAAAAGACTGGTGTTTTTTGTTTTGTTTTTGAGGGGGGCTCCCATTGACAACTCTGGTCCCACCCACTCTTTTTAGCCCACTTATCAGAGGCACTTTCAGAGGACTGGCAACAGGGCCTTATGCCCCTCTAGGTCAAAAAAGCACTTCCCACCTGTCGTAAGGCAACCTGTGGGTCATTTCTGAAGATAGTGTATCACTAGTGCACAGGATCAGACCATTGATCCATCAAGCTCAGCATTGTCTGCCCTGACAAGCGGTGGTTCTCCAGGATTTCAGAAAACCCTATCTGGATTTCTATCCCTGCCGGGGATTGAACCTGGGACCTTCTGAATGCAAAGCAGATGCTCTTCCACTGAGCCGCAGCCTTTCCCCACACTGAGCAGCTGAGAGCTGGAGTAGCATAATGGCACAGAGACTGAAGTACAAACTGGGAAGTCTGCAGTCTGAATCTTGCCTCTTCCACTAGGTGGCCTTAGTTCAAGCCACCCTCTCTTAGCCTCAGCCTCTCCATCTGCAGTGGTGGAGGAATAATAATACTTTCTCTACAGGGTTGTTTTAAGGATTGCAGCAATATAAATGCACACGGTGCTTCGAACTCTTTAAAAATATATATATTTATTAAATTTCCACAAATTTCATATAAAATTCTAATACATAACTTTTTTTCTTTTATCCACTTCTCATCCCATTTTTTGTAGGTTTTTTTAAAAATTCTATTCTGTTGCTGCATCCTGTCTTCATTCCTTTATTTCATAACCATAATACAAAACTCTCTAATTATTTCTGTTGCTCATAGTGCAAATCCCGCTCACGGATTCATCCTATTACATTTCTTTAAATAGTTCAAAAAAGGCTTCCATCCATCCATAAAACACAGTCTCTTATTTTAGCTGTTGGCTTTGCTGACTCGGCATGGTCCGTTGCTTCGCTTATCCATGGTGCTTTGAGCTCTTGGAAGCGTTACACAAATGCTGCAGCAAGGCTGTTTTGGAATCAGGAGACAGGCCAACTCTTAGCATTCCTTCCTTTAGGCAAAACACTATCGCACCAACCACATTGTCATGACAATGGGATCTGACTTCCAGTACGAGAATGCCCTCCTCTGGTACAAGAACATGGACAAGCTCATCAAGCACGTCAATGCAAAGGTATTCCCGGTTTATATTTGTGGAGTCATATTCTGTGTTAAGCTTCCAGACTGTTTTCAAAGGCATACCCACCCCTTGACCTTGGTACAGTGGTGCCTCGCAAGACGAAATTAATCCGTTCCGCGAGTCTCTTCGTCTTGCGGTTTTTTCATCTTGCGAAGCACGGCGCTTAGCGGCTATTAGCGGCTTAGCGGCTTTAAGAAAAAGGAAACAAACTCGCAAGACGTTTCGTCTTGCAGAACGACTCAAAAAACGGAAAACTCTTTCATCTTGCGAGGCATTCGTCTTGCGAGGTACCACTGTATAGGACAGCACATTCCGTAATCCAAAGGTAAATGTAAAAGACCCCTAGATGGTTAAGTCAAGTCAAAGGTGACTATGGGTTTGCGGCGCTCATCTCGCTTTCAGGCCAAGGGAGCTGCCATTTGTCCACAGACAGCTTTCCAGGTCATGTGGCCAGCATGATGAAACCGCTCCTGGTACAATGGAACACCGTGACGGAAACCAGAGTGCACAGAAACGCCATTTACCTTCTTGACCTATTTATCTACTTGACTGGCGTGCTTTTGAACTGCTAGGTAGGCAGGAGCTAGGACAGAGCAACAGGAGCTCACCCCATTGTACGGATTCGACCCGCCAACCTTCTGATCAGCAAGCGCAAGAGGCTCCGTGGTTTAGACCACAGTGCCACCCGCATCCCTATAATCTGAGCAGGAGGCCAGCAGGGCATAGGTTTCTCAAGCCAGGCGGTTGCATCTGGCAATAGCCCCTGTGCGTCTGGTGACAAAGGTGGGTCAAGCTTTGCACCTGGTCCTTTTGCCAGGGAACCTGTGGTTTTCCAGGTGTAGTTGGCTTTCAACTCCCATCAGCTCCAGCCAGCATATGGATGGCGGGAGCTAGAAATCCCCATTCCTACCTTAGAGGGAAAGCAGCCTCTACACACACAGAGAGAACAGGTTAAGCATAAATTACCACGGTAGTCAAACGTCACATTGACACAACCTCAGCCTTGTCTAGGCTGAACGTCAGTGAAAAACAGAGAGGGAAAGCCTCTCTCCTCCTTCCCCCAGTCAGCTCTGGAACTGAGAATGAGCCTCTTTCCTCATTCACATTGCATATTCTGGCAATGCTCTCCAGAGAGATATGACTTGGACCGTGCCAAAAGAAAGCCAGAGCTGGCATCGTGCCCTGTCTTTGCTGCATAGCCGATACATGCCCTTCCTTTCCTCAGTGAGTGCTTGCCTGTTAATTTCCCTCATTTCTCTCTTGCAGCAATTGAACGGGAGCCGTGTCAATGTCCTGTACTCCACCCCAAGCTGCTACCTGTGGGAGCTCAATAAGGCCAACATATCATGGTGAGAGGGCTGGGTCTGGCTGGCTGGCTGGGCCGCCCGTGTTTGCAGCAGGAGCATTTCCTTAGGGGCTGGCCGCCGCCTCCTCTTCCCCAAGCAGGTGCTTAATTCTACCCCTGCGAGAAGGCTGCTGAATGCTAGAAAGAGAGGGTGGGTTTCAACTGCATGAGGGCTGTCTGTTTGATAGGACACAGCTTGTAGCTGCCAGAGGCACACCCTCCCGCCCTCAAAAAAGAGTGTTCTTTTCTATAGATTCTTTCTAGGCCCAAACCCCTTTAGTGCCTGTTTCCCACTGTTGAACTGGGAGGGTTCATCTGGCCGCCACGCCTGCATCCCTGCCGTCTGCTTCCATCTTTTTTGCGTGTTCTGTTGGGTTAGGACCTTACCTCTTGTTCCCCAAGCAGCTTGGTGACTTGAAGGAGTCTCCCCACGCTCACCAGGCTGAAGATCTAAAGAGAGCACAAATGCTCGCAGAGAGCACAGCCTTCAACAAAAGGGGAGAGGGTCACTGTAGTCCGAAGCAGATTGCTCAGACGACACAAGCATTTCCGCTTCCCTGGTGGAGCCAGCTGCTCCCTTCTCCCTCGGTGTGCTGTTCTGGGGATTCTCCTAACCCCCACCCTCCTCTGAGCCAATTTTAAGGAGTGAGGAGGGTGGGGGAGAAGCCCCATTGAGCTAGTGGAAGTTCTTGCAGGGCTGGAACTCATTACTTGAATCCCGCCCATTGATTTTATGTGCAATCTGAATTGCTTAATGAGCTCATTCCATGCGAGTAACCTTCATTGTGTACTTTGGGTACATAGTAAAATGGGATTATTATTAATATTAATCATCAAAAGCATTTAGTGTTTTACTTGTCTAGGCTTGTAAAGGTTAGCTACTTCCATATTAAAAGATGGAATACAGGGGCTGATAGGCACACAGTCAGTCAGTGAATCCCTGGCAGAAAATGGATTTGGCCTTGGGATGCCTCTCTCCATGTCTTCACATCCTGGGCTGACCACTTGCTGCCTCCTGCTCGCAGGCTCCATTTGAGGTGCAGGGGAGGGTGATATGCCATACACAGGTGTAGATCTTGGCTGAAATGAAATCTGCGTTGGGCAGGACTGTGAAATATGATGACTTCTTCCCATATGCTGACGGTCCTCACCAGTTCTGGACAGGCTACTTCACCAGCCGCCCGGCTTTGAAACGCTACGAGCGGCTCAGCAATAACTTCCTGCAGGTCAGTGCTCAATTGCGGGGGGGGGGGGGGTAGAATACAAAAAAAGGAGTATTTTTCCTCCCACAAGATATGGAGGGGAAAGGCAAAGAACCAGAACTCCTGGGTCCTGGTCCTGCTGCCATCAGTGACTCCTTAGGCTCAGGACATACCCGACAGGCGAGCATTTCCCATGCCTCTGATGCTGTTACTTTACTTTTGCAGGTCTGCAACCAGCTCGAAGTGTTGGCTGGAGCACAAGCAAATGTGGGGCCTTATGGCAATGCCAGCAGTTCTGTGCTGCGTAGGTGAAATCGTGAGGGTTTCGGCGGGTTGGGTTCATCCTGTTATTACAGTTAAGAGCCAGGAAACAGCAGTAGCTCCCATGGTGGCTATCAGAGGGCCTCAGCCAGGATCTGGTCTAAATTCTGAATTAACTTGGAAAACGTGATGATTATTCGTGATTACCTGGCCTTCAGCCTAAGATCCCAGGGCAGTTTACAACATTAAAGCATAATATTACAAGTTTAAAGCAATGTACAATGACAAAAATAAGGGGAGTCATAAAACTATACACTTGCAGGTGTCAAAAGCCTGTGGGCAGTGGTGTCTGTATTGGAGAGCCAGTGAGTTGGGGTGGCCACTGTCTGCACATGTGAGCCAGCCTATCGGGGTCCCATCCCAGTGTCACGTGACACGCTCCTCTTTTTCTTGCAGGTCAGGCCATGGGAGTTGCCCAGCACCACGATGCAGTGACTGGCACAGCAAAGCAGCATGTGACCAATGACTACGCCAAACAGTTGTCTACCGGCTGGGATGCCTGTGAGGTGTGTGCTCTGAACCAAGAAAGCAGCCGCCTGTTGTGTCTCACATTCAGATGTATGTGAGCGTAACTGAGTGAAAAGGTGGAGGGCAGCCCTGGCTCCTCAGTCCTCTGCTCTCCCTCCAAGATGTTTGCTGACGCTTTCCTAGACCTGTATTTATTTATCTGGATCTTGCTTTTGCGATGTTCTCTTCACTGTCCTGGACTTCATTTGGGTGGAAGGGTGTGTACAAATATATAAATGTGTGAAGTTGCTCTGTTTTCAGGACTTTGACCTTCCCTGGAGATCTCCTTGTTATGTTTCCGCACCTTTGCACAGGTGACGAGAGTGGTTAACCTATAGCTACCGTTTTCTCTGGCCTTGCAGGTTGTGGTCAGCAATGCCCTCACCAGTATCATTGGAAGCAAAGAGAACTTCATCTATTGCACCTACCTTAACATCAGTGTCTGCCTGCTGACTGAAGTTGCCTCTACTGTAAGAGACCATCATTTTTGTCTAGTCCCTTATCCCGGTGGACACTTGAAATCTGTAATTTCCCTCTTTACCTCCAAGCATCAAGGGTTGTGCCTTGGCATTTGGGGGGACCTTCCAACACCTTCTCAGTTGGCTGGGCTCCTCTTGGCAGTGATTTATTCCTTCCCTAACATGTTGCTCTCTGCCCTTGCAGTTCATGGTGATCGTCTATAACCCTCTGGCCCGCCCTGTGGGATGGAACATCCGGCTGCCGGTGAATGGAAGCCATTACTCCGTTTTAGATCCTAATGGCCAGGCTGTTCTGAATGAGGTAGGAAGCAAACAGCCCCTGTTTCCCCTACAGCTGGGGATGCTTGAGGGGTAGATAGAATTGAAATTGGCACTGTTTTCCTCACTGGGGCTGCCCAGTAATGAAACATTTGGTGGGGTGGCCAACATAAGCCAAAGCTCTTGCCAACTTCCCAATCCTCCCCCTGCTGATAAAATGCAGCTAACAGAGGGCTAATTGTATCAAAAGTAAACATCAGTGCTTGTCTACTATCTTAGTGCTTCTCTACTCAATGGCCATGAAACTGATGTCCCATGTTGTATGGAATATCACAACACCAAACTCCCCTGGGTTCTTCAAGAGAAAAGTATCCTTTCCAGGTGCTCTGCTGTGTGGAATGAAGAACTGTGCAAACTTCCTTTCCAGGTCATTCCCGTATCAAATTTCACCCGTGCTGTTCGGCGTGATCGGGGCGATGCTGTCAATGAGTTGGTGTTCCAGGCATCTGCCCCACCGCTGGGCTACACCACTTACTCGGTCTCTAGACTGCCCGGCAAGGAGCCAGCGCGATCCAGACCACTGAAGAGGTTGCCCCACCAACCTGGAGCAGACCAACTTTCTTGGTCAATCCAGAATGAGGTATTTGCCACTCTCACCCTGACACTTGGCTGACTCTGCTTTGGTCTTCCTGGCCTGGCCTTGCATGCTCTTTTCCTATGAGGCACAAGCCTTTCAAAGGGCAATTTGTTTTTCTCAAGGAACAAAATATTTTAACTTTGAGCAACAGAGAAAGCAGAGATTCCTACACCTGATTCCTACCAACAGTAAGTGGTATTCAGCTAAGAGTTGGCCCATTGTAATTAAAGGATGTGACTAAGTTAGGTTAATTAACTTCAGTGGGTCGGTCTATCCTGAGCAAAACTTGGTTGAATACTACCCAATATCTGGATTTTTAGTTCTCCATTCCCAAATGTCTATTTTGGTGTAAACCTTAGACTATTCTTTACAAAAGTGTTACCAGACCCCTGAAATCGGGGACAAACTATGAGTTCAGTCTGTAGAAAGAAGTATAACCCAAATCTATGAACTAAGACCAGTTCAGGAACAAAACAAGCTTTCTTGAGAAGTCATCTTCCTTGGAGACATTCGAGAAAAGCACTGAAAAGAAATCCATCAGAGGCAGCTCCCTTGTTTACGACTTGGGTAGAATGAGATGACCACATGATATACTTTTTCCTACTTTAAAACTTTTGTAGGGATCTGTTTCTTGAAAGCAGACTTCCCTGGAACGACATCACATCTTTTCATGCACCTCCTGCCACCCAGACTAAGAATCTTTTCCAGACTGCATCTCCTACAGCAGTTTTTTTCCATTTTTCGTTCCCTCCTCCTCCTCCTTTCCCAGCATCTACGAGTTCTGGTTGACCCCAAAACAGGACTCCTGAAGGAGATTCAGAACCTGGATAAGAACATCTCCTTGCCAGTGTCTCAGAACTTTTTCTGGTGAGTTGTCTTCTGCTTCGAAAGGGAGCAGCTTTGGGAAGCAGTGTGGAGGGGAGCTCTCTACCTGGACTTCCTGGCTGCGAGCTGGACTCTCGCCTCTGTGGAAGGTGGATATTAAAGATGGGCTGGCTGTCTTTATACTTTCCTGCTTGAATTATTGGCAGTAGTTGGTGGGGAATTTGTTATAGCTGCATCACCGGTTCTGTCCACTGGCTGACTTTTTCAGGTACAATGCCAGCGCTGGGAATGAAGAGAATTCCCAGGCCTCTGGGGCCTACATCTTCCGCCCAGACAGCTCTCAGACCTTCCCCATTGCCAAGGGAGCCCAGGTGCAGCATGTGAAGGTAGGAAAAACCAGCAGAAGACGGAACAAATACTGGCTGAGGGATGATCATAAGCCTAGAAGGGCTGCTAGCCTGTCCAGGGAACTGACCCAGTCACCAAGGGCCTGAAGAGCTTTGGATAGAAGGATGGTGGCCACATCCAAGCTGGCTCTCTTAAGTGGTCTGTACCCTAAATCCCACGTTCATTAACAGTGAATCCCACAACCAGAGCATGCTGAATGTCTTGTATGGCTTTGCTGGGCATTTCTGCATAGTTTGGGCTGCAGAAACAGTGTTGCCTTGCCACTGAATGCTCAGTGTTTCACTGTGGCCTAAAGAGACAGAAGGGAATTGAAGTTGCAGCGTGGAGCACAGGAGGTAAGAAAGTTATGGCGGTATAGGAGAGAATGAGGAAGAGATTGGAAGCTGTCACAGCTCCCAGCCCCGTTTTCATGGATGTTTTGTCATGTATGTTGCTTTTGAGTCTTCATGTTTTACCATCCACAACCAGAATTTTTTTGTGTAATTATTCTGCAACAAATACTGGTTCCATTTTAATTTCTGTGGTGGCCAAACTGCAGTTGCAAGGGCTTGGTAGTGAAAACAGGCTTTGCTCCTCCTTGGATTTATGCTGGTGGCTCTTGAGTGATTGGGGAAGGCGGATTCTGCTGCCAGACCCCAAGAGCAGAAGCATCTAATATGTACAGCAGGAGTGGCTAACCATTTCCAGGCCAAGGGCCACATTGACCCTTGGACAGCCCACCAGGGGCCAAAGTGGGGAAGGCAAGATCTGCTGTTCTCAAGGCTGATACCCAGAAGACTTTTCCAATCAGCTAGTCTACATTATTTAAAATAATTTTATCATTGGCAGGGATTTGTGTGGGGAAGG
Organism: Podarcis liolepis; assembly: GCF_965112155.1. Classification (NCBI taxonomy): domain Eukaryota; kingdom Metazoa; phylum Chordata; class Lepidosauria; order Squamata; family Lacertidae; genus Podarcis; species Podarcis liolepis. The sequence goes on from NC_139555.1 coordinate 44,208,786, forward strand.
GGGAAGCTGCATGTTAGCCTCCTGGCTTATAGTTCTTGCCTATGCAATTTCAAGCCTAAAGTTTCTCATGCATGTGTGGCAATAGAGTGCCCTGGACTACTTTGGCTACCACTTTTGTATGCCCCAAAGCCAACTTCTGCAATTCCCTCCCTCCTTCCCGCCCCCTTGCACGCACACAGTTTCCTCAAGCCCATCTGTGCAACATTTTCAATAGAAGGGGCTGCATATCGATGCCAGGCAAATTAAAAATAAAACCTGCATGTGTCTCTTATCTGGCAGACCCAAGTGGTGGAGGAGCTGTACCAGAACTTCTCTGCCTGGTGCTCCCAGGTGGTGCGACTCTACGCCGGGCAGCCCTACGTTGAGCTGGAATGGACGGTGGGGCCCATCCCTATCCAGTGAGTGTTAGGAAGCTGGGGGCGGGGGTGGGGCCTTCCCCTTGTCTTCAGAGTACATCTCTGACCTCCGGGTTGTCCCACAGTGACGGTCTTGGCAAGGAGATCATCAGCCGCTTTGAGACAGACCTGCAGACCGCTGGCCGCTTCTACACAGACTCCAACGGGCGTGAGATCCTAGAGAGAAGGTACTGGCCGGAGCAGCAGGCAAAGTGAAGCCTTTGTGTCTTGGGACTGTCACTCCATAGCCTGGACAGGAGCAGAAGATGCTAAGAGCAAAGCTGTTCTTTCTCCATCTTGACTCTTCCTCTCCCCCATCTCCCAACAGATGTGTAATGGGGAGGGTAATACTGGATTATTGTAAGAAATTCTAAGACAATAGACATGCACTTAAGGAAGAAGTGTCTTAGCGTAGTTGCTGCTGCCAGCCCCTTGGGGTCCATTTTGCTCTGCCTCTACCCTTCCATGTTTTGTTTTTCCCTCCTCATTCACAATATCTGGCTTCCTAACTGGCTGAGGAAAGGCAGGAGGTTGATATTCCCCTTCCTCTTCTCTCTGCTCACCCTGGTGCAGGCGCAACTACAGGGCCACGTGGAACCTGAGCCAGACAGAGCCTGTGGCCGGCAACTACTACCCTGTCAACAGCCGTATCTACATCAAGGTAATGGCACCCCTTGCGCACTGTGACGGGCCCACCTGCAGGTCTACCAACCCGCACAGCGTAATTGTGGGAAATGTAGGGACAGGTGCTCCTCTGTTTCCAGTGAAGGTTTGGGGCAAAGGTGGAGGGACGGGGCTGTGGGTTGTGTTCAAGTGTGGTGGGAACGGGGGCTGAGAGAAAGGGCACACCTGCCCTGCCCTCCTGTAGCACCTAGCGAGCCGTGTGGCAGGAGGCTTTCTTAGTGTACACACGCATGCAGCTCTGTCCTCCTGCTTTCTCTTTAATCGCTCCAGGACCAGAAGGTGCAGCTGACGGTGCTGACGGACCGCTCGCAGGGAGGCAGCAGCGTCTTTGACGGCTCTCTTGAGCTCATGGTGAGCGCAGCAGGACTTCCAAGTAGCAAGAAGGGCAAACTGCCTCAGTGTCCGGCCCAGGAAGAGAAGGAACCACGGTCAAGTGGAGAGGCCCTCATAGTCCTATGAGGGTGACTGGGGGCATCCAGAGAAAGCAGAGAGCTACCCAGTCGGGAGTCACTGAGGATGTGTAACTTTCACATTTCCTTCTGGGCAACCTTTTGAAGTCTCCATGCCAGTGGTGGGCGGGGCCAGAGGCCGAAGTGGGTGGAGTAAGAAATGCAAATACTACCTTTGTGCAGTTGGCTTGCTTCTACAGAACCTCTGCATCCTGTATCCAGACAGGAAGGAGGCCTTATCAGACACAGTCCAGCCAGGCAAAAACACTCAGGCTGCAAAGCAGGAGCAGGGAGGGATAGGGCCTGAGGTGGGGAGACCTGAGGGTGGGGGGGCCCTACATTCAGACCCTGACCCTGAAGTTGCCCTCCCTGCCTTAAATAATAGCAAGGCCAAAGCTTATACTGGTGACTCCAGTGAAGCAATTGCTGGTTCTTCAGCATCCTAGAGTGGCAAGCCCACTTTGTAGCACCAGGCCCTGTCAGCTGCAAGGCAAGCAGACCAGCCGGACCTGCAGCACTTCTCCCAACTTGCATCCCCTCTCCCTCTTTCCTCCATCGTGGTCTTCAGGTACATCGACGGCTGCTGCATGACGATAGCCGGGGCGTAGGGGAGCCCCTGCTGGAACCTGGCGACTTCCACCATGGGCTGGTGGTGAGGGGTCGCCACCTCATCCTCTTGGACACAGCAGAGTCGTCAGCCGAGCAGCACCGCCTGTGGGCCCAGCAGGAGTTCATGGCACCACAGCTGGTGTTGGCCCCTGGCCAGGGGCCTCCATACCAGCCTGGCCAGGACAACGTGAAGGAGGTGAGGGAACGGTTCGGAAAGCAATGTAGTCAGTTGGCTGTGGCTGCCAGTTGCACGCACTCAAGGCCTTGCATTTGCAGCTCTGTGGGCGAGCTCATGCTTGGCATGCAAAATGGTCCCCCCTCTGGCTAAAGAGGGCAGAGCTTGGAGTGGTCTCTGCCCCAACCTTTGGAAAGGTGCTCTCATTCAAAGTCAACGGTACTAGGCTAGATAACCCATGACTCTCCAAACAAGGCAGATTCCCATATTGCTCTACAGTCTGGGCCCAGAATATCTTGGGCAACACATTTCTTTGTATAAATCACATCCCACCCACTTGTCCACATAACTTTCTTAGAAAATGATGTGATCAAAAAAGAACAATTCATTGGCAGGTGGGGACACAGATGTTGTATTCTTAGAATGTGTTTCTTATTCTTGAGCCCCTTATCTTTTACTGACTTTCACAACGTATTTGTCTCACTTTATTGCTTTGGAGTGTTTTTAAGCCAACTCTTTGAAATGGCTGATCAGTAAAGTAAAAGCTAGTGAATCTCAGCTCCGTTCTAATCAGGTGTTGTCATATTATGATGCTTGTCTGACTGACTCTCTCCTTCCCCAATCCCAGTTCTCTGCTCTGCACCAGGCTCTCCCTTCAAATGTCCACTTGCTCACGCTGGCCCAATGGGAGCCCGACTCCATTCTCATCCGTCTGGAGCACCAGTTTGAAAGGGGGGAGAGCGCCAATGGCTCAATGCCTGCTGTTGTTAACTTGCTGGTAGGTCTCTCTTGTAATATTCTTCTTGCCAGCACTTATTTCTCTTGTCTTGTAGATGAGGGACTGAAGCTCACAATGAGTGACTTACTGGAGGCACTCTAGTGAATTTATTGGCTGAGCTGAGATTTAAAACAGGGTCCACGTCTCATTTTCTTCACTACAGTGGTGCCCCGCAAGACAAATGCCTCGCAAGACGAAAAACTCTCTAGACGAAAGGGTTTTTCGGTTTTGCGTTGCTTCGCTAGACAAATTTCCCTATGGGCTTGCTTCGCAAGACGAAAACGTCTTGCGCTTTTTTTAAAAAGCCGCTTGAAGAGGCGCAGTTGCGACGGACCGTGCTTCGCAAGACGAAAAACCTCACAAGACGAAAAGACTCGCGGAACGAATTCTTTTCGTCTTGCGAGGCACCACTGTACTATGTTAGCTCTTAGAAACTCTGCCCTGTTTTCAGAAGTAGGATATTCAAGATATGGAGAAAAGAATGCTAGTCTGTGTTAGTTAATCCACAGTTAAAGGGCTTTACTCTCTTAGGTGTGCTGCAGCTTCCAAAACCACCTTAAAAGGTTGGGAGAACTTCCAAAGGAGTGAGTTTAAGGAGTTTAGCACTGGGTATAACTTCAACTAACAGCATGATATGGAATCTCTCTGAGTTGTCACCATACCCTGTATGGCTTTTCTCTCCACACCTTAGAACTTGTTCTCATCTTTCAACATCATCACTGTACAAGAGATGAACTTGGCTGCTAACCAGAAGCTGGAAGACGTGAACAGGTTGATCTGGCAGCCAGCTGAAGGTAAATCTTCAACTCTGAATGTGGCTACTGTGACAGACTGGATGGGCCATATCTGTTGCTATAAGAGGAAGATGGCCAGCAGTGACCCAGAAACCCACAAATCACTGGGCAATACCCTCTGCTAGATCCACTGAAACCAAGTTACTTAAGTCAAATCCATAGACTTCAGTGGGTCTACTATGCATGCAACCAAGGTGGCTCACTGCTCTAAACTACAGTAGCACAGAACCCATCTTCCTCTGAGGTAATCCTTCACACCAAACTGCTTTGATCCTTGTGTCCTAAGAAGCAGGGGTGTTCATAATGACAACGGTTCATAAATTATATGTGTAAGAATGCTATTGTGAAAAAAACAGCCTTTGGTCAAGCCAGTCCTCTGGAACAGGGTGAATTTGGTACCATCCTGCTCATGTGACTATTAATTATATAGGTAAAGGACCCCTGGACAGTTTAGTCCAGTCAAAGGCGACTATAGGGTCATGTGGCCAGCATGACTAAACCGCTTCTGGTGTAACAGAACACCGTGATGGAACCCAGAGTGCACAGAGTGGGTGGCGCTGTGGTCTAAACCACGGAGCCTCTTGGGCTTGCTGACCGGAAGGTCGGCGGTTTGAATCCCCGCAATGGGGTGAGCTCCTGTTGCTCTGTCACAACTTCTGCCAACCTAGGAGTTCAAAAGCACACCAGTGCAAGTAGATAAATAGGTACCGCTGTGGTGAGAAGGTAAATGGCATTTCCGTGCGCTCTGGCTTCTGTCACAGTGTTCCGTTGCACCAGAAGCGGTTCAGTTATGCTGTCCACATGACCCGGAAAGCTGTCTGTGGACAAACGCCAGCTCCCTCGGCCTGAAGAGAGATGAGCACTGCAACCCTATAGTCGCCTTTGACTGGACTTAACCGTTCAGGGGTCCTTTACCTAATTATATAACTGTCCCCCAAATATGCATAAGATCCCAGAATTCCCTGAGTATCTCATATAGATAACCATGCATCGTTGAAACAGTTTAGACTACACTTACTGTGCAGTGGTTGCTTCTAATGTTGTCCGATTCAGATTCTGGGTGTGTGAATAAGAGGCAAAGAGCCTTTCAGAACAGTCTCCCCAAGGCAGAGGGGCTCAGTCCTGTTTCTTTCCCCCTTCCACCGACACTTGAGACACCATAGGAAGATGCCTAATATTAAGTCTGACCAGAGGCTCATCTGCCTCATTACTGTCTACACCAGGGGTCGGCAACCTAAGGCCCATGGGCCACAAGCGGCCCATGCGGGTCGTTTAACCAGCCCATGAGCGGCCTCCGAACCAAGCTGCCCGCTAAACCAGCGTAGCACGGGGACTCACTTTTGCAGCACCGGAAATCACGGGGGCTCATGCACGATCTGGCCCACAGATCTCTGCTGGAGTGAACCAGCCCAGGCAAGGTAAACCTTGCCAACCCCAGGTCTACACTGCCTAGCAGCAGCTCTCTGGAGCTCCAAGCAGCAACCTTTACTAGTTTTACCTGGAGGTGTGAGGTGTTGAACCTGGGGCAAAGCAGATGTTTTCCCAGTGACCTATGGCCTTTCCTATTAGATTCCTATTAGTTATTCCTGATCTGTGTTCCTGCTGTAGTCTACATGAAGATATGAAGCTACTAGGTGAGGAGGAAGGTGTATGCCCTGTTTTCCACCAGCACTGTTGCAGGGATCTGTCCTTCCCCCTGTTAGAAGATTGACTACCCTTGCCAGTTAGCTGGTAATCATCTGCATGTAACTCACAGGCTTTCCACTAAATGCTTGCAATTAACTCCCAGAGGCAAGGGACTTGAAGCCACAGGATCATGTATGTAAACTAAGACCAATTGCATTTATTAGCCGACCAAAGATACTTGTGCCATTGCTATTCTGCTTCATTAGATGCACAATTAGTCCTATTGTTTCTTTCCAAAAGCGTCTTATCGACAAGGGACTGGGGTTCCAATATTGTCTTTCCTAAACTCCTTCTATCCACAGGAGCAGCAAAACAGCAGTCCAGAAGCAGGCTGGACCCAACACACATTGCACTGCAACCCATGGAGATCCGGACATTCCTGGCTCGTATTCAGCACAAAACAAGGCCTGGCAGAGAGATCTGAGCAGAGGGATTAATGTTCCACCTCTTATTCCGTCCAAATGGAGTTGTGTCAAGCAAGGGCAGGACACTGGAGCTCTTGACAGGGCCTTTTCAATGGAGATGAAATGATTTCTCTCCAAGCCAAGACATTCTCGTGGAGAGAGGATTCTTTTAGGCTGCTAAAAGGCAGTAGAATCAGCTTCTGTGAACTTCTGCAATGATTTTGGTGAATAAGGGATCACTGTAAAATGCCTTTATACTCCCTTTTCCTCCACACCTGCACACCAAAGAAACTTGGATCATTTTCAGCGGAGGGTGTGGAGTTGGTGGAGTACTTGGGCTACCGTAAGTGCAATCATTACCTTTTCAATAAACCACTTAAAAACACACTGCAACATTCTGCTTTTAGACCCCAGTCTAGCATCTAAGTACAGTGGTACCTCGGGTTACATACGCTTCAGGTTACAGACTCTGCTAACCCAGAAATAGTGCTTCAGGTTAAGAACTTTGCTTCAGGATAAGAACAGAAATCATGCTCCAGTGGTGCGGCAGCAGCAGGAGGCCCCATTAGCTAAAGTGGTGCTTCAGGTTAAGAACAGACCTCCGGAACAAATTAAGTACTTAACCCGAGGTACCACTGTACACAATAAGAGGGCGAAACAGGCAGTTTTGTTTCTTTTAACATACCATCTTTCTAGGGCTTCAGACAGAGAGCTCTTTCGCAGCCCAGTCTGGCAGAGCCAGGAATTCAATCTTGGAGTTGTTGCTGCATGCAAAGGATTTGGCTTTACCCTGACTCATTATTGCACATGCCATTGGGCTGGAGCCTGTGGTGCTAAACAGTGTAACTCTGAGGAAGCAACAGAGTTTCCTAATACTGCTACTGTCTATTCACTAGATTCTCAGACTTGACCTTCCACTATTTAGAATGGAAAAATATCAACAGTGAAGCAGTGCACGAGGATGATCTTAAAATATCATTTTGGGGATGTAACAGGGTCATCCCCCCCCCAACAGTACTTGAAGAGCCTGACAATTCAGTAGGCTCCTGCTCTACTAGAGAGCAGTTTGAACATGATCAGGTAGAAAACATCTAGCAAACCAAGAACCATCAAAAGCTAACACCATTGTTTAATGGCAGGCACATAATAAATGGACAGTCATTTGAAAATAAAGGCTCTCCATTTAGCACAAATATATAAAACAAAAGGGAGCAGATACCAAAGACTGTTTCTCATCAAGATGGTGCTGGGTTGTTTTCTGCCGTCTTTCCTTCCGTCTCATGGGAGTAGCAGCACTTGTCCCCCAGGGAACAGTTGCCCTGTAAGGGAAAAGCAACACCCAATATCACTAAACCATTCCAGTCCTTGCATGCAGTCCTGTGGCTGAAGCAGCTGGCCCTTAGGCAAACTAAGGCCGGGGGCCGGATCCGGCCTTCTACATCCAGCCTGCAGACGGTCCGGGAATCAGCATGTTTTTGCATGAGTAGAATGTGTGCTTTTATTTAAAATGCCTCTCTGGGTTATTTGTGGGGCATAGGAATTTGTTCTTTTTTCCCCCCTCCAAAATATTGTCCGGCCCCTCACAAGGTCTGAGGGACTGTGGACCAGCTCCCTGCTGAAAAAGTTTGCTGACCCGTGCCTTAGGCAAAAGAGAAATTGGCTGCTTGGCCTAAGGAGGCTGTAGCTGATCTGGGAACGGAACCCATTGCTACACCTCTGGTTGCCTTCACCATTCTGTTCTGTATACAGTGGTACCCCGCAAGACGGAAAACCCGCTAGACGAAAGGGTTTTCCGTTTTGGAGGCGCTTCGCAAAACGAATTTCCCTATGGGCTTGCTTCGCAAGACGAAAGCCCACAGGGAAATCTCCGGGGACCTCTTTTAAATGCTAGCGGTGGGGAGCAAAGCCTTCCCCCCCCCCCTCCGGCCTTCAGAAGAGGTCCAGGAAGGCTGGCGGGGGCCGAAAGGCTTTGCTCCCCAGCGCCAGCATTTTAAAAGCAGTCCGGGATAGCAGGGAAGCGCTTCCCGCTATCCCGGACAGCTTTTGAAGGCAGGAGAGATCCGCAAAGCCTGGGCGTGCTGATGTCAGCGCGCGCAGGCTTCGGCATGCCGGCAACTCTCCGCCAGCAGCGGCAGCGCTGCCGCTGCTTGCGAAGAGGTCCGCGAAGCCTTGGCCGGACAGCTTTTGAAGGCAGGCGGGGGGGAGCAAAGACTTTCGCCCCCGCCAGCCTTCAGAAGAGGTCCAGGACCTCTTCTGAAGGCTGGCGGGGGGCAAAAGTCTTTGTCTTCCCAGGGGCTTTTAAATCGCCCCGGACAGCGGAGAAGTCCTCCGCTGTCCTGGGGCAATTTTAAAATGCCGCCCGCCAGCATTTTAAGATCGCCTGGACAGCGGAGAAGTCCTCCGCTGTCCCGGGGTTTTTTAAAATGCTGGGGGTGGGAAGAAAAGCCCTTGTCCCCCCCCCCAGCCTTCAGAAGAGGTCAGGGGACAGACTGTCCCCGGACCTGGTCTGAAGTTGGTTTCCCTAGGAACGCATTAATTGATTTTCAATGCATTCCTATGGGAAACCGTGCATCGCAAGACGAAAAACTCGCAAGAAGAAAAAACTTGCGGAATGAATTAATTTCGTCTTGCGAGGCACCACTGTAAAAGCCAAACATACTGAATTTTCAAAGTTCCTCTAAAAAGCCCACTTGCCATCTGCAGGAGTTTTAAATGTTATGGGTAAAATTAAAACAGGCTTACATACAGCAGGACTTTAAGGAACCTCCTGGTTTTGCTGCCTGCCTAGGTCTGTAAAAACAGAGCAGCTGTGAAGCACCAGGTAAGCTGTGCCTGGGTTGGTGGGTCACAAGTTACATAAGCCTGGTTAGAAAATGGTGTCTTTTTTCAAAGAAAAATCTGCTTTTCATTGGACATCCTCATACCAAACAAAGAATGGAATTTAGGGACAGGGCAATTGTAACTGGGCTTAAAATGATTACTGAGAACTGTATTCTCCAGCTGACTCCCCTAAATGAGACCAATCGATACAGGTTGTGCATAATGACCTCTGGTTGCCAGCAGCTACAACTAATAATGGCAGCTGATAAGAGAGCTCATACAAAACTACCCGCCACATGGCAGAGAGGCAAACCAAGTGTAGCTCCAGTGGAATAAAACCAGAACCCAGAGAAGAGGGGTGTGCTTAACCCTTTCCCGCTCCCAATTCTATTCAAGCTTCTTTTACTCGTGCTATGAGATAAAAATCAGTTACACAGGTACCATTTCCTCCATTTGCCATGAGTGAAGCTTAAAGAACAGTAAAAAAGCAAGAGAGATGGAACAGGGCAGAGAGCAGAGAACCATGTCCCTTCTCCCCTGCGCTTTTAAGCACAGCCACTCCCTGCTGTCATCAACACTCAGATTCCCCCAAAAGGCTACCCAGTTTCTTTTACATACCAACCCAACATCTCAGTTCTAAGCAAACAGCACAGTAGCCGTGACTACTCACTTGCCGGAACCGTTTGCAGGGAAAGTTCTTCAGGTGGGCCCCATCACTCTGTTCTGCACATTCTTTCCTCTTGTTCTGGTGTAGCTTTCTCTTTTCCTGCAAGGAGGAAGAGATCCCACCCCTGCCCCCAGCAGATGTGTCAGAACAGAGCCAAGGGGGCTGATGCTTTTGTTTCGGTGTCCCCGTCACTACTGCCCTAGCCAGAAGAGTCAGGGCAGAAACCTGGGCCAAAGACCAGAAGGAGTAGCCCAAATGAGGTAGATACATCTTCCTCTACTTCCCAGGAAGTTGCGGGGCAAGGGAATGGGGAAAGGCAATACCAGAAGATACCGGTGCCATAGTTCTCCTTGTCAGCTTTTCCATGACATCCTTAAAAGTAATGCATTCTGGTACCATTTTTAACCAACAGGAATGAGTCCTGGCCTGTCTTTGTTCTAATGCGCCACCCCCACCCCAGGATCTTGATTTCCCCATCCCAGGTTACATAAACTGTATCCTAGCTTGCTCCCAGTACACCCAGGTTCCCTGTTAAATCTTACCCAGCTTTGGCTCTTGCTTTTGGGCCCCAAAAAGGCTCTGGATTTAGCTGGAACCGTTTGAGGCCTTGCTTTCGTGAGCTAGGATTAGCATCCGCCCGGACAGTGAAGGATGCCTGCAGCCTGTGGAGTTTAAGAGTGTCAGCAAGGAATAATAATAATAATAAATTTTATTTATACCCCGCCCTCCTCAGCCATTCCAGGCTCAGGGCGAATAACAACCAATAATAAAAACAAGTTGAATGAATACAACTTAAAAACAATATTAAAATACATTAAAACATTAAAATGCAGCCTCATCACAGGAGGAAAAAAGAAAGAGGGGGAGGGAATCCAATCTCCTCCAAACCAAAGGCCAGGCAGAACAACTCTGTCTTACAGGACCTGCGGAAAGAAATCAGATCCTGCAGGGCCCTGATCTCATAAGACAGAGCGTTCCACCAGGCCGGAGCCAGTGTTGAAAAAGCCCTGGCTCTGGTTGAAGCCAATCTAACTTCCTTAGGGCCCGGGACCTCTAGGGTGTTGCTATTTATGGACCTTAAGGTCCTCTGTGGGGCATACCGGGAAAGGCGGTCCCGTAGGTATGAGGGTCCTAGGCAGTGAAAGGCTTTAAAGGTCAAAACTAGCACCTTAAATCTGACCCTGTACTCCACCGGGAGCCAGTGCAGCTGGAAAAGCACTGGGTGAATATGCTCCCGTGGCAGAGACCCCATGAGGAGCCTCGCTGCAGCATTCTGCACCCGCTGGAGTTTCTGGGACAGCTTCAAGGGCAGCGAATTACAGCAGTCAAGCCTGGAGGTGACCATCGCATGGATCACTGTGGCCAGGGCGGGGCGGGAAGGACAGTTCCTACCTGGAACCAAACCCCTTTCACAAAGTGACATCACTACCTTCTCTTGGTCAGAATAGGACAACTTCTAGATGAAAAACTCTTGAGCATTTGAACACCCACCCATCCACCCTAGAGCTTATTTTGCTATCTATCTTAACCCGCAGCTGCCTGTCCCTCCCACCCCTGCACCTCAACAACAGCCTATAGATACATGCCCTCCTGATTTCCAGAGTTTCCTGCCAATGAGCCATTTCTTACTTGGCCTAAGGTCCATATTTGCCCATCCAGCACCCAGTCTTGCAGTACACCCCCAATACCTACTTTGGTTCTACAGAAAGGATGTGGGCAGCTGGGCTGCTCTCGGAAAGGCGCTCTCTTTTCACAGGATTGAGTTTCTCCTAAAGTTGGGAGATAGGCAGGAGGAATAGAACAAGAAGTGGGTTTAATCTCAAGAGGTGAAAAGGGGAAAGCAAATGAGGAAACAAACTTCAGGTGAAGGATGGCTAGGAATCTGTCCTTTACAAACACCTCAGGAATGTGTTTTAATCGCTCTTTATCAAACCAGACCCAAAGAGCAAAGTATACATGCAGAAACAACGGCCAGTGGTACAAGGTGGCAGGAGCATGCCCCATCATTGCAGACAAAAAGCAATAGGGCCACAGGCTGGAGCCTGAGAACGGGGAACAAATAGCTGTTCTGGAGGTGCCTACAGTAAAAGATCCAGAAAGAAAAGCTCCTTTATGCAGAGGTTAAGATTTTGCTCACCCAGCAGCGCATGATGTCCCAAAGCACAGATGGTGGCGCATCTGTCTTGATGGCGCTTTTGCAGGCATGGGACAGTGACACCCGGTAACCAGCATGGAGGAGAGCTGACCTAGAAAGGAAATCCAGGGAAGATTTGCACAGAAATCTCTAATTTCCAAAGGGGGAGAACTTTGGTAGAAACAATGGAGGGTTTCTCACTGTTTGAGTCAATTCTGTATTTCAAACTGTAGCCAACATCACATGTTGCCTCATTATTAGAACACAGGATTCCAATTTTGATCAGATTCAGACCATGACCATTTCACTGCACATCCCTAAACATTTGTTGCTTGTTGATGTCGGAGCACTATAGTCTGTCAACCTGTTTATCCCAGCTACTCTGTGAAGTGTCATTCTTTCCAAACAATGCAACAATTTGAAGATGACCACCCTCAAACTGCCAGACCCCAGCCTAGAAGCGACTTTGTCTTGGATCCATAAAACCTATAGCATGAGCAATCCATCCTGGTTAGAAAAGGGAAAGTTTTCATATGTGGTAGACATGTGAAAAAACTAAGGGATTTTAGGAAATGATATATAATGAAATGAAGATGATGTTAAAATTGGTAATTTCCAAAAAAATAGAGGCTTTTTTTCTAGGGATATGGGGGACAAATGTCCCAAAGATTATTATTAAACTATATATGGAACAACAGCTGCCAGAATCCTATGTGTGCAGAACTGGAAGGAAGAAAAAGTCGCAACCAAAGAAGAATGGATTGCAAAACTAATGGACTATGCAGAATTGTCAAAACTGACAGCAAAAGCGAGAGACCAAAGTAATGAGCTTTTTATTGAAGAATGGAATTCCTTTTTGGAGTATCTGAAAAGAACTATAGCCAAATAAAATTGTAGGCAGGATTTGAATTAGGAGCAGTGGGTGGAAAATGACAACAATTGTAATAGAGGAAATATGTATTAGATATAGTTTAACATAATGCAACAGAATATGTGTAGGAATAAACACACCACAGACGTAAGGCTGGGAAGTCACGTTTATTTTTTAAGAGAAATATATATTGAATTTTAAGTTAATGTGCTTAGGTGTTAAGAATTGAATAAAATTTATTATAAAAAGAAAAAGGGGGGACTTTTTGACAGCCTATCATTTTGGGCAACAGGACCTGTGGCTTCCTGCATAACAGAGCAAAGTTCCAGCAACAACCTAGTATAATCTAAACTACAGAGACCCAGAGAGTCACGAAGTCCTCCATAAGACAGGAGTGAGGACCCTGTGGCTCTCCAGTTTTTTTCCAGACTCTAAGTCTCATCAGCCCCAGTCACTCTGATGCATAGGCAAGGCTGGTGGGAGCTGCAGTCCAGCAACACCTTGAAGGCCACGGATCAGCCACCCCTGCTACAAGAAAACACAAGAGTCCCACAGCAGGACCCTTAAGGCTTAAGCCAGACAAAATTGCTGAGTAGGGAAGTCAGAAAACAAAGGAAGGCACAATGCTCCAGTGTAGCTCTATAAAGGCTTTCAGAGCCTGACTCTGCAACCAACTAAATGAGCCCCTGCCCACTCCAACCCACACAAACTACAAACCCTCTCTGTATGCTTTCCCCTACTTTAGGATAGGTTCTTGCAGCACAAACTCCAATCTCACCTGAACTGTAGCAGGGAAGGGCTGCTGCAACGGACGGTTTTGCTGAGATGGTCAAGGGTGTAGTAGAGAGGGACATCACTGAGCTCCTATCACACAGAGAGAAAATAATACTAGTTAAAACCGGGTGTTTGCCCTACTGTTGCCATGAAGATGACAGCACCAGTTTATCTTATATAGAGTATTTCAAAGAAAGATCTTGCAGTGGTGGCTTTTTAATCTTTGTTTATTTCTCCACCCTATTTCTAGATTGCCAATAGACCAGAGTACCCTGGGTGATTCTTCTCCCTGCAGAGATTCCTTTCCACAGCGATTCATTTGCCTCAGGTCTACTGCAGGTTGTGAGAACGGAGGCCTGCTCTTTGGCCGAGGTGCAGAACCTGCAGCCCTCTGGGTGCTGCTGCTCCAGCCACCATGAGACGCAATGGGAGTTGGACTTTCCAACAACATTCGGAGGACCACAGGTTCCCACCCCTGCTCTAGAGCAAACTTTTTGACAGGGACTCCCCTTGCTAAACACAAGCTGAGAGCATTTGCCAGAACATTGCCAGACACTGGTATTCCATTGTGGCTGTGGATTGCAGAAGACAGACAGACTATGGTATACAAGTTCGTGCTTATCCACCATTGTTTCCCCCTTCCCTTTTGGTGTCCCTCCCTTCTTATCTCTCTTTTTTCCAGTCTACCACTGCTAATCTTCTCATAGATGGGCTTCCAAGGAACCCCAAGGTGCCCTGGAACAAAGTTTGAAAACCACTGCCCTATATGAAAAGGGTGCCGAGCACAAAACATACCCTTCCCTTTGAATTTCTATATCAAACCAATTGCCACACAATGCTGTCTTCATTTGTTCATTCACACTGAGAGTTTGCACAACTCAGTGGTCCACTACGCAACATCCTTTGTTGCACCTTGGCAAAAAGCTGCAGGTCATGGGGTGGTCTAAAGGGGAAGGGATCCCGTATGGCAATCGCCTTCATCTTCTGCACCGTCTTCCTCACCTCCATCACCATGCTCAGGATGCCCTGAATCCGCTGGCTTGTTCGGAAGCGGGCTGGGTTGCTCCCAACTGCTGACAGGACTCGCTGGACAAAATCTGCATTGTGGAGGGGCTCTGCCCACAGAGGGCCACCCAGCTGTGGGAGGAGGAGGAGGAGGAGAGAAGCAAGAGTCAGCTTGAGCTCTTCTGGCCAGGGGCATATTATGAGCTGTAGAGATCAGCTGGGCTCACCTGGTGGCGCTGCTGACAATACTCACAGGATGGTCCCACAGGAGGCCCACAGGCAGCCTTGTAGTTGAAGCTGTTGTTTGGTCGGAGAGAGCAAAAGCAGTATTTAAGAGCCTCATTGGGGTAGAAGGGGCTGATACTTTTTCTTTCCCTGTTCCTTTGTTGTTGTTTTATTAACTATTGCTTGTTAGGTGCCCAAGTCTCTCTCTCTCTATTTATTTTTATTAATATTTTATTTATACCCCACCCATCTGGCTGGGATTCCCCAGCTATTCTGGGCAGCTTCCAGCACATATTAAAACATAATAAAACATTAAAGACTTTCTGATACAAGGAACAAATATCATTTAAGCATCCATCAGACAGACTGTCAGTTTGCCTCCTTTGATTGGTAACTCAGAACTGTGTCCATTATGTCTCGCATCAGGCAGAAGAGGCAGGCGCAGAGGGGTTTAAACATTGATCTTCACTTCCCCAAGATCCCTTCCCGTTTGCCAATAGTTCTATTACACCGATAGGAAGCATCCAAAAATGAGCTAGCATGATTTCCACTCTAATAGAAACGTGCGCCTGAACACACCCTCCTCTCCTCACAGAAACAACACGTCCCCCCTGCTTCTGACTCCCACAAACCTATTGTGTATGACTGCATACAAAACTTTGGTTTTTAAAATTTGAGGCCAAAAGCTGAGAATAAAGGAAATGTTGCAATGAACCCCCACCGAAAGAGGATGCCTCATGAAGAGAGCCACCCGGGAAATGAGTTTCCCACCCTGGTCAGCACAGGAACATCTGGCAGCGCAAGTGTTCCTGGAATCTGCCCACCTGACTATCTTAGGTAGAAGGAAGAGGGGAAATACTGTTTGATTGTTCTGTAAAAAACATCTCCCCAGCTCTCTTACTTGTTTCCATTGTGAGCCACTTTGCCAAGTCTCTGCATATGAAAGGAGCCACAGCCCACACAGTTATAGACAAAGGCCTGTTTGCTGCCAAAAGAAAGAGAATTATTAACATGTAGCAGGCTTGGCTATAAATAAGAGGCAGGGAAAGAAAAGCCCAGGGATGGGCCTCAATAAGTACTGGTTGCAGTGGATAAGCTACCTGTTACCTCAGCTAACTGGGAGCACCATGGAGAGTGCTCTCTCTCTCTCTACACACACACACACACACACACACACACACACACACAAGTGGTGACCATTTTGCACTTTGGTGCCGCTCACAGTCCCCACACGCCTTGCCCTGCCCCCCATT
This sequence comes from Podarcis liolepis, assembly GCF_965112155.1. NCBI lineage: Eukaryota > Metazoa > Chordata > Lepidosauria > Squamata > Lacertidae > Podarcis > Podarcis liolepis. The sequence goes on from NC_139555.1 coordinate 44,224,509, forward strand.
CTGCCTTCTTCTGTGTCCAAAAGGACGTGCATATCAGTGATCACATGAAGAAGAAGGAAGAAGAAGAAGAAGAAGAAGAAGAAGAAGAAGAAGAAGAAGAAGAAGAAGAGGAGGAGGAGGAGGAGGAGGAGCTTGGACTTGATATCCCGCCTTTCACTCCCCTTAGGGAGTCTCAAAGCGGCTAACAATCTCCTTTCCCTTCCTCCCCCACAACAAACACTCTGTGAGGTGAGTGGGGCTGAGAAAATTCAGAGAAGTGTGACTAGCCCAAGGTCACCCAGCAGCTGCATGTGGAGGAGTGGGGAAGCGAACCCGGTTCACCAGATTACGAGTCCACCGCTCTTAACCACTACACCACACTGGATGCCACTAAAATAGTTGTAAGCACAAATGGGGCACTACCCAAGGACTGAAACTCAAGTTTGGGGGTGGCTCACCTTGCAGAAGCTTTAACCTTGGCTTGCCCAGTAAAGACCCGGACGAAAACACGAATATAGAAATCCGCACTGACCGACAGGAGTGGGACAATGTAGCGCTGGTAGCAGTTGGCCCGCAGATCAATGCTGTGCAGGATAATCCGCAGGGCCTGAAGGAAGGTAGGAGGAAACTACAGTGAGAGCTATTGTTACGTTTTGATTTTGGACAGTTAACATTACTGTGATACATGGGAACTTCTACTCTTCATGTGTCAGCCCCATAAGAATGTAAGGGTCACTCTGTTATCTTGAGGTTGGCCTTGAGAGTGTGTCCTCCAGCACAGCAGCAGGCAGCCAAGCTGGGAGAACGAGGGAGTGGAACTGCAGCAGTGTCCTGGATGCCTGCATGGCACTGCTGGTAGATACCATTTGACCTTGCAGAACCGCCAACTTGAAAGCATTCATTTCCTCTAGAGGAAGGCAATAGACGAGCCAAAGGCTGGCCAGATACAGTGATGGGACATGGGCTTGTAGTCTGGGGTTCCTGGCAGCTCATTCCACTCACCATCTCATGGCAGAACTTGCCCTTGATAGACATGGACCCATATTTGCTGTAGCAGGTCTCCCCGGAGTTCCCAGCCATTACAGCCATGTCGGTGCATGTGACACACAGCAGGCCTGCAACAGTGTCCCCAAAGGGAAGGGAAGGGTCAGGAGATACAACACAATCTTTCCCCAAAAATACACACCTAAAAGGGCATCAAGCAACAATTGTAGCATCAAAGCGTATGGCGCCATGACCTCAGTTTGGACTGCTGCTCTGCCACAAAGCCCATAGCCAAACCATTACATATGCTGGCTTCAGTTTCTATCTGTGCATAGGGAACAACAATGCTCTCCTGTCTCAGTGAGGCAGGGAAGGAATACAGAAAGAGTTCTGTAGCTTGCACAGGAGGAACCATTTCAGGAGTCTTCCAATCCACAGAGAGCTTTAGGAACTTGCATAGCTAGACTGCCATATAATATGCTAAAAGCTTGTCTCTGACAAAGCCCGAGCTTTTCCGTCATGAGTCAACGTGAGGTTATGATCCGCATTTTACATTTATACCCAGATTTTGTTTTGAAAATCCCCCCCCAAAAAAAACTGTTTATAAGGACGGACAGAAAAGCCAAGTAGGCGAAAAAAGGTTGGTGTCTCCTAAACCAAAAACCACTGCAGAAGAAGAGTGGTCCAAACAACCTGATTTTCACCATCACTCACAAAATTGGAGCTGGAAGAAGTTATCAGCTCACCTCCGTCACTCACGCTCTGAACCGCAGCATCCAGAAACATCGAAGGGCTGCCATACGGGTCCAGATCAATGACATCAAAGAGGTCTCTGTCTGCCTTGCTCTGGTACATCAGCATCCTGTGAGTGTGGGAGAAAGACCTGTTTAGAAGCACCACACTCCACACACAAAAGGAAACAAAAAGACAACAGTGGCCCAGTTCTTACTATGGAAAAAAGAGGAGGAGTCTAGCTCCCAGGCCCTGAATCAGGGGTGGGGAATCTGTAGCCACCCAGATGCTGCTGGATTACAACTCCCATGATCCCCAACCATTGGCCCTGCTGGCTGAGGCTGATAGGAGTTGGAGTCCAACCACAATCGGAGTGTCATGGGTTTCTTATCTCTGTTCTAAATGGAAAACCTTTACTCACCGGGCGTCTGACAAGCTTGGAGTGACCAGGTGTCCGACATCATTAAGCTGGATGTTTTTGGTTATTAGCTCAACAGCCTTGGCAGATAAGTCATTAGCCACCACTCTCTGAAGGCCAGGAACCTCCTTTGCAAACCGGATGGAGCGTAATCCAGAAGCAGCCAAGGCCTCCAGCACTCGGACTCCCTCCTGCAGAGAGACAGGAAGAAAGATCTAGAAAAGAGAGATGGTGGGAGGCCCCAAAGCAACTGAGCTCCACAGATGCCTTGCTAAAAATGAACCTAACAGCTGACTTCAAATGGTATCCCCTTGCCACAACTGATGGAGATGTAGAACAAAATTTTCCTCATTATGCCTTATCATCTTGTGTCCAATGCACATGGTGAAGTAGACACAAACTGACTTTTGCAGCAGATCTTGAAAGACTGGGTCAGCCTTGTGAATGCCTCAACATGTATCAAAATCTCCAGCTGTTCCCCAGATCTTCGACTTCTTGAGAATGTGTGCTAAAACACAGACTTAATGTTGGAGTTTGGGGAGGAGAGAGGGAATAATGCAAGGTGGTTAGTATTTAGTGGAGCATTTGGTGACCACTTGTAAGCCAGGCCTCTGCACCAAACAGAGACCTTGCAGTCAAAACTGTAACTCAGCTAGCATAGTGTAGCAGTTACCATGTTGGAGTCAAACTGGTAGGACCCAAGTTCAACCCCCCCCCCCTCGGCCATGAATCTTGCTGGGTGACCTTAATCCAGTCTCTATCTTCCAGCCTGATCTACCTCAGAGGATTGTTGTGAGAATAAAAGGAGAAACTTGTATGCCACCTTGATAGCCTCGAAGGAAAGGCAGGACACAAATCAAATAGATAAAATACAACTAAGCACAATAAAACTAGTACAAAAATAAATATATTTTGACAAAACAAAAGAAAGGAGGGACAAGGATGAACAAGGGATCAATACATTCAGCAATAAAATAAGGTGCCATCACAAGACACTCAAACCCCCAAAGTGTACATACACACGGGGACACAGCACCTGGCATACGTCTCCCACTTTCACAGCTTCATGCTCCTCATTATCTTGCTGGTCATCGCCACCAGGTGTCTGCTCCAGGTCATCATCTTTTTCCCCTTTCGAGAGATCCACAATCACTTTTGAGACATTCTCTTCTCCAGGAACTGCAACTGGAACAGATGGAAATAACACAGAGTGACATGAAGTCGGGTCCTGCCATTCTCCTTACATAGATTTGCAATCCTGAAATCATTTCATACAACTGTAATATGGCATTCAACATTATGCTGAACAGCATGGACAAAGAGATTGCATATATTTTCCAGGAAGCTAAGCAGCCGTTTCCCAGAAGCTGGAGAAAGGTTAGCAGGGCGCTAAGAGATCTACAATGTGCCAATCAAGCTAGCATTCTATCTTCTATTTACCTTACATAGGTATTCTTAGCACATTTTGTGCAAGAAGACCACAGCTGCTCATTGCTCTTTTATGGTACAGAGTGGGGTCTTGGCTAAAGAGTGATGTGTTAACCAGATCTACATTCTGTAGTTCTAGGAACAATCCCCAAGGCTTCAAAATGGGACATGGCTAGTTCACAACAGAGCCGCTGACAGTATGCAAGCCTGCCTAAACAGGTGCTTAAAAAGCACAGCTGTTCACAGCAAGAGGAACAACATAGAACTGGAGAAGGAAGAAGAAAGTGGAAACAGCAGGCAAAGTCAATATCAGGGTCTGCTCCAGCCAAACTGTTCTCCCCTCTCTCTCCCCTGGCCAACTTTACATTTTATAACATTTATTTGTTTTAATAGTTTAAAATGTAAAGTTCTTTGGGTGCTTGGCAGAAAGCCAAGTACAGGGGAGATCAGAGCATCAACACCTCTTCTGCCCCCATTTACTTCACAGTCAGGAGAAAAATAGGGAAGTGCCCTAGTCAAACGTTTCATTTGGAAGAGAGAGAAAAACTGCCTCCAATGAACAGAGGTAATTACCCCAATGTCCAGACTACAGGACAAACAACAAGGAGAGAGAAAGGTAAATCAACATTCCTGAAAAGACAATTATGCATGCCTCTTACACATCAGCGGTTTCCCTCTCTGGGTCTTGTCTCGAATAGAGGAAAACATTACTACTCACTTGGAATCCCTTTTGATGAAAGCTGCAGCCGTACAAATTCCGTAAGGACTGCACACCTATTTGTGGGAGGGGAGAGAGGTGTCAGAGGTGTGATTTTTCTTATTCTGTAGCCAAGATATACGAGAAAAAAAGATTTCATAAAATTTATATACCACTTGATTGTAAAACCCCCGTCGAAACTAAAGACCCTATGTGTCTTCAGAACCACTCATTTTCCAGAGCACAGGCTCGTCCATCAGCCCCAGCCGACATGGATGACGCCACCCATCAAGAATGATGGGAGCTGCAATCCAGAAAGCTGGAAAACTATGGGTCCCCCACCCCCGCGAGAAGCCATTCCACTTCAAACCATACTCACTAAATGAGTGAACACAGCTTTCCCCCTCCATATTTTTCAGCCTAAACTACTCGGTAGTTATTTGTAACTGAAAGCTATGTTACAGTATCAGTAAACAAATCCCATACAAAATATGTTATATAAATCAGCTTTTAAGGCTCACTGAACACAAGCATCATCACTATTATTACTAAAAAAAATCCTCTCAACTACCAGATTCCTGAAACTATCAGCCACTTGACACAAATCCTTTTGGCAGCAAAATAGGGCTGCCCCTTCTCTGTCAAAGGACTGACCCTTACTTTCATCAACCCTCTTGCCAGCAAAGGGGAATTAACTTGACTTCATTACCAAAAGGGTCTTGAAGTGGGTAAAAACTAGGATGCATGCCCTCTAGCACACGACCTTCAAGTTTGATCCTCTCACACACAAAGATCCTTCTAGCAAAGAGAGGAGCACCTAGGACACAAAAGCAGGCCTCTCCAGGATCCTTTGCCCCCAGGGTTCCTTGCAGCTTCTGGAGAATAGGGTTCCTTTTGGTGGCAAAAGTACCGGTACCTATCCTTGCACCCCTGAAGAGATTCCAATGGAAGAGGGAGAGTTTAGCACCAAGCACATGCAGGGGTGAATTCAATGTAGTGCTCAGTGAGCTCTACTTGCCCAATGATACTTTTCACCCCTCACTTCCCTCCCCCATGTGCCCCCTAAGTCTGTTCTGGGGGTTCCCTCCAACCCTCCAGAGTAAAATAAGGGCCCCTGGGGCAGTATGCTGGGAGAGGGGAGAGAGAAAAGTCTTTCAGCAAAAGCAGAGCTTGTAGCTGAATCAGGTACCCATCCTTGGAAACCAAATGCTTCTCTCCCTCCCCACTCCACAATAACCCTTCTGGACATGAAGGTCCACTGAACCCACCTTCACCATAGGAATAACCTGAGGAGGTGGATTGGGCAGTCAGTAAAAAAAATAAAATGAAGTGGGGTCACAACTGTGAGCAGAGCTTTTTTCTGGGGGTACTCAAGGGTACACAGTACCAGCAATTTTTTCCTAGAAGAAAAGCACTGACGGTGAGAATGTCACAGTTCCTCTCTTGTTCATTACACTTAAAAACTAAGTTTAATTCAGCCAGTGGCCCCTTTTCATTCTCGCAAAATCAAAGGGGCAGCCTCTTCCAAAATGCAAGAGCAGATTCCAACAGTCCATCATTTGCAATGTTAAATGGAAAGCAATCTCTCCCCACATGTCTACTTACGTAAGGTCTCTGTTAAACTCCTGAACAGGGTTGTAGAACACTTCATTGGCACTTGGGAAAAATATTTTCCCCTTCCCTTCAGTGACCAGGGTTCCTCCATTCTTTACTGCCTCACTGCCACCAGTAGTGCTCACGATAGGGGACTGAGCCACATTTTGCTCCAGATTCGAGTCAGCTGTTTCCATACATTGTGGCTGATCACCATCCATGGCTTTCACAAAAATATTTCTGACTTTAAGAGCAATTAAAGGTGAAATATTCCAGGCCTTTTGAATCTGCAGAGTTCCTGCCCTTCTGTAAGGAGGTAAGGTGCCTCCCAGAGTCCAAATCCACAGGAGACACTTGCTTTTCATTAGTACAGTCTTCTTCCTGAGTATTTTCTGAAAGTATAAGAAAAGATATTTCTATTGCATAATTTTCCAGTCATCAACACTGCTGTTCTGTATATGAGTGACAGTTTACATACGTTATGATTGCTGCCCACTTCCAAAGATATGGGTAGCAAGTGGTGATTAGTTAAAAAGGAAGGAAAGCCCTCACCTGCCTTTAAGAGCAAGAGGTCCTTATTTTTTTAAAAAAAGATAAGGAAATATCAGATTTTAAAAATCAGCCTTGAATTTAACAACTTACCTGATAACAATAGGCACTTAGGAATTCTAGGCAGAGAATTCCATGCAGGTGAGTGGGCTGGTGAAGGACGGATGGGTCTCTCCATTTGACCTCCACCTGCTCCCATGCTCTCCTGGTGAATTCTCTGAGCCAGCCAGCTAGCTACACTGGCAATGCAGCTGGCAGGGGGAAACAAGACATGCAGAGGTAGCAGGAAAAAGCATGCAAACTGTTTCCCAAGCTTGGCTTCTCCTCCTACCTCTCACTTATACTCTAATCTGCAAGTGGACAGCCATAGCTCAGTGGTAAAACATGTTTTGCATACAAAAGGTCCCAAATTCAATCCCCAGCATCTCCAGGTACTGCTGGGTGAGGACCCTGCCTGAAATCCTGGAGAGCCACTGCCAGTTAGTATAGACAACTATGTACTAGATGAACTAAGGCTCTGACTCAATATAAGGCAGCTTCCTATGCCTCCAAGTTAAAATGCTGTGATGTACTGCTGGTATAAGGCTAATTCTAGAGCAGTGCTGGCTCACAGTCCTGTCTCAGCTGCCTAAGGGCAATTGGTACCTGGCAATGCAGCAGGTCTTACTTGTGCAGGACTACTGGGAGGCCCACCAGCTCACCAATCAAAATGGTTGAGATGCCAAACACATCTTCCAACATGCAGGAGGGGCAGCTGAGTTAGGGAGGCTAGCTATTCAAGTTGTTTATTATATTATATTATATTATTACCACCAACCTATAGGAAATTCGCTGGGCTTTAACACAAAGAAGGTAAGCGTTAAAGTAGTGGGTCTTAATCATATTTTCTCAAAACTATATAACTCTAATATTTGACACTTAACTGAGAATTCTCGATTGGCTGCTGTTTGCACACCACCATAATTATGCTCTTACTCCGCAATGCTGGCTGTAGGTTTCTGCGTCTGATCAGAACTGGGAAGCTTGCAGCAGCACCGGAAAAAGGAAAGAAAATACACAGCACTTCAGATCCATCTTTTCTATAATCCTCCTCCTAGTCTAAGGAATCGGAAACAAAGCCAAGCCAGCATATCACGAACAGCATAGATTGTGGAGAATAGGAAAGTAAATGCTTTATTCACACTCCAGGCGGAAGGAAACAAAACATGTTCCATAATAGAATCTGAAGCTTGCTCCAGTCTAACAATCACCAACCTCTTTAACTCATCCTCCAACCCAGAATATTTCCTTCCCAGAAGCAGCAGAACCAACCAGCACCGACTTCCACGCTTCTCAGCACAGGTTATGTCGACGCCGCCATATTGAAAATTGCTGGGAGACGATCAGCTGACGCTCTTCCGACCAATAAAACTAGCGGCGGGTGGGACGCCTATAGGGTCAAAAAGGAGACGTAGCCCAGCTTCCGAAACGCAATTAGAAAAGCCGGAGTTCTTTAAACTCATTTGGGAGGGGACATGTGTCGTACCTTTGAACACGACTTCTTCCGTGATCCGGATGTATATGCTGCTTATACGGGAACATCTGCAGTTTATAGTTTCGTTCCCCAGAAATGATTGCAATAAATGGCGATGAAAATCAGTGGGAATGTAAGCCGTTGGCTGGTATTTCTTAGAAGTCTTCGTTGGCGGGGGGAGAAGAGTAGTTCCTTTTCTATCTTGCAATATAAAACTTTTAAACCATATCGAACTCAGTGGGGCATAATTTCTCCGTGAACAGGCATTAACTGAAATAGTCAAAGGTAACAACGTGGCGAACTCCTACACCAAGATAAGTGAGTGTGGTGACAGTTAGTAGGTCCCTTTCGTGCATCAAGGATTTAGAAACATCTCATTATTCAGAGTCGGACTGTGGTACTTCGCCAAGCTCACATATTGCGATTTCCACATCAGTTCAATAAAAGCATCCACTGTCTAGTCCTCAACCTCTGAGTTCAACTAAGGGGTGGATACACTTTACTGGAGGTCAGTGGGAAGACACCCAACCAATAACCTTGAGGTTATTTGACTGAAGCTAAATTGTACATCAAGGCTGAGGGTAGCTATGCACGCTTGCTGATCTGTGCCTACATATCTCTCTGTATATTTTTAAATAATATATATGCTACCCTTCAATTTATTGAAAACAATATTAACACCAGGCTGGGCATCCTCACTATGCTGATTAGACTTCTTAGTTACAGCAAGCTTCCCCAGACGTATAATTTTGTTACGTATCCTTGTTCTTAAAATCTACAGATTTTATCTGTATTTTTCATAAATGTTTCACACTGTTTTAGGTAAGTCACTTAGGGATTCCCCCTCTTTTATGAAGCCGTTAATTTTATTTATTTGACAAGATTTATAAGCAATCTAAATATACATGTTTTCAGGGTGGCTTACAATATATTTGATATCTTGGTAGATCGCTTGAGATTTTCTAGAGCTAATCAGCATCAGTGTTAGGACTCGGTAGGGCAGTTCAGATTATCCTCCTAGCATATATGAGAGAGATAGCAGGGCTAGCCCCACATCCCATCCCATAAATATAGGGGTTTCTGTTCATATGTTTGCACGCTGTGCATGGGCATTCAATGGGCAGGGTTCGAAAGCACCCTCAGATGCAAGTAGATAAATAGGGACCGCTTACTAGCGGGAAGGTAAACGGCGTTCCGTGTGCTGCGCTGGCTCGCCAGATACAGCTTGTCACACTGGCCACGTGACCCGGAAGTGTCTGTGGACAGCGCTGGCTCCCGGCCTCTAGAGTGAGATGAGCGCACAATCCTAGAGTCTGTCAAGACTGGCCCGTATGGGCAGGGGTACCTTTACCTTTTTAGGCTAGCCAGATAACATCAAGGACGACATTGCTCTGTTCTTTGCACGGATATCCTTACATGCATTGCACAGTAATACATTACAGTATACATATGTTGCAATATCCTGTCAAGTTTATCTATAAATACAAATCAGGTAGACAAGAAGATAAGGATCTTTAGATGCAAAGGAGCACACCAATACCTTTACAAACTGGTCTGTTTGTTTACTCCAAAGTAAATTCCCACTGCTTTCAGTAGAACTTACTCCCAAATAAGCACACATAGGATTGCTGCTTTAATAGCTGTAAAGAAGGAGGGATCTGGGCAGGTGTGTCTTGCAATGCTGAACTTGCTTCTTCTACACAATTATTTTAAAGTATGCAAACCTATCTTCCTTTACACCTAGCTGCCACCTTTTTTTGTTCTTGCTCCTTTAGCAGCAATCTCATACTGAAAAAATAAGCAGGTAAGGCTTTTTCTGGCACAGGAATGCAGTAATGTGGATTAAATGCAGAAATCAAGCAGGGACTGTTTTTCCCATACACAGTTCAGAGCCATTTTTGTGTAATGTACTTACTCTAAGTTGTTGGCATCTATCTGTTTCGAGAGACAATGCACTATGCCTCCGGGGATGAAGTCAAACTGCTGCATTAGTGACACTGAAGTGACCTCTCCAGGGCACAAGCCTGGGCAGTGTGTATGGAGGTTTTGGGCCAGTGTGCATGGGCTGCCCAGATGACAAGACCCCCATTTTGGCCTCATTTATGTGGTCCAAAGGAATTTAGAGCAATATGTTTGGCACCAGCTTGGCTTCAGGAGTTGCCAGGAGGCATCCAAGGTGCCATCCAACTGCCTTAGGGACTCCTGATTTATGTAGGGTTTGCTGTTAGACTTTGTTTCTCTTGAAGATATCCCACAAGACAGCAGAGATTTAGGATCAGAGTTTTCCTTCTCCTAGATGGGCTACCTTCCTAGGTTGATAAGCCCCATCTACTCCCTGACCTCCCTCTACAGCATGTGCAGAAACCGTCTTATTGACTGCTGGACCCACTATTGGTCTCATCCACTCAATCTGCCGGAGCCTGCCTTTGCATGCAAGGTAAGTCTCTAACTCACCTGGTTTAGCCAGCCAGTCGAAGTTGTTCCTGGGGTGTGGCCACTGTTGCATGCTGACAGCTTCTAGGAGCCACAGGTGAGAGCTGAATGCAGGGTAAGGATGATATACTATAGGGTAAGGATGAAGGTACTACCCCTCCCCTAGCACCCCATATTGAACGAATGATGTTCAAATCCCCACTCAATAATGAAGTTCACTGGATGACTTTAACCTGGTTGCTACAGCCACCATCTTAAGATGAGTATCTGACAACCCTGTCTACCTATAAGCAGTTTTTCAACCTGGTGTATGGTTGATCACAAATGGAGGCCAAATACTAGAATATGTTGCCCCTTGATCCGATGGGTGGATTAGATGGTGTTGCATCAAGAATTTTCTCACACTGTCCAGTGCACTTTCCCTCCCCATCACTTTCCTATCTCAAAATGTCTGATCTTTGGGGGAAGCAGGTTTCTTGTGCAAGACTTCCAAATCAACTTTTATTGCACAACCTGAATTTGCTGGTATGTGATTCAATCACACCTGGAAATAGCGACAGTCTGGAAATTCCCTCAGAGAATGTTATAGTCAAAGTGGAGTTTAGATTTGAGTCTTCCAAAGTTAAGGTCACCATGTAACTCCAGGTGTTGCTAAGAATGCCAACTCTTTTCTGGTTCCTGTTCCTCCACCCAACAGCAGGTTATGATGCTCATCTGCATATTGTGAAAATGCACCTGTTCGTTTCTACAGATAAAGCTGCAGCTAAAAGCACAGAATTAGGCCAGGCACCTTTGTGTGATGAGTTGGCAAGTTTAGTGACAACATCACAATGGCTCTTACTAACAGAAGTGGCTCAAATGATGATCACAGGTTCCGGGTTGGTTCATATGGGGAGAGTCAGTTCTTCAGGTGTTGCAGTCTTGAGCTGCTTAAGGGTTTATAGATCAAATAACAGCACTGGGACCAGAAACTAACTGGCAGCCAGTGCAGTTGGTCCAGCATTGGTGTAATATGCTCAAGCCATCTTGTCCCATTACCTGACCACTGAATTCTGCACCAGCTGAAGTTTCCAAACTGTCTTCAGAGGTATTCCCACGTATGGCATGTTGCAATAATCTAACTTAAGAGCATAGACAACAGAAGTTAGCTTATCTCTTTCCAGATAGCGGTGCAGCTGGGCCACCAGCCAAAGCTGATGGAATGTGCTCCACACCACAGATGCTGTCTGAGCCTTGTGACAGCAATATATGCAGAAGTACCCCCAAGCTGTGCACCTGCGACTGCCCTAATATCCACTGAAAACTAGCTTCCTTTTGAAACTATATGACAGTGTTTACAGCACTTTAACATTAGCAAACGGGTCCTTGCTCAAGCCTTGCATTCTCCTTTTAGACAAGGGGCAAAAGGGAGATGAAAGTGTAATGATGTGTATGAGCAAGAGAAGTTACATATTTATACTTTTTTTTCAGCTGAGCATGAGAACAGAGGACTGGCTTCATCAACTGTGTTTGTGCCCCTGGGAATTCAGGGTGGAGGAAATGAATAGGTAATTTTAAATGCTCAGTTCTGTATCAGAAAATTATGAGAATGTCTTCAAAACATGAAAAAAGTGCTCTTTTGTATTGAAAGATGTTCGTATGGAATATAACATTATTTTCAACTCCTTTTTTTCTGTCACTTGTCTGAGTTCATCCCAGTGTTGACTTTGGGGAGTTGCTAGGTGCCTTGAACATTTTGTTCCCCGTTCCAAGACTCAAGCCTGAACTTTTTATTGTTATTCAACTCCGTTTAATGACGAGTCTTTTGGATTTGAGGATTTCTAAAAGCTTGATTTTGTTTCAGTCAGGATAAAGTGAATGACTTGACTCAGGTTTTTGGGAAACTTCTGTGTGACTCACGCTGTATGTAGTTGACTTGAGAATTAATTCCGGGCAAACGGTGCGGGAAGAGAAAAGCTAGCTCCCTTTTGTTTTCATTCGTCGGCGGAGTTTGGAGACAAGAACCAAACTTGGTGAAATTTATGCGCCTCTAGGCACAAATCGGGGATGATTCCGCCCGTCATCCTGAAACCCTTTCCTTAAATTTTATTTATTTTAATTGCGGATCCTCGGATTGGAACGTTTACTTCCCTGGGTTAAATACAGAGCTTCTCCTGCCAGCTCCTGGGAGATCACTCGCTTCCAACTCTCGGGGAACAAAGTCAGGCTGGCTGGCAAGTTCAGAAGCAAATATTTCCCAGTTCCAAGGCAAAGGGGAGAGGAGGGGCGAGGGAGGGAGGGAGCAGGAGCTGGCTCGGAGCTCCGCTAGCAAGGCCTGTGGGAGCGCAGAGACGGAGGCCTGGCTTGGCTGGGCAGAGCACTACAGCGGCTCGCAGGCTGCTCCATCCACCAGCTCGGCTCTCTGCTGAGCCTGCCTAGGCTGACAATGAATGGCTGCTGCTAGTGCTGCTTGGAGGGCTAGGGGAGCAGAGCCCCTCCATTGAGCGACATCTCCTCTCCCCCCCTTCTCTTTGCGCAGGTGAGAGCCACGTCGCCCCCCTCCCTTCCAGAAGACCTCACCACTCCAGGGTCGCCCCCCGCCCCACTCTTTTAAGTCGGGGCACCCACCCGCCACCCTCCTTCCAATGCATGCACCCCTCCCCCCATTATCCCGGGTGTTTAAACTTTCCTCGCCCTCGCCAAGCAGCCTTCTAACCTGCCGGGTTCGCCCAAGGGGGGCGGCGGGGTGGGGGGAAAGGGGATCCTTAAAATAGCAGCTGTTGCCTGCGCCGATTCCCCCCCCCGGGTGGGAGAGGCCCCCCTTAGCAGCCCTCCCCGTCCCCCTCCCTCCGTTGCACCCCAAACCAGACCCCAAAGGAGGACCTTTGCGCCTGCCTTCGGGGTGTGGAGGGAGAGAGGAGCTGCGCCCCTGGGCTCCCCTGCTAGGCCTCCCTGCAGTCGGCGACCCCTTAGGGAAGTGTGTGTGTTTGGGGGGGGATGTCCCCCTAACCCCCCACCCGCCTTCGTCCTTCTCCTCCACGGACCTCACAGGCAACGTGGTGGCGCTCGCTGCCTCTCCCCGGCCTGCGCCTTCTCCTCCGCACAGGCTGGCTGGCCGGGAGGGCGCGGGCTTCCCCTCTCCGCAGGCCTGTCCGAAATCCCCCGACGTTCCCTGCGGGGGCTTTGTCCTGCTCCTCCTCGCCTCGCTCCCCCCCGGGCCCGGCCGCCTAGAGGAAGGGCGCAGCGGCGGGGCCACCCTCGAGGGAGAAGTTTCGAGTGGGAGCCCCTTGGCGTTGCCAGGCGAAGAAGGCCTGGCCGGGCGGTTGGCTTGGAAACCCGGAATTCGGTGGCTTTCGGAGGATGCTTTTGGGCCACGGTGGGGGAAGGGGCGCGGAAAGAAAGCGGCAGGGGAGAGGAGAGGAGGAGGGGAGCTTCCCTTCCTCCTCCTCCTCTTCTTCCAGCGGGGGGGGGGGGAGAGGAGGGGGGCAAAATGTTCCTTTTCCTGCAATGGGACCTTTCAGAGTTTAAAAATGGGGAGGGGGTCAGAAAAAAAGTTCGAGAAACGAAACTTCAGAAACTTTCACTTGTGGGGCAGCAAAAGTTAAGATCGATACTGGCTTGAAGAGACCAGGCTGGGAATGGGGGCATTATTAACTGTTTTGGCGTGCACGTTCACTCGGAAATTGCAGTATTACTCTCTCGCTGAGATTAATGGGAGTTTACTCCCAAACATAGACTTGGTTTACAACTTCCTAGGGTGGCGGGTGGGAAATTAAAGTTTTCAATGGTTGTTTTGGAAGGGGTGGGATTATGAGTATTTTACTTAGGTTAACTCCTTATGCACGTGTTAAGGGAAGGAGAAGGTCACAATGTGGCTCTGACTCGAGGATAGTTTTTGTTCTCTTGAATATACTTGTGGAGGTGGTGCAGTATGTTCCTGATAAATGAACATTGTAAACAAGTTGCCACTGAATAGCTCACCATATGTTATTTGTTTTCTTAAGTCTTTGCTTTTCTCTCTCTCTCTCTCGCTGGATTCCAATTTGGCCTTTCTAAGTGCCAAGTTTATTCTACCAGAGGATACAATTGTTGTCTTGTCAACTTGTGACTTCATAACAGAAAAGAGTTGTAGTGTTATTTTTCATAAGCAGGTGAGCTATTCAAAAATAGTGCATGACGACTTTGCAGTAAAATTGGCTCTGAAAAGAGGAAGACCACAGGTATATGGCATTGTATATACATTGTTAACTGAGCTCCTCAGAAGGGCCTCTAAAAGTTAGGTCCTGCTGTAAATTGCAATAACATCTTATATAGATTAAGGCTTCAATAAGAATATTCTGTCACAACTGAGGTCTGACTAATGGGAGGGAGATAGTGCACAGACAATGGAACTCTCCTCCAAAGATTACCTTACTGGTACTTGAAGCTGTGTATTATAGTTAGCAGTGTTGTTTAGTGTTGTTTAGAGCAAGCCACAGTCCAAACCAAGTTCTGCTTCTAATAAGTTCTGCACAAACAGATAACAGACTCTTGTAGAACAGCTGCATGTCTGTCTATTCAGAAGTAAATCTTGCCAAGTTACATGGGGCTTCAAAGTAAATGTTCACAGGATTGCTGCTTTGGATCTATTTTATTTTTTCCCATATGCATAAATTAAAATAAACATGAGCATCACAAACAATAAGCAAACAATTGGAGTACAGAAGTGGTCATTTTACAAAATTATTATGACTTACACAATCATTTAAACAGGTGTTGGTTGAGCTCCAGCAGACTCACTAGCCCTCCTGATGAATCAGTAGGGAGATCATATTTTTCAGAAACCCCATTCACATTATGTATGGCAGACAGGTGTCAGTGAGATGGTCTTGGTGAGTCTGACCCCTGCTGAGTTGCAGTGTTGGGTCAATTTCTCAGAGAAAACTGTCTGCTGTGCCTTTGATATATACCCCTTAATTGTAAATCTGATTTGAGAGGCCAAGTGCTGTGCAACTTCCATTTATGCCACTATCAGCAGAAAGATTTTAAGATCCATGTGTAGCACTGAGCTCTTCTGTTCTAAGGGGTTGGACAGGAGGGCTAATGCTGAGTCTGGGATGATCAGATGGCACAAAATATCAGCTATTATTCCAAATATATTCTTCTCAAAAGATTTACTCCCTGGGGCATGACAGTCATAGATGAATTAAGGAACCATCCTTCTTGCACCCTCTTCAGCAATGAGGAAAGGTGACACTGAGGAGAGATGGCACTGTTAACTCAGTGAGGGCTGACAGCAGTATAGTTCTACTTGCAGATTTGAGCTTATCTTCCCTGAGCTTGGCAGAAACCCTGTGAAGTCATGCCATCACTATACTAATGACTTGTAGCTCTACTTCTCCATAACATCTATGTCAGTAGAAGCTTTGCATGGTATCCTTCTGGAGCAGCTGTCCAAGTTAGGGGAGGTAAGCACCGCTTTGCAGTGGTTCCAATCCTACTTGGATAGTAATTTCCAGAGGGTGATACTTGGGGAGTGCTTTTTGCCCCTGTGGAGCCTTCAGTGTGGGGTCCCTTAGAGTTTGATTTTATCCCCCATGCTGTTCAACATCTACATGAAACCACTGAGTGGGGTCATCCAAAGTTTTGGAGTATATTGTGAGCTGATATGCTGATGACACATCTGCAGGTGTGGCAGTGGAGGTGTTGGACCGTTGTCTTGCCTTGCTAATGGACTGGATGAGAGCCAATAACTGAAGCTCAATCCAGATAAGACAGAGGCACTGTTAGTGGGTGGTTCCCTAGGCCAGATAGATGGGAGGTTGCCTGATCTTGACGGAGTTACTCTCCCTTTGAAGTGGATATGCAGCTTAGAGGTACTTCTGGATCCGTTGCTGTTGCTTGAGGCCAGGTAGCTTCTGTGGCACAGAATGCCTTCCAACAGCTTTGGCTGGTGGCCCAGCTGCACCCCTCTCAGGACAAGAATAGCCTAACTTGTGTTGTCTATTCTCTGGTGACCTCTAGGTTAGATTACTGGGGCATGTTATATGTGGGGATGCCTCTGAAGATGGTTCAGAAACTTCAGCTGGTGCAGAATTCAGCAGCTAGGTTGCTCACTGGGGCAAAATGACTTGAGCACTTGCTGCCAATTAGTTTCTGGGCCCAATTCAAAAGTGCTGGTTTTGATCTATATACCCTTAAACGGCTCAGGACCCCAGCACCTCAAGAACTGACTCTCCCCATATGAATCGACCCAGACCCTGCAATCATCACTGGAGGCTCTTCGTCATATGCATCCTCTGCAAGTCCAGAGGGTGGCAACATGAGAACAGCCCTTTTGTGAGACGGCCTCCCGCTTTGTGGAATGCTCTCCCCAGGGAGGCTCACTTGGCACCTTCATTACATATCTTTAGGGGCCAGCTGAACAAATTCCTCTTCTCTCAGTTCTTTGGTTAATTATGCCTTTTAAACTGTGGGAAGGGGTTATTTTTTGTTTGTTATTATGTTATGTATTTTTGTGTTTTTATACTGTAAACCTCCCTGTGATCCTCAGATGAAGGGTAATATAGAATCATCATCATCATCATCTGGAACCTTCTGTGGGTACAGTGGTGGAGTGGATGAGGGCCAAAAAGATAAGCTGGAATTCTAGAAGACAGAGGCACTTTGAGTTGGTGGTTCTTGTGTCCAGGAGATTGGCCATCTATCTGTTCTGCATGGGGCTGCAGGGAGTCAAACTGCTGCCTTGCTCTCCCCGACCTCACCTCCCTGCATGCTTTGGCTTTTAACTCTTGTTCATCTGTGACAGAGCGTTCTGGTTCAAGCAGGTGAAGATTGAGTAACTGGTTCAGCAGACCTGAACCAACTGGTTCAGTTCCAGTTCATGTATGAAAACTTACTTGTCATTTACATATGTGGAGATGTTCAGCAGTGCAGTATTGGATCCTGTTCTTACCTCTGTATGGTTACACATACTGGATAGAAAAACTGTGCAGGAGTGGGGCGGATACACAGGCAAAACACTTGGTGATCTGGATTATTTATCCTAAGAGATGTAACAGGAGTGAATCGATTCCTTTTAAGAATTATGTTCTCTTGGTGGTTTCCACCCATCCAGCCCCATGTTTCTGGATTCCCTCTTTATTGTCTCATGGAGAATAAGGACACTGGGAGGCTGCTGGACTATGTACTTGCTGTCTGGGTCCCTTTAAGCCTAATTATCACAGAAGTAGCCTGTTTGCCACGGATCTTACTGTTTAATCAACAACTATTTGCATCCTGACCCATAGGTCAAAGGTTAGAAAGATGGGGTTTTGACCTCTTTAATAGGGACACAGACTGCTGCAGTGCTGAACCATGGGGGAAGCATTTTACAGTGCACATACATTTCTTCCTCTTCCTGCCTATTTCCTCCACTGACCTGTAAAGCTTCAGTCTCTGTCCTGCCTCCTGCTTTCCAGACAGAGGGCAGGGTATGGAGGACAAATCCAAAATGTATAAAAACTCTCCCAGTTATTGGTTTCATATATACATGGTAAATTCTGCTTGTGGCAACTGCATGTATCATTTTGGTGTTGTGTTGTAGTTTTTAGTTAGAACCTTATTACCTGAACTGTAATGAGTCTAGAGGGGCTTGTGTGTTCTGTTCATTTTCATTGACAATTTTCTGATAGTCAAAGCAATAAATAGTTGGTTTGGTGTTGAATTTAAATCCCTAGTTCTATTGTTCTATTGTAAGGAGGCATATCTGATGGCAACCCTATCTGAGCCTGGGGTATTGTCCTATTCAGTGGCTGTAGGGCCAAGTGCTGGCAGAGAGAGCTTAATGTGTTAATATGGTTATATAATGATGCATGTTACCAAAATAAATTGCAGGTGCATTTGTACGTTGAATATGATTTTCAGTTTTGGCCGTTTCATCTTAAAATTGTGGAACTGGAAAAGATGCAGGGGTGGGCAGAGTATAGAAGGCCTTTCACATGAGAAGAAAGTAAACCTACTGAGAGCTTTGGAACAGATAACCAACACCTAGGTGAGAATATGAGTCATTTCTGCAAATCACAGCTAGATTGGAAAATCTGTTTTGTTCTTTCACTTATAATAACTGATGGATTCACTTATTAAATTAACACAACTGCCCTACCCCCACGATACAGTTGCCCTGTGATACTGCTTTGCTACAGACACAGGACAAAGAGCCAACATATAAGTAAGTTCAAAAGAGGACAAGAGCAATTTATGAGTGATAGAAATATACCGGTAGGCAGATGCCATCTAAGATGATCGGGGTAGTGTGTCATTTTGCTGAAAGAGTCCGTAGTCCTGAAATTGCTGAAGGCTGAAAAGAATACAAGAGCAGGTTCCTTATTAATAAGCTGAGCAGTTAATGTTCCCTGTAGCAGATTTTGGGCACACCCAAGATGGTCATGTGTACATTTGCCCTAGCCTAGACACTTAGAAGAATTCTGCTGTAACATATGAATAATATGGTTATGCAAGAGTAGGAGAGTTTTTTTAATGTAAGAAAATAGTTTGAGGTAAAACATGGATCATGGAAGTTGGCTGTGTTCCCTGATGAACAAACAAAAAGAGAGAGAGGAGGAATATTGGAATTTGACAGGGAAGAAAAACTAGATTATTTACTTTAGGAGATGTTTGTGACTTCCTTGTGATGGAATATACACATCTCATACAGACTTCTTAGGCAAGAAGGAATTTCAAAGAGGCTGGCAGAGTTTTCCCTCCCTGTGTGGCCAACAAGGAAACTCATTGGGTGATGAATGAGAGAAGGATCTTGTCAACTTTTTTTAAAAATAAAAAAATAAACCTGGACTGCTGAGAGGTTAGTAGCCTGAGTTTTGATGTTGGTCGTAGAGGAGGACTCTTTTCCTCCATGGCCAGCATGGATATGTAGGATAATAAATGATAATAATTGCGCAATAGTAACTTTTGTAAACTTGCTTGTATATCCTGCCATCCTCCCAAGCATTTAAACCTGGCAATACCCAGCCACCATAGTTTGTCCTTGGTGGATGAGTCTGTCCGGAAGAAGGATGATCTTAAGAATACAATGAGGATGCAGGTGTGTTTGGAGTCTTGGATGAAGAACATTAATAGAGTGAAGCCTCTGAGTGGCCCTATAATGTCTCAGTATGAGCTCATGGGCACAGGTCAGGTTGTCTACGTATAAACAAATAGGGCAAGAGGCAGTTCAGTCACCAGGTCTGCTGCTGGTTGGTTATTTTTCCAGGTTCTTTGCTTCTACTACTTTGGTTCCTGTATTGATTCAAGTGTAAAAGGAAGCCACAAAGTCCTACGCATTAATTTGGTTCCTGTTGGCTTTGCCAGAAAGAAAGGAAGAAAGGTAGAAGAGTGTTGTGTCGGTGAAACAGTGAGGCATTTGTTTTATACTCACAAAGGTTGTGTAGTCAAGGGAGATCTTATGTTGTTGCTGTGACAGACTTGGATTTTATATACACAGAAAGAAACTTGGGACAGGAAGAAGCTAGGAAATATTAAGGGCTGTTGAATTATCTTTTGCCAACCATGGCTGGAGTTAGCATCATTTGGGGGCAGGGGGTGAAGTCAGGTGCTCTCATATTACAAAATTTAACATCTACTTGCCTTATCCTCTTAAATAACTTACAGCATCTCTGTGTGTGTTCTGTCAGTAACAAGGAAATTAACAATCTTAAATAGTAACTTCTAAGCCTGGGAGACAGAAGCAAAAATACTCTTCTTCTTGAGCTGTGCTATGGTCACTGTCACTAAAGTATCTAAACACAAAAAGTTCTGTGATTTACGCTGCCTGCATAACGAAGAGACCAGCCCAAGTGCCAGCAGGCTTGCAATCCCTCAGATACATGGCAGTAACTTTCTGAGGTTACTAAATTGCTCAATGTTCTTAGAGCGCTTCTTTAACAGAAGCATTGGGTTTCATGAGAAAATGTCTTTCCTTGTTAATCTGCATGGCCCAATCCTTTTAGTGCTTACTTAGAAATAGTACCACTGAGTTCACTACTCCTTTTAAAAAAAATGTATTCATGCATTTTCTAATTTATGAGTTCACTACTCCTAAGTTAAGAGTTCAGTTAGAGCACATGATTATCTAGTCCAGTTTCTTGCCTCCAACAGAGATCACAAAGCTCAAAGCAGGGCATCGTGGAGAGAGCCTTCCTCTGAAGTTTGTCCCTAGCACCTGGTAAACTAGAGAGATACTGGCTCTGAATATGGAGGCTCTGTGTTCACTCTTTACAGCTACTTCATTTAAGGCAAGTCATTTCTGGAAATAACTTGCCAGACTTGCTACTCAAGCCACCCAAGGACACAGGCTGATCAGACCTCTGGTAGGCTGTAAGCAGTTGGTACCTATCTGCAAGGCTGAACATCTGGTTATAATCTTTGCTATGGGCCTAACCCTTGGGTACATTTCACAACACACAACTCCAAAGGAGTAAGGAATTTGGTATCAACAGAAGCTATCCTGCTTTATTGAGCAGAAACTCTTAATTGATGGAAGCTTTGGTCATTTGATTCCATGATATTGTTGGGGGTTAATGAGGAATTGTGGGAAGCTGCTGTGTTATGAGTCCCACGGTACTCCCACACCTTGCCTCCCATTCCCAATCCCAGCAGAAGCATGTTAATGGGTTTCCTGCCCTTGAGTTGTTAACATGTGTGATAAGCCTATGTGAAACTGCTCTCTGACTTACTTTTACTTTGGTTTGCTAGCATCCAGGCCCAGGACTTGAAGTTAAGGCTGTCAGTTGAGCTATATTTTAATTGGCCTTTTGCTCACTAAATTACTCCAGAGAGAGAGAGAGAGAGAGAGAGAGAGAGAGAGAGATGGTCTCTGCTTGCAAGGCAACTTTGAGATCTCCTGGGGGCAAAAGTGAACTTGCTTTTGTGAGAGCCAGGCAGTGAAACTGATGGGGGAAATCGTATTTTTTCTGATAAGTGTATCCATAGAAATGAGAGAAGTGAAATGTGTTAGCTCATAAAAATACTAGGTGAATGTGAATAGTTCCACAAACCACGGCTGAGTAACTGAAGCCTCATTAATGTGCTTGCTAACACTGGATTACTCTGAGAGCAGAGTCATGTTCCCATAGGGACTTCCTTGGTGGATAAGTGCTTTGCTGTCATAGCACAGAGCAGAATAACATACTGGAGAAGCTGTGATACAAGACACACTCAGCCTTCTCTTCAATCATTTCAGACTGATATGCCACTGATTTTTGCCCCAAACTATTTGCTTTCTAGATAGGAAATATCACTGAGATTTAGCCTTCATTTCTTTATTTCAGTGACTGGCTGAAGGTTAACAATGTGGGACTCTCAACATGGGAGTCACAGGGCCGTTATTAAGCAAGGTGAGAACCAGTGCAGTGCCTAGTGCGTTGGGATTAGACTGGGCAGACGTGGATTCAAATCCCCGCTTTGCCACAAAAGTCACTGGGTGACTTTGGGCCAATCACTATTTCTCAGCCTAATCTATTTTGCAGGATAGGGGTTTGAAATTAGCAGGGCATCAGGTGCATTTTGTGCCTAAAGATTCTCCATTTGCGAGCACCTCAAAAAGTCTGGGTGTCATTTTTTGCACCTGGCTGACACTCAGGGATTACTGAAATGTATGTGCTTTGAAGCCTCGAAGTATATGTTAAGGACAGTCAATATGTTAAGGTGTTTAACAATAAAGAGTAGAGTGTTATGAAAACTGAACCACGGTACCAATATTTTTATTGTAAACAAATTAAACATGTATTAACAATTTCCACTAAGAATGTGATATTAACTATGTGTAACCTATGTTAATTGCGCATTAGTTTATGACTATCAAAATAATAAAAATAAAAAGTGTTGCTGACCCACCCCCCACCCATGGTGACTAGGCATTCTGTTTCGGCGCCCACAACCCAGGTCCCATAAGCCATTTGGCTACTAGATTTTCTATCACAGTTTCTAATACTGAACTTGTGAGAATAAAAGTAGGCGTGGGGGTGACCATGTATGCCAACCCAAGCTCCTTGGAGGAAGGGAGAGGGGAAGAAAGGAGGCAGTTGCTCTGTGCAAATTCAGAAAGATCAGTGTCTCACCTTTTAAAATCCTTTTAATGTCTCACCTTTTAAAACCCTTTAGAAACCTCACTCCCAAAATGAAGGTCTTCCATAGGCAATTTATTGGAAAGGACATGGAAAGCCAGAGTTCCCCATTCTTGAACTCTAAGCTGTTTTAACTTTAACATTGCCTTCTCCCACATATTTCCAATGAAATTACTCCAGTTAACGGGATAGACTTTTGCCTAACCACACACAGATTTTAATCCTACATTCCTGCAGCCTGTCTTGATATCTGAGCACTGCTAGGCATGAGGGATCCTTGGTCACACTGGAAGAAGAATCATAGGGGTTTCCCCCTGGCAGCCCCTGGGTCTTTTATTCCATAGTTCACTCTTGCTTTAGTATATAAATCCTCTCTGGTCCACTGGCTCTGTTGCACCTTCCCTTCTGAAGAATGGGGAGGTATCAGATGTCTAAACCAGGTGGCTAGCACGAAGGTACAAAAGAGCAGAGGCTTCCTGAGTGACGTTAGAATAATGAGAGAGAGAGAGAGAGAGATTTCTTATACTGAATGAGTCTATTCTAGGACGAGTTGTGAGTTAGTCCTGCTTAACAGCTGCTAGTTGAGCCCTAGCAAATGATAAGTTGATTAACTTTGACCCCTCAGTTGAAGAAACACACACATACACAATTCTCCAGTACTATAGATGGCAACCATTTGTCAGAGAGTGGGCCTAGTAGTTAATAATCAGTGAACACCTGAAACTCTGCAAGAAGGATGGCTAACCCATGGCCCAAATCTGGTCCAGCAACTCACAAGAAATGGCCCCTCTAGCCCTGGAAACTTTTATCTCCCAATCAGATCAGGAGATCTTTGTTCTGTAGAGAGGAATCTCTAAAGAGCTGATACAGCATTTTTCTCCTGATTGAGAGATTTTTAAAATCCCTCTGCCTGCCCTTTAGAAAAGACATCTGAAAATCAGTCAGCGGGATCTTTTATCTCCTATTTCAGAGCTAAGTACCACAGTGTTGAGACTGGAGATAAGCCCTCCAAATTAAAGCTGTAGAGTCTACCTTTATTGTAGCTAACCTTTTAAATTTAAGGATAGGAATTCACTGGGACGACCTGTATGCAAAAGCTGTGGTAAGAAACTGTCTGTAGGCCTCTGTTTTGGGATAGCAGTTAAAAAGCAAGAGTCATGACATGGGAGTTCAGTAAGTGGATAATTTAGAGCCTTAAAGGTTTTATTTTTTCCTAATCTAGTCAGATAGCTTTGAAAGAGGGAGAGTTTGATGAGGAAAATAGCACAGTTAAGGAATGGTTAACCCTGGTTCCAGGTTGTTTGGGGGGGGGCGGAGCTGCTATTTAAAAAATAAAATATGTACGGTATTTCATTTAGTAAATTCATATCTCCATACAGGTAATACAAATCCCCAAAACAAATGTTTTCCATGTTTAAAGGCAAGCAACTACAGAGTTCTTATTTGGGGCACAAGAGTTCAGATTGTACTAGAACTAATAATGTACAAGAACTTATACATTATTTTGATTTTTTAAAACCCATAACGTAATACTTATATATACACCAGCACTGAAGAGAATACAGTATGGTTCAATTCTGTTCGCTAAAAGATGCAAACTTAAGGTAATTCATCTGTCTTGAAAAAAGCATAATGATAGGTTTAAAACAGAAGTTGACTGAGTATGTTTTTCCAGCTAAGTGATACAGCCTTGCTGAATCAATGACTCAGTCGCACAGAGTTAACACAGAAGCTATAAAATATCAGAACTACTACACTGTCGAGTTTGAGTGCCTGATACACATATTTTGTGGTGTGAAATTTTCTAGAGTAGAAACTACCGTATTTTTCGCTCTATAACACACACCCGACCATAACACGCACGTAGTTTTTAGAGGAGGAAAATCCGTAGGCATGCCACCCGTAGGCATTCCCTCCATAACACGCACAGACATTTCCCCTTACTTTTTAGGAGGAAAAAAGTGATTGTTATGGTGCAAAAAATACGGTATCTCTTCAAAGCCAAATACGTCCTAACAATTCACTCCGCTCCTCCTGCCTCCTAATAAGGAAGTTTCGTTGTCAATTTGAAGAATAAAGGTTAGGGCAAGGTTTAGCTCCATAGCAGCAAGCTTAAATTTTAAACTATTAATACACTGTAGATTTAACTACTCAGAAGGAAGTAAAGGAAGTAGTTCCATTTCAGAATTAAAGCATAGAATGTCAGCAGTGAGTGATGATGTCTCTGAAATACCTTTCCACTCTTCTAAAGTAATCTCTACCTCCAGTTTTTCTAAAATAAATGAAGGAAGGAAAGCTTGAGCATGCTTTCCGTTAAGGAACTCCATGATCTGGGGCAGTTCCCCAAGGAGCGGGGGGGCAGGGGGGGCTCTAGTTTCTGATGGATCTCTGCTAGAGACAGCAAAAGCTGCTACAATTTCAGCTCTTGTGATGAGAAGCCTGTGTTTTGTTTCAGCACACCATTTTGGAAATCAAGGATCCAAATTATATTCCCTACCTCTTTTAAGGTGCTTAGAAATACAGTAACCTTCGAAATGAAATAGGCAAATCATCAACATGCCCCCTCAAAGGCAAATAAAACCCAGGCAACAAAAGCAGACACCCCCACCAAACAAACAAAAGTCCAAAAAGTTAGGCAAAATGCACATTCAGACAAATAGCTAAATGAAAAGGTAGACAAAGCATTCCAATGGGCACACCAAAGGCATTATGAGGAAAAGGAGGGTAGAATACCTTGATAATGCCTATATTTTCCAGCCAGTCCAAGGACACCCATGGGATTTTTTTTTGGGGGGGTGTTAAAGCCATTTTCAAAAATGACAGGGGCAAGAAGGCCTTGGTGAATACAAACAATCTGAGGTTGTCATAGTGTCCATGAGCCCACACTGGGGGTTCCACTAGCCTTACACTCATTCTTGTATTGTTCAAATTATTGCAGAATATGTCTTATTATGTAAACCAATATATCCTATCTGAAACAGAATAAACCGCTTAAAGATACATTGGACCAGCAGGTGTGATAGGATTCCCCCTTCTGCTCTGCCTCCTGCAGTCACCCTGCACCCCCCCATCTTTTCGAGTGTCCCCCAAATGGGGCCAGGGTAGGGGGCTGCAGAGGGAAGAAATATTAAGTCCCATTTGTGCAAACAGAAGTCTGTGAGCAGGTGGGGGCATTACAGTTAGATGTCGCCCACTACTTTTAAAACATACTATTAAAATAAGCTGTTCACATACGCAATAATGGCGTTGTGTCTTTTTATTATTTTATATGGCATGCAATTAAAAAGGCTATACAGAATACCAATAAATAAGTAAAGCAAATATAAGGACTTTCAAGTCCCATTGAAAGCCACCGGATTTTCCCGGACGTCACTGGAATTTGAAAAGTGGAATTGCTGTCATGTGGGGGGTGGGGGGTGGATTTCCGAAAGGCGGCACTTTGTCCTGGATCTTAGGCAAGTCAGTTGGAAAATCATGTTTTTTTTATTTTCGTGGTGTTCTGATTTTTACTTTATGAAATATGGCAACCCTATGTAAGCTAGACATAACCAGTTTTCAGCCCCATCTGCACTATATATTTAAAGCAGTGTCTTAACGCTTTAAACAGTTATGGCTCCCCCTCTCACCCCCAAAATCCAGGGATGTGCAGTTTGTTAAGGATGCTTGGAGTTGTTAGGAAACCCCTATTCCCCTCAAGAGCTACAATTTCCAGAGTTCCCTGGGAAAGAGGGGTTGATTATTAAACTACTGTGGGAATTGTAGGTGTTTGAGGAGAATAGCTCAATAAAATTCATACTAGGGATTTTTCATTTCCATGCCACGCAGATCTGCAAAATTTTCAGTTTTTCAAAAATAGGCAGTTCTTCAAACTGCTAGTAATGTGGGACACTCAGTGTGACTCTGCATGGGAGATAAAATGTGATTCCTGAGCTGCTCATCCCATCTCCAAATGCCATTTCAGGCACTGTTTTGCACCCAGCCTTTAGCATGCAAGGGGATTTTAAAAAGCAGCAGTCACAGTGCAGTATCTCCAGAGCTCATCTTGCGTCCCCCCCCTCCTCTCGCTCTCTGCAGCCTCACAAAGTAATATGTTCCCTCAGTGCGCATTGTGACAGACACATTTTAAAACTAACTAGGGCACCTCTTCTCCTCAGTAAAAATGTACATTCATTTTTAGTATTTAACATTCCACCCAGCATTAACTTGCCCCCACAGTTGGCAAGTGTGAAGGAATAAAAAGCACATGACTGTTTTGTCTGTTTTTAGCAAAAGCTTTCATTTAAATTCATAGTGTTTCTTATCTGCAGCACACATGCTGTTTGTCTTAAACAGACAATACCCATGATTCAAAGCTCCCTGTGCCCTGGGAGGGACGGATCCATACGCTCACTCTCAGGGTTCTGTCCCTTCTTAGAGCTGACAATAGAGAAGCCTCGCTGGGCTTGTGGATCAGCAGTGCTGGGTTGCAGCTTGTTTACCCCATGTGGCTGGCGGGGGGGGGGGGAGCGGAATAGCAAAAGCTGCCACTTCCCATTACAGTTTGTGTCTGCATGTCTCTTCCAACACAAGCAACGTTTCACCAGCTTAGACAAACAAACACAAACCTTTCCTGGCTAATGAAGAGCTATGTTTTAACCTTGTCACTTTCCCATAATCTGGACAGTGCTTGATAATATGAAAATAAACATCAGAGAAACGAGTTCTGAAGTTTCACATGGTTATGCTATAATACCTGTGACAGCTAACTGCTGAGTGTTATCAGCATCAGGCTAGTGTAAAAGGGGTGGATCATTCAATCAGGTCGTTATGCACGTTATGTCTTTCCTGATTGCTAATAACCACAGGACTGTAAAAGGTTTATTATATGCAAATGATCCCTTGTGGTAGTAGGTTGCTGCTACAAGTAGAAGCAGTGTTGATCACTCCTTCTAGCACATTCATCATCCATGTGTGCCTATAATAATATACAATATATGCCCACTGACATACAGTATCCAGTGGTACCTCTGGTTACGTACTTAATTCGTTCCGGAAGTCCGTTCTTAACCTGAAACTGTTCTTAACCTGAAGCACCACTTTAGCTAATGGGGCCTCTTGCTGCCGCTGCGCTGCCGGAGCACAATTTCTGTTCTCATCCTGAAGCAAAGTTCTTAACCCGAGGTACTATTTCTGGGTTAGCGGAGTCTGTAACCTGAAGCGTATGTAACCTGAAGCGTATGTACCCGAGGTACCACTGTATATGTCATTGGGTATTCTTCACATACCTTCTGTTCATGTTTCTCTCTTGCACGAGGAGGTGCCCAATCATTGCATCCCTAATTTTGTTCTTCTTTATGGTTTTGAGTTTGCCAGTTGTTCATTTATAGCACAGTACTTTGAAAAGGGGAAAGTCCTGTGTAAGTCAAACACACAGTTGTGAAAAGAATACTGGCCGGCCAAGGATGGAGTAGTAGATATTCTACAGAACCACACTGAAAGATGTGCCCATTTGCGAAGGTTGCTGGAGCCATCTTGATTTGCCAATATTGTAATGTAAGCCCCCCTTTGTTAATTGGATATGCACCACCTTTCCTGATACAGTTGACAGCAACTTACAGAAATAAAAGAATACAGTAAAAGCAGTACTGTGCAAAAAAGCAAACAATGAAAACCAGCAATAATGCAATTTCAGATCAGTTGCAACTGGCGTATAATTTAGTCTGTCTGGTCTGTGTGGTCAGTTTGGATTTAGAGGATGGTTTGATTCTGGAAACAGAACGAAATGACCTTTAGGTTCTTTCAAAACCAGCAGTGCTCTCATCAAAAATTCTTGGAGGACAGAGACATTTCAGCCCTCAAGCGCCGATGCTTTGCCCTCATTGAGCCTCTAATCCCAGGATTATTATTTCAAGTTTTTTGTTTGTGAGCTACTAGGGTTATAGCCCATAATCACATTTGTGAGCTGTTCATTGGTCACATCTTTGCCCTCTATTCCTGGTTTACTGTCCTCTATGATATACTGTATTAGAGAGAATTTTAAAGGTGCTTAATATAAGCCCCGCTTGCCAAGTAACAATCAGTTGCTCGATTTTAAGGCTCCCAGTTGTTCCTTTTCAGTCGCATCTTTACAGGCTGCACATCTGACATCATATACAACATCAGGTGCAGGGCAGGTGGGTTTAGTTTGGGGAAATCTGTCCCGAAGGCCAAATTAGGACCCCTGGCAAGACTCAATTAGACTTGTGGGCTGCAGGTTCCCCAAGCTACTGTTCAAGGCTAATCTGAGATGCATGTTAGATGTGGAGAGTCTCCTGCCACAAGAGGCTGGACTTAAATGGCATTCTGACTTCCCTTCTATCACTACTAATCCATGATTCAGAATATATGAAGAGCAACTATTTGAAGCTTAGCCTTACAAAATAGCCTAGCTAGTAGCTTCTGCTGAAAGGCTTCCTTTGTTGCAGAGTGTGCAATTCTGTTTTTCAAGTTACTGAATTCCTTTGCCTTTTCCAAGGCAAAATGTTGACGGGCCAATACCTGTGGAAGTTGCATCACATGTCTGCTATAACAACAGGGTGGATGCATGCTTTAAGGAAACATAACATTTTCTTTTAATGGACTAGTCAGTCAGTGGACTTAATGCAGCATTTATTTTAAAAGGATGGGGTTGGGAAGAGTGTTGGCTGAGACGTCTGTCCTAAGCGCTTGCACCTCTCTGACCTTAATGACATAGGTACTTCCTCTTCTGCTCACATTACCTGGCCAAGAAAGAAACTTGTACATTCAATAACGTATCTTTGTTTATATCTTTGTTTATATCCACATTTTGGCCTGAGGCTGTCACAAGCTTGGTATCCAGACGTTTTCTGCAAGGAGGGATTCTTTTCCTATTGAAAGTAGGCTTCCCTGTCTTCAAGACTTCGCCCACTCTCCATTAAGTCACTCCCCACTCAGGTGGATATTTTACTCCCCCCCCCCCCACAGCGGTGTGTACAAATAATGCTTAATCAATGCAACCATAATGAAATTATTCCATAAACACAGACTTCAAAGCAGCTACAGTGGAACTTTGATTTTCAAGCATCTCGGAAGCCGAACGATTCAGAACCCAAACGCCGAAAACCCAGAAGTAATTGCGTCCGTTTTTGAACACGCCTCAGAGGTCGAACGGCTTTCGCTGCAGGTTTTTCCATTTTTTCAATGGATTTTGAAGACTGCCCATTGATCCTTGGTTTTCGAGCATTTTGAAAGTAAAACTGTCTTCCAGAACAGATTACGTTCGAAAACCGAGGTTCCACTGTATTTTATTTCCTGTTCCCGTCCCGTCCACGATGCAGAATTCCAAACCCTCTTCTTGTTCCACTTGCGCCTCCCTTTGTTTTATATGTGGGCTGTTTTAACTTCCCTCCTGATGGGGAATGTGTCCTCTCTATGCCTGGCTTCATAGCATTCTTAGTTTAGCCAAAATTGCTAAGTCAGTCTTGCGCTTGGTGTGTCACAATACTTCTGACTACTGTAAGCTGGAAAACATCTGTAATGGAATGATGTTGCCATTTCTAGAAACGGCACATAAAATACCGTATTTTTTGCACCATAACACTCACTTTTTTACTCCTAGAAAGTAAGGGGAAATGTCTGTGCGTGTTATGGAGGGAATGCCTACGGGTGGCATGCCTACAGATTTTCCTTCTCTAAAAACTATGTGCGTGTTATGGTCGGGTGCGTGTTATAGAGCGAAAAATACGGTAGTTGATTGGGTGGCCAGCGTATTTTTCCCCCTCTGCCACCTTTTCAAGGTAACCCTTCCTTCACCAGACAGTATGAAGGGGGACCTACCAGGGAGTAAAAGGAAATGGATGACCTTTTCTTTCCTTTCCCCGATGTTCCCCCTTTTCTCATATGTGCCTTTCCATGCTAGACCCATCTACAACCTCTCTGGCTCCTTCTTCCCTTTGCAGCTCACCTACCCAAGTGAAGAGAAGGAGAGGATGGCTCAGATTCTCCAGATGGAGATCCCCAACTTTGGTAACAGCATCCTGGAGTGCCTGAACGAGCAGCGATTGCAGGGCCTGTACTGTGACGTCTCGGTGGTGGTGAAGGGGCATGCTTTCAAGGCACACCGGGCTGTGCTGGCGGCCAGCAGCTGCTACTTCCGGGACCTTTTCAACAACAGCAAGAGCACGGTGGTGGAGCTTCCTGCTGCTGTGCAGCCCCAGTCTTTCCAGCAGATCCTCAGCTTCTGCTACACCGGCCGCCTCAGCATGAACGTAGGCGACCAGTTCCTGCTAATGTACACGGCTGGGTTCCTGCAGATCCAGGAGATCATGGAGAAGGGGACTGAGTTCTTCTTGAAGGTCAGCTCGCCCAGCTGCGATTCCCAAGGCTTGCACACCGAAGAGGCACCTTCCTCTGAGCCACAGAGCCCCGTGGCCCAGACCTCCACCTGGCCCTCCGGCAACACCCCCCTGCCCCTGGTCTCTCGCGTAAAGACAGAGCAGCAGGAGTCGGACTCTGTCCAGTGCACATTTGTGGTTAAGCGGCTCTGGGAAAGCAGCCAGAAGGAAGGGGGAGGCGGAGGCGGAGGTGGAGGCGGCAGTAACGGCAGCCGCAAAATGGCCAAGATCTCCTCGCAGCAGGAGCTGAGCGGGGGTAACCGACAGGCACAGCAGCAGCAGCAGCAGCAGCAACAGCAGTCTCAACAGCAGGGGGCGCTAACGGGAGGCAGTGGAGGGGCAGGCGTGGTCAGTGGCCCCAGCACATCAGACCAGACGAGCCCTGGTACCTCCAGTGCCTACACTAGTGACAGCCCCAGTTCCTACCACAATGAGGAAGACGAGGAGGAGGACGCTCCCGAGGAGGGCTCTGATGAGCAGTACCGGCAGATCTGCAACATGTACACGATGTACAGCATGATGAATGTAGGCCAGACGGGTGAGTGGCAAGGGCAGAGTGGTGACAGACAACATTCCTGTTCAGATTCATACCTGTAGGAAGGGAATTGGTTCAAGTTGCCCACCTGTGATTTGGGTTTTTTTAAAAAAATAAATAAATCATTGCGGAGATACATTATGGGGAAAGTTATTGGAGGCTGAGAAAATGAGTGTTTTTAAATTGTGTGTTAAAACATTTAGATCTCACCCTCCTGGTGCAAGAGCACCACTCAGAGTGACGCACAAAACCTTAAAATCTGCAGTTCTATTAAAACAGCAATATAAAACAAATTGACAGAAGACACTGGGCCAGCAGTTGAAACCAAAACATATAAAAGCCGTTCAATAGAAGTCAGCTGAATTCAAGCAGTCTTCAACAACGGGGAAGCGGCAGTCTGATATCTCAGCTGGTTAGAGCATGGTGCTGATAATACCATTGCCATTTCGATACTTTTATGGGACAACTGTATATTCCTGCATTGTAGGGGGTTGGTAGGGTCCATTTAAACTCTACAAATCTCTGATTCTAAGTGCCAACCACACTTCACAGGACAAGGCATTCGATAAGCTGGGTGCAGCCACTGAGCAGGCCCCCATCTCTCATCCCACTCAAATGAATTTTCACTCTCCAGGGGAATCTGTGGAGTTGGATTGGCTCATTCTGGGCTTCTTCACGTTTCACAGCAGAAGTATGTACATGGTATTCATCATGTGTCCACTTCTGCCTGGTGAAATGTGAGGTGGGGGCACTGTCACCCACCCCTTCACACAATACACGGCGGAAGGGGCTGCAGTTGGCCTTGACACCCCATCTTGTTTCCATGGGTGTTCTTGTGGTGTTAAAAAGTTGCTGCTTTCCATATGTTAAGTAGTAGTGGAAAATTGCTAAGTATTTTAGATGGCATGTAGCTGCCTCTACTGTGTGAAGCACTCCCTGAGATATTGAAAGCTGCCCCTGGGGCAGAGTATCTGTATTAAAGAGTCATTTAATTATCCATTTCTCACAGCCTGAGAATCAGGACTTGGAGGTGTGGCTTGCAGGGAAGAGAGTGGCCAGGGCTTTGAAACTGGACTCTAAAGAGGGAGCAAGCAAAGGTGGCCTGGGTTTTCTAGGGGTTAATTCCATGGGTGACTTTTACCTTGGGTTCCAGCCATCACTATGGCCTTGTATGTCCGTGTGGGATAAGGCTGTCTTTGTGCCTTCTGAGTCTCTCTTTCCAGTCCAGTTTCCCATGGCCAAATACTCAAGACTCTTGAGATTTAGTCAGCAAAAATGTGCACTGAAAAGAGCAGATGTAGCAAGGAACT
Organism: Podarcis liolepis; assembly: GCF_965112155.1. Taxonomy (NCBI): domain Eukaryota; kingdom Metazoa; phylum Chordata; class Lepidosauria; order Squamata; family Lacertidae; genus Podarcis; species Podarcis liolepis. The sequence goes on from NC_139555.1 coordinate 44,257,111, forward strand.
TAATAAGAACCTAAGAGCTCTGATGGATGAGACCAAAGCCTATCTAGTCAGTGCTCACACAAACCAACCAGATGCCTAGGTGAAGTCTACAAGTACAGCAAGAGGGCAGTAGCACTGTCCTGCTCATGGTCCACAGCATACTGTCTCTCATATTAAACACATAGCCATTATGACTAGTAGCCATTTACAGTCTTATCCTCCCATTATCATTTTTAATCCTCTTATGGTTAAGCTTCATAGACCTAGAACTATCATATATGCCTTAGTGACTCCTGGGCTAGACTACTGTAATGCATTCTACATGGGTCAACTCTTGAAGACTGTTCAGAAGTTTTGGCAGAATGCTGCTGCTGCTGCTGCTCAGCTGGCCTTCTTGTATAATATTTGTATAACATACTAAGAATTTCATAGAATCACAGAATCGTAGAGTTGGAAGGAACCACAAGGTTCATCTAGTCCAACCCCCTGAAATGCAGGAATCTTTTGCCCAATGTGAGGCTCAAACCCATGATCCTGAGATTAAGAGTCTCGTGCTCTACCGACTGAGCTATCCCAGCAGTCACTGGCTGCTGATTTATTGCCTTAAACAGCCACAGTCCTGATCACAGGGAACATATGACCCATCTACTGAGGAGGCCCTGCTGAAGTTTACATCTTATATGTTCAGCATCCACAAGAAATCTCTGTTTGAGTTCTAGTATTCTAGAATGCCTTCCCGTTGGCTGTGCCTTTAGCCTGCCCCCCTGCCATCCTTTCAGAGGCAATTTAGGACTGTTCTAATCTTCATTTGATAGGTGACTCATTACTTTCGATCTACTCCATTTGTGTGTTTGTTGTGTTTGCTAGTTTAAAATCATTTGTGTTGTTTGTACACCATTTTGAGAAACGGTATATAATCAAATAATAGGAGGAGCATGAGTAAAAATGCAGTGTAAGCTGTAGTATCATTGTAGTTCAGACATAAGCCTTCCATGTAGCCTTAAGAAAGTTGCTCTTGTCAGCCTCACCGACCTCCTTCACAGTATTTAATAAGGCTATAACAATTCTGCCTAAGGGGGGTTGTTGTAAAGATGGCTGTGAATTTTTAGAAAGCACTTGGGGAAAGTGTCCTATAAATATGATGTACTATGCTCCTGACAGGTTCCTGCTTGAGATGAGCAGTGCAAACAGAAACATAAAATCAACCAGGCCTTATGGATTATGGATCTTTTGCCACCTGTCAGCATTTCATCTCCCTGCATCCCATTGAATAGTGTGGATCTAACCCTTTTCACTGACTGGAGATCCCTGTGGCAACAACAGCAATGAGCTCTCCCCACTTTCACTTTTATTGAAAAGATAAAAACACATAAGCTTCCAAACAGCTTTCTGTTCTTGTGAGAGGAGGAAATAGTGAGAGGAGGAAAAGAATTTTCTTCCAGAATATATGTTTGTGGTGGGATGTCACACAGGTATATACTTGTTGAGATTCCACAGCTTTAAGCTTCATTCCTTGCTTGCTTTTCACACATTTTCTTCGTGTTTTCCCTCCTCGCCTCCCTTCTCCTTTTCGCCCAGCAGAGAAAGTGGAAGCGCTGCCAGACCAGGTGGCCTCCGAGTCTCGCAACCGGATACGGGTGCGGCAGGATTTGGCTTCGCTGCCCGCTGAGCTCATCAACCAGATTGGGAACCGCTGCCACCCCAAGTTGTACGATGAGGGGGACCCAGCTGAGAAGCTGGAACTTGTGACAGGTAAGATAGGTGCCTCAACCTGTTGGAGTCAAGTGGGGGGGGGGGAGTGAGAATGTAGATTTCAAGCCAGTTGCAGTCAGGAGGAAAAGTCTGGCTTGCTTCCTAAAATTAATCCCAGTCTGGTGGATTAGGGCCTTGTTGGCAGAATGAAGTGGCAGTTTCTCCACCCCCAAGAGCAAGGTGATCCTGATTGTTAGCCTATAAGATACTAGAAGATCCTTCAGGGGGGCTTCCTCTCTCAGATTAAAAACAACAACTAGTAGATCAGGTACCACAGCTCTCGTGGTTGCAGGTTGCAAGCAGTAGTCAAGAGGGTGGGGCTGCCTGAATAGCACCCTGAAGTAATGCATGTGTATGTTACATAGAAATTGACTGGGCCCTATGCATGCGCATGGCCTCAGAGTCTGATTAGGACTTGAGATGATCCTACCAGGGCATCCCAGCTTCCAGCCCCTTGTACCTTTGTTCCATGGCATTCTCTGATCAGTTAAAAGGAGCTGGCCATGCCCCATTGCTTTAGACAAAGCATACTCCGTGAGCACTGTTTCGAATTAGTGGGAAAGACTTCAAACTCTTGATCTAAAGACTATTGGAAAGAAAGCCAGAAAAACAGGAAATCAGTTTGTAAATCTTGTTTATGAGCTAATCCAGCTTTTGGCTTTCCACTGCCCCGCACTGCTGCATCTCTTACAGGCTGGTGCCCAGCACTGGGATAGGAAGGAGAGAAACTGTGTTGGTACCCAAGCTAAGTAAGTCATATCCAGCACATGCTCTATCCCACTCAGAGCTATCTTGGGGGATTTGGTTCCTGCTGTTGGCTTTTCCTTTGCTTGTGCCAATGTACTTGCTCTGTCTGCACTGAGGGGAGTGAGTTGCTCACTCTCCTCAGTGAGACCAGCAAGTCAAACTTTCCTTTCACACAGAAGTGAACTTCCTCTTTCTCAGGTATTGGTTTGAATCTGTCTTCCCAACATCCCCAATTCACCAAAGTTACTAGCCACAAGCACGTCCCCAAAATGTCCGTATAAAGTCGGCAAGAGCATTAGAATTGGCCCTGCCTGGATCAGTCCAGCATCCTGTTCTCACAGTCGCCAACCTGATTCCTTTTGGAAGCCTGCTGATGTTGTGTGCTCTCAAAAGCCACTTGTGCAGCTGTGTTTACACGATGGAACCAAACTCACCCAGGAGTTAATGACTGTTAGCCAACTTTGTGCTTGCCATAGTTCTACACCAGCGGTTCTCAACCTGTGGGTCCCCAGATGTTGTTGGATTACAACTCCCATCATCCCTGAGCTCTGGCCTTGCTAGCTAGGAGTGATGGGAGTTGTAGTTCAACAACATCTGGGGACCCACAGGTTGAGAAAGGCTGTTCTACACAGAGTTGGAAGCTGAGAATGGCTGGATGGATCCCATTATAATTGTTTCTTGTTGCTTCCAGAAAGCATCTGGTACTGCACACAAGTGATTAGGTGGCTTATGGGTCTGCACCCAAGTTGAAAGCTTGTTGTTTTCACAACAGGCCTTGTCTCTTTTCCCTGCCTAGGTACCAACGTGTACATCACCCGGGCACAGCTGATGAACTGTCATGTCAGTGCTGGGACACGACACAAAGTGCTTCTCAGACGACTACTAGCATCTTTCTTTGACCGGTGAGTGAGCCTCCCAGTGTGTAGGAAAGGGCTCTGTTTTGCTCTGTTTCCAGCCCCTTTTTTTTGCCACACCATTTCTTTCTGCTTTTGAGGCAGGACTTCTGGGCTTGAGGAGTCCTGCCAGAGCAAGAGGCGAGGCAGGAGCTGGAACGGCTAGGAGTAGACAGTTAAAGGTGGGTGGGTGGAGAACAATAAGATGCTGCTGGTAAAGGATTTAAATGCTTTCTCTTCCTCACCGCTTGCCAGGAACACCCTTGCCAACAGTTGTGGCACTGGAATCCGCTCCTCCACCAACGACCCTAGCCGGAAACCCCTCGACAGCCGGGTGCTGCATGCTGTGAAGTGTGAGTGTCTGCCTTAATAGATCCTTCTGCGGTGGGGAGGGAGCTTAGGAGTATATTATTACTGCTTTCTTGAAGGGCATGAGGTGGGAAATTTTAGCTGTGTGTCATATGGTCAATAGGCAGAATATCCTATTCCACCCTATTGGAGCACCCAGATCCGTAACGATTCCAGCAGCGGAAGCAAATACAGAGCTGGAAGCAGGTCCTTTGTCTCACTCCAGGCTGTGGTTTTAAGATTTACTGTGCTGTGAGTCATCGCAGGCTTCCACCAGCATCTCGGGGGTCTTTGCTGGCTTGGGCAGGCGTTGGTGTTTGGGTTCCCGAGAGGCAAAGAGCTGTGAGGATATTGATTCCCAGTTGCCGCTATAGCGACCCTGATCCGGGCTCACGCCCTTCTTCTCTTCCTCAGTTTATTGCCAGAACTTTGCCCCCAACTTCAAGGAGAGCGAGATGAATGCAATTGCTGCTGATATGTGCACGAACGCGCGGCGTGTTGTCCGCAAGAGCTGGATCCCCAAACTGAAACTACTGATGGCCGAGGGCGACACTTACACCACCTTCATCAATGACACTGGCAAGATGGAGCCAGACATCATGGGGGTGGAGCACAGCTTCGAGACGGGCAGCCATGACGGTGACGCAGGCACCTCCACCGAGGGCCTCCAGTAAAAACATGCCCATCTCTTTCCCCCGCCCCCAGTCGATGGTTTTTATTTCCTAATTTGATTTTTGTAGAATCGTTTTTCCACCTTTATTTCATTTCTTCCCACCCGTTGTTGGTTTTTGTTTTTGTTTCGGCAGAGGAGAAAGAGCATTGTGCCTTCTCCTTTAAAAATATATATATACATATATATATATTATTAAACATGGGCCTTGCTTCCTCAGGCGCCACAGGTAGTACGAGCTCAGAGGGGAGGTCTTGCTGCTGCATTGGCAGTTCTGGCTGGCATTTTCTCCCCCGTCCCTTCCCTCTGTCCTTGTTGTGCTATTAATTGTTCTTAGATATATATTTTAGTAGATTTTTTTTTTAAAAAAAATACCAAATCCATTTGCAAATGGAGGCCATGATCCAGGGAGGTCTTATCCCAGAGTGCTGCCTCTTTCTTCATCAGATCGGGTTCTCTCCAGACAGGGCTCTCTCTAACTTAGACTGATCATCGTCAAGCCTTTTCCTCAGGTTCATTCCAGAGAGTGGGAAAATCCTAGTGCCGTGATAAGTGCGAACAGGGAAGGGACTGGACCCCAGTGCTGTGCTCATGTTATCCTTACTCATCTTGGCTTCCCTCCACTCTTGCCTAGGTATGTTCAGGTCTTGCACAGCATGGCAATTCCACCCCTGCCGTTCTCAGTACACTCCCTTTTCCTTACTCTTTTTTTTCTCTCTCTCTTTCTCCCCTTCCCTCCCTCCCTCTCAGACATACCTCTCCCTACTTTTTCTGTCTTCTAGACCTTATGTACCTTCCCCATCCGTTATCTGCCTTGGAGGTTTTGACCAGCCTAGCCTACTGAACTGAGAACGTATACGGCAAATCTGTTTGGCAGTGCAGCCCTTCCATATTTTGAGTGGCACAGAGTCATGAAGGGAACAAGGAAGGTTCTCACCCCCGCACCCAAACCCCCCCACCCCCCGCAAAAAACCCAAATTATACAAGCAGGTCTAATGTAGCTCTGATACCTCCAATGTTTCCTAAGCCTAGTGTTCTCTCTGAGGTGTTTAGTTTAAACGTGGGGTGCAATGTGCAAACTATTCACTTTCCAGCCAGTCTGTGGAACAAATAGCAGCACTGCAGATTGAAATGCCAACCTTTTCTGCCACTTCAGCTAAATTGGCTCAAATGTCACAAGGTTTGGGAATCAGGTTTTGAAGGAAGAGGAAAGCCAAGGGAGAAAGCATCACGTTCTTTTTTCCTAGAAGTGCCAGAAGCTACCCAGCATGCAAGGCTGCCTTTGACCTTAGCGCTCCTCCCAGCACCAGGTAATGAATCACAGTGTGAAATTTTGCATCTTTCTTTCCTCTGCTCCTTTAGTGATGCTTCCGAGTCATATTTGGTGCATAGCAGAGGAGCCAACTCCTAGGGGCCAAGGTCCCTTCGCTCCCCCCATAAAATATTTGACGTAGCCACACACACACACACCCCGCAAGTTGATAGGCATTGTAATCCAAATCGTGTGTGTACACTAAGTCATGTCATCGATTATGCAGGGCAGGGTTTACCTCCCCCCCATGTTTTATTCAAGTTTACACCCCTGGTGCATAATGAAGAACTCCCATCCTTGGGTTCATAGGGACATTTTGAGATGGGAAGTACATTTAAGTGGGAAGCAAGCACATTTAGGTTCTACCTTGATTGCAGCAAAGCTCCTCTCCCTCTTCCTGCATTTCTATTTGTATGGTCTAAGATAACGACTTTGAATTACATTGCGAGAATCTCTCTCCTGGTTATTCTTACTAGAAAACAAAGTCTGCAATTCTCTCAGGAAATGGTTGGCCTTCCTTTGAGCAAATCAAACTGTGAAATGAGGCAATGGGTGGAAATCTTTTTTTTTAAGGAATTACAGCTTTTTAAAGAGGGTGGAAACTCCTGCCCATGAATTTCCAAGAGAATAAACTCCAGAGCAGTAGTTGTCCCTAGTAGCAAAAAGATGGCAAATGCTGTGACATTTTTAAGCTAACTGGCTAACTGGCTTTTTAAGCTGGGCTGGCTATCTCATGTCGACTCGTTGGTCAGTTGAAGCAGGCCTGGTCTGGGGAAAGTCCCGTTTCTCTTAAGGGAAGGCCAGCAGTGGTCGCCTGGGCTCAGGCCACTGTTTCTTTGTGAGGAGGAAGTGAGACTAAGCAGGCCTAGTTACCTCTTGTGAAATAACTCTCTTATAATTTTTAATAAACTGTTCTAGTGGGTAGTACCAACTCTGTGCTGGATATGTTACAGCCAGAGTTGCAACACTCAGATTCCACCATTTCTGATGTGGAGATCAGTTAACAAAAATTGAACATGTTGTTGTTATGAAAAGGGCTCAAAAGCAGCCTAGCATATAGTGAGCACTTCGCTCTGAGTGCTCCTAATTAAGCATTGGCAGTTACTCCATGTTGACAAGTGGGCTGGGGTATATTTTCACTTGTCGTAGGCAAGCTCAGAGAACCCCCTGGTACATTTAATTTTGTGGCGCAGGAGGAACATACCTTGTAGTGGCTGCTTCACCTACTAGTACAAATCTATGCTTACTTCTTCACTAATTTTACTTGTATTTCTGCACCCAGGAGAGAACATTTGCAACACTAAGGATGCAATCCTAAGCATACCTAACTGGGAAGTGAGTCCCATTGAACTGAGTGGGATATGCTTCTGAGTAGACATGCACAGGGTTGCACTGCAAGGATACATTTTGGGTCTCGATATCTTGGTCAGAACTCTCCTTAGGTAACTTGACAAAATGGCCACCAACCAGCTGCATGACTGAAAAGTTATGTACAATAGAGTGTGGCTTTTGAAATACTAAGATGGCATGCATCCATTTTGTATGTCCTACAACATTGCTTCATCGTAGAAAGGACTTGGCTTCTACTTCAGGGCATATTTTTGGCTTTCTTTTGTTTGCACAGTTGGCAGTATTAGCTGTTGTTTCTTTAATGAGTTATTTGATACTAAAAGCAGGACATTTTCCTTTCCTTCCACTGGAGGGAGACAAAGACAGACATGTGAATATGTTAAAAGGAAGTACTGTTTAAATGAGCACTCATTTTGCCTTTGGCGGCAGGAGACTGAGCTTAAGTCCAGGAGGCTGGGTGCGTAGCATTCCCCATTGGCTCCATGTTGGCCCAGCACAGTTGTATTTCTGTGAAATGGTTGTTTGTTTGTTTGTTTGTTTTTAAATAAAAAGGGCTGGCAATAATCTAAACTTACTGTAGACAGATCTACATTTCAAACCTAAGTCAGGTTTATACTGCTTTAAATGATATGACTTCTCCAGGGAAATCATGGGAATTGTATTTTTATGAATTTGCTGAGAATATTCTTTTTCAATCTTTCCCAGAATTGCCATTCCAGTGCCTCCGTTGGTGGAAACTCATGATAAACTGGGTTTATTTAGTGATGCAGCCACACGCTAGCTGGTGACTGTGTCAGCATTTGCACTACGCTTGGAGGAATGGATCACATTTTGCCAAGATCTGAAAGCATAAATTTTGGCATTGACACAATTCTGACATAACACTAAGTTCTCGCTTTCTTTCAGGCCATTTCTTCTCCTTCCCCACTAGCTGCTTTTAAACAGGAAAGGGTTATTTTATCGCCCAGCATGCCCTATTTTTCTATTGCATTATATGGTCATGTATGTACTTAAGCTCACTCATTTTACCCTTGTATTTTTCCCTGAAGAAGTTGAAGTGATAGGAAAGTAACATTTAAAAACATAGATATTCACTACAAAAAAAAGTGGCAATCTCATTCTAATTTTCTTAATCTGATTTCTCAGATAGTTCTAGAAGGGAAATTTAATGAGATGTCCCTTGAGGATTGGCCTTGTTCTAAGTCATGCTGAATATGAACATGGAACAAAATAAGACATCAGCTTGGTTGCAAGGCATCTTTCAACCTAATCCAGAAAAACAGAACCACATGTGTAAGCAACTATACATATACATTGCCCCTGGATGCACACCTGCATGTTCATCTAAGTGTTGCTGAATGGCTGGGTGAATAATTTAATGCACATGAGGCCACCATTTGTTATGGGGTTATGAAGTTACTAGTTGAATCCAACTCCAGTTGCATATGGCCCAAGTCCCTCTCCTCTAAATGCCAGGTCATTGACTCTGTTACTCAGATATATAATATATACACACATCATTACACTGGCTGACTGATGTGCATCATACTCTCTTCTCTTACTTTCTCCCCCACCCCACCAAACCTCTCCCATTTGACTATTAAGTTCTAAATTGTACAAGTTCAGATAGATTTCCCTCTCCTCTCTCCCAGTGATGGCAGAACTGGAATTTGTAATGGAACTCACTCTCTTTCTAGAGAATCAAGTTGGAGAAGTGAAGGTTGGGTAGCTTATATTTGGTTTGGAAATTACTCTAAATTCTAAGTAAATGTGGTGAAAGAGGCTAGAATGCTTTCCTATGTTCCTCTTCACGTACTAGTCCTTGTGTGCCTACTTTTCTCCACAACCTTCACGTAAGACCATCATTGGAAGAAGCACTCTTTAAAAAACACTGTGGTGGGGCTACATCCTTACCTGATCCACTAAATTAAGCTTTATTTTTTTTTCCTGATCAAAAGAAGAAGAAAAAGACTTCTGGGTGGATGGTAGAAACTAGATCATATCAAAACAGGACAAGCCCCCAAAACTCACTTTGAACCCTGTTAAAGAACAAGCCATTGTTTGAAGCAACATAAAATGTCGCTTCAAACTCTCATCTTTGGAATGACAGGTCTATCATAAATTATGCTTCTTGTTAATGCTGCCTCCCAGACTAGTAACTCACCAAAAATTGGTTTTTTAACCTTCCAGCTGGAATGCAATTCATGGCTTACATTTTAGGGTACACAGCTAAAACTGGCATTTATGCCTAGGCCAAATGCACTTTTGTTACCATGTGTATGATAAGGCCAAACCTAAGCTAAGACTGAACATACCATCACCTTCTGCATGTATATAGAGTGGAAGACATGCTTTGCTGCTGCATTGTGAGAATGGAAGCTTGTTTGCTTGCTTTGACTGCTTTCCATTAGCTTTTCTAAGTTTTCATAGTCATACCTTGGTTGTTGAACGGAATTTGTTCCGGAAGTCCGTTCAACTTCCAGAAACCAAGGCTTCTGATTGGCTGCATAAGCTTCCTGCAGCCAATCAGAAGCCCCATTGGCTGTTTGGCTTCCAAAGAATCAGTCAGCAAAGTTTGAGTTTTACCTTTTGTATATCAGCCACGATGTTTGATTCCAGAGCTTTGGAAAGAACACTTTTTAACCTACTATTGGAGTTTTGAAACATCTGTAGAAAGTAAGTGTTCAATCAAACCAATAAGTTATTGTGTAACTGATCTGAGTCCCTTCTTGATCCTTCTTCCTAACATAAAGCCATTTAGATATGGACCGAAGTGTGCATGGAAATTACAGGGACGCTTGTGGGAAAAGTCATAGGTCAGAGGTAGAACAAGTGATTTGCATGCAAATTCAATCTTTGGCATTTTCAGGTAGGGCTGGGGATCACAGCACAGACAAAATTTAGCTCGATGGACAAATGGTCTGACTCTGTATTTGACCACTGAGCCTCTTGGGCTTGCTGATCAGAAGATCAGCGGTTCAGATCTACGTGATGGGGTGAGCTCCCGTTGCTCTGTCCCAGCTTCTGCCAACCTAGCAGTTCAAAAGCACACCAGTGCAAGTAGATAAATAGGTACCGCTGGGGCGGGAAGGTAAACAGTGTTTCCGTGTGCTCTGGTTTCCGTCAGTGTTCCTTTGTGCAAGAAGCGGTTTAGTCATGCTGGCCACATGACCTGGAAAGCTGTCTGTGAACAAATGCCAGCTGCCTTGGCCTAAAAAGCGAGATGAGTACCACACCCCATAGTCACCTTTGACTGAACTTAACCGTTCAGGGGTCCTTTACCTTTTTTAAACCTTTATCCTGAATCTCATTTGGCTGAACTTAGGTGAGCAATTTTATTTATACTGGAGCATGGGACAGAATAACCTCCTGCAGCATTTGTCTGCATGCAAAAGGGTTGTTTTTTTTTATAAAAAAAAACAAGTGTGATTGGCTTAGGGCATCTCCTAGGCCAAAAAGATAAGAGTTGTACATTTTCTCACCAGGAGGCTTGGCACCTTTAGGAGAGTTGGCCCAAAGTAGCTACTAACCTTGAAATAACATTTGAAGGATCCTATCCTGTTTCTCTGTGTTGTGAGCTGTGTTGGTAGGACTGCCAGATCTAAATTTCAAAAACAAAGGGACACTGGAAGAGGAATGTCTGGACATATGTTATGACCTATTGGGGCTGTGCTTTTTGGAATTCTGGGTAGGTAGCATCCTGGGGAGACCCACTCTGAGGCAATTGAAACAGCACTGTCTAGTCCCATGGATATTATCTGGAGATGTAACAGAATGGGGAGATCCAACATAAATGTCCTGCAGTAGAGGAAACTTAAGAATTACCTATATTAGAGGATCTCTGAGGATCACTTGGACTCAAAATGTTATAATCTTTCTCTGAGGTTCCTTCTAGCCAGCTGAATAATTCTCTCCGCCCACCATGGTCTATTTGTATCTTGGGCAGGCTTTCTGTGGGAAATGGGAATAATCCCACAACGGGGCGAAGGGAATGAGGCCTTTTTCTGTTTTTTGTTGTATCCACTTTTTGGTCCATCTTTTATTTTTTGATTTTGTTGGGTTCTTCTTTTTTTTCTAAACTAGAGCAAACAATTTTATAAAAAAGGACAAAAAAATGTACACTGAAAAGCACTAACAAAGCCTGATTATGTAACCTCTGTGCAGATGCAGCATGGACTTTTCTCTCTTCCCCCTTCCAGGCGCTTTGGGTTGATGCAAGCAGCTACTCCAATATCAGCCCCTCTCCCTCCCTTGCCCCTTGTAAAACCCTCTCAGAGAGGAAAACAGATCCTTTAAAATGAAATAACAAAAGCATCCTCCCCCTTTCCCCCACCCGCCCCACCCCAGCTCCCTCGGCACCCCCTGCTTTTCACCTTAAAGCCCACCTCTTTGCCCCTGGATAATGCCAGTATTTGTTCTGTGTTATAAGTGCCAAGAAAAATTTTGTGACTCCCTCATCCCTGTGACCTGAGAGTATCAAGAAATTGCACATTAACTACTGTAAAGATTAAAAATAAAAAAAGGAATTCAGAAATGTTAATAAAAAAAAAAGTTTGTAACAGTTGCGTGCCTGACCATTTCATTTGTAAGCTTGATTATTCCCTGGGGAGTTTATCATGGAGCAGCCTTGCTGAAATTAAAAACAGACTGGATTTGCTTAAGGTAGGTATCTAAGCTTTGGAGCATTTCTGTGGATCCATCGGGCTAAGTAACTTCTATTTCCAAATTAAGCAACCCCATTGTACAAAACAAATACGACTGAGATTCATGTTTGTGTGTTTCATTAAATTTCATATCTTGCTCTTCAACTCCCCTATACTAGAGTACAGATGGGCAACTGGAACTGGTTGCCCTCCATATGTTGTTCGTTCAACTCCTGCCAGCCCTTATCAGCATGGCCAATGGTGAAGGCTGATGAGAGTTGTACTCCAGCAACATTGGGAGGGCCACCGGTTCCCCACCCCTGGACTAGACAAAGCATTCCTTAAACCACGGCATAAATGTTTGCAAAATTGGGCATCATTTGATTAGCATATTTACCTTTTCTTGAGTTCAGCAGAACTTGTTGAATTTCTACTACTCTACTGAAAAGAGATGCTCCGATTAAATTGCTGTGCACAGTTCCCTGGGACTAAGCCCCACTGAACACAGATTGAACAACGTCAGATTAGCCTGCAAACTGCACAGCAAGGCTCTCGGGGAGGGAGGACATGATACGAGGTTTGTACTGCTGCAAAAGGGAAAAGACAAGCGAGAAATTACTCGGTTGCTTGGAATGCAATGTGATCACAGCCTTGAGCTTTAGGCAATCAGTTAAGAATCATCTTAAATAATGCCCCCACAATTCAGTAAGAATGACTGAGAGTGCATTCAAAGTGCATTAGATCCCTAGCTTCAAATAACTTCTGTGGCTGGCCGGCCATAGTTAGATCAAAGTAGGGTTCTCTTCTAGTTCAGAGGTGGGGAATTTCTGTCGCTTCATATTTTGTTGGTCTTCAGTGTCCAGCAGCCAGGGTTGACAGTGACAATCTGACATCATCGGGATGGCCATTGCTGCTCTTGTTTTCACATTTTGGGGAATGTAAATATCACCACTCCCTTCCCACAGCAACATTCCAGAACCAAAGTTTGTATTAAATAGAAGTATAAAAACTTTTATTTATTTTTTCTTGGAAGAACTAAAAAGCTTGTTCTGGTACCTTTTTTTTAATAATACTTCACAATAGAAACAGAATGGCTTCTGAGTGCATGTGACAGCAGGGCTGCCTCATAGAAAGGACTGTTATCCTCCACATCAGGCTACTGAGTCACTTGAGCTTGGCTGAAAGTAGCCTCTTTATATCAGCATAGACTGCGTGTCCTTGGCAGGGATTTAGACCTAAGGGGAGAAGGTTTGTTTACCATATAACTGAAAGGGATTGAGCTGACTGGGTGTCTGGAAACCAGTTTTCTTGAAGTGCTTGGCAGCACCCCAGAAGTATTGGCACCACTTGCAACCTGAAGCACAGCACTGAGGCCTGAGGGATTTGGGTGATGAGATTCTACATTTTGCTCCCTGTTTTTGTTGGACGGCTGGCCTCACGGTAAGAGAAGGAGCTTTGGGGTGATGTTGCCAGTTCCGCGAAGCAAAATCCCTTTCTTGGCACTTAATGCAGTGAGATGGTTTTGGCCTGTTTTCAACTCTGAGCAATTTTGCCCTTTAAAAAGGAAGCAAGGCCTTTGTCCTACCCCGTCTATTCACAGTATCCATCTGCTACTGGCTGAGGTAAAACACAACCGATGGCTTAGTCAATTGTGCTTCTTCAGCAGGCACATTTAATGTGCAGCAATCTTGCGCCCGTTCAGAGGTGGCATGAAGAAGAAGAAGCTATAATGGCAGCAAGAATAGTCAGCTGGGACCATGTTCTTCCTCTTTGGCTGCTAGAGATGAGAAGAAAAGGCTACTCAGTGGGGGAAAGGAAACGGACGCTGCTGCATCTACTTGCAAAATGGGTAACAAACTGCATATGCAATATGGCTTCCACTTTTATCAGGCACATCTGTCTGTCTATAATTTCACCTTGGCACACACAAAAGGGGGAGATGGCACAAATTTCCTAACCTCCAGAACCCAGTCCTCCTTTTTCACAAATCTGCAGCCTTAAACAATTAGGAGAAAATCCATCATTCCACCTGATTAAATGGACTCGCTTCCTTTTCATCTTTGGAGGAAGCTTCGCACCGATCCCACACAGGATACAAGGCCCCGGTGTTCCACTTGACAGGGATGGGATTGGTACCTGCCACCCTTCCCCCATGTCCGTTCTGCCGTTTGATCACAGAGCAAAGAGAAGAACCAGCACTACCACCATGACAACGAGCAACAGGCCGATGATGCACCACTGACGCCGTTCTGATGGAGTGGGAGAAGAGAAAATACAGGGGGAAATGGTGTTAAATGCAAGAAGACCAATCCTGTTAAGAACCCACCAGCCCTTCCACCACAGTGGGGGTCTGACATTGTAAATAAGCAAAAACAGTTAGAAGGGATCCTTTAAGACAGGGATGAGGAACCTGTGGCCCTCCACATCTTGTTGGACTCTGGCTTCCATCAGCCGCAGGTAGCATAGCCAATGGTCAGGGATCATAGGAGCCGTAGTACAAGAACATCTGGAGAGCTATGGGTTCTCCAGCCTTACCTTAAACAGAATTAATTTAAAGCACATAAGATGCCGCAATTTGAACCATATTCTAACCCTCTGAACCATGTGCCCCCTCCCACTGGCCTGCACTCCAAGCATGATGGACGCGGGTGCAAGAATCATCCTTGGAAGACCACAAGTAGAAAGAGCTCAAGTGAACATTTGAGGAAATGATGTTGGGTGGTCTGTTCCCAGATTAAAACACCATAGTGTGGAGACCTAATCTGTTTTGTTGGATTAATCATTAATCCAGGGTCATGGGCTGGACCACCCCCAAGGAGATCGTCTGTGAGCCGGACTGGTGCAGCGCAACACCGGAAATCACATCTGCACATGTTCGTGGTGCCGGTAATCGCTTCTGCACATGCCCAGATGCCAAAAATCACGCCTGCACAGAAGCTATTTTCAGCATCTGACATGCGCAGACACGATTTCTGGTATCTGCGTGTGTGCAGATGCGCTTTCTGGCGCTGCTCGGCGAGTCCCCACGCTGCGCTGTGCTGGTTTAGCGCAGCGTGTGGGGGACTCGCAGAGCGGATGGTTCAGTTCAGATGTGGCTCTTGGGCCAGTAAAACGGTCTTCGTGGCCCGCATCCGGCCCATGGACCGCATGTTGCCGACCCCTGCATTAATCTAACCCACAGCCCTGGTGTCATAGGCAGCGTTAGAAATTGAGATATGAAAGCTAGGAGCTAAATGGCACCTTAAACCTAGGTTATGGACGCAACAGTGGTATGTCTAGGAACACTTTTTAAATAACAAGAATACAAAGCTTAAAAAGAATGAACTGCAGCTAAAACATTATGTTCATTTTTCACAGGGTCTAGTCCTTCCCCTGCCCACCCCCTTAATCTTATTGAGAGGGACTCTTCTCCAGTCTTCTGAGAGTAGCTGGAAGTGGGGAGGCAGAAAAGGGTCCTCCTTTCCTTCCACACTGCCATTTTAATCTGAAATCTTAGACACAGTACTGTGCCCAGAGCTCAGAAACTGCTAGCGCGAATGAAATTCCCGGTCGCAAAATGCGCCTAGAACAATGGGAATTTCCAACACTGGACACAGGTAGCTAACGTCTGTAGCACTCTTGGGCAAGAGGTGGGGCAGGATGGAGAGACACTGCAGGCCTGTTTATGCCATACAGTGGAGCTTGAATTCCTGCCTGCCTCACCCATGGAGGAAGGGCTGCAACTTAAGAGATCTGCATGCAGAAGCTCTCTGGCTCAGTCCCCAGCCTCTCCAGGTAAGGCTGGGAGTGTCTGGAGAGCTGATGCTAGTTGGCATTCACAATACTGAGCTAGGTAGACAAAGGATCTGACTCGGGAAGCTGCATTCCTGTGTGCAACTGCCTGCTCTTTGTAAGCCAGAAACAAGAGCACTAAATGACACTGTAGTGGCACTCCTGCCAGGAAAAAAATGGTTTTAACCTGCTTTTGCATCTGTTACTCCAGGGACTTGTGCTGAGAGCCAGCAGCAGAAATGGAGATGCAACACTGGCCCAACCAGAATGTTCAGGTTTTTATACCATTACATCATTCTTTTAATTGCCATTCTATTTCACACATAGGCACGTACTCCAGATCTCCTGTGATGAATCTGCCTTGCTGAGTCTCAGCAGTGATGCCAAATGCTCCTTTGATTAAGAGAGGAAGGCAGCAAAAACTGCCTCCAAAGTGAATACTAAGCTCAACCCTGTATTATTGTTCCACCTGCACCACCACCCAGCAGCAAGCGAATGGGCCAATCTGGCTGTAGAGGAAAGAGGCAGGGGGTGTGCTGGAAGTGTTGGCAAGAGGCAGGCGAAAAGGGGCAGAAATTCACAGTTGTGAAACACAGAATACTTTTGTGGAAGCCAGATTGCCTTCGCCTGTGGTTATGTTTATGGTGATGAAGGCAGGGGTGAGGAAGCTAAGGCCTCTCTACCTGGCCGGTGGGACTTTTACCAGCCACACCCTTCTCCTGAGGCCACACCCCTCACTAGTCCTGTCTTGGCTGACTGAATATGTTCCTGGACTCTACTACTGCTTGCCTGCCTGGATGGTGAAAGGTGTGTATATGTAAAATTATCTGACATTTGCAAAGCTGGAATTAGTCTACTGTACAAAAGGTAAGAATCTGCTGTGGTGCCGCTTCCTGGCTACCCCACTGCGGCTCCAAGCAGATTATCCACAAAGGAAGACAGCCCTCAGGATGAGAAACATTCCCCACCACTAAAATAATAACATTTACTATTCTTTTATGGGAGAAGGCAAGCAGCCCGATTCCTAAACCAACACCTTCAGTTACTTGATGCCAAACCCTGAGCAAAGCTGATGGGCAAAAGAAAGCAATTTCAAGAAGTCTGGGGAATTAGGTTATCGGGGTGCGGAGGAGTAAAATCTCCCTTGTACCAAAGTAGTTCTGGAACAGAGAGCTGTTTCTTACCACTTGCCATATGGGAGACTCTGGCCATTTTTTTGAGCACGCCATCCATGCGGCTGTGAGTGCTGTCCATCTCGTGGGCAAAGTCTTCCAGCATCCTGAAAGGCCAGCAAAGGCACCGTCAACGCGAGTGGCAACTGTCCACAGGGCAACCCTCTCCCAATAAGAGCTTCTGAGTCTTGCCTCCACCCCACAAAAATCACAAAGCACGGGGATGTCAGCCAGGTATGCTGGCAGGTTGCAAGCAATTCTCTTTTAGGGGTATCTTCCCTGCCAAGAGAGTTCAGAATCTACTCATTCGAGCTACACCAGCATTTTCTAGTAATGGGATACATAACTGGGAGCCAGGGGTCCAATCTGTTCCAAGCATAATCCCTGGTCCCAATAACCAGCCTTAATAAACACACGGGTGCTCCCCTCTACCAAGCCAAGATGCAAGGAAAGGGGTTTATTAACTTGCTTCCTGGCAGAGTGAACAGCCACAGAGGTTCTGGCCATGTGCTCTCCTTGTGATGCTCACCCAGAAAATGGGGTTGGGCAGTGGAAGTACACAGCAATGGGAGGGGGACCCTCTGGCAAAGAAATCCATTCCTGCTGAAGAAGGGTGGGAGGGAGAGAGAGGGTAAAGCACTCTTTGCCCCTACTGGGGGCTCACACAGGTACAGGAAGATCCTGTGCTCATGTCTCTGAAACTCGAGTCCTTCCTGAATCTGTTAGAAATGAGTGGCCACCACAGTTCTAGATAGACAAAGGTTCTGGATCCTCTTCTCTGATCTAGCAGCGGCCAGGACTGCCAGAGCTGTATTCCTTGGGACTTGTCTGCTGCCATTTTATCCAGGCCCAACCTGATAATGGGCTGCCCCCATTGTCCCCTTTGCTGCTTGAAAGGTTTGTCTAAAGAGCAAGATAGGAGTGTTGGAATACATCAGCACACACGCACACCCCACACTACCTGCACTCACACAGTCTGCTCATCCAGCTCTTCTCCAACCCGACTCGACATGTGCTTCAACACTCGGATGCTGCCAGAGACAAGCTCCAGCTGCTCATCCTGCTCCTCAATGATCAGCTGTCAAGGAGAAAGCGAGAATGCAAGACATCAGCGGGGGAGTCTGTTAGAACTCAAAGCAAAGAGAAACTAAGAGGGTTCCTGCCCATGATACAACAATATGTTGTACAAAGAAGTCTCAGCCTCAACTGGGCGCTGGCTTTCAAGGTGAGGGGAAATGAGGACCAAGCTGGAGTAGCAACTCTGGGAGTTAGGCAGCCATACCATCACTTCTGACGCCCCACATATGACCCATAAATGTCCATCTTTTTGTGTGCATTTAGGCAAATGGGACCAAAACTCATTTCAACGGCAATCTTGAAAAACTGAAACTAGTGAATGCCTTTACAGGTTAATATCCCTTCACAGAAGTCAGCCCTCAGGATCTTGACTGTTACATTAATGTTTTGTTAAAGAATCCAGCACTTGAACAACAAGAGTGGTTATGGGGCTCCTCTTCATTTAGCAAGAAGAGAAAGGCCTCTGGTACTTGCTCAATAGACGTCATCCTGAGCACACCCAGTCCAAGGAGGACAAATGTTTAATTCTTTATTGACAAAGAATTACAGCTCCTGAGGCGCACTGAACATGCACACACACACACTTCTGGTGGCTAGGTAGCTGGCGTCTCTCCTCAGGCTTGCACTCCAAGTTGGACTGTTGGACAGGTGGCCAGGCCTAGACCCCAAACTTAAGTACCCTCATCTGATGGTGTGAGCACAAACAGCCTGTGACTGAACTACACTGAAGTTGTCACTGTGCCTGCCTCTTCAAGCCCCTCCTGGTCCTGGGGGACAGTGGGGAAGGGTACGGAGGGGATTCTGCTGGCCTCGTCCCTTCATGCACTGTCTCTTCCTCAGTTCCTGGAACGTCCTGTCCTTCCACAGTCTCTGACTACTCAGACCCCTCCCCATCCTCCAGCTCAGGCTCCTGCCTCGCAGAAGGCCTACAACCACATAAATCACTACCCCCTTCCCCAAGATCAGCCTCTGGCCCTGCCACCACTTCCGGTCACTCCTCAGAGCCCTGCCAGCCCCCAGTGCCAGATTACCAAATAGGGCCCCACGCCTTTTAGGGGCCCCAAGACAATGGATCAAAATAATACTGATTTGATCTTGAGAGAAAATTACAAAAACGTATTAGGAGATAATTTGCAAGGGGGGCCTCCACAGGGTTTAATCCGGCACTGCCAGTCCCTGTCAATATACTGAAATGGCCATTTGGGAGGAGACCAAACAGAGTGGGGAAAGAGGTTTGCTTCGGTCCTGAATAAACATGGAACAATTTGATTTCTAGCAGAAGTCCTCCCAAAGACTGTATAATGTGTTTCCTTATCTTGACAGTCTTCACAATAACCTTTTGAGTAGCCCAATCTACTGCTGAGAAACAGGTCCTTGCCTCCTGCCTGGGTTTGAAACCATACTCACTGTAAGAAAGGGAGGCAGGAAGCATTTATGCTCACCTCCACTCAAAGATATCCTTCACCTGTAGTCTGACAGGGAAGAAAGAAGAAAGCAGTTCCAGGTATGGGGACCCTGTGGCCTCCAGACATTGCTAAACTACAGTGCTCATCGCCCCTGACTATGCTGTCCAGGATGATGGGAGTTGGAGTCCAACAACATTCAGAGGACCACAGGTTCTTCACTCTTGTACTTGACTGAACCCACAGCTGGGGGAGAGGAGAGAGGTACAGGGAACAGGGAGTGTACAGATGCTGTGAGCATCTTTTGCACTAGAGCCCAAGATTTCTCTCAATGCAGGTATCAAGCTTGAGGACACGGTTAGGTCTCTGTAGGATGTTGGTGAAAATGATGGACTGGTGTGGCTCACTGTCACTGCTCTTACCTTCTGATGCAACTGCTGCTCTTCCAAAGTATGTGAATTAGCTGTTGACAGATCCTCTGCATCCAGCATCCCATAGTGTTCCCTGCTCCCCACCAGCATCTGCAGAGGGAGGAAAAGGGGGTCACTATCTGAGCAAGCCCAGGATTCTTAGGGCTCCCAGGATTGCTGAGACCAAGCAAGGAAGGAAGGAAGCAAGCAAGCAAGGGTGAGCTGGGTAGAAGAATCTGCAGGGTTAAGTGGAACTCAGGGCCTAGGAAGAGCCTTTCTCTGGTAAGGAGATCAGGAACCTTTTTCACTGCATTCCAGAATTAAATGGCTCTTAAAAGATGTGGTGTTGAGATCAGAAGCAATATTATGGATGATGCTCTCAGGTAGTTCTACTCATTTAAGGGGGAATCAACAAGTGCATTTCATAAGAGCTCTGGACTATAATCCACACCCCAGGGATACTGAAAGTGAGACAAAGGATGTTTCACTTTAAAAAGAGAGAGGCCATTTATCCAAGCAATTTGCGCCTTGCAGAAGAAAGCTGACCTTACCCTTGGTTAGATGGCCAGCTCCACTTCCTTTGTGGCAAAGAAGCTGTAGACCAGCCTTCTCCAACCTGGTGCCCTTCATATGTTCTGGACTACAATTCCCATCAGCCCCTGCCCACTTGGTGAGTGAGAGGCTCTGGAGGTACCAGGATGGGGTAGGCTACCGGGGATAAAGAGCTACCCTAGCCATTGCCAATTATAATTCTTTCCCTCCCAGGGAATAAATTTCCAGCAAAACACTGAGGTGTGGCGAGGCTGGTAAGATGTGCTTACCTCTCTGTTTTTCCTCTCCGCAAAGGCCTGTGCTGCTGGACTGGATATGTGATCTCGCATTTCCTTTAGTCAAGGAAAGGAAGCAGTAAGAGAATATAATCAGATGAGACTATGGCCTCATACACTAATAATAACAACAATAAGGGTGGGTTTTTGCAGAGGCACACAGTCTCGTCTTGTAACCCATCCTAAGTCATAGGGTCCAAGGGGTATATATGGAAATAAATAAGATTACATGACATCCTTGTAGATCACCTATGGGCCAAGATATTGGATATAAAATGCAGTACTGTCCCAGCTTCAGTGTGGTATAGTGATTAGAGTATGGAATTAGATCCTTCTTTGTTAATAATAATAAAAAACCCCGCTCTCTCAGAATAAAGCACCCCAGCCACACACTTTTGTTAACACTTCCAAATCATCAATCAACATTTCACTTACCGTAGAACAGAGATGGAGAAGCTGTGTCCCTCTAGATGTAATTAGACCACAATTGCCATCATCTCTGACCACTGACCTTACTGGTGAGGGTTGTTGGGAGTCAAATAACACAGAGAGCCACAGACTCCCTAACCCTGCAACAGAACTATTCCTGTTGCATACAATAAGTGTTTTATGCTGCACAGGACAAAATGCTGCAAGAGTGACAAGGCATACATTTGACTCACCCTGACTGATTCCCGCATCTCTGTGACAAAAGTGCGCCGGGTGTCAACCTCAGAAGGCTCAATTTTGAACTTGCGCGGGTTTGACTCCACAATGCGTGTTCGTGAGTTAAGTTTGAGTCACCGAGTTAGAAAGCAGACAGAGCTACCTGGTTACAAATATCATGTGGGCCAATGCTGCATTTAACCTACCAGATGCTCTCTGTCTGTAGCAGAAGCTACCTATTTATTAATTCATTTTATTTAAGAAAGAATTTATAGGGCACCCTACATCCGATTTTTCATTTCAGGGCAGTGTGCTACTACACTTTATAGGAAAATATAAAATAATAATCAGATAGAGAAAATAACATTAAAACTGGGGGGGGGGACCTTTGGTCCAGAGGCCAAATATGGCCCTCTAGTTCTCTTCATCTGTATGTCACAATTTTCTGGGTGACATGCACCAAAAAAGGCAACATGGGCCCCATATAAACCTCTTCAGCTAGGGCATGCCATAAAATGGGGGAATTACTGCTGAGAATGCCTTCTCTCTTGTAACTGAATAAGGGTTTACTCCCCTTCCAGTTCTTGCAAATATCCCTGCAAAGAGCAGGATGGGGGTGGGGTGGGGGCTGCTATTGCCTGCTACTACCATCCTAGCAGCAGACAGTGCGTTTTAAAAATGATGCAACATAATTCCCTGGAGAGGCACCCCCCCCAATACGCTGTTCCAGCCCCAGCTTCAAAAGGATATATATGGTTTCCTCCAAGTCCTCCAGGTCCCAGTCGATGCTGCGCAAGCTGTTGCGTAGTTCATTAGTAGTCCAGTCAAATTCCTCTTTGCTGATGACCTGCGTCTCCTGCAGCAGCTGACACCAGCGCTGATAGAGCCCACGTGCTGCATTTACGGCTTTCTGAACTTCCCTACAGAACACAAATACAAGAGAGTGGCAGGGATGAGGTGGGCGAGCCAGGACAGGGTACTGTTTCTCCTGCCAAAGCCGTGAGACCACCAGACTGAACACAACACCCACCGGCCTTGCATAGCGGCAGCTCTGTTTCTGCAGCTGCAGGCAGGTGACAAGCGTAAGAGGTTTGCCAAACCCCCGGTGGGTCCCCATATATCATCGATTGGGTCCATTCAAGTGGGCAAACCGCAAGCTGTGCAGCTCTGTTCCAACTGACAGAGAGCCTCC
This sequence comes from Podarcis liolepis, assembly GCF_965112155.1. Classification (NCBI taxonomy): domain Eukaryota; kingdom Metazoa; phylum Chordata; class Lepidosauria; order Squamata; family Lacertidae; genus Podarcis; species Podarcis liolepis. Next base: position 44,279,302 of record NC_139555.1, read on the forward strand.
CATAAAGCAAAGTTTCCTCCCTCGAAGCAGATGCCTCTCTATACTGAGAGAGGTATTGTTGCATTAAAAAACCAGTTCACTTCAGAGGACTGTTTGGAAGGTGAAAATCTGTATGAATAGCTGTCCGGAAAACCACATGGTACTCCAGCCTCCATGTGTCTAGAGATGAGTTACCCTGGAGGAAATTGGGCTTGTAAAAAGCTGCGCACTGGACCACTGGTGGCAGATAAGAATTGCCTCCTGGGGACCAGGCAGGAAGGTTTTACAAAAAATTGGTGGTTCTTCATTATTTTACTCCAGTAGTAGCAAACCTCTGGCTAATGGGATGTTCCTGGTCTGGGCTCCCAACTCCCTCCAGTCCCAGTCAGCCTGGCCAATGGTAAGAAATGATGGGAGCCAGAGTCTAACAAGGCTACAGCCCTGTTTTAGATCACAACAGTCTAGCACAGATATATGTGAATATTGCACATGTCCAGTGGGTAAATGCATTTTGGTGATCCCTCCAGTCCAGCCTTCCCCAACCTAGTGCCCTCCAGATGTTGATGGATTACAACTCCCATCATTCCTAACCATTGTCTTTGCTAGCAGGGGCTGCAGTCCCACCGATACGTGGAGAGCACTGGGTCAGGGAAAGTTGGATCTAATCAGAAACAAGATACCTTCATTAACTCCAGTGGCATCTCATGCACTCCAGGAAATGACAGCCTGACAATTGCACTAGGACACCTAATGGGTCATCTCAAATAAATATACATAAACCTAAAACCCTGAAGTCAGCTTCTTTGATGTGGAGACTCTTTTTAAAGTAAGTGGGTGAGTATCTCATTGGTGGATACTTCATACGAAGGAGTACTTATGGAACCATGCTTTGAGCACCCCATGGGCACTTCCATTTGGGGGCAGGCTGCTCGTGAGGGTCTGTCGACTCCAGGCAAACTTGGATGGCACTGATCATCTTGACACATTCCAGTCTGGCATCATGCCTTCATTTGGCACTGAAACAGCTTTGGTCCCCCTAACGAATGGCCTTTGCCAAAAGATAGCCCTGGGGAGCATGATGCTATGAGTTGTCCTACACCAGGCATGGGCAAACTTGGCCCTCCAGATGTTTTGGGACTACAATTCCCATCATCCCTGACCACTGGTCCTGTTAGATAGGGGTGATGGGAGTTGTAGTCCCAAAACATCTGGAGGGCCGAGTTTGCTTATGCCTGTCCTAGACCTCTCAGCAACTTCAGTACAATCAACTTCCAAACCGGGGGTACCACATTCCAGTGGTTCTGTTGCTAGGTGTCTGAATTATTCCAGAAGGTGGTGCTAATGGATTTTACCCAGTATTGCATTATTTATTTATTTATTTATTTAAAATTAAACGACAGAAACAAATAGTGGTGTCTGAAAGCTGCAAACTTGTAAGTAACCTATAACTTACAACTCTCTTCCAGCCACTTCTGTTCCATTCCTTCTAATTCTGTACAGTACAGTGGTACCTCGGGTTACATACGCTTCAGGTTACAGACTCCACTAACCCAGAAACAGTACCTCGGGTTAAGAACTTTGCTTCAGGATGAGAACATAAATCGTGCTCCGGCGCGGCAGCAGCAGGTGGCCCCATTAGCTAAAGTGGTGCTTCAGGTTAAGAACAGTTTCAGGTTAAGAACGGACCTTCAGAACGAATTAAGTACTTAACCCGAGGTACCACTGTACTGGAAAGGCTACTGTGGCAGTGAATGAGCTATGGCACTGTTAAAACTACTGCAATTGTAAAGCAGAGGTGTGGCCCTCCTGATACTGCTGGACTACAGCTCCCAGCATCCCTGGGTATTGGCCATGCCGACTGAGGCTGATGGGAGCTGGAGTCTAACAACATCTGCCCAGGGGGGCAGCATAGGTTTCCCATGTCTGCTATAAAATGGGATGTTCACAGAGGATAAGTGTGGTAAAAGGGAGGCACAGGTCTGTTTTCATCATCCAAACACATAACAGTAGATTTAAAGAGAGAGCAAAGCACAGAACTCTAGATCTCCTTGTTCCCATCTATGAGATCCAGCTGCCAAAACTCAACAGTGTTCCTTCAAACTGGCAAATTAAATAGAGTCCCACCATTCACCAGATCAGTAGGACAAAATGAGGAAGGAGATCGAGGGACAAATCGCAACCAAGTATATTCAAGGGTTTTTGGGAATAGTCTGTTAATTATGAAATATGAAGCTGGAAAACATCACTAATTCCCAGTGGTTAGTATAACCCCTTGTTATCCTACTCAGCAGTTCTTTCAAAGTGCAAGTGTCAAGCAAAATACTTAACAAAAAAACTCCCTATTTCTACAAAGTAACTTCCTTTTTTAGTCGTGTGTGTAAGTATACTTAGCTACAGAAACTGATTACTTGTCACAGAGACATACTTTGGGGGCTGTAGCTCGTTCAGACACACGATTCTGTCATCGTGGAAAATTTGTGCACAATAATTTTTTAGTAATGTCCACAGTTCCCCAAATATGAGCGGTCCATAAAACTTATAAACTGTGTTGTAGCAAGAACCCTAGAGTCCCAACTTCGAGGCTGAAATGATCCATTAGGGTGGAAAATAAAATAAAATAAAATAAAATAAAATAAAATAAAATAATAATAATAATAATAATATAGAAGTAGGGCAGTGCCTTTATTAGGACCGGCTAATAAATGGAGTTTCGACGAAGTTCCTTAGCTGAGGCGGGTTTCTAATCAGAGTTCTCTAGCTTCTCGCCCCCGCCTCCACATCCCCGCGTTACCCGACGCTTCCCACGCTCGCAGACCCACGCGGGGCCAGGCTGCCTTGCTGCGGCGCCCATCCCCACCAGGGGCGAGGAAAGACGGAGTTTGCGGCGGCCGTGGGAGTGGCTGCCACTCACCCTTTCACCACGAAGAACGGGTCCTCCAGAGACATTGCTGACCGGTCGAGATGCCTTCAGGAAAAGCCCAGCCGGCCGGAGAGCAGCGTATGGGGGCCAAACCATATAAGTCTATGAGCGAAGCGTCTCAGCCTGTCCCTCCCTCCCTCCTTTCCTGAGCTGAAGCCGCTTAGCAGCCACGTTTACTACGGGCGCCTCTTTCCTAATAATAGCAGGCCGCCCTCTCTCAACTCAGCCCAACCCGGCGCTCCCTCCCTCCCTCCCCCACCCCTTCCCCTGCGAAAGTGGAGCCGGACTTTTCTGGGGAGGAGCCGGGGGAAGGGTGGAGAGCGCTTGGCGAGAGCAATCAGGAATCTCCCCTGGAGCTTCTAGCAGCCTCGCGTTTCTTTCTTGGCCTCCTTTCTTTCTTTTCCTCCACCCTCCTCCGCCTCAGCTTCCTGGAGATGGAAAATGCGTCACTCTTACTAAGAAACGCGGCACTAAAATAGCGCAGGCCGCACCCCGCCCGGCTTCCTGATTCATTCATTTTCCGCCTGCAAACTGAGCGTTTGAGATCTTGGGCTCCGCTCCCTGGGCGTGGGTTCAAAACCGCAGCTCCTTATCGGTTACACTCTAGCCACTCATTCACACTGTAAGGGCGCCTGCAAAGAGGCTTACAGAGCGGTTTGCAAGTCCCTGTTTTGGGGGGGGGGGGTGTTCAGTGCTTGCCTGTGGGTGAAGTGGAGATTTTAATTCATGTTGGTGGCGGTTGTGTAAGGGACCAGAAACAGTACTTAGATTCAGGGCACAATGGAGTGCGCTCCTTTGTACTTCCCGCATTACTCTCTGCAATTTATTTCGGTGTGATAGTTAGCGTGACCAACGCATGCCCAGGCATCGGTCAGGAAAAGAGAGTCCGCGGGGAAGGTCGCCTGCGGAGACTCGGGCGTGATGCAAGAGTAAGGGAAAACGTGCCAGCTTGTAATACGAGACCAGCTAAAGATAGTCATTGCTAACTGGCTTCCCTAGGATGTGGGGCCCGATCTGAGGCGTATTTTACTAATAAGTAAATTCCGCTGCGTTCATCGGAACTTGCCTCTTGATTAGAGTGTGTATAGGATCGCGATTTTACATCTACCGATGTCTACTCAGAAGCAAGTCCCGCTGAGTTCAATGGAATTTACTCCCAAGTAAGTGTAGGACCCTTAGCCATAGTGTATCATGTGCAGATCAACGCGGCGGCTTGGAATACGCTTGGGGATGGGAGCTGGGCGCGCGTGAAGACAATGCGGCGAGGCTGTGGAGGGAACAACGCAGAGCACGTGCAAAACGGGTTGCATGCGACCCAGCAAAGATGGTTGTGCATGGACGGACGGCGTGTTGAGTTTATGAGAAGAAGGTAATACATTTAGATCACGCGGGAGTTCAGTGATAAGTATTTACAGACCTACGGCCGTGTATGTGCGAAAAAGGAAACGTATCCAGGCAATATTTGTTTTTAATACAAGCAGTACAGTATTTGTTTCTAATGAGGGAGTCTGTGCCTTTAGGTTACATTGCTAAGGCAGGCTTTAGTGGCTTGTGTGCAACTTGTGTATCTAGAGTGCCCTGTTACATCACGTCGCGGCAGTATGTAAACAGAAGGGGGAGGGGCAAGCGCAGAGCCCTTCTTTGGACAGGCTCCCGGAAACTCAATGGAGTCTCTCGTCTGGTTGCCCATTTATGGACACAGGAAGCAGTCCTGCTACGAGCGTAAGCATATTTTACAACGTTGGTAAACGCAGCCTTGGCTCCGCCCCTGTCGTCATGGTCCAATAATACATGCAGGAAGCGGTAAGCAGAGAGGCTGGGGTGACCTAAATAGAAGGAGGAGCCTGCTGAGCGAAGGAAGCCCTGGAGAGAAAACCGACGGGGATCCAAGAGAGAGTCCTCGCTCAGTCACCATAGTGATCGGGTTGATCTGGTAAAAATGCGAACTGGCCTCTGATTCTGTCACGAATGAGTGAAAGATTTGCTTCTAAAGTGAAAGCCTCTGATACGTGTGCGTGAACGTGACTTAGTAAACTGTGATGCGTGCAAAAAGAGCGCAACATAACCTCTCAGTAGCGTGTGCGCGCACGGCTAGTAACAAAGCCTGGTGAGTATAAGGGAAAATGAGAGCAAGACCCACTGAGAGCAAGACCCACTGACCATAGCTTGGAATCCTCTTCCCAGTCGAATAGCCGTGGTGGCGACAGCACAATTTCTTGTTTCAGCAATGCTGGCAGAGGAGGGAGGCAGCAGATAACAATTCCAGTGACACAAGCTGACAAGGAAGAGAGAAAGAAGCTCCCTCCCCCACACTCTGCTACTTACTGTGGTTGTTGTTCCCGAGGAAGGGACACATGACTAGGACTCAGTATTTCCCTCGGTTGAGCAATGAGAGCTGTAAAGCAGGAAAAACTACCTGCCTGCACCATCTCTCCCACTCATGCTCCTGCAAGATACTTGCTGGTCAACGGTGGGAACTGCTACTGTCCCAGCAGCAAGCCTGAATTCTTAATATGTTTTGTGTGCAAAACGTCTTGTACACGAAAGCATTATGTGTCAAAGTGTTCAAGAATTCTTGCATGTCCAGCCATGCCAATAAAGGCTCATCAAGTGTAATGTGTGTCTTACAGTTGTAAGGCTCTGTTGTCAAGCTGCAGAAGGGATTCTGCCTGCAGAGTCTGGCCTCTGCCTATCTGGGCTATACTTGCTCTTGTCAGAGAACAGGAAGAATGGAGCTGACCTTTTTATGCTTTGGGCTTGTTAAAACGGATGTGAAAAAATTGTCATTCCAAGTAGTGAATCAGCTCCTTGAAGACAAAGCTGAAAGCTATGTGCAGTCAGTGCTTACTAATCTGACAACTTCAGCTAAATCTGCATGATGGGGCAAGAGCTTGAGCTTTCAGAAAGTGTATCTTGCTCACCATTTACTTACACCTGCAGTGCCTGTTAAATAGTTTTTGCAGTGCTTTGGTTTTGAAGTTCCAGAGGTCTTTTACAATGACTTCCGCACCATATTCTGTTGAGAGTTCAGCAGTCCCATAGGCTTACTTGGCTTTTGATGAAATATGAGGATTGCAAGCATCAACTTGCAACCACAGTGCAGTTGAAGATTTTGTGGTTGATTTAGCTAATGAGGCAATTTTGAATAGTTCAGCAAATCAAATTGAAATAATTCATACATATATATGATTGTATTTGCATTAGAAGTAACTCTGCATAAAAATAAAACAGATTTGCTACAGAATGTGAGTCCTTAACTGTACTGTAATGAGCTTCCAAATCTAAGAAATAATTGTCTGGTGATTGTGGTTTGTCAAAGCAAAAATAGGTCAGAGTTCACCTTTCCCCTGGGTATGGCCCAAATAGAGTAGAACGAGAATGGCATGCTTTGGGAGTCCAGAAAGGGAACCCAAGGAAGCAAAAAATTAAGAGAATTGCTACCATGAATTCCCCCAGGACATCAACTGACACAATTAAGGCACTTTCATTCTGAACATGCTTACTTGGAAGTATGTTCTGTTTAAATCAGTGCAAATTAAATGCACATACAGTGTTTAGGTATCACTTATGATAGAAGGGCAAAATCAACAACACATTATGGCCAATTCAGGTTTTTAGTTAATTATGAATGTGGGAGATGCAGTAAGCCATTTAAGGCTACAGTCTTCTGCACTCAGGAGCAAGTTCTGTTAAAATCAGTAGGGATTCCTTGCAAACGATCATGGATGAGGAAGAAGAAGAGGAGTTTGGATTTGATATCCCGCCTTTCACTCCCCTTCAGGAGTCTCAAAGTGGCTAACATTCTCCTTTCCCTTCCTCCCCCACAACAAACACTCTGTGAGGTGAGTGGGGCTGAGAGACTTCAAAGAAGTGTGACTAGCCCAAGGTCACCCAGCAGCTGCATGTGGAGGAGCGGAGACGCGAACCCGGTTTCCCAGATTATGAGACTACCGCTCTTAACCACTACACCACACTGGCTCTCATGGAACATGTGTCCCTCATGGAAAACAGTTGAAGTGGGAAACCATGCTTACTCATTTCCTAGAGCTGTTTTACACGCAAATCTTTATTACTTGATTATAAAAGCAAGCAATGGATGGCTTGTGTGTGTGAATGAGCCATCAGAGATCTAACCCAGTAGCTAACAAGGCATGTAATTTCAAATGCAAGGCTTTTCAATGAAGTCAGATATTTCATTCATCAAAAGTATAGCATGGTACAATCATAAGATCTACATTTATGTGTGAATCTGGCCTTAGTGAATAGGAAATGGGGAGTGGATCAATAGCCTTCCTCCAAGTCCATTGAAGATATACAAAAACTTTTGGTTAAGATTAGTCAGGACAGAGCTGATATAGGTATGTCTTCTAGCCTCTGCTTGCAGCAATGCCTGGTTGATGCTTTCAGAACCATGGAAATAGAGATTCTGCTGCGGGCAGAAATAAACAGTATTGGCCTGATTGGACATTCACTGAGCATTTTCTGCAACACTCCTAACTGCACACACTGAGCACCTCTTGAAGGTGCCATATTTCACAGATTTTGTGCAATCGTTATTTCCACGTATGCAGCCCATTAAAGCAGGGCCTGTGGTCCTCCAAAGATGGTTGGGTTGCAACTTTCATCATCGCTGGCCATGCTGACTGAGGCTGATGGGAGCCCGGCAAAGGCATCCAGAGAGCCATGGCTTCCCCACCAGGGAAGGCTGAAGACATTCCGCTACCTGTGGTGAAGATGGTCTCTTCCCCACCATGTGCAGCAGCCCACCAGATTTGGAGCTGCACCTTGCTTCAACACTCTTCCGCCACTTCTGGGGTCAGTAGTTTCAGGACAGGCTGCGCTCTGCCTGCTTCCTAGTCCTTCAGCATCTTGCTGCTTGAGGCTGACACCTCACAATCCTCCAAAGGGCAGAGCCATCCCTGTCCCCTACCCCTGCCTTAAAGGTAAGTTCACCAGCTTGATACTGTGTTTGGGCCATGATGGCTTCTGCATGCATGAATGGGCAGGTGTAACACAACTTTACTATGGTCCTTCATTTGCCATTCATCAATTGTATTCTAGTGAAGGGAAACCGAGTGATGATGCCCATGTATTGCCCCATTCTGATCACACTCTTAATTCCCAGCTGTAAACGTGCATGGAAACCCGCCCCATAATTCCCAGCTGTAAACGTGCATGGAAACCAGCCCTATTGATTTCGGTCGAACCCAAACCCATGAAACGTGCTTCCAGTGAAGCCAACACCTCTACACTTAAGTAAATGAGCTAAGGAATCTGCAGCCACAGGTCGTGCATGCTCCTTAGTTCTTCCCGGGGGACGAGCTTTGCGTGGGCAGTTGTGCAGCGCACTTATCACAGGCAGCCCAAGTTCCAGGCTCCTCTTTTGTTGTTGGCGGCGGCAGGAGCAGCCGCTTTCAAGTCCTGTTCCCGCTGGCTGCCTGGCTGGCTGGAGGGGGGCCGAGCCCTTTGCTCTTCCCTCCTCCCTTCCCCCACTACCTGACATTTCCGCCTCCCCCTCCCCCTTGGCGGGGAGGGCAGCCAGTGGCGCGCTGCGAAAGGCCGGATGCGGCTCTCGAAGTGGGCGGAGGAGGCCCAGGCGCTGAGATCACCGGCGGTATAAAAAGAAGCGCGCTGGGCGCGGCCTCCTTCAGTCGGGGCGGACGTCACGAGAAGGGCTTCTTCCGAAGGCTGCGCTTCGCAAAGCAAAGCAAAACAAACACCAATTAAGACCCGGGGGCACGCGTCACTTTCGCCTTTTAAGGAGAAAGCGCCAGAGGTCTCCCTCCCGGCTCCTCGCAGCCCCCGAACAAGCCGAAGAGACTCGAACCGCGGCGAAGCCGGCTCCGCCATCATGGAAGTGCAGAAGGAAGCGCAGCGCATTATGACCATGTCGGTGTGGAAAATGTACCACTCGCGGATGCAGCGCGGCGGCCTGCGTCTCCACCGCAGCCTGCAGTTGTCGCTGGTGATGCGCAACGCCCGGGACCTCTACCTCTCGGCCAAGCTGGAGGAAGAGGACGAGATGGCCGCGGGCGGAGGGAGCGGCGAGGACTTTGCCGGGCGCCCGGAGCCGCAGCTGGACCTGCAGGGCGAGGCGCCCGCCCCTCAACATCTGGAGGCGCCTCCGGCGACCCCCTTCCCCCACGCCCTGTCGGAGCCGGGGCCTCTCCCCGCCGTACAGCCATCGGAGGCGCCGCCGCCTGCTCTGCCTTGCGCCACTCTTGATCCGGAGCCCATGGAGACCCAGGAGGAGCCCGACGGCAGCTCGCCCGCGCCTCCGCCGGCGTGGAGCCGAGGCGCCCCCGGGCCACAGGCGGGCGCCGCCAAGCCTAGCCGCAAGCGCCGCAGCAGCAGCCTGGGCAAGATCGGCGCCGCCGAAGCCGGTCTGGTGCCCAGCAAGAAAGCCAAGCTGGTGGAAGAGGAAGGCGAGCGCCAGCCGCAGCGCCAGGAGGGGCCTTTCCCGAGCTTAGCCAGGGTCCTCCAGGACCGCTTCTCCGGCTTAATCCTCCAGCCTCCGCCGGCCAAAGGCGCAGACGAGCCCAAGGCGAGCTGCAGGCAAGGGGACGGCGTGCTGAGCATAATGGTGAGAGCCGTGGTGGCCTTCTAAAGCGCCCCCGCCAGGGACTCGTAGCTGGAAACCTCGCTCTCTGCGGAGAAGCGGAACCTGCTGAAGCCCCTCTCTCGGCGGAGGAGCTGAGCACCACCTCCCGCTCCCGGCCCGCCGGCCCCCTCTCCTTGGTGGCGGGGCCTGGGCGGCGAGGAAGACGCGCCGCGGGAGGCTGGTGAAGGACTGGGGGCGGGCGGCGGGGAGCGCTGGTGGGTTCCCTCCTCCCATTTTCTCCCCCTCCGGGTTTAGGCGAGAGACGCTCTGGTGGCTGGGAAAGACGACGAGACAAAAGGCTGCGGGCAACGCGGCGAAGGAGGACGCCCCACCTCGGCCAGTAAACCCGGAACGCGGCTGCGGTGCGCTATGCGCCGGACTGGACGCAGCGGCGGCGTGACGGGACACGATACTTTGGGGGGGCGGCGGCGGCGGGCAGCGAACTCTTGGAAAACGGGGGAGGCTCGCAGCCCGTCGGGCCTTCGGAAACCGGATTCGGGCGGAAAGCAAGCGCGATGTGTGCTGGGTGCACTTTTTTTTGGTGCTAGTCGATAACAATGACGTATTCATTCTGCCGTTCCTTAACTAAAGTTAATTGCCAGATCTGAGTTTATGTTTATGTCTCCTCTTCCCCCTTTTTTTCCCCCCTCAACGGGACTGGAAAGGTCTTAAGGATTGTTAGGCAGCTCCCCTGAAGGGTTAAAAAGAGTCATGCTGAGAATTGTCGAAGAAAAGCAGCTTTTGTCAGTCCCGCTCCTGTCTGCCCAGTATTCTTTTCCTCAGGGCCATCCCTTTTTTTCTTACCTAGTAATTAAGAACGATGAAGTGGCCTGTTTCTTTGTGCCAGAGAAGATCTCCGAACCAGATTAGTCTTGCCAAAGTGTGTGTGCTGAGCAGGAACAGAAGGAGGGGAGGGGAAAAAACCCAACCAGTCATACTAGTTATGACACATCTCTCATATGACTAGCATTTGCATTACACTGGGTCCACGACTGCAGGGGATTTCCTGCTTCTGTTGCCTTGGCTGTGTGTGTGTGTGGTTGTTGTGGTTTTTGTTTTTTAAGGTGTGGGTGGAGCCCTGAATGTCTGGAGGGTGGGGGAGAGGAAGACAAGTGGTTTTTCTTCCCCTAAAGATGTCATCTTAAAAGCTCGCTGGCGGTTTTCCTAGATGACTGAAGCTGTTTATGCACTGAACAGTAATGAGGGGTACTGTTTTACATCCACAAACATTTTTTTCTTTCCACTCCATATGCAGCTTGGATATTTTTCACCCAAATCAGGAGAATGGGGGCAAAGAAACCTGTATTCTTTAAATGGGTGTGTTCTGCAGTGTCTTGTCTCTAAAAAACAAACAAAAAAACAGTATATCATGAGATTTCTTGACACCGTTTTTGCCTTTGTTCATGATTTTTTCCTCCACTCTCTTCTCTCAAATGTATGAAACAGTTGCTGTTGTGCTGGATTTATCTGTTGTGTCATCTCAGTGCTTCAAAAGTGTTCGTTTGATTCAAGCTTTAGGGTTGGGAGGAGAACAGTAAGAATGTCTTCTGAAACTGGTTTTCAAAATGGGCAGTAGAATGGTCACTGTCAAGGTACTTTGTAATGCTAATTGTATGTAATCTGCATTTGCCTCAAAGAGGGCAAAATACAAGTTTATTTGGTTTTATCCTCATGGTGTTAATATTTTTGGTCATTGAAATAAAGGCCATCTTTTTTTTTACTTCTGTGGTGTTCCGTTCTTAATTTAAAAAAAACAAAACCATTTATGAACTTCATTGAGAATTTTCTCTTGGTGGAGAGGATATGGGAGGGGAGAATGTTCAAGCAGCTACTCAAACCTACCTCCAAATGTATGAGGCCTCCTACTACATTAAACTACTCAAGGTACAAAATAAGGAACTAGAGAAAAGAAACAAGGGGAACAGCAAAGTTAGTGACAGGGCAGGCAACCTTTAGTTCCTTAACCAACAGCACATTTAAAGAGCCAAACTTCCAAGCATGTGGGCTCTTGCAAATCTGAACTATTCAATGTTGAGATACGGAGTAAACAAACTCTCCAAAGCTCTGCCCCCAGCCTTCTATGAATTAGCCTTCTATGACCCTTGGGGCATCCAGAACTTGTTGATTATGTAGCTGTTTCTAATAGTGGGTGGAATGGGGAGAGAAGGGGTTGTCAACAAGATTAGCCTTGATTGTTTGGGTAGCAGTCCAGTCCCGATAGGGTCCTAAGATCACTTTTCAAATCTCACCATGCTGGGTAGCATGGGTCAAGCAAGTCGAGTTGCATAACAACAATGCTTGGTTTCAGGATGGGTGTGAGAGCATGGGAAACTTATATTTAGAGCTCCAGTAACAGCTTGTAAACTTGTTTATGATGGAACTAAAATAGCCTTTCCATAAACATGGGCCACTAGCCAGCGGATAGGGCTGGCAGGCAGGAGCTTAAAGTATGCTTTGCAAAACATTAACAGTAGCAGTATCTCGAGGTAGTCCCCTAAGGGAGCAACTTAGGCTTGTCTGCAATCCCTGATCATGTAATGGAAACCTTGTCATAAGAACTTGTTGGCACAATACAGGTTTGCCAGATTAGACCCCATGGATGTTGAGCAACGTCGCAAATCACCAAGGAAGGTTGTGTGTAGTCCCTTTCAACTGAAATATAAAACAGGACAGATGTATACATTCTAATTTGGTGAGGGATGCCCTCATTTAATAACCCTCAGCAAAGTGGTGATAAGTCTTTGTTTCAGTCCCAGTGATTTTTGTATTTTCAAATACAACCACAAGACATTTGAAACAAGGGGGTGGTTGATGACTGACGGAATGAAATATATGTTGGGAGAATAATCAAGAATGTAAGTGTGCCTCCTAAATAATTCACACACTCTGGGATGTGTGCTTCAGGGAAAAGTCTAGGATTTAGCATCGGTAGTTAAAAAGCTAAGGGTAATGCACGAAGGATTTATTAAGTACTTTCTTCAGAACCCCTCCAGTTTCAGTGGATGCTCCCTGAGACAGCTGAGCAAGCAGGTGGGGTGAGATCAATGGGGAAGAGCCCCCAGGGGTTAAAGGAACACTGCCGTGATTCAAGGCTCAGGAATTTACTCCTTGTAATCTGAGCCGCTGCCAGTTTAGAGGCCATAACCTGGTAATTTTCCCTTCTGCAACAATGCTGATTGCCTGCCTCAGTGCTTTTATAAGATTTAATTCCTCGACTGGTGTAAAGTGCTCTAAGTCAGTGTTCCCCAACCTTGGGCCTCCAGCTGCTTTTGGACTACAACTCCCATCATCCCTCGCTAGCAAGACCAGTGGTCAAGGATGATGGGAATTTTAGTCCAAAAACAGCTGGAGGCCCAATGTTGGGGAACACTGCTCTAAGTTACCTGGAATAGGAATGACTGACACCAGTTAGCCACTATTGTTTGCTTTCACTGCAAAGAGTAGGATTATGCCTTGCTGGACACATGATAATCCTTAGGCTAAACTATGGTTGTAAACCTGCGTGTGAGCTGTGCTGCATCTGAATTACAGGTCAGGACTTGCATGAGCTCTCTGCCTCTTGATAAAAACATTTCCCTGCGCATAGAAAACTTATGTTAATGAGAACTAGGCCTCAAGTTCAGCCCAGCCCTAAATTTTCCCACAAAAACCCACTCCACCCAGTCTCGTGAGTCAGCTGGAAAGCCAGTCTCTGCTGGAGGAGCTCTGTCTCTCTGTGAAAAATGCACTAGTGGCTTGGCCTGATAGGATTGGGTATATTGCCGTGACCTCCTTTGCAGTGGCGTAGCGCAGGGGGAGCCGGCCGCACCAGACGCAACATCTGGGGGGGCGCGCTCGCACTCAAGTGCTAAAATCCACAGGTTAGGGGGCGCAAATTACTTGCCTTGCCCCGGGTGCTGACAACCCACACTACGCCACTGCTCCTTTCCTATGACAGCAGAGTATTTTGTACAGACAGAACCAAAGATGCTGGCTCAGTCTGCGGAGCTCTGCTGAGATCTTGGCCATAATCTTTGCCCTTCCATAGTGTAGTTGGTGTGCCTCACAACACAGCCAAGGAGGTCTGACTAGAGTTAGAAGGCACACCCATGTGCCCCAAGGCCTTAACTGCTCGTGTTACTTTTCAGTCAAAGGGGTTTTGTGTTACGTCTTTAATTCACAGCAATGATATATAAAAGAGAATGGGGAGGGGGGTATTTAAACAAGTTAGGGCAAGATAATTTCTAGAGGTAAGGCTGGAGTTTGGAGTCAAGACTCGCCACACATTCTTCATTGAACAAATGTGTGTATTTGGAGAGAGGAGGCAATTCTGTCTCTTTTTGAGTCAGGAAAGAAGCAAATGATAGGCGTCTGTTTTCAAAATACCAATTAATTGGCATTTTGTAGAAGTTTGAGCCTCACAGAAATCTGAAGTGGCCTTTTTCATCCTGTGATACTTTAAAAATTCTGTAACATCTTCATCAGTGTAACTTAAGTGCTAAACGTTTCAAGATAAGACCAGTATATGGAAGAATATGTTAAAACCTGTGCATTTGAACTAGTACTTAACAATAAGGAGAGTCCTGTAGAACATGAACACGTAAAATCCACTTTCACTAACCATATGGGAGCTGAATAAAGCATGTTGCCTATTTAGTGCATCTTATTTATCAGTTAATCTATGGCAGAGATAGACTTCCCAATATTTACAGCACAGGCTGTGACAGAATAAATTTAATTAGGAACCATTCCCCCAAGTGATCCTTGTTAGCAACTTCAAGGCATAAGGGGAGAATGGCTATGAACTTCCTTGCCCAAGGCAAGGATCAGGCTTGCTTCGTGCTACATGGTGGACCTTGTTCTGCCAGACTACTGAATAAGTTGCAAGCCGTTTCATGCTGGCTATAAATGATGCAAGGCTTTCCATGCAATGCCTTCTAGTCTACCTCCTTGTGTGTTCTGGAAATCCATTTCCTCCTGGCGTGGAGGAATATATATTTTTTAAGCACTTGGAGGAAATATACACCATTTAATCTTATCACAATGTGTTCTGGTGAGGGCTATTTTTTTAATTTTTAAAAAAGTAATCAGTGTTCCCTTTGCAGCCCAGGAGGCCACTGAAAACAATGGAGAATTTTCCCAGCTGTAGTTCCCAGTGTCCCTAGTAATACATGCAACAAAGTGTTGCCATGCATATAAGGATCTCAGGTAGGAGGGATGAGGTAAGAGTCTGCTCAGTATCTTGAAAATCTGCTCTGACTCACAGCAGCTCACAGGCTACAATATGCCTCTGCATAAGGCTGCTGCTTATATGTGGAAGCAAAAGGACAGTGAAAACATCCCACAGCTTTGGGTTCCTTCTGACATGTCATTTGTTATGCAACATAGTTATTTAGCATATGCTCTGTATGGTTTCTCCCTCCCACCTCAAATGAAGTGCAAGGCACCTGGAAAACTAAAACCCTCAGTTTTCTCCCCCCTGTTTGCAATATTATACCAGACTTGTGTGTGAATTCCAATGTTTCCACAGTCTTCCTCCCCTGCCCCCCTCCCTTAAGCTTTCTAGCTGTGTGGGAAACCCTCAGAGAGCCCAGGCGATTCTGCATTGCACCTAGGGGCCCTGTCACGCCATTGCCTGTGCAAGACACTCCCCCTGTGAAAAGACAGAAGGGTCTTTGATAACGCCCCAAGCACATCTCCAGCAGAACAAAGGCAGCATAGCTAATGGCTCCCACTCACACAGTGTGACTCTCTGCCAGGAATCTGAACTCCCTCCACCCCCTAAAGGCACAGGCTGAAGGACAGAGAGGGGGGAGGAGGAGGAGGGGAGGAAAACGCATCTAAGCCAGGATATGGGGGCTGCGGAGCAAAGGAGGCCTGGCACACCAAATGCAGTGCAGTTAGGTCGATTTCCTGTGCATCAGCTACCCCTGGAGACAGGATACCAAAGCGGATGGCCTGTTCCGCCTTACCATGAGCTGGGCTGTATCCGGCACCTGCTAAAGTTCCTGTGTTCTCACGGGGAGAGGGGAGGAAGAGGGGAGGGGAGAGCACCAGAGGGAAGGGGTTTGCACCTTCAGCCTGATGAGGTCCTTGGCTGGGTGACCGCAGCTGCTTTCTCTGCCAGTTATTTGCTGCCACATGACAAAATATTTCAGTTCGTACGGAAATTCAGCTTTCTCTCTTCTGGTTTCACCAAATTTTGCTTTGTCTCATTTAGTGAGAGGCAGGAAGAGAAATAGTTTCCAGCCCTGCTGCATTCAGAATACACGTGCTACTTATCACAGGGCAAAATACTAGAGCATCAAGGGGGATTATAGTAACTCATTCAGAGGAGATGTTTGCATACCCAGTCTCCCAAACCGTAAGCGCTGCTATCTGCATACCCTTTTAAAGTGATACTGCCCAAGATCCTTGGGTTATATTCCTGGCTTGTTCAAGCCAAGAAAGTGGCTTGTTCAGGTTACAAAGCTGGTGATTAAGACCAGCTTCCAGGCCCCTGGCAGCGACTACTCACCCACACTTTCTGTGGCTGCAGACAGAAACCAGGAGTTATCCCTTAATTGCCTTCACACACATCCACCTGCTTGTACTGAGAGATCTGCTTCTGAGGCTCTATTTCTGCCACCCCTTGTGGGAGCAATTAGGCTGGTGGCCACAAGGGACAGGGCCTTCTTGGCAGTGGCCCCATGATAAGCCAGGTCCCATCACTGCAAGCCTTTATGTTTCCACATGTCTAAGGAGGAGTCTAATTGGGCTGTTGTAACACTGTTGTGATTTTCTTTTGTTTTTGTGATTTTTACTGGGTAGAGTGTTACAATGTTGTTGCCGGTTACTGTTTCTAATGGCGTTGTTGTTGTACATTTTACATTTATTAAGAGTTACATGCTGTTGACATAATGTTGGGAGCTGCCACAGGAGGGTTCTTTGCTAAAATGGTGGCTTGTAAGCTTTTTAAATAAATAACTCCCTCCTCCCCAACTACTCTGATCAATGGATCCCTGTCAAAACAAGCTCTCCGTTCCAGTTCATTACTCCTGCCTGCCAATATTTTCAATTACTTCCTTCTGCCCAGAACCCCATCTCCCATCTATCCTCAGCTACGGCTCAGTCCTTGCTCTTTGTGATACACCAGCCAATCTGAATGGAAGGTTAAGTCTGAAAGGCATACAGCCCTCCGGAGTTGCTCAAGGTTTTCATTCAGAGTTGTTTTTCTCTGCCCAGCTTCCCTTGACCTGAGTGAGTGCACCCTTGCTATGCTTCTCATGATCTGCCACATTGCTGCGGCAGTCTGGGATCCCACAATTACTACACTCCTCAGCATGTGGAATTACTATGGGATATTATCCTGGGCAGGGAAGCAGCCAGACAACCTCATTAAATTGCTCCAACCCGGGCAATTACGGGCCACACCTCGGAATAATTAGCACCCCTGGGAAACTGCTTTGTAGGCAGGCTGCATAAGCAAACAGCTAGAGCAGGTTATGCTACAAGCTCGGACTCTTTGAACGTTTACCATGTGCCCTTGGATCTGGGTGAGAGAACCAGCCCTTATTGGAACAGAAACGGTCTGCCAACTGTTTTCTAAATTGAAAAGCAGGAATTATGTCTCCAGTGCTCAGGGGTGTACCATCTATCAGACCATATATGTGTCTCACAGCGAAATCAAACAAGGGAGAAGCTTCCCATCCACCCTGCACTGTGGCACGAAGGCGTGTGGACTTCTTTGCCCTTCCTCCTAACTTTGCCTTCACCCTGGATGTTTCGAGTACTGTACTTAGGTTGTGTAAAATGTAGTAATTTCCAATGTGGCTATTGTAGTACAGTGATATTTTTTTTCCACCCAGAGGGGGGCAGGGCTCCAATATGGCTCCCTGCCAAGGGGACAAGGGATCCTAGGCATGCCTCTGCCAGCACTGAAGGGAAGCCCACATAGTTAGATAGGGAAATGAAGCACAGATTTCTTCTGGTTCTGCTTTTCAGAATAGCACAGGATTGTCAGTTCTATCAATCAGGCAAATTGGGATCCCAACCCTGAGCAGCTTGTCATTTTATCCCACGGTGAAAGAAGTGGGGAGAGGGATGAGTTTCATGGGGAGACAAGAATTGCGGGCAAGAAATAGAAGTAGCAGGCCATGAAGGTCCTGTTATAAAATGCCTATAAATATCTATAAAGATATTTCAGTCTTTGACAAGCTATGTACATGCTGGCTGGGAGCCACTGAGGTGACTGGAATTGTGTGGGAGAGAGCTGTATGTACTTTGAAACTATGCAGGGTGGTGAAGAGACTGCAATTCCTCCTGCCCAGATATGACTCTCTGTTGAGTATCCTGCAGTTCCCACCGATTGCATCTCTAGAGTGTAGCCAGGGCGGAGAGTGGTGATTGGACTGAGCCTCCTCTTCCACTTGGGTAATACCTCTGCTGCTCCAAGGCTACCGAGACCATCTCTCTTCCTGCAGCTCCACCTTCTCCTTCCCACACTGGCTGCACATGCAAAAGTGCTGGCGGCGCAAGCTTAGGGAGGTGGCATTGGGAATATACTGATTGTTCTCTGCCCTCGCCCTAGCAGGGCGGCACTCGCAGAGTTCAGACCTGGGCACACTGCCAGTTGGGTTCAAACAACAACCTGGCTGGGAAAAGCCTGGACTGAGTGGTTGTATGGGTGGTGAAACTTTGGAAGCAAAGTAGAACTTCTCAGTCAAAGACACATAAAAGACCGAATGCTGTGATCTGTACTTGGTTTGCCACTGCTCAGTCTTCCTCTGGGCATTTCCAAAGTTCCATCTCCTTCCAGTTTTCATTCATCATAATAAGGCCTTGTGGCTTTAGAAGCAGAAAGCCAGCAGCCAGACTTTTCTCTTTTCTCTGGAATGACCCCAAACTAATCTTGCTTCTCAGAAATTGCATCCCATAGACAAGCTCAGTTTCACAACTGGCCACCAGCTGCTACTTTTATCCAAAAAGTTCATACAAAGCAGCTTCTTCTCCTTCCAAAACACAAGACTTAGGGAGTTTTACATTCAGGACAAGGGGATGGGAGTCCTCAGACACCTTTTCGCCATAAGTGTGCAAACCATTTCATGGCTTGCACTTGTGTCAGTGAGATATTGGACATGTGTGTGTATTGGAAAGACTAACATGGTGGGTTCTTTTAAAAAAAGAGAAAATTGTATGCATATATGAAGTGGTAATTGGGGAGATGTGGGTGGTGCTGTGGGTTAAACCACTGAGCATAGGACTTGCCAATCAGAAGGTCGGCGGTTCAAATCACCAGGATGGGGTGAGCTCCCGTTGCTCGGTCCCTGTTCCTGCCAACCTAGCAGTTGGAAAGCACGTCAAAGTGCAAGTAGATAAATAGGTACCGCTCCGGCAGGAAGGTAAACGCCGTTTCCATGCGCTGCTCTGGTTTCCAGAAGCGGCTTAGGCATGCTGGCCACATGACCCGGAAGCTGTATTCCGGCTCCCTCAGCCAATAAAGCGAGATGAGTGCTGCAACCCCAGAGTCGGTCATGACTGGACCCACTTCAGGGGTCCCTTTACCTATGAAGTGGTAATTAATGTGCCATAATATATGTATTTGTGTGTAGTGCAGAAGTGTACACTAATGACCACTTGGCCAAATTTATTTCCCACTGCCTGACCACTCAGATGCAAAGCAAGAGATAAAAGAGGAGCACGATGAGAGTTGCAGCTGTCACAAGCTTCAGTGACAGGCCACTTTTGGGGATGGAGGCTGGGGTTCTGGGCCTGCCAATCCTATTCCATTCTGAAGTGGCCATCTAACAAAATCTAGTTGCTGACCAGAGGTATAGGGAGAAAGAGTACATGCGCACTTATGCTAATGAAGGAGGAGCAAATTGTTGCACGCCACCCAGTCTCTGAGTGGTGCGAGATTCTAGGGTACCCCGAGGGCTTGGTTTCCTTTGGAATGAGGGACAGTGGAGATTGTTGTGTCTTTATGATGTGTGGTTTATTCACACATCTATACAACCCGAGCCTACGATGGAGGGGTTCACAGCATTAACACCCCAAGAGGGTCTTGCTTCTCCCATCTCCACACTTAGATTCCAGCAGAAATCAGGCATAGCTCCGTCTCCCAGCTGCTCAGCCAGGCAACTTCTAGCTCACATAACTCAAGACCTAACTCTGGCTTTGTCTTTGTAACTACCAGCGAGTTGAGGGAGGGGAACCCACCTATGTGATTTCTAGCACAGAGCCACTTCCTTGGTTACCTTAAAGGCCCATACTTAGAAGTTCATTACCTTACTGGGAAGCTAAATTGGCTATTCCAGAAATGGAATCTGTACTGGATCCAGCAATTAGAAGTGGGGTCAGGCCAGAGGCAGATTTAGGGGAGCACTGGGCGCGGAACCTTGGGAGCACCGTTGAGGACGCAGCAACTATGATTTAGAGTGAAGCACAAGAGGTAGAGAGGTGATAATTTTTGATGCCGCCCAGGGTGCCGCTGAAATATGAGAACCCAAAGTCTGCCACTGGCCAGGCATATAGTCCGTCCGTCCGTCCCCCCCCCCCCCCCCGAATTCATAGCACTATGTAATGCAAGTTTAGTTAGGGTCTTTGTATGAAATAATGGATTTTAGGAATAATAATAATAAGTTTATTATTTATACCCAGTCCATCTGGCTGGGTTTCCCCAGCCACTCTGGGCAGCTTAAGGTAAAGGTAAAGGGACCCCTGACCATTAGGTCCAGTCGTGGCCAACTCTGGGGTTGCGCCACTCATCTCGCTTTATTGGCCGAGGGAGTCGGCGTACAGCTTCTGGGTCATGTGGCCAGCATGACTAAGCCACTTCTGGCGAACCAGAGCAGCGCACGGAAACGCCATTTACCTTCCCGCCATAAAGGTACCTATTTATCTACTTGCACTTTGATGTGCTTTTGAACTGCTAGGTTGGCAGGAGCTGGGACTGAGCAACAGCTCACCCCATTGCGTGGATTCGAACCGCCGACCTTCTGATCAGCAAACCCTAGGCTCTGTGGTTTAACCCACAGCGCCACCCGCGTCCCTCCTGGGCAGCTTAAGGTAAAGGTAAAGGGACCCCTGACCATTAGGTCCAGTCGTGACCGATTCTGGGGTTGCGGTGCTCATCTCGCTTTATTGGCTGAGGGAGCCGGCGTACAACTTCTGGGTCATGTGGCCAGCATGACTAAGCCGCTACTGGTGAACCATAGCAGCCCACAGAAATGCCGTTTACCTTCCCGCTGGAGCAGTACCTATTTATCTACTTGCACTGGCGTGCTTTCGAACTGCTAGGTGGGCAGGAGCAGGGACCGAACAACGGGAGCTCACCCCATTGCGGGGATTCGAACCGCCGACCTTCTGATCGGCAAGCCCTAGGCTCTGTGATTTAACCCACAGCGCCACCCTCCTGGGCAGCTTACAACATATCTAAAAACATAATAAAAACACCAGTCCTTAAAAATGTCCCTCAACAGGGCTGCCTACAAATGTCTTCTAAAATGTAAGTTTAGGCATCTGTTGTACTAAGTATGTAATTAGAAACAGTGTTTTGTATTTTAGTGTAAATCAGTAATGCTGGCACTGCCCATTCTGGTGGCGGCAGACATGAAGAGGAAGCAGCATTGATAGGGTGAGGCTGCCTTCCTTCCTTCCTTCTTTCCCCAAAGCAGTAGCTCCCCACCCCGCCTCCAACAGCCACTTCCCTTTTTCTTCCTGTGCAGCCAACATCGCCCATCCCTGGCGCTTGCCCTCTGCTGTCTGTTAGGAAGTCAGGGGTACAGACAGGGAGGTGTCATCCAAACAAATGGGTATCTCTTGCTCACAGCACTTTTTCTCTGCTCCTTAAGTACCATACAGCTGCTGTGAATGGTCACTATGCTGATCTTGCCTATATTCAAGTTTTTTACACATAATTGTCAGTCTTCTTGTTTTAACTATAGAACAGAATATAGGAAGTAGCCTTTTATCAAGTCCATGTAGGTCCACACCAGAGCTTTCCAAACTTTTCATGTTGTTGACACACTTTTTAGACATGCATTATTTTGCAACGCATTAATTCAATTTTACTAGCAAAGAGGAGGTTAAATGAACCCCTTTGCAGCCCGAGGAGGAGCGTGAGGAGTGTTCGTGTGACATACCTACATACTGTGGCCGACACAGTTTGGAAAACTCTAGTCTACACACATGGACTGGCGGTGTCTCTTCATGGTTTAACACAATAATTTTCAATAGCCCTACCTGGAGTGAACCTGGGACCGTTTGCATACAAAGCACACACTCATTCAGACACACATCGCAACTGGGTGCTGGTTATCTTCCCTTGCTACACCCAAACACGCACTCCACCAGTGTTTCCTGGTGGTTAGCTCAGTTCCAGAGTGCTGTAGGGGAGGACACTAGGTTTACTGCATGCAGGGCAAAGGTCTCTACACACGTAAGCTGTTCATCAAACAAGCTTCACTGCTCTGAGTAAGATAAAATAAATAGCCCCGTTCTTTTGAAAAACAACTCAGGAGTATCCTTCAGTAGTTCCATGACCTGGATACTCTCCCTTCGTTTTGGGGAAAACAACCAGGTCTTTATTTGAACCAAGGCTGGGCAGTGGAACGTGTGGGCTCGGCTCTCTTAAATCTGCTTTTTACTGTCAGGGTTGCAGCCTACGAATGTGTGAAACAACCTATTAAGGGCAGGGTCTTTAACAGTGCGAAGAGGGAGCCTCCTTCACTACGAAGCAACCACAGCCCAGCCATGTGGAGCTAAGGAGCCGAGCTTCCAAGTCAGGCATCAGACGTCCTGGGGGTGCTTTAAATACCAGCATCAGGGCCCCGTTTAAACAAGACGCCAGGCAGGCAAGGATCTATCTCGCACACGCGGAGCCGCCTTCAAAGGCCGCTGCGGCGCAATGTTTGCACGCCATAGCAACGCCTTCCTGGCCTGCGGGTCTGCGGCGTCCCGGCAGCGCCCACGCAGGCGCGTGCAAAGCCGCCCTCTGTTCCTCTCACGGGCCCGGCGTCACGTGTGAACGGGGGCCTGGATCCAGGTGTTCGGCTCCCCGCCCTTGCAAGGAAGTCTCGGGAGCGCGTGAAATGTAGGTCAGGGCGGAGGGATACGCTGCCTCTGGCCGGCCTCCTTAAGCCTCCTGGGTGGCGTGTGCGATTAAGAGGACAAGCTGGAGCCTGCGCCTGCCCCCTCCGGCTGCATTCCGCACCGGCTACGCGGCCTCCGCTCCGCCCCCGGCTCCTGCCCGGCCAGCGCGGAAGCGGGGAATTTCCTGGCACCACTTGCGGAACAGGAAGGCGGAAATGAAAGCAGCGCCGAGCCAAAATAGATCGGGGAGGGGAAGGGAGCGGCGGCGGCGGGGGGGAAGGGGGTTTCGACTCTCTTAAAGGCGCAGAAGTCGCGATCGGATGAAAGGGTTTCCAATGTATATTCAAAACAAAGCCGGTGAGCGGGAGTTCACGAATCCACACGATCCTTTCCCGCCCGCTTCCCCAAACACACTCGTCTTTCTGGTCTAAAGGGGTTCTGCCCCAGGTCAACGCGATTTAGAGGAAAACCCCATTCCCCCCTCCCGGCTCGCACCCTCTTGCTTCTGAGTAAGCTTGCCTGCCAGTCCCCCGGCTCCGTACCACGCTAGAATTTCCTCCAACGCGTCGAAGATAGCACGGAGCGGGGAGATTGGCGAGGGCAATTTTAGTTGGCTAATCTGAAGTCGCTGCCTTTTGTTGCTGCGTGTACAACTCCTGCTTTTGTGCTCTAAACCGCAGTACGGAATTGAAGCAGGCGAAGCTTTATCTGCCATGCTAGAGAAAGCTTCGCTTGCTTAATTTTTGCCTGTCACGGTTCGGTGATATTAGCAAAGCCAGTTAAAATACGTGACCAACCACAACTTTTTATCAATTTAAAGTGATCGCAAGGGCATCTGTCCTGAGATACTTACCCGAGGGCCTTTCCATCCTTTGTGCAGCGGCACAAATATAAACTAAGCAAACCTTTCCCCATTTCCCGTGACTGACAGCCCCTTCAAATTCTCCTGTGATCCCAGCTCCCTACAACAGGCCCTCCCAGGCTGGATTCCCTCCCAGTCTGGGAGCGCAGCCCCTCTTGCTTGGTATTGCAGCTCTACCACTCCCCCAGACCAGTCAAGCGTCCTCCCTCCTCACAAAGATATGCAGGAGGATTTGTCTGGAAGGCAGAAAGCCTAGAAAAAAATGGGGAGGGGGAAGAGAGCGCCTGAATCAACAGCTGCATCCCATTCCCTGGCACTTAGCCAAAGAGCCTTAAAGCAAACGAGAAGAATAATGCTGCAGTCTTTCCCTTGCTGTTTGATTGTTCTTGTTTTATGTAAAAGGTAATACTAGACTTAATAGTGCAAAATCATTCATCTACTGCTACCACCTCATTCTAAACTCAAACTCTAGTACAAATCTGACTAGTCACCCACAAAATATGCATTGCATAAAACAATCCTTTGTTATTGTTTTAAATCCTTTGTTGAATCACATTCATTGTATGTGCAAAAATACACATATACAAACAGGTGCAAGCTGCTCAATGCACTTTTTTCAGTTGTCCCCCCCCCCCCACTTTTTTTCAGCATGGTAAAACTGCTGCAAATAAATCCAAAGATTTTAACATAAAATCAATATTGAGCAAGGTTGCTGCCTCGGACACCTTCAGAATACAGGGCTAGATGTGGGAAGTTGTCTGATGAAATGCCTTTACTGTACAGCACTCCTGCTCTGATTACAGCCTACAGTGGGAAGTTACCTAGCAGTACAGAGATATGTGCACAAATGAGTTTCCCAAGAGATGGTTTCTGTGGTACGCTAATTGGCTTCAGTACTTGATTCTAAAAGCAGGTGCTTCTTTTAATTGGTTTGTAAAAGTTGAGGACGTTGTTATTCTGAATAGGAGTATTTCCTTTTTTAACTGGGCAGAAAACCCGAACAGTACAGGAAGTACAGTCAGAGCACACTGTAGATGTTTGGTTGGCTAAGAACTAAAGTACAGCTCAAGTGAAATGCATTACGTATTAACACACTAAGCCAAGTTGGCAATGTAGCCAAAGCATCTCTAATAACCATCACTTTATTAATGCAGCAAAATGAGTACTCCCAAGACATGTGCAAATGGATCTGCATTGCCGGAGAAAATAGTCCTCTCTGTTGAGGGCGTGCACCTCTGCTTTGCAAGAGGAGCTCTGA
Source organism: Podarcis liolepis (assembly GCF_965112155.1). Taxonomy (NCBI): domain Eukaryota; kingdom Metazoa; phylum Chordata; class Lepidosauria; order Squamata; family Lacertidae; genus Podarcis; species Podarcis liolepis. The sequence goes on from NC_139555.1 coordinate 44,303,972, forward strand.
AGAGAGGCAATAACCTTTCACCAAGGAGGAGACATGGGTTGTGGGTTTTGCAGATAGGACATCACTACAGCCGAGATAGACAACCTGGAAAGAAGGCAGGAGTTATAATCAGGGCAGGAACGTTAATATTACACTAATAATAGCAATGCAAATAGTAATGTCAACAGAATGAATTACAAATGTGACCAAAGAATCTGAGTGTGTTCAGTGTATTCAAATTAAAAAGCTTATATGGGATGTGTTACTAAGCTTGATTGGGAACTGTGTATTTGACTTGGGTTTGAACTTGATTGTGTGTCCTGTGTGTGCATCCCTCAGAGACAATGGAGGATTGGGGAATGAGTCTGATACAAGGGGAACCTCTTTCTGCTGCAGCCGCTAGCCCAATTCCCAAAGAACGAACAGCTAGCCACAGATAGAGCTGGCTCAGAAAATTAGCACCATAGCCATATTAAAGTGAGCTAGCATGTACATTAGGATCCTTGGGATCAGGGATGTGGAGCCCCTAGTCTATCAATATCTGGAGGGCTACAACTTTATAAACATCCCTGACTACTAGCCATGCTGGCTGGGGCTGATGTGGCTTAGAACCCAACATCTGGAGAGCCCAAGCCCCACAGCCCTAGTCTGGCTAGTGAAGCAACACTTCAAGGTTTCTGGGAAGTAAATGACTTAATCAGAAAGAATGGAACTTATTAAGAAAAAGGCAGAATAAACATTTATCTGTGAATACGTTATTCCAAGGTCTGAATGATTAAGGCTACCCCAAAATGAGGTTGAATGGATTAGGAGGAAAAGGAAGAAGTATTGTTACCAATGATTAATCTGCTGAGACAAACAGCAAAAGAGAAATTATCAGTGTGGTAGATTAAATATAAATAGAGAAATTAGCCCAGACTGGATTTGGGCATGGGGAAGATTGGATTAGTGACACCCAGGAGCGGCATCGTGGGTGCATCAAGGTGCCAGGCCACTCATTTCCATTCCAATGGAGGGATCCTCAGGGTGGGGCTTGCCTTGAGCTTTATAATCTTTCAGAGCAATAGTTTCCTGGCAAGAGATGCTGGTTGATGTTTCCACACAAGTGCTGTACCCTTAACTTTCCATGTGCAACTGCATACTGTTTGTGGCAAAGGGAAAGCAGCTGTGTGCCTCTTGTCTCAAAGTAGACTTGGCAGCAGAAAGAAATTAACACAGGACTCAATGAAAGGCTGAGAGAAGTAAAAGAACCTGACTCACATGAAGCTGCTCATCATCTGTTTGGTATCTTCTGAACTCCGAGAGTTGGCAAAGCTGATGAATGAACAGTAGACAGCAATCCAGGCACACCACTTTAGCTGCAAACAACACAGAGTAATGTAGTGAAAACTTTAATGAAGTCTCAAGGATTAAGCAATACTATTTATTCCTTAGTAAAAGTGTAAAACCATGATAAGCACTCTGCTTTGTTTCTTTACTCAATTCACAGGAAACTTCCTTACGGTGAGTCAGACTATTGCTAAATCTAGCTCAGTATTGTCTACAATGATTGACAATGGCTCTCCAGGGTTTCAGGTAGGGGACAGTCCAATCCTTACCTCAGGGATGGAATTTGGGAGCAAAGTAGAAGTTCTGTTACTGAGCTTATGACCCTTGCCCTTGTGGAGTTGTCTTCAGTTTTAAAGATGGATACATTTTGCTAGATGAAGCTCATTCAAAGTAAATGGACACGCAAATAATAAAATATATTTGATTTCCAGGGAACTATGAAAGTCATATTAACGAATTCAGACCTCTCAAATGATAGCAAATTGTCCATGGGCATTTCAAATATCTAGAGTGTTCACCTATATAATATAAACTCAAAACTAACTATGAAAGAGCCAGCTTTTGTAATTTTGTGTCAGAACAGCCAATGTTAGTTGTGAATTGGAACTGTGCAAAATACAAGAAAGAGATAAGTAACCTTTTTCAGCCATGGGCTGTTCCACCATCCCTCAGACCATGTGGTGGGCTGGACTATATTTTGAAAACAACAACACAAAAATGAAAGAATTCCTATGCCCCACAAATAACCCAGAGATGCATTTTAAATAAAAGCACACATTCTACTCATGTAAAAACATGCTGATTCCTGGACCGTCCATGGGCTGGATTGAGAAGACGACAGGGCCGCATCTGGCCTACCCCTGCTTTAGTTCAACGTTTTGTTAGTAAACACAATCAAATGGAAATTTAACTCATTTACTGGCCATTTTTAAGGTTCAAAGACACAGATATTACCATACAGATCTCAATATATTGTTACAGAGTAAGTCTTTCTGTATTTTTTTCATTAAATGCTATCATTTGTCAAAGTCTTAATGAAAAATAAAATGCTCTTTAAATTAATATAATATGTATATACATTGTCATAAGATTTCATCCTTTTCTGGATGAACTATAAGCATCTGTTAATATTAGCATAGATTTGACATATCATATACTTAAATGGATGCTGTAATTTGGAGTTTATGGTTGAATCACATTGTAATTGTTACAATTATTACAATTGTATTATTGTAATACTTATTACAATTATTAACTAATGCCATTGTTCAATCACTTGATATCATTTCAGACTCCTACTACAATTGACAGGTGTTATTACCTCTCTAATCTAGAAGAAAAGTGAAGCACTCTGACTCAGAGATCTTTATAAGTAATTGCAAATTAGACTCCATAGCTAACATAAATTGAAGCATCATGAAATCATTATTTACTCTCAACATTCAACTGATTGATCAGCCTTTGGGGCACATTAAATGTTCATCATCTGTGCACTATTCTCTTATCTGACTATTGCGAATAATTGTTTAGCAGTTGGGTAGCATTCCTTGAAGAGACTAAAATAGCAGGGAAATAGGGAAGGTTTAAGCACAGGAATATTATGCAGTTAATCCGACAGAAAGAAGGAAAAGAGGCTGTGTCATTAACTACTAGAATAAGATCTGTTAGGCACATTAAACTAACCTGGGGTTGTTGATGACAGATTACCTTCCAGAGATTATATGATTTTCAAAATTATACAATCCAACAGCAGTGTAATAATTACAAGATAACAAGCAGCTGGTAGAATCTTGTGCTTAATTTGCTCAGCTAGTGTTCTGCATGTCCTGAAGTCAAAAGGCCAAGCACTGCAATACTCACCTTCAGCATCAAGCCACACATACTGAAAATCATTCCCAGTAGATTCATGTAGTCTGGTGTGGGGTCTTCCAGGGTAGGGTTATTCTCTGTGGATGGAGGTTTGTATCTATAAAGTAAAAATTCCCATTATGGTGGAAAGAAAACATTTTAAATTATGCTTGAAAATAAAACATTTGCTTTATCCACCACCATATCAAAATAAGGAGTAAGACATCAATGGGAGTTTCTCTGCTGCTAATAAGGCTTTGTGCAGCTTCAAGCCAATATGCCTAAAGTTGTTTAGGTGTGGGGAACCTTTAGTCCTCCACATGTTGCTGAAATACAGCTCCTATCAGCTCCAGCAAACATGGCCAATGGCCAGGGATAAAGGGAGTCATATTTAAGTAACATCTGGAGGCCAGACATTCTCTGAACCTGCTCTAGTGTCTGTGGAAAAAGAAATGGTGCCAGTCTCCAAAATTGTTCTCTCACAGTTCAGGAAAAACATCTCTCCTAAAGGTTACTCAGTCACATCTTTCTGGATTTTCCAAGCACTCATATTACATGAATTTGTTGTGAAAATTATATATTGTACTTCTTCTGTATGTTGCAAGGATGAGTGCTTTCTATATATCCATGAAATCATTAGTGACCAGCATCACAAGCTGCTAATACTATTTTGTAAACTTTTAAAAACTTTGTTTTATTAAAAAAAAAAGGTGTAACTGCCCTGTGTTTCTGGCATGTTCATGTGTCCCTTTTAAAAAAAGTGATGGATATGTGATGGGGAAGTTTTCTAGCTAAGTGACAGCACACGCCAGTCCACACTATTCTCTTTGAACCAGGACTTGCAGTTGGGGCACATTTTGATCATCACCAGTCAACCACCACTAGCCATCTCTGTCCCTGAGTCTCCCTCTGCTGCAGTTTCCCCCATGAAAAGTTTCCCCTATTGCCCAGTCTGGTGGCTATTAGGAAAGGCCGCCCCTCTCTCTCGCCCTCCGCCTTGCGTTGCCATGGCGACCCCATGCCCGTCCCGCGCTATAGCGAGGGGTGACGTCTCAGCGCCCCCTTCCGCATCACACGCCACTCCCTCGGCTCAATCTTTCCGTGCCAAAGGTCGCCCAACTCGCGCCCTCTCCGTGGCTTTGCCCGGGCAGCTCACCCGCCCCCACGGCCTCCCGCCGCTGACCTGAGAACGCGATTTGGCCGCCGCGGGTCCATTACGTTGTTACCGGCCATCGTGCACCGCCTTTGGCTAACTCCGAGCGGCGCCCCCCCCCCCGGTCGCCGCTGCCGCCACACTAACTTCCGCTTCCTTTCAGTGGCGCAAAGGGGACAACTAAGAGTGTAACGCCTGAGAGTTCAAGCCTTCTCGTTCCGGTCATTCCCGAGGCCGCGGTACTGAACAGGCTTTAGCGGATTAATCTTCTGTGGGGAGATGCTATGGGTTGTTCAACTGAGGGAAGGAATAGAGAACCTTCAGGGTTTTTTTTCCTGCCAGGGTGGGGAAATCCACGCTGCGAATGGGCGGAACTAAAGATGAGATAGCTGTGCACCAAGGGGAGCGAATTGGAGGGCTGCGCCGTGTCCCTCATTCAATCTTCCTCCTTCTCATAATAAAATCTGGTTTTCAATTGGCAGTTAAACGTTTGGGGGAAGCTATAAGAGGTGCTAAGTCGTTTTTCAGTCATGTTGAGTATCCTTCCGAATGGGAAGTCTGCGCATGTTTGATTCCTGGTTGGGGTCTGAAGGGACATGGCTGAAACGAAGCAGGTTTGGGTCTGTTCAGTGACTGCCCCGGAACCACATGTAGAAGAAAGGCGGCATATAAACTTAAGAAAATAAGTAAATCAAGCTATATAGGCAAGGCACTGTAAAGGATAATACAGCATTTCTCAAAAATGGCTACCATAGGAGGAAAGTTAGATTGAGAAGAGCATCAGGAAGTAGTAGAGAGAGTTGTCTGGTGGTTCTCTGCAAGTTTAAAGAACTGTATATGTGCTACAGGGTTTGCTATGTAAAGATAACATTTAACTGGTTTGGAAAGAGACGGATTTCTAGAGGGTTGATAGAAACTTGTAAAATAAGCTAAGCAAGGCTACATGACATAGGTGATTTGCCTTTGCCAATTTTCCTTTCTGGAGAAAAAAAATGGTCTTTACCATTGTGAGGAAACTGGTAGCTTGAGTAGCTGTTGCAGCTGGGACCTGATTTCTCCCTATGCCTGTGTCGTTTTGTAATAGGGTGGTATTCCAAATGGAAGAAAAATCCCAGACGCAGGGCAATCCTAACACATCACATCAATTCACTTTGGGGTTTTTGTAGTACTTGAGAATTTGCTGTCAAGTTACAGCTGTTGCGTCCAGTATAGAAGAATCCCCATATAGCACGCCTGCTTGTCTTCATCATGGCCTTTCCAGAGCCAAAACTAAAGAAGCCTGAGTTGCCAAAGAAACTTCTGGGCACACTGGAATGTAAACAGGGAGCTGTCAGGGCAGTGAGGTTCAATGGTGAGTATATCCTTGATCATACAACATGGTGTTGAATTTTTAGAACCAGAGAAACAAAGCAGAGTCTAGTGTGTGATTTACAGTTTTTAGAGGTGAAGTTGTGGTAGCCTGTTGCAGTTAAACCAGCAAGGAGTCTTGTGACGCCTTAGTTAATGCAGGTGTGGGGATGCTGTGACCTTCTGGATGTTCCTGGACTACAACTCCCATCATCCCTGATTGTTGGCTGGGGCTGGTGGGAGTTGGAATTCAGTAACAGCTGGAGCGTCACAGCTTCTCTTTTGCCTTAAAGAACAACAAATTTTATTACGGTATAAGTCTTTGAAAACAACATTCATCAGATGCATGAAGTGCAATCCTCAGTTACCTGGAACATATACATAGAAAAGTGCAAAGGGGGGAAACCCAAAAGTTGGAGCTGAATAGCAATGCAATGTATAAAGTATTAGGGCAGTATTCAACTAAGGGTTTGTGCTAGTGCAAGTGGGATTTTCCCTTCTTCTACACTGTATGCCCTGTGCCATCCCCAAATCCGCTCTGGAGGGTTGGGGTGGGGGAAACCCAGAACAGATTTAGAGTAGGGGATGGGGAGAAGGGAGAGAGAGAATGTTCCATTGCTCAGGAGGAAATCCTTGCACTGATGGAACATTCAGCTTAGTGCTATGTTGAATATGATCCTTAGTGATTCACAAGCTAAAGAAAATAATGATTGGGGGAAGGTGGTTATAGGTTTCTTGCTCAGGGAGAAAATTGGTGACTGCAGCAGGAATAGTGGAACCTGTATAGCACATGCAGAAAATAGGAAAGGCAAATCTGTCAGGAACACTGCTGAAGAGTGTTGCATTGAATATTGTTCAATGAGTTTTTCCTCTCCCACCCCCCCTGCAGTGGATGGAAATTATTGTCTCACCTGTGGCAGTGACAAATCACTTAAGCTCTGGAACCCCCTCAAAGGCACTCTGCTTAAGACTTACAGTGGCCATGGCTATGAGGTTCTGGATGCAGCAGGGTAAGAACTGGGGAGAGGGAGCCACTCTTTTGGAAAAAGAGATTTTGTGGTGAAATACCACCAGTAATTTTGAGATGGTATGCCCTTTTAAAATGTGGCTCTTTTTTGGGGGGGGTATTGGGTTGTTGTTTTTATTTTGATTATATATATTGTGGTTTTATATTTTGACTTTGTTCTGTGAACCACCCTAAGACCTCCAGGTATAGGGTAGTACAGTAGTACCTTGGTTTGCATATGTTTTGGATTACAAACACGTCAAACCCAGAAGTGCGTGTCCCGGTTTGCATCCTTTTTTTGGATTACAACCCATTTCTTTTGGATTATGAACAAATTTTTTTTTTGGAGGCCCCATTGGCGAAAGCGCGCCTTAGGTTACAACCTGTTTTGGTTTACAAACGGACCTCTGGAACAGATTATGGTTGTAAACCAAGGTACCACTGTATATAAAATCAATCAATCAATAATAATAAAAACTGGCTGGAAAGCAGGTGGGTCACTGGTCAGAACTTTTGTGGTCTATGCCTCGTCGACTTTTCTACTGGAGTTGTGAGCAGGGCAAATTAGAGTTTTAAACATTGCTTGATAAACAAATTAAATCCTCTCACCTGCCTGTGTTGCATACATTTAACTTTTAATGTTATACAATAGAGCTGGAAAACAAATTATTTATAAAATTCATGATCAAAAGAAAAAGATGGATGCTTGGCAGGGGGTTGGACTCGATGGCCCTTGTGGTCTCTTCCAACTCTATGATTCTATGATTCTATGAATAAAATTTTTACATTCCAGAAAGAAAGAAAAATAAATTTCTCCATGAAGCTATCAGTTGTATATTAAACCAGTTTAAATGAATTGTCTTAATTTGCAAAACTTGAACTTGCTAGCTGTTGGGTGAAGACCTGTGAATAGCATAGTAATACTGTCCCACTACCCAGCCAGTGATAATAGGATATCCTATTCAGTCCCTGCTCCATACATTTGAACCCATCTTTAATGTCCTAAGGTTTGAAACTTAGCTTTTGAAAAATTATATCTGACATTCTTAATACAGTAAGAATACAATAATTCAGGGAGTTGCACATACAGGAAGCAATCAGGATGCTTTCCCCATCATTATCTGTCTCCATCCACTCTGCAGATCATTTGATAACAGCCAGCTTTGTTCATGTGGTGCGGACAAGACAGTAGTGTTGTGGGATGTTGCCACAGGTCAAGTGATTCGCAAGTTCCGTGGCCATGCAGGGGTAAGACCTCTTCTGTCCTTTGTCGCTTCCAAGAAAATGGAACAGAGTAACTTCCCTGGATCAGACCAATCTAGTCTAGCATCCTTTTCGCCACAGTGACCAATCTCAAATCTCACAAGCTGGGTATGAGAGCTTTTGTTTCTCAGTAGCCGGTACTCAAAATCGAGCTGCCTCTGATTTTGGAAGACTGTAATGTATAGCTATCATGACTAGTAGCCATTGATAGCTTTATCCTCCATTACTTTGTTCAATTCCCTTTCTAAGCCATTTATGCTGGTTGTCATTGCCACATCTTGTGGCAGCGAATTCCATAGTTTAACTATGTGCTGTGTTAAGAAATCCTTCCTTTTGACTGTCCTGAATCGTTCACCAGTTTCATTGGATCACCCCAGGTTATAATGCTATATGACAGGGAGAAAAGGTCTGTGTCCACTTTTTCTGTACCCTGTATAATTTTATATACTTCTATCATGTCTGTGCATCCTACTTACTCACCTTTTTTCCTAAACTAAAAAGCACCAAATACTGCAATCTTTCTGCATAGGCGAGTTTCTTCACCCACCTGATCCATTTTGCTTGCCCTTTTCTGCACATGATTCAAATATCCAGCTTTATGCACATAAGGTGAATTCTTTTGAGCTTCCACTGGAGGATGACGGTAGAAATGTGTCCTGCCTCACAGTGACTGGATAATGTCTGCAGTTTTGTCTATTTGGCATCTAAAAACCTGTGCGGTAGAAAATACTATTGACACATTAGATACTACAGTAGGAGGAAGTTTATGAGAAGTGTCAAAATATTGCATGCTGGCTACAAAACTACATTGGATGTTTGGCTTGTGGGGTGGAAATAGTAATGAAGAGAGAGCTCTGTAGAAGTTCAAAGAGTTGAGGTACTTTGTGTAGAAATGTGGTAGGAATGGAACAGAGAATGTAATCCTTCTATGCTTGAACCTGTTAAACCAGTCGGACAATAGTCATTGCTTATCTCATTCTCTTCTCTCTATCCTCACCTGGCAGAAAGTAAACTGTGTCCAGTTCAATGAAGAGGCAACTGTGATCCTTTCAGGTAAGGAATACTTTCCTTCTCACTCTGCTTCACTGTTAATCCCAGAGAACTCATTTTAGGCTCTACTCAATATACATCTTTGCTCTCTTGCAGGTGCTATTGACTCCAGTGTCCGCTGCTGGGATTGCCGGTCACGCAGACCAGATCCCATCCAAATCCTTGATGAGGCCAAGGATGGCATTTCCAGTCTGAAGGTGTCAGACCATGAAATCCTTACAGGGTAAGGAAAGGTGGAGTGAAGTTAGAGCTGGAGAGGGCAAATTCCCTGCCAAGCGAAGTCCATGCTGGACCTTGGGATCTGTTAAGGGCTTCCCGACCCATCCAGGTGTGTTTCACCCCTCTACTTATCTGCAATGGATTGAAGGAAGCAGACTCAGGAAGCCCTATGGCCGCAATCACATTCCAAAATACAGTGTATGGCCACTGACATTGTTTTGTTATTTATAATTATTAGGACTTGCCGATCGCATGGTCGGCGGTTCGAATCCCCGCGGCGGCATGAGCTCCCGTCGTTCGGTCCCAGCTCCTGCCCACCTAGCAGTTCGAAAGCACCCTTAAGTGCAAGTAGATAAATAGGTACCGCTTTATAGCGGGAAGGTAAACGGCGTTCCGTGTGCTGCTCTGGTGCCGGTTCGCCAGAGCAGCTTCGTCACGCTGGCCACGTGACCCGGAAGTGTCTGTGGACAGCGCTGGCTCCCGGCCTCTAGAGTGAGATGAGCGCACAACCCCAGAGTCTGTCAAGACTGGCCCGTACGGGCAGGGGTACCTTTAATTATTATAAATATAAAACTTTTTAACATTATATTCTATGCTGTTCTTATAAAGCTGGTGTTTTGCATTACCAGGATTTGACATACTTGTCTGACCAATTGATCAGATTCTTTTTGGACTAATAAAAAGCCCAATCCTAAAGTCACACAGCTGTGTAGATCCATACTGTGTAGTATCCTCTCATTTCTAAACTTTCATCAGAAACGAAGAAATATTTTCAGTGTTTGCTCCAAAAGGGAGAAAGTTAGTTTCAAAAGAATGCAGGTGTATAGGGAATCCTGTCCCACAACTTGAGTTCCATGGTTTGAAAACCAGGAATGTTGAAAGGGCACCCTTTGTGACCAATGTGCCTGCTGAGTGCCACCCTCCTGCTGCCAGCTAATTTCCACTGCCCCTTTTTTATTTTTCAGTTCTGTGGATGGACGTGTCCGTCGCTATGACCTCCGTGCTGGGGAGCTCTACTCAGATTACATTGGAAGTGAGTGTTGCTTACAGACTTATTGACAATTTGGTATGATGAGAGACAATTTTCAGGGTGATGGTTCCTATTGCATTTCCTTTGCCTCCCTCACCTGTATTTCCCTGCCTCTTCTCTTTAGCAGATGCCCCTCAGGTCCAAACCGAAGGGACCTGCCACATCTTGTATCATGTTCAACACTGACTCATTCTAGGCAGTAGGTAGACTTGATCTCTGCAAGCTACTATTCCTTCCTTCCTTCCTGAAGAAGCTCCTAAGAACAAGTTCTGATGGGGATTGCCCAGAATCTTGCACTTTTTTGTTTCTTGATGCAATCAAACCCAACACTACCATATTTTCATTATAGGTCCCATCACCTGCGTGTGTTTCAGCAAAGATGGGCAATGTACCCTGGCTGCTAGCTTGGATTCTACTCTGCGTTTGCTGGACAAGGACACGGGTGAACTACTAGGAGAGTAAGCAATGCAGTTATTTAGTCCTGTCATTAAAGCTTGCCCTACCCCACCCTGTTGTCGACAGACAATAGCAGCTCTAAAGAGTGGCTGTTCTTCAGCATTTGGGTGCAGCCAATCCAGTGTTTAAGTGTATGAGTGTTTCCATGTAAAAGAACCTAGAGGACTAGAGAAATTTGTGCAATACAGATCTTTATACAGTGGTGCCTCGCAAGACGAAATTAATTCGTTCTGTGAGTTTTTTCGTCTTGCGAATTTTTCGTCTTGCGAAGCACGGTTTCCCATAGGAATGCATTGAAACGGTTTCCCATAGGAAAAAGGAAACAAACTTGCAAGACGTTTTCGTCTTGCGAAGCAAGCCCATACGGAAATTCGTCTTGCGAAGCAACTCAAAAAACGAAAAACTCTTTCGTCTTGCGAGGCATTCGTCTTGCGAGGTACCACTGTACATTGAATCAGAGCCACAGTCAGTCTGCCTTGAACTCTGCTGATGCTGGGCTTTTGTTATCCTCCATCTGCCTTGTCAGGGACTAGTAACAACCATAGGTGGACTTATGGGGGAAAGCCTGACTGAGAAAAGCAGAAATATTCTACTCTTTCTCATCCCATTTCCTCCCCCAATGACACCCCTAGATATACAGGGCACAAGAATGTAACCTATAAGATGGACTGCTGCATGAGCGAGAGGGACACTCATGTCGGGAGCTGCTCTGAGGATGGGAAGGTGTACTTCTGGGACCTGGTGGAGGTGAGCAGAATGACCTGGGGAAATGGAGAGATTTTTTCTTGGGCAGTCCTGTGACTTACCAGTGCTTCATGGGAGTTGAGCCACAGATACTGTGTGTGTGTGTGTGTGTGTGTGTGTGTGTGTGTGTGTGTGCGCGCGGGGGTGCAGTTTGGGGGGCTTGAATTCCGTTTGGTTGGATAAGGCAGCATTTAATCTTGGACAACAAAGCATGAAACCTTCTCTCCAAATTGTTGGTGGTCAGCAGAGACTTTAACTCAGTGCCTTAACTGCGGACAGTAATCGTAGCTTTTTTTGTATGACCTAGTTGCCTGAATATGACCACTAAGAACATAGGCAGAGAAATTAATACGTAGAATTTTCCAATCTATGTTAAACGAACTGTTAAACGAACAGTTAAAGCAGTGGTTTTCAGCCAGTGTGCCGTGGCACCCTGGGGTGCTTTGAATGATGGTCAGGGGTGCCGTGGGCAACAGTGGCCTCTGTCCCTCTTTCTTTCCTTCCTTCCCTCCCTCCCTCCGGTGCCCTCTTGCACCTCTGCTTTCCAAAGGCTTGCAGAGTTATTTATTGCAGCGGCCCTGGCTACAAGATCCCTAGGTGAATGGTGCCTCTGGGGCTGGTCAGGGAGGATCAAGGGGGCCGCTCAGAGACCAGGGGAAGCAGCTGCGGCTGCCCAGAGGACTCCCAAGGAGAGTGGATTGGAAAGGAGGCTGAGGGAACACTCCACAAGGGTGTTTGAAAAAGGGTGAAAAGCTGCCAGCTTGGCAGGCAAGGGGTGACATAACTGGGCTCCTGAGCCCCACAGAGGTGCCACAGAAAGAATGTAGTTGGTCAAGGGAGCCATGGACTCAAAAAGATTGAAAATATCTGAGTTAAAGTGTTACGTAGACCAGTATCACTTATCTGAAGTTTAAGGGAGGAAGCGCTTTTGATGCAACTGTATTGGTTCTAAGCTAAATGCAAGATTTTAAATCTCTGGTGTAAATAACATTTGCTTCCTCATGACCACTGAGGATCAGGTAGAGTTTGCAAGCTTTCCACTGCAAGGCATTTCTTCTCTTTCCTCTCTTGAACTTGGACTGTCTCTTTCTCATATTGATCATTCAGCACAAGAGGTGGTGCTTGAAAAGCAGATGCAATTCTGAACTCCAGCCCATGTCTAGCTGCCCAAGTGTTAGGAGTACATGTTATCTCTACCCTTATTTTCGTTATTCTTCTCTCTCCTCTTCACAGGGGTCCCTTGCCCTGAGCTTGCTTGTGAGCAAGACTGCAGTTCAGTCTCTGTCCTTCCACCCAACTGAGTCTTGCTTGCTCACTGCTGCAGAGGGCCGTGTGCAGTTTTGGAGGGAGGAGTCATACGTGGCCGAGGAAGGGGAACCAGCCTGATGGTCCCTGTCCTGGCTGGAGTGGAGGACCGAAGCTGCAAGGAGATGGAACTCTCAGCCATACTTCTCTTCATGCCTTCGGGAGGGTGTGCAACACTGGACTCCCCTGCTCTTTGGAATCACACTTTGCAACTGGTGCTTGTGACACTTAATTACAATCTCTCAGTTCCATACCAGTTTCCAGAGGGATGGTCATGTTAGTCTCTCTTCCTCAACCATCAGCAGGTTTCTGTTTTATAAGTACTCTCATCTTTCAACATTAATACCAGAGTTGATTGTTCTCCTTCCCCGCCCCCCCAAAGACTGTATTGTTTTACTGAAAACTAAGTAAAATTAAGTTGTTTTTCAGAATGGTCATTTGCCTAAGGCCACTTAGAAGAAGAAGAAGAGGAGTTTGGATTTGATATCCCGCCTTTCACTCCCCTTCAGGAGTCTCAAAGCGGCTAACATTCTCCTTTCCCTTCCTCCCCCACAACAAACACTCTGTGAGGTGAGTGGGGCTGAGAGACTTCAAAGAAATGTGACTAGCCCAAGGTCACCCAGCAGCTGCATGTGGAGGAGCGGAGACGCGAACCTGGTTCACCAGATTACGAGTCCACCGCTCTTAACCACTACACCACGCTGGCTCTCTTAGTGGGCTTCATGACCTTGCAGGTAGGGATCTAAGCCCGGGTTGCTCACATTCAGCCCCATAATAGAAGTCACTGCTCTACATTGGCTCTTGTGTACTTCAGCATAAATACTATATAAGGAGGCCAGATTGGAATGCAGTAGTCACCAGTCACACAACTGGACAGCTCAGTGCACTGCATCACACCACATCCTGGTAGGAGCCTCCTGGCGCATGTTTAGCCACATTGTTCAAACCGGCTTTACCAGTCTGGCAAACAAAAATTGCCTGTAGCTGTGTTGATGTCTAATATCAATGAGAAAAACATAAAGCATGCTGGGACACGAGAGTAGGCCTAAGTGCCAAACAGAGACATTTTAAAGAGCTTACTACAAACAGCAGGCAGATCTAGTGGTTGGAGCCCTGCTTGACACACTGTTGCTCTAAGAGTGCTTAGGTGTCTAGGAGTTAGGCAGCACTTCCTTCCCCTTTCCTGATGTTTCCTTACCTGATAATTTTTGTGTTTCATGTGATCAACAGCTATTTACTTTCACAAAATGCCCAAACTGCACAACATGTAAGGAGATCACATAAGAGGTACATGGTGGAGTAGTGACCAGATATTTCTGAAGTCACAGCTCTATTGTTTTACAGTGGTACTGCTAGTTATGAACTTAATTCATTCTGGAGGTCCGTTCTTAACCTGAAACTGTTCTTAACTAAAGGCGTGCTTTCGCTAATGGGGCCTCTTGCTGCCACAGCGCCGCCGGTACACAATTTCCGTTCTCATCCTGGGGCAAAGTTCTCAACTCGAGGTAACTCTTCCACATTAGCGGAGTTTGTAACCTGAGGCTTTTGTAACTCAACGTACCACTGTATTGTGTTTACTTCCCTGCTTTAATAGGTATTTTATTGCATTGGGGTATTTTTAAATAGCTATTACCCAGCCAAGTCAGAAATGGAAACAAACTGAAGGCAAGAGCTGCTTCCCATAACAACTGTATTATAATTACTACTTGCATTCTGAAAACTAGATTCTTTATCAATTCCTACAACTTTTCCTGCTGCCTTGGGATGGGGAAAACTCATGCCTCTGTGTGTGTGTGTGCGCACAAACCGTTGACTTTTGCGCTGCTGGAATGTAGCCTGTTGTATAAAGATAAGCAGGCTTTTTAAAAAATGCTGCTTGCATGAGAAACAAAACAAGGTACCATCACTCCTGATCAGCCATCTTTAATTTAAAGTTGTAAACATGGATCAGAACTGGGTCACTAGAGGGTGCTTTTAACCTGATGGGAAACTCCGCCCTCCCTTGTTCCTGTAACTCTTTTCCCTCAAGCTGACATTCCTCAGGCTCGGAGCTGTGCCTCTAGGATAATATCCTTTCACCTAAAGGGCCATCTAGTTCTCTTCATTGACCATGCCACTCAGGGGTGCTGCTCTCCTTAAGGCTGAGTGTGGCAGTGACAGCTCAAGTGGACGAGGAGTATGTGTACATGCGCATACGCACAAGAGAAATGGGACTGAGCAGCTGACAGGGTTTGGACATGTAGAAGTCCACTAATTTAGGAGCATGACTCTTGGTTACAAGCTACCTGGGACAAGTAAAGGCTGAACCTCCATCCCTAACCTCACAGCTCCAAAGTGCAGACAAAACAAAAACCTAACAACTCAGTGGGCACTGGGAACCTGGGGGCAGGTTGTCTGATACTTGGCACTTGTGTTTGCAAGTGTGGATCACACGCTGAGCTTCCAGACTTCTACAGAGACACCACCAGAGGCAGCGACGGCCATGTTTCCTTCAACACTGATCTGAAAAAGAGGAGAAAGGAAAGGGTGGGTGGTGGAGGAAATCTAAGTACAGTGAGCAAAAGTCACAGAAGCCAAAACACACACACCCCAGCACATAACAAAGACAGCTATGGATGCTTTCTCCCACAATCTCCCCTGCTCCCTTTCTCAGGTCGGGGCCAATATAAAAAGTCTGTAACTAGGTTGACGAGCACCCCCACAATCCTTACCCCATTTAGCACACAGCTGTGTGTGTGTGAACAGATGACCTTGGGCGGATCTGTGGGAACATGGATCTGGAAGAGAAATCCAAGAGGTTACGGTGTAGAAGCTTAAAATCTAATGAAATGGAAAGTTGCATTTCGGTACCACACAAACAATGGCTAAGTAGAGAAAATAGTGTATGGGACAGAGCAGATTGGTTCAGAGTCACAAGGGTGTTGTACCAAGGCAACTATTTGGTAAGAAAACCTCCAAAAGAATGACCTGTGTGACTGAGAAAGACCAGGAGTGCACTGTGAAGCAACTGGTCTGCAATCAGGGACATGGAAACCTGGTATGAAAACAGCTTTGTGCGGGCTCTGGCCTTCCTTTATCATGGCTATGCCAAGCTATTAGTTCTCCCTCAGCTGGTGGGAGACTCCAAGGGGTTTGGCTGCTTTAGCTAGGAACACTCATCTTTCATGCTCTGTATTTCAGCCTGAAAAAAGGGCAGGTTTTGCTTTGCCCCCACAGGTGAAAGATGGGATTGGGAAGCCCTGTCTCCTAGGCCTGTCTGTGGTTCAGACCTGTAACTTAAACACTACCACAATTCTTACACGCAGTGTCTTGTCAGTGGAAGTTGTGTAAAGTGCACCCAGTGAATGTTGGATTCCCGTGATCTGAGAGCGGTGACCCACATCGAAATACTGTGGAACAAAACAAAAACAGAGTGATGCTTTGAATGAGAGACAAATGCTAGTATGCTGCTGCTGCTTATTTTACAACTGGTTAGGCACTAGCAGTTCGAAAGCACCTCAAAGTGCAAGTAGATAAATAGGTACTGCTCCTGCGGGAAGGTAAACGGCGTTTCTGTGCGCTGCTCTGGTTCGCCAGAAGCGGCTTAGTCATGCTGGCCACATGACCTGGAAGCTGTACGCCGGCTCCCTTGGCCAATAAAGCGAGATGAGCGCCGCAACCCCAGAGTCGGACACAACTGGACCTAATGGTCAGGGGCCCCTTTACCTTTAGGCACTAGTGATTTCTATACTATCAGCAAAACATGCTTATTTGGGTTCAGAAGCGACACTGGCAGAAGAAAAATGGCTCCAAATGGTCAAAACTCATGAGATTTCTAAGGTGAATCCCAGCAGTGTTATAAATATCTCTACAATCTACTGTAAAGCAACACCTTATGCTAGGCTATGCTTTGCAAAGCACAAGTAATTTCGTGGGTGGAGATTAGAGAAGTACCATATTTCTCCGCGATTCAACTTCTCAGCGTACCCGGATGTGCTGGAAACACCCTCCTTTGTTTTCAAAGACATACAGCTGCCCATTGTTGTCTCCAGCCCATAGCTGAGCACCATGGTATGACATGGTGAGGAGGTAAGAGTCCAGCTAGGGAAAGAATGGAACTAATGTCACTGGCATTAATCAAGGTATTGTACTAAAGTAAAGCAGATAGCTCAACTAAGTGAAATAGATGGTGTATGCTAAAGTAGAAAACAAAAAGATGCCCCAAGTTACTTGCCAATATAAAATATGGGGCGAAATTCTTGAACCTAAATAAGGAAAATTAGCAGAACTGAGGCTAGGTTCAAACATAGTGCAAAACTATGGTTTGTGCTAACCATGAGCTTCCACATGAACAAGCAAACCATGGTTTAGAGCTGCTTTTCTGCCTTTAGTTTCCCATCTGGCTCAGCACTAAGCTTCAAAAGTTCACCCTTGAGTATTCGCTTGAGGTAGAGCTACTCCCATTTTCATGGTATAGCGGCCTCATCAGGCAAAACAATGACCCCGACAAACCACTCTGTGAATTCAGTCAGCACAGAGCTTCTGTCTGTGCTTTCAAAGCCTGGTTTGCCAGTCCCAAACCAACTGGGAGCAAGCTCATAATGCGAAACCATGGTTCAGCTAAAGCAACTGTGGTTTCATGTAATGCCTGAATGCAGCCTGACTGTAAAGCAAAAACCGCCCTCTGGAATGTCTCCCACATGGCCTTGCCGTATAAACTTAGGAGAGTAAAGGTCAGGCAAGAGCAATGCCAAGTTAAAGAATACTTGGGCGAGGCCAGATCAAGGTCCCACTAAACTCAAGTCCCTCAACTTGGAATGTGTAGCTTCCTGAGCCATAAAGCCTCTGAGTTTTATTGAGCACAAGAACATACCTAATCTGAACACAAGTAAAAGCCTGGGATTTGGTTTGTAGTCCCAGACCTTCAACTAATACAGAAATAACTAGCACTCAAGCTCACAGGATTAAGGATTCTCCTGACAAACTCTGGAGAGAACACCCACAGATCCTGGTTTTCTAAGTTGCTTTCTAAGGAATTCTTGGCCATCCTCAGCACAAAAAGGAGAGTCAAAGTCTGTAGCTCACCTGTAGCCTCTGGAGGACACTGTTGGCCCTCCTGTCAAAACACACCAGTGTTCGGTCCTCACTGCCAGAGAGAATGAAGTGCTCATCAGCTGCAAGTGATAGGACTGCACTGGAATGAAGCTTGCGGCTCTTCACTGGGGCTAGTGCAGCTGTGAGAGAGGACCAAGAGATGCATTAACAGAGCCCAGGAACTTACCCAAGTTCTCACAAAAGAAATGCCTCATTCAGCAAGCACCTCACAGATATTCTCTCTCCCTTGTAGGCCATAGTCTTCCAGCTGAAGTCACTTTCATTGGGCAATAACTAAGTAGCAGAGCTTCTGGGTGCTCTCTAGCCAGCTCTTCCCTACTCCTGGCAAATACTGGGGCAGGAGGCAAAGCTAACCATTGCAGTGATTAGATGTAGAACAGCAGCAAGGATTTCCTTTAAGCAGGTCATATTTTTCTAGCCTAAGCAAGTAGCGTTAAAAAACACTATTTCATTGCGCAGAGTTTTCTAGATAAGATGGCTGCCAGAAGCAGCTACGTGCTAGCCACTTATGTGAACTGAATGGAGGTATTTGGCTGGGTTTCCTGGCTGCCTGCCCCAGCCCTTCTCCTTCCCTCAGAGGAGATAGCAAACTTATCTATACGCCTGCCACCCCATAGGCACTGACTGCTTGCAAGTGAGCATGGCAGTTGCAGCTCAAAGCACCAGTATCCACAGGAAACAACTGACACTAACCTCGAGGGTCATATACTGACACCTTCTTGTCATAGGTTCCCGTGACTAGAATGTCAGGCAGATATGAAAGGCACAGCACAGCTGCTTTTCCTCTAGAACAAGACAAGAAGGGAAGAATCAGGTGAAGGGCCAGAGCACACACTTCAAATAATATATGAAAGTCAGTCAACCTCTGCTTAGCCTTAGACCTAGACCAATAGGATTTAGAAGTGGGCTTTGCTAGTTCTCGTTTTACTGCCTTCTATGCCGTCCTGTAGGATGAAGCAACCATCCTCTTAATGCCTGCCACACATTAGCTGAGACTTCTGCCTCCCCTGACCTCACAAATCAGAGGAACTAATTCTTTCCTATATGCAATACACAACTTTCCCCCGTTTCTGCCCTCTCCTTAATTCCTTCATCTGGCTTTTTAGTGAGCTCTTGGGCTATAATGAATAAACAACAACAACAAAATCATTGAAGGTCTAGAGTACCCAGTGCTGTCACCAACACCTTAAATCCTTTACTACAGGGGCAAAGCGATCCTGAATGATTCCACTTTTTGCTCATCTTATTTAGAGGCAAGTTTTCGTACCCCACACCCTTGCCTCTAATCCTCCTTAGCAACATTCTGTTCTGCCTAAACAGCACAAGGCCTTCAGCCAAGCTAAACCTCTCATGCATCAGCATTGCTAAATAATGCCCCCACAGATTCAACACAGAACACTACGATGAAGCATCATACTCAGCTGAACATGTAGCAAAACTCCAGGTTCTGCCACTCCCAAGTGCTACTCCATTCACAGGGGAGAGCACAGAGGCAACCTTACTTGATTTCTCCACACTGTTGTCCATTAGCAGCTATGTCCCACAGCTTCACTGTGCTGTCCCAGGAGCCAGAGCACACATGGTCATCTCTTGCAGCCAGTGACCAAACCCATCCCTATGCAGTGAAAAAAAAAAGCAAGAGCCATCGCTGCGCTTCAGTCCTTTGTTTAGTAACACTGTGATTATCATTCTGGTGACATGTAAAGAACATGTGATCTTGCCCTACTGCAGAGGATAGCCCAAGAAGGTATGGACAGACCCAAATAATTAACTCTCTCCAGAAGATGAAAAAGGAATAGTTCATCTTTCTACTATCCTCCTGAACTGGTGAATGCAGCAAAACAGACTAGCATGGATAGGGGACAATTGTGGGATTTCCCTTTTCTAAAGACAGACATTTCTAATACAACTCGGCTTGGGTGTGAGAAACTGGGTTTCGCTAAGTCAGGAAACAGACAGCAGTTCAGAATGGAGCAACTGGTCCAGCTCTGCATTACAGAATCTTTGAGCATGGAATACACTGAACAGAAGTGCCTCAACATCTTCACCCTCTCCTAAGGACTTGATTCTCTCTAATCAGAAGGACAGGGAAGAAGTGCAGCCTTCAGATATCATCTCCTTCCTGGACAGGATAGGCCATTTTCCCTCCAGGATAGACAACAACTATCCAGCCCCCTTCCCTCTCATAACAACTATTTACTGTGTGGCCAGATGCAAAAGGGTGTTGGCCATTTGGAGAGGCAACTTAAAGCTTTTTACACTTCTAACAGGCGACCAGTCTATTGTAGACTAACATGCTGTGTTTTCTGAAGGGACAGGAAAGGTAAAAGAATGCTGGGACAATTAGTAGTGTAAAGGAGGGGGTGTTGATATTAAGAAGAGTGAGAACGGGAAGCAGTTATACGATGGGAGAACTGCCACTCACTGCAAGGCAGTGCCAGGTAAGAAACAGATTGATCTGGGAGAACTGGCCTTGAATCTTTCAGAGGGGGATGTATGTGTGGAAATTTTGAGCTGATATGCTATTTCTGCTACTCATTAATCTTCTGTGTATTTAAGTGTTCTAGACGTTTGCAACAGTAGTGCTTCTGGATTAAACATTTACAGGATAGGATAATTATAGAACTAAAGTACTACCACTACATGACCTAGGGGCCATAGACTCCAGATTCTGGTTACCTTGTGTGTGCCATTGCGCTCTGTCCCCAGTGCCTTCACCAGCACTTTTTCTGGTGCTTTGCCTAGCTCTCTCAGGTCCCACAAATTGACATTTCGGTCCCGAGAACCTGAGACACAGAGCTTCCCACCCTGGATACAATGAAAAACAACTGATTACTGTAAAAGCTGAGCCACTGTCCCTCCTTCTTAAGATACTTCAACAAACAATATACAGGGTAGTGATATTCCAGCACATTGCAAAGTCATACAAAAATGTATCACCAAAGCAACTATTCCAGAGTAAGGAGTGTGAACAAGCAAACAAATAAATCACAGAAGAAGTCTTTTTCTTTCAGTCAATCGTGTATTAGTAGAAGCAACATCAACTCGTAAATCAACTTAAAGACGCTGTTCCGGTACAACCAGTGTTTCTTCCCATAAGAGGCTTAATCATTGAGCTGTATAATGTAGTCTAGACAATATACAATCAATAGTTTAGACAAATCTGTCCCTCTGTGCATTTATTCCATAAGAAGAACAGAAAGAGGCTATGTAGCCTTCTATTTGCTGGCCTTCCTTCTTGAGAGGCAGGCACTAAAAAAAACAAAAAACCACCTCTGCATGAAGGATATGCACAAGGACTTCCACATCAGGGCTTCTCCCTTCACCCCACACATCCACTGAAATTGGCTCAGGGTTGCCAGGGCAGGAGAACCCCCAGAACAGCGCATGGAGGGAGGAGACCAGGATAATTCTTCCTACCCTCCATTCATGGAAGCCTCGGCTGGATCACATACCTTCCCTATGTGGAAGAACACAACTGGACACAACCCACTGACTGTATAATTTTCAAACTGAACACTGTAATCATAAATGTTAACTTGAAAAAAAAAGTAGTTAAGGTGCATGCCATTGCTGGTACTCCACTCAGCATACCGGACCATGAATCCTCCCAGCTAAAATATTCTGGGTTGTAACCAACAAAATTATTGCATGAGCAGTGGAACAACTTCTCTCTCCTTCTCCTCTAGCTCTGGAGGTCTCCCAACCCTCCAAAGCAGATTTAGGGGTGCGCACTGGGGGAGGATGCAAAGTTTTGTTGAGTGAGCTAAAATTGTTCCACTCCTGCCATGTCCACTGTCAGTCTTAGAGGTTTAAATTCAGAGTCAGCCCTCTCTTCTAAGGAATGGAATGCAATGTGTAAGAAATGGAACTTCTGCTGACAATTTAGATGAATGAATTTTGTAAGACTGATTTCTCAGATGAGTAATCACAGAGAGGTTATGACAAAATAATATTTCAGAACACACTCCTAACTTCATGACTGCTTGTTCACAGACTCTATCAATCCTTAATATTGTACAAATAAAAGCGGCACAGAAAATGTGACTTTTACCTGGAGCAGCAGCACAGAGTCAACTGATGCAAAGTGTCCCTCAGCAAGGGAAAAGTGCTCTGTGTTCCTGCCATTTTCTGCCCATTGTTGGAGGTGCTCCTCTAGTTCAATGCAGGCAGCTGGCCAGTTAAAGGCATCATCTGCTGAGATGTGAAAAAGGCATAAAGAGATGCTATTCTTCCTTTGGGCTTTGCAGAACAAACTCAGGCAAGGTAAGCAAATGTATATACAGTGGTACCTTGGGTTACAGACGCTTCAGGTTACAGACACTTCAGGTTACAGACTGTGTTAACCCAGAAATAATACCTTGGGTTAAGAACTTTGCTTCAGGATACGAACAGAAATTGCGCTGCAGTGGCGCAGCAGCAGTGGGAGGCCCCATTAGCTAAAGTGGTGCTTCAGGTTAAGAACCGTTTCACGTTAAGAATGGACCTCTGGAACGAATTAAGTTCTTAACCCGAGGTACCACTGTACTGTATCTTATTTACAACATTATCCATTGCTTTTCCATACAAGTGTCCTCAAAGAGAGAAAATATATTATATAACCATAAAAGTGGGTTTTATCAATTCGGAAAACTTTGGAGACTGAAAGGACATTATCTTTAATTGCAGAGCCAGCACTCAGCACTATCAGTTTGGTGTCAACATTACACCCAATTCTGGGCTCAACTGTAACTCTCTAAAAATTAAAGGCAGGTTTTCAATTTGAAACAAAAGAGGCATGGAATATAAAGAGCAAGAATGGGCAGGAAGATACTTAGCCACAAATGTTTATAGAATAATGTTTAAAAACCCACAGGAATACAGTGGTACCTCGGGTTAAGAACTTAATTCTGGAGGTCCGTTCTTAACCTGAAACTGTTCTTAACCTGAGGTACCACTTTAGGTAATGGGGCCTCCCGCCGCCACCATGCGATTTCTGTTCTCATCCTGAAGTAAAGTTCTCAATCTGAGGTACTATTTCTGGGTTAGTGGAGTCTGTAACCGGAAGCACCTGTAACCGGAATCGTCTGTAACCCGAGGTACCACTGTACTAACTTCCATCCATTTCAGCCTCCCTATCTGAAATAACAGTGATTTCAGCTGCCAGTCGCCCTGGAACAGCAGAGTTGAAGGGCAGCATATTCTCGATTCTGCTATTGGACACAGCCAGTAAGACCAACAGACCCCACCCACTGTCCAAAGGAGCAGCTGCAAGGAGTTTACTCCCTGCCAGAAAAAAAACCCCGTAAGAACTTTGGCATCTAAGAACACATGAGTTTGCTTTATTCCTCCTCCATGCCCAATCCCATTTTTGTGCTGTCTCTTTTAGAACGCAGGTCTGAGAACAGTGATTATCTTATTATTGACAAAGCTGATCTGGAAAGGTTAGTTCATACTTGAGTTAACAAGAGAATAAAACATGGTAGGCAGAAAGGAAACCCACCTTCCACAACTGGATAGCTGCTGCCGATCCTCTTCAGCAGACGAATTCTCCACGTGACTTCATCCTGCAGAATGTCCCTCAGTGTCTTGCAGACCAAAGGAAGGACACCCAGGACAAATCTGGGCTGCAGGTAGGAACAGATCTCCAAGATCAGCTCCAGAGGAAGAGATAACAGCCCTGAAGCTGTATCATCACTAACAGGAGACTTTTTCAGTTCCAGAGGAGGAGACCTGTGATCTGATACTTGGGCCTTATCACTTACTGAGAGAGATGTGGGAGGAAGGCACTGGGATGCCTGACTAGACTGGCTTGTAGATCCAAGAACACGTTCAATGTATTCCTGCGCCTGGGTATCTGGATCCGCTTTGCTCTCTGTGTCAGAATCATTATCAGAGTCTTGGTGTTCAGTAGAAGAATCAGGAGGAGCATCCATACCTGGATCAAGAACAAAAAGTGAGAGCTATGGTAAAATGTAAATCTATAATCATATACTACAGTTGTACCTCAGAAGTCGAATAGAAACTGTTCCAGAAGTCCATTTGACTTCCAAAATGTTTGAAAACCAAATCACAGCTTCTGATTGGCTGCAGGAAGCTCTTGCAGCCAATTAGAAGCTGCGGAAGCACCATCAGATGTTCAGGTTCCAAAGGAACGTTTGCAAACCAGAACAATCACTTCCAGGTTTGCAGTGTTTGGGAGTCAAAACGTCTGAGTTCCAGGGCTTTTGGGATCCAAGGTATGACTGTATTTTACTACTCTCACTGTAATTTTTCAGTAAGGGTACAACTATTTTTAATGGACAACAGATGTTCTATGAAGTGTAAGCAAAAAATATATTTTTACATGGGGCCTGTGCTTTTATCCACAAAACCACAGGTGTAACTTCTTAAAAAAATAAACAACTAAATGGACAACTGGAAGAATAAGATCTTATTTTATTAGTACATTTAATCCAATGAGCTCAAGTTGGCTCTCCTGCTCCCCATTTTATCCTCACAACAACCCTGTGAGGAAGGCTATGCTTCGAGACAATGGCTGGTCCAAAGTTCCCAGTGAGCTTCATGGCAGAGTCGGGATTTTAGCCTTGGACTCCAAGGTCCTAGTCCAATACACTGACCACTACACCACATCTATGCTTAGTGGTTCTCAAAGGTGTGGCAGGAGACGATGGCAAGTGTGGCAGAAAGATTCAAGGACTATCAAAGAAACATTTTAAAATTTCAGTGTAGTATATACGGATATACAATCAGAAACAGTATCTATGCCTCTCTTCAAGAGCATTGGCTATTTTTCTGCAGTTCTCCACGACAAATTGAAGTGAACAGGGATTTTCAACTCTGACAAATTTGAAAGATCAGAAAAGAGAAAGGTTTCTTTGTGTTGATGAGATGTGTTTGTTTCAAATTAGACCTAATATAAATGAGATTCCCCAGCAAACGCAAACTCACGCCCCTCTCATTGAGGTATATACTTTGTGAATCGCCCTGAGATCTATGGATGAAGGATGGCATTAGAAAATATGCAAGAGGCTCGTTTACAATTATATTTTGGGAATGATTCATGTTCTTACGTAGCTGTATTGTTTTATACAGCAGAACCTGCATGTGGATAAGGAAATTGGGGGCAGAGCACACTATCGCCCCTTTTTCGCACTGACAGGTCGGAAAGGAGCCATGTTCTCTTTCCTAAGTAATAGAGATGATAAGCAAGTGGAGGAGGAATTATTACTTCCGCTTCCCAATCCAAGAATCATCCTGCAGAAGTCCGGGAGGCAAAGCAAGAGGACGTTGCAGGCAGGTGCAAAGAGAAATGCCAAATCCAACTCGCAGGTAATCCCATAAGCAGCGCAGGAGTCACACCCGCCCCGGAAGCCATGGAAAAGGCTGGCGGAGACCGACGCCCGCCCGCCCTCCTTCCACCCCGCGGTGCTTTCCTGCCTCCTTTCTGCCCCATGGCCCCTCTCACCCGTGGGCCGAGCTGCCTCGACCTTTCTCCCAAAGCGGAGCGGCGAGTATCATGAAGTCAGGGCAGCCTCTCCAGGATCCTGACAGGGCTGAGCCGCCGCCTTCTCGCGTCTCGTCTCCAAGGAGAAAACACTTCCGGCGCGGCGTGATGACGTCAGAAGCCCGTCTCTCTGCCGAGTCCGACCATTTCAGGCCAGGCGGCTCCGCGCTGCCTTCGGGACCACTGCGGCGTGTTGCGTGTCGGGGGCCGCGGAGCAACCCAGGGCTGCTAAAGCGGCGTTTTCGCGCAGCGGCAGCTGCCTCCGGTCAACAGGATCAGGTCGAGGCCGCTTAGGCGTGTCAAAGGAAGGCCTGGCTTCCCTCTTAGTAGGCACGTAAGAGCACAGGATCGCCATTTCAGTATTGTCCGAGTAGTTATAGTACTATCTTGTAAGCTTAGTTTATTCCTTTGCCGTAACTGGCTGCGATTTGCTAATGGTTAGTAAGACAAACATGGACAGCTCAAAAGACAAGATTAAGAACATGTCTTCAGACTAGGCTTTAAAGAATAATATAAGGCAACTGCAGCCATTCATAGTTTTGGAATACAGTAGTTGTTTTCATCATAGAACTGTAGAGTTGGAAGGGACCAGGGTATGAGTCCAACCCTCTGCAATGCAGGAATCTCTTGTCCAACGTGGGGCAATGTCTTTTAAAACTACAAACTGACATGCATTTGAGTGACATGTTCTAATCAGTAAATTTTAGTATGAGCCAATAGGGACGTTCGCAATCAATGAATGTACAGTCCATGTGTTGAGCTGGACAAAGGAAAAAATGTGCACTCTTCCACACATAACACTTCTGTATGTACAGACAGCTTGCACCAGTGTTCAGTGCAATGTGTGAACATGCCCAATATGCTGGTGTCAGATTTTTTTACCCAAGAAAATGGGAATTGGATAATGTACGCACATAACCTTCACACTGGTAAATAAAAATGTAACAGCTTATGTCAACAGAACTTACCAAAAGCCCTTAAGCATCAAGGTCTAATTTTCTGAACATGTTAGTCACCAGTGAGGAAGAACTTGTTCAGAAAAGTGAATTACTACTGTTAGCCATACTAATAACTCAATAGTAGTATATTAATTAACAACACAAGCTTTTTAATGATAGGTAAAGGGACCCCCTGACAGTTAAATCGAGTCGTGAACGACTCTGGGGTTGTGGCGCTCATCTCGCTTTACAGGCTGAGGGAGCTGGCGTTTGTCCGCTCCACAGTTTTCCCGGGTCATGTGGCCAGCATGACTAAGCTGCTTCTGGTGCACCCATGTCTCTTTTTTAATGAGAGTTACTGTATATTTAGAATGGGAACAGGTATTTTACCATTCTCTCCTACTGAAGCCCACTAGGCTTGCCAGGAATAGTTAATACCTTATGCTGTTTCAAAAGGACTGCAAGTCAGTCTCACCCCTAGAATTCAATGTAGATATGGATTTCTCAGGAAACTGCCTTTCTAACCTGCCCTTTTCTGAAAAGTTTGTTGAGAATCTGCATTGATTTCCTGTTGACCTGGACTCAATTCAAGGTGCTGGCCAATAAAGCCAAAGGGATTTAAGCAGCTTCAGCCTTTATTGGCAAAGACATACAACTAAGGATTAGAGGTAGCCCTCCAAGGTAAATCACGAATTAATGATGTCACTTTGGGATATTTATATGTGGTGGAAATACAATTACATCATCCCACGTAACACTGGTGCACTTCTGAGCTAATGGGTATATAATCATTCTACCAATATAAAAGTTGGCATTGTGACAATTTGAAAATTCTATTAAATCCAACTAGAAGAGGGTTTGCAGCTTCCCACGTAATGTCAGAAGTACTACCCTCATAATAGAGCAGGCCAATAGAAGAGTTAGTAAAGACTTAATAAAATTAAGTTTCAACTTATACGGGTTATATCATGGACCTAGTGCATAAAGCCAAATTTGTGTACTGTATAGTCAAAACACACTTTCCCAAGGTGAGTGCAGTGGCAGGTGAGATTGCCAAGATTCCCCCTGCCCCTCAGACACCCACCCCCTTTAAATTTTTTCTGGGTAAGCATGTAAAGCTGAATTCACAAAAGTTAAATGTGTTTAAATTGTGAGTTGATTGGGTTTTTTTTGAATTCTACAGTAAGAGAGGCTCTTCAGCCTGGTTGAATTTTCTGGCCACTCAAACCTGTGCCAGAAATACACAAAACATTCAGTTATGGGGTGAAAAACTGGGCAGAAACATGGAAACTGGAGTCACAAGAATTTTTAGTTGACAAAAAAATTATACATAAAATGAGAAAAATCTCATTTGAGGAAGGTGCAAGCAGCTGCTTCAACACTAGGTACACTGCAGTTCCACCATTGGAAACATTACGGCACATTTACAAATATACAAATCCAGGATTAACGAACAGGAGGCAATACTAGAAGCACTTGTACAAAAGACAAATTTCATTTCAAGAGGCAGTCAGGTCAAGTAGCTTAAACTTCACTGGATGAATGAAGAGTTCACAAGCCTTCAGTTGAGAAGCACAAGCCAGGATTCTGCCTGCCATCTGTGCACATTTCTTGCCCATTTAAAAAACCAATTGCTTCCCAAATAGAACCCTCTGGCTTTCCCCGTTGCAGGATAGGGAAAGTTGAAACTGAGGCACGAGAGGGAACGCTTGTAATAAAATCATTAAAATGCAAAGAACTAACTGATTGCTTCCAGAGACCTGCTCGAGTTCCACACTATTAAAAAGACGAATTGAGGAATGCATTTGCAAGTTTACTATCATTTTTTTTTTTGAACTAGCTATCCTAGAAGAGTGCAGGGCTGTCCCTAGCAACTGGATTCAAGGATTAGGAGAGCAGCTTTCACTTAGGTATGTGCTGTCTCCAAGTTAAAAAAAAAGCCTGCACAATAATGCCCCAGCAAGTTCTATGACAAATCTCCAAGAACTGCAAGCACTACAACATGTGAAACAGAGGCCAGGGATAGAAAGAAAAAGGAGATGGGAGGGGATATCAGTGAAGTTTAAGTTACTGAGCAATCTCACAAATACACTTTCAGAAATTCACCCCACTATACTCAGTGTCACTGTCAATTGCTGTCAAAGAAAGCATCTCCTTATCCCAGAACGCGGGTGTCCATCCTCTGTCACATATATCTTCTTCA
Organism: Podarcis liolepis; assembly: GCF_965112155.1. Lineage (NCBI taxonomy): Eukaryota > Metazoa > Chordata > Lepidosauria > Squamata > Lacertidae > Podarcis > Podarcis liolepis. Next base: position 44,332,422 of record NC_139555.1, read on the forward strand.
GTCATCCCACCACTGTATCTACCATCACCAAAGCAATACAGGATATGAGGCACAGTTCAACCCAGTTGTCTGGCTACCAATCCTGATGCTGCTCAAGTTCCGTTGGGATCTGCTCTGAAGAAAGCTGGGGCTGGGGCTCAGTTCACTTGTCTCTTCTTCCTCAGCACGCTGCCTGCTGGCAATCATTTCCTTGGGCAAACTCTATTCTTGTTGACTCTGCAGAATATTCGTGGTGACTATTTTTTCATCCCCAGCACTTCCCACTTTTCCAGAAGTTGCTCTCATCAGGTGAAGCAGTATCCCCTTTTCCCCACAACCTAGCTGCTTTTGGGAAAACAGGCTTGCTTCCACTTTACATCCTCTTCACTTACAATTAAAAAGCTATGGCTTCACTAACTCAAATTCATTCAGCAAACCCCAGATTCTATTTCCAGGGACCGAACAGATTTGGGTCTAATGAGAATTATTTAAGACAGCAACTCCACTAAGCATGCAGCAAAAGCTACGAGCTTCCACTGGCCATGCATGGAGGGCTCTATTTTATTAATTCCTCTATGCTTTGCTATGTTTACTGCTCCTTTTGTAAACCAAAGTGGTGGATGCGGCATAGAACTCCCTTAAGACAGAAAGTTTAAATCACCATTATGTATGTACAAATGCCATTCTGACCCCCAATAGCGCAGGATACAACATAACGTGTGCCATATAAAAATGACCGAGTGCACACTGGTCTCCGCCAGCCTTTGGCCTATGGACAGATGGAATTCAGTTTCCTTCCTTGCTCTCTCCTGCCTCCTGCAGCTGAAGTAATGCAATAGCAGTGTCACAAAGTAACAGCTGAACAACAGGGTAACAGATTCATTGCACTGCGGCATCTTCTTAAAAAATAAAGACATGCTTCTCCAACAGTATTTGTTATGATAGGGACTGCTCCCTAGATGGCTGGCAGGTCCCCACAAAGTCAGAGGCTGCCTTTGCTCCAAGCATCACATCCAGCACACAGTGCCATGGCAACTATGGCAAAAAGGGTTTGTGGGTTTCCTTAAGATTCCTAGATGAAAATGCTTACACTTAGTCATTATGGGCTACTCACAGGTTCACTAGTCTACTTCTTGGTCACCATGCAGTCTTGAAAAGGTGAATAGCTGATCTCTTGAACACCGGTGACTGGAAATATACAGCAGTATAACCCCCTTGGATTGAGTTTTAACTCTTCCCTCTTCATCAGCTGGTTTTAAACCATTGTATCTTTTAATCCCATTTTAACATCTTAAACCTGATCCTTTATTTATTATTATTATTTATTATTAGCTAGTCCTTTATGATGGCCCCTAGTTAGATCCCCTTCTCAAGAGTGTTGCAGTTTAAGATTGCTCCCCTTTCTCAGCCCAGGTCCGAGTCCCACCCCACCCCATTCCATCAATGATGGCCTCTGAGTAGAGACCTTTTCCTTCCGCTAGTGAGATACCCTGGTTTTTGTTTAAATTGGTCACGGAGGCCCACCCTCCCCCCCAACTTTGTAAATTTCAGGAGATGGGGAGTGAAGTCATTTTATGTCCCACAATGCTCTTCCCGTCCTCCCTAACCCCCCATTAACAGGGATTTGTAACACTGGGTTGTGGACGAGTTCCCAGTATTCCTCCCAGCGCACACAGGAACCTGAGAAAAAAAGACAGCCAGTATTAAATAAAAGTAACCAGCAGAGCACATTAGACCCTGACTCCCCCTTTCACAGCATGTTGCTCATGCTATCTACTAGTATGTCTGCAGGATGCACAGCCACAACTAACTTGGGCAGACTGATTGCTGCACTGGCAAATTGGGGTAAAAGCCGGAGTAGGGTGGACTTTGAACTCTTCCGCTACATTAATTCATAAGCAAATATCAATACGGAAGGCCGGAACCTCAAATATCAGAATAAGAGGAATTGTGGCTGGGGAATGTGGGCTTTCCTGCACTGCCATCTCCTGACACATCCCACAAGGGTAGTAGATTGCTTCCTATATGGGATATTTGATCTCCACATTCACATTCTCAAGAGCCTCTGCTCAATATCACTGAAACACAGATTCTGCATCACGGAGAGGACAACTGAGTACAAGCTGGCCTACATCTTTCCATCTCAATTAGCTCCAACATTCAATTCATTCTTCCTACTTTGGTCACTCCATTCCCTTCTTGGGGCTTTTCTCCCTCTCCTATCTCACCGAATATGGGACTTACCGAGTACGGTTTCACTGTTTGCCTAGACCCCATAGAACGCAGCTAACCTCTCCTTCAGCAGTGGAGGAAACTGCTCTGAAAACTGCTGCCAGTTCTCCTCCCCAACTTGATCTTTGAAGCCATGAAGAATCTGAGAAAGAAGAAGAGATCATCACAAGTGGAAAATAGCTATCACACTCTGTCCCCCAACTCTAGCCTCCCATGGGCTCAGAGAGAACTAGGAGACCTGGTATTTACACTCTGTGTCAAGAGTGGGAAACTTGTTAACCTTGCTTAAAACCTTAACTGAAACATACACAAGTGGCCCCAAGTTTGTTTTGCAGAGCTCAACTGGATTTAGCAGTTGCATATCAAGTGTATACACACAGGAACTCCAATCTGTAGTTATGAGACATGAGAGGAAGGCTAGAACCCAGAAGTGGAAATATCAGGAAAATAATTTTTGGCTAAATGGTAGAAGGAACTTCCTGCGGGAAGAGTTGTTTGGCAGTGGAAACAAACTGCCTTAGGAAAGTGCAGGGAAGAGGGTTCTCCTTTGTTCGAGGTATTTAAGAACTCTGGATGACCATCTCTCAAGAATGCTGTAGTTGCATCCTCCACAGGACTGGAACAGAGGATCTTCTCAGTCTGTGATTATAATCCCACTTTATGATTGATTCACTTGATAATAAATGGAATCTGCACCCTGTATCTGCTGCCAAGCTATGGTTTGGCATTATGTCCGAACTCAGGCTTATTTGTCTCTGACCCCAAGTCTGGATATAACATTAAGTTAAATCATGGCTAGTCCTAGGTAACGTTGTAGCAGCAGTACTGGGGGGAGGAGTACTGCAGCCACAATCTTTGCTCCAGGAACCCACATGTTTGCAGTAAGCCGTGGTGTGGCCTGGTGTTACAAAGTAGCTTATTTGCAACTGAGTGATAGCCGCCACACACTTCTGAGTCCAGGGAGGGCTTGCTAAGTATCAGTATACTGCCACCACATTTCCAAGCTTTTGTCTAGTTACTGGTGCTGGGAATGCTAAAAATGAAAGCCAAGGCTTAGTATGAGTCTGCTATCAAGGCAGAAACTATTGGGTCAACTACACTGCCTACTACAAAATGTGGCTAGCGGTTTCAATAAATATTCACACACAGCAATCTGTGTCAAGGGGAAATCTAGGTGTATCCCCACCACCCAATGCCAGCATGACAAACAAACATACCTTATGAGCAAAAGCCCATTCTTTTAGTATATGGCCAAAGAAGCCTTTCTCCACTGCAGTGACATACCTTATAAAACATGTCCCTCAGATCATCCTTGGGGCTCACCCAGGAAGCAACAGCGTCACAGAAGAAAATAAAATCCTACAGAAGAATGAGAAAACTCAATACAGATCCCAGGTCACTAGAATCACTAGAGATTTCCTAGCATTCTAAACCAGCACAGGTTTTGGGAAATGTACTGCAACTCAGGGACACAAAGAAAAAGACACTAAGCAGCACACAGTACTCCAACTGCAGATGCATCAAAATAAATTGCATAATTCTGTAAGATATATGTGACTTTGGATATACTTATTTATGAAGATTGTTTACCCGCCTTTCCCATAAGGTCCCAAGGCAGGTTAGAGCAACATAAAGTAAAATCAGTAAAACAGTTATAATTATAAAGGCAGGTAAACTTTTTGCAACCAGAACACATAATATAAACTCAGCAAAAGAGGTGGGTCCCACAAAACAAAATAACTAGAACTGTCAAAGGCCAGGGTACTTTGCCCTTAAGAAGCAATTGTGCTGTTTGGGGTTCAACCATTTGCTATATATTTGTCACAGTGACCTTTCTAGTGATCAAAGGTATCCCACAAACATCTGAAAAATCTCTCAACATAATTACCTGCACAACTCCACCCGGGTTTACCCCAATCATCATACAGATGCCACGGAAGGCCGAGTCCTTCTCCTCATTATCACGTATGTTCCTGAGGGATGTACACCTAGGAGCCAAAGCAAACACTTTGCACACTGGAGAGGCAGAGAAGAGAAAAAATAGCTCCTTCCCCACAAATCCATGCAATAATGCTAAGGTAGAACAGCTGGCTTGGCTTTTTTTAATCGGGAAAAAAGTTACAAACATATGGATCAAGACTTACTGAAGATCAAGTATTAGATTAATTCTCCTGTCCAGGGTGTGCTCTTCTATTGGCCATGCTTTTTAATACCAGTATTCAATTAGAATACTCCTTTCTGGGTATTTGGGGATTCCATGTAAAGTCAGATCAATAGCTGGGATAAGGCTGCAAATCCCTCTCCCAACTGAAGGTGGCAGAAAGTTGAACATATTTAAATGTGACTAATTACATTTTAGTAATTTCCCACAGAAGAAAAAAGTGTGCTCCACGTGTGTTTTGCATTCTCAGAAATACCGATGGATGACTACTGTGCAACTAGAGTGTGAAGATGGTGTCATCCAAAGAGTTGCTACGTAGTGGCAGGAGGGGAAAAGAGACAAGAGAGGTGAGCAGGATGTACAAGGAGAGTTCTGCAGCTTGTCACTGGACAGCATCGCAGGGAATATCTAGCAGTTGTCCAATATCCTTGGCACGAGTACAATACTAATAGATGCACTATCTGTATCACTCTCTTTGTATTGTATATATTGTCTAAATAGTTTGTACTGCACAGTGTGGATTTCTACTTGAACAGGACTTAACCTTCCTGCCATCCACCCTGCAGCCCCCTGTACACAAAATCTGCTTTCAAGGGATGGGGGACCCTCCAGAGATTTGGGAGGTGCACAACTGGCTACAGGGTGTAAAAAATAAAGTTAAAGTCTCAATTCACCGCCAGAAGTACACTCATGCAATACTGGATCCCAACCGGCGCTCAGAAAAATGGAGATATCCCTCTAAAAGAAACACAAACTTGATGGATGATGTACCGATTGAGACAAATATGAGCTGGACAAAAACTGATTGAGCAAAATGCCTCTGAATTCACATCAACTTGTTCCAGAATGAAGCTGCCAGATTGAGAGGGTGGCCCCTGTGGATTTCACCCCCTGCAAAGTGAGGCCAAAAAGCCACACCTCCTGTCTGAGTATAAACACTAACCAAGGTCTGATAAACTGCTGCAGCATCGGTGCCACCTCCTGAGGGCAGACGTAACCCAAGCGTCCAATCGTGATGGCTAGAAAGGGGAGAGAAACAAGCCTGTCACAACTGCTCAAAGCAGCAGCCTTGTCTGTTCTGTAGCATCATGAGTTTGGAAGGTGGGATTTATACGGGGGCACATGGCATCACAGGACCTAGACCATAATAAGTGCATAGTGCAGTTGTAAAAAGTATTAGGGGGGAAATATGGTGTTCAAGAGCCATTTGCAAATGCTGTGTGCAGAAAGGGCCAGAAGATACTTCTAGAAAAGGAAATTAGCTCTTTGATATAGGATCATGTCCCCCATGGGACTCTCAGCAGGCAACTGAAACAAGAAAACTTCTTAGAATTAGTGCAGTGTTAGTGGAGGAATAGTCACAGAACTCCAAGATTTAATTGGATTTTTCCACGACTGGTCATGTGCTCCAGCATAAAAAAGTCAGATCCCATTTCCAAAGCAGATGAGTGAAAAGGTACATACAAACCCTTTATCACCAGTTTGACAATAAGCACAAGAGTACCAAAAGGAAATGCAATTAAGACAGAATTAGGAGTCCACCCTCACCTGTGTTCTCTAGAAGTGTTTTTGGGGTGTTTGGCCTGTTGATTATCTCCACAAGGTTATTCAGGACCATTTGAACATATGGTTGCATTTCAGCCCCTGGTAAGGAGAAATGGTCAGCTGAGTCATACATAGCTCGAAGAATCAGGTTATCAACCTTGAATTGCTACACAATACCCAGCTCCATTTGACATACAGGAGGAAATCGCATGCTTCCAGATGGCCCAAAATTAGAGATAGACACAGTATTGTAGCTGTAACTCGAGACTCTCATGAGCTATCCATAATGTAGGGCCAAGGACCTTATTATGTCAATAGTAGAAACGAATTTAGTTACACTTTGCTGAAACTCAGGAACTTCTGCTGTTACACCGCTAACATGTAGGAAAATAAGTCAACTTAACAGCCAAACACCTACCCATCCTAAGAGTCGGAAGTTGCATTTTCCTCCTATAAGGAGCTAGAAGAGGGTACCACTGCTGAACGGCATGGCAGTACAAAGCTAGCTGCTTAAAGTTACTGTGGGTTCCTGGTACACTTACCCATCTGCATGCAGATCTCTCCAATAGCCCAGGTGGCATTATTGCAAACAGAAATGAATTCTGGATTCAGGTTGGTCCCTAGGATGGGCATGAATTCAGCTGAAGAGAAGAGACGAGACATGTATTGGTTTAACTGAAGTATTTATAGCATTCCCTACACTACAGTGGTACCTTGTGTTACATACTTAATCTGTTCCGGAGGTCCATTCGTAACAGGAAACCGCTCGTAACATGAGGCGCGCTTTCTTGGTGCCTCCTGCTGCTGCTGCGCCACTGGAGCGCAACTTCCGCTTGCATCCAGGGGCAAAGGTTGCAACAAGAGGCATCTACTTCCGGGTTAGCGGAGCGCGTAACCCGCAGCATTTGTGAGGGGGACAGTACGTAACATGAGGTACCACTGTATTTTGATCTAAGTACAAGATACACAGAAATCCAACCAAAAGCAAACAACTACATTATCAGAATAGGGCAGATAAAACACTAGCAATTTAGTCAGCACTGACTAGCACCAAGGCAAAGGTGAGGTCCTTAGTCCTCCAAACCAGTTTCCAAACAAGATCAATGCTCTAACTCAGGTTTGTGTGACAGCCCCAGTTTTGGCCTTTGGCACAGCTAAAATGACATTGTTTTATTTATTTGAATAATGCATAAATCACCCATTCAAAAATATCAAGGGGGACGCACAAAATAAATGGAAGACAATACACAAAATATAAAGTTAAAACAACTGCCATAGCACTATGCTGCATTCTTCCCTAACTCTGCCCAACTTCCAGGGTGCGTTGCACTTTTAAAAAAAATAAATCGATTTTATTGGTTTTCTATTAATCCAAAATATACAAGGACAGTTATATAACATTTTGTTGCACGTAAACAGAAAATAAAATTTAAATGCACTGCAGTCATATTGGACAAGAGGGAATATGTTTTCACCCAGAAACATCTGAGAAAATAATGTACCCATAGCCCTTAGCTGCAAGGTGCTGTATAAGAATACGGAGTCTTGAATCTATGCTGCATTCAAAACCAAAATGAGAAAGGGTACATGTCCACAGTATTTAGACTCTGATCCATCAATTTTCTGCACTCATATATTGGCAATACCTGAATCTGCATTAGATGTAGAAGCCAGGGGGCTCCTTGCACACATCCTGTCATAGACACTAGCTTTTGACTAAGTAGTCTTGTAAGTTGCACTCATTCCCTATCCAGAGCTAACAGTGACAGTACTGAAACAATTTTAAAAGTAGGGAAACGTTCAGTGTTAACTATCATTGTCAACATAGCAGCAATAAATCTAGGAGGGTGAAGAAAAAGAACCTGTTCTCTCTGAAAGGAGCTCAAAATGAAAAGTACCCTTGAAGAGAGTTCTAAAACTTTAAGCACTGGTCTTTTTCTAAATAAAGCACACGGCTACTATAGCACCTCTGGATATTTTTCCTTCTTAGTTCTGGTAGCAAATTTCTGGCTATAATCATACCATTGGATCATCTGGCCCTGAATTGTCTCTGTGGCTTAGGACCACTTACTGATTTCTCTCTCTCACTCTTTGTATTTCATCTAGTGCTTCTATGTACCTTTTGAGATGGCAAAAAGAGGGGAGGTTCAGTTCTTGTGACCTATGGAAGGTGGAGCTCACCTTAGGAATGTAGGACAGATCTATTCTGAGGTTTACTTTGTCTTTCTGAAAAATGCAGAGATTGCCCTGAACTGACAAGGTACTTAAATCTGTCACCTTTCTGACTAATGTGAAGCAGCTACTTTGAACATAAGCAATCATATGGGAACAGAGGCCAGGGGTTTGAGTAGTCAAGGTGGAGAGAGTCTTATGACGATTCCCTAAGAAAACACTAAAAGGGGATTGACAAAAAAGATGGAAGCAATCAGCAAGCACAGAGGACAGAGAAGGAGAAAGAATGTCTGTCTGGACTGGCAGTTAAAACAAGATGCCAAGACAGGAAGGAAGAGGATTCAAAGTAATCAATGAGGTTTCCTGAGTGGGCTGCAAGACAGACTTAAACCCAGCAGCGTCTGTGTGGCTAATCTGCCAGGAAAATACCTGCTGGTTAATCTTTTTCTTTGTTTTGTGCACCAATGATTAAAACTGGGACTTTCTGCATGTAAAGCATGAGCTCTACAACTTAGCTATGCCCCCTCTAAACTACTACGCAAGGCCCTAACAGCATTATGGCAAAACCCTGTTTTTCATAAAAGAAAACCAAGGCAGATATGTTTCTTCCTCCAGATACAAGATATACCAAAATCTGTTACCACTTGAGAGCTATTATAACTGCTAGCAGCTATTTCGGTCCCTCTCAGATCTTGGGATTAAAAACAGTGCTAACACAAAGATCACTACTATCATGCCAAGAAACATAACATCACACAACAAGAACTCAACAGGTACCTACCAATGCATGGCTTGACATGCATGAAACAGGCTTTGGTAAGGTCTCCTAGGAGTGCAAATGAGCTCTGCCGAACCTCTGGCATTGTGTCCTACAGGGAGAGCAAGTAAGTTTAGAAGGGACATTGTTGTGTGTACCATCTAGACTGCAGTGTAGGGCTGGGCGATGTTGGGTTTTCAACATCGCAGAGTATCACCAGCCAAACATGGTTTGGTGATATACCGCAATGTTGAAAAAAGCTGCATTGGCCTCAACCAGCGAGATGCTGGGTGAAACTGCCCCAGCTCTCATCGTGGGAGCCGAGTCACTTTCACCCCAGCGCCTCATGGGCTGTGGCCAATACAGCTGGCTCCAGCCTGCTGCTCAGCCAGGGGGTGGAAAGGCTCCTGTCCCCAGCGGAGCCAGCCCCAAGTCCCCTGCTACTTGTGCTGGAGCAGCCCTAAGGACCTTGGGGCTCCTTGGCCAAGCTCCTTCTGCCTTCGCTGGCATGGGGGCGGGGGGGCGAGCTATCTTGCCCGCTTCCTCCCCACTCTCCGAAGATGGGCCAAGTGGCAGTAGTCAAGCACATGGAACCTATCAGGTTCTGTGTGTTTGACTGTCCTCGCCCGTGCAGGTGCACTGTCTCTTTCCTCTGGTGGGGGGGTCATTCACCACAGGAGGAATGATGCAGCTCACCCTCCCGGGTGGTCTGCAAGGCACAGGGTACAAAGCCACCCTATTCGTGCCTTGCAGAGAGGGGCTGCTGGTGAGCGTTGGGCCCGCCAGCAGCATCAAAGAGTCCCTAAACTGCCTGGCTGCCTTCCACCGGGAGGGTGGGCTCTGTCTTTCTGGGAGTAAAGGCACAGCACACCCTCTTGGAGAAGGCAGTCAGGTGGGGTTGGGGATCTCTCAGCTGGGAAGGGCGGACTTTGCGCTTCCCAGCTGAGCAGCCCTGCTCCCACTCCTACTTGCGTGCAAACAGGAGCGGGGTTGGGGGGTCTCTCAACTGGGGAGGGGGAGCACTTTAATGGAGCCCTCATCCCACCCCTGGCTCATGTGAGCCTGTGGCCGGTCAGGGGCTCTGTAAAACTGCTTGGCTGAGGCGAGGGCAGCAGTGTGCTCCTCAGCCAAGGAGTTTAAAGAAGCGGAGGAAGGAGCAAGCTGTATCGGCACCTCGCAGGTTCAGCTTGATTTGGCCCGGGCAGAGTGCAATGGCACTTTCACCAGTGGTATATTGCTGGTGAAACCGTTGCCACTTGTGTCCCTCTGCCTCCAGCTCCCAGCCAGTTTGTTTCTCCCTCAGCGTGCTGGCCGCTGGAAGCAAAGGGACTCAAGAGCGGTGACAGTTTCACCAGCAATATACCACTGAGTGAAGCTGTCATTGTGGTCTGTCCCCACATATATCAATATATATCACCCAGGCCTCTCTCCCAGGCAGTGTATCTCAGTCTGACATAATGGTGGGTGCTCACTTGTAAGTGATAGAGGGAAAACAAAGTAGATGTGCAAGATCCAGGATACGAGATTAAATTTGGATGCAAACTTATTTATTCACTAATCATTACTTTTTCTGGGTCTGCACTCAACAGGTCTCTCATAAAAGACAGTGATAAACTCTCCTTCCCTGTTAAAATTATTACGAAGGAGCCTTGTGCAGATGGAAGGAATTTGGCTGTTAATAGGCACAGACCCTCTCAGAAATACCAGAACAGGACTATCCATTGCTGGTTCTGTCTAGTTCTGCTTCCCGGGATAGTAGGAGGCTCTTAAGTCAGGGAAACCTTACAACTGATGCTTTCTCCCCAACTCTTCATACAACTCGCAATGCATTAACAACCTAGTCCAACATCCTTTTGAAAGGCAGACACTCTGGGACACTTGCCCCCTGCTTGTTTCTTTTTTTAACCTTTGGATTCACCCAATTATTCTTGCAGCTTCTGCTACAATTATTTCTAAATTATTTTCCCCACTTAGTTTCTCACCATCTATCCAGTCCCCTATCATATTCAATAATTTACTCAGCCTATAATTCTCAAATATAGAACAGCACATGATGTAGAACACATCACCCACACCACCCTCAAAACCTGATTTCTTCCCATTGACATAGAGGCATTGATGATACAGTGCTTCTGTCTGCTAATTCTCATCTTATTGTTTTCTAGCATTGACTTCTCTAACTTACTTGTAAAGTAAGCTTTATTAACATTAGTCTAAATTTTGGAAAACAAATGGTGAGCCTAATCTCAAGTACCTCTGAATTCAAGTTCTTGGCTGGGGCTGAGAAATCCCAGGGTCCCAGAAGCTATGAACTGGCCTAAAGCAGTCATTACACATTGAACGCAGGACTCTCTCTCACCCACCTGCATGCACTGGAACAGGAGAGTCATGATATTGCTCCGGGCCACAAGCTGCTCCACGTGACACCCCAGACCTTCAGCCAATCCACTCAGCAAGTCAAGAGCAACGATCATGAAATCTTTATCAGGAGCCTCGTATTGGTCTGGGTGTTGACTATACATCTACGAATTTGAGAACAGAGAACCATTTACCTCAAAGAAAACACAAAAGCCTCAACAAGGCCCTGGCAAGCTTCACTGAGCAACAGTTTGAACAGGAACACTTGTGCTGTTAAAGAACAGGGTAAGTTTCAGTTGCCTAGTCGATGGTTAATGCTAGCTTTTGTTACTGCCAGTTATGGTTAATCTGCCCACATGTGATCCTCCTCTGATCAACAGGGACTCAGTTTTCCAACACTTAAGTATTATATACAGCATACTTTTTTTTAAAAAAACCAAAACCAAGAAACAACAGCCTATCCTACCATGGCTTGGGCAAGGGTCTTCTGCACAAGTGTCACACAGCGCTGGTAGACAGGTTCACAGTATGGGAGGAAGCCACTTTGGAGTGCAGTTGCTACAGATGACAAACACTGTAGAAATAACAGATAGCAACTCAAAAGACATGCATGGAGGACCACCTGGCATGCACATTGTCTTGCCCTTATTATCACTGAAACCATTTAACACAAAACCACTTAGCTCAGTCATGAAAGGGACAAGAAACAACTTGCCCCTTTCATGTGTTTATTTCAAGCAGCTAGAATTGTGCATTAAGGACAAGGAGCCTGCCCGGGAACCAAAATGTCTATATTTCTCAACATGCAACAGTACATTTTTTGCTGATTTCCAATACACTATATTAAATACATTTCTTGCTAGACAGAGGGGGTGGGGAAACCATTGCCTTTGAGCAGCATGGCCATTATGCACAATAGAGCTTAGTTCTTTCAACTGAAGCATTAGAGCCCACCAAAGTTAATGGCTGGTCACTTACTTCTAAGAGAGGGAAAAGATCTTTGTCCTCATCCTTTAGCTCATTCCACTTCTGTATCAGCGGTGGCATCAGTTTTTGGATATATTCCTGGGTAAGAGAAGATCAGTTATGACCAGTTATGATCATGCTGCAGTCCCAGCCACTGCCAGTATCATAAAGTGAGCCCAGAATCCTTCAGAACTGAAAAACACTCAACATGTAACTTCAGGATTCGAATGTCTTGTATTTTCATTGGTCATCACTGTTTCTGGGCTCAGTGTGCAGATACTGTCAGACCAAGACTACTACTATAATTCCATAGAACCAGACTTCTAAGTGTTTCCCAACCACTCTGACCAGGGTATTATTTCAGAGAAAAATAATTTTGTCTGGAGAAGCAGACATAACTAGCAGCATTTATATCAAATAAGAAAAAGTAGAAACAGCATCAGTAGGAAAAACAACATGCTTGACAAGTAAGACTATTAAGTATGTGTGCTTGACGTTTCTTTGCCTTTTAAGAATAATTATTTGTGGAGATGCAGCACAAGACTACTATTTTACCTCACTGGCATTTGCAGACTTACAGTTGCATAATAGCAAAGGAACTCGTAACCACTTCCACCTGCATGACACTAAAGTAACTTTTTGTAGTGCCACAGCATAATAGAAATCAGTGCTGCACCTTATTTTAAGTTAAGGCTCACACCACAACACTACTTTATTCTGTAGTCAATAATACAAAGTAGAAAAAATGGGAAATCTGTCTCGTAACAGTTCCAACAAGTAGCAGTTCTCCCTAATCATATATGGAACTACGATGCTGCCTTGTATGAAGTCAAACCACTGGGTTCACCTAACCAAATACTGTCTGCTCTTCCCAAGACCCCAGAGAGCTACCAACTTTGTTTTAATTGGCCTCGCCACCAGAGATCCTTTAATTTGAGATTTCCAAGATTGAGTGTGGGATTGTCTGCATAGAAAGAATGCTCTTCTGCTGAGCTGTATTCCTGACTTTCCTCCAAGGGGCAAAAGGCAGCCTATATGGTTCCTCCCTCTCCATTTTATTTTCACAAAAACTCTCAAAGAGTGGCCAGGTTCACCCAGTGAGCTTTGTGGCTGAGTGAGGATATGAACCCTAGTCCCTCACTTTATCAACTACAGCACACTGTCCTTTCATTATGCTCTTCCTGTCAGTAGTAATTTTAATTTATAAAATGACCCAATTTATATACTGATTGATTGTAAAAACAAACAAACTTTAAATATAAAGTAGCATACACACAGCCTCAATAACAATGAAATAAACATTTCTGGGCTTCCCTTCTCTAGACCTTTCATCTGCAATATCTTAGCACCAAGGAAACAGGTTTGACAGTCAATTAGATTCTTTTACTATCTCTTGGAATAGGAGACCTTTTTTGCTTCAGGTCTCTGAATGTACCACCAATCAAGGTTTATCAAGGAGGGGGATTAATGTGGTGTACATGTAGTTAAACTACAGTGGGTTTTGTTCATCACACTAATGAAGGAAAAACATTCACGTATTTGGACTGCCCTGCATTCAATAATTAGTTTATGCTGACAGTATTTCACCCCAATGAGAAGAGGCAAGAGGACACAACCAGCCATGGTGATTAAATGCTAGCAGTTTTCACTGTTAATGCCAAAAAGAAGAATGCACATACCGGCTGGTTGAGGTGGTGCCCAACAGAATCAGCCAAGGTGCCAATCGCATCATACAGGATCAGTAGGTTCTTGTGCTGGTATTTCCCAAATGCAAAAACCAAAGTATCCAGAATGAAGCTGAGGTATGGGACCAGCTCTGTGCAGGCCTCTTCTTCAAGGGTGGCAAATGCACTAAAATTAAGGTTACAAGAAAAAAAAAGTGGTGGGCATGACCAAAGTGAAAGCAGCACCAGAAGCTGGAAAGATTGAAATACACAGATGCCTGGATAATTTCTATCCTGGCCTGGGCACTTAAGAGATCAGTTTCACTGCACAAGAATCAACTATAACCCTATGCCACTCTTTGATCTGAAGTATAAGGGAATTTCTCTGGGTCAGACAGTACGAATATATGAACTATCACAGCAGAGCTCAAATTTCAAGTTCTTCATCACATCCAGAGAAAATCTGAAGGGTGCAAGAGAAACGATGAATCTAAGAAGAGTAGATCTGTGGCTCAGAGATACTCTAGAATCTAGTCTGGTTCTAAGTTAGGAATAAGGCCAGGCCTCAAGATGTGTATCAATTTTAAGGTACTCTTTAATTTTTGCACATTATACCTGATCTAGATAGTCATAGCTTCTGTGTTTGGTTTTGCCCAACTCAAATGCTTAACCATAACGGACCAAGACTCTGCGAAAGCATCCTGGGAAACACTTCTACATTCAAACAGAAATGGCTATAGATTGCAAGGAACCATCAGAAAAGAAGTATATTCAGGCCCTTTGAGCTTACACTGTTTTGATAAACACACTTGTTGAAATGTGCATCAAGTGAAGTGATGCCATGAATGGGTTACCTGCAAGCAGCCTCCTGTACTCTCTTGTTGCTGTCAAGAATCCGCTTGAGCAGCTCTGTCATCAGAGGCTTGAGATACATGTCTGGGGGTTGGCTCACAACCCAGTGGGCATAACGGCTCAGGGTCCAGCAGGCAATGGAGCGCACTAGGGCCTTCTTGTCAGAGAGACATTGGATCAAGTGGGGAATCAATTCAGGGAGGTAGGGAACCATGCCCTGCATGCAGCCTAGAAATGCAAGAAAATACGTTCAGCATACTTTTTAGGCATATCAGAGGGCTGCCAAATTCTTGTTCACATGAAGTTGCTGCCAATGCCTTCCCCTTTTTGCAAATGCAAACCCCTAGTTTAAGTGATACAATTATAGAACTCACCTTCAGCAATGGCCCCTAGAACGAGGATTCCGGACTCCTTGATGACCCACTCGGGGTGGAAGAGTAGCCCCTTGAGCAGCGGGAGCAGGTGTGGGAGGAGCTCATCTCTAAAGACATTGGCCAAGACATCAAGGGCAGCAGCAGAGCATTTTCCTGTAGGAGACATGGGGCTATGTGGTAGAATCTGCACAGAGCACCAGTGGGAAAGCTTTGGTCCATGAGCCAAATTAGGCCCATAAGGTCTCCCAATTTGTGCCTTATTGTTCCTTTGCATTCCTGAACTTGCGCTGTTTATGTTTGGGGCTGAATATGAGCCTCACTGCTTTGGGGCACAACTGGCTCCACTCAGGAGCTGCCAGCTGGATTTCATTCCTCCTTATGCCTCAGATGGTCATAAGGCAGAGGTGACTGACAAATCTGGTGTGTGGAGCCTTGGCTGCTATTTGATCCCACTCTCCAGCATAAAGTGACTCCCTATGCATTGCACAGAGTAAGCTCTGTGGGAACCAAGAGTCTTTTAGGGAAGAGACAAGCAGGAAAAAAGCACTTGCTTTAGGATAAACATGCAAGGCAGAAAGTATCTTTTAGGGGTAAGAAAACCCCAAGCTGTGCAATTCCAGCAACTCTATTAAACAAGAACTATCTTTTTAACAAGAAATAAAATTGGGCCATTGAATAAGCTCCTTCGGTGTGTATCTTCTTCCCACATAAGAGTCTAAAGAATCAGGCCAATGGCCCATCTTGTCCAACAGCCTGTTCCCACAGTGGCCAACCAGATGCTTGAGGACAGTCTACAAGCAGGACATAAGCACAACACTTTGCCCACCTGCGATTCTCAGCAATTGGTATTCAGAGGCATTTGCCCCATACCATCCCAAATGAAAAGAAATGGTATCTAGTCAGTTATGTGCCCAGTGCTCCATTCTACTAGCTCCTGGCATCCTCATAGTTGACACTTTCCCATCTCAAAAGCACTGCACAACTCTTCCCCTACTCACTCAGATTCCAGTCAGATAGCGTGTCATCGTCGTCATCCTCATCCTCTCCATCTTCATCATCCTGTAGCCGTTCCTCCTCATGCTGCAGGGTAACCGTGCGTGATTTGTGGAAACGAGGCTTGATATCCTGCTCACTGTCAGGGATGGCTTCATCCTCTTCCACATCACCCTGAAATTGAGTAGGGGGAGCACATGGAAGCCCATTTAATACTGAGTCTCGTCTGCCAGGGAAATGAGCTCTTGCAAAACAGTACAATATTTCTTGTTCTTGGTGGGATAGTTACTTAATGCCAAAATAAACCCTGGCAAAGAATGATAACCCTCCAGTCCTCTTGGGACTCTTCACATCATGCATCCATGGATCAGACAGGACGAATACAACAACCCATCACAGTTGTCAGGCTGAAGGTTATGCATCATTTCCAAGAATGCATATGCTTGGCCACTGACTTGGGAGGGTGCAAGCATGTATGAATTTCAATTGAAAAGTTAGACTTATACCAAATGGGGCAAAACATAGTTAAAGTCACCAGGGGGGTTTTGCAGCCAAGAAACGCAGAAAAAGTGTTTTAACTCAGCTGATCAAGCCCATAACCCTAGTCTGTAATCTTAGGAAGAACTTTTCTTATAAAGACATGGTTATTCAGTCAGCATATAGGTGCGGCTCATGATGGAACTTGCAGGAGTTCCAGTGAAAGCCCCCAGCACCACAGACCCAGCTTCAGTAGAACAGAACTAGTACATTTAAAATGCCAACTACATAAGAAGGGGATCGGTAGTCACTCGGTATGCTCAATTTTAGGAATACGACAAGGAATAATTTACAGCCTTATGGAATGAGGCTCCTCAACTATCAGAACTGAAAGGGCAAAGTTTCATTGTTGCGGAAGATTTGCCAACCATACTGCCATGCACTGTGCCTGTAAGGATGGTCAGCAGCAAGAGTGGGGTAAGGATGAATGAGATTCTAGATGTTACAACACAGAATCCTTTTCATTTGTTATGCTCAGTAAACAAGTTGCGACAGAGGAATGTAAAACCCAGAAGAAGGTGGAAATACATATTGTATTAAATCCTAAATTGGAAACAATACCTTTAACAATATGATGTCAATTTCAGAATACTTCATTCCATTCACCAAAATTGGAATCAATCTGTTAAGGAGAAGGAGTAGAAAAAGTGATTCACCAAGTGGGTCCTGGGGCAAGAATGACATAAGACCACAGTAGGTGCTGAAGTTAATCATTGCCAAATAAGAGCAGTAATGTCTTTGTGCACATGGGGGGGGGGGATTTCAGTAGCTACTGACTGTTCAGATAATGCCCCCTACAATGCAGATTTCCTTGCAGCAAGCAAGCGTTTACACACTGCTTAGTGTAAGTGCCACTACTGCCAGACAGAAAAGCCCAACAGTAATTTATATAATCCATGCAATCCCACGCTCACAAGGTTGTGGCTAGCACAAAATGCTATTCTCTGCTGCCAAGTTGGAAAGAGAAACAGGTACTCTGGGCACGCAACAAGTATGCACAGCAACTCCATAGCAGCCACCTTTCCCTTGAACTCTTCCATTTTAAAAATCCCTTTCTGTCCCAGCTCCGAATGCTCAGTCATACTGCACGTATCTGGCAATTCTCCCCAACTTTGCAGTAATGATGAACTGCAGAAAAAACAGAATTGAAGCAATGTTGAAGGGCTCCACACCTCTAACTTGGAAGAGCCCTGTACTAGATTCACTAGATAGACTATAAGCATATATGCTTAAAATATGAAAGTAAAGATAAAGCTAAGCTGAGCAAAACTAGCTTAGCAACATGCCAGCTTTTGCCTTAATTTGTTTTTGCACAAAGCTACAGCCGAAGAAACATGCAATAATACCATGTGCAGGGAGAATGGACATGCAGATGCCCAAGCCCCTTCAAATCTAGTAAGTCTAAGATATCCAGGAGTCTCACTGCCCTATTGTACATACAAATGTACACTATACATGTACAAAGGTACAATATACATAAAAATGTAATGCTGCTGTCATGCTGCATTTTGCATGGCAGCCAGCATGGTGAAAGAACATCAAGCAGGCAAGCAGCATGGGTGGCAGGTGGCCCAGGCGAGCTATTTAACAAAGTGGGGAAGGTGCTTCAGAATAGTTTGCTAAAGCATCTCCCCTTCCCTTAAAAGGGAGTGTGGCTCAGGGGATGGGTGAGGTCTAAAGGGATGGAGACTGGTCAGGTGTAAAGGAAGGAGGAATTGGATTGGTGGAGGATCAACAAAAGGATTGGTGAATGGAGCAAGCAGGGGTGGCAGCCCCTAACCATGACTTAAGTCAACCAGGAAGCAAAGTAAAACTGGGCTTCATAACATGCAACTTAGAATGCTAGTACTGCGGAGGCAAAGCTACTCACTGCACCAGGTGTGAAGAGAGCACCTCCTTGCAGATGGGTTGTTCAGCCAGGGTCAACCAGAATTCACACGCTTCCAGCGCCACATTCTCATCACTATCCTGGGTCCTCTGCAACATGTACTGGAAGGAAACAAGAGGACCAACATGTAACTTTGGCTCAGAGACAGCTACTGCCTTTGCTGCACCTGTCTCATAGAATGATGACGTTTACCATCAAAATACAGCAGCATTTTGCTGTGACATGCCAGGTCAGCGGCATCAATCAATGAAGTAAACCCGCCACCGAACAAGTGGCATAATTATGCCTACTCAGTCACATTATTGATCCACTAACATGGAATGTTAAACATGAAATCCCAAATCAGCTTCCATCACCTTCAGGCAGACTTGGTGGCACTTCTAGATATATCATTTAGAGTCCTAGTGGCTGAAACAAACAAAGGCAAGGCAGCATTTTAAGAGGACCTGCTCCGTAGAAAAAAGGCACTTACCTGGATGATACTATGCATGTGAGGGATCAGTCGATCAATCCGCACCTCTAGCAGCATCACCAATGCTCGGCAAACATTCTTTCGAACCTCAGGATCTTCATCTACTGCCAGAGCAAACAGGTGCTGCCAAGAGCAGGCAGAGTTAACATTCACACATTCAAAAGAATTTGGCTAAGAATCAAACACCATCCCCTTCAACTGGCCCAAACCAGTGCCTTCCAACACAGAGATGGTTCTTCTAGACTTGCTGCAACTTGGCCAGACAGCAGAGAAGCATTATGCTCAGGGCTCTTGTGCCAATAAATACACAAATGTGCTTATTTTGCATGTGAACTCTTAAGTTCTCTGCAAGCTTAGTATTTTTGGCAAGTGGAGGTGTGGTAACAAAATGACACACAGTTAGTAGACTATTGGTGTATATAAGAGGAACACAACTGAAAAGCATACAAAATAGAGAGCACCAACTATATGTTCTAGCCTATGAACATTTTGAGACTTTTACAGACACTGCCTGCACATTTGCAAGTGCAGAGGTAGCACAATACAACAGAAACATTGGTCTCAGGAAGCATAGCTAGGGCCATACTATGTTTGACTAGGCCTGAAGCGAAGGAGTATGTTGGTGTTAAGAACCAAATACCTTTCTCTCTGTACTGGAGCCTGTATTTCCTAAGGCTGCCTCTGGCCATGGATATGTTACTGCAGTAGAAAGAAGTCACTGAGACAGAGAAAGCTTAGGATGCAAGTGTTAAAAATCCCTATCTTCCCTTTTAAAAAAAGATCTTATTAAGAACTGGACAAAAGCTTTACGATCTGGCACTCCCTACATTTACAAAAGGAGGCAAAATGCAGATATTATGAGGACTGAGAGGAAAAACTGGTCTTAAAAAAATAAAAATGAACAAACAGTTGAGAAGATTCAAAGTCATTGTGCTAGGCTAACACAAACGGTGATCTGGGGAATTCAGGAATTTCTAGGACCATATTAGGTGTTTCCTCAAGGAGGTAGATCAACAAATTATGGATACATTTCTCTGAAAAACTGCTCAACTGCTCCTGTTAACTTTCCCTGCCACTATGCAGCTACAGGGGAGCACTTTCAGTAAATCACTTTGTTTGCATAGGGCAACAATGAGGCCAAAGGGGTCTGGCAAGGGCAATGGGTGAACTCGTGTATACCCTAGAACATTATGCAGGATCTATAAATGCACAGAGGTCAGTGGCAAACATTCAAGAATTTCTTGATAGACCAGCTAACATCAAGAGCATCCCTTACAGGTATTAAGTCCCAGAACTCTGTGCCTAATAAATAGTCAATCATGGACTGTGATGCTTCAGCTTTCAATAACCACAACTGGACAAGAGAAATCCATCTCACCTCAATGAAGGTGTCTATGTTATCCATCAAGGCCTGGGCCCTTTCCATGATGAACTGGTTAACACATGCAATGGCATGGGACCTAAAGAGACAGTAAAGACAGCTGAAACCACTTGACCAAGCAATTACTACTTACTTCCAATAAGTGAACACCAATGCATTCTGTTAGCTTAATTGCAGTTTTTTCAGGGTACCAAGGAACAGTTTTGCAGTGTAAACAAGCCAAAAATCAACATTTATGTCAATTTTAATTTCTGACTTAAAACAACATATACAACACCTCATTAAAAATCAAATGCAGAAGCCAGCAACAGAGATTGCAATAGGCATTCATGTGCCAAGGGCCTGAGCAATATATATAACTTTAGTCTGCATTTAAATGCCAACAATGCATGGGACAGATGCACTTGTCCATAGAGGTAGTTACACAATTGGTGCACTGCTATGAAAAAGGTCCTTTCACAAGTCGCCATTCCATTGGCCAGATTCACTGGTGGGACCAGCAACAGGGCTTTTCCCACAGACCTCAAATAATGGGTTGGCAGAATAGGCAACATTTTATTGCCTTTTACATTTCCATCTCTAATTGGAACTGAATTACTGGAGACATAGGACTGGTTAAGACAGATTTATCTATCTATCTGGCCAAGAATGAGCCGTGTGCCCACATGCTTCCTCCCCATCTCTCTGGAATTCAATACTCCCAGGGTTTATTAAGACAGTTTCCAATTACATCTGAACATGAAAAGTGCAGTTTAATCAATTACAAATCAGGACATGAAACCAGCATCAGATTAGGCCTTCATATTTTGGTTTACAGGCAGAGATTCAGTTATAACTGGAAACTGTGGTTTAATTAACCCTGCAAATATTCTGATGCAAGAAAGAAAGAAGGTGCAATAGAGGAAGGAGGATGTGGGCAGAAGCACTGGGTCCCAAAGTCTAATAAATCATGGCCTATTTGACACATGTCTGAACCAAGCCATTATGCTGCTTAGTCAATGATTTGTTTGTGGGGGTTTTGGTCAGTTATGTTTTATTATTACCATCTTACTCAGCTATGAGTGATCGCCAAAGAAGAAGAAGAAGAAGAAGAAGAAGAAGAAGAAGAAGAAGAAGAAGAAGAAGGTGATTACTACTATAAGGACTGCATACAAATATAAAATGTATTTACAATAACAATTACATTATATACAGTATACAGCTATCAGTGTAACAATCACACTTCCAAAAGTAAAGGATGCCACTTTACAGTAAACCTTCCTTTACATGACAATTTTGCAATTTGGCCAAGTCTGTCAAACCATTCTCTACTTCCAATGCTGCCTGCATAAGGAGGGCAACTCCACCACATGTACAATATTCAACAAGAGCACATCCTTCTCAAGTTTTGGAGCACAGAACAAGAATAAGTAGCATAGCAGCTACATACCTAATCTTGGGGCTGCAGTGCTTGAAAAACTGGAGGAACTTTGGAATCATAACATTAAGAGGGCGGTTGAGAGCATCACTGTCCAGGAGCTCAGCAGAATCTTCACAGATCTTCTGTAAGGCACCAAAAGCTCCCTAGAGAACATAGAAATAGTCGCCACCAAATATGTGAGGTTAGGAAACAGGCAAAGTGCATCTGAGCATCTAAATCCAACAATGAGAGCTAGACTTTCAATGCTCAAATTGCTCTTCTGGCATGAGCTAAACTCATTTTGAGGTCTATGCCAAAGGAAAACCATCTAAGTGACAGACTGCCAATTTGAAAGAACGTGTTGTCCTCCTACCCTCAGCCAGACTTCCTACGCAACAGTCTGATATATGCCAACTAATTGCCTAAATAGCTAAGGATGCTACAAGAGATGTAGCAATAGGATTGTTTTTAAAGAGAAAAAGCCTATCTGAAGAAAAAATGATGGTGGCAGGTTTGGCTGGGGGCTAGAATATTCCTGGAACAGGGTGGGGAACTTCAAGTTTCAATTTCAAGTTGAAAAGGAAAATGGCTTTAGATTAATAATCTCTGATCTCACCCTTAGAACACAGCTCAAAATTGCTCCCTTTTCATACACCCTACCTTATCCACCCAGATTAATTCAGGGTTCTTCCTTGGTTAATGAAAAATTGGTCCATGACACTAACAGTGGAGTAGCAGTGCTATTTGGATGCCATTGCGCACAGCAAGACAGCCAACACAGTGGCAAAACTCAATAAAACTCTTTCAAATAAAAGCCACTGAAAAAGTGCAGGTTTTCAGATCTTTCCAAAAGGTCTGCACAGTGTTAATAGTCTGGTGGAACCCAACTGGCAAAAAAATCCAAAGCTGTGGGGCTACAATGGAAAATGTCCTCTCTGTCATACTAACCAATGTAATTATTCTTGGTGTGGGGCAAACAAGAAGGGCCTCCACTGTTGAACTCAAATAGTGAGAAGGTTGGTACAGGTGTAGGCAGACTTTCAAATATATGGGATCCAAACCATTTAAGGTTTTAAAGATCACAACCAGTGTTAGAAACTCAGATATTTAAGCTAGGTGTCAAATGGCTCCTTAAACCAGGGTTAGTTGCCATTTGGGGGGTCAGACAGCTTCAAAGTTGTATTTTTCAATATCACTTTTTGGTTCCTGAAATTCATTCTGATTGTGCAGATAGAATAAAACAAATAGAATTCTACAGAACGTGTTGCTAGTGTGTAAAAACAGTCAAGATCCAAGGATCCCCAGACATGCACCTCCAGATGGTGGAAACATCAAGTGCCATCCTGGCACTTGGGCATCTTCACTCGGATGCAAGTGGCCAATAGCGAGGTACAAAACGTCCCTGACACCTGGTGAATTTCGAACACCGATCACAACCCCTTATCTAAACTTTCTAACCATCAAAATACAGAAGAACAGTTTTGTTGGCACTGTTTACCCTCTTAAGATCCTAGGCAATGGTCCCTTGAAGGATAGGTTCAGTCCTTTGGAAACAGTCTATCATGGGTTCTTCTACTATAGATGTTATCAAGGAGTTATCGAAAGCATAATTTAGCTCCTTAAGAGACAGTTTCCTAGTCGATCTTATGGACCCTTTTAAGAATCTTCTTTAAATGGTCTAATAAATCTATTACTGAACAGCTGGCAATATATCTGAATGTAATATTTCTTAGATTTGTAAAGATGGTTAGTTCTTAGCTTGTCAGTTTTAATAACGCATAATTTGTTCTACTATACTAATTTTGTACCACTTTATATTTTGTACTTCTGTTTAATGGTTGCAATCAACATAAAGGATATAACCAGCACTTTAACTGGGCTCAGAAATGCATCAGTAACCAGTACTGCTGGTACAGTAATGGTGTTTTGTGAGCCAATCGCCCAGCTCTTAGCAGAACTCAGTCAGTCACATTCTGGACCAGCTGAAGTTTCTGAATAGGCTTTAATGACATCTTCACAAAGAACATATTGCAGCAGTCCAAGCCAGATATGACTAGAGCATGAATAACTCAGCCATGGCCCAGTCTGTCCAGCTAGGGCTGCAAGCTGGCATACCAGTCTAGCTAGTAAAGCATATTCCTGGACACCACTGCCACCTGAGCTTTCCCAGCCAGGGCTAAGGCCAAGACAGTGCTCAACCTGTGCACTCAGCAATGCAACTCCATCAAGAACCAGTTGTGAATCACCTTCTGGAGAACCACCCTACCTATGGTACCTCTGTCTTAGCTGGTTTTAGCCTGAGCTTTGTTCACCCTCAGCCACCCCAGAATCACCTCCAAACACCAGTTTAGAATTTCAACAGCCTCCCTAGGATCAGAAGATGGAAATAAGAGGTAGAACTGGACATAATTTGCATACCGATGACACTGTAGCCCAAACCCCCAGATGACCTCCCCCAACAATTTCATGTAGGTGTCAAACAGAAGTAGGACAAAATGGACCCTTAAGCCAACAGCCATGGGGTACAGCAGAAGTTCTCCAAGACCACCTTCTGGAACTATACCTCCAGAAAGGATGAGAACCACCGTAAAACTGTCTCTTAAGCCTAACCCTGAGAAATGGTCCAGAAGGATACCATGGTCAACAGTACTGAAAGCTGCTGAGAGATTCAGGAGAATCAACAGAGTAGCATTCCCTTACCTGTGATTCTACAAGACTTACATCAGAGTAGACATGCATAGGATTGGGATGCAAATTACATTAGTAAGTTGTGGTACAAGATTGCTGTGCTACAGCCAGTCATGCTAAAAAAAATAAAACTGGAACACACTCTTATATAGAGCACATACTCTATAGAGTCTTTTCCCACATGAGACTCCCAAGACTGTAAATTCTAGCACAATTACTTACACAATCTTGTTGCCTGTTATCAATTATTAACCTATTGCAATTAAACTCACTTCACATGTATTGTAGTCCTCAGAGTTGAGCAGGTTGCAAAGCTGGGGCAGAAGTTCTGGCCACATCTGCAGCTCCCCTTTGGAAGCAATGGTGGTAATAAGAATACCTACCAAGAGAAAGAACAGGCTGCAGTTCAACATCACATCACATCACAAGCCCAGTTTAACTTCTTATACCCAACAACTCTCCCTTGAACTTTCAAAAGCAACAGAATTTAATACTTCTGACCCAAATCAAGGCTCTTCGAGATGCTTCTACCAGTCATCTACAGTATTTGGCCTTCAAACTGAAAGCTGCCTCTAGAATACTTTGAGCTGATCCGTGAACTGCTCTGAGGTCTCCTGCAGTAGAGTGAAAGCATTTGGCTTGCCCTCCTTACCCCATGCATGGGCAGTAGGGAAGTTGCCAGGAGTGCTGAACTCACTGACACCTATCAGTCTTAGAAAGCCAGCAACAGTTGGTATCACTAAGTAATTCAAACGTTAATTATGCATATCCTTCCCACAAGCATGTATATTTTGCTTATTTGGTTTGAGGAAGCCAAGAAACAGGGGAAAAGAGAATATTTTGCAGCTTACACAAGCATATTTGCCACGAGACAGACACGCTTCACCCACACACAACCTTAATATCATAGTCCTATGTCAGCCTTCCCAACACTACACTCAGCTCGCTTCACCATGTTCATGAGCATCATCTACTATTTATATATGCACCTACACAAAAAGTTAGTAAAATTCCCACTCACTTACTTGAATTAACTGCAAGTAAGAGCAGCACCTGCTATTAAGAAACTTATCTCTCATTGAGAATATAAACAGCACTGAAAACACTAATGTAACACTCTTCCCACCCTGCAAATGCTTTGCCCAGTGTAAGAATACAAACACTACTCAAGAACACTCAAGAATGTTTTTTCGACTTCCTTGAAAAAACACAAACACATGCTTCCCCCAATCCCTGCCACCCTTTCTCCAGTACTCACCAATGGTAGCTCTAATAAGAGAGGAAGCATCCCCTATGTTGTTAAGACATTCCTGCTTAATGAACTCAGCAACAGGTTGGGGGAAGCTCTGGTAATGAGCCTTCACATTATTTTTCAGGATCAGACCACTCAGAGAACGAGTTGGCTCATCTGTTTAGAAAGATTTTGGAGAAAAGAAATTAATTCTCTAAAACCCAATATACTGTACACAGGAAGGTACAAAAACCAACAACCCCACAGTAATAATGGTGACCTAAGAAGAGATGCAGGGGGGAAATGAGGATCACTAGATATTCCTTGATTATCATGAACTGAAACAGTAATGCAATCATTCGATAGGATTTTACTCGTGAACTCAACAAGCGTTATGCATTTTTTTTCATCCTACATACTGTGGTTCCTTAGCATTTTTAGAACTGTATATGAATACAAATAATGCTCCACTTTGTTGCAATCAATTTTTTATGATCCTCATTTGTTGACACCTGGATATGATGCAGGTATGCTATTTCTATTCAGACACACTCCCAGTAGCGCTCTTATATCCCCCTTGCCAAAGTGAGTTGCAATGGGATGCTTCTGTAGGACCTGTTCCTCCTAAAATCCAGCAGTGGGGAGACTCTGGGCCATAGGCCTATTTAGGCCTTCACCATTTGGCCCAAGAGGACCTTTGCCAAGCCACATCAGGTGTGGGCAGGAAGACACATCTGGGCCAAAAGGTAACTTGCAGGCACCGCCCATCAGCTCATCCAAAGTACCTACAAAGCCTTGTGCACAATCCTGTCTATCAGCTAACTGACAGGAGCTTACAGAGCATAGGATATGTAGTGATCCAAATAATTTCATTTCTTTGGGCATGGCTAAAAAGCAGTTAAAAACTGGACACCTCTGGTCATCATAGAAACAGAGCACCTTTATCTTTATCTACAAGGTCCCTCACTGGTCATCTGTGTGTTTACAATGGGCTTGCATTCCTACCCTCCTGTGCAGACCCTTTCAATACACACACACACACACACACACACCCAAAACCAAACTTACATATTAATCCTTACATTCTTTCTGCACCCCCTCCCACCAAAAGAAAGCAGTATAATCTACATTGTAAAAAAAGACGAATATTATCAATGTCTGATAAGCAGTAGCTGGCAAAATTCTGACAGTTGAATTCCTTGCTAGAATTTGACTCACTTTTCATAGCAAGGCAGAACAGAGAACAAAAACAATTACTAGTTCAGCACCAAAGGGAAAGGGAACCCTTTTCAACCTCTACACCAGATAGTACTTTCTGAAGCAAAACAGGTATCAATCAAGCAAATACATTATTCTGCTATAATTCTAAATTAGCAGTTAAATCCTTGATATTATACAATAAAGGCAAGATACCACATTTTTCTCAAACTTTCACTGTGACAGATGTAATGGACATACCCTCAGATTTCAGTCGTGTCAATACAAATATCAAGTAGTTATTGAAATCAGGAAACTGGTTCAGCTGCTTCAGTTTCTGTAACATTTGTTAAAGAATCAATTCTTAAAATTTTCTACTAATAAAGGATTTTCAAGACTCTACACATAATGATTTTACTGATTTTTCAAATGTTCTTATGCTAAAAATGCTGGACTCGACTCTTCTCATACAATACTGACCCAATATAGTTTCCAAGACTAAGGCACCTATTCCTGATCACATTCCCAAACATATAATTTAAGGATAGACATTTGTTTATCTCACAATTTACTTCTGATTGTTTTACTAGATATAACATGGCTTATTGTTTCCTGCTCCCTTTGCAGTTCATGAGAAATGTTTTCTCTTATGCCACTTTCTATGGCAACTTTGATTATTCAAGGATACATCTTGAACAATACGCTGTGTTGCTGTGTTTGGAGACTGGGAGTCTTTGAGTAACTGAAGTACTTGCTGGAGGCCCTGTTCATCTGGCTGCCAGTCCATGATGGGAAGCTGCCTATCTGTAGAATGATAAAGAATAATATAGTATATTAACATGACAGCAGAGCTACACTTCAACTCATTGTCTTATGACTGCAAACATCACCAAACTAAGACGCAAAACTGCATGTTGTACACATCTTCACTTGTAATCAAAATTCAAGTAACCTAGGTAATCAGCCAGATGGCAAATTGGTATTTGAGGCCCACAAACACAGGATTCATTTAGATCCATAACTCTGTGAGGTGGACAAGATGGAGAGACAGTGATTTGCACAAACATCATAGATGGAGTAATTTCCCATGTACCAGAAAAAACTTGTCCACTATACAATATTGAACATGGACTTCACATGCATAAGTTGATATACTTCTCCACAAGCACAAATGAGACGGCTTAAGCAGTGTTAGAAAGTGATATATTATAGCTAGGAGCTAAATGGCAGCTTAAACCTAGGCTATGGGCGCAAAAACGGAATGTCTGGGCACACTTTTTATAACAATACAAAGCTGAAAATAAATGAACTGCAGCTAACATATTTCACATGGTCTGGTCCAGAGAGTAGCTGGAAGCGGGGTGGCAGAAAAAGGTCTTCCTTTCATTGCACTCTGCAGTTTTAATCTGAAATCTTAGGCACAGTACTGCACCCAGAGCTTAGAAACTGCTTACACTAATGAAATTCCCTGTCGCAAAAGGCGCCTAGAACAATGGGAGTTTTGAACACTGTGCTTAAGACAATATAAATGAAAACATCTAAAAATAAGTTTTACCGAAAAAAATATGCAATAGAGCAAGGTCCTTAGAAAGTGCTAGAAAACCCATTTTTGGCAGCATAGTCAAGATCTATATATGACTCATCAGAGAGCATCCATAGAACATGGGAGGAACTTGCTCAAGGCTCTCCCCTATGGCATTATATAGTAGACAGGTTTCACTGAAATAAATGAAAGATATTATACCTAAAGATAGCAAAGGACGTTGATGTGAGGGATGACTTTGTTTGATATTAGTAATCACACATGTATCATACTACAGTATATAATGCCTAGTTGTTACCCATTTGTTGCATGCAATTCTGACAACTTCCGGCAATGTTCTGCTTCTAAGACATATTTTCTAAGGTCTAAATATGCTATTTTGTATCAAGCAAAATGTTTTTCCTCAAATAGTTCACCTATTATTGTTTTGATTTCCACATGAAATGTAACTGCACAACTTCCACAAGCATCCACTTAATAAGGCCTTTGACAAAACACTGCACAATCCAGTACCTATAACTGAGCCTTTGTGACTGTTCAAAATGTATTAGAAGTTGAGTGCTCCACACCTATTACACTCAAGTGTGAGAGTACTCACCTCCCTTTAAAAAAATCCAGTTGATAACCAGAAACTACCCGCCCATCCATACCAATCATTTTGTAAGCTTTTCACTCCCCTCTCTCCAGCACATCTATTCCAATTTTGATTTTTTGAAGGAGTGAACAGCTATGATCAACAAGCAGGGCCATTTTGCTTCCATTACATTGGGACTGGACAACCTCTTAATACTTCAGAATGAGGGCATGAAATAGGACCGTGCAACGACTCCACACAGTTGGGGAGACACGTGCTTACAGCAAGGAAATGGAGTACTGTACAAGGTATCAGGCGAGAGCCAAAAAGAGCCGAGCCAAAATGCGGGACTCTCCAGCACATCTATTCCAATTCCAGATTGTAGCCTTATATTCCGTCATCTCAGAGATGTAAATATTAGAGGTGACAGATCAACCAACAGTTTCTAATCACCAAACGGAGGGCCTTCCCACCTCCCGCCCATGCTTAAGAGGCTGTGTGCTTTTAAGTACCAGCTGCCTTCTGGGTGGGGACGAAACGTATAATGGGAGATGGTTGGTTGATGCCCTGTTTGAGCTTTCTAGTCGCTTTTAAGAACAAGGCGCTGGGCTGGAGGGACCTTTGGTCTGGTCCGCCTGGGCTCTTTCTGTTTAAGCGCGTGCCGGGCGACCAGTTCTTCGGCGAGGCTCTCCTGGCTCCCGCCTTGGGCTCTGCAGCACCACCTCCCACACAGAGGAAGCGTAAGCGCAGCTGCCCAGGGCCCCGCTGACCACCGCGGAAGCCCTCACGCCCCTCCCTCAAAGCCATGTTGGGCCGGAGCAGCCCAGCAGCTTAGCCAGCAACGTCTCGCCCCAATCAGATCAGGCCCGGCCAACTCGGTTCCCCCCGCCCGCCTCGCCGCCCACGACCGGGCCATTTCAGATTCCGCCCCTCTTCCGCCCTGCCTCCTCAACCGCTGGGCGACCTAACCCCCGCCAGCCAGCCAGCCACCCGCCCAAGCCCGGCTCCTTGAAGGCTTCGCCTTCGCGAAATCCCTGCCTAGGCCGAAGCCGGGGGAGCCTCGCGCCATCCCCTCACACGCCCGCTCACGGCGCGCCCCAACCACCGAGCTTCCCACGCGCGCCCAGGGAACCCCGGCGCTGTACCTGCCCGGTTCCCGCGTGCCCAGGTTCAGGCCGCGGCTTCGGCGCCGAAGGAGGGAAGAAGGAGGTGGGGGGCGGCAAGACGAACGCGACACGCGGGCGATGAGCCGGGCCGGCCGCCGTCTCTGCCACTCACGTGACTAAGACCAACAAAAAAAAGAAAGAAAAAGGGGAGGAGCAGTGGACCCGCTCGCGCACGTCTATAGACGAGGGCAAAGCAAGCACGTCACGTGGCTCAGGAGAAAGGGCGGTAGCCACGCCCTCTCCTCCCTCCGTCCGCTAGTCCGGATGGAAGCGCGGCGCCTTGAGGCAGGCGGCTGACGTCACGTCGCGCAACCTAACCTGGCCGCTGATGAAGCGCTACAAAACCAGACGGCGGGAGGCTTGATTATGTCGCCCAGCCGCACGTTGTCACCCCGAACAGATTTCGTTTCGCTTGTTTTTTCTCCCGGCGCAAACTTCCGTTGGCTGAGAGAAAACTAAGAGCTTCTACCTAAAAACGCAAGCAAGCAGGTCTTTTTCAAAGAGCCACCGGGCGCCTTTCCGTGCTCAGTGTAGCAGGCGGTGTCACTGAAGGGAAAAAGGAGTTCAAGCGGCCGCTGGGCGCGGGAGGCTGTCCCCGCCCCCGTGGCCGGGCTGGCGCCTCTAGCCTGACCCGGACTCCGAGCCGGGCGGGGAGGCGCCGCGTTTTGTCGGTACAAGAAATAAGAGCGGGGCGCTTCTGGAGTCTTGTGGATGCATATTTCTGGAGGAGGGGGCGGAGGCGTGCCCATTACGTTCTACGGAGCATATGCAGTGCTATCTTCAAATAATGTTGGCAGAGAAACGTAAGAAGATTACAGGGTTGGGAGCGATCAAACAAACCACACGGGGAGCAACCCCGTGCAAGCAACAGATCATGGCCGCCTGCTCAAAGATGGACAAACCCCGTGGTAGGGGGCTTCAGGGCACCCGCGTAGCCAGGATTTTTGTTAGCGGGGGGAACCTCAGTTAGCTATGTATTTTTATTCATTTGTGGGGGCAGCTGCTCCCCCCTGCCCCCCCCGGCTACGCCCATGCTTCAGGGGCAAATCCTTGCTTCCAAATAGGCTACCGGGCTGTCACATTTGCCGACAGCTTCATTATAAACTAATCTTGTTTGTATAAGATATGACAATGCTTAGGGCTAGGCTTTTCGATTGCCACATGTATGGTGCTCTTTTATTGCATATATGTTTCTTGTACAGTACATGAAATACCTGGTAACTGTCCATGCATGGGCTGCTATGGAGAGATATATCAGGCTGATGATTCTGTGTTATGGGATTATTATTATATTTGTTAGTCTCCCTATCTTTCCCAGGGCAACCCAAAGTGACTACAGTCATACCTCGGGTTACGAACGCTGCAGGTTGCGCGTTTTTGGGTTGCGGACTGCATCAAACCCGGAAGTATCGGAACGGGTTACTTCTGGGTTTTGGTGCTCGCACATGTGCAGAAGCACTGAATCACGTCACGTGTGTGCGCAGATGCGGCGCTGCAGGTTGCAAATGCTGCAGGTTGCGAACGTGCCTCCTGCATGGATCACGTTCGCAACTCGAGGTATGGGTTAAACCACAGAGCCTAGGGCTTGCTGATCAGAGGCGGTTTGAATCCCCGCAACAGGGTGAGCTCCCGTTACTTGGTCCCTGCTCCTGCTAACCTAGCAGTTTGAAAGTATGCCAAAAAGTGCAAGTAGATAAATAGGTACTGCTCCAGTGGGAAGGTAAATGGCGTTTCTGTGTGCTGTTCTGGTTCGCCAGAAGCAGCTTAGTATTGCTGGCCATATGACCCGGAAGCTGTACACTGGCTCCCTTGGCCAGTAAACTGAGATGAGCGCCACAACCCCAGAGTCGTCCGCGACTGGACCTAATGGTCAGGGGTCCCTTTACCTTTATATACACACACACACTAAAACCAAGAAGAAAAATACATTAAATACTTCCCACCTACTTTTAAAAGGCCACAGATAGTTAAAGGCCAAATACAGATAGGTAGCCGTGTTGGTCTGCCATAGTCAAAATAAAAAAATTCCTTGCTACTGGACACGATGCACACGAAAGCTCATACCAAGAACTAACTTAGTTGGTCTTTAAGGTGCTACTGGAAGGAATTTTTTTTATTTTAAAGGCCAAAGGTCATGCTACTCCCATAGTCTGCTCTGGAAAACCCACCAGAGCAGATTTTGAGAGCACATGCTATTTACTTCCGACATAATGTAGATCGCAACCGAAACATGAAAATTAGTAATTAGATGGATAGTTATGGACTATGCTGCGCATAGAAATGTTCAGATTTAATTAAAGCTAAGCTGTAATACCGTTTGAATGTGCTTCTTTTGTTTATCGCTCGAAGGAGCTCGGAAACGACCGTGCCTATCGGAATGTCAGTTTACCTTTCCGTCTATTTGCCGCTGCTACGCCCTATCCCTCCGCGGTCGGGTTGCTTCACACTGCGCAAGCGCGGAGATCCAGTGTTTAGGACTACATTTCCCGATAAGACTTGCGACACGCCGCTCCTCCCCTGCGCCCCCTCCCATTCCGGAGCTGGGGGAGGGAGGTTGCCCGGGCCGGACCCGGCAGCGGCCCCGAGCGGGCGGGCTCGGGCGAGCATGGGGGGCTGCCTTTCCTCGCAGGCGGCCGATGACCTGTCGCTGCTCAACGACTCTACCGGCGATGGGGCGAGCCTTGGGCCTGGGGATCCGTCTCCACCGCCCATCCCTGTCCCGCCGCCCCCCTACCAGGTAGCGGGTCGGGGGTTGCGGGGCGGAGGGCGAAAGGGGGGCTGTGGGGCGGGTTCCCCCAGGCCTCGCCAACTGCGGTGCTGGGCGTCGGGGCCAGCCCTGGGTAGCCTACGGGGTTCTGCTACGCAAGGGAGTAGGAAGCCGACATATGGGGCGAGGAAATTCGGGTGGCATTTTAGGGGGTGGGCAGGGGTCGGGTATTGGCTTCGGGTTCTTGGGGTAAATAGGGCGGGGTGAGCTGGAACAGTAGCTATAGAAAGAAACTGGGATAACAGATTAGGGTGGAGACCCCCGACCTCATCCAGGTATGCTAAGGAGACACAAGAATGGGGCTTGATGCCCTCTCGCCCTACAGTCACCTGGAGAGTGGATGTTACTGGGGTGAGTTAAGCCCAGTATTGACTTGGGAATGGATGTACAATGTTGAGCAGGAGACAGAACAGTGTCAAGCACAGAAAGATAATCAATATTTTTGCATTGGCATTAGTATTAGTATTGCCCTTTAACCTTTGGACTGTGGTGTGTGAGTCTGAGGTCATGGGTCAAGGTACTCTCAAAAAGCTATGGAAACGTGAGTTGTGTGACTAGGGCTGTGGTCGTGGTGGGCATTCAGGGCGAAGAACTCAAAGTCACAAGTCAGCTATAGAAGATAAGAACTGGGGAACAGAAATAGTGCAGTGTGATTTATAAGAACTGAACAGTGGATCTGAAGTGAGGAGACCCAAATTCATGCTGAGCTGTGAACTGCTCCACATGATGAAGTATACAACATATAATGTAGAATGTAAATGTGACAGGACCTGCTTTGAAGTACAGGCATCATACAGGTATGTTTGTCGGTGGGCCAAGATTGACTGCAGCCCCACAAATTGTATGTTTGGTGGCAAATCTGGGTTAATGTGAGAAGTAGCTCTCAATTAGCAGTACAGTACGGAACATAACCAATCAATTACTAAATAGGCTTGGTTGAAAATAAATGTTTAGACTCCAAGCTATCTTATGCTAGGTGTGCTTTCAACCATCCTGACAAATCTTTAGAAGATGTTGAGTTCCAAGCTGTGGTAACCAGGAATGCAGAGTCAGATTTCATAACACCACTATCTCTTTCTGCAGAAAAATGACATAGAACATGCATGATTGTTTTGTCTTGTCCATTTCAACAGTTGTCCTGTGTGCCTTTGATATTTGCTTTCCCATGTCTGAGGTTTATTGTGGATCAGCTGCATGTTTCTCTGGCATTTTTGCAAGCTGCCATACCTGCAGAGTAGCATTCTCCAATGTGGGGACAGACAGTCTATGGAAGAAGAATTAGGAAAGACTGAGGGAAATTCTGGTGGTTTCATCCTGTTTGAAACCTGGGGAAGATAAAGGCAGCACAAACTTAGTTTAAAACGGTGGCTAGAACAAAACATCAGGATTCCATATCTCAAAGAACCAGAGTGGATCTTGGGAAGATGGCTGTTAGAATGTGTGGGGAATTTATTCACATTAATTTCAGAAACTCTTTGGGCTACCTCCTGAAACATATAGGCAGCAGATTAGACAAATGAAAAACCTGCTTCACACACACAAAAATCCCTACACTATTATATTATAGATTGCTTTCTAAAGGAAATAAATGATAAACACACTGAGGAACTTCCATATTTAAGAAGAGTGTACCACAGATGATTGGATAATGTTTACTAACAACACAGAATGGATGTTACCATCATGTTCTGCTTCTGAACTTCTTTAGCTTTTGACTGGCCACTTTTAGACAAAATGCTGAATTAGGTAGACTATTGATTTCAGCCAGCACTGCAATTCTTGTGTCCCAAATCTTGATTGGGGCAGTGTTCCTAACAATTATCATCTGCTTTAGAGACCAGTAATTTAATGCATGTCTATGGGGGCAACTTGCAGTTTGCTAAAATGTCTTCATTTTAAATGCAGTGGCTTGGGAGCAAGGGCATTCTGCTGCATGAAAGCAATTGGGGGCATGGGCATTCCAAGCTAACAGTATATTATTGGACCACTGTCTCACAATAAATGTTTGTCTAGATACATCCCAAAATAGAGGAGCAAGAGATGGATCTGATTGTTTTATGGTGAGTTAATTAGTTCTGCAAGGATCCCAACACCAGAGTCCAGAGAGCAGACAGAAGGGCTTCTTATGCATCTGCAAATGATGCGCTTGCTGTTTAGTTAGTTAGCAATTGCTGGCTCACTCCCCTGTAAAAACTTAAAATGCCAATCAGAAACATGATAGCACCATGATTTAGCCCATCTGGTGTACTACAGAGTAGATATTATCTGACAGTTTCAGCTTGCATATGCCGAAAAGTTAAGTATGTAAATGTAGGAGCCTGCAGGGTTATTTAGTTTTGCCACATTTGTGGAAATATGTTGAATAACTAGCTCTACTGGAGTAATGTAGGGGTCTGTGAAGAAAGAATAGTTGATGGCTGAATTGCTGTATGTTGAGTGTGGGTTTATCTCCATTTGATTACTGGCTGGTTACAAGAGTAGCAATCATTCAGCCACTCTGTCTTCTGCATTTCTAGGAACATGCACCAATTCCAGTATATCACCCAACGCCCAGCCAGGCACGTCTTGCCACACAACTAACAGAAGAGGAGCAGATCCGTATAGCTCAGAGGATTGGGCTGATTCAACATCTTCCCAAAGGAATATTTGATCCAGGCACAGAGCCATCGGAAAAGAAAATCAAAGAGTATGTTTGCCATGTGCAATGCTTTGTGTTTATCCAGTTCACTGAGACTATTTGCTAGTAGATGCATATATGGCCTTTATATCCCACTGACAGTGTGTAGCAATTCCCTTTCCAAAATGGAATATGGGTATATTGTACTGTCCAATTCTTGGTTTTTAAAAATGATGACTTTAGGCATAAAAAGGTTGACTATCCCTGGTCTGATTCCTGGTCAATCACTACCAGTTCAGACCGCATTACTTTACATTTATTTGCTCGTTCCCTCAGTTTTGGAGAAGTTCTTTTAGAGCTTTTCACAATCCCTTTATGATTTAACCACCCTGAACAACTTAGTGTCATGAGCAAACTTGGCCACCTAACTGGTCTAGCTTGGTTTTTTTTAATAAAAAAAAAGTACAGGTCCCAATACTAATTCTTGTGGGACTCCACTTTCTGTCTGCTTTAGTAAGGTTTGTTCTTCTATATGCTTGGTCATTTTATCCTTAACAATACTCTCTACCAGTTTTTTCAGGACAGGTGTTAAGCTACCCAGCCTGTAATTTCTAGGATTCCCCCTGAATCCCATTTTAAAAGTTAGTGTCACATTGGCTACTTTCGTCTTCAGGTGTGGAGGTTGATCTTTGGGACAATATGTTGGGATACTGCCAGGGAGATAACGTCCATCTGAGCCCCCAAGCCGGCTGCCGGACGTCCATCGACCTCCCGTAGTTACGCAGTTACGCAGTATCAGCAATTAGGGGCACAAAGCCTTAGAAATAGATAGGCTGCATTCCTAGGCTGGTGCACCCTCTTTCAGCAGAAAACACAGCCAGAAAGCTTGCACCGCAGAAGAGCATAAGAGCATATTTATGCTGTAAAGTCTGCAAAAAAATGCATATTTACAGACTTTATTTAGCGTTGAACAGAACAAAGAAAAACATGACCGTTCTGAGTCAGCGTCTCTGTCCGACTGAGAAATCGAAAGGAAACATCAAACATAAACATCCTGTGAACAGGACATGCGCAGACTCTGTGACTCACAAGCCTGCTCCCTTTTAAGGTGGAACGGAAATATCCTAACACAATATACAGTGGTACCTCAGGTTACAGACGTTTCAGGTTACAGATGCTTCAGGTTACAGACTCCGCTAACCCAGAAATAATACCTTGGGTTAAGAACTTTGCTTCAGGATGAGAACAGAAATTGTGTGGTGGCGGGAGGCCCAATTAGCTAAAGTGATACCTCAGGTTAAGAACAGTTTCAGGTTAAGAACAGACCTCTGGAACGAATTAAGTTCTTAACCCGAGGTACCACTGTACATATTTTTATTAAGTCAGAAACTTCATATTTGAGTTGAGATTTCTTGAGTAGATTCAGACCCCAATTTGCCTCAATTCCTCAGACTTAATACAAAAGTTAATTTAGGCAAAAGTTAGTTCCCCACCATCATTTTTCCAACAGAGCAATATTTTCCCCAACTATATAACACAAGGTGAAATTAACATGCATCATATTTAAAGTGAAATATTGTTCTCTTCAGCCTCTGCATCCATCTAACCTTAAAGAGTTCTTTGCTATGAAGACAGTGTGTATTTAAAAACATCCAATAAAATGTGAATATACAGCAGCAACTTTCAGCTGGGGTAATGTCCATGTTTTGGAATAGATGTAGGTGGAGGGTCATCCTTGAACCTTGGAAGTCAGAAGCAAACTATTTAAGATAGAGTGCTCTGTGTGTAACAGGCTTGCATGCTTTCCAGCACCACAATCAGTATTGGACACTGTTAAGAATGGAATGGCGAGACTAGGTGACTTGCCAGCAAGTGGTTCTTTACTGGGATACCTGAACTTACCATGTGGTGGCAAATTGGGCGGGGAATGCGAGAGAGAAGTATTAGAAGCCGTTTTAGTGTCTTTAATAACATTTCCTTTTCTCTCTGCCCATTTCAGGTGTGTGATCTGCATGCTGGATTTTGTATACGGAGACCCCATCCGGTTCTTGCCCTGCCTGCACATCTACCACGTTCACTGCATTGACGACTGGCTGATGCGATCATTCACCTGCCCTTCTTGCATGGAGCCAGTTGACGCTGCTCTTCTGTCCTCCTACGAGACTAACTGAGGTGGCTGGGTGCCCTGCTCTTGTTAATGCTTCCAGGCTCTGGCTGTGTGGGGGGCTGGGATGTGGCACACACTTTTATTTGCACACTTCTGGGATACACCAAAGATCCTATGGCAGAGAATCTGATCCCAGGCCTTGAGGACAACACAGAACCATTCTAGCTTGGCTGGCTGTGCTAAAGGCTGACTTGTGCCATATTTGAGAATTGTAACCAGAGTAGGTGGAGACTGGGGGCGAAATGGCAAAGCAAGAATTGTCCTTTCACTCCACCCACAAATGCTGTTTTTTTCTTTTCTTTTCAAGATGATCAAGATTGTTCTTTAGGACTATTCTTACCCACATACCTGTTTAAATCCCCACTGAGTTATCAAGTACAGGCCTGGGGTGTTACATGGGAGGGGACTGCAACTCTTTGACCAAAAAGAGTTGTTTAAAGCTAACACTGGTTGCAAAGATCTTCTAATTTCAAATCCAGAAAAGGAGTTTTAGCATTGTCACATCAACTCTGGATGGTATGTGGCAGAGTCTGAAGTTTTGAGAAGTGTTTTTTTTTTTTTAAAGCATTTCTCCGTTACCCCACAAATGCTTCTTTTAACCAGGTGGGAAACAAGCGTCTTTAAAGCTTGGCCGCTATTGAAATCTTACCCGGTAGCACTTGTGCTACAATGCACAAAACAAGTCTAAGGGGTTTGTCTCAGTTCTTTGTGGGGGCAATTTGGAGCAGTGACCTTGGCAGGGAGATTTGAGCTTGATTTCTGTAGTTGGAGTCAGAGTGCTTCTGTTTAAAGGTTCATGTTTCAACCAAGAGTGAACGATACATACTTTTCACTTCCTCTCTTCTGCTTGTAAAGATTTTAAGATGCTTTTAAGGTGAAGGAGACAGAAGAGTTATTTGTTAAATAACAGCTTTTTAGTAAGTTAGTGATGAAGTACAAAAGCCTCCTCTACAGATGGTGGGTTAAGGCATTCAAGTGCACTATTGTAAAGGGTAAAGAAACTGTTTGTTTGCCCAATGTTTACTCTGTTTGCCTTACACAAAATGAAGACTCGTGTCCCATAAGAAACTGCTAGCAATTAATGCCATGCAGCAAGCCCACTATTTGGAAAGGCTTCCCTTAGTCATGCTGTTTATTGCCTTGCAAGTGGAGAGGCGTGAAAGTGCTTTTCTGATTATGCATTGTCCTTAACAAGGATCTAGCACTTGAAAGTAAAACTGATGTGTGTTGCATTCAAATGGAAATAAAATAGATTGCATATAATCCCTTGTAGAAATAAGTATTTGGGCAAAGCGGACTGCTCATATCCCTTTTCTTCCATCACTCTTTCCAGCTAAAATGAATGTCAGCAGCACTTGACAAGGAGAATTATTCTACTGGTCAATCATCAGTGTTTCTTTTCTGTACTACCTTATGTCTTTTGCAAAAGATGGACTTGGTGGTTAGTCCATTTTTGATCAGGCATAATTTTAGAGTTGCAAGGTCCATGCTGAGACTTGGGCCCTTCCTCTTTCCTTATTGTCCCAGGAAAGGAATAGCAGCAGCTGATTTCTAAGCTACATCACAAACCACTTTTCAATAGCAGGATCCCAAGGGTGGTGAGCAGAGCAACAGCTGCAGCCCAGTTCCCTAGAGAGCTTTCTTGCCTTGAAGGAACAGCAACAACTAATAAGGAGCAGTGTAGTTGTTGTCTTAAAGGGATGACAGGAGATGGGAAATGGAGTAGAGCAGTAGATAAAATTCAAACTATGTTCCTGAAGGCTGCTTCTCCTGCAGTCACATCAGGGCCTGATTTGTAGCTGGTTTGCTACAAGTTTCATGTTTACCGTTGCAACTGTCATCTGAAGTATAAAGTGAGAAATACTTTCAACACATGCTTGCACCAAATAGCAGGGGAGAGAGGAATGTAGGAGTAGAAAAATAATAAGGCAGGGATGACATTTTTAAAAACTCATTGTCTCCCCAAAGTTGGAGAGGCATCTCTAATTCAATGGTAAAGGTAAAGGGACCCCTGACCGTAAAGTCCAGTCGCGAACGACTCTGGGGTTGTGGCGCTCATCTCGCTTTACTGGCTGAGGGAGCTGGCATTTGTCCGCAGACAGCTTCTGGGTCATGTGGCCAGCATGACTAAGCTGCTTCTGGCAAACTAGAGCAGCACACAGAAACGCCGTTTACCTTCCCACTGGAGCAGTACCTATTTATCTACGTGCACTTTGACGTGCTTTCGAACTGCTAGGTTAGGAGCTGGGACCGAGCAATGGAAGCTCATCCCGTCGTGGGGATTTGAACCGCCGACCTTCTGATTGGCAGGCCCTAGGCTCTGTGGTTTAGACCACAGCGCCACCCGCGTCCAGTGAGACAGTTAAGTAATTTTAGATTCTGAACTTAATGGTCTTATGGGGGCTCCACTCTTTAGATGGTAAAGCACATTACTTACCTATTCAAAAATGTGGCAAGCCAGCTGTACTACCTTTGGGGGCTCTCCTGTTGAATAGGCCCCAAGATTCCTGCCCCAAAATCCTCCTGGGGAAGCACCACTACACTAATGAAAAGTATCAAGTACTGGTGAAGCCCTCTGCCCAAAGCTCTGAGGAGCCACCATCAGTCAGACAGTACTGAACAAGACATGCTACTAGCCTGACTGTATAAGGCAGCTTCGTATGTAAAGATGGTTCACTGTGGAGTGAGCAACAGCACCCTGAGTTCCATTTGGCCTGATACACCCACTAGCATCAATCAAAGGGATGTCTAATGCACACCTGAAGACTAGCTGGAGTGGAAACAAAGTTGTTCTGCTGGCAACTGGGTATAGGGCCTCAAGCAACTGAAAAGAGGTAAGTGATCAAAGTTCTGGCTGGGGCAATAAACCAGGTCAGTACAACATCTAGCAGAAATGATACTTTCAAATAAATTTCACAGTGCACAAAAATATACAGTATGGGTTATCTATCATTGTGTTTTGAAAAGAACAAGCAGCAACAACTAGAAATAAAGATGAATATATCATGCAACTGTTGTAACCGCAATGAATGTGAAGCTATATTTTCATACCCCAGCTATTATTAGCTCATTCTTTAACCACATATTTTCCAGAATAGTGAATGAACAGTCTATGAATCTTGACCTCTGGAAATGTTCCCTAGCAAAGTGCAATTACACCATCACCAGATGCATAAAGTTATCTTAAGCTAAAAAATATGTTTATATCCTGTACTTACTATGAAGAGTTCAAGGAGTGTACATAGTTTGCCTTTCCCCCATTTTATCCTTGTAGCCTGTTAAACTGAAAGAAAGTGATTGGCCCATGGTCATCCAATGAGCTTCATGATCAAATGGGGATTTGAATGTTCATCTTCCAAGCCCCAGGTCCAGCACTCTCAACCACTATATCACATTGGAGTCCACATGCATGTGATAGGAGAGGGAGAACTATTAGCAGTGTAGTTAGTCTAGTTTGTGCCTTTTAGAATTTCCTATGTTAAAACTTAAATACATAAAAATCATTAGTGAATATTCACAAAGCAGTGATGAGTCACTATTGATTTTACATACATTAATTTTTAACAAAAATTTTAATGTCTCTTGCATTTTATATCCTCCTAACTCCACTACCAATGTCTGTGCATAAAATTAAAAACATAACACTTCTTGCATATGATCATGTACTTTAGTCCACAAATGCACATACCACTAATGTATTTGTTAAGTCTTCAAGGTGCCACATATTTACTGTTTTTGCTGCAACAGAGTAGCATGATTACCTCTGAAAGGTACTTACACAGCCATAGGTTATACAGGCAACTCCCCATTTGCACAGGGGTTGCGTTCTTGGCATTTGCACTCTTCAGAGAAGTGCGCATAAGCCCACCCTGTCCCCATTCCACCCTCTACTGGGTCCAAAACAACCCATCTGCTGGCCGTCACTTTTCAATTGACTACACGCAAACAGGTCCACTACCTGTATAAGTAAAAATACCTTTTATCATAAAAAAGAAATAGGAAACAAGACAAAGCTAGCGAATCAATATCCACAACAGAATTTTATTTTAAAAAGCTAGTAGTAAGAATGATTATCAGTGCTCTAAGCCAGGTTGTGGTCAAAAGCAATAAAGGAGTCTGATCTAGTGTAGAACAAGGAAGCAAACTGCCACCACTTTATAACAGGTGTGTAACCAGATACCAGTGAAGTATTTAACCCTTCCAAGTTGCTTCAGGCTTTAAACAGTAAAGTCTCATATATGACCACCCCGAGCCCCTTTCAGACACTACCTCAAACGGAATATAGCAGGTGGTGATGTCTTCCAGCCCTTTCCCAAATCTCTACCTATTCAGGTCTGAAATAGTGTTTGACATGCATACGGTCATATGTATGAAAGTTTCTGCCACATGATTAGGTTTCCTAATCACACTGAAGAGCCTACACACATATAGATGTACACACCCCATCTAGATCTTCTGCTGAATAAAGGTCTGAACAGGACTCCAGTCAGCTGAGATTCCAGCAAGTGTACATAACTAATTAAACAAGAGTGTTAGGTTGTACCCAACAGAATCATTGTATTAGCAGAATGACTTCTGCTCACACCATGGAACTTCCACTCCCTTTCCTGCCTCTACCACCCTCCCAAAATCTGCTTTGAGATTTCCCCCAAACATCCAAAGCAGATTTGGGGGTTGCAGACAGGATTCAATCCAGTATTTCCTCCACTTCCCATGTCCTACACAACCATCAGAGTGTTCTGATTGGTAGAAAGCAGTGACCTTTTCCACAGAGAGGGCATTTATATATGAAACATTTGGCCTAAAGGCTGTTCAATAACATAACACACACCCTTTAGGCCTCTCCTAGATGAGAATATAAAACTTCAGCTGGTTTTCCTTCAGCTTAAAAATCTTCTGCAAGTATGTTTTGCATTGAGCAGAAGTTGGGTATTTCATATCTGTTCTCTGACACAAAGCGCCTGTTCCATGAAAAGGAAATGGCACAAATGGAGTAAGATTCAAACATAAGCCCAACTGCACCCTCAACACAAAAATTTGGGGCTATAAATTATCCTAGAAAAGGTCTTGTTTGTATTCTCATTTCTTGACATTCCAACTGCTAAGAATGTACCCGAGGCCTTTCTATGAAGTTGTCATCCCCAGTTACTCTCAGTGACAGAACTCACATCACTGCAGAAACTATCTGAGTTTCAGCTTTAATACACTACTTCACTGAAAGTATAAGGAGTCTAAATGGAGAATAAAAAAAGAGAAACATAGGCTCCCATGCACACAGCAAACAACTGCTAGACAAACAGCCTTTCTCAAAGAACTCTGGCCACAAAGCCCAGGACTGGAACAGAGGGGCTAGTCAAAGGCTAGAATCATGATATCTGGAAATTCCATTTGACCCAGAGCACGTTTGTTGTAATTTTAGCCAATTTTTCTCCTAATATTGGGTTTAAGTGCAGACCAAGTTTCTACCTTCTTAGCTAAGAGATAGGCACAACATAATCCGCAGTGCTAAATTGGAGCATGCATAGCAGAAGGCAAGGAATGAGCTTAAGCAGCAGCAACTGGAATTCAGAATAAAACCACATAGCGCACTGTATTGTACAGTGAAATGGAGAGGAAAAAACAGAAGCAGAAATGCACCCACAGAATTGTCAGATACTAAGCATACCAAGGAACTCAGCACTGGTCACCTTTTCTGGAATTACTGCTGTCTGCAATGCGGATTTGGAAATTGTGACCACGTGTTAAGTTCATCTTCAACAGAAACAGATAATGCATTTGGCAAAACGGATCCATTTAGCTCATCCCATTGTGGAAACTTGAGGAGTACTGGAAGTGTTAAGCAAAGGTTTAATGCTAAAGATTTTGTGGGCATGGTATGTTGCCTGGTGATTCAGGGAAAGACATATCAGACCAATTCCACTATTTTGGGGATTACAAATTAAAAAATCCTGCAACTAAGTCAAAGTTCTTAGTTCTCAGAAGAAAGAAGATAACAATAAATGAACCAATGAAGGAGGCTCTAAATTCCCAGATATAAAAGCATGGCAAGTCACCTGCTGCCATGGCAGCATTCAGTCTGTGGGGCAGAGCTACTCTCCTTTGACGTTTTAAATAATTATGTACATCAGAGAAAGTCCAAGCTGGAGATGAGAGTTATTTCACCAAAGGTCGGGTTTTATCATCATCACTGCACTGGTGGGCTTTGTATTTTTTCACTTCAGCCATATATTTGGCCCACGCATCACCTTTACTTGTCAAAACCTACAAACAAAACAGGAGAG
Organism: Podarcis liolepis; assembly: GCF_965112155.1. Taxonomy (NCBI): domain Eukaryota; kingdom Metazoa; phylum Chordata; class Lepidosauria; order Squamata; family Lacertidae; genus Podarcis; species Podarcis liolepis. The sequence continues at coordinate 44,376,383 of NC_139555.1, forward strand.
GCAAAATGAAATGTTACATATCTCATTTTATTCAGAAGCATACCATATACAGAAAACATTAACTCTCAAAAAACAATGGCATAAACCTAACCATCTAACTAGGAGTCTGTGGGTTGTATTGTACTAGGGAGCCCCAGGTTCAAATTCTTGCTCAGCTATAAACCTCACAGTATGACACTGGGGTAGTAAACATCTCTTTAGTCTAACCTACCACATAATATTGTGAAGACAAAGGGAGGATAACCCCGGGTACTTGATCTGCCATTATCTCATTGGAATTAAAAGCACTGAGTCATAGTGCTGCTGTAACAGACGTTCCCATCTTCTCCTTTCTAGTCCTCACAAGGACCCTCTGCAGCAGATTTTGAAGGTGCATGCGAGAAGGATGGGAGTCCTATTATGCAAGAGGAACTCTGTACATGCAGCATTTGAAACAACCCTGTTTACAAAAATGAAATAGACAGGGAAGCGTAACACTTAACCAGGAAATATCAGTTCTTCAGTTCACTTGACAAGCACCTTTCCTACTAAGGAAGAACACAAGCTTCCAGCTTCATTGCTATTATCACAACTGAAGCAGGAACAAGAAATAAAGTACTCTTCTGCTGCTCCTGTAGACCTATATAGCAGTTTTTCATTGAAGGGCTGCCACTGCCGTTATTGCAGAGTTCATATTCTTTCTGTGGGTTGTCTCTTTCTCTCTCCCTCCCCATACATACACAAATTAAAGCAACCTGCCCCTGAGATTCTAGAAGAGGCCAAAAATCATTCTTCTACAAATTTTCTCACACTCCAAAGATGGCCATTTCCCTAAAGATGGAAGGTCAACATCAGTGCCAAACTTATATAGCATGAGGGAGAAGAGTATTAGCTTCAACTTCCATTCCTGCTGAAATGGAAGCAAAAGCATTGCTGCCCCATGGGCTGTCAAGCTGACATAAATGAGGTTCATGCTAACTTACCTCATCCTCTGTCTTTTGTTTCTTGGCTACCACTCCTGTCTTCAGGGCTAGCTTGCTGCCCCCTCTCCGCTTGCCCACCTGGGTGAAGGGACAGAAGACTGCAACCGTTATACGAGCCTGGGAGCTGCAAGGGGAATGTTGCCCACTATATAACGGTATAGGGAGTCCTTCAATTAGATCATCTTAGCTCGCCATCACACCTGTCAGTCAGTACAGAGCTGCCGAGCGTTACCTACACCGTTGTGCTAGGAGGGTAAAAGGGCACCTTAGCAGTGTTCACCAATACATCTGTACAGATTAGCCCAAACATTAAAAGACACATTTTATAAAAAAATGAAGTATTCTGAATGCTTTCCAGGCTCAATGTCCATTAGAAAATAGGATCAACACTGAACTTCCACTCACATTCCCCTAAAACATCACAACATACATGAAACTGTTTGATTTCCTAATAATTACAAGGGCAATCAAGTTGGCAGAGTCAGTCTTATTCCTGTCTAGGGAGGGGCTGTGTGCTACTGTCATTCTATAAATCTGTATAATCTCCATAAAACAAAAAATGGATTTCTAAGAGCAGCTCGAGGCTTAAGATATGAAATGTCAGCTTTCATTTTGAAAAAAACAAGCTTGAAAACAGATGGGGTCCTTCTGCTAAAAACTAAGGAACGAGAGCAGGGTTTCAATGTCCACTATCAGCACCCTGCTCACATCATGAAATTCCTGTAGTAAATGCCCCTTATGCTCTTCCTATTCATAGCGCCAGTAATGCCATATGACCAAATGTATGCTCCATCTCCAAGAATACTCTATCTAGTGACTCCAGGTTTCATAAGACTGAAAGGGAAAAAATACTAATTTTGTTACTCTTAGGCTGCAATTCCATACACAATAACCTGGTATTAATTCCCACTGAACTCAACAGCTTATTTTTTAGTAAACACAGAGCACCTTATTGTTATTCTATTCTGAGCAGCCTCCCCTTTTCTATAACAGGCTATGTTATTAATGCTAAACCAATAGAGAATACAATTACATTTGCATTCTTCTCTATCCAGCTGCGAACCAAATAGCAGCTTACTTCAGAATTATCACACCAATACGGATGTTTAACGGATTTCATTCTGTTGTAAGCATGATACTATCTATGCAGAAAAACTTCCATATGCTAGACAAAAGCCCCATTTACTTGCAACAGCTGTTTAAAGCAGGGGAAACTCCTGGTTTGCTTTAAGAAAAAGGGCCTAGTTTATCTTAATACACCTCAGTTCCTTTGTTTTCATATAATGCCTGTATCAGTCTCTATCAGATGGTTCTCCAAAACACAACTAAATCAAAGCATTATGTTGTGGTATTTTACTTGCAGTTCACAGGATGGCCTTCTAGATCTACTACTTCCAATTTGAATCTCTATTACACACATCAGGATTGACACTTTTAGTTTCTCAGAAGGAGGCAGAAAAGAGAATGTTTATCCAATTATTTATTTTGCACCTTGCACTTTTACCTGTCCCAAGTTAAGATTCAGTAGGGTTTTTTTTTAAAAAAAGTCATAATTTTGTTGGATTATTTTGGCTGTGGCTACTGAATGGCTTTGATTTTTAGAAATGCACAGCAGCAGGTAGTTCTGTCATGGGGCAGGATTATTAAGAACCCCAAAATGCAAGCTTGGAACTTGAAGTTCACCCACTTGGAAATAAGGCACACTGAAATTAATGAGTTTTTGAGCAAATATGTTTATGGTCAGAGAATAAAAAGGATTCTGATGTTTACTTTATAGACTGAGATTAGGACTAGTTAAGTAAAAATAGCCTCCCAACATTTATTGTGGACAGCACTTACAGAAGTATTCTAGAACTGGCTACTTTCAAGTCCACAATCAATATGAACAAACCCAGTAAAACATTAACTTGCACAGCAATGACATATGTCCACTATAGTATGCAACCACTGTCAACAGACATTTTAAAAAATTGCTTGCTGCATACACCTATGCTATATATTACCGGGGCGAGGGGGATCAGCACTAAATATCCATGTCCATCGGACTTAAATTTATAACGTGAATTAAAGTGAGCTTTGAAAACCTTTGTCGAGAGCTCGGAGGAAGAAGAGAATTTAACAGTGCTCCTAGTAATATTATTCCGCTACCGTAACAAAAATACTGGGGGGAGGAGAAGAGATAACATTTTACAGGGGTGAGGAAGTGCTTCACCCGTTGAACTTCTGCCTGCCAAGCACCTATTAAGGGCACACGCGACCATGTCAGGAAAGGAGATGAAAACTGGCAGGCAGAAGGCGCCAGCCAGCGCCTCGGTCCTTTGGGGTCTGGGGAGGGCGGAGGCAGAAAGCGAAGAGGAGTAAGCCAAGGGAAAGGGAAGGAGGGGGTGTCAGGGCCCGGATCCCTTACGAAGCTGAGGGCGCTCCCGCTCCGCTTCTTTTCCGGCGGCTCCTGTTCCCCGGGCGGCTCCGGCCGAGACTCGGTCTCTCTCTGCTTTTCGGCCCCCGCTTTCCCCGCTCCCGGTCCGCTCCTCCCTCCCGCGGCGGCGGCCTCTTCCATGCGCCGCTTGAAGAGCTCTAGGAAGGAGCCGTCGTTGGCGAACACGTTCACTCCGCCCGGCCCGGCCGCCTCGGAGCCTGGGCCCCTGCCTTGCGCCGCCGCCATCTTGCGCCGCCCTCCCTGCCTTGAGCGTACGCGCCCTGGAGCACGGTGGGGAGCGGTGACGAGGCCGGCGCCGCAAAGCACGACGGGAGAGGCGACGTTGCTAGGCTGCCCACGCACGTCAAAAAAAAAGGAGAAGTATCGCAGACCGACCCGGCGCGTCCGCCCTGCGGGATACTGACAGGCCTTATGAGCCAATCAAAAAAGATAACGAGCCGCAGCCTGGAGGAAATCGATGATGGAGTGAGCACTTTACCAATCAGAAACAGCGAGAGGCGGGCGTTTGGGGTGGGTGGGAGCTCCTTCAGAAAAGGGTTCAGGAGCCAATCAAGAAAGGAAGCTGCCGGCCAATAGGCTGAGATAAGACAAGTGTGGGCAAGACCATATCAGCCCCCTAGGAAGGGGTGCGATTACTGTGTTACTCAACCTTTTTGTGACGCACCGGTTTGAGCACCTTGTGTGATTGAAGGATCTGAAGAGCAGGCCGAGGTCGAGAAGGGTACTTGAGCGCCTTGCTTCCTGTTAAAGAGCGAAGGCGCTGAGCGGGG